>NW_027117281.1:0-1200000 GCF_038021145.1 Phyllosticta citriasiana | reverse complement strand
TCTCTAAAAAAGAAGATAAGAGGCCTATAAGTACACCTATAAATTAATTTAATAATTATAAGAAAAGAACTACTAATAAGCTAATAAATACTATTATATACCTAACTTTAACATTAGAGACTTTATTTACATTAAGAAGACTAGCTAGATAATAGACTAGCTAAATCTAAAATTAGACACTCCTAACATAGGACTATTTAAGATTACTAGAATAAAAGGACATTCGTATGAATTAGATCTCCTAAAAAGCATGAAGATTATAAACCTTTTCTATACTAATCACCTATATAAAGTAGCTATAGACCTATTACTATAATAGAGATACATAGAACTAGAACCTAAGGTTATTAATAACTAGTAAGAATAGGAAGTTAACTTTATCTACGTGAGTAAGGTTACTTATAGAACTTTAAAGTATTAAGTTTAATAGGTAGGATATAATTAAGATAATAAGTAGTATATAGTAAGTTCTTTTATTAGGGCCCCCTAAAAAGTAGAGGACTTCTATACTACTAATCCTTCTACCCCTAGACTACTAAAGAACCTAGAAAAGTAGAAAAGAGCCTTCCTCTAATAAGAATTATAGGAAGAAATATAATTAGATAACTAACCTACCTATACTCTAGTAAAGAGAATCCTCTAACACTATAGTAAATAACCCTTATCCGTATAAACTAATTTATCCTTATCTATCCTATTCCCTATTTTAATTTTATTCCTTATCTTTTATACCCCTACTCCTCTTCCTCCTCTTTAGGAGGAATTAGAGCTAACTTCTTAAGTTTAGGCCTTATTACACCTTTAATAGAGCCCTAGAGAAAGTTATTAACCTAGTTATCTATTATATAGTGAAGAGTAAGGTACTCTCTAGGCTATATCTTATCCTTACGTCTTTTATATTAATTAGGAGGATGAGTACTAGTAAGGTCACTTATAGTATAGTTAAGGTTACTAGTACCCTAGATATAGTTCGTATAATAACTCTATAAGAAACCTAGTAACTTATAGTAACTATAGAAGACGTAAGTAGAGAGATTATCCTAGTACTTAGTATAACTAGTAGCTTAATTAATACCTATATATTAGATTAAGTAAGCATTATGTGAAGAGCTATGAGATTCCGTAGACATAATATTAAAATAATCCTTAGAAACCGGGATAATAGTATAATGAGCTAAGTTACTAAGGCCTAATATATATATTATGCATTAGCTAGTTTTATTACTACTAAGGGATTTCTATAATGAGTTAGCTATCGCGCGAAGATAAGTAAATAGTAATATACACCTTAGCGAGTTTTTTAAAGGCCTTACGCGGGATGAAGACTATAATCTTATTAGAAGCATCTACCTCTAAATCCTAATCTAAAGGTTCTACTAGTAATTCCGTAGGTAAAGTAGCTAGATGAATAATGCTACTACTATTACTTTTATATAAAGGTATACTTAGTAGTATACTAACGCGACGGCTACTAGAATACATATATAAAGGTAAAGTAGGTAAATTAGCTTATATAACGTTCGCGTAAGGATTTATAGGTAGAATAGTAATATATACTAGCTCTTAGGAGCTAGGTACTATACCTAGACTAGTTAGCTTCACTTTACCTTTTTAAAACTCCGGATACATAAATGATTAGCTAATTATGCGTAACGTCTTATGTAACGGTCTTAAGTTATCTTAGCATCCTCTTAAGGCATCGTATTACCTTTAGGGCGCTTAGAGTAATAAAGTTAATTAGATACTATCGCGTAATAATTAGTTAAGCGTTTTTAGACCTACTATAAACGGAAGGACTTACTATTATTACTAGAGTTATTACTAGAGCTAGTTACTTAAGTAAGAGATAGGCTAAGAGTAATAGGAAGATGTAATAATAGAAGTAAGATCTATTATTATTATTAAGGTAGTAGTAAAGAAGGTTAGTTAAACCGTAAACCTAATAATAAGATATACCTAGTAGTCCTATACTTTACGCCCTTACTAAAATAACGCCGGTTAGTCGTCTACGTAAGTACCTAATAAGCTAACTTAGGCTTCCTATTAGGGGGGGAATATTATAATAGCTATTAGATGCTAGTAACGTAAGCATATTATAACTACGCCCTTACGTAATTACTTAATAAGCCGAAGCTAATCATAACCGAGCTACGTAAACCGGCTAAGCTATATAAGCCGGCAGTGCTAATAGATAATAAATACTACTAAGGATATATAGCCTACTTAATAGCTAACGAAACTTCGCGCGTAAAGAGAGAGTTTAGTTCTTATTTCACTTCTTATATAAATATATATAGAAGATAGAAGAGTACATAGCATCTTCTATATTTATAATAATTAATAAGACTTCACTTAACTTCATCTCTTCTCTACTTAACTTTAATTAAGTTCTTTTAATTTTATATACGTCCGACTAAGTAGATAGCCTTCGGGCGAAAGCCTACATATTAGCCGCTTAACGATTCGTAACATCGTACGTAAGAGAAATTTAATGATTAACTCCTATATAAGAAGGTAGTAGCTAGTTAGACTCTTATTTTAAAAAGACGTCGCGGTAGTTCTTATATTTAGAGGGTAAATAATCATTAAGGTATTTATTAAAAGCTTTATCTTTATTAGCTTCATTAATATCATCTAGTATAATAGAATAAAGATCTACTACTTCTATTAGTGTTTTTATAGGTAGGTTAATTTCTATAAGAGAAGTAAAAAAGGTTTCTTAGTTATTAACTTTAATATCGTTAGAGATGTATATTAAAGAAATTAATTAGTTTATCTATAAAACTTTACTTTATGTGGATAATTTTAGAACGTTTAAAAGATTTAAAAAAGAAATTCGGTCTAGAGGATCTAACTAAACGAGTTATTAGTTACGGTAATCTAGAAGAATATAATAATATGTAAGGAACTAGCGGCCTAGAATAATATTATAGTGCCTAATATCTAGTACGAAGGCGTATATTATAACTAGCTAATGTTAGAAACGGAATTATAATTAATAAATGAAATTAAGTTACTTATTTATGCGTTAGTTAAACCTAGAGACTTTAAGGTTCCTACTAGTAATCTTTCTTTTCTTAATCCCTAATTCCCTAAGTTATAAAAGAAGTTAAGGATAGATAAAGCTAGATCTATTTATACTAGTATTAACTAGGGCATAAATAGGTACGGTATAACTACTAGCTATAATTATAGTTCACATAGTAAACGGGTATCCTCTAATAAGGTCATGAACGTTTACCTATAAATTAGTAATTTATAGAGCTCTAAGCTTATATCTTAGGGAGGAGACTTCCCCTAAGACTTATTATTTTCTAATAAAGAAGAGTACGGTTCTAATATCGCACGCTCTTCTCCTTCTTCTTCTATTATAGTATTAACTATCTTTACTTTAGTTTCTAGGCACTATTAGATAAGGTATCTAAACTATTACGAGTTCGTAACTCTTATATATAAGCTGAATGTCTATTAATTAATAATTCTCCCCCTTACTAGTAGGGGTCTATCTACTAGGCCTAAGGCTCCTACTATAACTATATCCCCTAGCTACTTAAGGGGCCTATGCCCCCGCTTATAGCGGTATACCGTAAAAGGTAAACGCATTATAAAATGGTAGCTACCTAGTAGTAGTATCCTTACTATGAAATCCTTAGTCCTCCTAGTAGTTATTCTACTAAATGTTATGTTTATTCCTCCTTATAGTTTAAAAGCTCCTTAAGTAATTCCTTCTAAGACTCTATATAGTCGCGGGCTAGTAGTCCCATAATATTATAGTATGCTAATCTAATGCTATAAGTTATATTAAACTCCTCTAGTAATAGTAAGGTAGGTACTATAGCGGTAACCTAAGAAGCTATACTATTATAGTTATAGAATAAGAACTTATCATGAAGGGCTCCGGCTTTAGTAAGAGCGTAGTACTATAGAGGGGGCATATACTTAAGGCGCGTAAGCTACTTATTAGCCTTAGAAGTAGGGTTATAGTTATAGTAGGGCGCGATATAGCGGTAAGTACGGGTCTTAAACTACGTTATAAGGACTATATCCCTATTATAGTAGCCATGTACTAGGACATCTCCTATAATAAGATAGCTAATAATGTAACCGTTCATGATACTTAACGTAGTAGGGATGTCGTAATTAATTTAGCCCTCTAAAGAACTAGGGCCTATAAGCTCTTAATGATGCTAGATAAGGTAGTTATAGGCGTAGTAAACTATAAGCTTAAGGTTTTCATCTTTAATAGCTTAGTTAGCCTAGGATATAAAGGTATTATTAGTATAGAAAGGTTATAGATTATTACTCGCGGCTACTTAGCCCTTACCCTTATTATAAACTTTATAGCTAGGGCCCTCTCTATTATTAAAGTGAACGGGGTTACCGGAATTATTAGGATTTACGTCCTCCTTATCTAATACCTTAATGTCTTCCTTAGTAGCGTTTTCTTTCTTATCTTCTCCTAATTTTATGATGAACTCACCTTTTATATTTAGAACTGCCTATAGTAGGTATAGGGGCGGTCCTAGGAGCGCCTTAGCGCGTATATTAATGAAGCTAGGGTTAAGTATAATAGTCTAGATATTATCCTTATTAATATTAGGTAGCCTACGGAGTAGGACTATAAAGTCCTACTAGTAGTCCTTAATAACTAGGTTAAAGTGGTACCTACTCCTCCCTGCCTTTAGGGTATAGTATTTATTTCTAACTACCTATTAGCTATTTACTTCCTTAAGATACTTAGCGAATTTCTATATAGCCTAGGTAGGAAAGGAGTAGAACGCGTTAGGGTATAGCATTAGGGGGTAGAAACCTTACTTATCTAGGAATAGGATACGGCTATAATTAACTAAGAAGTTAGACACCTTAAATATATAGTTAGGGATGAATAGAGGACCCTAGTATAAACGGAGATTAATGCCCTTCCTATACTAGGGGTGCGTCTTATTAATATTAGGATCTCTAGGCTTCTTATACTTAAGGAACTCATTATAGCCCTAGTCCCTATAGAATAGATAACCTCCTTTAGGGAAAGCGGTAAAGTAAACCTTACCTTTATGGTCTATAATAAGTAATAGGAAGCCTATAGGGTAATAGAAGGGGTTTAGTCCTCCCTTAAGACGGAAATACGGATAGAGCTTCTTAACATTCTAATCTACTAGGTCTTAGTTTTTAGTAAGCTAAAGCACTATGTAAAGTAGTATAACTATAAGGCTACTTATATAGTAGCGTAGTAGTAGGGCATTATCACATAAAATAAAGAACGCGGGCCCTACGGAATTAAATAATAGTAAGTCGTAGGTTTTATAAAGTTTATATTCCTTATTATAGTTACTTTCGTGAAACTTATCCGTGTTATAGGAAGCCGGGGTCTAGCTTTCTTTTAAGAAGGTTTAGTCCCCTACTATAGTAATAGCACGGGAGTTTAAGCTAGCTTAGACTTCATCCTTATCATTATTAGGGCCTTTAATAGTATCCTCCTTATTATTAGGGTCGTCTTCCTTACTATTACTATTATCTTCCTCTATAGGGGCTGCGTCGTTAATATATTAATAGCTATCATCCTTATTATTAGTGTCCTTACCCCTTTAGATATACGTACGCTTAATAGTAGGTTCTTTAGTAATTTTAGGGGTGTTTACCCTTTTTAGAGAGCTAGTACTAGGTGTATTCGCGGTCTTTTTAAGACGGAGGGATTCTATAGTTTTAAAGATTAGTTTAGCTCCCGGCGTTTCTAGGGTGACGCTACCTACCGCTCTACTAGACGTAGTAACTTTAGGTAAGCTAGTAACTTTAGGTAAGGGCACGGCCTTCATTAGAGTTATAGCTAGTAACTCTATAGTACGAGTCTTTCCTTTATTCTCCTCTTTTCTAGTACGCTAGGCTTTCTTAATATAGTAGGGCTTAACTTTAAGTATACTTAGTTTCGGGTCTTTAGCGGTCTTCGCGGGATTAGTTTTACCTTTTACTAGGGTCTTAGCTTAGGATTTAGTAGTAGCGTCTTTTATTATCTAGCGCGTTACACGGCTAGAACTACTACCTATATCCTTAGGCTTAGATTTAGGAGGCATAATAATAGGGAAGATAAGGATATGTAAGGGTAGAACTAACTCCCTTATTAGGTAGTAATAGTATAGGTGCGAAATAAAAAGTAGGGCCGAATTTTAAAATAACTAGGGTCCGTCCTTACGCTAATCCGCTTCCGTATAGTAAGGGCCCCTAAATAAATAGTAGAGAAACTCCTCTATACTAGCCTCTTCCTAGGTAACCGGGGGTAATAATACATAATAAAAAATAAACTCTACGCTAGTCTTACTCTAATAATATAGGGTATAGGAAGACATTAAATAAAACTCATCTTACGCCTTACTAGCCTTCTATATTACTTACGTAATCCTTTACCGCCTATGCTTCTTACTAGATAAGAATGTAAGTACTACTCCTACCTCTTTATAAGGTTAGGATCTCTACTATTAGGCTAGGGTACTAAGCTCTTAAATAGGCTAACTCTTATTAACTTACATTTACCCTATCCCTATCGCGATAGCTATTAGACGCTAGTAACGCGAGCATATTATAACTACGCCCTTACGCGATTACTTAATAAGCCGAAGCTAATTATAACTAAGCCGCGTAAACCGGCTAAGCTATATAAGCTAGCGGTACTAATAGATAATAAATACTACTAAGGATATATAGCCTACTTAACGGCTAATAAAACTTCGCGTAGTAATAAGAAGATTAATTTCTTATCTATTTTAATAACGTAACTAAAGTAGTAATTCGCGTAGTAAAGAGAGAGTTTAGTTCTTATTTCACTTCTTATATAAATACATCTAGAAGATAGAAGAGTACATAGCATCTTCTATATTTATAATAATTAATAAGACTTTACTTAACTTCATCTCTTCTCTACTTAACTTTAATTAAGTTCTTTTAATTTTATATACGTCCGACTAAGTAGATAGCCTTTAGGCGAAAGCCTATATATTAGCCGCTTAATAATTCATAATAGATATAGAAAATCATTCTAGGTATTATCCCTATCCTACTTTTTTTTTATTACCTAAGGGAGGTATTAGAATACCTAAACTAGGTATACTATATATATAGCCTAAGCCTTACATACGACCGTCTATTATTTAAGAAGGAAATTTAAGTCGTCTTAGTGAGGCGTATTAGTGTTATCTAAAGACTAAAGAGCATTAAGTATATATTAACTATAGAAGTCTTTATAAGGCTATAGTATAGTGTATAAACATTAAGGAGACATCCTCTCCGTACCTACTTATAAGAAAGTAGAAGACTATTCCATACGCGGATAGTATAGCTAAGAATTAAGCCTACATAACTAGTACTTAAGAGGAGTCTAGTAGTTAATAATAAACACCCTCGCGTAGAGGTACTAAATTACCTTATAAATTAGAGGAAGGAAGAGGATAGGCACTCCCCTTCTTATTATAATCTTTTTACTTCCTATTACTAGTTAAGCTTAATACGTAAGTATAAGAGAAAGGTCTTTTTTATATAATATAATTTTAGGTTAAAGAAGCTTTTAGGTATATTCTACTAGAAGAAGCTAATAACTATTAATCTAAGATTACTCCTCTCATAAAGGGATAAACCTAGGATATTACTATTTACGCGAAGATATAAATTAAGACTCTTAAATAAGTTATCCTTAACTTAGCGGAAAGGATTTTAAGTCATTAAACTTTATCACGCGAAGATACTATTAAGTTAATAAGTTTATAGTATTTAGAAGAGAATAGATCCTAGAAGAAGAAGAAACATATACTAAGAGTGCCTAACCTACCTAAATTAATAAATAGCTAAAACCCTACGTGTGAGTATTAGTAGCTCCTTATAAATAATAAAATCTATAGTAATAAGGACCACTTTAAAAGAGGTACTACTATAGATACTAAGGAAGCTATTATAAGTTACATCCTCTCTAGGATATAGGGTAAGGCAGCATAGTATTTAGTACTATTTCTTTATGCCTATATGAAGATAGATAATCTAGTACTTAATACCGACTTATATTACTAGCTTAAGTAAGTATTTAAGAATCCGCATTAGTAAAAGGATATAAAGAAGAAGCTAAAGAACCTTTATTATAAAATTCCTATAGATCTCTAGAAGTTCTAGTTAGAGTTTATATACCTAGCTTTAGAAGCTAACCTTCCGCATAAATAATAGAAAGAGGATTTTTACTCTTTATTAGATCCCCTACTATAAACTCATTTAGTAGGAATTAAATAAGATAACTCTATTTTATTTAAAGAATACCTTTAAAAGGCGTACCCTATTACATAAAGTATAATTAAGTACCGAAACGGTTAAAACATATCTTTATTATCCTAGGAAGACCGTATAAAGAAATAATAACAGGAATAAGTAGGTAAATCCACTCTTTTAATAGGTAGAAGTTTAAGAGAGCAGCCTTTTTAAAGTCATTATAGAGATCTACTTCTCGCGTGATAACGGAAAATCTAATACGTAAAGGAAAAGCGGAACTCTAAGGTAATATTAGACCCTACTATTAATGCGGAAAGTTTAGACACCTTATCTAATAGTGCCTAGAAACCGAAGTAAAGATAGTTAATACTATAATAGAAGAAAAAGGAGAAGAGCGTATAATATTAGAACTATACTCTTCTTTATTAGAAAATAATGAGTCTTAGGGGAAGTCTCCTTCCTAAGATATAAGCTTAGAGCTCTATAAATTACTAATTCATAGGTGAATGTTTATGACCTTATTAGAGGATACCCGTTTACTATGTAAACTATAATTATAGCTAGCGGTCACGCTATACCTATTCATGCCCTAGTTAATACTAGTATAAATAGATCTAGCTTTATCTATCCTTAACTTCTTCTATAACTTAGGGAATTAGGGATTAAGAAAAGAAAGATTACCGGCGGGAACCTTAAAGTCTCTAGGTTTAACTAACGCATAAATAAGTGTTAGCGGTATTCTATAAAGATAAGTAATATCTTTATTATATACCGTATGGTAGATAGTTTATAGTAGAGAATGTAGTAGATTCTTTACTATAAGAGAACTTCCTTAAAGGACTAACTAGCAGGCTACCTAAGGGTGTTTATATAGAAGAACCTATAGATTCTAGAGAGTTCTATCTCTAGGTAATTAGTAATAGGTTCTTCTATTAATAGAAGACGATTTCTAATTAATCTAGACTAGAAGATTCTAGGCCTTAGTAATAAGACAATCTAGAATAAGGGCTAGAATCTAAAAGAACTCGTAGGAATAAGTTCTTAGTAATAGAAGAGGTCTAGAAGAGTCTAGAATAGTCTAGACTTATTCTTAGGCCTCTAATACTCCCCCTAACTTATTACGCAGGGTAATAGAGAGGAATTTAGTAAAGAGAGCCTTAGTAAGTACCTTAGTTAAGGCGTCTATAGGCATCTCTTTAGTAGAGATATAGGAGAATCTTATAAGATTTTCCTTAACTAGCTGCCTTAAGAAGTAATACCTTATGTCTATATTCTTAGACTTTTTAGTAGCATCTTCTATAGCAGCTATAGCCGGTATGTTATCCCCTTTAAGGACTATAGGAGTAGGTATAAGGTCTTTATAACCTAACTCTTCTAAAAATCCTTTAATATAAAGGATAACCTTAGCTAGTATACTATAACCTATGTATTCTGCCTCTATAGTAGAAATAGAGACATAGGTTAGTCTACTAGCCTTCTAGGCTATAGGCCCATTAGTAGAGTAAATAATATAAGCTACTAGAGAATGTCTATTAAGTTCATTCCCTAAGTTAGAGTCGGAGTAGGATTCTAGATTAAAACTAGTACCCTTATAGGTAATAGTATAATCTTTAGTTCCTTTTAGATAGGATAAGACTCTTTTAGTAGCTCTAAGGTGCTCTACTAGAGGGCAGCTTAAATACTGGCTTAAAGAAGCTAGTATATAAGCTATATTAGGCCTAGTATAGACTATAGTATATAGAAGAGAGCCTATTAAAGATCTATACTCTTTAATAAGGTCTTCACTAGCCTAATAGTCCGCGGGTGGTCTAGGAAGCTCCTTATATAAATAAGGAATCTTAGAAGGCGTAATAGAGCTTAGAGAGAAAGTCTCTAAGACTTTAGAAAGATAGCCTTCCTATGATAAAGATATAGTCTTTTTAGACCTATCCCGGGTAACCTGAATTCCTAAATAATAGGAAATAGGTCCTAGGTCCTTAATAGTAAACCTAGACCTTATTAATTCTTTAAAAGAATTAATAATAGACATATCCTTACTAAAAAGTAGGATATCATCTATGTATACTAAGACCTATATAAATAAGCCTTCTTTAAAGGTCTTAGTATATAAGTAGGCCTTAGATAGAAGCTGTTTATAGCTGTTCTCTTCTAAGAAGTGGCTAAAATAGGCTGCCTATGCCCTAGGGGCTTATTTTAGGCCATAGAGAGCTTTCTTTAATTTACAGACTTTATTATTAAGCTTAAAGCCTATAGGTTGATGTATATAGACGTCTTCATTTATTTTCCCATTTAGGAAGGCGGTTTCGACGTCTATATGTATGATTTCTAGGTCTAAATAGGCAGAAAGGCTTAGTAGTAGGCGTAAAACTATAGGTAAGACTATAGGGCTAAAAGTCTCTTTATAGTTTATACTATACTCCTAATTTTAGCCTTATACTACCCATCTAGCCTTATAGCGGGTAATATTTCCCTTATTATTAGTTTTAATCTTATAGACCTATTTGCCTCTAAGAATTTTATTATCCTTAGGCGGGTCTACTAAGATCTAGGTTTAATTCTTAATAAGGGAATTATATTCTTCCCGCATAGCTCTCTGCCAGTCTAGGCTATTAGGAGAATTAATAGCCTAACTATAAGTAGTAGGTTCCCCATTACTATAGAGTAAGTAATAAGAGATATCTTCCTCTATATTACTTAGGCCTTCTATAGTAACATAGCTGCTACTACTAGGGATTCTAACCTCTTTAAAGGTCTCTCTAAGAGGATGAGGTACTTCTTCTATAGGGCTATTAATAGTAGCCTCTATAGTAGTAGATTCCTTAGAGGATTTTTCTCTAAGGCGCTCACTTCTCCTAGGCTCCTCCCTACTAGTATCTATAGTAGTTATAGACCTAGATCTTAGTCTATTAGGAGGGCTAGTTATAGAAGAGGGAAATATAGGCTTAGTATAGTCTATATCTTCCTCATCTTCTATAGTTTTAGTATAGGGAGAAGGAAATTCATCCTCTTTAAAGGTAACATCCCTAGTGCGTATAATAGCTTGTTTTTCTATATCCTAGCATCTATAAATATGCTCCCCCTTAAAGCCTAATAATATACTAGGCCTAGAGCGTGGAGAATACTTAGAGGATATAGTACGCTTTTCTCTAGGGATATTTATAAAGACTTTACTTCTAAAAGTCTTTATATAAGAGAGATTTATAGTAGGAGACCTGCCCTTAGCTATATTTAGCCGGGCTAGAGGCGAAATACCCTCTAGGGACTTCTTAGGGGTCCGGTTTAGAATATAAGTGGCGGTTTTAATAGCCTCTAGCTAGAAGGTAAGGGGGACCTTAGAATTTAAGAGAAGGCAACGGGTAATAGTATCTATTAACCCATGTGTCCTCTCTATAAGCCCGCTTTGCTCTAGGCTATAAGGAGAACTCTTTTCTAGAGTTATTCCTTTATTTTCAGCTAGTAAATCTAGCTGAGTTCCCCTATATTCTAGGCTATTATCTAGCCTTAAAGACTAGACTTTACCATGTAGCTCTATAAGTTTAAGATAGTAAACTATCTTATTATAGGCTTCTCCTTTAGTAAATAGGGGGAATACCTATGTAAACCTACTATAATAGTCTATAAAGGCTATATAGTAGGTGTATCCCCCTATTCCCTTAGGAGTAATAGGTCCTATAACATCTAGACCTATTTTCTTATAGGGTTTAGAGACTGCTACTAGTATAGTAGATATAGTACACTTAGATTTAGCTAAAGGGCATATAGAATAGTCTATTTTACTACCCTTAATAGGTAGTAATGCCCTAAGAGCTTCTAAGTTTATATGCCCTAACCTATTATGCTATAGGTTTAAATCTACTATATATAAGTGATTTATAGTAGATTCTACCTTAGGTAGAATGAATAGGTTATTTTAAAGTAAAACTTCGGTATATATCTACTCTCTTTTATCTATAAGTCTTAAGTTCTTTATATCTAGATATATACCATATATATATAGCCTAGATATAGAGATAAGATTTATAGATAAATTAGGGATATAGAGAGCGTCTAGAAGGGTTAGATTTATCCTTCTATTAGCGTACTTAAAGGTAATAGGTATAGTACCTATTCCTTTAGCATAGATCTCTCCTTTACCTAGTTTTATAGGTAAATTTACTTCTTTTAAAGAAGTAAAGAGATCTTTATGTCTAGACATATGGGCTATAGTGCTGGTGTCTAGAATCTAGTTATTTAGGCCGGGACCCATAGTAAAATAAGAGGTATAACCCGTAATGTGTAGGGTATCCTCTAAATCCGTAGGACTACTATCATTTTCTTTACCCTTTAAATTCCTAGCTCTTTTATAGCAGTCCTTTTCTAGATGGCCATTCTTTTTATAATAAGAGCACTTCTTAGTACTCTTATTATTATATGTAGAGGCGTTCTTTTTAGAAGAAGATTTCCCTTTATTACTAGTTATAGTAATAAGGGCAGTATTACTTTCTTCTTCTAGTTCTCGACGCCGAGACTCTTCTACTAGATGCTCTATAAGGTGGTCTAGAGTAGTCTCTTCTTTTAGCCCTAGCTAGGCTACGGCACTCTATAAAGAATAGCTACTAGGTATATTACTAAAGAATACACCTAGTTTCTGCCTCTCTATTAAGGCCATCTTAGTCTGAGATAATAGGGTTATCTTATCTAATAGATTAGCTACCTAGGTATTAATATCTCCTGTATCTTTAAGGCTTAGTAGCCTTATAAAGTGTGAGACTTCCCATAAAAGTCCCTTAGATTTACATCTTTTTCTAAGGGCTTCTCCTATAGAACTTATAGTTCTATAATGGGTAATGCTAGAATAAAGTTTAGGATCTATAGAGGTCCTAATAAAAGTCCTTATTCTAGCATTATTAACCTCCTAGGTAGGATCTTCTACTTTAGGTTAAGATTTAGAGTCTAGATGGGCTTTTAGCCCTTCTATAATCACTATATCATTTATAGTAGATCACTAAGACTCCTAGTTCTTAGGGCCTTTAAGTTTAGGAATGCTAGGGAATTCTTTTCCCATATTTCCTAGTAGAAGATGTTTCTTTCTTAAGGTATATTAAAGATTTTATACCTTATAGAGGTCTTTAGAGTATAAAACTCTATGTACTTATAGTTTTAAGCGGAAACTATAAGTGTATGAAGTCTCGAAGTTTATTAGGTGCTAATGGGCCTGATGCACCTAATAGAAAGTAGGGAGTTTATTAGAGTATTAATGTTTTCTCTAATAACTTAGCCGGGAGTAGAGATATAAGGAATCTGATTTTAGATCCTTGTCCGCCGAGTTTTTCACTTTAAAACGGTTTACTACTTTGCTTACTAAGTAAAGTATTCGGGTTAATGCGGGTCGAAAACGTTTCGAAGTATCGTGAAGTTTTAGTGTTCCTCGTGCTAAGATACTAGTAGGAACTAGTATAAATAGGTAATGCTTAGGCCTAATATAGTATAGAGGCTGCGTAGCCACACCTTATATTAACGTAGTTAATAGAAATGTGAGGAAATCCGGAGAAAGGCGGAGAAAGGTAAAGAATAGGTAGTAAATAAGGCTATTCTAGACTACTAGAAGGTTCTAGAATAAAATCCTAGGTAGATATAGGCCCGATGGTCCTAGGAAAAATTTAATAGGCTAAGAGCCTAAGGATAGGGCTTAGGATACTAGTCCTTACCCTAAAAAATACCTTACTTATATAAATAAGTCGGCTTTCCCTAGACTTCTTTATAAGTTTAGCTTAATAGCTATCTACTAAGATAGTCTTACTAAGCCTTACTTATAAGAGCGGTCTAGTATAGAAAGAATAGTATATTCTTTCTTATAAGTAGGGAAGGAAGTAAAATCCTACTTATAAATTATAAGGCAAGCTATATAGTAATCTATAGATTACTATTAGCCGGGCTCATAACCTATTAGCGGTATTCTATAAAGATAAGTAATATCTTTATTATATACCGTATGGTAGATGGTTTATAGTAGAGAATGTAGTAGATTCTTTACTATAAGAGAACTTCCTTAAAGGACTAACTAGTAGGCTACCTAAGGGTGTTTATATAGAAGAACCTATAGATTCTAGAGAGTTCTATCTCTAGGTAATTAGTAATAGGTTCTTCTATTAATAGAAGACGATTTCTAATTAATCTAGACTAGAAGATTCTAGGCCTTAGTAATAAGACAATCTAGAATAAGGGCTAGAATCTAAAAGAACCCGTAGGAATAAGTTCTTAGTAATAGAAGAGGTCTAGAAGAGTCTAGAATAGTCTAGACTTATTCTTAGGCCTCGAATAAGAAGCTTTTAGGTATATTCTACTAGAAGAAGCTAATAACTATTAATCTAAGATTACTCCTCTTATAAAGGGATAAACCTAGGATATTACTATTTACGCGAAGATATAAATTAAGACTCTTAAATAAGTTATCCTTAACTTAGTAGAAAGGATTTTAAGTTATTAAACTTCATTATGTAAAGATACTATTAAGTTAATAAGTTTATAGTATTTAGAAGAGAACGGATCCTAGAAGAAGAAGAAACACATACTAAGAGTGCCCGACCTACCCGAATTAATGAATAGCTAAAACCCTACGTATGAGTATTAGCGGCTCCTCATAAATAATAAAATCTATAGTAATAAGGACTACTTTAAAAGAGGTACTACTATAGATACTAAGGAAGCTATTATAAGTTACATCCTCTCTAGGATATAGGGTAAGGCAGCATAGTATTTAGTACTATTTCTTTATGCTTATATAAAGATAGATAATCTAGTCCTTAACACTAACTTATATTACTAGCTTAAGTAAGTATTTAAGAATCCGTACCGGTGAAAGAATATAAAGAAGAAGCTAAAGGACCTTTATTATAAAATTCCTATAGATCTTTAGAAGTTCTAGTTAGAGTTTATATACCTAGCTTTAGAAGCTAACCTTCTATACGAATAATAGAAAGAGGATTTTTACTCTTCATTAGATCCCCTACTATAAACTCATTTAGTAGGAATTAAATAAGATAACTCTATTTCATTTAAAGAATACCTTTAAAAGGTATACCCTATCGTACGAAGTATAATTAAGTACCGAAACGGTTAAAATATATCTTTATCATCCTAGGAAGACCGTATAAAGAAATAATAATAGGAATAAGTAGGTAAATCCACTCTTTTAATAGGTAGAAGTTTAAGAGAGCAGCCTTTTTTAAGGTTATTATAGAGATCTACTCCTTACGTGATAACGGAAAATCTAATATATAAAGAAAAAGCGGAACTCTAAGGTAATATTAGACCCTACTATTAATATAGAAAGTTTATGTAACGCGTTTATCTTTTACGGCGTACTACTATAAGCGGGGGCATAGGCCCCTTAAGTAGCTAGGAGATATAGTTATAGTAGGGGCCTTAGGCCTAGTAGATAGACTCCTACTAGTAAGGGGGAGAATCATTAATTAATAGACATTTAGCTTACATATAAGAGTTATGAACTCATAATAGTAGTAGCTAAAAGTAGTTACTAAACCCTATTTCTATACTATAGTATATATAGACTAGTAAGGTTACCTATAAAATACTACTAGACCTAAGATACTACGAAGTCGCTTCTACTCCTTAATAATAATAGTCCCTAATCTAGCCGATAACGCGGTATTATGTAGTATAGCGGAATAGTACCCTTTTCCTTTAAAGAAAGACTAGCGGCCCACTATAGGCTTAGGGAGTTTAAATCCTAAACTACGATCCTAACTACTAATCTTTCCTAGGGACGTCTAAATAAACGCCCTAATAACTTTAAGAAAGCCTAATATAGCCGATCTACCTACTAATAATGAGATACTTACAGCCTAGTAACTAAAGGCCTTTTAGGTAGAGGGTAAACATAGGCCCCGGTTAGAGCGTATTACCCCTAAAGTCTAGGAACATATTAACTTAGTAACGGCCTTATACGACCCCCTAATAGTAAGGGGGCCGTCTATAAGATAAGTAGCGTCTTCCTAGCATTACCTAGTACATCCTGCCTACTAGAACGCGAGTAGCGCTTAGAAGTAGGGGTCTTTTAAAACCGCTTTAGCCTAACTTAATACAGCCTACGCGAAAGTAATAGAACTATATGCTATCTAACCTAAAGAACTAGCTGCCTAGGCCCCTAAAGCTAAGGGGTATCTTAAGTAGTAAGCCCTTAAGCATAATAACCCTTTAGGACTACTATTAGAACTCCCTAACCTAGAGACTACCCCCTATATAATAGTTATACCTAGGGCTTTAAGCGTAACGGCTCCGGGGGGCAGTCTAGGTAAAGAGGTAGGAACTAGCCCCTAAACGCTATAACCCGGAGCATCTATACTAATAATATTAGAGGAGCCTAGTAGTCCTATAGAACCTAAAATGCCCTATCCTAGAATATTCTAGAGGAGGATGCTACGGGTACTACTAGGAGTAAGATTCTACTCCCTAAATATAGGGGGTAGGGAGCGTAGCTCTATAAGGGCCCTTTTTAAATTTAGGAGGCCTAGGGAGGACTCCCCTCTATAAGTAGAGACTACCTAATCCTTTAATAACATGCGTAATCTCCTTAGTTAGATACATACTCCCTAATCTATAGTAGATAGTAAGAGCCATAAGTATACTAAAAGTAGTAACCTAAATCCCGGTTAGAGGCGGGCTAAAATAACTACTTTTATAAAAAGGGGAAGCGCTAATATGTACTTAGTAGCCCCTCCCTCCTCTTAGGCATATATACCTATTACTACTCTTTATAGATAACCTATACCTTAGTACGAATAATAATCTCTATCGCCCTATACTTTATGTAGACGGGGTTATAGCTTACCTAATTTCACTAAACCTAAATCTTAGTATCGCGTTAACTTAAGGAACCGGCTTTCCTATTAACCTAGTAGTTAATAATCTATTAGTAGCCGTTACTAAGTTACCGTGAAAGGTAGTAGGAATATTAATAACGTGTCCCTAATATTTAGTATGTTTAGTTCTTATAGCCCTTATAGTTAAGGGGTATAAGGCCCTCTAAGGCCTAGCCTCCTAATAGTAGGCCCCTTAATGCCGGGTCCCTTAATTCTAGGCCCCTTAGCGTAAGGCTTTAGTATAGATAAAGGTAAGGGACATTAGGTCTCCCCTATAGATAATAGTTTTAATAATCCTAAGAACCCTAATCCTTAATTTAATTCATAGAGGAGTGATTAGGAGCGTTATAACGATAATCTTTATAATCTAGAAGAGGACCCGTATACGCGCGGTAACTAGCTACTCTATAACTAACTATCCTATTAAAACCTATAGTAATACTCTAGTAAGTTAGGAGAGGACGGAGTCCTACGTAACCTATAGCATCTAGAGTATATACGGACCGGCCCTAATAAGTATATAAGGTAGGGTTCCGCTAGGTAGAGAACGGATACTACTAGTACGCGGGAGTAAGGATGTAGATACCCTACTAATTAAATAGTAGAAATTCTATATAATAGTAGGGATGACTAACTTATAGCCTTAACTAACTAACTTACTAAGCTATAGGGATATATTTAAGACTAGTAAAAGGCCTAAGTTAAGAGCTTAGTTAACATAAATAAAGGGGTGAATAGGCTCTATACTAGGCTTAGTAAAAGGTTAGACCGGTTAGAAACCCATAACTAATAGGTAGACACCCCTAACTATTATAGTACCTAAGCTACCGCGTAACGCTATTAAGATTATTACGCGTAGTACGGGTTTATAGTACCGGGGGATATAGCTAAGGATGGTAGGCGTTATAAGGTATACCCTCATTCATAGGAGGTACCCCTATTAGTCTTATAAGCGCTACGTTTTCACTTTACCTACCTAGAAGAGCTAGTAGGAGAAAACTAAGCTCCTAAGTAGGCTATAGGATGTTAAGGCCTAGTACTAGAGGAGCGTCTATTTATATATAAGTTCTATCCTAATAATGTAGGATACTTTAACCCTA
This sequence comes from Phyllosticta citriasiana, assembly GCF_038021145.1. Lineage (NCBI taxonomy): Eukaryota > Fungi > Ascomycota > Dothideomycetes > Botryosphaeriales > Phyllostictaceae > Phyllosticta > Phyllosticta citriasiana. The sequence continues at coordinate 1,181,801 of NW_027117281.1, read as the reverse complement.
ACTTAGATAAGGATAAAGTTAGCTATAGTAGAAGTACTACTAAGCATAGGAAGGTCCTATATAGGGCTATTAAGTAGTTTATTAATAGCGCTTAGACTATATATACTACCTATAGAGTAGACCTAGTTTATATTAACCTATAGAAGTGCCTAAAAGGCACTACTAACATATAGTATACCTTATAGATTACTAAAAATAATCGCGCCTACGTTTAAGGTAGGGCCGGGATTAACTATTAGGCCTTACTTTTATAAGAGGACTTTAGTATAACTTACTATAAGGCTATTAAAGTCCTTAACGACATTCACTTTAGGCTCCTAGAAGTTTATAGTAAGGGGACCCGGGATTTTATTATTACCTATATTAGGCTAGGACGTGCTACTAGCTTCGTAATAGTTTACGACTAGCTAGCTAATATGTATACTAAGATTAATCCCTTCTACTAATAATAGCTAGATGAGCTAACTAAAACGATAATAATCTAATCTTTTATTAAAATGTTAGAAAGTTACTACTAGATATAGGATTAGCTTACCTAGTAGTATAAGGCAGGTAAGGGAACCTTCCCCTAGTAGGCCCTAGGGCGGGCTACTATAGCTCATCCTATAGGCTAAAGCGGTAGAGCTAGGACTAATAATAGCTAGGTAGGCCTATAGCGTAATGTAAGCACTAAGGGACTAAATAATAAGTAGATTACATATCTAAAGCGTCCTACTCTACCGGCCCCTATAAATGCTAAAAAAGAGTTAGGTTTAACCTTCTAGTCGTAGCCGTAAGCTAACCCTAAGATAGGAAGGAAATAGACTACTAAAGGTTAATATTATATGTAGGGGGATTTAGGTAAAGGTAAGGTATAGGACGCTATATTAAGTAAGTTAGGGGGAGAGATAGCCCTAGAGAATTAGGAAACACTTAATTTAGAGAGCGACGGTAAGAAGAAGGTAATAGTACCTAATATAGTAGCGTATAACTATGCTTAATACCATTATTTAATAGTATTAGAGTAATCTCTAGACTAGCCTACTACTAATCTAGAACTATTAGTAGCTTATAAGTCTATCTATAACGGATACTAGGAACGGTTCTAGTCTAGGCGTTAACTATATTAGTACCTAAGGAATATAGGATATAGGTATTACTTATTATAAGTAGATAGAGTTAGATAGATAGTAGACGAAATTAATATGTTCTTAGCCTAAGGCGAAGGTAGAGTTAGCCCCCTAAAAGTTATAGGAGTTATATAAAGGAATAGCGCGCTACTCCCTCTTTACTATAACTTATTCTAGTAATTTATATAATGATTTAGGCGTTACTTTTCCTATTTAGCTTAGGGGTTTAGGCTATAATGTAATGGGCTCTATACTAATATTATACTAACTAGGGTAGGAATACTACCTATTTAATAGCGGTAGACGCCACTATAATTACTAAGATAATAGATAGGCCTAAGAATAAGGGGCATAAAAAGGAACCCCCTATCTTATCGTCTAAAATATTACTACTAGGTATATAAGGAGGTAAAGACTCCCCTAGTTTTCCTAGGTATCACTCTTTAGAATGTAGTTTTAGACTTACCCCTACTAGACTTACGGATATTACATGCCTTAATACTAGGGCATCCTCATCTATAATTAGTTAAAAGTTTCTTAAGGACTAGCTACCTAATATTAACATCCTTTTACTACTAAAACTAGCGCGCATTAATAGTATAGGCAATACTATTTCTTATATAGACTACGTTTTACTACCCCTATATTTACTAGGATATATAAAGAATAGCGTAGTAGTAGCTTACGTACCCTATTACGTAAGAGTATTTAATTATGATATAGCGGTACCCTTACTAATTAGAAATAACCTTTTACATCCTAAAGGGGTTATTATAGATCTAGGAAAAGATAGAGCTATTTAGCCTTACATTAGTAATAGAGGCTTCGGAATCTCCGTTACTATAAAAACGTATATAACTCTAGTATACTACCATATTATAGTGAAGAAATATATAGTAATACCCCCCTATAGCATAATAAAGATACCTATTTATATCCTAGGGCCGTAGCTCCTAGCATAATATTATAAGTTCTACCCTAACTAAAGCGCGAAACCTATACTATTCTTATAGAGAGGTAGTATATTATACTCTATAATCACGAACACTAACATAATATAGGTACTAGCCTAGAATAATTTAGAGCGGACTCTTACTATTTTAAAGAATGCTTAGTTAGGTAGTATAGTTACTACGGAGATTAACGGGAGCTATTAGCTTATAAGTAAGGATTACGGGATGGCTAGGATGAACCCTTACCTACTAATAATAGAGGAAGGAAAACTTAATAATAGCATCCTAGTATTCGGTCCTCTAGAATCCTAGAGCCGCTATTAAGCCCTTATTAATCGCTTTAAAGACCTATTTATAGATCGTAAGGGGTTTATTAACATCCCTAAAGAGGAATAGATATACATACCTCTAGTCCCTAATTAGAGAGAAAAGTTCCGTTAGATACACCCCTATGCTGCTTCCTAACGCGATAAAGAATTCTAAGATGCTACTCTTAACCCTATATATAAGTAAGGTAAGGTTAAGTAGGCTAGGGGTAATATAAGCCTTAGATTCCCCGTCTTCATAGTATAGTAGTAAGTTTTTAATGAAATAGGGGAGTAGGAATAGAAGGGCTAGGTTATTATAGATATCTAGGCCCTTAACGCGATAATAGAGAAAGATAGCTACCTACTTCCCTTAGCATCTAACATTATCACCGAAATATAGGGGTATATGTTTATCTTAGTTATTAACGTAATCATGTTCTTCTACTAATAGTAAGTGCACCTAGAGGATCATTATAAACTAGTAATACTTACCTACTACGGTATAGAGTAGAGTAATATTACTCTTATAGGACACTATAATAGTGTCTAGTATATATAGTGATAATGTAACACCCTACTCTATAAATACTAGGGGTTTACCTACCCCTATATTAATAATATTATCATCTTCTTATATACTCTTAATAAATACCTAGCCTACCTAGAAGCCGTATTTACTATTCTAGATAGTATTAACATAAGCCTATCTACTAAGAAGACCTAACTAGGATACCCTTTAATTACGCTCCTTAGGTAGTAGGTATTAGGAGTAGGGATTACTACTATAGAAGCTAAAATCTAGGCCCTCTAAGATATAGAATTTCCCCGTACCCTATAGGAGCTAGAAACCTTTATTAGCCTTACCGGATAGCTCTAAGATAATTACCCCTACTACGCCTAGTTAGTAGAGCCCTTAGAAGCCATTAAAACCCTATAATTAAGAAAGGCCCCTATAGGAAAGTAAGTATAGCACTAATATACTATAGGGTAGGTAATACCTCCTAACTCATTATTAGTAGTAGCATTTAAGGCTATCTATAACACCTTATATAAGATGTAGTAGAGATTCTACTATAACCTAAGGCGTCTATTATATATTAATATAGACGCATCTAAGGAGCTAGGTTTTAGCGTAATAGCCTACTATGTTAGTAGGGACCTAGAGCTAGAAATAGAAACTAACGGCCCTAAGGACGCGGAAAAACTAACCCTATAGCTAAAAAGAGCTAAGGACTTCCCGTAGTAGTCTATAGAGCTAATTACTTTCCTATCCTAGTACTTATCTAACGCGGAGATAAGGTATTAGATAACTAAACTTAAAATAATAGGGGTGTATTAGGCCGTTAAGAAGCTACATACCCTAGTATAAGTAGTAGTATAAACTATCCTCTTTACGGACTACGCGGTAGTAATAGCCCTTACTTAGTAAAGGACCTTTACTACCTTCTAATCTAATAAGTAACTTAACTTATATTTAATATAAGCCTCCTAGTACTTATCCTAGTTTCCTCTAGAAGTAAAATACCGGCTAGGACGAAATTATATAGTCCTAGATGCCTTAAGTAGGCTACTATTAAAAGTAACTAATAAAGGGGAGGATGTTATAGATGAAAAGAATTCCCTAATAATATAGATCCGGTTTAGTTCGCGGCTACCTATAATCTAGACCCCTTAGGTAGCCGGAATTACTTCTACGCTATATTAGTAGAAATGTTAGAAGAGTTTAAGAATGATATATAGAGTAGGTATACTACTAACCCATAATAGGTACGTACCCTATAAGTATTAGAACGGGTAATAGCACTCATATAGGAGGATTAAGCATAAGATAGGGGACATAAAGATATAGAAGTAGAGGCTCCTACTTACGTTAGTACTAATAGAGTAAATAGTAAAAGACCCTACTAGCACGCCTCTATAAGACCTAGAGAGGATAACCCTCTACTAGGGTTATACTTTATACTACGGAAAGGCTTAATCTACTTCGTTAACCGCGCTAAGTAGAACTAGAAGTAACTATATATTCCTCTATCTTATAAAAAGGAGATCTTTTACTATATACACGATACGTAGTATTACTAAGGATATAAATAGGTAATAGATTACATCCGTACCTCCTTTTACGTATGCTAGTTATAAAAGTGTCTAGTAACCTATATTAAGCATTATCCTAATTACGGCCCCGTTACTACTAGGAGGCACCGCCCCTATAGAAGCCTAATACCTATTACGGCGGTAAAGATTCCGTTCTTTACTTTATATATGGATTTTATTACTAAACTCCCTACCGCTACTAATAGAGGTTTTAATACATTATTAACTACGACTTATAAGTTCTCTAAAGCGATCCTATTAATACTAGGACTTAAAACCTAGTCTATAGGGGACTAGGCTTCGGTCTAGTTTAAAGACCTTTACGGGTATAGTTAGGGTTTACCCTTAGTTCTCATCTTAGATTAAGACGCGCGATGGCTTTCGAAATTTATTATATAAGTATTCGTAATACTTAAGGTACATTTTTATACTACTACTACATACTACCCGTAAGTAGATAGCTAGTTAGAGTGAACTAATTAAACCGTAGAACACGCTATGCGCTACTATATAATCGTAAACCCTAAATATATATAGGTAGATACGCTCCCTTACATCTAAGGGACTATAAACTATTCCCGGAATACCTCTATAGGCTATACCCCCTATAAAGTATTATATGGGTTTAATCCTTAAACCGCCGCGTTTAAGGACCTAGAAAGTACCTAAGACGTAGATCTAAAGGTTTTATGCACCTAGTATCATAAAGAGGCATATAAGGTACTAGCTTTTACTACTATTACCTAAAAGGAATAATATGACTTAAGGTATACGCTAATCCGGTTTAAGCCGGGGGATAAAGTCTACTTATAACTATATTTTAGGTATAAAGTCTATAGTAATCTACCCTAGAAGTTATAGTATTAGTAATCTAGCCCTTATACTATTATAAAGGTAGTAGGCCCCTTAGCCTATAAATTAAGCCTCCCGGAGATAATATATATTTATCTAGTAGTCTTAGTAGCGTAGCTTAAACTAGTAGCCTAGGGTGCTAACCCCTATAATTAATAGGCCCTACTAGACCTAGAACTAGTTATTAATAATGATGATCCGGCCCTAGTATATAAAATTAAGTATTTACTAGACCGCCGCCGTAACTAATTCACTAAAAGATTATAATACCTCATGTAGTAGAAGGGCTATAGCCCTTAATACTAAGTATAGTACGACGTAGACGATTTAAATAACGCTATAGATTTAGTTAAAGAGTGTAATAAATAATTAAAGGAGGGTATATACCCTTATATAATAAGGAGGTAACCCCTTTAGTAGCTAAAATCACCGTATTACACTATAGTTACGCGCTTAGCTAAAACTAATAAAACGGCCTTAGGTAGGGCGGATAACCTAGTTACCTAAGCTCTAAGGGATTATCACGAATCGTTAAGCGGCTAATATGTAGGCTTTCGCCTAAAGGCTATCTACTTAGTCGGATATATATAAAATTAAAAGAACTTAATTAAAGTTAAGTAGAGAAGAGATGAAGTTAAGTAAAGTCTTATTAATTATTATAAATATAGAAGATGCTATGTACTCTTCTATCTTCTATATATATTTATATAAGAAGTAAAATAAGAACTAAACTCTCTCTTTACTACGCGAATTACTACTTTAGTTACGTTATTAAAATAGATAAGAAATCAATCTTCTTATTACCGCGCGAAGTTTTATTAGCCGTTAAGTAGGCTATATATCCTTAGTAGTATTTATTATCTATTAGTACCGCCGGCTTATATAGCTTAGCCGGTTTACGCGGCTTAGTTATGATTAGCTTTAGCTTATTAAGTAATCATATAAGGGCGTAGTTATAATATACTTATATTACTAGCGTCTAATAGCTATTATAACATTCCCCCCCTAATAGGAAGCCTAAGTTAGCTTATTAGGTACTTATATAGATAACTAACCGGTATTATTTTAGTAAGGGCGTAAAGTATAGGACTACTAGGTATATCTTATTATTAGGTTTATATTTTAACTAACCTTCTTTACTACTACCTTAATAATAATAATAGACCTTACTTCTATTATTACATCTTCCTATTACTCTTAGCCCATCTCTTACTTAAGTAACTAGCTCTAGTAATAACTCTAGTAATAATAGTAAGTCCTTCCGTTTATAGTAGGTCTAAAAATGCTTAACTAATTATCGCGTAATAGTATCCGATTAACTTCATTACTCTAAGCGCCCTAAAGGTAATATAATGCCTTAAGAGGATGCTAAGGTAACTTAAGACTATCATATAAGATATTACGCATAATTAGCTAATCATTTATATATCTAGAGTTTTAAAAAGGTAAAGTGAAGCTAACTAGTCTAGGTATAGTACCTAGCTCCTAAGAGCTAGCGTATATTACTATTCTACCTATAAATCCTTACGCGAACGTTATATAAGCTAATTTACCTACTTTACCTTTATATACGCGTTCTAGTAGCTATTACGTTAGTATACTACTAAGTATACCTTCGCATAAAAGTAATAGTAGTAGTATTATTCATCTAGCTACTTTACCTATAGAATTACTAGCGGAACCTTTAGATTAGGACTTAGAGGTAGATACTTCTAATAAGATTATAGTCTTCATCCTATATAAGGCCTTTAAAAAACTTACTAAGGTATATATTACTACTTACTTATCTTCGCGTAATAGCTAACTCATTATAGAAATCCCTTAGTGGTAATAAAACTAGCTAACGCGTAATGTATATATTAGGCCTTAGTAACTTAGCTTATTATGCTATCATCCTAGTTTCTAAGGATTATTTTAACATTATATCTATAGAATCTTATAGCTCTTTACGTAATGCTTACTTAATCTAATATATAGGTATTAATTAAGCTACTAGTTATACTAAGTACTAGGATAATCTCTCTACTTACGTCTTCTATAGTTACTATAAGTTACCGGGTTTCTTATAGGGTTATTACGCGAACTATATCTAGGGTACTAGTAACCTTAACTACACTATAAGTAACCTTACTAGTACTCATCCTCCTAATTAATATAAAAGGCGTAAGGATAAGATATAGCCTAGAGAGTACCTTACTCTTCACTATATAATAGATAACTAGGTTAATAACTTTCTCTAGGGCTCTATTAAAGGTATAATAAGGCCTAAACTTAAGAAGTCGGCTCTAATTCCTACTAAAGGGGAGGAAGAGGAGTAAGGGTATAAAAGATAAGGAATAAAATTAAAATAGGGAAATAGGATAGATAAGGATAAATTAGTTCATATAGATAAGGGTTATTTACTACGGTGTTAGAGGATTCTCTTTACTAGAGTATAGGTAGGTTAGTTATCTAATTACGTTTCTTCCTATAATTCTTATTAGAGGAAGGCTCTTTTACACTTTTCTAGGTTCTTTAGTAGTCTAGGGGTAGAAGGATTAGTAGTATAGAAGTCCTCTACTTTTTAGGGGGCCCTAATAAAAGAACTTACTATATACTACTTATTATCTTAATTATATCCTACCTATTAAACCTAATACTTTAAAGTTCTATAAGTAACCTTACTTATACGGATAAAGTTAACTTCCTATTCTTACTAGTTATTAATAACCTTAGGTTCTAGTTCCGTATATCTCTATTATAGTAATAGGTCTATAGCTACTTTACGTAGGTAATTAGTATAGAAAAGGTTTATAACCTTTATGCTTTTTAGAAGATCTAATTCGTACGAATATCCTTTCATTCTAGTAATCTTAAATGGTCCTGCGTTAGGAGTATCTAATTTTAGATTTAGCTAGTCCGTTATCTAGCTAGTCTTCTTAATGTAAATAAAGTCTCTAATATTAAAGTTAGGTATATAACGGTATTTATTAGCTTATTAGTAGTTCTTTTCTTATGATTATTAAATTAATTTATAGGCGTACTTATAGGCCTCTTATCTTCTTTTTTAGAGAGACTAAGCTATAGACTATGTTCTACCTTCTAGTAAAGTAGTTATTATCATGTGAGTAGTCTAGTTATAATACATATATAGCATGAAGCTAAGGTCTACTTCTACTAGTATAAGACCTATAGCCTTATATAGAAGGGTAGCCTAAGCTAAATCTATTAATAGTAGAAGATTAGACTAGTCATTTTAGTAGTAATTAATAAAGGGTTATAGTTAGCGTATAAGGACCTAATTTACTATCTTAGTAATTCCGTTTATCTAAGAGTAATAGGCTAAATTAAAGTGTTATTTAATACTAGTTAACTTATATAGCTCCTATGTAAAGGCTAAAATAAACTAAGAACCTTAATCTAATAGTATACTTTTAGGATTTCTAAAAATTTAGTAGACGTAATTATAAAAAAGTTAAGATACTCCTTTAGTATTAATTTTCTTTATGTAAGGTAAACTAAAGGTTCTTTAGGATAACTAGTCTATAATAATAAGGATATAATTAAATCCCTTTTAGTCTTACGGCATCTCTTTAAAATCTATAGCTAGGTATTACTAGGGATGGTTAGGAATTAGTAGAGGATATAGAAGGCTAGGTGTCTTATTAGTAAATTCATAGTTCTAGTAGTAAATATAGTAGTTTCGGCTATATCTCTTAATTATGTAAGTCTAGCTAGGCTAGTAATAGTATCACCGTAATAGCTTTCACATTTTATTAATTCTAGGATGGGTAGTAACGTAAGTAGTATATATTACTTTAATTATTCTTATACGAAGATTATCCTAGTTAGGAATAACTAATATACTATAGTAGAGAAGTAATCCATCCTATAACTTCTAATATAATTTATTTTCTAGTTAAAGACGGGCTATTTCTCTCTATAGTTTAAGATCTAGGTTTTCTCTATTCACGCGGAGGAGTTCATTAAGGAAAATTATTAGTAGAGAAACTTCTAGCTCCATCATTATAAGTAGGACTACCTAGGAAGTAGGAATGAGATACTACTCTTATATAGCCTTTACTTTCTCTTTTTAAGTCTTAAGTTACTCTTACTTTCTTATAAGAACATCTATAATAATGTTTTCCTTTCCTAGTTAGTAGGTAAACTAGACTTAGTACTTAGTAAGTTACTTAGCCTATCTTACTTATCATACGGATAATTAGCGCTTAGAAGTAAAGTGTTCTAATACTTAATGGTCTATAATTATAAGAAAAGGTTTATAAAGGCCTATAAGTATAGATCTCCATTCCTCTAGTCCTTACATAATAGCTAGGAGTTCTTTATTAGGTATTCTATAGCGGAGTTCGGCGTCTAATATTACCTTAGAATAAAAGGATACCGGTTTCCATTCATAATTATCTTAATATTATAAGAGAACTCCTATAACTACTCTATTACTTACGTCTATTTCCGTATAAGTATCTAAAGTTAGATTATAGTTTACTAGTAGTAATTTACTATATATTAGTTTCTTAAGGTTTCTAAAAGATTCTTCCTTAACTAGTCTAAGTTATTACTATTTTACTTTTAAATATAGTTTCTCTAGTAGCCGGCTAATTCGTCCGTAGTTAGGAAGGAATCTCTAATAGAAGTTATAGAATCCTAAGAAAGACTAAAGAGATTAAAGGGTTATAGGTAATTACTAGGTATAAATAGGTTTAATTTTTTACGGGTCTATTAATATACCCTTAGTAGAGATAATGTATCCTAGAAATTTCGTGTGAGTAGTTAAGAACTTACTCTTTTTTATATTAGCTTATAGTCCCGCTTTACGTAATTATTATAGAACTTTAATGACGTGTTTAGTATATTCATGCGGGTTCTCCGAAATGTTAAGAATATTATCCATAAAAGTAATAATAAAATCATCTAAATAGTTAAAGAGAACTTAGTTAATAAAATATTAAAAAGTAGTAGGCCTATTACTTAGCCTAAAAGGTAAAACGCGGTATTTAAATAATCTATATCTTATGCGGAAGGTAGTATATTCTTTAGACTATTTTTAAAGGCGGATTTAATAGAAAGCTTATTAAATATCTAGTTTTATATAGACCTTTCCCTTACCTACTCTCTATAAGAGTTCTAAGATAAGAGGTAAAGGATATAAGTCCTTCTTTATCTAATCATTTAACCGTTAGTAGTTAATATAAATTCGCTAACCACCTCTAGGTTTTTTTACTACTAATACTAGAGAGGTATAGGGTACGTAGCTCTTAGTAATAAATCCTTTCTTTAAGTTCTCTTAGACGTATTCCTTTACTACGGCTAGCTATTCTAGGGACATCCTATAGAGGGGACTTATTAGTAAGCATGGAGAATCCTTATACATAAGAGAAATTTAATAATTAACTCCTATATAAGAAGGTAGTAGCTAGTTAGACTCTTATTTTAAAAAGACGTCGCGGTAGTTCTTATACTTAGAGGGTAGATAATTATTAAGGTATTTATTAAAAGCTTCATCTTTATTAGCTTCATTAATATCGTCTAGTATAATAGAATAAAGATCTACTACTTCTATTAGTGTTTTTTTAGGTAGGTTAATTTCTATAAGAGAAGTAAAAAAGGTTTCTTAGTTATTAACTTTAATATTATTAGAGATATATATTAAAGAAATTAATTAGTTTATCCGTAAAACTTTACTTCGTGCGGATAATTTTAGAACGTTTAAAAAATTTAAAAAAGAAATTTAGTCCGGAGGATCTAACTAAATAAGTTATTAGTTACGGTAATCTAGAAGAACATAATGATGTACGAGGAACTAGCGGCCTAGAATAATATTATAACGCCTAATATCTAGTATGAAGGCGTATGTTATAACTAGCTAATATTAGAAATAGAATTATAATTAATAAACGAAATTAAGTTACTTATTATTAGAGGCCTAAGAATAAGTCTAGACTATTCTAGACTCTTCTAGACCTCTTCTATTACTAAGAACTTATTCCTATAGGTTCTTTCAGATTCTAGCCCTTATTCTAGATTGTCTTATTACTAAGGCCTAGAATCTTCTAGTCTAGATTAATTAGAAATCATCTTCTATTAATAGAAGAACCTATTACTAATTACCTAGAGATAGAACTCTCTAGAATCTATAGGTTCTTCTATATAAACACCCTTAGGTAGCCTGCTAGTTAGTCCTTTAAGGAAGTTCTCTTATAGTAAAGAATCTACTATATTCTCTACTATAAACCATCTACCATACGGTATATAATAAAGATATTACTTATCTTTATAGAATACCGCTAATAGGTTATGAGCCCGGCTAATAGTAATCTATAGATTACTATATAGCTTGCCTTATAATTTATAAGTAGGATTTTACTTCCTTCCCTACTTATAAGAAAGAATATACTATTCTTTCTATACTAGACCGCTCTTATAAGTAAGGCTTAGTAAGACTATCTTAGTGGATAGCTATTAAGCTAAACTTATAAAGAAGTCTAGGGAAAGCCTACTTATTTATATAAGTAAGGCATTTTTTAGGGTAAGGACTAGTATCCTAAGCCCTATCCTTAGGCTCTTAGCCTATTAAATTTTTCCTAGGACCGTCGGGCCTATATCTACCTAGGATTTTATTCTAGAACCTTCTAGTAGTCTAGAATAGCCTTATTCACTACCTATTCTTTACCTTTCTCCGCCTTTCTCCGGATTTCCTCACATTTCTATTAACTACGTTAATATAAGGTGTAGCTACGCAGCCTCTATACTATATTAGGCCTAAGCATTACCTATTTATACTAGTTCCTACTAGTATCTTAGTACGAGGAACACTAAAACTTCACGATACTTTAAAATGTTTTCGACCCGCATTAACCTGAATACTTTGCTTAGTAAGTAAAGTAGTAAACTGTTTTAAAGTGAAAAACTCGGCGGACAAGGATCTAAAATTAGATTCCTTATATCTCTACTCCCGGCTAAGTTATTAGAGAAAACATTAATACTCTAATAAACTCCCTACTTTCTATTAGGTGCATCAGGCCCATTAGCACCTAATAAACTTCAAGACTTCATATACTTATAGTTTCCGCTTAAAACTATAAGTACATAGAGTTTTATACTCTAAAGACCTCTATAAGGTATAAAATCTTTAATATACCTTAAGAAAGAAACATCTTCTACTAGGAAATATGGGAAAAGAATTCCCTAGCATTCCTAAACTTAAAGGCCCTAAGAACTAGGAGTCTTAGTGATCTACTATAAATAATATAGTAATTATAGAAGGGCTAAAAGCCTATCTAGACTCTAAATCTTAACCTAAAGTAGAAGATCCTACCTAGGAGGTTAATAATACTAGAATAAGGACTTTTATTAGGACCTCTATAGATCCTAAACTTTATTCTAGCATTACCTATTATAGAACTATAAGTTCTATGGGAGAAGCCCTTAGAAAAAGATGTGAATCTAAGGGACTTTTATGGGAAGTCTCACACTTTATAAGGCTACTAAGCCTTAAAGATACAGGAGATATTAATACCTAGGTAGCTAATCTATTAGATAAGATAACCCTATTATCTCAGACTAAGATGGCCTTAATAGAGAGGCAGAAACTAGGTGTATTCTTTAGTAATATACCTAGTAGCTATTCTTTATAGAGTGCCGTAGCCTAGCTAGGGCTAAAAGAAGAGACTACTCTAGACCACCTTATAGAGCATCTAGTAGAAGAGTCTCGGCGTCGAGAACTAGAAGAAGAAAGTAATACTGCCCTTATTACTATAACTAGTAATAAAGGGAAATCTTCTTCTAAAAAGAACGCCTCTACATATAATAATAAGAGTACTAAGAAGTGCTCTTATTATAAAAAGAATGGCCATCTAGAAAAGGACTGCTATAAAAGAGCTAGGAATTTAAAGGGTAAAGAAAATGATAGTAGTCCTACGGATTTAGAGGATACCCTATACATTACGGGTTATACCTCTTATTTTACTATGGGTCCCGGCCTAAATAACTAGATTCTAGACACCAGCACTATAGCCCATATGTCTAGACATAAAGATCTCTTTACTTCTTTAAAAGAAGTAAATTTACCTATAAAACTAGGTAAAGGAGAGATCTATGCTAAAGGAATAGGTACTATACCTATTACCTTTAAGTACGCTAATAGAAGGATAAATCTAACCCTTCTAGACGCTCTCTATATCCCTAATTTATCTATAAATCTTATCTCTATATCTAGGCTATATATATATGGTATATATCTAGATATAAAGAACTTAAGACTTATAGATAAAAGAGAGTAGATATATACCGAAGTTTTACTTTAAAATAACCTATTCATTCTACCTAAGGTAGAATCTACTATAAATCACTTATATATAGTAGATTTAAACCTATAGCATAATAGGTTAGGGCATATAAACTTAGAAGCTCTTAGGGCATTACTACCTATTAAGGGTAGTAAAATAGACTATTCTATATGCCCTTTAGCTAAATCTAAGTGTACTATATCTACTATACTAGTAGCAGTCTCTAAACCCTATAAGAAAATAGGTCTAGATGTTATAGGACCTATTACTCCTAAGGGAATAGGGGGATACACCTACTATATAGCCTTTATAGACTATTATAGTAGGTTTACATGGGTATTCCCCCTATTTACTAAAGGAGAAGCCTATAATAAGATAGTTTACTATCTTAAACTTATAGAGCCGCATGGTAAAGTCTAGTCTTTAAGGCTAGATAATAGCCTAGAATATAGGGGAACTCAGCTAGATTTACTAGCTAAAAATAAAGGAATAACTCTAGAAAAGAGTTCTCCTTATAGCCTAGAGTAAAACAGGCTTATAGAGAGGACACATGGGTTAATAGATACTATTACCCGTTACCTTCTCTTAAATTCTAAGGTCCCTCTTACCTTCTAGCTAGAGGCTATTAAAACCGCCACTTATATTCTAAACCGGACCCCTAAGAAGTCCCTAGAGGGTATTTCGCCTCTAGCCCGGCTAAATATAGCTAAGGGCAGGTCTCCTACTATAAATCTCTCTTATATAAAGACTTTTAGAAGTAAAGTCTTTATAAACATCCCTAGAGAAAAGCGTACTATATCCTCTAAGTATTCTCTACGCTCTAGGCCTAGTATATTATTAGGCTTTAAGGGGGAGCATATTTATAGATGCTGGGATATAGAAAAACAAGCTATTATACACACTAGGGATATTACCTTTAAAGAGGATGAATTTCCTTCTCCCTATACTAAAAGTATAGAAGATAAGGAAGATATAGACTATACTAAGCCTATATTTCCTTCTTCTATAACTAGCCCTCCTAATAGACTAAGATCTAGGTCTATAACTACTATAGATACTAGTAGGGAGGAGCCTAGGAGAAGTGAGCGCCTTAGAGAAAAATCCTCTAAGGAATCTACTACTATAGAGGCTACTATTAATAGCCCTATAGAAGAAGTACCTCATCCTCTTAGAGAGACCTTTAAAGAGGTTAGAATCCCTAGTAGTAGTAGCTATGTTACTATAGAAGGCCTAAGTAATATAGAGGAAGATATCTCTTATTACTTACTCTATAGTAATAGGGAACCTACTACTTATAGTTAGGCTATTAATTCTCCTAATAGCCTAGACTGGCAGAGAGCTATGCGGGAAGAATATAATTCCCTTATTAAGAATTAAACCTGGATCTTAGTAGACCCGCCTAAGGATAATAAAATTCTTAGAGGTAAATGGGTCTATAAGATTAAAACTAATAATAAGGGAAATATTACCCGCTATAAGGCTAGATAGGTAGTATAAGGCTAAAATTAGGAGTATAGTATAAACTATAAAGAGACTTTTAGCCCTATAGTCTCACCTATAGTTTTACGCCTACTACTAAGCCTTTCTGCCTATTTAGACCTAGAAATCATACATATAGATGTTGAAACCGCCTTCCTAAATGGGAAAATAAATAAAGATGTCTATGTACATTAACCTATAGGCTTTAAGCTTAATAATAAAGTCTATAAATTAAAGAAAGCTCTCTATAGCCTAAAATAAGCCCCTAGGGCATGGGCAGCCTGTTTTAGCCACTTCTTAGAAGAGAACGGCTATAAATAGCTTCTATCTAAGGCCTACTTATATACTAAGACCTTTAAAGAAGGCTTATTTATATGGGTCTTAGTATACGTAGACGATATCCTACTTTTTAGTAAGGATATGTCTATTATTAATTCTTTTAAAGAATTAATAAGGTCTAGGTTTACTATTAAGGACCTAGGACCTATTTCCTATTATTTAGGAATTCAAGTCACCCGGGATAGGTCTAAAAAGACTATATCTTTATCATAGGAAGGCTATCTTTCTAAAGTCTTAGAGACTTTCTCTCTAAGCTCTATTACGCCTTCTAAGACTCCTTATTTATATAAGGAGCTTCCTAGACCACCCGCGGACTATTAGGCTAGTGAAGACCTTATTAAAGAGTATAGATCTTTAATAGGCTCTCTTCTATATGCTATAGTCTATACTAGGCCTAATATAGCTTATATACTAGCTTCTTTAAGCTAGTATTTAAGCTGCCCTCTAGTAGAGCACCTTAGAGCTGCTAAAAGAGTCTTATCCTATCTAAAAGGAACTAAAGATTATACTATTACCTATGAAGGTACTAGTTTTAATCTAGAATCCTACTCCGACTCTAACTTAGGGAATGAACTTAATAGATATTCTCTAGTAGCTTATATTATTTACTCTACTAATGGGCCTATAGCCTAGAAGGCTAGTAGACTAACCTATATCTCTATTTCTACTATAGAGGCAGAATATATAGGTTATAGTATACTAGCTAAGGTTATCCTTTATATTAAAGGATTTTTAGAAGAGTTAGGTTATAAAGACCTTATACCTACTCCTATAGTCCTTAAAGGGGATAATATACCGGCTATAGCTGCTACGGAAGATGCTACTAAAAAGTCTAAGAATATAGATATAAGGTATCACTTCTTAAGGTAGCTAGTTAAGGAAAATCTTATAAGATTCTCCTATATCTCTACTAAAGAGATGCCTATAGACGCCTTAACTAAGGTACTTACTAAGGCTCTCTTTACTAAATTCCTCTCTATTACCCTACGTAATAAGTTAGGGGGAGTGTTAGAGGCCTAAGAATAAGTCTAGACTATTCTAGACTCTTCTAGACCTCTTCTATTACTAAGAACTTATTCCTACGGGTTCTTTTAGATTCTAGCCCTTATTCTAGATTATCTTATTACTAAGGCCTAGAATCTTCTAGTCTAGATTGATTAGAAATCGTCTTCTATTAATAGAAGAACCTATTACTAATTACCTAGAGATAGAACTCTCTAGAATCTATAGGTTCTTCTATATAAACACCCTTAGGTAGCCTGCTAGTTAGTCCTTTAAGGAAGTTCTCTTATAGTAAAGAATCTACTACATTCTCTACTATAAACCATCTACTATACGGTATATAATAAAGATATTACTTATCTTTATAGAATACCGCTAACACTTCTTTAACCTAAAATTATATTACGTAAAAAAGACCTTTCTCTTATACTTATGTATTAAGCTTAACCGGTAATAGGGAGTAAAAAGATTATAATAAGAAGGGGAGTACCTATCCTCTTCCTTCCTCTAATTTATAAGGTAATTTAGTACCTCCGTATGAGGGTGTTTATTATTAACTACTAGACTCCTCTTAAGTACTAGTCGTGTGGGCTTAATTCTTAGCTATATAATCTATACATGGAATAGTCTTCTACTTTCTTATAAGTAGGTATAGAGAGGATACCTCCTTAATGTTTATATACTACACTATAGCC
Organism: Phyllosticta citriasiana; assembly: GCF_038021145.1. Classification (NCBI taxonomy): domain Eukaryota; kingdom Fungi; phylum Ascomycota; class Dothideomycetes; order Botryosphaeriales; family Phyllostictaceae; genus Phyllosticta; species Phyllosticta citriasiana. The sequence continues at coordinate 1,164,685 of NW_027117281.1, read as the reverse complement.
TTATAAAGACTTCTATAGTTAATACGTACTTAATGCTCTTTAGTCCTTAGATAATACTAATATGCCTTACTAAGACGACTTAAATTTCCTTCTTAAATAATAGATGGTCGTATGTAAGGCTTAGGCTATATATATAGTATACCTAGTTTAGGTATTCTAACACCTCCCTTAGGTGATAAAAAAGTAGGACGGGGATAATACCTAGAATAATCTTCTATATCTATCATGAATCATTAAGCGGCTAATATGTAGGCTTTTACCTAGAGGCTATCTACTTAGTTAGATGTATATAAAATTAAAAAGAACTTAATTAAAGTTAAGTAGTTAAAAGATAAAGTTAAGTAAAGTCTTATTAATTATTATAAATATAGAAGATGCTATATACTCTTCTATCTTCTATATATATTTATATAAGAAGTAAAATAAGAACTAAACTCTCTCTTACTACGCGAATTACTACTTTAGTTACGTTATTAAAATAGATGAGAAATTAATCTTCTTATTACTACGCGAAGTTTTATTAGCCGTTAAGTAGGCTATGTATCCTTAGTAGTATTTATTATCTATTAGTACTACCGGCTTACATAGCTTAGCCGGTTTACGTAGCTTAGTTATAATTAGCTTCGGCTTATTAAGTAATCGTGTAAGGGTATAGTTATGATATACTCGCGTTACTAGCGTCTAATAGCTATCGTGATACCTATTCTATACGTATCTATGCTTATAGCTATTACTAGGCGTAAGTAAAGCTAGTTCTATCCCTAGAGGGTAAGGTATCTAATGTAGCCTCCTTTATAATATGATTAGCCTATTCGTTCCTATAGATACTAGTATACCCTAGTATCTAGTATAGGGAAACCCTATATCCTATTTATATAAGGGTGTTTATAGCTTAAACTATTTATATTTAGCATTCCTAGCCGGTATTATTAGAGGGGACCTTAAGCCTCTAGAGGGCGGCTTAGTTATCTATAAAGACCTTAATTTAGTTATTCTTTAGGCCGTACGAGATAGCCTACTTAAGTGTAGTAGGAATAGCATCTAGTTCCCCGTTATATACTATTAGTAGTAGGCTAAAGTTAGCTCCCTTACTAGTATATAGTATATCTCTAGATAGGTTCTATGCGTATAAAGCCGTACTAATTCCTTTTCTACTAGGGATGCATGAAGCATCTATATAGATATAAATATTAGAGGAGGAGGCTTTATTCACTATCTACTAATAGGCTTTAGCCTCCTTCTCTTTAGAATTAGTACTAATATATACCTTATATAGGAGAGATCTCTTCTATAGGGGAAAGTAGAAGTGTGTAATTCTCTCCTAGCTATTACTCTTAAGATGTATAATGCTAGCTTTTACTCTCTTAAGCTAAGTTAGCCGCTTTTATATAGGGTCCCCTTCTATTAGAGTAGGGATCTACTTAAGGGCTTTATAAATAGGGTATACTAGTATAAGTTTCCTTACCCGGAGGGTATAAGACCTAATTTCCTTATTAAGGTGTAGGGCTAGGGGGAGAAGAGCCGCTTCTAGCTCTATTAGCTAGGTAGGGGTTATCTAGAAGGCTCTAAGAATCCTTTAAAGTGCTACTCCCTATAGGGATTAGTAGCCCCTTATAAAGCTAGCCTAGTTCTTCTAGTAGATTTAGCTACTATAGTCTACTATACTAAGTACGCATACTAGGTAGATTTATTATACGGCTTAGGGAGAAAGGCCTCATTCCGTATTTACTAGCTAGGTAAGCCTAGAGAAGGCCCCCTTAGCTTATATGATACGGGTAGCTAGGTGCTATTTAAAGGTAAGACCTTCATTAAATAGAATACCTAGCTATCGTACGAGGGGTTTTAGCTATATCTTTTCCCTATTTAGTAGGTAGACCGGGATTAGGTCTATTTTCCTAGTAGAGAAGTAGATAAGCTCTATCTTATTAAGGTTAAAGTCTACTATATATTTTTTTCCTTTCTAAAAAACGTACGACGTAGCTCTTTATAGGAGGGTTATGTTACGTTTCTATAAGGAGGAGATAGTAGTAAGGGAGATGTTATCTATATATAAGAGAGGGCTAACGGCCCCTATTTAAAAGATCTCTTATATATAGATAAGAAATAGGATGGGTAAGACTAGACTTCCCTAGGGGATTCCTATTTAGACTAGGGTAAGGTTTTCTATCTAGCTATTAAATAATAGCTAGGTCGTATAATCCTATAGGAAGGATTTAACCTAGTATAGAAGACGTACTAGAAGCTAAAGTCTAGCCATAACCGTAAGGAGTTAGTTATAGGCTACATAGTTAAATGCCCCTTATATGTTAAGAAAGAGGGTAGATGCTTTCTTATTCTACTATCTAGCTTCCTAGACCTAATAAGTTAGGAGAAGAGCTATATCTATTACGGACTTCTTTAGCCTACCCCTAATTTAGGAGGGGTAGAGTAGGTTAGTTATTTTAGTAAGTGCCCTAAGCCGTTTTATGAAAAGTCTCTCTAGTACCTTCTCTAGGTAGTTAAGAAGAGAGATAGCCCTATACGCCTTAGGTTAGGAGTAGTCTAGTTTACTTAGCTTTTATAGGATTACTCTACGTGCCTCTCTCTAGAGAAGTAGTTAGTAGCCCTAGTTAAATAGTATATAATAGATGTAAAGGAGTTACTCTAGGGCAGCCTTATATATTTTAATAATAATTTCTTACATGATTATGTCTAGGCTAGGGGACTTACCCTTTATCTAGGAGGAGTATATGTTAGCTAGCTCTTCTTTAGTAAGTAATAGCTATTCCTAGTCTAGGTCCGGCTAATAGGATGCCTAGTTATATAACTAAGCCTAAGGGGGTAAGGGGAATAATTTCTCCTAGAGGGCTTAGTATTTACTAGGGAAAGAAGAGTATAAGGTCCTTCTTATATCTTAAATTTATGGGATAAGACTAGAGGTAGATAGGTAGGTATAAGCTATAGCTTAGAAAATTATACGGGGTGTTTCTTCTATAAGGAAGGATTCCTAGTAGTTAGACTTTACTAATTTTAGAGCTATAGTATATTTATTCTAAGCTACCTTATACTCTTCTCCGTTCTTTATACGTCTAGCCCTTACTATATTCGTACGAAGGTTAGATAGATCTCTTATCTACTAGGGCTTTACCTTAGATTTAGGAGCGTAGGTAGGGATATATATAGCTATAGAGTTACTAATAGCTATTTAAAGTGCCTCCCCTAGTTAGTTAAGTATTAGGACATTAATCTTCTAGGTAAGGACCTTATTAGGGGCTTAGGCTAGAAGATTAGTAATCTTAGCTTATATAGTCTATATAGCTATAGTAAGTCTTATCTAATATAGTTTCTAAAATTCTAGCTATTTAGCTTCCTTTATATTATACTAAGCTTATCCTATCGCGATGGCTATTAGATACTAGTAACGTAAGTACATTATAACTATACCCTTACACGATTACTTAATAAGCCGAAGCTAATTATAACTAAGCTACGTAAACCGGCTAAGCCGTATAAGCTAGTAGTACTAATAGATAATAAATACTACTAAGGATATATAGCCTACTTAATAGCTAATAAAACTTTACACGGTAATAAGAAGATTAATTTCTTATCTATTTTAATAATGTAACTAAAGTAGTAATTTACGTAGTAAAGAGAGAGTTTAGTTCTCATTTCACTTCTTATATAAATATATATAGAAGATAGAAGAGTACATAGCATCTTCTATATTTATAATAATTAAGAAGACTTCACTTAAGTTTATCTTTTAAACTACTTAACTTTAATTAAGTTCTTTTTAATTTTATATATATCTAACTAAGTAGATAGCCTCTAGGTAAAAGCCTACATATTAGCCGCTTAACGATTCATAATAGATATAGAAGATCATTCTAGGTATTATCCCTATCCTACTTTTTTATCACCTAAGGGAGGTATTAGAATACCTAAACTAGGTATACTATATATATAGCCTAAGCCTTATATATAACCGTCTATTATTTAAGAAGGAAATTTAAGTTATCTTAGTAAGGCGCATTAGTATTATCTAAGGACTAAAGAGTATTAAGTATATATTAACTATAGAAGTCTTTATAAGGCTATAGTATAGTATATAAATATTAAGGAGGCATCCTCTCTATACCTACTTATAAGAAAGTAGAAGACTATTCTATACGCGGATAGTATGGCTAAGAATTAAGCCTATATAACTAGTACTTAAGAGGAGTCTAGTAGTTAATAATAAACACCCTCACGTAGAGGTACTAAATTACCTTATAAATTAGAGGAAGGAAGAGGATAGGCACTCCCCTTCTTATTATAATCTTTTTACTCCCTATTACTAGTTAAGCTTAATACGTAAGTATAAGAGAAAGGTCTTTTTTATATAATATAATTTTAGGTTAAAGAAGCTTTTAGGCATATTCTACTAGAAGAAGCTAATAACTATTAATCTAAGATTACTCCTCTCATAAAGGAATAAACCTAGGATATTACTATTCACGCGAAGATGTAAATTAAGACTCTTAAATAAGTTATCCTTAACTTAGTAGAAAGGATTTTAAGTTATTAAACTTCATTATGTAAAGATACTATTAAGTTAATAAGTTTATAGTATTTAGAAGAGAACGGATCCTAGAAGAAGAAGAAATGCATACTAAGAGTGCCCGACCTACCTGAATTAATGAATAGCTAAAACCCTACGTATAAGTATTAGCGGCTCCTCATAAATAATAAAATCTATAGTAATAAGGACTACTTTAAAAGAGGTACTACTATAGATACTAAGGAAGCCATTATAAGTTATATCCTCTCTAGGATATAGGGTAAGGTAGTATAGTATTTAGTACTATTTCTTTATACCTATATAAAGATAGATAATCTAGTCCTTAATACTAACTTATATTACTAGCTTAAGTAAGTATTTAAGAATCCATATTAGTAAAAGGATCTAAAGAAGAAGCTAAAGGACCTTTATTATAAAATTCCTATAGATCTTTAGAAGTTCTAGTTAGAGTTCGTATACCTAGCTTTAGAAGCTAACCTTCCGCATAAATAATAGAAAGAGGATTTTTACTCTTTATTAGATCCCCTACTATAAACTCATTTAGTAGGAATTAAATAAGACGACTCTATTTCATTTAAAGAATACCTTTAAAAGGTATACCCTATTACATAAAGTATAATTAAGTACCGAAACGGTTAAAATATATCTTTATTATCCTAGAAAGACCGCATAAAGAAATAATAATAGGAATAAGTAGGTAAATCCACTCTTTTAATAGGTAGAAGTTTAAGAGAGCAGCCTTTTTTAAGGTCATTATAGAGATCTACTCCTTACGCGATAACGGAAAATCTAATATATAAAGGAAAAGTAGAACTCTAAGGTGATATTAGACCCTACTATTAATATAGAAAGTTTAGATACCTTATCTAATAGTGCCTAGAAACTAAAGTAAAGATAGTTAATACTATAATAGAAGAAGAAGGAGAAGAGCGCGTAATATTAGAACCGTACTCTTCTTTATTAGAAAATAATAAGTCTTAGGGGAAGTCTCCTCCCTAAGATATAAGCTTAGAGCTCTATAAATTACTAATTTATAGGTAAACATTCATAACCTTATTAGAGGACACCTATTTACTATATAAACTATAATTATAGCTAGTAGTTATACTATACCCGTTTATGCCCTAGTTAATACTAGTATAAATAGATCTAGCTTTATCCATCCTTAACTTCTTCTATAACTTAGGGAATTAGGGATTAAGAAAAGAAAGATTACTAGTAGGAACCTTAAAGTCTCTAGGTTTAACTAATACATAAATGAGTAACTTAATTTTGTTTATTAATTATAATTCTATTTCTAATATTAGCTAGTTATAATATACGCCTTTATACTAGATATTAGGTGCTATAATATTATTCTAGGCTACTAGTTCCTTATATATTATTATATTCTTCTAGATTACTATAACTAATAACTTATTTAGTTAGATCCTCCGGACCGAATTTCTTTTTTAAATTTTTTAAACATTCTAAAATTATCCACATAAAGTAAAATTTTACGGATAAACTAATTAATTTCTTTAATATACATCTCTAACGATATTAAAGTTAATAACTAAGAAACCTTTTTTACTTCTCTTATAGAAATTAACCTACCTAAAAAAATACTAATAGAAGTAGTAGATCTTTATTCTATTATACTAGATAATATTAATGAAGCTAATAAAGATGAAGCTTTTAATAAATACCTTAATAATCATTTACCCTCTAAGTATAAGAACTACTATGACGTCTTTTTAAAATAAGAGTCTAACTAGCTACTACCTTCTTATGCGGGAGTTAATTATTAAATTTCTCTTACGTATAAGGATTATCTACACCTACTAATAAGTCCCCTCTATAGAATGTCTCTAGAATAGCTTACCGCAGTAAAGGAATATATCTAAGAGAATTTAAAGAAAGGATTTATTACTAAGAGCTATATACCCTACGCCTCTCTAGTATTAGTAGTAAAAAAACCTAGAGGTAGTTAGTAAATTTATATTAACTACTAACGGTTAAATAATTAAATAAAGAAGGACTTATATCCTTTACCTCTTATCTTAGAACTCTTATAGAGAGTAGGTAAAGGAAAGGTCTACATAAAACTAGATATTTAATAAGCTTTCTATTAAATCTAACTTTAAGAATAGTCTAAAGAATATACTACTTTCCATATAAGATACGGACTATTTAAATACTATATTTTACCTTTTAGGCTAAGTAATAGGCCTACTACTTTTTAATATTTTATTAACTAAGTTCTCTTTAACTATTTAGATGATTTTATTATCACTTTTATAGATAATATTCTTATCATTTCTAAAAACCCATATAATTATACTTAACACATCATTAAAGTTCTATAATAATTATGAAAAGCGGGACTATAAGCTAATATAAAAAAGAGTAAGTTTTTAACTACTTATACGAAATTCTTAGGATATATTATCTCTACTAAGGGTATATTAATAGACCTATAAAAAATTAAACCTATTTATACCTAGTAATTACCTATAACCCTTTAATCTCTTTAGTCTTTCTTAGGATTCTATAACTTCTATTAGAGATTCCTTCCTAACTACGGATGAATTAGCCGGCTACTAGAGAAACTATATTTAAAAGTAAAGTAGTAATAACTTAGGCTAGTTAAGGAAGAATCTTTTAGGAACCTTAAGAAACTAATATATAGTAAATCACTACTTATAAACTATAATCTAACTTTAGACACTTATATAGAAATAGACGTAAGTAATAGAGTAGTTACGGGAGTTCTATTATAATATTAAGAAGATTATAAATGGAAACTAGTATTCTTTTATTCTAAGGTAATATTAGATGCTAAACTCCGCTATAGAATACCTAATAAAGAACTCCTAGCTATTATATAAGGACTAGAGGAATGGAGATCTATACTTATAGGCCTTTATAAACCTTTTCTTATAATTATAGACTATTAAGTATTAGAACACTTTACTTCTAAGCACTAATTATCCGTATAATAAGTAAGATAGGCTAAGTAACTTACTAAGTACTAAGTCCGGTTTACCTACTAACTAGGAAAGGAAAATATCATTATAGATATTCTTATAAGAAAGTAAGAGTAACTTAAGACTTAAAAAGAGAAAGTAAAGGCCGTATAAGAGTAGTATCTTATTCCTACTTCCTAGGTAGTCCTACTTATAATGATGGAGCTAGAAGTTTCTCTACTAATAATTTTCCTTAATGAACTTCTCCGCGTAAATAGAGAAAACCTAGATCTTAAACTATAGAGGGAAATAGCCTATCTTTAACCGGAAAATAAATCATATTAGAAGTTATAGGATAGATTACTTCTTTACTATAGTATATTAGTTATTCCTAACTAGGATAACCTTTACGTAAGAATAATTAAAGTAATATATACTACTTATATTACTACCTATCCTAGAATTAATAAAATGTGAAAGCTATTATAGTAATACTATTACTAGCCCGGCTAGACTTATATAATTAAGAGATATAGCTAAAACTACTACATTTACTACTAGAACTATGAATTTACTAATAAGATACCTAGCCTTCTATATCCTCTACTAATTCCTAACTATCCCTAGTAATACCTAGCTATAGATTTTAAAGAGATGCCGTAAGACTAAAAGGGATTTAACTATATCCTTATTATTATAGACTAGTTATCCTAAAGAACCTTTAGTTTACCTTACACGAAGAAAATTAATACTAAAGGAGTATCTTAACTTTTTTATAATTATGTCTACCGAATTTTTAGAAATCCTAAAAGTATACTATTAGATTAAGGTCCTTAGTTTATTTTAGCCTTTATATAGGAGCTATATAAGTTAACTAGTATTAAATAACACTTTAATTTAGCCTATTACTCTTAGATAAATAGAATTACTAAGATAGTAAATTAGGTCCTTATATACTAACTATAACCCTTTATTAATTACTACTAAAATAACTAGTCTAATCTTCTACTATTAATAGATTTAGCTTAGGCTACCCTCCTATATAAGGCTATAGGTCTTATACTAGTAGAAGTAGACCTTAGCTTTATGCTACGTATATATTATAACTAGACTACTTATATAATAATAACTACTTCACCTAAAGGCAGAACATAGTCTATAGCTTAGTCTCTCTAAAAAAGAAGATAAGAAGCCTATAAGTACGCCTATAAATTAATTTACTAATTATAAGAAAAGAACTACTAATAAGCTAATAAATACTATTATATACCTAACTTTAACATTAGAGACTTTATTTACATTAAGAAGACTAGCTAGATAACAGACCGGCTAAATCTAAAATTAGACGCTCCTAATATAGGACCATTTAAGATTACTAGAATAAAAGGATATTCGTATAAATTAGATCTTCTAAAAAGCATGAAGGTTATAAACCTTTTCTACGCTAATTACCTACATAAAGTAGCTATAGACCTATTACCATAATAGAGATACATAGAACTAGAACCTAAGGTTATTAATAACTAGTAAGAATAGGAAGTTAACTTTATCCGCGTAAGTAAGGTTACTTATAGAACTTTAAAGTATTAGGTTTAATAGGTAGGATATAATTAAGATAATAAGTAGTATATAGTAAGTTCTTTTATTAGGGCCCCCTAAAAAGTAGAGGACTTCTATACTACTACTCCTTCTACCCCTAGACTACTAAAGAACCTAGAAAAGTAGAAAAGAGCCTTCCTCTAATAAGAATCATGGGAAGAAACGTAATTAGATAACTAACCCGCCTATACTCTAGTAAAGAGAATCCTCTAACACTATAGTAAATAACCCTTATCTATATAAACTAATTTATCCTTATCTATCCTATTTCCCTATTTTAATTTTATTCCTTATCTTTTATACCCTTACTCCTCTTCCTTCTCTTTAGTAGGAATTAGAGCTAACTTCTTAAGTTTAGGCCTCATTACACCTTTAATAGAGCCCTAGAGAAAGTTATTAACCTAGTTATCTATTATATAGTGAAGAGTAAGGTACTCTCTAGGCTATATCTTATCCTTACGCCTTTTATATTAATTAGGAGGATGAGTACTAGTAAGGTCACTTATAGTATAGTTAAGGTTACTAGTGCCCTAGATGTAGTTCACGTAATAACTCTATAAGAAACCTAGTAACTTATAGTAACTATAGAAGATGTAAGTAGAGAGATTATCCTAGTACTTAGTATAACTAGTAGCTTAATTAATACCTATGTATTAGATTAAGTAAGCATCGCGTGAAGAGCTATAAGATTCTATAGATATAATATTAAAATAATCCTTAGAAACTAGGATAATAGCATAATAAGCTAAGTTACTAAGGCCTAACATGTATATTACGCGTTAGCTAGTTTCATTACTACTAAGGGATTTCTATAATAAGTTAGCTATTATATAAGGATAAGTAAGTAGTAATATATATCTTAGTAAGTTTTTTAAAGGCCTTACGCGGGATGAAGACTATAATCTTATTAGAAGTATCTACCTCTAAGTCCTAATCTAAAGGTTCCGCTAGTAATTCTATAGGTGAAGTAGCTAGATAAATAATACTACTATTATTACTTTTACGTAAAGGTGTACTTAGTAGTACACTAACATAATAGCTACTAGAACGCGTATATAAAGGTAAAGTAGGTGAATTAGCTTACGTAACATTCACGTAAGGATTTATAGGTAGAATAGTAATATACGCTAGCTCTTAGGAGCTAGGTACTATACCTAGACTAGTTAGCTTTACTTTACCTTTTTAAAACTCTAGATATATAAATAATTAGCTAATTATGCGTAACGTCTTATGTAATAGTCTTAAGTTACCTTAGCATCCTCTTAAGGCATCGTATTACCTTTAGGGTGCTTAGAGTAATAAAGTTAATCGGATACTATCGCGCGATAATTAGTTAAGCGTTTTTAGACCTACTATAAATAGGAGGACTTACTATTATTACTAGAGTTATTACTAGAGCTAGTTACTTAAGTAAGAGATAGGCTAAGAGTAATAGGAAGATATAATAATAGAAGTAAGGTCTATTATTATTATTAAGGTAGTAGTAAAGAAGGTTAGTTAAACTATAAACCTAATAATAAGATATACCTAGTAGCCCTATACTTTACGCCCTTACCGAAATAACGCCGGTTAGTCATCTACGTAAGTACCTAATAAGCTAACTTAGGCTTCCTATTAGGGGGGGAATGTTATAATGGCTATTAGATGCTAGTAACATGAGTATATCATAACTATGCCCTTATATAATTACTTAATAAGCCGAAGCTAATCATAACTAAGCCGCATAAACCGGCTAAGCCGTATAAGCCGGTAGTACTAATAGATAATAAATACTACTAAGGATATATAGCCTACTTAACGGCTAATAAAACTTCGCGTAGTAATAAGAAGATTAATTTCTTATCTATTTTAATAACGTAACTAAAGTAGTAATTCGCGTAGTAAAGAGAGAGTTTAGTTCTCATTTCACTTCTTATATAAATATATATAGAAGATAGAAGAGTACATAGCATCTTCTATATTTATAATAATTAAGAAGACTTTACTTAACTTCATCTTTTAAACTACTTAACTTTAATTAAGTTCTTTTTAATTTTATATACGTCCGACTAAGTAGATAGCCTCTAGGTAAAAGCCTACATATTAGCCGCTTAACGATTCGTGATATATCTAGGGCCTCTAGGCTAGAACTAAATAGTAAGAGTAAATAGTATTCCCTTATAGTCTAAGCCTACCTTAACTATTTACTAGTCTCGTATAAGGTTAGCTATAGATAAGGAGGCTACTATAAGATCTATAATAGTCTTATTAGCCATACTATAGCGGAAGTATATACCTTCCCCTAGGGTATTTATGATCTTAAGGTTATTATCTTTAATCTAGTCTATTAGCTTCTCCGCTCCTAGTAATTATATAGCTAGAGGGTCCTAGAATAGATGATATTCATTAAAATCCCCTATAAAGAGGGAGGGGGTTTCTACCTTATTATATTTTAGGACCCTCTCTATTATATAAGGAAGGTTTTTATTAGCTTAGGTTTACCTAGCTTTATTATACACATTAATAAGGTGAGTTTATGTAGTTAGTCCTTCTATCTCTAGCATAAGGGTGTCCTTACTAGGGAGGATATCTAGATAAAAGTTAATCTAGACTCCCTATATGAATCTTAACTAGTATACTAGCGTATAGGGGCGTTTCTACCCGTATAAGGGGAGTATCTAGTAGAAAGATAGGTAGTTAACTAATCGTAGACTTCCATCTTATATTACTATCTACGGTTCTTATATAAGGATTAGGTAGACCCCTATCTCTACTATAAGTTAAAGGGCTATCTCTATAGGTAGGAGGCTTTTATTAAGGTTAACTTATAGGATTTTAATGTCCTCTATTATGCTTTACGCTTTAAGGTAGTAATAGGGCATTATTTATCTATAGCCTAGTAGTTCCTATAGTAATTAACATACTAGAGGGCTATATAGAGATAAGCCTTACCCTTTATTATATAATAGGGGCATTTATAGGTAGTAGAGAGGTAGGCCTCTACATAGTATTTACACCTAGGAGCTTTTATATACCGTATAGAGTTATGTCTAAAAGTTTAGTATTTCTTATACTATATAGAGGTAGGCATATTATACATCTTTTCTACTTTAATACTAATTCCTATGATGTTTAGCCTCTTTATAATAGCTCTTTTAGCCTCTACCTCTATAGTAAAAGTAAGAACCACTAACCCTGCTTTTTAGGTTATATAGTGTTTCTTAGGGGTGAGCTAGTAGGGCTCCCTAATTACCTTTAGTCTAGGGTTAAAGGTTACTACCTTATTAGTAATGAATTTAGTAATATTAACTTTATCTAGGTCTACTATTAGAATACCGTAGGTAATAACTTTAAACTAGGGGATATTAGCTTAAAAGGAAGCCCCTAGGAACATATAAAGTAGTACCTCTTTCTTACTAAGAAGAAAGTTAGTAGTAAAGCTAGGTACGCATATAAGGATTAGGTTACCCTTAAAGGATTCCTTTACTAAGGTAATAACGGGGGTAGTAAGGCCGGTTACCTATAGCTACTAGTTAATACTATTTTATATGGTAAGACTAGTAATCTTAGGGATTTAGCCTCTTATAATGACTTATCTTTCCTAAAGAGTTAGCTAAAGGCGGGGGGTTTAGGTTTTCTTCTTAATAACCGTCTATTCTTATAGTATACTACTCTAGGAGGCTCCCTAGGCTACTATATAGGTAAATATATAAGGGGATCTAGTAGCCTAGGGGCTAGAAGGGGATATAGTAGGTACTATTCTTAGTTTAGGAGTAGGGGCCTAAGTCTACTAGGCCTTCTAGACTAGCGTACGAGATACTAATTCTAGGGAACGAATCTATATAGTAAGAATTAACTTAGTAAAGTTAACCCTTCCCTTTTCCGTAAAGTCTCTAAATACCGTAGTAAGATTAAGGAGCTTTCTCTTTATCTCTATATCTAGCATGAGATAGGTAGCGTTAACTATATATAAGAGAGCTACATTAAGAGCTTCACTTATTATATAAAAGTTCGCTACGAAGGGCTAAGTAAACATTCTCTTATTTAGTAAGTTAGGGGAGGGTACTAGGCGTTTACTACCTATAGTTAGAGTAAGAAACTCCTCATACGAGATAGCTAGTAGGCTAGAAGGCATGTAGGAAGTAGAGTTTCCTAGTTAGCCTAAAATAGTAATGCCTAAGGCTATAGATGTGCCTAAGGCACTATACCTAGAAGCTAGTAGGAGTAGTAGGTAGATGTTTACCTAAGGATCATCTATACGTTTTTTCTTATTATTAAAGAGGTCTAGTTATAGGCTTTACTAGGGAATTTCACCCTCTTCTATAGTATTTCCTATTACTACATTCTAGTTACCCTCCTATAGGGGAGGGTATATCTCATTCTACCCTATCTAGTTACTTATACGCTAAAGCGCTATTAAGAAAAGATAGGTATAAGGTTTTAGTTAGGTAAAGGTTTTATAGGTATAGTAACGACTTATTTTAAGTACGGCTATTTTCTAAGAATTAGTAGCTAGACCGGAAAAAGTTATTATGTAATTAATTAATTGTTTTACGTCTTACTAGAGCTATAGGCTATCTAAGATAGAGCTATCTATAGGGGATGCCGCATATATTTATAAGGTAAGTAGGGATGCCTAGCTAAAGAGTCTCGTATAATGAAGTATAATTCTTAGTATAGTGTTAGTATAGGGTTATTATAGATAGATAGTTTATCTAGGCTCTTTTTAGGTAAGGGGGGGCTAAGAACTAGCCTTCCTACTATTATCTAAGTAGACGGGTAGCATAAAGTAAGAGTAATAAAAGGAAGGGGGGTAGGAAGAAGGCGTATATAGAAAAGTAAATATAGTATAGGGTAGTAGGTAAGGTAGATTATATATATACTCTACTATAGCGTTCTAGTACTATCCCTAATAGCATAATTTTAAGGTAACCTAATATTTATACTAGGGGGATGGCTTTATTAGATAATAGGGATAGTTTAGGTCCTAGGAGTAATAAGTACCGTTATAGTTACTATACTTTAACGCTATATAGGCACATTTCGTGCCTCTCTTTATATAGTAGTTATAGTTATGCTTTTCTATAGCGTAGGGGCTAGTATATAGTAAGCATTTAGTCCTATTATGATACCTAGAGGAGCTATAGCTAAATTCTTAACACTTTATATACTATACATCTAGAGTAATCCTAAGGAGTTTTATAACCCTTATACTTACTCCTATAAGATAGAATAGTGTTAGCGGTATTCTATAAAGATAAGTAATATCTTTATTATATACCGTATGGTAGATGGTTTATAGTAGAGAATGTAGTAGATTCTTTACTATAAGAGAACTTCCTTAAAGGACTAACTAGCAGGCTACCTAAGGGTGTTTATATAGAAGAACCTATAGATTCTAGAGAGTTCTATCTCTAGGTAATTAGTAATAGGTTCTTCTATTAATAGAAGACGATTTCTAATTAATCTAGACTAGAAGATTCTAGGCCTTAGTAATAAGACAATCTAGAATAAGGGCTAGAATCTAAAAGAACCCGTAGGAATAAGTTCTTAGTAATAGAAGAGGTCTAGAAGAGTCTAGAATAGTCTAGACTTATTCTTAGGCCTCTAACACTCCCCCTAACTTATTACGCAGGGTAATAGAGAGGAATTTAGTAAAGAGAGCCTTAGTAAGTACCTTAGTTAAGGCGTCTACAGGCATCTCTTTAGTAGAGATATAAGAGAATCTTATAAGATTTTCCTTAACTAGCTGCCTTAAGAAGTAATACCTTATGTCTATATTCTTAGACTTTTTAGTAGCATCTTCTATAGCAGCTATAGCCGGTATGTTATCCCCTTTAAGGACTATAGGAGTAGGTATAAGGTCTTTATAACCTAACTCTTCTAAAAATCCTTTAATATAAAGGATAACCTTAGCTAGTATACTATAACCTATATATTCTGCCTCCATAGTAGAAATAGAGATATAGGTTAGTCTACTAGCCTTCTAGGCTATAGGCCTATTAGTAGAGTAAATAATATAAGCTACTAGAGAATATCTATGAAGCTCATTCCCTAAGTTAGAGTTAGAGTAGGATTCTAGATTAAAACTAGTACCCTTATAGGTAATAGTATAATCTTTAGTTCCTTTTAGATAGGATAAGACTCTTTTAGCAGCTCTAAGGTGCTCTACTAGAGGGCAGCTTAAATACTAGCTTAAAGAAGCTAGTATATAAGCTATATTAGGCCTAGTATAGACTATAGCATATAGAAGAGAGCCTATTAAAGATCTATACTCTTTAATAAGGTCTTCACTAGCCTAATAGTCCGCGGGTAGTCTAGGAAGCTCCTTATATAAATAAGGAGTCTTAGAAGGCGTAATAGAGCTTAGAGAGAAAGTCTCTAAGACTTTAGAAAGATAGCCTTCCTGTAATAAAGATATAGTCTTTTTAGACCTATCCCGGGTGACTTAAATTCCTAAATAATAGGAAATAGGTCCTAGGTCCTTAATAGTAAACCTAGACCTTATTAATTCTTTAAAAGAATTAATAATAGACATATCCTTACTAAAAAGTAGGATATCATCTACGTATACTAAGACCCATATAAATAAGCCTTCTTTAAAGGTCTTAGTATATAAGCAGGCCTTAGATAGAAGCTATTTATAGCCGTTCTCTTCTAAGAAGTGGCTAAAACAGGCTACCCATGCCCTAGGGGCTTATTTTAGGCTATAGAGAGCTTTCTTTAATTTACAGACTTTATTATTAAGCTTAAAGCCTATAGGTTGATGTATATAGACGTCTTCATTTATTTTCCCATTTAGGAAGGCGGTTTTAACGTCTATATGTATGATTTCTAGGTCTAAATAGGCAGAAAGGCTTAGTAGTAGGCGTAAAACTATAGGTAAGACTATAGGGCTAAAAGTCTCTTTATAGTTTATACTATACTCCTAATTTTAGCCTTATACTACCTATCTAGCCTTATAGCGGGTAATATTTCCCTTATTATTAGTTTTAATCTTATAGACCTATTTACCTCTAAGAATTTTATTATCCTTAGGCGGGTCTACTAAGATCCAGGTTTAATTCTTAATAAGGGAATTATATTCTTCCCGCATAGCTCTCTGCCAGTCTAGGCTATTAGGAGAATTAATAGCCTAACTATAAGTAGTAGGTTCCCTATTACTATAGAGTAAGTAATAAGAGATATCTTCCTCTATATTACTTAGGCCTTCTATAGTAACATAGCTGCTACTACTAGGGATTCTAACCTCTTTAAAGGTCTCTCTAAGAGGATAAGGTACTTCTTCTATAGGGCTATTAATAGTAGCCTCTATAGTAGTCGATTCCTTAGAGGATTTTTCTCTAAGGCGCTCACTTCTCCTAGGCTCCTCCCTACTAGTATCTATAGTAGTTATAGACCTAGATCTTAGTCTATTAGGAGGGCTAGTTATAGAAGAAGGAAATATAGGCTTAGTATAGTCTATATCTTCCTTATCTTCTATACTTTTAGTATAGGGAGAAGGAAATTCATCCTCTTTAAAGGTAACATCCCTAGTACATATAATAGCTTGTTTTTCTATATCCTAGCATCTATAAATATGCTCCCCCTTAAAGCCTAATAATATACTAGGCCTAGAGCGTAGAGAATACTTAGAGGATATAGTACACTTTTCTCTAGGGATGTTTATAAAGACTTTACTTCTAAAAGTCTTTATATAAGAGAGATTTATAGTAGGAGACCTACCCTTAGCTATATTTAGCCAGGCTAGAGGCGAAATACCCTCTAGGGACTTCTTAGGGGTCCGGTTTAGAATATAAGTGGCGGTTTTAATAGCCTCTAGCTAGAAGGTAAGAGGGACCTTAGAATTTAAGAGAAGGCAACAGGTAATAGTATCTATTAACCTATATATCCTCTCTATAAGCCCGTTTTACTCTAGGCTATAAGGAGAACTCTTTTCTAGAGTTATTTCTTTATTTTCAGCTAGTAAATCTAGCTAAGTTCCCCTATATTCTAGGCTATTATCTAGCCTTAAAGACTAGACTTTACCATGCGGCTCTATAAGTTTAAGATAGTAAACTATCTTATTATAGGCTTCTCCTTTAGTAAATAGGGGGAATACCCATGTAAACCTACTATAATAGTCTATAAAGGCTATATAGTAGGTATATCCCCCTATTCCCTTAGGAGTAATAGGTCCTATAACATCTAGACCTATTTTCTTATAGGGTTTAGAGACCGCTACTAGTATAGTAGATATAGTACGCTTAGATTTAGCTAAAGAGCATATAGAACAGTCTATTTTACTACCCTTAATAGGTAGTAATGCCCTAAGAGCTTCTAAGTTTATATACCCTAACCTATTATGCTATAGGTTTAAATCTACTATATATGAGTAATTTATAGCAGATTCTACCTTAGGTAGAATGAATAGGTTATTTTAAAGTAAAACTTTAGCATATATCTACTCTCTTTTATCTATAAGTCTTAAGTTCTTTATATCTAGATATATACTATATATATCGCTTAGATATAGAGATAAGATTTATAGATAAATCGGGGATATAGAGAGCGTCTAGAAGGGCTAGATTTATCCTTCTATTAGCGTACTTAAAGGTAATAGGTATAGTACCTATTCCTTTAGTATAGATCTCTCCTTTACCTAGTTTTATAGGTAAATTTACTTCTTTTAAAGAAGTAAAGAGATCTTTATGTCTAGACATATAGGCTGTAGTGCTAATATCTAGAATCTAGTTATTTAGGCTAGGACCCGCAGTAAAATAAGAGGTATAACCCGTAATATATAGGGTATCCTCTAAATCCGTAGGGCTACTATCATTTTCTTTACCCTTTAAATTCCTAGCTCTTTTATAGTAGTCCTTTTCTAGATGGCCATTCTTTTTATAATAAGAGCACTTCTTAGTACTCTTATTATTATATGTAGAGGCGTTCTTTTTAGAAGAAGATTTCCCTTTATTACTAGTTATAGTAATAAGGGTAGTATTACTTTCTTCTTCTAGTTCTTAGTGCTGAGACTCTTCTACTAGATACTCTATAAGGTAGTCTAGAGTAGTCTCTTCTTTTAGCCCTAGCTGGGCTACGGCGCTCTATGAAGAATAGCTACTAGGTATATTACTAAAGAATACACCTAGTTTCTACCTCTCCGTTAAGGCCATCTTAGTCTAAGATAATAGGGTTATCTCATCTAATAGATTAGCCACCTAGGTATTAATATCTCCCGTATCTTTAAGGCTTAGTAGCCTTATAAAGTGTAAGACTTCCTATAAAAGTCCCTTAGATTTACATCTTTTTCTAAGGGCTTCTCCTATAGAACTTATAGTTCTATAATGGGTAATGCTAGAATAAAGTTTAGGATCTATAGAGGTCCTAATAAAAGTCCTTATTCTAGCATTATTAACCTCCTAGGTAGGATCTTCTACTTTAGGTTAAGATTTAGAGTCTAGATAGGCTTTTAGCCCTTCTATAATTACTATATTATTTATAGTAGATCACTAAGACTCCTAGTTCTTAGGGCCTTTAAGTTTAGGAATGCTAGGGAATTCTTTTCCTATATTTCCTAGTAGAAGATGTTTCTTTCTTAAGGTATATTAAAGATTTTATACCTTATAGAGGTCTTTAGAGTATAAAACTCTATGTACTTATAGTTTTAAGCGGAAACTATAAGTGTATGAAGTCTTGAAGTTTATTAGGTGCTAATAGGCCTAATGCACCTAATAGAAAGTAGGGAGTTTATTAGAGTTTTAATGTTTTCTCTAATAACTTAGCCGGGAGTAGAGATATAAGGAATCTAATTTCAGATCCTTGTCCGCCAAGTTTTTCACTTTAAAACGGTTTACTACTTTACTTACTAAGCAAAGTATTCGGGTTAATACAGGTCGAAAACCTTTTAAAGTATCGTGAAGTTTTAGTATTCCTTATGCTAAGACACTAGTGGGAACTAGTATAAACGGGTAACGCTTAGGCCTAATATAGTATAGAGGCCGCGTAGCCACACCTTATATTAACGTAGTTAATAGAAATGTGAGGAAATCCGGAGAAAGGCGGAGAAAGGTAAAGAATAGGTAGTAAATAAGGCTATTCTAGACTACTAGAAGGTTCTAGAATAAAATCCTAGGTAGATATAGGCCCGACGGTCCTAGGAAAAATTTAATAGGCTAAGAGCCTAAGGATAGGGCTTAGGATACTAGTCCTTACCCTAAAAAATGCCTTACTTATATAAATAAGTAGGCTTTCCCTAGACTTCTTTATAAGTTTAGCTTAATAGCTATCTACTAAGATAGTCTTACTAAGCCTTACTTATAAGAGCGGTCTAGTATAGAAAGAATAGTATATTCTTTCTTATAAGTAGGGAAGGAAGTAAAATCCTACTTATAAATTATAAGGTAAGCTATATAGTAATCTATAGATTACTATTAGCTAGGCTCATAACCTATTAGCGGTATTCTATAAAGATAAGTAATATCTTTATTATATACCGTATGGTAGATGGTTTATAGTAGAGAATATAGTAGATTCTTTACTATAAGAGAACTTCCTTAAAGGACTAACTAGTAGGCTACCTAAGGGTGTTTATATAGAAGAACCTATAGATTCTAGAGAGTTCTATCTCTAGGTAATTAGTAATAGGTTCTTCTATTAATAGAAGATGATTTCTAATTAATCTAGACTAGAAGATTCTAGGCCTTAGTAATAAGACAATCTAGAATAAGGGCTAGAATCTAAAAGAACCTATAGGAATAAGTTCTTAGTAATAGAAGAGGTCTAGAAGAGTCTAGAATAGTCTAGACTTATTCTTAGGCCTCTAATAAATAGCTTTTAGATAGCTATCTCTACCTCTTTTACTATGTAGAAGGCTATAATAACTAACCTTACTTTTTAGGTAGCCCTTCTTTTAGCTAAAGTGAGCTAGTATAGAGTTCTAATAATAGAAAGGCTAGGATTAAAGGTATAGACCTCTTCTATAATGAATTATCTAATATTAAGTAAGCGTAGGTCTTTAATAGGGATGCTATAGGTAATAACCTTATACTAGGTTTAGTTCTCCTAGACTATAGCATCTAGGAATAGGTAGGTAAAGAGGTCCTTATAGGAGGTAAGGAATTTAGAGTCGTACTAGGGTAAGCTAGTAAGTAGGATGTTACCTTTCTCTATATATATTACTATTAACATAACTAGGCTAGATATACCTACGTTCTTAAAGGCATTATTAATGTTATTTTATATAGAGAGAGGGTTAAAGTCTAGGAAGGGACTTTACTACTAGATAATAACCTACATATCCCGTAGGGCCTTTAGGGGAGTAGTAGCTAGCTTTATAGTTATCTTTAGGTAAGGAGTTATTATGTATAGTTTTCTAGTAGTAGTTACTTTCTAGGCTTAGGTTATATATAATAGGTTAGCTAGGGTTATAGGAAGGATAACTAGCTTTTATAGCTAGTAGACCTTTACTCCTAGCGTATAAGTAGTATTTTTAAGGGAGTAAACTTAAGTAGTAAGAACTAATAATATATTACCTACGTAACCTATCTTAGTATAATCCTATAGGATATTACTAAGGTTATAGAGTCTTTACTTCTTACTTATGTTATATATAAGGTTTATTACGTATAGGATGTAAGAGAGTACTACATTAATTACCTCCTAGGTAGTATTAAAGTTTAGATGAAATCTAAACCTAGTCCTTTTTCCTTAGTAGGTAGGGTTAGGTTTAGAGGTATCTACTAGGATAGTTCTCTTTAGCATAGTATACTATTTCTTAATTAGGCCTAGTACGATAATTAGTAGGGATAATAGGGGAATAGGGCTTATAGGGAAGTCCTAGTCTATTTTCTTAGGTTTATTAGCTAGTTAAGTAGGTAGTAGGCTAGGTAGTATAGGGGTATCCTAGATTTTATAGTTATAGCTATCTAGTAGAAGGGAAACTAGGTTAGGTAGGGCCTCTTCTTAGAGGGTAGGTACGGGTATACTTATAGTATAATACTTTAGAGGGTAGGTTTTTACTTTCTAACTTTAGTTATATATGTATAAGCCTATACTATAGAGTTATAGTAGGTATAGTAATTTTTAATTTTTTAAAAATTTTATATATAGTAATAACTTATTAACGCATAGGCTTTTTCTAAGAAGTAGTAGCTAAACTAAAGAAGAGTATATTAAGATAGACTTTATTACTTACTCTCTACTACTTCTACTATGTATTATATATAATTATTAGAGACTTTCCCACCTTTAGTTACGTAATGAGTGTACGTGGAAACGACGGCTTAGTAGTGGCGGATTCGCGCTAAAACAGTTAAAATCTAGTCGAAACACCTAAGATCTAACGAGAGATAAAAAAAAAAAAAAGCGCAAAAACAGGCTTCGACAGTCGTTTCGACAGCACCGGCAAGACGAAGTACTTCTTGTCCACAAGGCTGATCTTTCTCTCAATCTTTGTAATCTTGACAAGCACTGCTACTGCACTATCGCTAGACCCAGCTTGACAATTATTTCCACCTTTTTCTGCACCAGTGTCTTTCTGGATGCGCTTGACAAACTTTGCTGTGGCATTTGTTTGTTTCGACCTTGGCAAGGTAGTCGCTGGAGATATCGACAACACCTCCTCCACTGTCTCTGTCGAGATGCTCGACGATGGGACTAGACTCCAATGGTCACATCAGTGAGTATTTCCTTCATTTTATCAACGCTGGAGAAGTATTAATTGAACGCAAGCAGCCCACGGAGCCAAAACCAACCACACTGAAAGCTCTTGGACGACTGGATGCGACAAATGTATCTATTGCAATCTTCCACCGTCAATTCTTGGGTCCATCATTGAGACTTCTTGGACAGTGCGATTGACGAGGTCACATGCATCCAGTGATGATGAAAGGTAGCTTCGTACTTGGTGTTAGCGCCGTCTTCCAAGTGGTATTGCATCAACCTCACCAAATCGATATAAGAGAAATGGTATGACGACCCTCACTTGACGCCGCTTTCTCAATGCAAACGCGCCTACAATCATGTGAAGTGACCTTGGGCAGGTTGTTTACGCGTCGAGTGAAGTCGAGCTTTCAAGCGGAGTTGGGCTTTCTTGACCTGTGAACGGAAAGGACGGCCCTTCGTCTGGCTGCACCACCAGCACCGCCAGCAGCAGCTCGATCTCTCACGACTTTGCGACCGCACCACCATCATTACTCCCAATCGCTAAGAAGCGGATCACGACATGGCAGAGCAGGTTTTGGACTTTCCTGAGTTCATTGAAAATGCTAACAGATTCCCAGCAAGCCAAGTCGCAAACGCAAACGCGCGACAGCAGAGCTAACAAACGAGCTCTGGGACCGGATCGGCAAAATTGACGAATGGCGGGAAGAGCTCCGCAAGTCCTTCATGCTCATGTCGGAGTCCTTCGAAAAAAGAGGCAAAGATCTCACAACCGAGGCGCGCGACCTTCTTATTGAGCGAGCAGAAAACCTCCTCCGACTCTTTTCGCGAATTGTGAGTTTGCCAATTTTCAAAGGTCGAGCACAGACTAATCAAATACAGGCCGATGAGCGCGACGAAATCATGAGCACCATTGCCGACAACCCAGAAATCGAGGCCGAGGTTTTCCAGAACACGTGGTATATTCAGATGAAGGACATCCAGCATTGGGCAAACTTGACTTTGAAGTGGTCAATGATCGAGTACTGGCCGGCGTCCAAGAATTACATCTTGAATATTTTGACGGAGATCCAGTCTCTGGAGGAGTAACACGGCAACGAAAAGCCGGAGACCTGGGTGGACATTCGGAACGAGAGGCTTTCGTGCATCTTCGATGCAAGCAGCTATCCCGGCAGGGTCTGATAACGTGAGGACTGGAGCAATTGTACGGGCTTTGGAATGATGGGATTGGGACAAGCAAAACTTGGTGGCCACCGGGGCTTCAAATGTTGGGATTGCAAGCTTGAACGTGAAATTTCTGTTTCCAATCAACGCCGCTCCTAGCGGTCCTTACAATTTTGACTACATCTGGTGATGCCTGCGGATGCTCAAAGTTTCCTCAGAGCAAACGATT
This sequence comes from Phyllosticta citriasiana, assembly GCF_038021145.1. Taxonomy (NCBI): domain Eukaryota; kingdom Fungi; phylum Ascomycota; class Dothideomycetes; order Botryosphaeriales; family Phyllostictaceae; genus Phyllosticta; species Phyllosticta citriasiana. The sequence goes on along the minus strand of NW_027117281.1, from coordinate 1,141,581 downwards.
ATTCAAGGGAAGGTAAACTCTTAGCATGGGGTGAATATCTCTGGATGGGGTGATACGAAAAGCAGGGCTTCGTCATACAGATCTCCCCACTGGCGGGGGAGTGCAAGGGTACATGTGACCCTCTGGCAAGGGTAAACAAACGCCACGCATACCCCTCTTCTTTTTTTCGACATCGCAAAGAGTAGCAACTTGGATTCCGAACTCTGACATCAGCCGAAGATTTGCTTGAAAGGTAAGAAGAGGAAAAATTCAGCGCACCAGGAGGCTTCGTTTGCTTACAACAGCCTAGGATGACCAAGGACCTCAAGAAAGTTCAAGACACCGCCGAAGAGCAGGGCAGGCAGATCAAGGAGTGTCGCAAGGACTACAATGCCTTCTTCAAGGAGTTTCAAGAGATGAGCGCCGAGGACCCCAAGTTCTACCAGGGAATAAAGGTATTTGTCAAGTCGCTAGAATTCCACGTAAGTCATTGCTTAATCTGGCGAGGGCAACGATACTGACGTGAAAATCCCAGCGCGAGCTCAACCGAGCCCTGAAGCAGAATCTTGACAATCACACCGACCTGCTGGAGCTTCTGGAGCGCGGAAAGGGAAAGTACATCAAGTACATGACGACCTTGATGAATTGGGCGGAGGACACCTACGGCCCGGATCACACCAAGTGGGCGGTAGACCAGCAGGAGATTCTGAAGGTCCTCAACGAGCTTAAGAGCATGGACTAGTGGTTGACGCTACCTGAGGTGTGGCGTGGCTAGCCAACGGCAGGCGAGCGTGCAGGCCATTCTACCACAGACAACGAGACATTTGTTCCGGCTTCTCAACCACTTTGTCGACTGAACAGTCACCTGGACTGACCTGGAGTGCGAATGCTGATTCATTAGCGACGTAGCGGCACCTGTCCAAGACGCAAAAAACCGCAAAAGTCCTTTGGGAAGTAAGTCCAGCGTCACCTTGGAAGTCATGTAAACAATCCCATTTCTCGCAACTCTGCCTGCTTGCAAATTGACGTCGGATAAAAGAGGCGCCTTGTCCGTAGCGCCGTTGTATTTCCTTCTGTAAATACCCTTTCAAAGTTGTTTTATTGTCACGACCCATTCACTGAAAAATTGGCTCTGCACCCTTCCACCTCTCGTGCTTTACCTCAAGTCTTCTCTCCCCTTCTATCTGACACGAATCACGGTAGGCATCCATTCAATGACAAGGCAAAGTTTGCTTCAGCTGAACAAAACAAAAGCAGCACCATGTCTTCTTACAACCAATCTCGGCCCACTGGCGTGATCAACGAGATCCAGACCGCCAGCCGCAACCCCCAGCACCCGCACGCCGTCAACATCACCGAATCGCTACTCCATGATGAGTACCAGGCCAAGGAGTCGCTGAGGACCGCGTTTAGGGCCTTGGAGACTGCCACGCTCGCCGTCAAGGACTCCATCAGGAAGTCCATTGCCGCCCTCGAAGAGGTGCCCCTCCCGACGTCCAACCACCGCGATACGCAGCGTGCGCTCGACCAGATGCTGGATACAACTGCCGACTGTGTAAGTTTGCATGCGCCCGCCTACAAGTCAGGCCAAAAGCTGACACCCGACAGGGATCCTTCATCATGATGGCGGAGCAGGTTGCCGAGTTTGCCAACATCGTCGGCCACGAGGTCGAGAAGAACAAGGACGCAATGTCCAATGCGGTCGCTGCCATCCTCGCGGCCGAGCAGCAGCCCTGTGGCCCGCGCATGCAGGCCATCATCGACAACCTGATCAGGAACCTGCGCACGCTCTCTCAGTGAGTAGGGCACACAGCCGCTCTTCGCCTGCCTGGCATGGGTCTGCACTATAGTAGCTAGCTTTTAGACGAGTCAATATGAGGATAAGTGCTCATGAATGCTCCCTTCGCGTGAACGAGATACTCTAAGGCTTCTCCCTATGCGCGGCTGTACTGCTGCATGACTGCTCCCTAGGCAACACCATAGTGTTCTGCTCAAAGACTGCTCCCTACTCGTAGATGTGGTGTTGAATGGCTACTCCCAACACGTGGATATCATGCTAGATGACTGCTCCCAACACGTAGACGTTCGGCTTAACGACTGCTCCTTGTACGTGGATGTGGTGTTTCATGCTGTAGCAGTGAATTACTACTCCCAACACATGGATGTGGTATTACATGGCTGCTCCCAAGGTGTAGAAGTGGTGTTAAGCGGCTGTGCCCTGCACATTAACGACGTCTTTGAAGAATGCTCCCTACGCGTGGTCGCTGCGTTAAGTAACTACCCCTGAAGCCACATCCAGACTCTCTCTTTAATGAGACATCTATCGCAGCCCTATTACTATCTTATCTTCCTGATGCATCATGCGTAAGAGGTCTTCTGAAGAAGCAAAATAACATATGCATTTAATCACTAACAGCAATATCCATCAACAACGCACGTGCCACTTAATTGTCCAGATAGAAGGAAGTCGCGCCTTTGACAGATTCGCTAGCGTGGCGCACAGAGTATTTCTTCAGGAGCACTAGAGTTACTCTTAAATCTTTACAATCTAACCATAACGACTGGTCAGTCAAAACACCATGCCCAACCGTGAGGACCACATCGACCCCCTTGTGCGCGAGGTGCTCGAAGCCTTCGAGCGCGCGGCAAACCACCGTCAGGCAGATCTCCACCAGACCAATCATCCCCGGGCGAATCTTCCCCAGGCAAATGAACTCTTCAGAGAAGGCCTCTCTCCCCCCTTCCCCCAATTCAACCATCTTGTCCACCATCCTCTCTTCGATGCCATTGACCGGCTCAAGGTCAACCTAGCTCTCATCAAAGAGCTAGAGGAGGACCACGATCTCTTCGAGCAGCTTTACCAAAATGCTTTTGAGGAGATGAGGATTTTGGAAGCTCGTGGCCATCGCGCCGACTACCAAACGCGTGCCAGAATGGCCCTCAACAAGACCAGACAGGTAAATCAGCTTCAACTCTCCCTAATGCTACTCCGGCTCTTACTGATTTGGACAGTTGGGTCACAAGAGGCAGGCTAAGCAGGTCTACGACGCCATCATCAAGGATCGCAATGAGATCCCTCACCTCTCCGACTCGTGGGCGCAGACCAAAGCGTTATACGCCAGAGACATGCCCCCGTATATCTTTGTCGCCCGCGTCCCTCAGGATATCGAGAACGAGCTGGCCAGGACCATGGCACAAGTGGCGGCGCTTGAGCTACAGGTTGTGGTTGGCGGCCACGGACTTTGGAAAGCGGAGTGAAATTCGCGAACCTCTTCGTACGAGTGTGCATATCCAGTGCCACTGACAGATTGAACATGGAACGTCGAGCAGAAACCAAGCGCCAATTCGAACAGGGGTTGCGATTCCGGAGTTGGCAATGGCAATGGAGAAAAAACCTGGACAGAAGGAAGGGACAATGGTTGTGCCAAGGCCACGAGCATCGACTGCTCGAGGAAGTTGCATTGAGCGCTAGAATCAATGGACTGTTCTCCACTCATTGCCGCCGACCCAAACTCCAACATCGTCAGAACTGTCATTTCATTCCGATTACAATATACTAGAAGCAGCCCAAAACCACTGATCAACAGCAGATTGAATACTCACCGCGATCGTTTTGGAAACTTTGGAACCTTCGTTCGAGACGACCCTCATTCGCTCGGTTGGTGCAGCTGTTCTATAGCAAGGAAGAGAGCTGATCGATTTCTAGCACCATGGACACTGCAGACCGCCCTCTGACCAGCGAGGAAGAAGCGACCCTTGACGAAATCAAGCTACCGTATTATAGTTGCGCCATCAAAGCTCTGGCCCGCTCTTTCTGCAGGCAGTATTTTTCATGCACCGAGGCCCAAGAAGATCTCGAAAAGTTGCGAGTCCCGCATAGTGGTTTTGGCGGTCCAAGCAAACTGTGCGGTCTGCAAATGATTGATTCAATGGGAGAAGAAATGGTGAAAGAACAGGTAACACTGGAAGCGCCACGAAATCCGGCACAGTATTTGCTGAAAATGAGTCCAGGTCAAGATGCACAACAGCTGTCAAGAGCTTAGCGCAAGGATGATCAAAACCATTCATGAAGTGCCAGAAGCCTTGCGCAAACAGGTGGTAATCTACTACTGGCGACATATTCAAACCTGGTTCGGCCCAGAATGGTCAAAGTGGCCTAAAGATCTCAGCATTCTGCGCGTCATCAAGAGTTCGATCTTACAGATGGGCTCTGAGGCCAATGTGCTGGCGGCAAGTCTGGTAGGGAGCTGGGCACACCCATAGGATGAGTTTCAAGCAAGTGACTGCACCCCCCAGGAAGATGTCATAGGATCGCACAAATCGTCGCCGTCAACCCCTGACCACGGAGATTGCTGGACACCGTCAGAACAAGCTGAGTCAAAGTCGACTGGAGACCTCCTGGAAGAAGTTGTGAATCAACAAGTGAGATCAGAGTCTGCTCCAGGGGTGCTCTTCAAATCTCAGGAAGGAGGAGTGCCCGTGGTGCCGTATCGAGGAGAAGCTTTGAAAGACACAGGCGTGCAAACAACGGCAGAGAGCGCTCCAGAACCTGCCGACAACACAAACGGGGAAACAACAATGCAGACTACTGCTGGAGAACCCAAGCCAAATATCGATCCAATCACCCAAGGAACGGATCAACAAGCAGAACCTGGTTTGGGTCCAGAAGCGGAGGAAACACCATCAAAACAGAATCATGAACCATCATTGCCAATGTGGAAGCCATCGCCGTTGATGGTAAGATCGCAACGATATTTGGAACCCTCTCATGATCCAACGTAAGCAAAAGCAGCAATTTGGTTCACTGGGTAAGCTGACTTTTGCGATTTAGGACAGAGACCGAGGGACCACCATCAACAGTAGAGGGACCATCGTCGGCATTACTGAGCTTGGAACGTCATTTGGTACGCCCCGACAATGAAACGCAAGAAAAAGAAGCAACACGGTCTATTTCGAAGACTGACTTGCGACGTTGGCAGGATAGCAACGCAGGAACTGATGCCGGGCCTGACAAAAACCCCGAGGATTCCGGAGGGGCCCCGAAGTGGCCCTGGGACTACCCTGAAGGATCCATAGAAAGGCGGCGAGCCATAAAGAGAATGCCAAATTGGAGACGTGAGGGATGAAGAGGAGGACTTGGTTGAGGGTCGCGGACTCGCTGGCATCAGTAATGCTTCAATTACAATCGTTTCGAAATATCAATGAGTCGAATCTTTCTTGAACATCGCAAGCTTCGACCAGATGGCTCCAAGATATATCAACTGCAGCATCAGCGTGTGTGCTTGCAGGAATGACCCAATGCGCGTCGAGACTCGTGGAGAATTTGCAGATATCGTCTTCTCCGCGTCTCTCGCCGTCGTGGTCAAAGGCCGAACGGAGCGGTCGAAGTACCGGCGGCAGGCAAAGACTGTCCACGAGCGCGCCTGGATCAGCAGGTGTTCTGTAGGAGAAGGGGCCAAGTATACTTACAAGGCATGCCCAAAGAGGAAGCAACAATCCTAGTAGATGTCTTCAACATCGAATACCCCCAGCTCAACCTTTGTCCACTCATCATCCCAGAGTCGAATATCGCAGCATCTTACAATGGAGGAAGCAGACCTGGCTCACGATTCTGAGTTCCGCATGTACTACTACGCATTCGAAGGGCTTCTCAAAGCCTGCTACCACCAGTATCGAACGTACAAGTCTTGCGTCACGATCTGGTCCGACGCTGTCAACAAGGTCGAGGACGATATGAACTCCATACCGCTCTTGCGCACTTTGATTAAACTCAAGGTAGTCGGCTGTCTTCCGCTGGTTTCGAAGAAGCGTTGCTGACTGGACTGTGCTGCTCACTAGGGAAAAATGTGGGCTCCACTTGGAGAGACGCAGCAAACCATCGTTGAGCAAGTCGAGGCGCTGCCAAGAGAAATGCGCAACAATTACACGCCCGCCTTCATTAAAATCGCCGAGGACGTCTTTGGCGAGTTTGACCAGGCCCGTTGGCCGACAGAAATGGTTTTGGTGCGCGCGTTGAGGAAATGGGATCACGAGAGAAAGGTGGCGGAAATGCGGGCAAGACATATGGCACCTTCTCCATCAAGCGGATTACCACTGGCAGGCAGCGGTCAACGCCGCCGCTCTCCAGATCTGTTGTCGTCTGACGCTGCGGGAAGCTTCATCGACAGCTCACCTTCGAAGAAACAGAGGACCAGCGAGGTGGATAGTACGGGTGCTTTACCGCGTATCATTGTAACCCCACCAACCGCTGGCGAGCGACACACGTCTGTCTTTCCTCCGTCGGACGATTGTGAGAGCCTAACCAACCGGCTACTGATACCGAGGTTGGAGCTGGATTCGAAGGAGAACCAGGCGTCGGGACGCGATGATCCGACTGCGCCGCAAACGAAGATCAAAACTGAGCCGGATGCAGAGCACGACTAGGACCAGGGGAGCTCGGGAAGCGACACACTTGAAGGAAATGAAGAGGGAGAATTAAGGAGTGAGTCTCAGGGACAGGACAGTAATGGCGTTTTTCGAGTCTTGGTTGTGACAGAGGTTGAGAAGTGGGTGTATTAGCGACCAATGTTGGGATTTGGGAACACACTGTGGCGGTGCGGAGTAGCTTTTGGAATTGTTTGTTGGGTCATTCTTCCGGACCAACGGGAGTTGTCTTACCCTCACTTAGGCGATAGGTACATTACTGGAAAAGAGTTGTGCATGGGTCGTTGAACAAAAAAGAAAAGCAAGTTTGTGAGAGAAATCGGAGTCGTATTCGTGCAATCGATTTTGGTAGGAAATCTGCTCGAAGCGCCTTACGCAGGTTCAGAGGTCTTTTCGCTGAGAATGAGAGAAGAAGGACCGTCACTCCAAACTAAAAGGGTCAGTCAACGCCTCAACCATGACAGCACCAGCGTAGGAGCCTATGTTTGCGGTGTCGTGTCGCCCGGTATTCTGCTTTCTCCGACATGGCCCGCGACGCACACACAACGGTGGATTTATCCTCGCCCGACTCGGTGGCAGGGGAGGAGAAGAAGTCTGCTTCGTCAGACTTGATAGGCTCCTTGTCCAGGTGCTCTTTACTCAATAAGTCCAAGAAAGTCTTTACATCCTCCAACGTGCTCATGGCCCCAAGACTGACGCTCACGGAACCCAATGGCTTGCCCTTGTACACTCCCGCTGGCAGGTCACAACACATTCCCGTCGAGTGCATAGCCCTTATTTCGGCCGCGCTCAATCCTAGGTGCTGTGCCACGCCGCCCGGATTGCACAGCCGCCCGGTGCGCAGGTAGATTCGGTTCTTGTCGGCAGTCTTTTCGACTTCGAAGGGGGCTACGGGGCTGCCGTCGGGGTAGAGAAAATTGAACGCGATGGTGGCACCCTGGGTCTTGGCGTCGCCGTAGGTGTCCGTATTATGGTTGTAGATTCGGACGAGCGGTTTGCCGTTTGTATGGTGGAAGTCTACCATACCTTCCTAGAGGTGCTTGGTTAAAGAAGCAGTATGCTGGGAGACGCAGGACATATTGGTGAAGAGCTGGTTGAAGATCTTGATGGCGTGGCCGAGGGCGAGGATGGATATGGCAATGATAAGAGGGACATGTGGGTGGGCATCTTGATTTCGATTGTTGTTGCTTACAGGCTGATTGGGCTGGCTATCATGTATGCGAAGAAGAAGTGAGGGGTGACGGAAACGTGGAGACGACTTGTAGACGAATCTTCTTTGTTTTGTTCTTCTTTCCCATTGTAATGTTCCTGCTAATTTTGATAGTCCTTATTTTCTCCTTTGGTCTGGTCCTGGAAACGAGCAAAAGGTGCTCGGGAAATTGAGCAGGTCCTGGCGATTAGCTTAGCAGAACGTTTGTTTATATGACCCCGTTGACAAATAATTTTGCAAACCCACCAAAGAACCAAAAAACCAAAACCTACCAAGGCAGTTGTCACGAACCAAAGCAAGAGCGGGCGGAACCTATGTTCCTAGGATGAGGTGGTGGTGGTGGGAGAAAAGTTGCCTGTTCAGGCTGGGAGCGTTGTGAGGGGAGCTCGTGATTGGTGTCGGCAACCCCACAATTGCAGGGACCCCGAACCTCGGTTTTTGCGGGGAAGACAACCAACACCCGCTTACCCGTCGACCCCATTCTTGGTCGTCAACGTCACCTCTGCTCGTCACTCGCCATTGTAACTCCTCCTTTCTTCACTCACCTTCTCACCTCCCAACTGTTACCAAGCCATTGAGCGCCGTCCCAGCATTGCCCACGCCCACAATGACCTCGATTCGCGTCGCACCCACGCGCGCCGCTCGCGCCCTGTCGCTCCTCCGCACAATCCAATACTCGCACCCGCCCTCGTGCCCCTGCCACGCCAACCCGTCGCACCACCACCACTCGCCGGGCTCGGCGCATAGCTTGCTGTCGTCGCTCAATGCATCTCCAGCGCGGCCCTCGCACCGGCGCAACTTCGCCACGCCCATCGACGCCTCGCAGCAGAAGGAATACGCGTTCGAGATGGCCGCCAGCTCTATACGCTTCGGGCCTGGCTGTACGAAGGAGGTCGGCATGGACGTCAAGAATTTGGGTGCTGAGAAGGTCATGGTGGTTACGGATGCCAATGTCAGCAAGTTGGATGCTATGAGGCAGGTGAGGGAGGGGCTCGAGAGGGAGGGCGTTAGGTTTGAGGTGTTTGAGGGCGTGAGGGTGGAGCCCAAGGATAGCTCGTGAGTGCTCGATATCTTTCCTTTCTATTTCTCTCTCTCTCTTTGGGAACTCTGGCGAGCATTGGGGACGTCATTAGAATCGGAAGGCTGTACGTGAGCAGAGTCGTTGAGAAAGCATGTCTTGAGAGATGAAAGCTCCCGATGGTGTTGAGTTTGAGCGAACATGTTTTGTCGTGCCCCTTATGATGAGCTGAAAGTAGACTGCGAGCTTGTGACTTGGACATCCTTCGGGAATGCTCCATCTGGTTTTTCTGCCTAACTCATTGCAGCAAACTGCAAAGCTTTCGAGAGTTTCTACGTTTTTGATTGTGAACTCGGTCAATTCGGAGCCGCTGACTCTTTTCAGCATTCGAGAAGCCATTGCCTTTGCCAAACCCCATCAACCAGACGCCTTTGTGGCTGTGGGTGGTGGATCCGTGATAGACACTGCCAAGCTAATGAATCTCTACACCTCTTTCCCCGGTACGTAAGTCGTCCCAATGACAAACACCAGCATCTAACAGATGTGGCGAGACGCCGACTTTCTCGATTTCGTCAACGCGCCTCTAGGAAAGGGACTTCCAATCACGTCGAAACTCAAACCTTTGATCGCAATTCCCACGACCGCAGGCACTGGCTCTGAGACCACTGGCACGGCCATCTTTGACCTGGTGTCGAAAAAGTCGAAGACAGGCATTGCTCACCGGAACCTGAAGCCCACACTCGGCATCTGCGACCCGCTCAACACGCGGACTATGCCATCTGCCGTACACGCATCTTCCGGGCTGGACGTGCTCTGCCACAGCCTGGAATCGTGGACGGCGATTCCCTACTACGAGCGGACGCCGCGGCCCACGAACCCCATCAACCGGCCCGCCTACCAAGGCGCCAACCCCATCAGCGACATCTTCAGCCTGCAAGCTCTGCGCAGCACCGTCAAGTACCTGCCCCGAGCGGTCCGGGATCCCGACGACCACGAGGCGCAAGAGCAGATGCTCCTCGCGGCGACGCTGGCGGGCGTGGGCTTCGGCAACGCGGGCGTCCACCTCTGCCACGGCATGTCGTACCCCATCTCGTCGCAGAACCCGGGGTACAAGCACGCAGGCTACGCCGTGGGCGGTAGCCCCATCATCCCGCACGGCGTATCGGTCGCCGTGACGGCGCCCGCCGTCTTCAAGTTCACCGGCGCAAGCAACCCGGAGCGGCATCTCGCGGCCGCCGAGGCATTCGGCGTCGACGTCTCGTCTGTCAAGAAGGAGAGCGCGGGCGAGGTCTTGTCCGAGGCCCTGGCCGAGTTTTTGGCCAAGCTGGGCGATCAGCCGCGCGGTCTCAAGCACTTGGGCTTTGCTCGCGGTGATGTGGATGCGCTTGTCGAGGGCACCATTCCCCAGAAGCGCGTCCTGATGCTGGCGCCCGAGCTAGAGGTGAATACGGTTGAGACGGAGAGGGAGCAGCTGCGCACTCTTTTTGAGGATGCCATGGAGTACTAGGAGGAAAAGCATTGACTTACCCATCTGCCTAACTACCTTTCGATATATGGATTCCACGTTTGCAAACGCGGACTTTTTTTGCGTCCCTGTCCTCCCTTTCTTTCGCATGTGTTTTCCGCAAGCAGCGGGTGTGCGTTGGGTTTTGGGAGTGGTCCTAACCACCACGAACTAGATATGCATGTGATTTGGCAAGATGCCATCCGACATCAAAAATGCCATCGACCCTTTGCCCCTACTCCAGGCATCCCCGCTTGATCCCTTCCCTTCCCCCGTTGTCTCCCTTGTTGCAAAGAAGCCGACAGTAAGCGGGCACGAGTCCCGACTTCGTAGACAAACCCTCATCAACTGTAGGGAGAAACCGGAACGCAGGCACGTCGATGGGATCCATGCACTGCACACTATCTACCACTTTTTTTTTCTTTCTTTTTTTCAGGGTCCGGGGAGGTCATGTCGGTGCTGCAGATATGACGTGCGAAACGAGACAAACGACTGAGATCTGCGACGGAGCGGGTGCAGTCGGTGGAGGAAGGAGTGGGTGGGTCGGTATGTGGTTGCTTTACTCTGCAGATTGACGCGGGAGTCTGAGAGTTGGAGCGTCTCAACTGCCTACCTGCAATCCATTTCCTGAAGGCGTAGACGAATGTTTTTTTCCGCGCTCCCCGATTTTTTGAGGACTTAGGAGGCGGCTATTACAAAACCTTGGACCCTGTAGGCTCCGTCTCGTCGACCAGCATACAAACGGGGGACCCTAGATACGCTGCTACCCACGGGCAGATAGGCACGTACCGGCACCTACGTACATAGCTGGCTGGGCTGCTGCTGCCGCAGACAATGCAAGGAACCGCGTCGGCCCGTTGTCCGCCACGGCGGATTCTGCTCGTGTGCGCAAAAAGGGGGAAAAAGGCGTGTGGAATCGTAGATACGTACCCCAGGCATACGTGTAGATTCCTTCCCCTTTCTCCACCAGCGTCGGGAGATGTCGGAACGATGTGTCGAGGATTTGAGAGCGTCGACGTGCAGATTGGATGGGGCCGCGGACTGCCTGGGGGTCCTGGGTACCTGGGTTCCCAAGGGGATGATGGGACGGCTGTGTTTGGGAGCGGTGGAGAAGGCAGCGGTGGTGCATGGGTGTTTGCGCTATTATTTGTTACTGCGTAGGGTTGTTGGTGGGTTGGGCGAGCAAAAGGACAAGCTGTCGGGTGTGATGTGCAGTCGAGCATTGGACCGGTCAATCGAAAAGCCAGCATCCAAGCGGTGGTGAGAGCAGACGACGGAGCCACGGACAGATGGACGGTTCTTCGCAGCATTCACGCCACCTCGTAGCATCGTCTCCGCTCTCCCCCATGGTTTTCCTCCGCCTTTCAGACAGAGAGGAAGCCTTATCGTTATCCGCAACGGGACCCCTCAATTTTTCCCCTCAACCCAATCCACGACTCGCATCTCCAATATTCGCGCTCAGCAGAGCACCGCACCACCAGCAGCATTGTAGACGACCCATCTCACCCCACCGGCACTATGTCCGGCAGCCGGCTGCTGCAGGAAAGACTGCGGCTTGGGGCACGAGGGCAGGGCGCCGCCCGGCGCACGAGCGAGGTGGCAGACCCTTTGAGCACGCGAGCTGTCTGGACGATGTGGAGTAGCTTATCGACCAACATGAGGACCTAGGTAGGTAGGCCAGACAATGACGTAGCCATCTGCTCTTCTTCTCCCCCGGACGACCGACCGACAGCCGAGGTACGTGCGCAGATGCGTTGCTCTACCGGCGGCCACAACAGCGTCGTCACGTCAAATCATCGACGCTGTCTGCGACTGCAAGAGGACGTCGCAATGACGCTCTGCGCTGCGATGGCCGGCCGACTCGACTCGACTTGCGCTCATTTGCAACTCGTAACAGCAGCGCGCGTTATCCGCATTCGGCACCGGCGTCGGGAGATCGCGGGAGGCAGCCGGGGGGAGGGGAGAGAGACGTCTGGCGTGCAGCAGAAAGACACACAGCTGCTCTTCTGTCCTGGCTGCAGACTGCAGGCTCGCGAGTGGGTCCGGCCGACGGGAAAGGAAAGGGAGAGGCGTCATACTGTGGGTAAGAACATAGGGCGCTGGTCCAGGAGCCCTGTCGCGAAGGGTGGTCGAATTGCGTGGTCTCCGTGGGAAAAATTGAGATGTGAGACGTGCCATTTTCGACCGGTTGTTTGCTGTTTCGAGCGTCGACGAAGACGGTCGTGATCTCAAAGGGCCCGTCTGGCGCGTGCGGCATGCTGTAGGCACGAGCTCAGAGCCCTACCCTGGCCTGTCTTGACGTCGGCGCAGATGTGGGTATTTTGCCCCGCGGGCGTCACAGGCTTTGCCTGGGCCACTCGACTGTCTGCCGTGGCGACTCGAGCATGCTGATATTGCTGCTGCTGATATAAAGTCCCGGCGTTGCGCTGTTCCTGGCTGGCGTACCACTGTTGAAGAAGAAGCCTCATCACTTTGCCTTACACTTCCCCACCCTACCTGAACCTTGTATCGACCACTCAACTGTTTTTGAAAGTCAATTCCCTTTTTCCGAGCCGCAAACACCACACCACTCTGCCTGCAATTGTTAGCATCCCAAGGCACGAAACGTCAAGGAAAGAGACGACCAACAAGACACAAAAGAGACTGCTTTCAAGAGGCATCACAATATTTCCAACATGACTGTCACCACTACCACTACTCTGCCCCTCACCATTGGAACGGCAGAAATCAAGAAGAGCACCATCAACCCTGTCAACGGCCACCACTCGGTACAAGCACCCGGCAGCTCTGAGGAGGAGCTTTCATCACGACTGCGCTTCGAGCCCGGCAAGGACTACACGGCACGCGCAGTCAGCCAAGTGGATCTTCCCCCCGGTGCTGTCTTCGCTCGCCTCACGACTCTGACGCCGTCGCCGCGACCTACCTACGCCACGGTGCAGACGGGGCCCTCTTCGCACATCAACCTCAATAGCCCGCTGCTCTACGTCAACCACTCGTGCGAGCCCAACCTGCTCTTCGACATGGACCGCCGCGAGGTGCGCGTCACGTCAAAGGGCCTGGCCGCCGGCGACGAGCTGACCTACTTCTACCCCACCACCGAGTGGGACATGGAGCAGCCGTTTGACTGCGCCTGCGGCGAGAGCAGCTGCCTCGGCTGGATTTGCGGCGCAAAGTCGATGCAGGACCGCGTGCTAGCGCGCTACGAGGGCGTCGCCCCCTGGGTGCTGGCGGGCAAGGTCGAGCAGGCCGAGAAAAAGGAGCAGGCGAGGCTGAGCTTTGGCGTTGGTTCCAGGATGACGCTGGGCGGTGGTCCCCGGGTCGGATCCTGGAGAGCTGTTGCTGGCAATGGTCTGATTTGATTTGAGACCCTGGTCTTGCATTTGGGCGGCGTTTTGGGCATATCTCTTTGCTGGCAGCTCATCAGTCTGCCCATTCCATTTCTCGGTTGGATTGCATGGAAAATCTCGGGTAGCGAGAGTGATTGATCTGGAGGTATAATATCAAAGATGTTCCAACTTGCTTTATGTGCCTTGTGGATCAACTAGAGCGAAGCTGCGTCTATAAACAAGGAGCCGAAGTCACGTGTCGGATTTGAACAAAAATTCAATACTCACCCTAGTTATAGCTTGCTTGGCCGACTTGTCAATATGGGGAAGCGACTCTGACAAGTCCCTCTTTGAAAAGCACCCACATGATGGATCTTCCCGGTAAGTTGCGCAGTCGACAAAAGAAATCAATCGAAATGGTGACTGGAAAATACAGTGCAAGTCGCATCTCGAAAAAGAATACATCCTTCCCAAACTGTCTCGTCGCGCAATTTGATCTTAACTCGCCGCTTCCGTCTTCCAAGACACCTTGGAAGCCTGATATGCCCAAAAGCCAAACAAACTGGGCAGCATGGCCATGAGGACAAGTGGACAATGTCACCACAATGGAGCATTGTACATTGTGACTTCTCAGACATCTTCACCGCCACTCGATTCAAGGACATCAGTGTCTATCATACGATTTGGCTGCCAACGTATCCACGCTACAACAGCCGCCATAGTCGCACCTGTGAACGTGATTTGTTTTTCCTGTCCGCCCTCGGCCGCAACGTTGGTCTCATCTCCAGGTCGCCAGATCTACGATTTGCAAGCCACGAGTGGCACCTTGACGGCAGATCCAGGCCTTCCATGGCGCTGCAGTCAAACGACGCCTCCGGCGTTGACACATGTAAGGACTCCTGCCTCATGATCGAGCAGACATCCACGGAAAATGCGCCAAAGGACATGACAGGCTCCACCGCCCCCTCGACGACAGATGCGCCGTGATGATGAAAGGTTTTCTGAAACGAGCATGGCATGCATGACTGGACGACGATGGAGGGTAAAGTCGAAAGAGAGAAACATTATAGTGAGGCGCAGGAACAGCGAGTGGCTCTCGAAGACGAGGCCTGCGCGCGAGCGTAGCATTGCATATTTGAGTGGGTGCTTGCACGACTTAGGAGGTGCAAAATCGAAAGCCACTTCAACTTGACTATTGGAGCCCGACGCGCACACGCTCATGCTGCCTCAGCGACCAACATGAAAGGCCATCATGAGGACTGTGGGCAAGGTTGAGGCGCAATTCCATGCGGTCAGACGCAAGGGAGTGGTGAGAAGGAGGTCGAAGGTGTTAGAGGGCGCTAGGCCCGAACGGGAGGCTAGCGCACAGACGAAACTTGGACTGGCATCGCGTCGTCATTCAACACCATTACTCAGCAATTACCCATTCGCCATCCCGCTCCACCACCACCATAACGCCCGTTTCTTGCTCCCCATTCTCAGCCCTTCAATTTTTACAAGCGCTTCAAAATAGACTCAATTCCACCATGGCATCTCCGAGAGGTCCTCGCGAACCCATCGCCGGCCCGGACATTCCCGAGCCCCCGTTTCCGCTCTATCTCAGCGGCAAAGTTATCAAAGGCTTCGGCCGGGGCAGCAAAGAGGTACGTTACGAACGCCGGCCGCGTGGGCACTTTGTTGCACCTGCCTACGCGTGTCCGGCCTCTTCTTCAAGCATCCAATCCCACGTCTCCCTCCCCTCTTTTCCCTTGCGCTGGTATCAGAGCGGCGCCCAGCAAAGGCTGACCTGCCTCGCGCAACCACCCCTCTGCTGCTTCAATGTCACCACTGCTGCTGCTGCTACTGCTTCTCCCACGCTGTCATCCTGCACGTTCCCGTCTGCGGTTCATTGGCGCTGCCTTGCAACGAAATTTGCCGTGGCAAGAAACGGACTCTCATGACATGCACACCGCCCCTGTTCTTTGCTGTTTCATTTTTGCAGTCATTTCTTTTTTTTTTTTTTTTTTTTTTTCCTCTTTTCCAGTCACTTCCAGAACAACACTCTCGGCACTCAGACTATCGTTTCGCCTTGCTACTCCCCAGCGGCTGCGGCCATGCGGCGGCACGTGGGGCTGCGGCTGCACGCAAGCAAGCTGGGCTACGCTACGCTTCGCTCGCCGTATGTCCGTCCTGGCATTGCGCAACAACACTACGGCGGCACACGGAGCCGCCAGTGCTCGTGTCGCACAGTCTCCCAGCCGGCTGGGGCTGGAGTGGGTGGACTACTATTTCGGGTCTGAGCAGCAGCTGGCGGTCTTGCGACAGCTCTGGGGAGAATCCTGTCAGACCAGAGCACTGGCGTGTGCTCCAAGGTTGCACATGATTCCTTCTTCAGCTGCTGAGTGCTGTTGTCAGTTGGATGGGTAGAGATCCGCGCGACTGGGCTGACCAGGGACGCATTGACGGATGCTGGTGCTTGCTCTAGCCCTGTGGCTGTTGATGCTGCCGCTGCTGCTGCCGCCGCTGCCACAGCCTTGTGCTGCGCTGCCAGTACCTCAGTCTCGCCCACTATTTTTTTCTTGGGCCCAACAACAAGACTCAGTGTCGTCACCCGCCTCGTGTGTTGTGTTCCCCGTCTTCACATTTACGACAATTTCCACCAATTCTCCATTTTTCCATTGCTTCCCTCTTTTCCTATGTGCGGCTTCTCAATTTATCCTCTCCGCGTCACATCTTTTTTTCATTTCTAGCCCTACCGAGATCTGAAACACACCTCCACGATCCAATACACTCCGATCCAAAAAAGAAAGCAAATCCCCAATGCACCCTTTCAGAATTACCACAACAGGACTAGGCTGACGGCGATCTTATCCCCCCTCCAGCTCGGCATACCCACTGCGAACATACCCATTGAAGGTCTCAGCGTAGGCGGCCACTCGGACCTCGAGTCCGGCGTCTACTATGGATGGGCGGGGCTGGACTTCCACGACAGCAGCAGTAGCAGCAACTCGGCCAACGGCGACGGCGGCGTGCGGACAGCGTCTGCGGACTCGGACCGCGGCGATCATTCTGGCGCCCAGCAACAGCAGCAGAGCAAGGACAACTCGGCCGCCACGCTCGCAGACCGCGTCAAGAATGCCGGAGGCAAAGTAGCTGGCGCGGTGGGCTCGGCGCTGTTTGGCGGCAGCGGCGGCGAGACGACGGAAAGCAGCAGCAACGGTAGCAAAGAAACGACGACAGCATCAACAACAACAACAACAACAACAACAGACGTCAAAATCCTCACCAACGGCTCCAGCGCCAGCTCCTCCACACCCACCAAAAACATCTACCCCATGGCCATGAGCATCGGCTGGAACCCCTTCTACAAGAACACGGTGCGCAGCGTCGAAGTGCACATCATGCACGCCTTCGCGCGCGACTTCTACGGCTCGCACCTCAACCTGGTCGTGCTGGGCTTCATCCGGCCCGAGCTCGACTACGTGTCCAAGGAGGCCCTCATCGACGACATTCGCACCGACATTGACGTCGCGCTGCGCAGCCTGGCCCGTCCCGCCTATGCTGCTCTCAAGAAGGACCCGTATCTGTTGGATTTCCCCAAGGATGAGCATGGGAATGTTTTGAAGGATGATGTGGCGAAGTGAGTGGCTTCTTGGATGGATGGATGGATGGATGGGTTGGAGGACCAAGGTCATGGGTGTCTTTTTTCTCGTCTCCTTCATTCACTCGCTAGCGGCGGACGGGCGGGCTTCTCTTCTGATAGATGGATAAAATTGCGCGGTGCAGTTGCCTCAGCGAGGTACCATGGTTCTCCAAGCAGGCTGTTTGTTAAATGAGCTTTTTGGCAGTAAGCAAGCGAGCGAGCGAGCGAGTAACTCGACATGTTCCTAAGCAATTCAAAAGCCTCGCTGTTCACAAGACGAACCGCCTTCGTTGCATGCAAACGAAGAGTCTGGCTCACTGTTGCAGCCAAACAACACACACACATCGGGCGACTGTTGCCGCAACTGAATCGAGAAGAGATGAAAATCACCACGCCCGACTTGACCACATCACCAATTTCGCTCACGTACAAAGCACCAAAAGCTTCACTCGGAAGATTTGATTTAATTTACTTTCGTTGGAAAGGGGGCAGGCTCTCGAAAGCAACCACCACACCATGCCTACCAGGGATATATGGATCAAAAAGCGGCAAAGGCCAGAAAAGGAAAAAAGAGAACCCCAGCCAAATAACAAGAGCTCGAGCAACAAGAACGAACAAAAAAAAAAAAAAAAAAAAAGCAATTATGTAGCCTCCCCGTTAAGGTCGTGTACGTTGGTAGTAGTAAGTCAATCCTTACTTGCTTGGCTCTTCTTCTTCCTTTGCGGGAAAGAAACATGGCCCCGACAATCTAAACGCGTGCGTGCGTGCATTCGTCCTGAATGAACTCTCTTGTCTCCAAACAGCCACGACTCCGGTGCAGTAGTAGTGATCTGGTCGCCAACCCCCCCGTTTTCAACATCTAGACCGGTGGCAGGCAGGCAGGCAGTCGTCGTACGCGGGGCACGAGAGCACGCCCCACCCACCCATGCACCTTTCCCTTTCGACCTCTCTCTCCTTTGGTGTTGTATTATATCCATCGCTGGTGTAAATCCGTGATTGCTCTGTGCCCATCCATCTTTCACATGAGGAGATCAGAAAAGGAAACCAAGAACAAAAAAACAGAAGTTGCAACAAAACAGGAGAAGACCCCGGCCTGGGGTGGTATATCCAATATGAATCCAGGACGGGAGGGGGGTATGCGAAAGGAAAACAAACAGTGGTAAAAGATCCCACCCAAAAGACAACAAGGGCTGGTGTGAACAGTAACCAGCAGAAGCAGCAGCATGAGCAGCAACAAGCGAGAAAAGTAGACAGCCGTGTAACTCGTGTGACCATCGCTCCGTTTGGCGCCATGTAACCACAAGGACCTGCTGCTGGTGACGGTCGCAGCAGCAGCAGCAGCAGCAGCACCGCTCGCTCGGTCTGATGCCTCGTTGCTCATCATCGCGACATGTGACTTTCTGGAGGTGCATACGCGAAGGTTGCTCGACAGAAGGTTTGTGGAAGGGGCCAAGGCCAGCCCTAAAGGCCTCTTGCTGGAGGGACAGCGGGCAGACCTGGCTGGCTGCGACGACCCGGCGCGTGCTGCTGTCGCTGAGCGCCCATTACGTGACTCGAATACGAACAGAGGGACAATGACTTTTGCCACCCACCACGTGCCGGGTAAGACTTTTAACCGTGCCCAAACAGAGAACAAAAACTCCTGTTCCCAAGAGACAAATGACGCGGACAAGATTGGTGGAAAAACACCGACGAAATTACTCGACCCTGCTACTCCATGACACGGCAGGAGTCTGTTGTGAGCGTAGCAGCCTCGAGCCTGCTGGGACGTATGACCATGTGCCGGTTGTCTGCAGAGAGGAGCGGGGAGGAGCAGCAGCGCCAATGATGATCATAATTCAGACGCGATGAGCCGCCAAAAGCAAGCTGCCGACGTGACAAGTTGCGGCCACAACATTCTGGATTGCATACTAAGCAAGCTTAGAACATGCGCAGAATTGGAGTCTCCGACCCCGCCGAGAGCCGCGTCGGCCGCGCAAGCAAATTTCCATGCTCGGTTTCGTTTTCAAAACTCGCGATGAAAACGCAGGCTTGTTTTGCTTCCGATGAGCTCCGACTTGCAATGCGGGGTACCGAAGCTCTGCTTGGCTCTGGTGTGGGCTTGTCTGGCGTTTCGGGCAAAATCGGAACCACGGAGGGCGAGGGGGCGAGTTGAGTCGACGTCGAAAGTAAGTTGACACCGGCGCTGCAACGCTTTACTTTGTGTGGTGCTAGTATAATATTGGCAGGAACTAGAAGATGGAATGTGAGCTGGGAGCGTATGACCCGGAAAGAGGGGACTTACATTGAGGACTATCAGCATTGGCACTTCAAACACATCGCGCTTAACGCTCCAGCAAAACATGCAGTCGATCAACCCGTCGTCTTCTTTTGGTCTGCTCGCTCCAGTGCCTGCGCTTTCAAGTTTGATCGTGTTTCCATTAATGAATCGGTTTCCATGGTTGCCGTCATGGTTTTCCTTGTTGTGACTCTCTTCCGACTTGATGTTCATCCCTTCGAGACTAGACAAATCATCCTTTGTGCGGTACCGGACTAGCTTACAATGTCGGAAGGCTGCAGTGCGCGGCGCTACAAAAGCAAGTTTGGCAAAATCTTCGTAGAACTGACATGTTGAATTATCATTCAAAAGTTCGGCGAGGTAGACGGGTTGCGGCTTTTCCACGTCGCGAGGAGTGTTGACACCTGCTCCAGTGCGATTCCCAGAAGCGACCCCCGAGTTCATCGCACTGCCACTTGTTCCGCCAGTGTTGATATTGAGGTTGGGTTCATGGCCGAGTAAGACGTCCTTGCGCCAGCCAGTCAACATGCTAAACTCTTGAGAGACAGCGGCGACTTGACCCGTTCGTCGGCAAATTATGGTGGGCAGAGAGATGAGGTTGATGATCTCTTCGTATTGATACAGAGTCCGCTGAAAGCTCTTCTCCATGAAGATCAGGTCATCTGTGTTGAGCGTGCTGGTGCAGGCGATGAACGAGGGGCGAATCGACGATAGTGCTCGATGAATCCTTGACCGTTTAGCTATCGAGAAGCGCTCTTTGAGAAGAGCACTAAGTCCGTGGAAACCTTCGGCGTAAGGATAGGGGCTTGTCACCGAGTCGTAGATCTCGCTGGGGTCGCGTCGGCGTTTTCGATTGGCAATGTTCTGTTGGGCCTGCTGTTGCGGCTGTGGTCGCTGGCTTTGGGCCTGTTGCTGCTGACGGCTGTACATCTGTTGGCCATGTTTTCTTTGGTGTTCTTGCTGCTGGTTGTTGTAAAAGGCAGGTGACAGTGGCTCGTAGCCAGGCATTCCATCTTGGACGGAGCTTGGACTTGCGCTCGTCATGCTTCCTGGACCGGCTCCAACGGCATAAGCCAATGGCATGCTGCTCCCGTCTCGACCGAGTGTGCTGTCCAGAGTGACGGACGCAGGGGTGTTGTTGGGCGTTTGAATTTGAGCAGCGCTGCCATTTCTTGATTGCGCGTTCTGCCAATCCGCCGAGGACATGCTTTCGTTGAAGCCGAAACCTCCTGTCATGGGCAGATTCTCTGCTGAACCGGAAGCACTCACAGGTCCACTGTAGATGCTTGCGGCCTGGTTCAAGGGGTTGTTTATGCTCTCTGGCGGAGTTTCTGCTGCGCCAGAAGACATGTGCCCAAGCATCCCAAATTCGAGAGCACCGTAATGGTTTCCAAAGTTGAGGCTGGCCAAGTCGAAGTTGAATAGGGCTGGATCGCTAGGGTCGAATGCAATGTCTCCGAGATTTTGCATGCCTGGAGGATTTGGTTGCTGGCTTTGCGGCATCCCGCCCATGTTTTGCACGGGAGGAATTTGCTGATTTGAATTCTGGCCGTACTGAGGCGATATTGGCGACTGCTGATTGTTGAAGGAGTTGATGACATTTGCGTCTTGCATGGGCGGCAACATTTGCCCCTGGCTGGAATTAGGGTAAACGCTGTAGGCGGCTTGCTGGGTTGGCGGATAGTAATTATTCGCTTGGTTCATGCTCGCGGCGGCATTGGGGCCGGTGGGGGCTCCATGTTGGCCATTGTTGGCGAGATGCGGGTAGTGGCCACCGACTCCGGGCATGAGGGCTTCGGGTGGGGCATCGTGTAGGTACTTTGCCTTCTTTCGAACACCGTCGTGGCAAGCGTCTTGAAGGCCGCGCTTGATACACCTCTGACATGGTCGTTCATCGCCTGTTGACCGTCAGCAATTCAGACGACAAAGAAAGCAGCACAATTCGAGGACATACCGCAGGTAAGATGAGCCCTCTGACAGGCAAAGCAGGCTCGGCGCGCCTTCTTGCGGCGAGGTCTGAGAGGGTCTTTGGCATTGGAGGAAGGCTTTGTTACTGTGGAATTGGAGGTTGGCTGTGCAGGCGAGGCATCGCTCGAGGCGCGTTGGTCCTTGGAGTCGGCCATTTCGCTGCCGTCCTGATCACCGCTGTATTCCGGTGAGGGAGATGCATCTTCGGCGTCTGGGGTGGCCATAATATCCCTTCCTGCGAAAGAGTACTGGGCAGGCCAGTCGGCAGCCCACCCCCCTCAAGGCACGGATGTCTGGTTCTGAGCTACGGCTGCTGTAGACCCACGTTTACGCTGCGCGTATCCGCCAATGTTGCCTCGGCGGCCCCTCCCAACGCACTGGATCAACCAATCTGCACGGGTCCCGCAGCTGGCAATGAACCTCCCAGTTGGGTGTTTCGAATATTCGATCACGCGTGCCCTAAGCACTCGCGAGAGTGAGCTGCTGTGCCACCACCCGCAGCAGCAGCAAATCGTTCAGCTGGCGCTTCTGCGGTTCGGCGCAGTGTCTACAGCGTACGAAGGAGGGCTCCCAGCTGGGCGGGTACCGAGGGCTGTCGCCACGTCGGGCGTGGACCAATCGAGTCGGCGAATGCGGTCAATCCGGTACGCAGGAATCAAGCAATTCTGGAGTTGCACAGGGCCGGGGTTTGGGCAGAGATCGAGGGGTCCTTCTGGTCATGATTGTGATCACGACTGGGCAGAGCGCATGGCGGCGACGAGGAGTGCAGGACGAGGGAGAGCGGCGGCGGCGGAGAGAACGGGCTGCTTGGTGCGCCCCGGCAGGTACACGCAGGAGCGCGGGCTGGCTGGGAGGCTTTGGGGATTTGGAAATGGCCGATGCAGGCAACGCTGTCGTGGGACTCGAGAAACCCTGTTTACGAGAGGGAGGGTGTGCAGCAGGCGCAGCAGCTGCGAGGTGCGAGGTGTGAGGTGTGAGAGCAAAAGTGCGTCTCCGGTGCCGCAGCTGCGAAGTGCGGTGAAGCTGGACCGGGGAGAAGGCGAAGAAGCTATGTAGGTAGGCTTGGTGCTGAGAGAAGCAGGGGAAGCAGAGTAAGGTACCTAGTCGGTAGTGCAGTCGGTGGATTGCGTCTGTGGTCGCGATGATGGGGGAGGAGGATAGGGAATCGCGTGCCCGTCGAGTCGAGTCAACTTCACTTGGTTTTACCGCTGCGCCGCTGTGGTTGGCCGTCGACACCCCGCTTTAGGCCGCGGCTTAGGGACCGGGGTCTCCATTACCGTACCGTATTATAACTGCTGACTCATGCGACACCATGCCTCCAATGTCTGTGCCATCCCATCCGCCGGTCCAGGTCGACGACGTCTGTGTCGTCGTCAATGTCGATTTTGTTTTTTCTCATGATCTACACACGCCCGTCGCAAACTCGTCATCTACAGTACAACCCTCGTGCTCGCCACGATCAACCACCCCTGTGTACCCGTGATCGACTTGGTCCCCGCTCAACTCAGGACCTGCTCGCCTACCTTACGACCTGACCATCTGAGACTGCTGCTCCCTGTCTCAAGACATGGTCCCTGTTCTGTCCCTTGCCTTGGTCGCGCGGATCCATCCGCCTATCGCCTCTTTCTCTTTTGCTTTTGATCCCTCTGGTTCATTGTCCGCTGTATGTACCTACCCGACATCCATGTTCTCCCTCATCGCCGCCCCAGGTTCGTCTACCCTCCTGCAAATCACCACGGCCTCGCCTATCTACAAGATTCGCTCTGTACGCTATCTCGGTCCTCTGCGAAATTTCCGGTTGGCACCATGTTCCTGAACCTTGCCGAGAGACTGAGAGACGGCGCTCCTCTCCCGTCCGCGGCCCACGTTGCGCTAGGACGGTGCCTCTGTTGCACCAAACAACACGATCTATGTGTCGCCACGGCCTCATGCGCTTCGCAAAACGTGCTGACAAGTCGTGTCACGTGGCGACCATTACCAGAACCAGAGGCGAGACTGACTGACTGACTGACCATGGAAAGTCAAGCGGCAGTATTAGACTCGCTAGCTACGCACCTTCGCCTCGTCTGGACCATGCTGTGTGACCCCCACTATATATAGCCGCGTGAGCCAGGACGCACAGGCGCAGCAGCAGCAGCAGCAGCAGCAGCGGACGGGAGCAGTGCATAGGTACCATATCTGCCGGCAACCAGCAACCACCCCTCCACCACTACACCGCTGCACCTCACCTCCTCTTTGCATTTCCCCATTCAGTCTACGCTGACGCAAAGCGGCTGTTTCCCCTGAGCCTCTTGCCGTACCGATAGAAAAAGTAAGGAAACCTGCTCCGGGTTACAAGACCTGTTAGCCGAGTCCTTTACCATACTGTTGGGATATGCATAATGCGGAGAGTCTTACGGCGCCATGGCCAGGGCCAGAAAGGCAAGCATCGAAGTCGCCCACTGGTAGCCCAAATCTGTAAAGTGTCAAGCGCTTACGTCAGTGACCGCTCTTTTGACGCCCCCCCCCCCCCCCCCCCCCCCCTCCCCCGGAGGCCTGTCGACATCATCCTGCTTGTCTCAGCGCGTACTTACTGTTGTACATTTGCACTCCGAACAGCGGGAACGCCGCGGCGAAGCTCGACCGAGCGAAGCTATTTGCCGCCAATGCACTTGCTGCATACAATGGGTACTGCGCTGCGTCAGCAATTGCCAAATATGACAATCAAACACTGCAATCCACTCACACAGTCGACGAGGAACGTGAATACCCCTGAGTATACCCAGATCACGCTACCAAGAAACATCAGCCACGTCGGTCGTCCTAACAATTGCTGCTGCTGACGGCGCTTCTCTTACCCGATGCCAAAAAAGGTTGAAAAGATTATTGGAACTGCAAAAGTCAGAACACATTTTCCCCTGGATACGAGACGCACGGAGGAGCCCCGTCCGGTGCGATTACGTACCTATCCAGTGGACCTGCAGGGACAAATGTTAGCTGCGCTCGAGACATGATGGATCCAACTTACACTGCTATACGTTGTCCAGGCAAACCCTATTGTTGAGTAACAAAGTCAGCCCCAGCTATACAGTGGAAACCAAACTCAAATCGTCTCCACCTACCAAAGAGCGCAACAGGCACCACAATCGCTCCACAAATGGTCGGCGGCAAACGATACTCAGGCTCCGATCCACCAGGCTCGCCCCCTTGCTCCTCTCGTTGGCGCACGAGCCGCGCATAGTTCCTCCGCCACAGGGGATCACTCATTATGCCCAGAACCATGCCGACAAACAAGCCCAGGAATGCCAGGCCCACCTGCGACAGGGAGAAGCCGTGGTTGTTCTCGAAGACCAGGGGGAATGCTCCGAAAAAGAGATACAGGATGCCTAGCAGGATCGCGGAGAGTATGTCCAAGCTCAGACACTGGGAATAGCATCAGTCAGCCTGGGCGTGTATAAGCGAGCGCAGAAAGTGGCTTGTTTTGCCCACCATGGGTTCGAAGATAAGGAGCTGGAAGGGTCTAATGCAAGACCACAGCACCGTCTTTGGAATTGATTTGTCCATTTGCTCAATCGGAGCGATCCAAGCGTCATTGCCCGTCTCTTGTCGGAGTTTACGAGCCTTGCGGCGGAGCAACGCAGGGTGATACGTCTCGGGCACAAACAGTGTGATCAGGCACAACTGCACCCCAATCCAGATCAACATGACATAGAAGGTCCACCGGAAGTTGCTGTACTGGTTGATGAATCCTCCAACCAGCGGTCCCAGCTCAGGCCTTAGGCACATGCGTTAGCAAGCAACGTTCTCAGCCGCAAATTTGATCGTCCATCATCTGGAAGAAGGCTGACCGAGCACTGACAAAGCTTGGTCCTCCCTTGGTCCCCCTTGGCACGACGGACTTGTACGTCGCAGCTTACAACCGCAAGAGCGTCTGCACTCACGGGGCTTGACCTTATAGAGCAAGTCTTGCCAGAAGACCGGCCTCGTGGTCCAGCCCCGCCGACGGCACTGATTGCTCGAGCCTTGCAGATCATGGGGAACGTGTAGGAGTCCGGGGAGAATGCTTACCCAATGAATGGCGAGGCCGTGTAAATCATCATGGGCGCCGACAGCTCGTGCCTCGCGAAACAATCGCCTCTGTGTGGCATTCGTATCAGAAGGATTTTCACCTCAATGGCATCAAAATATGACTTACACTGTCCCACCAGCTACCGATAGGAAGGCACTCCCTGAGAAGCCGTCGAGAAACCGCGATACCAATATAGTAGCCATGTTCGGGGCTACAGCGCTAGGGATGACCCATATTAAGAAGAAGGTATACGAGCCCAGATAGACCGCCCGTCGGCCATAGAACTGACGCGCTATTAGCAAATAGACGTCTTGACCGGAAGCAGGTGCGGCGGTCAGCGCGACTGCGTCGTCGTACGTACTTCAGATAGGGGGCTGAGGATCATAGGCCCTACACCAAGGCCGGCTACAAATAGTGACAGGCCTAGCGTGGCCACCTCGCGTGATGTGTGGAACCTCTGCTCGAGATGCTGGTAAGTGCTGGTGTATAGCGACGACGT
This sequence comes from Phyllosticta citriasiana, assembly GCF_038021145.1. NCBI lineage: Eukaryota > Fungi > Ascomycota > Dothideomycetes > Botryosphaeriales > Phyllostictaceae > Phyllosticta > Phyllosticta citriasiana. Next base: position 1,115,706 of record NW_027117281.1, on the reverse strand, counting down.
GGCTGCGCTGGAGACATGGTCGTTAGCCTGAGCTCGCTCACGCACACACATACCACTGCAGCAATGGGTCTATTGGAATTTGGGATTATTTTTGGGGCCTCTTGCTGCGCTCATGACTTGGCAAACGGCGCGCGAACACAACACTTACACGCAAAGCGAACTGGTGGATACAATTATGACGATGAGCCATCGCCTGGCCAAGCTCATGTTCCGCGGATTCTGCACGCTCTTGGAAGCCTCTGAGTTGGGCAGCGTGTCCCAGGTGACTTCAAACTCCTTTCCAGGATCTGTGGCCTGGCCGCGCGCACTCCGGCTTCTGCTCCTCGTTCCAGGAGCGGCACCCTCCTCATCCCAGTGTGTATAGCCATCGCTTGCAGCATAGGAGCGATGCGACTGGACTGGCTGCAGGCTGGCGCGGTCATCTCTGTCCTCGGGATTGATGGGCGCAAAGGTCGCATCGCTCTGGCCGCGCGGAGGGCGCTTCTCCTCGTCGATTGGCGAATAGGCGACGGAGCTCGAACTGCTCGAAGGGTCTGGTGACATCATGAAGCAGCAAGTTTAAGGTTTCTTGGCGCTGACGGGTAGGTTTCTGGTGGTGCGATATGTAGGAAGTCAAAGATCCATCAACGGCGACGGCGGCGGGCTTGGATGTTGACGCGCAAAAAAAGACATGAAAGTCCGACAGACATTTCGTGACTTTCTTTGGGCTCGCGGGAAAAAGTGGCCGAGCGGAATTGACCCAGCGATTGACGTTTGCACGTTACAGAGCGGCAGCGGTGCTTATTTCCTCCTTATCACCGAGGTGAGGGGCCCACAAGGAATTGAGGCGACGAGTCCAGATGCGATCAGATGCGGGGAATCACTTCTCTTTTTTCCCACACTTGTGATGCAACAACGACGTTTGCTGGACATCGACGACGCGTCCATCGCCCTCAAGCTTTGTCAATCCCTCGAATTGCGACAATCGTTTGAACAAGCTTTTGGTTCAAGCTTCAGTTCTCTGCCAGGGGTTCCCCGTCGCCGCTCATCAATTCGACGTCATGCCAACTGAATTTTGACGTCCGGTCTTCTTTGCGATGCCTTTCACTCAAGTTGCAATTGGAAAGGTGGCGGCAAAATTTTGACGCAGACATGGCACTCTGGCAGCATATGAGGGCGCCACGCTGGGTGTGAAAAGAAACGGTGATCCCCCGATACTGCGCTACACATCTGGGGAGTATTTACCGCTTCACTACTGTCGGTGGTCCGGGAGCATTCATTCGCCACTGCTGTTGCGCCTTTGGAGCTGTCGTCGACTACCAGAGTCACATCTGGGGAGCTGTCACTCGCCATGCAGCTAACCCAGGATTTCTTTTGACATCCACCGAAGCGCGTTTGCTCGAGCCTCCTGCATCGGTGAGTCGGCGTCAAATCGACGTCAAAAGATCAACAACGGCTCGGACTCGATGTTGACCTGTTTAATCTTGTCCCGCCGCTCTGGCGCGTCAATGGCACATCCCTGTCCATGCTTTCAATTCATCCAACGTCTTGAGCTTGTTTCCAGCGGTGAACGCATCGCCCCTGAACGGCCCTGACAATTATTGACGTCGGCGATTCCGCTCCAAGACTTTGCTCCGCAACCCGAGCTCTACCATTCCACTAGTACCTACCTCGTTTCAAAACACGCGGTGAGCTTTGCACACCTGTCAAAAATCCTTCCTGCGGAGCTTGAATATCTTCAGCAGCGTTTCGGACTTATTGGACCCTTGCATCCCCCCGCTTCTCCCAACACGGTTGCAGACGAGCGGGTCATTATTGGAAGGTGCAATGGACCGCGCGCACCTGAGTCGTGAGTCGTCAATTTCAAAGAAAACGCACGTTGCGAGGTAGGCAGAGTTGAGGGGCGTACAAAGCGTGCTACGGCATACGCCAGGCCCCACACCAACACCACGTTGGCTGCTCCATGGAGTCGAAGGAAACCGAGCTCAGAGACAATCGTATGCGTCGAGCCTGAATAGTATACCGCTCTTCGGCAGACGGCTTGATTAAATCAAAAACCGACCCACGACATGTTGGAGGATTTGAGAGGCGCTTGCAATGGCAGCAGTGGGCGCTGGCACTGTAAAGCAACACAGCGTTCGTGTTTCGTGTCTCCCCGCGGGCGCTGTTGATCATCTTCGCCTCCAGACTTGCGGCTCTCCACACGAGCGCATACCTACCCGCTGGCCACGGTTGCATGTCTTGCCCCAAGCAGAAAGCGGTGCAGTGTAAGGTTCAGCCCATCGAACGGCCAACAACGGTGCGGATACGAAGGCGGGACCCGGTACTCTGGAGCCGAAGCAGGCGACCTCCAATTTGATGTGACGCGCGCGTCCGTCGTCTGTTTTCCGGGTCCAAACTCACTAACTACGTCGCTGCTTGCCCCTAACCACCACGCAAAAAAAAAAAAAAAAAAAAAAAAAAAAAAAAAAAACCGACAGGTCTCCCATCTGGTTCCCTGACCGACGCACGTGTCCAGTAAACATGTACATACGCAAGCACAAGACAGGGCCGCGACGATCCCTCCGCCGTGCATGTACATACGTGCCTTACACACCACCACAGACTCTCTACCGCGACTAGTCCAACGCGCACGCTTCCGCCGCCACGCCCACGCCTTATTCTACCCTGCCATGCCATGCCATGCCATGCCATGCCATGCCATGCCATGCCATACCATGTCATGTCATGCACCAGGCAGCCTGAGAGGGCTGATACGAAAGATGCGTCGCCCGATTCGTCACTGTCACCGACCTCAGCCACCAACAAAACACTCCCTTTCTCTGATCGCGCTCCCACGCCGCGCTGCACTGCGACTAGGCGTACTGCCACCCGCCGTCATGACATCGAATTCTCGAGTCCCTGCACATTGAGATGCCTGAATCTGACCACCCACTCGCCTGCATACCCGCTTCAACGGCGCGCCTGCGCATCCACTGATCCTCCACCTCCGCGCGCGCAGCGCCAGCTGATCGGCCAGGAACGCACTGCCCTACCAGTCTTTTTCCATGTCAATCTGCGTACAGGGTCACGCTCTCAACGCCGCATCGCCGTTTTGGTGGCTAGCAAGCAGGCTGGCAGGCTGGCGCCCCAGGCAAGCCAGCAAGTACGCAAGCCCCGTCCAGATCAGATCAGCACTCGTTCGGGCGCTCGATGAATGCTTCCATTCGTCCACGCCATTGCCTCCAGGCATCGAGACATCATACTAGCCTCCCCCCGTTCGCTGGCCCACAGGCAGGCAAACAACGACGATCTATCCCTCCGCGTCAATCTTTAAATCTGTCAGACGTGCTCCTACTTACACACACGTACCAACGCAAGTCGACACACGCATACATACGCAACGGCGGCGACCAAGCAAGACACAGACAGACAGGCGGTAAGCCCCCCCTTGTTGCGCCGACCATCGGACCAGCGCGCCAGCCATCGAACGAATACGCAAATGGCAAGCGTGTGTAAGAGAGCACGCACGATGATCAGATCAACACTCTCCCCCGAATCATCCCATCTCATCTGATGCCTGCGAATCAGAGTCATTCGAGACGATCCTTCACTGCGTCACTCAGTAGCTAAAACTGAAATTGGCTACTCATAGCGATGGCGCTGCGAGTGAGCGAGCGAGAAGCAGCACGTGATTGGGTTTCACGCGCACTGCCCCTATCTAATCTTTTTCCCCTACACAACTCATTTGCTCACTCAGGAGGCGGAAGCGCAATGTCTTGTTCTCCAGCTAACATTGAAGTCGTCGACTGATGCCGTAGCTGCACTCCTCCCGCTCCATCGCCAACGCAACGAAAGCGCTGCTCTGGCGCCTTGCCGCCCGGCCGCAAGTCAACTCTGTCGTCATCGCGTACGCTTTTGCCACTAGGACGTTGCACCAATTTTCCCACACGCAAACGCTTCGGACAGACTGCTCTGTGTGTGGACGACGGATTACGTGTGCGCATGAGTCAAGACTCCATCGGCGCCTATTGCTTGCTTGCTTGCTTGCCAGCTGGCTTGCTGGATTCCTGGCCAGCTACCTGAGCGATGGCAAAGCTACGTCACCACGTAACTGACTAACTATCCACGAGACTTCAAGCAAGAAAGAGACGCCAAGAGGGCTTTCAAATCACTGTGACCACCGCCCGTAAGATCGGAGTGTAATGTCGCTTTGTGTCGTTGCGCGCAGCTCGACTCGGTCTGGCTACAGCCTGCAGTGGACGAATGCTCCTCAGGCGCGACTAGCAGCGGATGATGGCTCCCTGAGTCAGGCGTGATATGATGTAATGGCAGAAAATGGCGTCTTATGTGCCACCATACTACCCACATGTAGCGATTGAATGCTTCCTCGACAAAGAGGTGGTGGTTTTAGGGGTATCATTTCTTTCCTTCGATACACGCAATGTAAGTGAAGGCCTGTTGCCATATTCGGCCGCCATCCACCATCAGTGGGAGAAGGGACAGTGGCTTGAAAAGACGAATATTATAGGAGAAACTAAGTCAAGAATATCAGGAAACACTCTGTCCATTCACATACTGCTCCTCACAGCGTCATCTCCTTCAAATGAAAAGGGCTTGTGCCGTATCTGTGTTCTACATATAGGTGTGAAGCTTCTGCACGCAATCATGCCAACCGTCGCGGTCTGAACGGGGAAAAGCATTCGCAGGCACGTTTGGCGTGGCAATTACCTCCCACTATGCAGGTCCATCACTGTATCTCTCGGTGCAGGTACCTCGTTTTTGCATTCTCCTTAGTAGCGATTGCGGCAGCATCGTGCCGAAAGAAGCGTCAGGAGTTCGAGTTCGAGTATACCAACCGGTCCTCCCAGCCGCGCCCAGTCAAAGCCTGATGTGATGATAGGTAGGGGCCCACGCCGGGTCACGAGCCGTACAACCTCGCATTGACGGGAAAGAAAGTGTTACTTGCCAAAGACATGCAACGAGAAGGGGAATGAATCCATTTCAGCAGTTGCGGAAAGGCGATGGGTTGACCACCTGGTAAGCAGTCTTGCTTCATCGAGATGGCGTCCTGTTCTCATGTTTATGACAACTGAGGATTCATCAAGCGCGCTCCGGCTTTGTTTTGCGTTGCCTCGCCTCGCCTCGCCTGGCCTGCAAAGACCGTGTGGCAGAGGTGTCGCTGCAGGGTTCTCAGCGACTGCCTCTGCGAAAGTCCTGGAATGGTGGAGACTGCCAGTGAAAAGACTGAGTCTGCGTCAGACAGCTAGGTGGAAAAGGAGTGTGGGTGTGGTGGTCGCTGCTGCTGAAGGTGATTCGGGGAGAAAACAACCTGCGGTCCAGTTGAAGCACTCCAACGATGTGATGTCCCTTTGAACGTTTCGGGTCGTGATGGAAAATGGTTTCGCCATATTGTGTTCTTACTTGCTTCCAGTCTTGTATCTGTGCCTGGTTGCCTATGGAGAGCGACATCTTTTGCGCAAGTGTTCGCTGAACGACGAAGAGGCAAGCGCGCGTTCTCCGACGGAGGCAGAAACTGGCAAGTCAACCGGCCAATACAGCGTGCAAAGGGAACACCCAGCCAAGATTTCTATTCTTATAGGCGCCGGCGGTTGGAAGAGGCACGCGGCTGCAGAGCCCTCGGCGTCCGCGCCCCTCTCCATGTACTCGTTGTTTTGAGTTGGCAGCCGGGTCCCTTGGCCGAGACTTTGCGACCTAGAGACTTGGATGTCCATGAATGCTTGGTCCGAAGCTAGCGTCAGTGATGGTCGTTGGGCACTGGATGTTGACAAGGATTGGTGGTCCTTTCTTGAGGGTCTAGGAAGCGCCTATCCTGTGGCCATTCTTTTGCGCCGATTGAGGGTTGCGGGCGCGTCCAGAGATTTCGACAATTGAAAATCAGACTTCGCGGACGAGTTACGATTGGTTGACCCAGTTGCTGCGCGCATACCCCGAATGAGGTGCCGGAGCCGGAGTCGCTACGAGCAGGCGCATACAAAGAACGGACGTGTGGGCGACGCGCAACTTGTCCATCGACGACGCTTACGCGTCCCGTTGTGGGATGCTTCCGGCTCTTCAGATCTCCGATTGCAAGCAATTATTGATTTCATCTCCGCTTAAGGGTTGGGGAGCCGGGTCCTGTCCAAAAAATCAAAAATCTGGTTGATGAAACGGCGGTCTCAGGTGTGTCGCTTGCTTCCAAACGCGACTGCCGTTTCACCACAAATAGAATGCAAAGAAACGAAACAAACATTCCAAGTCTGCTGTGGAGATCACGGTAGGCGACGAGAATCGCTTCCGGCCGCAATTACTGGTCTACGGGTATGAAGACGACCCCAAACCAAGAGCGATTTCGATACGTAGACAATCCTTTGAAAGATTTGGAAGCAAACGACTGATTCATTTGTTAGTTGAGAGTTTATGCTCCAGTCCTGCCGTCACCGATCAGTCGATGGCTTTGCCATTGCTTTTGGTGTTTAGGAGGTGTGTGAAGCTGTAAGTGTTGCACATATGCCATGCCCAAGAAGAAAATTCGACAGGACATGACGAAGAGCCTGAACTCAAAATGAGCATATCCCTCCAAGGAACAGGATACGGTAAAGGGTCGAAGCAGCAATTCCAGGGCAAAGGGTCGCAAGAAAGTTATCGATAGTTCGACGAAATGTAGCCGCGACGATTAAGTATGGCAGCAAACGATGAACATGCCAAGCAGGTAAAGGAATAAGGGAAGTGTAAACTGGGAAGGCTTGCCACTGGCTATATGGGAGAAATCTAGGGTTTGCGAGGGTGTTTTTCGGGTCTGGAGAGTTGAGGAGAGGGCCGAGGTGGATAAAGAAGCGAAGCTGAGTAAGGAAAGGACCGGCGCCGGCAACGTCGTCGCGCCCCGAACCCAAGCTTCTGAGGCTCCAAGCCAACCTCGAAACAACACCAACTGACGACTGCTTGGGCATCTCGGAGACATACGTGGTCGACACTCATGGCCCTTGGCTCAAACGCGCGCGCCCTCTTCGCTGGCAGGTCTAGTCTGGTCGCTCAGGCCCTCCTAACGACGCAACTGCGCCTCGCTCCGTCTTTGCTGGCAGCTCCACCACCTTTCGGGTCGCGCTGTCTGCAATCCCAGAATCTGACCACAAGCTTGCCAAGCTCTCCCAAGATCGACGGCCAGCCGATCCGGGTAGCGTCCTGGCCCGACCCATATGCTTCTGTCCGGAGCCACATCCCGGCAATCCACCACCTTCGACTACCAACCCCGACTAGCTCCACATGTTATTCTACCGTCTACGACATCAGCTGCTCCCAATGCAACTACTCCCCTGACATATTCGAGCTCTTTATGCGTGTTAATCGGCAATCATTCAGGATCGTTTGAATGCTCGCAACCGGATCGTCAGGCACGGCTCCTTTGAAACTCCCATGGAATTCTTCCATACTCCTTGATGGCAGTCCGTCCCGCGAGAACAAAAAAATGAAGCCCTAAGACTCGCCGCCGTCTGCCGCGCTGAAGGGATTTTGAAACGGCCCCCAAGCTATTTCCATGTCCGCGTACCAAAGGGTCAAGCAAGAGCATGACCTGTTCATTCTATTGCTGCCGTCTTTGCTCGACCAATAGTTTTTCACAAGACAAGGGTGCTTCCAAAACTGCCCCTTGGGTGACTTGAGACCTTCTCTTCCGCGACCACGCCCCTTGTCGCTAACTGCCCAGGATACTTCCGCCAAATGATATGCACGCGTCGAAGCTGGAATTTCCGGTCCGGGTATCTCAGGCAGTATGGAAAGAGTGAGATTAGGCTGCTCGCTATATTGGGAGTGGAAAACTCCACTGGTATGTCCGAGTCTGCTCAAGACAACCACTCTTCTGCCATGACCGTCGTCTTTTACTCCAGATTATGCTTTTCCGGATCCACATCTCCCAATTTTGCCTCTGGATGAAAGACCCGTCTCCGAAGAAGATGCAACAAGTTGGGATCTATGCATAGGGCGTAGTCCAGCATTGGGCATGCTGTAAACGGCAAGGTCAACCTGAAATCAGGGCCAGTAACAGTCCGAACTTGCCGCTCATACCTAACCAGAGTACCCTAGATGAGGGGGACACGGCTCGTGACTTCCCTTGTATATGTATTGGTAACCCCCGTCCCCATATGGCTTTGGTGTATGTGAAACCGCAGCTTTGGCCCGTCACGACCGCAACTAAATGGTACACGTTCCTCACTGCTCTCCGGAGTGATTCCTTTCTTCCTCATCCTACGGCAAAATACTCTTGCTGGGCGGCTTTGCTGGACTGAACCACTGGTACAATGGGGGACTCTCGTGGGGATTCTCAAGGCAAGCGGAGCTCTCGAGTTTTCCTCGTCCCCTCTCCTACTGAATCTGGCGGAGGATCATATCGACCATTGAGTCCCACTGAGACGGATGCTGCCCTCTCCAATCAAGATAACCTCGACGGCATCACTGCTTGTGAGGATGCAAGCCCCCGCCACTCTCAGTATTCTTTGTCCTCCCTCGTTTCCCAACTGTATCTCCCTGAGCATCCAAGACCTTCCCATGGCGGACATTCGCATAGAGGTTCCTATGTAGCACCTTCTACTCCACTGTCCGATGGATCTACACAATGTTCCATCTCCAGTCCTTATTCGGAGGTAAAAAACACAGTCACTTCATGTGGAACCAGCGGGAGACGAGAAAGTCAGCTGATCACTTCAAAGATTCCCTTGAACGCCAAACCAGAAAATCGGGCCTCGGCGATTTCCATGGCGAGCAGCTTCGACTTCAAACTTCCCGAAACTGCCTACACTATCGAGAGAGTCCACGTCAAAGACGATGTCGACAGGCTGCCACGGTGGAAGTTTGTTCTGCACAAGACTTGCCCGCTTTTCACAGTTGCGGCAATTGCAACGTACTTTCTGTATTTTCTGTTCCGGTTCGCGTATACGCTCGAGGCTCAACAAAAGTTTGGGAGAGTCTACGTCATGGCGTGGTTTTTCATCGCTGCAGAAATAATGGTCATTGGTATGGGCAAATCCTTAATCACGGAGAAGGTGTAAACTGACTTCGCTGCAGTGCCCGGGATGTTCCACCACATTTACTCGCTCCTCTCTTTCAAGAATCGCAAGAGGCAAAAGCTTCGTCTGTACGGCGAGGCTGCACCGACTATTGATGTCATGATCACGACCTGCAAAGAAGACGTCGACGTCGTTCTCGACACCGTTCGCGCGGCATGCAACGTCGACTATCCCAGGGAACGTTACCGCGTCGTAATTCTCGACGACGGGGGTGACCAGGAATTGAAGAAGGCCATCACTGAAATGGCAATGGACTATCCCAACGTACACTACTTTGCAAGGGTCAAGACTCCTGGAGTCCCGCACCATGCAAAGGCGGGCAACCTCATTGCTGGAACGGAATTCGTCACCACCTTGCCTGGTGGCCCTGGTGAATTTATCGCCGCTTTGGACGCTGATATGATACCTGAGCCGGAATGGCTCCGTGCTCTGATTGGACATCTTCTCCTCGATCCGGAAATGGCTCTGGCCTGCCCGCCGCAAATGTTTTACAACGTTCCTTCGAGTGACCCTCTTGTGCAGTCTCTTGATGCCTTTATCCACGTCATGGAGGTCACAAAAGACACTTGTGGCGTTGCATGGTGTACGGGCTCGGGCTACATCATTCGTCGGTCAGCGCTCGAACACATTGGGGGCTGGCCAACTGGAACTCTTGCTGAGGATACCTTTACTTCCAGGTTCGTAGGATTCGAGGGACTACAATTTCTGGAGATTTTGCTAACGATTGATCAGTCTTCTCCTCGGTGCAGGCTTTAAGACCGCATACGTCCACGAAGCCCTTCAGTGGGGCACAGTGCCAGACTCCTTCGTTGGCCACCTCAAGCAACGCACGCGATGGACACTGGGGACGCTCCAAAGCGCTATAAAACAGCGCTTTTGTCTGTATGGCCCTCTTGTTCGCAAAATGACCATTCTGCAGCGAGTCTCTGGCCTCATGTTTGGCGTAGACGCCTTCTCCAAGCTCTTTCTGATCATCGCGCTCTTCACCATTCCGGTCGTTCTCATTTCAGGGGGAACACTTGTGGCCTATACCAACGCGACAGAGCTGCGCCGGCAGACACAGTTGGCATTCATCGCGCTCATGTTCTCCCTCATCCACGACTGGATCTACTTCCTGCCATCCGGGTACCGGCTCGCGCAGCGAGACTCGGCAGCCATGATGTGGATGGCGCCGTACCACGCCATCACCGTGTTCCGAAGCTTCATCCTACCCAAGTGGCTAGGAGGCAAACCGATGGCGTTTTCATCAACAGGCAGCATCAAGGACGAGCTGAACGAGCGCGACGCAGTGCGGCGCGCGCCGCTCTGGCGGCGTCTCAAAGTCGTCGTCATCGACTCACACGCCTGGATCCACCTCTTGTACGTCGCGTTTCTGCTGGCGGCCGTCGGCGTCAGCACCGCGCGGGCCTTTACGCGCAATGGCGACAACTGGCACCACGCCCTCATTTATCTGCTCACGCACGCCTTCTTCCCGCCCATGCTGTGGGTCGTTACGCTCACGGCCTTTTTGGTTCCGCTGCTGTACGCCATCTCCCCGCCCACGGTGCCCGACCGCGAGGAGCTGCTCGACCGCGATCCCAAGACTGGCGTCGCGCATCCCAAGGAGGAGCGAAAGAGGCAGAAGTGGGGCCGCGGCTCCATCTGGTATGAAGTGCTGTGGGGTGTCATCACGGTATACACGACGGCTGTCTTCTTGGGCAGTCTGTTCTTTGTCGACTGGAAGGTAGACTTTACATCTGTGGGCGATAATCTGGGGTTCGCGCCCAACTAACGTAGCAGACAGCGGGCGTCAGGAGACGGGGAATAGTCAAGGGGCTGGGACAGACGAAGAAGGCAAGACAGGAGATGGACGGGTGTGGAGGAGGTGGTGGTGGTGCTGCTGCCGTTGTCGTTATCCTCTTTCGAATAGCTGCGGTGTTTTGCTCGTTCACGGGTCTCTCTAATCGCCATCTAACTCTAACAACCTCTTGTACTCGACTCCCACACGGAACGCTGGCTTGCTTCATTTTCCGCGCCATGCTTCATGTTTGTCCGTAGCTCAACTGCAAGGAAGGAAGCGCAGCATTGAAACATCAAATCGAAGAGCTTTTGAACTAGCGTTTGCGTCAAGTCTTGTCCCTGTCTCTCGAGGTGAATTTCATGGTTGAGTCGTATCCTTACCTCCCGAACTCATCGTGCCTCACAAAATTATTTTATGTCGATAATCCTTTTGATGATTTGCTCATGAACTCTTGACCTTGTCAGAAGTCGCTCTCGTTCATCGTTCATACAAAGAGTATTCCGCGGAAGCGCCCAATACGTACCTAACAGACGCATCAGGCAGTGAGTGTCTTTGGACATCCAGAAGCGACATGACATGTAAACAGGGATTGGCGCTTGAGAGCGAGTAAGGCAAATCGGGTACGTGGGAAAGGCAACAGGGGTGTGAGGTGGAGAAGATGAGGGCGCATGTGTGGGGTTCGAGAGTGGGGATGTGGAGGCGAGGTTGCCGTGATGGAGAGGTAGGCATACAGTGAAGGAATGCGAGAGCCGGATAGTATGAAGAGGAAAGCGATTTCCGTCAAAGTTACAGAGCGGCAACAAAGAGCCGTGTTGAATGCTTGTTGTGGTCGGATCCGTCTATAATCCCGGATTCAGTTGAAATTTATGCCATTTTGGTACGTAACACAATGCTCGTCGTCCTGGTGTATTTTCCCAGGATCACCGAAAAGCCGTATTCTGAACTCCCGACTTGTTGATGTGAGTATGCAGATGCAGAATTGGCCGCTTGGAGGTGTGGCTAACTGGCTTTTGTGCCACAGTTCAATGTGAGACCCATGAACGCCCGCAATGCCGCTGAAAACAAACCATGGTGTTTCGAGGTTCAAGGTCCTCTGAATCTCCAGTCGTCAAAATCGTCAAAGTCGTCGTCCTCCTCATCATCGTCGTCCTCTTCATCTTTCTGACTGGTAGGATCAAGCTCTTCCGTTGTGGGCACAGTATCGTCTCCGCTTTTTTCAGTGGTCCGTCGCAAAGCCTCTCGTTGTTCCCGCAGCTTTCGAACCCTTTGCTCCAGCTCATCCATCTCGTCAAACTCTTCCTCAAGATGTCGAATGGCGTCTTCCTTTTCGGCTTCCAACTCCTCCTCCCGCTTTGTTCGCTGTTTGCTTTGCTCCTCTCTCGCCTGTGCTGCTAGCTCCTCGGCTGTCATGGGCTTGGCCTCGATGGTGGCTGCCGCGTTGATAGCGGCCAGTCGCGAGCGCTCGGGGGGAGGTGAAGCAGCGACTTCGCGCTCAAATGCCGCCCACTCGTCCTCGTCGATTTCTGCCGGAGCTGCTGGTTGTGCGTCTTGTGTGGGAGGTTGAGGTGCCGCCGCAGTTGGTGCCGGTTCAGCTGGAGCTGCCGAATCGTTCGCTTCGACGGCTGTGTCCTGCTCGCCTAATGCGTCGCGCCTGCTCACGCCATCATCGAAGAATCCCTGCGGAAGTGCGTCTGATGCGGGGCCCTTCGCCCGCTTTCGAGCGGCCTCTTCAACTTGGTCGTCGGCGGGCTCGGGCTTGCGCTTCTTGCTGGCGACGGGAGCCGGCGGAGGAGCGGGTTTCGCAGGTTTGCGAGTTTGTTGAGGCTGGGAGCGAGAGGCACGCTCTGCGCGGAGCATAGATCGAACATCTGCCATGGTGGTTGTAGAAGAAGAGTCGGGTGTCGAAGAAGCTTTCTGGTTACGCAACTACCTTTCTAGGTACCTTGACCCGAGGTCAGGCAGGGAAGGGCGGTCACGTGCGAAGGTGATGACGCCAGGGCCGCCAAGTGGCAGGCGCAGGCGGTGCCTCCACTCTTCCCGGCTGCCGACGAGCACATTTCACCGCGCAACAACACCTCCACCAGCTCAACCACCAACACTTTGCTCTCACCTGTCACCACCCTTCACCACACGCGCGCCGCCTCCTTTTCATCGACACTTCAGTCGCATCTGCCATTGGCATAACTTCCTCGCCGGCTCCGTCCACCCGAGGCCGGAACGCGCCACTGAGCAAGGACTTAGCTCGGGCACGCGATCGCGCCTGGTCGGCGCACATCACGCTACCGACCAGCTTCATTCTGTCGACTTTGGAGAGTGGAGGACGGGGACCTGTATAGCTGCAGCGACTTGGCTAGGCACCTGGAGCTCGCCGCTTGATCTTGTGTCGCATCATCGTCATTTCAGTCTTCTGTCCGTAGTAGCAACGCCGTGATTGAGCGAGAGACATATCTCTTTTGAGCCCTCAACAACCGCCATCCTGCCCTGCTCAATCTCTCAGTGACGTGTGATTGTGTCTCGCCGCATCATGACTGGTAAGCACTGCCATGGCGCGTCTCTGCTCGACACTTTCGGCGTCGTTTGCGCCTCGACCATTCCCACAGCCTCTGCTAATCCATTGCCTACAGAAGAGATACGTCGCTCGGGCCGCGCCACCAAAGGCCAGCATACAAAGGACCGCGACTTGCCCGACACTCCCGTCCCGAAGCGCAAGTCCACCAAAAAGACGTCGAAGCCTGCGAACAAACCTCAGCCAGAACCCGAGGACGATGACGATGACGACAATGGCGAAGACGACGCCATTATTAGGTGCATTTGTGGCATCGACGACGACGATGAGGGCGGTCGCATGATGATTTGCTGCGACAAATGCGACGCCTGGCAACACAACGACTGCATGGGCTTGACTGAAGACCCAAAGAAACAGCCGGACAGCTACCTCTGCGAGCAGTGCAACCCAGACGGACACCCAGACACGGTTGAAGCTTTGAAGAATGGCATCAAGATTTGGGACGTCAGACAGGATGAGAAGAAGACAAAGGGCAAAAAGGGCAAAAGGTCCCGAAAGTCGCGCCAGAGCGAGATTCGCGCCGCCTATAGCGAAGAGGCTGCCAGTCCAAAACCTCAACCAGTATCTAGTCCTGCGCCCCCACCCCAGGCTACTCCAACTGCCCAAGAGCCTGAAGAGAAGACTGCCAATGGCAACTCTGAAGTGAGTAAAGGACCTACGACCTTGGAATACATCATGCTAATTAGCCAGACTAAGAGTCCTCAAGAATCGATACCTGCTGGTGAGAAGAGGCGTGCGGAGACTGGGACCGAGTCTGCAGCCAAACGCCGCAAGTCGACTCCCCAAGAAAAGAAAACTCCCGAGTCCGCGCCTCCTGCCAAGCCAGTCACCATCGATGAGCTGCCCCCTGATCGCCAGAGAGCTGCAAGCAAGCTCCGTGGTGATCTCGCAAAGTTAATCAAAGATGCTTCGAAGGGGGATTATAGGGTTCCCGATGGGGAGACGCCCGACTCGCTCGGTACTCATTTCGCCCTCCAAATCGAAGGTGGCCTCATGGAACACTTCCCTCAAGGACCATCTGCCTACGCGCAGCAATTCCGAAACATTGTTGCAAATTTTCCGCGCAATCCACAACTGCTGACCGGTCTGCTTGCTGGGTCCTTGTCGCCTGAACAGCTTGCCGTCATGTCCGCGCAGGAAATGGCAAGCGAGGAGCAGAAGCGACAAGACGCATATTTGAAAGAGCAAGCGGAGAAGCAGTCAATTTTGACAAATGAGGAGGTTGTCGGCCCAAGGTACCGCAAGACTCACAAGGGAGACGAAATCATTGATGATGCGGACGAGAAACAGGCCGTTGATGACGCCAGTTTCGCTCCTCCTGTTCGCAGGGAGAGTCAGGCTGAGAAGGAGGGCCGTTCCATGAGCCCCCAAGAGGGTGGCAGTCCAATGCAGGTGGAGCTGCCAGAGCATGTTGGCAACGACAAGCAACCCCCTCAACTCGATACATCGGCTCGACGCTCGTCATCCAATTTCGACTTGAACAAGGTCTGGTCAAGTGTACAGTCGCCAGATGAGAACCATCAACGTGCGCCACAGTTCCGCCACCGGCAAAGCTCCGCACAGCAGCAAGCACCATCTGGACCAGGCGAGGACCCAGACATTGATCGTCTTCTCCATGAGGATGAAAATGATGCTGGAGCTCTTGACGAAGACCCAAGCATCAAATGGCGGGGCGAGATCGCCATGCCTAGCCGTAACATTGCATTCAAGACCGTGGCTCGTTTCTCTGGCGGAGGCGACGTGGGCCAGGTTATTCCCTATGCCGATCTGATCCCTCAGCCCACAGAAATCAATGGACGCATCGAGATGACTAGGACGGAAGACTACATCGTCAACATGCGGGCCAGCCAAGTTCACGACGTTGTCATTCTGTCCCTCAGCCCTACAACTTCTGAGGACAGGGCTCAGTACGAAGCAGTCTTTGATTATTTCAACAACAAAAAGGCGAAGTGGGCTGTCCTCAATCGTGAAAAGGCTCGAAATGATAGAGTCCGCGATGCTTATATCCTTCCGATCTCGGCAGGTGCAAGTTCTCTCCCTGCTTGCATTGAGATGTTGGACAATGTCACGGTTGAAGTTCCCCGGCAAGATAATCTCTTGCTGCTTTTGCTGGTGGTGAAGACAGGTGATGCAGTTAGCTCCTCTCAGGGAACGCCGGTTCAAGGAGACGCAGCTGGTGCTTACAGTACACCTGGTGGCCATGCTCCAGTGCAAGGTGGTGGTGCGCCACAGGCTCCTACACCACACGCACCGACTCCTCTGAATCATCAACAACCTCCTGCTTACTCGCCTCATCACCAGCATCCTGGACACTCCATTTCGCCCATGAACAATGTCCCAGCATTCGGCGGCATTCCTGGACAGCAACAACAGCAGCCCATCTATCCGCCCCAACAACATCATCAGCAGCCGTTCCCGCCTCAACAGGGCTACCAGCAGTGGCCGCCCCATGGCCACAACCAGTTCGCGCCTCAGCAACACCAGCAGCACCAGCAGCACCAGCCTGGCTACCCTCCTCATCCGATGATGGCCCAGCAACAGCAGCAGCCGCACCAGCAACCGCACCACGGTCCACCTCAGCAACAGCAGCAGCAGCAGCCGGTCCAACACCACTCACCGCCAGTCCAGATCTCGCCCAAGGTTCTTGAGATGGCGAGACGCGTGCTGGGTTCCTTCATCGATGCGCCCACCACGCAGATGATGCTGCGTGACGCGGGCGAGGGCGTCAACGAGCCCATGCTCGAGGGCATGCGCCAGTTTCTCGAAGACGTGCCTGCGGCACGCGACAACTACGCAATCTTTTTGCAGCAGCTGGGCCAGCGCCGCGGCAGCGGAAGCAGTAGTTGAGGAGGATTCGTAAACTGTCCCCTCTTGGGATGAGTGCGCGGTCCTCGTGCACAAAGTCTAATCTGTCTGTTTGTCTGTGGCATCATAGTCATCCTTATGCGCCCTCTTTAATTTTCTCTTTTGGTCGTTGGGTCATTCCACCCTCATGACAACAGGAACATCATCTTCCTCTTCGTCCTTGCGGGGAATGTCGAGTTGGTAGCAAGTGCAACGAATCGTTCAAGCGTCTAGATGGAAAAGGACAGGATGGACAATGCATCAATCAATCAGGCTGGCTTAGCGGTAGTAGCAGCCACAGCAAGAAATCTGGGTCAAGGAACTGAAGCGATGGACATGTACGGTACTACCACGCACGCACGCACGCACAAGGGCGATTGCATTCGTTTTGTTTCACTGCTTAGGTTTGATCCTTCGTTTACCCCCCTTTCCCCCCTCCAAGCCTGCTCCTCGTGCTTTCACTTCCTCAGCAAAAAGTTTTTCGTTTTTTATTCGTGTCTGTCTGTCTGTCTATCTATCTGTCTTGTGCACAAACTCTCTCGGCAAGGGAAGGGGCCGAGGAGCAGCAACAAGGTGCAGACAGAAGCAACCAAGTGTTTTTGCGTCCTTTTCTCCCCACCTCTCTTCGATCAATGCAAGTGCTTCTTCCCCCCATCTCTCTTTCTTTTCTCCGTTCTATTGGTGCGCTCGTTCGCATTGTGATTGCCTTCCTTCTTCCCCGAACATGGATGGATGGGTGCCGCAGCGTCGTCGTTCACATTGGCATTAGCGATTTGCTACGCGTTTTATTTGGAAATGCCGCTGTCTTCTGGAGTGTTGGCACTGCCGGGGTTGGAAAGAAAAAAATGATACTTCTCAGGACTGACTGCGGCTGCGTTCTGAGAGCAACCGTTCGCTGCTGCGGGTGGAGCTGGGGAGCTGTCGTCTGCTGCCATCGTTACGCTTAGGATGTGTTTGTCGGTTCTCGAGATACTCATGCAATGTTTTTAAAGTTGGTTTCTGCTGTCATGATACGTGTGTTGTGTTTTGATTCAGTATGCAATGAATGGAATCATCTGCTCGAAGCGTCTATCTTGCCACCATACCATCACATTTCTCCTCCCCTTTCACGCCCATCTCTTCTGGTTTGAGCGAATCTCAGTTTCTCCATATAACCAACCTACTAAAAATTGTGGGTTTGCCGTGAAGCTTACAACACCCAACGAAATAGCAATCATAGAGGAACAAGGGTCGGCATGAGAAAGGCAGTGGGACAGGCGAGAGCCTGACACCAAACCTATCCTCAGAAATCAAACTCCTCACTAACAACTTCGCATCCATCCGCCTCCAGCCACGTCCTCACTTCCTCTCTAAAGCCTCTGCCAGCGCAGACGAACCACCTGGTGCCTCCCTCAACCTCGCCACTGTTTCCGTCAGCACCGCCTCCCTCGCCCATCAAGTCCTCGCGCACCATCCTCCGCGTCTGCACTACCGCACCCAACGTCTCCAGCTCCTGCACCACGGCACCATCCTCAGAACCTTCAATCTCGCCCGTCAAAAAAAGCGTCACACGACCCCAAACGCGCTTGAAGACGGGGTCACTGCGCCAAGCACGCAAGACCGCGAGTGCAAACCGAGCGTCTGCGCGGTGGAGTGACCAGTAGAGGCGAACACTGCAGTCGGCAGCCTCGAGAGTGGAGAGTTGGCCGAGCAGGGGTGTGATGCCGACGCCAGCAGCGACAAAGGGGGTGGGTTGAGATGTTGAGAGAGAATTCTGCGATGATGGCGGGGAAATGATCTTATTGTGGAGGTGAGAGCGTGCGGGGAGGAGCGAAAACGAGCCGCCAAAGCCGCGGACGGGGAGCGAGAGGGACCGGAGAGCGGAGGAGCACCCAGGAGATCGCAGAATGTGCTTGAAGAGAAACGACGTCGCTGGGCCGTTGGAGATGAGACGGACGGTTATGGTGAAAGTTTTGCTCAGAGCGACTTGGACAGGGGGAGCGGAAGGCGAAGTGGAAGTGGGTTTAGGGGAAGAGGATGAAGAGAGGAGGGGAGGTGCAGATGACACGGTGAAGGTGCGGACAAAGTCGTCGTTGAGCAACTGCGGCTCGTCGTCGCGCATGTGGCTGTAGCCAATGTCGAGCTCGTCTGAGAAATCCAGCGCGACCCACTGGCCTGGCTGAATCAACGCAGGCCGGTCCAGGGAGAAGGAGAAGCGGCCGATCGTGGGCGCAAGAAGCTCCGCGGCTGTAAGAGTTGCGCTGTTGAATTCCTTCTCTGCTTGTATTCCTCCTGGTCCAAGGTTGGCGAGAGACGCCAAGAGACTGCTCTCTGAAGCAAGCGGGCGCACGCGGGGGTTATAGGGGCTGCGTTCACCGGGGATTCCACGAAAGCAGAGGCCCTGACGAACGAAGCGAGAGGCAGTGATGGCGATTTTCACGGCGAGGTTGCTGCGAGGGATTACAGCTGCCGCGGCGGCGCCCACCAAGGTCTCCGTATTTCCCGTCAGATAGAGAACATCACCCGTCTCGAAATCTGGAAAACAAATGCCGGCGCGAGGCGTCGACTGGAGGTTCCCGAGTGTCTGGTAAAGACGATTGCCAGAGTACTCGGGATAGACTATGCTGGCGGTCTCGGAATGCTTCGACTGTATGATCCGCACAAATCCAGGGGGTCCGCCGCGGTGGTTTGTGTCCATGTCCGTTGTAAAGTTTGAAGAGCTGATGAAAAAAAGGTCTGATTTTGAAATCAGTTCTTGTGCCGCTGGTGAAAGAATGCTACCTGTCGACTCCAGGTGTGGACTAGGCGTAGTAGGAACAATTTGCTTTGCATTGATATACTTGGGACAGTTCCCCAGACTTTGCTCAACATTGAAGAACAATTGGATGTCCCCGACACGCTCGTCTTCTGTGCCTAGTGAGAGCTTCCGGGCAACCATTCTTCCAAAGATTTTCACTCTTTTCCTGGTCTCAAGGTGAATCGGCAGACCGCCAATCATTTTTCCAGGCGTTTCTTCCCGGATGACCTGTCCATTCACCTGGTGCTGTTTTGCGTCAAAGAGTGCCTCGATGACTGGGTCTGATGCTGCATTGACTTTAGCTTGAACTCCAACGAGAGAATCGCCAAGTGGTTGTGCAAGCGGGGGTGACCCGCCAAGGAGAGTTGTCCATGGTCGGTCTTGAGAGTCAAGCGCACCGAGTGCGATGAGGGGAAAATTGTTGAGCGCAAAAGCGGCCTGGTGTGTAAGTGTCGGAGCTGTGGGATTATCCAGTTTTCTCAAAGATGGGTTCATGAGTCGCTGTATCTGCCTCTCCCCCTCTGAGAAGTGCATTGCTGCGACGAGAGCCATGTTTGACACGGTCTGTGGCTTTAAAATTGCATTCGTTGGAAAAAGGGTGATTGACGAAAACTTTCAACGAGGTCGAGTGAAAGACGTGAGATCAAGCTCTGTACTACCGGAGAAGGCTTCTGCACTGGCGACGTTGCTTAACAATGGAATTCTCACTGATTCTTTGCAACTCTGCAGTCTCACCACATTCGTCATCCAACGCCTAAATGTTGTGGAGAACCGCTCGAGTAATGAATGCGCCTAGGCAGGCTTGGTAGGAACGCTGATATAAGCGTCATGCGAAGGATTTTGACGAGTCCTCTTTGAAGGTTCCTGATATTGATGACAGCTCCATGTGCTTACTACCAAAGAACGCGAGTAGTCAGTGGTGGTTGCGACCATGTCAAGGATACCTAAGCAAGATGGCATTGGCTGTGAGGTATGCCGAATCCTTTCATCCAAAGGCCCGCAGAAATTGTGCAAGCAGCAGGTCCAGCGAGCTTACAGCGGGGTCTTTGGTTCTTCCAAGACGAACTGTGCGGGGTCGCGGGTGGTTGGTCAGCAGCCTGGCCGTTGGTCAGGTGGACCAATCAGATTACGCTGTCCCAAACAGGAAGGAAGATTTCCAGTCCAATTTTCTGAGAATCAACCAAGTCGACTCAAAAGGTGCGGATGGCGGCACATTGGCTGCAGTAAAAGCAGCTCAGGGCTTCAAACTTGATTACATGACCTTCAAGTCTTGACTACAGCTCTTTCTTCAAGGTGTCGTTGGCCCTTCAGACCAGGTCAGACAGTTTCTTCACACACGGGGCGAAATGTTTGGTTTGAGGTGTTGTTTTGAGATTCGCGAAAGTCTCACCAGACTACCAATCAACATTCAAGTCAGATATGTTGCAGGGAAACTTGCGGGTCGTTTGGCCACTGAGGCGTAATGGCGCGGTGGTGGTTGGGTATTGTTTGGGAGTGTAGTGCGAAGAGCTGCACAAGCAGGCGAGAGCGGAGAGCTATCAGAACTTGGGTATCAACGGTCGTCACATAGTTTCGGTGCGGATCCAATCAGGAAAGCAATGCGCAAACGATGTGCATGCCCGCTACGAACGCTGACGCGGAGCCTGGAGGGCAGCTAACCGAATACGGAAACTACATGGCGTCTCGGACGTCCGACAGCTCCGCCAGAACTGTCGCCGACGTCAGAGCCCGGCGATCACCGCAGGCCCGGGTTGGTTGGTCTGCTGAAAACGAGCTTCCCAAAAAGAGTGTACACGGGTACGGACCAGCAGTAAGCTTTGTAGAGCAGGTAGCTAGCATTGAGCTGATGACGGCATTGGGTTGAGCACCCGCTATAGATTGACACCACGGCGGCTCCGAAGCTTTGACCTGTGTCGTCAATCTCGATATTGCTGCTGTGAATACATCTATGACCAAGCCGCGGTTGTTCCAAACTTGGTTTCCGCTCATGGTATGCCGATGGCATCTCCCAACGTTTCATGCCACGCCTTCGGCAGATTTTGCGCACGATTTCTGTGGCCCCGGATTTTGTTCCTGCATGCTCCTGAAGAATGGTTCGGTATGTGACGGCATCGCAGCGTGGGTATGGCCAAAGGTTGACTGCAAGGTTCAGTCAGGATCCGTTCCGGCGCGGATCTCGTCAAAGTTTCTTGTCGTTGTCAGATGGTCTCATTTACTCATCCTCGGGGGGAGCGAATGGGTTTGCAATCTCCTCGCTGCCATCGAGTGGAGAAATGAGAACAAGAAGAGTACCACGTGCGACAATCAAGCCGAGCGAGCGATGGGATTCATTGCCTTCGTCATCTGGGTGCCGTGTTAGTAGCTCGTACGAGGACAGCTACGGTGGGTGGAAGCTTACCGCGCATTATTTCCTTGACATTGTCCAAGACCAGGTTCATGAGCTGGTCGTAACCTTTCAAAGTGCCGGTGACTGCGGATTCGAGTAAGCGGTGAGGAGAGAAGACGGAGCTTGGCAAAACGGACCTTCTCTTCCAGCATTGAACTTGACCGAAATTTCCTTGTCCATGAGCTTGGCGAGGTCGAGGATGTTTTCCTTCTTAGGGCGGTCTTGGTGCTGGCCGGCATTGGCGCCGCCGCGGCCGCCTCCACGACCACCGCGGTCTCCACGAGGACCGCCTCTGCCGCCTCGAAAATGACCTCGCTCCGACATTTGGGGTGAAATAGCAGGGAGCAGAGCAATATTGGGAGTGGAGTCGGTGATGCAGAGGGAGTGGTAGAGTCGGGGAGGCGGCGCATTGGCACAGCGGTGGATGCAGGTGACGGCAGGTGCCGGCGCAGACGGGGGCGGGGGCGGGGGCGGTGGAGGGCGGCAGAATGGCGGCGCAGGGCTAGCTGGCCCGGGCGAGTGCGACTACAGTGCAGTGCAGCTACAGCATTGCCACGGGATGAATTGTTTGCTTGACTAAAAGGAAGTGCACTGCCGCCGCATGTGTTATGGAGCGCTGTGCTGCGGGAATAAGAGAACGGAATGGCAGCAGACGGAGCGCGGTGGAGGCTGAGGTCCCCCGCCCGTTTCGCAGGCGACACGTGACGGGTTTCCTCCGCCGCCCGCCTGGCCATGGCTTGGTTGCGTGCCGACTACCCGCGCGCGCGCTTTCCACCCCGTCTCGTCTCCAGCCTGAGCCCCGGCAGCTCCAGCTCCAGCTCCAGCTCCAGCTCCAGCTCCAGCTCCTCTGCGCCGCCGTCCCTAGTCCCAATCCAGTCCAGTCCCAGTCCCAGTCCCACCACCCTCTCCGCCCGCACCCTCATCAACGCCCTTTCCCGCATCTCTTCCAACTCCCACTCTCCCGATTCCCACCTCGTCCCTCCGCACCACCTGCTCGGCTCTCTCTTTGCATTCTCTTCCTCTCGTTCTCTGTTGTTCCTCCTCCGCCATCGGTCGCAACACGTCCCCGTCGCCGTGTTTCGCCCTACCAGTGGCGCTGCGCTGGCACCGCCGCCGAGACTCCCCGTTCCGAACGCAATTCCGCTCTGCCTGAGCCCTGACTGATCCCGTAGCGCACTTGGAACCATGGAGCCCCAACATCACCACCACCCGCACTCGTCCTCTACCACCATGACTGCCGAGCTGAAGCGCAAGCGGAGCCCTTCGCATGATCCGGCCCACGTCGCGCCTGCGCCTCCGCCAAAGACGGCAAAAACCTCGAACCACCTTCAGATCAATTACCTCGCCCGCCAGTACCAGGAAGATTTGCCCCTCATCTCCAACGACGACACCCTCCCTTCCATTCTCCAATTGCTGGGCGAGTACCAAGGCGTCCTCGACCGCCATGAGAGCATGGCCTGCAACCTGGGCGCGCGCCCGCTCGGCCCAATCCTCATAAAGCGTTTTGAGCGCCTGTTCGACGGACCCCCCAAGGTCCTCAAATCGCACGGCAAGGATGGCGCCACCGTCACCTGGCTCGATGTTGTCGACTTTGCGCGCAACAAGCCCGAGCAGTTTACCCTCGGCCAAATGAGTGAGGGCGTCCGTGTTTGCCAGTTTTATACCAAGCAGTGCAGGGTCCAGATCAGCGAGGAAGACTTTGTCTTGATTAGCAGTGGAATACCTCAGAAGATGATACCCCCGCAACCCATTGTCGAAGATGAGGAAAAAGAGCTCGGCACTCTGGAAATCTTGGAGAAGAACTTGGCCCAAGTCTGTCAGTTGGCGGATCAAGGTTTGTTTTTGCACACCGAAGCTGCCAATCAATTTGCTGATTTCAATCATCAGTCGCTGCGCGCACGCGTCAATTGAACCATCGTCTCAAGGGCCGTAAGCAGGCCATTCTCGATCGACGCGCAACCAACACCCCAGCCGCCGTGCGCGCGTCCAGTCCATCCAACGTCGCACTCATGAACGGACTGGGACAAAACGCGAGCGCTGCGCTGGCTGCATTGAATAAATCGCCCAGTCAAGGCGGCTTCGTGGCCGTCAACACGAGACCTCCACCCGAGTCGAACGGGCCAGAAACGGGCAGGAATGGCGCGTCTCCCGCCACCCATTCTGATCTTTTGAGCAAATTCACCACAGTTAGCGACCGCCGCGGCCAACCGAGCTCCAACGGCGAGCATCTGCGTCGAGGCTCTGGCGCAAGCCTCCTCTCCACTGGCGGCCAGTCCTCATCAGGAGCCAAGGCAGTGAGGCCTAACAGCTCCACTGCGGGACCTGCTGGCTCCAACGGACTCCCTTACACTGAAGCAGAATACTCGCAAATGCTTCTCTCAAACGCGTCGCCGATCCCCATTCCGAGCACACCATCAAACCTTGTCCCTTCTTACGGAGCGCGGGCTGGCATCGCTTTCCCCCAATCTACCGAAAAGGACGACGGTGGTCCTTTCAAAGCCGAAATGGTGGCTCGCATGGAAAGTCTTGCAAAAGGAGAAAGAATTCTACCACCATGTGACCGCTGCAGGAGATTGCACATGGACTGTCTCAAAAACTTGACGGCATGCATGGGTTGTACCAAGAAGCACGCCAAGTGCTCATGGAAAGAAGTTAGGGAGCCCGAGCTTCGCATGAGCCAAGTCGGCGAAGGAGAGCAAAGCCATTCGGACGTGGACATGGCTGGTTACCCGAGCGCAG
The DNA here is from genome assembly GCF_038021145.1 of Phyllosticta citriasiana. Classification (NCBI taxonomy): domain Eukaryota; kingdom Fungi; phylum Ascomycota; class Dothideomycetes; order Botryosphaeriales; family Phyllostictaceae; genus Phyllosticta; species Phyllosticta citriasiana. Next base: position 1,091,598 of record NW_027117281.1, on the reverse strand, counting down.
TCATGAGGCAGAACTTGGCCAGTCCAACGTCCGCTTCTCCTTCGGCGTCGGTCGCCAGCGTCGGCCAGGCGCACGATGCTAGGATGGGAGGCACAGAGGCCCACCCGGGCCACGCGACTCCAGGCCCAACCCACGCGGAGCCCCCCAAACAAGAGAGACGTCCATCGAATTCTGGGGATCTCAGGATGGAAACGTCATCGGGTGATGGACGAATGGAAGAGCGGTTGTTGGAGACCCAGCACCAACACGGCCAACCTCAGATGTTTGAGCACCAGGGCCACAGCTTGGGCCAGGAGCGACGAGACGGTCCCGACGCGGGCGCGTCCAAGCCGCGCTCAGACCAGCAAGGACAAGATCACCACCAGTCGAATTTGCAATCGCTCGTAGCTTGAGGAGACGACGCCGAAAGAGAGAGAGAGAGAGAGACATGGGGGATTGAGACGACCAAAATGACATCCACACTATTACGTTGCTGCATTCTGAGATGCGTTTGAGCGGGACCCGGATTCACACATTTCCCATCATGTCATTTGTTGGGGCGGCGTTTTGTTTTACATTTTGTCAAACAAGGGAGGGAGGAGTGGCTGTTGCTGTTGCTGTTGCGCAATTTATGATATCTCTGTCTGTCTTGTCTCTGGAGCGGACGACAACCTGCATTTTGAAGTTTTTTCTTGCTTCGTCGGTGGGCTTCCTTCCTCGTTGCTCTTGGTTTCGTGCTACTTACTGCCTATTTACTCCTTTTGCTGTTTCTGCCATTACTGGTGCAATTCTTCATTTTGCCCTTTTTTCGCGTCGTTCGGCTCTCTCTCCCTCTCTCTTCGCACTAATGGAGCGCAGTCCGTAGTTTGACGGCATTGATGTAGGCGATTCCCTTGGTTTGGACATCATGGTGTTCCGATGGCTAATTGAGCCGTGGTATGTTGGTCCGTGGCCATTTGATGTGTGCGTGCAGAAGCGTCGTTGTCGGTCCGTCTATGTGGTCTGGCTGGCTCTCGTTGGGATGGGGACAGGCACGGGGAGATGTGGTAGTAGTCTGGTGGTAGTGAGTGAGTGGTGCGATTGTCATCATCCAAGTTCAATGTTTCTTTGGATATCCACATGAATCAGACCGTTCAGTCAAGTAGTCCGTCACATGAAGTGCTTTTCGTGCAGTCATCCCAGCCCGCGCAGTCAGTCTAACTTAGCAGTGAGTGTGGTATCTCTTGCGATGTGATTCTTCCGATGAGAGATTACGCCCCTTGACACGCGCCCAGGGAGCAACCGTCCTATCAAGTCGGTGTGCCTGTTTACCTTTTCACCCACCTAGGTACCTGCGTGCCTATCCCTCATCTTCCAATTGAGCAAGCCATTGCCCTTCATCTTCATCCCCTTTTCCCTATGCCGTCATTCCTTTCCCTGACACCTAAACTACTCACCCTCCAGATACATCCACTTTTTCGCTGCTGCTGTCCCGTAAGAGCTGGCCCATCCGCACTGATGTCGCGCATTCCATCAGCCGTTCGCAGACCGATCTCTCCACCTGTCCGCACGCTGAAGTCATTACATCATGGCATCGATGCGCGCTTGCTCTGATCTGCGTTCGTTGGGGAGATATCTCATGCGGCGGGCTTTTTTGGTGCGCCATTTTTCGTGGCGACGAGTTGGAGGGTGGGTGGACAGAGGGGTAAAGGTCAAAAACCCGGCCAAGGTGTGCTGTGGGTTAGCTGGAGGTTGCAGCTATCCCACCAAGATCGTGGGTTAGCCGTTCAAGAGGAGACTACCTCATTTGGCGGCGAGCCGCCGGTCCGCCGCGCGTCGCCGCGTGTCGGCGCATCTTCCCCTCCCTCCCTCCCTCTCACTACCTACCCAAGGGACTTATCGAGTTTGTAGCTACCGCCCGTCATGAGGCGCCGGCGCCGTCTGTCAGCCTGCCTGCCTGTAGAGTAGTGTACTATAAGTCAGAGGCCAAGTGTGGGCGTGTGCACAGGCGCATGCGTCGAGCTGCACCCCATTGGCCTTGCAGCTCTGGCGGCTACCTGCCTCGACTCTCTGGAACTCTGCAGTCCAGGCCTCGACCTCAACCCCTGAGACACCCTACTTTTACCGTGTAAAAGGACTGCTCCCGCTGCTGCTGCCGCGATTGATGCCCCACAGATACCAGCAGAATATAGATGTCGCCTGGGAACGTGCCTCGTCCATCATTTCACCTCTTCTATGTGACGCAGCGGGCCGCCACATGGTCCAGGTGTCTCGAATCGGGGGCGCGTCACCGGCCGCACGCGCCGTTTGCAGGCGCCCGCGACGAGGCAAGCACTATACGAACGACCGGAGTGTGAAACAAGACTTTCGTGAATAATATGGCATCGCCCGCCCGCTCACTATCGCTTGTCGTTGTTGTTTTTAACGTCGTCCTGTCGTGCGCCGCCGCCGCTCCGCCTCCTGCCCTGAGCTAAGTGCATGAAGGGAAGCGGGAGAGAGGGAGCCCGAGCGAATTGCCGCAGCTGCCAGCAAGCATTCGAGCCCAGCCCAGACTACCACAGGCTTATCCGCCCGCCAGCGACAAGCCAACGAGACAGCCGGCCAGCCAGTTAGCCAGGGCCATCCGGGATGCATGGTGTGTTTGGTGCGAAGGAATGCGGTTCGGTTGGCTGGGTGGAAATGCCGGGCGTCGCCATGAAAGTGCCATAACCAGGATTGGTGGACCGGGATGAGCGCATCCGACCGGTGGACGTTCCGGTTCTTGTCGTCGCCGTGTGGTACAGATTGCCTGGAATGAGGGAGAATGGTGACGTGATGAGGGCGGGTAGGCAGGGTGTGATTGCTGTGTGTGGGCTGCCAATTCTGAGCCACAGGACGTGTCAAACGGCGTTTGTTTGTAGTATTTTGGATGTTTGTAGATCATGCCGAGCGAGCGGGTGGTTCACGTATGTAGCAGGCCGAGCAAGGATGGACGGCCCTCGGACTTTGACGTAAAGGAGGAAGAGTTATCCGAGAGCAGTGGGTGAGGAGTTGTCCCGGGATGCGGAGGTGGCGCAGCTCGAGCGGCGGAGCGGGCGGCAGTGGAAACTTCGAAGACCACCAGAAAACCGGACGAAGACGGATGCAGCCGGAGTGTGCTTAGGAATGGATTGCGCAATGGACACGGAGAGCGATGAACAGTTGAGCAGCCATTTCTTATGGTTGGTGAAGAAAAATCTGGATCTGAGGATGCCTTTTTAGCCAAGAGTGTCCGCCCCGAATACGAGCTGCGCGGCGGAGCGAAGCCTCCCTTACTGTGGCTGGTGGCGGAACCAAGCGACGACACTTTTGAACCGTGCAGCATCAACGTCAACGTCAGCTCCATCATCACCGCGTTAACTCGACGATTCTAAAACACCACTGAAGAATCATTCTTGGCGACAACTAAAAGTCCATCAACAACACTGGCCCTGATTTTAGACGCAACGCATTGACTTCGCCTTCTCTTTGAGCGCCCATCGTGGCGAGTCTTCAGCCGCAAAGATTCTCTAATTGCTCGTGAACGCCTCTACTGCCGCCAATCACGTCATTGTTCCGCAGCATGAACTGGGGAAGACCCTAATTTGAACAAACGCCATGCATTCCATACACGTGGTTCTGTTCGACACCAGCAGCTTTACGTTTCTCACTTGGCAGGTTTCCACGTTGAGCGAGGAGTTTGACATTTTGATCCCAGTAATTTGTCTCACAATTTCTGTCTGATAAACGGCAAGTGTGCTCCCGAACTCCCCTTATGAGTTGTGCGGGATCATTCGTGGCCGGACGGAATGCGTCGGAGTACAAAACTCAGCTACCAGGCCCTTTAACACTGCTACTACAAGGAATATCCTTATCTTCTGGATATTTTCGTGGTCCATATCCGGAGTTGTAAGGGCTAGGAATGGAGAACAACGCAGCTTCTGGAGGAGCAAAACCAAAGGTTTAATAAAGCAGAATATACAGAATATACCATTCGACGAGACTGGAACACTCTCTAAATCACCAGGCACCCGGAGCACCGGTACCCAATGAATCAGTATCGGCCAAGAGCTTTCTATGTCCTCTTCAATCTAGAAACTAGGAAAGATTCCTGGCCATCACTAGCCCGTCCGGACAGACTATCGAAAACCACAGCTGCGACATTCGTCAGCACTACCCAGGACAAGATGACGCAAATTCCCACGAGATCGACAGGCCCTCTTGCGGATTGGCATAAGCTTACACGGACGAGCTGCAGAGAACCGGAAACTAGCGGAGAACAGCGCACGAGCCACTTGCGTCTCCATGTGCTCCTCGGTGTCCGCCCTCCCCATCTCAACCCTTCCGCGGATCTCGTCTCGCCTGTTCCCGAACCCTTTCGGTCCGCCTTGGCTCTGACATAGATACCAGATGTAGACCATGGGAGTGATGTATGATGTATGCGGCTCCCGACAACACTGCCCCCTATCAAACATGTTTCACCATCCAGTACAGCCCAGTCCGCGCATGACTCAATGCCCAAATCTAAACCGCGCTTGTTGCTTACCAACAACCACCCTTGATGGGCACCTCAGCAACGTCACCCCCAAGCTCAGTTATCCTTATTTATTGCCTTTTTTTTTTTTTTTTTGTCCTTCCAGCGGACGTCGGCTTTGACTGTATCTCCTGTCCCAACCAATGCCAAGCAGCCCACCTGGTATTCGTGTCTTAACCTTTCTAGACAACAAGCTCAGGCTAACAAACCATCGCCTGCAAGGCAATCCAGACGCTGACTCCAAGCAAATTGGCCGGTCTACGAAGGGTTCGGGGCTTTCCTGGGGCTTTGAAAAAAATCATGTTAGACTGTCAGAGATCAGTCATCATTCCCTCCGCCAAATATGATTCGCTTTCAAGCCAGATGGCTTCATGTTTTGCTGGTTGGCACAGCGGTTTAACAGGGCAATCTACGTCAGCCAAGTCCGTATCAAGACATGACTAGGCTTCCCCAACTCCCGCCGACCCCAAGCGGAACGGGGGATGTGTCACTACCGAGCTCTAGCTTTGTTGCGGGAAACCGCGCCAACCACATCCGGAAGCGGGCAACATATGGCCCGAAGGTTCCTGCTTTCACGTAGCTGGCAGAAACGGTAGACATATATAGTCGGCTCCCACAAGCACTAACAAATTTCCGGCCCCTACCCACAAAGACACACCTTGAGACATCTACCCGCTTGGACCCTTTTCAACAGTGATTCCTAACATCTCCTCCAAGGAATCCACGACAAACACTCCCCGCCGCTCGTGAGGAGCATCCCTCCGGGCCTTCACCTACTTTTGGCCCAGTCCAATTTTTCATACTCCTGTCACGAAAATGGCAGACGAGAAAGAAATAATAGCCTCCAGCCCTGAGGGCCAAGACGACAGCCGGCTCTTCATGCCTATCAGATCAACTTCCGGACGTCCAGACCACGATGGCTACAACTCCGAGACGGACGTCGAGAAGTCCGAAAAGTCGGACGATGACCGCGCTCCCGCTTTTTCCGCCGAAGACGAGGCAGAACTGGTGAGATTGGCAACCAATCTGTCCAGGAGAGGCACCCGACACTCCATGTCTCGCCGTACCACCGGCATGAGTGTAATGTCGCGTGTGGAGCGGACAGTATCAGCAACAGACACCATTGCCGATCTCTCTGAAGACGACCCCATTTTGGACCCAAACAGTGACAAATTCGACCTTTACAAATGGCTGCGTAAATTTATCCGCGCCATGGATGACGAGCAAGTCAAGATCAAGCGAGCCGGAATTTCATTCAAGAACCTCAACGTCTCCGGCTCGGGCTCCGCACTCAGTCTCCAACAGACTGCCGGCTCGCTCCTTATGGCTCCCTTCCGGCTCGGCGAAACCTTTGGGAAGAAGCCCGAAAAGCGAATCTTGAAGGATTTCAACGGTGTCCTCAAGAGTGGAGAGATGCTGATCGTCCTTGGAAGACCGGGCAGTGGATGCTCCACGCTCCTGAAATCTCTTACCGGTGAGCTTACCGGTTTGAGGCTGAGCGACGACACCGAAATCCATTACAACGGCATCCCGCTCAAGAAGATGATGAAAGAGTTCAAAGGAGAGATGGTCTACAACCAAGAAGTGGACAAGCACTTCCCGCACCTTTCAGTGGGAGATACCCTATTTTATGCAACCAGCTACCGCACACCCTCCAACCGCGTCTACTCGTGCTCCCGCGAGCAGTGGGCCAAATACGTCACCCAAGTTGTGATGACTGTCTTTGGTCTCTCCCACACCTACAACACCAAGGTTGGCAACGATTTCGTGCGAGGTGTTTCCGGAGGTGAGAGGAAACGTGTGTCGATTGCTGAGATGATGGTTGCGGGAGCCCCTATCGGCGCGTGGGACAATTCAACCAGAGGCTTGGACGCGGCCACTGCGCTCGAGTTTGTCAAAGCTCTTCGTTTGGCTGCAGACTTGGGAGGCTCTACGCACGCCGTCGCCATCTACCAGGCCAGTCAAGCCATCTACGACGTCTTCGACAAGGCTGTTGTGCTCTACGAGGGCAGGGAAATCTACTACGGACCCACGAGCAAGGCCAAGCAATTCTTTGAAGACCAGGGCTGGTACTGCCCACCCCGGCAAACCACTGGTGATTTCCTCACTTCAGTAACCAACCCTATCGAAAGGACAGCACGCGAAGGATGGGAGAACAAAGTTCCAAGGACTCCGGAAGACTTCGAACACTACTGGAGATCCTCGGAAGCCTTTGCCGCTCTTCAAGCCGAGATCGCTGAGAACGACCGAGAGTTCCCAGTTGGTGGAGAGGTCTTGTCCACCTTTCAAGATGCGAAGCGTGCGGAACAGGCGAAGCACACGAACCCGAAGTCTTCGTACCTCATCTCTGTCCCGATGCAAATCAAGCTCAACACGATGAGGGCATATAAGCGAATTTGGAACGACAAAGCTTCTACATTAGCAAACATCGGAAGCCAAATCTTCATGGCTCTCATCATCGGCTCGATTTTCTTCGGTACCAAAGAAGCGACTCAAGGATTTTTCGCAAAGAACGCTGCCCTCTTCTTTGCCATCCTCCTCAACGCTCTCATGGCCATTTCGGAAATCAACAGTCTGTACGCGCAGCGTGCGATTGTGGAGAAGCACAACTCTTACGCCTTCTATCACCCTTTTACGGAAGCCGTCGCTGGAGTTGTATCAGACATACCGGTCAAATTCCTCATCGCGGTTTGCTTCAACCTGATTCTCTACTTCCTATCCGAACTGCGAAAAGAAGCTGCCCAATTCTTCCTGTACTTCCTTGTCGTCTTCATCTCCATGTTTGTCATGAGCGCAATTTTCCGGACCATGGCTGCCATCACCAAGACGGTCTCACAAGCTATGGCGCTTGCAGGAGTCTTGGTCTTGGCTATCGTCGTCTATACTGGATTTGTCATCCCAGCCCCTTTGATGCGGGACTACTTGGGCTGGATCCGTTGGATCAACCCCATCTACTACGCTTTCGAAATCCTCCTGGCCAACGAGTACCACGCCCGCGACTACGTATGCTCCGAGTTCGTTCCCACCTATTCACCTCTTGAAGGTGAAAGTTTCATCTGCAATGCCAGAGGCGCCATTGCTGGGCAACGGACTGTCAACGGCGACGACTACATCAAAGCCGCATACGACTACTCTTACTCGAACGTGTGGCGCAACTTTGGTATTCTCTGCGCTTTCCTTATCGTGTTCATGCTCATCTACTTTCTCGGGACGGAACTGAACTCGTCTACGACCTCGACTGCCGAAGTCTTGGTCTTCCGCCGCGGTCATGTCCCAAGCTACTTGGATGACTCCAAGCGCACAGATGAGGAGCAGTCTGCTGCAGACGTGGTGACCAAGGAGGGCGCCGATGCTGAGGGAGAAAATGCCCTCGCTCCTCATAAGGATATTTTCACTTGGCGCGATGTGGTCTACGATATTGAGATCAAGGGAGAGCCTCGCCGGCTTCTGGACCATGTATCTGGTTGGGTCAAACCAGGCACGTTAACGGCTTTGATGGGAGTTTCAGGGGCGGGCAAAACGACGCTTCTTGACGTGTTGGCGCAAAGGACTACCATGGGTGTCATCACTGGCGATATGCTTGTGAATGGCAAACCTTTGAATGAGAGCTTTCAACGGGGCATTGGTTACGTACAGCAGCAAGGTATGTGATCACCAACTGACACTGACAAGGAGCATTCGACTGACCGTCACATGCAGATCTCCACTTGCAAACGGCAACGGTGAGGGAGAGTCTTCAGTTTAGTGCCATGCTGCGCCAGCCAAAGAACGTCCCAGAGTCCGAGAAATTGGCCTACGTCGAGGACGTCATCAAGTTGCTCAATATGGAAGACTTCGCCGAGGCCGTTGTCGGCGTACCCGGTGAAGGATTGAATGTCGAGCAGCGGAAGCTGCTGACCATCGGAGTGGAGCTTGCTGCAAAGCCAAAACTTCTCTTGTTCCTTGACGAACCAACCAGGTCAGTGACTCTTCACGCACCAGTCGAGGTCAGAATGCTAACGTGATACAGCGGTCTCGACTCCCAAAGTTCGTGGGCTATTGTCGCCTTCATGCGCAAGCTTGCCAACAACGGTCATTCGGTCATTTCGACAATCCACCAGCCTTCGGCTATTCTTTTTCAAGAATTTGATCGGCTCTTGTTCTTGGCCAAAGGTACGTGTAGATATTTCGGGCATACATCATTTATCAAGATACTGATTTTGTAATCCACCTAGGCGGTAAAACCGTCTATTTTGGCGATATCGGTCCAAACTCACGAACGATGCTCGACTACTTTGAATCCAACGGGGGACGCAAATGCTCAGATGACGAGAACCCTGCTGAGTACATGCTGGAGTGTGTTGGAGCCGGCGCCACAGGCAAATCCATTCTCGACTGGCATGAGGTTTGGAAGAATTCGAACGAGGCCAAGGCCGTGCAGGACGAACTCGACCGCATTCACCGCGAGAAGATCAAAGAGCCCATCGCTGGCGAGAATGAAGAGGGTAATCAGGGCGAGTTTGCCTTGCCGTTCCCCTCACAGCTCTACTGGGTCACCTACCGTGTCTTCCAACAATATTGGCGCATGCCAGGCTACATCTGGGCCAAGATTGCACTGGGCGTCTCTTCAGGTCTCTTCATCGGCTTCTCATTCTTCAGGCCAAGTTCGTCGCTGCAGGGCATGCAAAATATCCTCTTCTCTGTCTTCATGGTTTCGACAATTTTCTCCACCCTCGTCCAGCAAGTCATGCCCCTTTTCGTCACCCAGCGGTCCCTGTACGAAGTACGCGAGCGTCCGTCCAAGGCCTATTCCTGGAAGGCTTTCCTCATCGCCAATATCGTCGTCGAAATCCCTTACCAGGTGCTCGTAGGCATCCTCGTCTGGGCCTGCTACTACTACCCGGTCAACGGCATCCAATCTTCAGAACGCCAGGTACTTGTGCTTTTATTCTGCATTCAATTCTTCGTGTATGCCTCATCTTTTTCGACCGCCTGTATCGCCGGCCTTCCCGACTCAGAAACCGCCGGTGCCATCGCGACGACGTTGTTTGCGTTGATGTTAACCTTCAACGGAGTTATGCAATCACCCAACGCACTCCCAGGCTTCTGGATCTTCATGTACCGCGTTTCACCCTTTACCTACTGGGTTGCAGGCATCGCAGCAACCGAATTACATGGGCGGGCGGTCGAATGCTCCTCGGTCGAAACCTCCATCTTCAACCCACCCCTCAACATGACTTGCGGCCAATACATGGCGCCATACCTCGAGACAGCTCCTGGCGCACTTCAAAACCCGGACGCGATCTCAGACTGCCGCTACTGCAGTCTGCAGAACGCAGATCAGTTTTTGGCCACCAGCAAGATTTACTGGACGGACCGCTGGCGCAACTTTGGCCTCGGCTGGGTCTACATCATCTTCAACATTTTCGCTGCCACCCTCCTGTACTACATTTTCCGAGTCAGGCCGGCGACCAAGTCGACGCGCAAGATGAAGAAGACTCAGGGTGCTTAGAGGCAGGATCTCATAGTGAGACTGCTTCCGCACCCTGCCCTCTTTTGATTTCTCTTCCTATTTTCTTTTCTACGGACAACCCTGATTGCGCAGCTTTCCTACGTTTCTCATTGTGTCTACTCCTTCCCCTTTGACTCACCAACTGTCCCATTCTTTTTCCTTCGTATGTTCATATATTCCCTACTTGTCCATACACCACTTTCAGCGAGGCGTTCGGGTTGAGAAGGGATGAGATGGTAATCGCTCTCTTGGGTCAGTGTAAAGCTGCTTCGACACTGTCCTCCCCAAATTGTTTGCGCTGTCGAGCCCCAACTTGCTATATCCTGGAATGAGCGCTGTAATTTCAAGATGTCTGAAGAGTCAGAGCAAATGCAAAATTTCATCTGCAACCAGTATGAATGACAAGTGAGGTGCATTGGTGTATGTTAATTAGCCTATCCAGCCCCTTCAGGAGGAGTATTCCACTACATTCAACACCATGAGCCTGACTCTTTTCAGTCACAAATTCTACGAAAGTTAGTGTAATCATCAAAGAAGAATTTGGACTATGCATAACGGCATTGGAAGTTTGACTTATCCTTCATCGGGTGTTTCATCAATGGGAGGCACGTTGCTTACTTGTCAGTGCGTATGAATGCTCCCTGTCCTCTCCCTTGTTTTTATAACATGTGTCTGTTTTGGATACATGTCGTCGTTCCTGCGTACTCTATTGATTGGAAGTCAATTATGTTCCTACCAACGTACAGAAGGATATCCTGAGCAAACGAATGCTCTCCAGTTCCATCCACACGAGCGCACGAATGCTCCTTGGTCCCGTCCGACCCGCAAGAGCGAACGAATGCTTCAAGATGTGGCCACAGTGTCAGGAGGTATCGTTGTTTTTGAAACCCATTGCCGCGCTGACGACTGCTCCTTAGCTTCATCCCATCCGTATGCAGATGCAAGAGGGTAGAAGATAGAAGAAGGGCCGAAGGAATGATTGCATGCGATAAGAGATTGCAAAGTGATCATGGAAGAAAGCATCTTGGGCGAATGCTCATAACCCTCTTGGACTCATGTGCCAAAACTGTTAGAACGTGGTTCAGAAAGAAAAGAGAATAGCAAGAGGAGGCTGAGCAACCAGTGGACCATGGCATCTCAGGAAGCGTCTTTCGCGGAGGCTCTGTTTCGTTGCTGTGGCGGAGGGGAGACTCTGATGCGAGACGTTTGCTGTTCGTGAGTTGAGCTTTCAGGACAAAGGGGTAAAAAAAAAAAAAAAAAAAAAAAAAAGAAAAGGGGGATGCATGAGGTGGCCCGTTCAAATTCGAATGCCGTGATGGAGGGGATGGGAAAAACCATCCGGTTCGGCAGCAAGCGTTGTGTCCGCTGTCAGCGCGATGGAAGACGCTGATTCTGCAATACGAAGACAGGAAGGTACAACACTTCGCCATCTTTTGTCGGGCCGCGAGCACCACAAATCGGATGCCCGCCGCCCAAGGAAGGAAAAAGTCAGCACGGAAAAGAATTGGTGGCGTACCCCATTGGACACGGTCGAGATGACTGAGCGAAAAATGTCTCAGAGCGGACGGTGCATCCCAGCGGGACTAGTCAGCGTAGGTTCAGGATGAGTCCCTGCAGCGGCGCCAGCTCGCGCTGCGGTCGTCGGGAATGCCTCGTCCTTGTGCGGAGGCGCCGTCGATGACGAGGGACTCCCAGCCGCGCAGAGACCGCCCTCAACACCTGTGGAAGCCAATCTGGATATTGGGGCCATGTGAGGTCTCAGATCTTTCCAGGCCGGCTGCGCAACGTGCGGGTTCCGGGCAGGTCAACCGAGCGACGAATCATGACGGCTGACTGCGTGGCTGGCCGCTTGGCTGTCGCAACGGTTCTTCATTGATCCGAGGCCAAACTGTGAATATGGCCGTGTGGCATTGCTGGCGTAGGGGAGAACAGGAAAGTCGTGAGATGCACGGTGGATGAGAAAGAAAAAAAGAGGAGGGCAAAAAAAAAAAAAAAAAAAAAAAAACACGACGCCTCCTTGCACTGCCGCTGTATCCATGGATAAATCACTGCTTCGTCGATGCAAGTGAAGCTAGGGGGCATCCAGTTACTACAGTACCGTGGTCGCGTTTGGGGAGCATTCGTTCACTGTTGCGGCTAGGGAGCTGTCGTTCATCACTGCAGCTGGACCCAGATTGTATCATCTCTCTCAACACCCACTGTGGCTGTCTGGATGAGACCTCCGTCGGATGGAACTCGGTCAAATTTTAGAGTTTCTGCCAATCGCATAAACAACATGCCTGGTTGAGCCAACCGACGTCGGTGGTTTCTGGTTCGGCGACACCGTCCGTCGTCGTGAGGGCTGAGACCAGGAAGGCGTACTTGCAGTTTTGATGGTGGTGGAGAAGGTCTGGAGCACAGACGACAGGAATGGCAAAGACCCTGCGTTGATTGCTGTTTTGGCGTGGGGCGGGCTCGGAATAAAGCTTATGACGCCGGCTCGCGACTGGTGGATGTTGGTATTTATAGACAGTTAAAAATCAGGAGCAGCGGATCAGCACTCCATACTCGACCTCAGACTATGAAAGCAATATGAGAAACGAGAGCAAAATTCTGACATGGTTCGTGAGTAAGCAGACAATGACGACCCGTGGTAGAGTCTCGGGCCGCAACTGTAGTCGCCACTGCCGTCGCTGTGGATATTTTGGCGCTTGGTGATTCTCGTCTAGTCATCGCAAGTCTGTCCTTTGCTGGGGGTCACAGAGCGATCTACGGCTGCTGCGTCTGGGGCAGCTTGATCGACAGTGCTGACGTTTGGGCAACCGAAACATTTTTCCTGGACGCCGACAGGCGAATGGCTGCTCCCAAGCATTGGACTCGTCTAAGCTTTTTGGTCAATAATTGGTAGCCTTGCCAAAGTGACGCAGGCGGGTGTAGGAAGTTGCAGAAGGCGCAGGGAGAGTCTTGTCAGCTTTTGCATGCGGGTGGTTTCCTGGAAATGATATTCGGCCGCATCCGAACGGCTTTCATGGGGATGCCTTGACGAACGGCGCAGTGAACGCGTCTAGACCTAGGGGCCTCCTTGCATGGCGACTTGCAACATCAGCGGGCCTCTGACGACTTTGGGGGCCAAGTCCACAATCAGTGAGCGCCGCATGCCCATAACGAGCTGCACAGCGCGCGCAGCGTGCAGCTGCAGTGCTGAAACCAGTCTGCGAGCCCCTGCTCTTGTTCCCTCGGCCAGGGGCAGACATTTCCCAGTTCCCACAGGTCCCACGTTGGACGTACTTGATCGATGTTGGAAGGGGCAGTGTGCAGATCTCATGGAACTGCTGCTCTACAGGTCTCCTTTCCACAGCCAATATTTCATCGGCAACCCAATGTGTGTAAGGCGAGCAGCGAAGTGGAGATGAGTAGTATGTGACGCGCCCGCGATCCGCGATGTGCAAGATTAACACAATTCCTCGGACACTGCTGGCGGGAAGTCCGAAAAAAAAAGCTTGAGAGGACAAGAAAACAAAAGATGGTGCCGGGTTGGTTGTCTCTCTCAATGAGTCAAATTGAGATCGATCTGGAGGTCTCAGAAGCGAACAGTGTTATGGTCTAGCCTTGAAATCTCCCTTTGCTTGAAGTGGTGAGAAGATTGGAGCGGAAATAGCGCATGACGCGCGCAGTGACAACAGAGCAACCAGCCATCTGCAAGCTGATAACACTCTGGACGCCTCGCAGCGCCGAGGACGTGGATTTGGGGAGCCATGGCCAGTACAAAAGCAAAGTTGTGCCTGGTAACAGTGGAAGGCGGTGTCGACGCGTACCTGTCCATTGAAGGCCCACAACATTCTGGCCAATGCTGCAAGGACGCGATGGGGGATGAGCAGTCTCCCTCTCTTTTTTCTTCCCTTCTCCTCTTGTCCCATGACCCTTGCCGCCAGCGCCGGAGCGTGTTCCCTGGCAGCAGCAGCGGCAAGCGAAGGAAGGTTGCAGGGAACGAAGGATTAGCAATTCGGCGCAAAAGCCCATGGAAATTTCCGGCGGGCCGATGGACGAGGTTGCGGGTGGAAGAGGAGAGGATGATTATTGGAGAGGGTGAGCAACATTGTCGATGGGCGTCGCGTGTGAGAAGCGAGAAACAACGCGGTCCGCGTTGTCGGAGACGAGTGACTGGCGACAGTTTGGCAGAAGTGTAGCCTTCATCAATCTTTGGATGGGTATCAGAGGGTTTTTCTTGGTGCGTTTTGTGGGCGTGTTTCCTACAGCAGATAGTGTGTTGCCAAAGCTAATGGCTTCGAAGCCGTCAAGGGGTACTGCATCACTGTACTAGACAAAGCACGGAATGATAGCATCACTTCGAATTTGATAGTACGAATTCACTTTTTTTTTTCTATGCGGTCGATGACGAATCGTCATCACTGGGCAAAAGACAAGGAAAAGGACGCCTTGAGCAAGCCATTGAAAAGTTTGTGGTAAAGGGTAGCACAATCACGGCAAATGGACCCGGCTTTTGGGCCAAAGATTGTAGCACATGACACCAACTTAGAGGACCGGAGTGAGGAGCATTCCAAAGCTTCAACAGATACCAACAGGGCGAATTCAAGCTTATAAATTGATTAGGAGGATTCATGGGCATCAACTTCGGGAAGCCATGATTGTGTGCCACAACTTTTGCTAATTTTCCCTGGCAGAGGCACATCGGCGCAAGGTGGCGTACGTGCATTGCACCAAAGCCCTGGCTGCGGAACGGGCGTTGACGGGCATTCAGCAGTCAGCCAGAGGCGCGAGCACACCTCGCGCAGGTTGTGTACATACACATAGGCACAAGGACGCGTTGGCAGTCAGCTACGTCACACGCCTCCCGTCGCAGTCGCAGCTGCAGCTCGACGTGGTGGAAAAAGCAATTCGCAGGCTGAAGGGCTACACGTCTTTGTACAAGACGACCGTTGGGGCCATGCATTGAAATGCTTCCCTTCACCGGCTTGTGCTTCAGACACGATACTGGCTGAGGGAGGCTGCGCGCGACGCAGCAATCGGGGTACCTAAACTCTTGCTTCTTTGCTGCAGACAGCAACCACTGCTGACAGTCGAGTAATTTTACACAAACACGTAGTCAAGACAAGCAGATCCAAACCAAGCAAGCCATGCGTAGCTCGTCTCGTCTCGTCCGTCGCCTTTGCATCCGTCTCTTCCAACCAATCGCTTGCTGCCCAACCAATCCCTGCCCCTCTTTCGGGCCCCAGGCCACCCACCCATCCTGCTCAACTCCTCCTCTTGGTATCTCCAGCGTGACAAGAAATTGAAATCCCTCCCTTCATGCGAGGTGCGAAAGCCTCCCCTCCCCCGAGCCCCCGCTCAAAGACACGAGAAAGATCGAGGAAGACATCAGCTGGCCAGCTGAGCCACCTTCGACGCCCCCCTTGCGCTTGTACGCCTACGCCAACCATCATCGTCATCCCGTCATCACAAACCCGGCCCTGCCCTCTTTTTTTGTTCCCCTGACCCTTTCCCAGGAGCCCTCAGCCCGAACCCAGACCTCGATCGCGGACCCAGCCCCCATGCCAGTCCATTACTCGAAGCTCTGCCCTCCCACCCTTAGCGCCTCGCCCGAACTATGCTCGTTATTTGTACAGTGACAAAAGAAGACCTCCTCGAAAACGCCACATCCCACACACCCCGCGGCGTTGGTATATCGGACAGAATTGGAAAGTGATGGAAAAGAAACGGTCGGCGGAGGACAAAGACCAACGCGAGACGGTCCGGTGCGCTGGAGATCCCGGCACCAGCAAGGGAGCATATGCGTACAACGAAGGAGAAAGAGAAAAGAGGGACGTGATGTAGAGACAAAAATCGGTACACAGGCACCTGGCGTACAATATAAATCAATAGAAGCATTCGCGTTCATCGTTGCAGGGACATTATCGGGATGAAGGCTTTTGATCGGGACGACGTTGCTCCTCATCGCCTCCTTGCGGCGGAAGTGGTTTGAGCGCCGGCACTGCCGGCTCCCGTGTGTTCCTCCAGCAAATCGAGGCATTTTGTGAGGACTGGCTCAGAAATTAGCAAGAGTTGCTCGTCTTGGTTCTGTGTCGACGCACTGGCAATGATTTCCTCTTCCCACACTCCCATTTGATAGTCGACCAATCCGTGCTTCTCCATGTTGTCGCAGAGGCTCACGAGCTCTTTGCCCATCGATTCCATGAATTCGTAGTCCATCATGCTTCTCGGGGGTCGCGGGGATTGTCCGGACTCGGCCATTTCCAGCGACATGTCTTTTTGCGTTTGCAGGATGCTCAACCAGGCCGTGTTGAATTCTTCCCACAGCTTGAGACGGTCCTGTTGCATGGACTCGTCATCTCGAACTAGTCCTATCGTCAATTCAGCTGCTCAGTTCATGCATTTTTGCGACCCACTTGGCTTACCCAAGGCCTCAGCGTTCCCCAGCAGCCATTTGGTGATCCGAAGCAAGCAGCTGCCGCCTTCACTAAGGCGACCATCGCGGATGTATTCAAAAGTCCTCTTGACCTGCGTCTGGTATTCTGCATAGGCATTGTCCCAATCGGAAGATGCACCCGAGGCTGGGTAGTTTGGTTGGGCGTATGCCCCGTGCGAGCCTCCCTGCGTCGGATCGTTCATTCCAGTGGCGTATGCGGGAGCAAGAGGGTCCCTTCCGACGGGACTCTGGGTGGTATAAGAAAGGTTCGAGTACTGTGATGGCACGTTTTGCGCGGCCATTCCGGCCGCAGGGGCGCTAGTTGGCCCACTTTCGCCGGGCACACCATAATACTGCTGTGGAACTCCAAATTGGGTTGACAACACCTCTATTGCTGCAGACTGCCGCGGTTGGTACTGTTGCACGGATTCGTACGGGGACTGCGGAGCCGCCTGCTGCTGGGCTGGAACATTGTACATCATGTTGGATGCGTACTGCGAATACTGCTGCGGCGTTCTTTGCTGATCTTGGCCGTACTCGGGGGGATACTGCAGCGCACCGGCCTGGATGGAAGAGCCTACAAATTGCGCGCCTTCGCCGTAACTGCCGTAGCCGTACCCTTGTCCGGTTCCTGCCCGTCCGCTCGAGGGTGCGGATGATGGCGATTGCTGCGCCGTCAGTGGATTCTGTCGAAAACGGTCGCTTCCGCTTACGGCTGGATACTGCTGAGGCGTCTGAATGAGTCCTTGTTGCGGAGCGTAGCCAGGTGGATTCTGCTGCCTCTGCCGACGGTCATTATTGTCCATGCCAGTCGACCTGCCCTTGCGAGAGAGATATATGGGCGGATCGAGCGCACCCCTTTGCCCCTGCGGCGATGAAGGAGGAGTCGCGTAGAAGGCCAGCTTTCCAATTTCTGCTCTGATTCTGGTCTAGTCGATCGAAACACGTCGAGTGGGTCGGCCGAGCAAGCGAGCGGTAGCGTGCGAGCAGGCTGCGAAGTTGGTATGCGGCCTCTGGGACGCGTATCAGCGAGTCAGAGCTGGTGGGTTGAACGAGAGGAGTTTGACACCTCGCAAAGGTCTGAAGTCAGCGACTGTGTGGGATATTAAACAGACGCGACTCAGGCCTGACGCAGCAGAGCTACGGGCCAATGACAGGCGGAGTTTGCACCGTTGAAAGAATGGCGTAGCAGCCTCACAGTCGTCAATGATTGGCGCAAGGATACCCTCGAGCAGAGGGGGTGGGCAGCACGACTGGCCTCTGGTACCTCGATCGAGCAGAATTCGGAATGACCCTTCTTGAGGCGGAGACTGGCGGGTCGCGTCAGCGAGGGTGGGCCGGCCACAACGCGCAGGCTGTGCCTGCCCGGGTGTAAAAAAACAAAGCTTGTGAAAGAGCGGGGAGAATCCTTGGACGGCGAGGAGAGCGGTGTTCGGCAGGGCTGCGAAACGGGGTGAGAAAGGGCAACCTTGCAAGATATCGGCAGACGGAGAGGAGACGCGCAGAAGGCGGCGCGATCCACGCCTTTCTCGGCCTGAAGTGAAGACGACGGAACCTTGTCGCGTCGGCCAACGTCGAGTCGTCGTCCCGCGGCCCGCAAGGAAGGTGGAACCTCGACAGTGAATGAGGACGGGGGGTAATTGAGGACGATGGTAACTTTTTCTTGCTTGCAAAGAGACGACGGAGAGGTTGTTAAAAAGGAGGCGCGCAGGCGGGGAGTTGGGGGGATGGTGAGGCCGTCACTGCTGGAAATTCGAGGACTGGGAAGAGGTGACTGAGGAGAAGGATGGCGTTCGATGAAGCCCCATTCGCAACGGGCCCGTTTGTATAGACAGACGGCCACCGGGGGAGGTGAGCTGATCGGCTCGGGATCGCTCCTAGGGCTGGCCTGGAGCTGGTGGTTGACGAGGACGGGATCAAGGGTGATGAATGAAGCAGGGCGCCGCCAGGTCAGCCAGCGCACACAGCACACGGAGAGCAACAGGGCAGACGAGAGCAGGTTTACGCTTTTGTCAACAGCTACCACAGCCGCGCACCGGGCGCCACGACGCGACGCCGGGCTGCTTCACGGCTCACGGCTCTCGACGGCCAAGGGCTCGTGCGAGACATGACGGGATGGATTGGGGTGCTCTGGCCAGAACGTGCCAGGGCGAATTGAGAGCTGCGGCCATCTCGCGCGCAGTGGCCGCCAAGGTGTAAGAGGGAGCGATGTACGATACGGGTAAGGCTCGACGGGCGGATGTGCAGTGGTGGTGTTTGGATTTTCAAGGTTGGCGGGATGGACGAAGCGAAGGCAAAGAGACTGGAGCGAGAGGGAAAAAAAAAAAAAAAAAAAAAAAAAGGCCCGAGGTAGCTGCGACGATCTTCTACCTCCACCACCACTACCACCACCATCTCATTCTCTCTCTCTCTCCCTCTGCAACCGGGTACTCGCTCCTCGTCTCCTGGGATTCGACGCCCAGGAACCAGACTTCAACACTGCACGCGCGCTCATCTTGCACCACCAGCCCTGTCAGGCGTCGCAGACGACCCAGGCCGAAACGCAATGGAGCACAAGCTGGACTGATGTGCCGAAGCCATTGACGGACAGCGAGGCAGACTGGAGGGCTGCCGTCCCGCACAGGCGCAGCACTCATCTCCACAGCCGTCGTGTTGTCGATCCCTCGCCCGGATCGCCCTTTCAAGCCTCGCCGGGGTGCCGCCCTACCCCGTCGCCCTATCGTAGATCTCGACAGCGACAAAGGAGGGGATGTTGGGCTGCGATTCATGCGCCCGCATGCCATGCTGCTCACTTGACATGGCTGTTTTAGCCCACGACATCCGCTGCCTGCGCTGGACGACGTCCCTTCCGGCCCAACAATCGACTGCGTCGTTCATTTAGAGCCGTGTGGTATCACGGATCGTCCAACGGCTCCCGTCGCTGCATCACGTAGACCTGCAAGGATCCTCGCCAAATTGCACCATTTCTGCTTTCTAGAAGCTTTCGTTTGCTTCCGAACGACATCGAGCTCCGTCCCCAGGGATGCTGACAAACTGCGACCCTGAATCTTATCTGTGTGCAACCCAGACGTGACATTGACAACTTCGCTTCCGGTCTGCTCTGCTCTGCACTGGCTGTGTGGCTTGCGCATGTGCTCTGTTGCTCATCCGGATGTCACCAAACCGCAAAGCCACTGGGCGCAACCACCGGCCGAGCAGTTCCAATTGACCTACCGCAAAAGCCAGTCTTGAAAAGCATATCTTTACATTTGGCAAATTATTCCGTCCCCTGACCCCAAACGCCGCCGTACACGGCTGGCAAACGGGCCGAGACGGGTGCAGGATCAATTGACGTTGAGCGCGAGACAGATGATGCTGTCATCACGAATCCCCCGCAACACCTCCAGCGCTGTCCATCCTCTTGCCATGCTAAATCACCCGCAATGCAAACTAGTTTCACCAGTGCCCTCCCTGGACGCTCGGGTCTAGACCGCTTCATCCGAATATATACGCTGCATGGGTCGGCCAGCATGCGTTCATGGCCCCGAGCGAGGGCTGTTGCAAATAGACTTCCGCCCTGTGAGTTGTCTCTGGCCCGAGCTGTTCCGCTTTCACATCACCGCACATGGCACTGACTCGATGTAAACAATCCATAGCTCTGCAATGTGCTTGGTTTTTTTCTTTCGCGGCCAGGCTCCAAACTCTCCAGTACCGCGGCACATTGGCACTCTGACGGCAGGTTGAAGCGGTTGCTACCGGCTCGGTTGTCGCCATTTGACTGAAAAGAAATCTTGACATTGACAAGTCTGCTGTGGGGCATTGTTGTGACCCAATTCCCGTGTGCAGACCTGACACTAGCAAACCAGCATAACAACTGCCCAACCCCTCAACGCTTGACCCAAGCGGGCATCTTGCGAGCCTTGGTATGGCCAGGCTTCTTCCTCTCTACCTGGCGAGGGTCCCGCGTGATGCACCCAGCTGTTTGAGACACCAATAGTTAGCTCGTGATCCTGGCAACAACTATCTTGTTTTGAACCTGACAAAGCTAGGTAGGAAATCGCGAAGTGAGGCAAAGACAGGGTTGCGTGAGAGGTAATCAAATACGAGAGCGAGGCGCGTGCCTCGACTCTAAACAAAACAAAGTGAAGACGGATTGCGTTGTGGAATGTCAGGCCTACCTCTTCTCAGAACAGTTTTCAAACCTGGCTCGTGTGCCAGTAATGCCCTCGCAACGGCCACGGTCAATGCCTCGGCCCAGCCTGTTGTACCACCTCCTCTCACAATTGCAAACAAATTGTAGTTGCTCAGGCGATTCGTGGCCTTGAGTGCCCACAGCGCACTCTCACGGTCGTGAAGTCGGTGAAATGCTTGATGCAGTGGTTTGCTGTTTATTACCACTTCACCGTCGCCTTCGACCAGCCACGCGACAGCGGAGCAAGTCTTTCTTCGACCAGAGCCCTTGCCTCTTCCCATCTCATCCAGTACCTTGGGGGCCGGCTCTCGCGAGTAGGGGTTGATTGGCCGCTTGTATCGTTCCATGACTTTCGAGACCTCCTCGGGCATGATTGTGGGGTGGATGTAGTTGAGCCGTTGCAGAAGCTGCTGAAGCCTGCGCCATCTCGAAATCCTTATGCTCTCCGGCGTTCCCATTGACTGGTACTCGTCCAAGCTTTTCCAGGCCACTCTGGGCGCGAGAAGCGGGTCGATTTGCGGCCACGTCTCGTACTTGCGGACAAGAGCTTGGAGCTCGAGAAAATCGTCTGTGAACCTCGGCCTGCCGGTGAAGTAGGAGGGTGACGCTGGGACGACGCGCACCCTCTTCATCAAGGCAGTGTGGTATTCATCGCCTTGGCCGTCCAAATCGATTTCAGGAGCGGCCTTGACTTTCTGGTCATCCTCGAGAAATTCGGCTCGGCGAGAGATGCTAGTCGAGAAGGATGCGGTCGAGTGTCTGATGGCCGGTGTCCTCAGCGCCGAGGGACTGGTGCGCGGTGCGGTCGGTTGGAGCAAAGAGCCCGCAGCCCTTCGCAGTCCAGTGACGAGCGTCGAGCCCTTCATCGGGGAGAATTGGCGTTGGCTGAGAGGAAGCGAACGGGCTGGATGTCAACCAACTGGACATTTCTCGCGCGCTGCTTGAGGCTCGGCGCTCGGGCCACACTAGCTTCGCGCTAGCCCCTCTGTCTCGCAAATTTCTAGCGACTTTGCCTGCCACACCACCTCGAGCTAACAACGCACCTCCACCACTCTCTGCCTGTCCAGATCAACGACAGCGGCTTTTGAATTCTCCTCACCCTTTCAAACCCAGTCGCTTCAATCAACACAGCAGCCATGTCTTTCGGCAAGCTCTACGGCTACAAGGTACGTCTTGTGGAGCTTTGTTGCAGGGCCGACACCAGCCCCGCGATGACTCTACTCGTCCACTCTGCTAAATCCTCGACAGGGCCAGCCGCGCACGCAGCCCATCATCGCTGTCGCCAAGGCGAACGGCCTCGACATTGAGATTGTCGAGACCAACCCCGCCGAGGGCGTCTCTGCCGACTACCTCAAGGTTAACAAGCTCGGCAAGATCCCCACCTTCGTTGGTGCCGATGGCTACAACCTGAGCGAGTGCATTGCCATTGCTGTCTACGGTACGTCAATTGCCATTGGCTCTGCCCTAGCTGGACCCTTTCCCAAAGATGAGCACACCTATCAAAACAGTTATCCCTGTCTGAAAATTACTGTTGAGAGATTTCACTCTGATATCTTACACCACCAACCCTTAAACGCTAAAAGCCTGCGCCTGAGCCAGCGACCTCTGAGCATTTGCTGATGTGCGCACAGTCACCTCCCAGAATGAGAAGACCACTCTCCTTGGCAAGACCAAGCAGGACTACGCCTCCATCCTCCGCTGGATGTCCTTTGGCAACTCTGAGGTCCTCCCCAAGCTTGCTGGCTGGTTCCTCCCCCTGATTGGCAGGGCTCCTTACAACAAGAAGACCGTTGAGGAGGCCCAGGTTGCTGCCCTCAAGACCGTCAAGGTCCTCGAGGAGCACCTGCTGGTTAACACCTACCTCGTCAGCGAGAGGCTCACCCTTGCCGACATCTTTGTCGCCAGCATGGTCAGCCGCGGCTTCCAGTTCTTCTTCGACAAGAAGTGGAGGTCTGAGAACCCTGCCACCACCCGCTGGTTCCAGACTGTTGCCAACCAGCCCATCTGGACCGCCGTCTCTGAGCCGGTCATCCTCACCGACGAGCCCCTCAAGAACGTCGCCCCTCCCAAGAAAGAGGCCCCCAAGAAGGAAGCCGCTCCCAAGAAGGAGGCTCCCAAGGCTGCTGCTGCCGAGGAGCCCGCCCCCGCCCCCAAGCCCAAGCACCCCCTTGAGGCCCTTGGACGCCCCAGCCTCGCCATTGACGACTGGAAGCGCAAGTACTCCAACGAGGACACTCGCGAGGGTGCCATGCCCTGGTTTTGGGAGAACGTCAACTTCGAGGAGTACTCGATCTGGGCTGTCGACTACAAGTATAACGACGAGCTCACCATGACCTTCATGAGCTCCAACCTGATTGGTAAGATTTGGCAAGTAGAACTTTGAAGGAAATTGGACTGAAAAAGCGTGTAGGTGGTCTGTTTGCCCGTCTCGAGGCTAGCCGCAAGTACCTCTTTGGCGTCCTCTCCGTCTTCGGTGTCACCAACGACTCGATCATCAAGGGTGCTTTCCTTGTCCGCGGCCAGGAGGCTCTTCCCGCCTTTGACGTCGCTCCCGACCACGAGAGCTACACCTTCACCAAGCTCGACCCCAAGAGCGAAGCTGACCGGAAGTTCCTCGAGGACCAGTGGGCCTGCGACAAGGGCATCGAGGTCAATGGCAAGACATACGAGTGGGCTGACGGCAAGGTCTTCAAGTAAACGAGTTGAAGACAGTAGTGACGAGGGCTGTCGGGATTCTGCATTGCTGCGGGTATAGAAGGACTTCTGCAGCATTGCCTATTTTACGGCGGGATGGGTTTACGAGTGCTGTTTTCAGCAAAGGTTTTACGACATGACGTGCTGTAGCTCCACGATAGGCAGCGAATAGGCACAAAAAATTGATTCCCCCAAGTTGACAAGCAGCATCCTGGTATGGTTGTGAAAGTTTTCCTTGATCATGAGGCTGTGGGTTCGGCAGTTGGGACTGGGTGCATGACGCACAGGAGATCTGTCTGCTGGGGTCGTCGGGTGTTGGTCTGATCGTAGATGCCCATGCCCATGCCCATGCCCATGCCCTGGTGGACCTCGACGTGGAGGAAATCACATGACGGAACTGGGATGTGGACTAGAGGTACACAGATTCTGGGGAGGGCCTATGACGCGAGTCACGCAAAGTCCAACTGAAGGACAACGACTGGACTTGACACTGGACTGCTGACGGGACCGCGACACGCGCGCCACGACCTGCTGTGCCCCCGACTCCTCCCTCCCTCTCTCCCTTCTGCCTTCTCTCTCTCATTCTCTACCTTTTTCCCAATCAATTCCCTCTGCTCCCACGACCGCTCCCTCCGCTTGCCTGGCCGCCTGCCACCACCCGCGTGCGCATCCATTGGTCCCGGCACGAACCGCTTGGCTTCAGGTACTCGCAGGGCGCCTGCGCGCCGCCGTCGAGCCTGTCAGGCACGTCTACTTTACGCCTTGCCTTACCGCACCACGACGGTCTTCCCTCCTCCCGATTTCACTTTGCCATCGCTTTCGTTTTTTTGGTGTCAGAAAGAGCCATGCTCGGCACTTTTTGACGCACCCCACACGATCCAGGTCGACCGGCCCGCACCACGTCGCCCGCCTCGACGCATTCCACGACGCGATCCCAGTGATTCCAAATCCCGCGCGCCCACAGGGACCGCCTGCTGCTTTCCACTAGCTGGTGCCTATCTCAGAGATTACAGGCGCAAAGATATATCCTTTGAGACATCGGCTGCCAGCCCACATCTTTTGGCGCATCCGACACCTACCTTGATCCAAGACCAGCTAGCCAGCCTTCGCCGCGCTCTCTCTCCTTCCCGCCTCAACTTTTGGCCTCGAATTGCCAACCAGTCTGAAGTCTCGCTCAGAATACAGTACGCCCTTCTGGCTTTGATCGAGGGTCGAATACCACTGGTCTTTGTCCACGTCCTCACACAAAAGCCTCGTCGCCTCAAGGACCAAGGTCAAAGACCCATCACTTGACGCCTCAAACTTGCGCAGAGACCGTAGCCGCCCGCCTAGATACCAAATATTCGGACGGACGGGCAAACCCGCTTCCAACTCTAGCCAAGCTGTGGGCTGGCCATACCAAAGGTATCCGCGCGAGACAAGGGGTCCACACTAGCACAAACAAGACTTGCGCTTGGTACAAACTCCGGCTCCTCGCCGACTCCATGAAGAAAACCGATGGAGACGCGGAGCACCCCCCAAAGGATGCAGCCATTCAGGTGATATGTTTGGTAAGTGCTGGGCAGCGGAACAAGCTTTGCTGCACTGCGGTTGAGTGGTTATGACGTCTGTTACCAGATGCGCCTCGACTGGTACTTTTGCCCATCTTTCCAACCGCATAGTGACTGAAAGAACAAGTCATGGCCCTGCTGACGGCGACATGTAGGGAGCCGGTGGCGGTCCGAGCGAAGACAGTGTGACGGGCTTTCTAGTACGGGCTACGGCATCGAAATGGTCCAAGAACTCGATATTAGCCGTGGATGCAGGGACCCATTTGTCGGCCATTACCCGAATACTAGAGCATGACTTTCCTACCGTCGATCAAACCAGTCCTATCACGGCAAGGGTCCATTTCGATGAAACGGACGAGTCCCCCAGCCCTACCAACACAGGCTCCTCGCAGCAAGACCTCTCCACAGACAATAGCTCAGACGGGGCTTCATGGCGATCCGCGACGCCTCCACCTCCAATCACTATGCTCGAGGCAGGACCCTTTGCGGGTTTGCCATTTCCAAATGCATCGGCACGCGCAAACGCGGTGCATGTCGTTCGGGAACATGTGGCTACATATCTCATTACACACCCCCATCTGGATCACCTATCTGGCTTTGTTATCAATACTGCCGCATTCCACAATACATCAAAACCTAAGCGCCTTGCCGCGTTGCCTTTCACTGTAAATTCGATCAAAACCCATATTTTCAATGACGTCATCTGGCCAAACCTTACGGATGAGGATGGCGGCGTTGGCTTTGTCACATTTCAAAGACTCGCCGAGGGTGGAAACATTGCGCTAGGAGACGGACACAGTAGAGGCTTCATTGAGGTGTGCGATGGCCTCGGCGTCAAGGGATTCAAGGTCAGTCACGGGAATTGCATGAGAGGACCTGGCCACATCCACCGCGGAAGCAGCGCCCAAATGTCAGAAACTGGCCTGAACACGCTCGCGCATGGACATCCTGCAGCTGCGACGGACGGCAGATCGCTTTCCATTTCGCAACCGTCGCAGCCTGGGACACCTTTATTCTCAGCACAGCAGCCGACTTCTGTGCCGCAAATCGACGGGGTGCAGCAGTGCATCATCGACAGCTCTGCCTACTTTATTCGCACGGATCTGGGCTCGCCGTACGGCGCCGTCTCATCCCGTCCGCCCCCTGCAAGAGAGATCCTCATATTTGGCGACGTCGAACCAGACACGTTGTCGCTGTCTCCCCGCACAGCCCATGTTTGGCAGGAGGCTGCGCCCAAAATTGCTGCGGGCATCCTCAAGGGCGTCTTCATTGAATGCAGCTACACAGACGCGCAGGGGGATGCCGTTCTTTTTGGCCATCTCGCACCGCGACATTTGATCGCTGAACTGCAGTATCTGGCGGAAATGGTTAGGGAAGCGCGCAAAGAACTTGAACGTGAGCGCGAAGAACTCCGCCAAAGTCGAAAGCGCAAGCGCAGCGGCCCCAATGGCTTTTTATCTGGCAATGAGGATGAGCACAGTCGACGCCGCAGTCGCTCGCGCCAAAAGTCTGTAGCAGCCAGTCAGTTGACGGCCGCCGCCCTATCCGCGCGTGCCTCGACAACAACAACCGCGGCTGAAACTACCACAAGCAGTGCCTCTGCGGCCTTTGCCACGTCGTCAACGCCGCAGTTACTCTCTCCTGGTGAGCGCTTCCACATGCGCGATTATCTCGACACGCCCGTTGCGTCCGCAACAAGCACCCCCGGTCCCGATACGCCACGTTTATATCCGCAACAGCAGGCGGCGACTCACCAACAACCTCCAACCCCGTCTCTCTTTCTTTCAGTCGCCGGCGGTACGTCAAGTGCTTCTCCAACCACCGGTGCGGCAACTCCAGATGGAGCAGGCCCAGCAGCCCCACAGCCCACGATCAACCATCACCCTCTCCCCCATCCACACCCACTCAGCCGCCGCGCTTCTTTCGTGCTGGGGCCATCAGAACATGCTCAAGCGCCGACGAACAACGCTACCGCCACCCTCACGGCCTCGGCCGCAACGACCACGGTCGCAGCAGCAGCAGCATCGACTGCGCCGCCTGCGCCTCCACCGCTCAAGGGCCTCCGCGTCATCATCATCCACGTCAAAGACACGCACACCGATGGGCCGCTCGTTGGTGAGCGGATTCTCGAAGAACTGCAAGAGCACGAGAGGGTGTGCACGGAGCAGCTAGGAAAACCACTCGGCTGCGAATTCGTCATCAGCAAGCATGGTGGGAGTTATTGGTTTTGAGGTCTTCGGCAGGCAGTTTTCTTGGCCGCTTTTTGGGGGGTTTCGGTGTAGTTCAAACGGGATATACCGGTCTGGATGGGTTTTGGATTGGTATTTGGTAGAGGTCAAAGGCGATGGATAGGTAGCTGGGTTGTTTGGGGTTGCATGGTACGGCGGCACTCTGGAATGGACCGGATTGGGAACGGACTGGGAACGGACTCGCATGGGCTCAAATTTTTTTTTTTCCCCCCGATTTTTCTACTTGCTGGTTCTTCTTGGGCTGTTGTTTTTGCCCTCATACCTTATGTCATGATTGGCACGATTGGCTGACCGAATTGGGATAGATTGACGGACGGACGGACGGACGGGTCGACCTGGCTTGGTAGATCTGACTAGATGAATGAAAGGAACGGTATGAATGGCGGGTATGGTGAGCTTTGCTCACACCAATCACAACTACAACTCTGCTATTTCTTTGTCCCCCAATTCTTTGTCCGGAGCTGCTCTTGTGGCATGGGGAGTTCTCACGAGTATGCAGGGAAGAGACTGGAACGCTCCTTAGGTGCGTCGAAGACGGACAGCAAACCAAGTCCCGCCGCCATCTATCACGCTTGGACAGTTTGAGCACTCACAAACTTGCAAAGAAACAAAGTTGCAATATATAGATATATAGAGGGACGACTGGCGACCCGGATCTCTCTTCAGAGAGACAGAAAGTTCGCACGAGTGACGAAAGCGCTTCAAGAGGAAAAGAAGGGGCCCAAAAAGGCCGTCTTTCAATTTCATCGACTGGCGAAAGCGTCCTTCGGTACCCTGATTACGTCCCGCATTTCGGGTGTATGAAAATAAATCGTGTGTGTGTGTGAAAGAATTTTCTTGACCAATAATCGGGCTTAAGGGGACTGAACTTCACACTAACGCCATCATCATCGCCAACACCATTGCCTAAAAGATCAGGTAAATTGGAAGTCGTGAAAAGCAGTCGTTGCTACTCGCTATTACCTGTCCGACAAGTAATCCCGCGGATGCCAAGAGAAATAAAATAGTCGGAACATCACGTGGCTTTTTTTTTTTTTTTTTTTTTTTAAAAAAGAAACAGTACAAGAGGATAGGAGCTTCAGTCTGCAATCGTGTCGTAGCGGCTCATGTACCTGATCTTCGGGCCCCATTTAAACAGCACCCAGGGGATTGGCAGCAGCGCGAGCGAGATGAAGACCAAGAGGCTCGAAGCCCAGTCAACACCGAGCTTTGTGTATACTGGATTTCTTTGATTAGCCTTGTGCACGAAAGGGGCGACAGGAAAAAGGGAAAGAAAATCAATGAAGCACAACGACTTACTCTGAATAGTAAACAGCGGAAAAGCAGCACCGAGGCCATTCTGTACGATCCCAGAAGCCGCGAAGACGCTCGCGCACGTCAACGGGCCGTGCGTGTTGACCATGTAGTTGCCGATGCCGATGAAGATTGCCATCGTGCCCCACGCGAAAGGCACGCCGGCCAGCAGCGGACTCCAGTACGACACGCTGGCGCGCGCCGACCATCCGAACCAGAAGAGCGCCACGGGCATGCCCACGCTGCCCATCATGGCCACGTAAAGTCGGTGCTCTGTCGCTGCTTGCTTCTTGCCTGCTGCCAGCGCGGCTCACCGCTGTGGCTGGTACCATTTCTCGTCGACCCAGAGCGACGTTGCGACGGCGATGAGCACGCCGACTGCGATGCCGAGGAAGGGGAGTCCGCCGTGCGAGATTGACATGCTGTGATTGGAGTTAGTTTGAATGACAGAAAGAAGGCGAAGGAGTCTTCAAGGGCTGGCTCACTTACCCATAGATGCCACCAAAGACAATCGGATACGCCTCAAAGGGGGCAAAGAGCACGGTAAAACAGAAGGCGAAGTAGAAGCTGATGAAAAGGACAATGGGCTCGACGGAGCATGTACACCGGCCGGATGAGCGTGATCGAGATCAAGAATTTAATGGCGGCGGCGCCTTCGCGTTCTTTCGGGGATAAGGGCAAGCCGCGCTGTTTGGCGCGGCGCTTCATGAGCGTCTTTTGGTACGTCTTGGGGATGCAGAGCGTCATCAGGTGGATGGGAAGGGCTCCGAACAGGATAGTCCATTGCGTCCAGTGCCAGTCTTTGTGCTCGGCCACGAAGCCGCCAACGATGGGTCCATTCAATGCGTTAGTGTTGCGCTTGAACTGTGTGAGTGTCGATAAGGGGGAATTTCCACTGATCCTAGTGAGGGACCAAAAAAGGGCCACGTTATATATGCTGCTGTGCCAACAATTTGCCACCGGTCTGCGTACATGCCGGCCGCGCTTCCTGTGCCGACAGCCATGACAGGCCCGCCATAAAAGCCTGCAAAGAAGCGACACACCAGAAGTGACCCGAATGAATCTGAGAGCCCGGCGCATGGTAAAGAGCATGAAGATGGGAAAGGTGGTCATGTAGACGACGTTGCGTCCGGCTGTTTCGCTGATTGGCGCGGCCATGACGGGTCCAAACGCAAGCCCGAAAACATAGAGGGATAGGCCGAGGAGGCCGGCTGTTGTAGATACGTTGAACTTCTCTCTGACCTCAAACACTGCTGGTGTGCAGACAGAAGATCCAAAGGAGCTGGGTTCATTATTACCTTTCATGTTGACGTTGATGAGGAGTCAAATCATGGATGCCACAAGGCCCATTACGCCCGTCACTACCGCACGCTTCAAGTGACTCCAGTTGCTAGGGTTTTCTGAGTCATCGGGCCATCCCAAGACACTGTTGGTGGAGTGCTGCTATTTTTGTCTTCCCCAACACTCAGATTAGCCTTCTCAACATCGAGAGAATGCCCGTCATGTCCTTGTTTTGCCGGCGGAGTCTCTGGCATTGTGTTTCTCTTCAAATCACTCGCCATCTTTGAATCGATTTTGGGAAATGCTCTGGAAAGCACTCAGGGGTGAAGGCTCAAAAATAGACCCCAACTTGACAGGTGCAAAACTTTTGAAAAATTCACAAATGGCTTGTGACACGCCAAAGAATTCGTATGCTAATGCACAGTTAAGCCAAGTTCTTTGATTCTTGGACTTCCCAGTGGTGTGCCATGTCCAAGCTGCAAGGGTTGATTCATTTTTCTTCTTGTTTTGATCTCTAGTTCTGCCCCCGCGTGCCCCCCAGGATTTGTTGCGAGGCCGAGGTGTTGAGAAGTCATAGAGCCATCAGTATACGACTATACACATCAGCTCCCACGAACATAGTCATGGCCGCTGCCAGGGTCTGTCGGCGACGCCGAAAAAGGGCAGGTCTGGCGTAGGAGTAATCGTGCCGCGGCCACGCTTTTGTGCCGCTCCTATTCAGGCAGCGGCCGCAAAGGCGTCTCACAAGACTCTCGCATTCGTAGAGGAGCTGGAGTGGGATGGGCTGCCTCGTGGTGATTGTTTCGCCGGGGTTTGGGTTCCGGACCTCACAAACTAGCTTCAGTCGTCAAGGACACATGCCTATACAAAGGGAATGAAGACGCTCGGAGAGCCCAGTCCGCTGACCCCGTCTGTCAACTTGGTCCGCCGGATCGATCGCTCCCGGCCGTCCCGCGTACGACACCCAAGATTGACGGCGACTCCGAAGCGTTCTGCGGGTGTTGCCGTGGAATCGAAAGAGGCGGAAAGACCAGTGTGAAGGCCGTCCGACCATGTTGACGCTCCCAAGTTTTACTTTGCCAATGAATCTCAGTCCCGCAATCATGTGACAAGCCAACAAGCGCTTCAGTCATTCTTCGCACGTAGCCCACGATAAGAGTTGCGTCTCGCTTAGCTGGCTTTCACCAGGTAGACCCTTTTCTGAGGCATGAGTACACTGGAAGCGGAGCATTTGCGAGTGTCTTCCCTGAAAACCGTCCTAGAAGCAGGCTCTTTTCGGTTCTTCTGGCAGTGTGCGATACTTTCATGGTGTTGAAGCCTCTAGAGGTCTTTCGGGAAATCGGAGCTTCTTCCTATCGGTTAGGTACCTTACCTACGCTAGCGCGTTCGGTTAAACCGTGGCATGACGTCAGGAGGCGTTTCAATTCCAACGTCAGTTCACGATGCCTTACAGCTTCCTCTCCTCCAGCAACCTTGTGTTTGGTGTTTCTGTTGGTGATCGCATTCGCTTGTTGTCCCATTCAATTGAAACTCGTCCCTGTGCTACTGGTCCTTGTTCAGCGTCGGCTTTCTCTTGCAAATATGGATTGTATCCCGCTTCCTGTAAGTCGTTTGCGTCTTGTTTTAAAACCTGGGCCTAACAACTTCTTCAGATTGTCTGCTTCCAGTGTGGAACGTATGCAACCTCTTCAATGACTTCCAAGGGAATATGGACCTGATCAACCATTTCCAGCAACCAAAATCCTTGCCATTGTAAAGTCGTCGGTCCCACGATTGGGTTCGCCGTCGCCGTGTGCTTGGCCGTCGTGTGTTGGCCAGCGTCGCTCCTTTGTGGATGTTGTGCTACAGATGCGGGGAAAAAGTGAGCCTTAGGATTCTCGTCAAAGACCAGCCGTTAACTTTGGACAGGATGCTCGCCGCGCCTGCTGATACAAGTGGGGCTGTCAGTAATGCGATACCCATATGAAGGATGAATACTTCATGACCTTACGGCAATTCTTCAAGAGCCTGCGCTGCAATTTTTATTTCGTGGAGAGATCCTCCGATGATTGTTGATGTGGCGCGACAGCGTTTCGCATCGGAAGAGCCGTGGATTCCACTGTCCTAGAAGGGTTTGTGGTGAAAGGTCCAGGAGCTCATGGAAGCTTCGCTGCTGTCTTCTTCAGTTTTGAATCCTATTTGCTTTGTCTCCCTCTTGATACGAGCTCATCGTGTCCCGCGGTAAAGCTCACATACCTGCAGGCAACTCCTCAGATAATTCCATAATGTAGGCATCATTGACGAATGTTGACATTCGTCTGTAGGGTGGTGGCAGAAGAGACCCTACCTATCAACGCTAACGCCAAAATCGGTCCGGGCGTTGCGCCTGGATGGCGGTAACAACTACCGCGCTGGGTGGCCAATGTTGTTCTATTTTGTCCACTCAGCGTCTGTCTATCCTACCACCTTTCGCACCATCCAGACACCCATCCATCTTCACCTCCTCCGCCCTATCCCATCTCAACCCATTCGAGCTTGAAGACTGTCGCAACATGCCCGGAAGTTGCGATTGCCCAGCATGCTGCTTGTGTGCAGGTTGCGCCAGACTGCGAGCGCACTGCAACGACACTAACACCACTCTCCCCTTCTTCAGTCACAACAACTTCTCCCACCGCGCGCAACAAGCCGCACGCCAGATGCAAAACGAGATCAATCTACGGAATGGCCAGCATGAGGTCCAGGAGGGTGGCCTTCAGCATGATCCGGCCCAGCAGCAGCAGCAGCAGCAGCAGATGCAGCCTCCCTTGGAGCGAATGCCAGGTTAGTACCTTGTTCATGGCTCTGTAGGCCAAACTTTCCAACTAATGCTTGACAGACTACCCAATGGTGACTGGCTGTACTTCCCTCGCCGAGAACGTGCCCGTCGGCGGGAGCGCATTTCTCGTTCCCGTCGACTCCCGCCTCAACAGGAGAGCCCGTGATGTCCAGAGCGTCCATGCCGAGAACGCTCGCATCAACATGAACGCCCGCGCTGCGGCGAACGCCCGTGCCAGAATGAACGTCCATGTCGCCGAGAACGACCACGCCGCCGAGAACGACCACGCCGCCGAGAACGCCCAGGGCTTCGGCAACCCTTACAACATGCCTCCTCAGCTGC
This sequence comes from Phyllosticta citriasiana, assembly GCF_038021145.1. Classification (NCBI taxonomy): domain Eukaryota; kingdom Fungi; phylum Ascomycota; class Dothideomycetes; order Botryosphaeriales; family Phyllostictaceae; genus Phyllosticta; species Phyllosticta citriasiana. The sequence goes on along the minus strand of NW_027117281.1, from coordinate 1,058,841 downwards.
CGCACCACTTCGGCTTTCCCCACCAGCAGCACCAGCAGCACCAGCACCAGCAGGCACCGGCCGCTGGCCAGGTCCCCGTCGGCCATCATGCTGCCACTGGCGCTGCTGCTTCCGCTCCGCCGCAGCAGCCTCCGCCTCCAACTCCCGCCGCCCAGGTCGCGCCCGTCACGTCCCAAGCCGCCGAGCAGGTCAGGGGCAATGGAAAGTGGGGCAATCAGCCCGCTCAAGGCCCTCCTCCTCACCCTACAAAGGGCAGGGGACACCCGAGCCCGCCAACGGGCACCTTCATCCGCGCCCTCGTTGCCCCTCGCGCCCCGCCGGCCATGTACCTTGCTCGCTGTGATCGCTGCAAGGTGCAGAACGCCGTCTGCCAGGCGCACTTCGTCTGGCCTTGCACCGTGTGCCGCAACGCGGGAGTCCGCTGTCAGTTTGGCGATAGGCCTGTCCACTATGTGGCTGGTAAGAGGACTATTTCTCTCTATACACTATACTTATCTACAGGCTAACTTATATACTTCAGTGCGCATCGATGACAATGGCTACGACCTTGGCGCGGGCTTCAAGGTCCGCGAGGTCAGTGGCAGGTTGGAAGACCCGCCACACGACCTTCTAGCCCAGCTCCAGTAGTAGCGGCAGCAGCAGCAGCAGTAAAGAAGGCGGCGCAGCCGCAGTTCGAACGGAGGATCACGGGATAGACAGTCTACAATGGATGAAAGGGTTTACTTCGGTTCAATCTACTTGCCTAATCAGGTAAGCCTACAAACTACAATTAACAGCGTGTGCCTGAACCACTACGGCACTCCGCTATTTAGTGAGGGTTTGGCTCCTTAACGGACTCATATGTGCCGCTAAGGCTACCGAGCCAGTAGGGAACGTATAGGATATGCATATGTTAAGTGTTGATCTGGTTACTATGTTTAAATGCTTCCTGACTGTAGCAGTACCTACGTGTGAGTGCTCCCTAACGGGAATCAGTGAGTGCCAGCTCATGAATGCTCCCTAGCTGTGCCAGTGGCTACGTATGAATGCTCCCTAATAGGAACCAGTAAGTACCAGCCAATGAATGCTCCTTAGCTGTACCAGTGGCGACGGACGAGTGCTCCCTAGCCTCATTTTGTGGAGGTCACGAATGCTCCCCAGCTGTGTCAGTAGATCTACATGAATGCTCCCTAGATCAGTCAGTCCCAGCTCATGAATGCTACTTGACTGCACCAGAAGCTACGTGTGAATGCTCCCAGACAGGAATCAATGAGGACCAGCCAATGAATGCTTCCTGGCTGTACCAGTAATTAGCTATGAATACTCCTTGAAAAAGTCAATATGAACTCATGAATGCTCCTTTATCTTGTCTGTAGCCAGGTATGAATGCTCCCTAACGGGAATCAATGAGTACCAGCTCATGAATGCTCCAGCCTCATGCTCAGTGCATTATTTGGTGACGAATGCTCCTTAGCTGTACCAGTAGCGACGTAATAATGCTCCCTGACCTAGTCAACGAGCATCAGCGAATGAGTGCTCCCTGGACGTCCTTTGGCTACCTCTGCACCAGCTCATGGATGCTCCCGATCATCTAACAAGCAAGCATTGTCAACGTTTTCCATTTGATCTGCATCGTGTTCTCCTCTACGCACATAATTAACTAACCTCAGGCGCTTACCACGCTGCGCACGGAGCCAACTCGCACGCACCCGAATGCGCCATCCATGACCAAATGAGATGGATTAGCCAAACAAGCCACAACACCCGTCAGGAATTGTACACATCGACGACGGCGACTTTGGTCGACCAAAACTCCGGGGAAAGTGGTGGAACAGAACAAGAAAGAGAAGGCGCCCAGCCATGCTGCTACTTGACACGTGAAAAGAACAACAACAACAACAAAAGCTGGAGAAACAAGAACAGCAGTTGCCCGCACAAACGCAAGTTTGGACGAAGACTCAAGTGGTGGCAAAACTCTCATCTGGGTGTTTGATTTGGATCTGGTCCCTCTATATTTTCGCAGAAGTTTGAGAAAGCTTTGTTTTGATTCACTTGTTATGGTCCCACATTGGCAGACTCTATGTGAGTGTTTTCTCAAGTTGAAGAAAAATTGCACTTTGAAGACATGGTTTTTTCACATGCAAATTGTTCCATCGACAAACTGTCTCGTTCCCGAGATTATATTCCCCGTGGTGGATGTGGCAGTGGAGTCGTTGGTGGTGGTGCTGGGCGGATCGGCAGTTGCATCGGCTGACCACCGCTCAGTTGACCTGTGCTGCTGGCGCGTGTTGGATAGGAAGGGCGGTCAAGCCTGTCGCCATTCCGTGCACCAGAGGATTCCTGACTAGTGGCCGAGCGTGGAGTCTGGCCGGAAGAGCTCGAAGTGCCGTGGTTGCGGTCGTTTTGGTTTGCCGAGACTGACGACGGCGGGCTGTGGTTGGGCGATGAACGCAGCATTTCGCGAGTTTTGGCGCTATGGGGGCGTGGTGCCAGGTGAGACTTGCGGTTCTGGCGTTCCATCATGCTCACTGCCCAGGCGGCGAGGTCGACAGGTGTGCGCTTGGCGGCGAGAATGAAGGCGTCAGATTCCTAGGAAGACGGATTAGCAAATGTCCAACCCAGCTTTTGGAAAGAGGCCGTACATAGAGTTCTTGGGGAGTGGGGCGCTGCTCTGGATCTTTCATCAGGCAGCGCGCTATCATGTCCTCCAAGATGGTTGGGAAGGCGTCGCTCTTGGGAAGCTTGGGCGCTGGTTCCAGAACAATTTGCTGGAGCAGATCGAGAATGCCCTGGGGTCCGCCGGGCTCATCGTCATTGTCGCTGTTATTGAAAGGAAACTTTCCAATGGCGAGTTCCATCAGAGTCAGACCAACGCTCCACACGTCGGACTTGACGGTGTACTTTGCACCTTGTATCCTCTCAGGCGCCATGTAAGTGCCTGTACCGACGAATGTCTCGGCAACGGAGCCTTCTAGTTCGCTTGACACGCCGAAGTCGCAAATCTTGATTTGTCCCCTGGAGTTGACTAGTATGTTTGAGGGTTTCATGTCGCGATGCATGATGCGATGTTGTTTGTAGAGGTAGGTCAAGCCGCCGAGGACTGCTTCAGCAATCTTTCCTAGGACATCGACTCGGACGGGGCCAAAGTTTTTGGATATGGAGTCTAGAGAGCTGGTGCCAAGTTAGTCTTTGGGCCATGTCTCGAGGAGTCAAGCGTCGAAGCGTACCCGCAGTCCATGTATTCCATGCACATGACGACGTCTCCGGAATCGTTCTGGAAGGCACCGTAGAATGACACGATGTAGGGGCAGGCGCAGTCGTGCATGATGCGTAGCTCGCGCACAATTCTTTTCCGGACTTCGTTTTTGGCTTCGACGTGGATGATCTAGAGGGCGCATTAACCAAGGGCGCGGCGGCCACAGTCTCGTCTCAAGAAACGCACCTTGCGCGCCATTATGGCCTTCGTTGCGGCATGCTGTACCTTGCTGACGGTGCCGCCGTTGCCATGGCCGAGCTCCTTGAGCACGATAAGATCTTCGGCTCGCAGGTCCAGCCTGAATTCGACGCCGATTTCGAGCTGGCCGGCGGCTCTATCGTCGTCATCTCTGCGGGAACCAGGCATCTGAGCGTCAGCGCCAGACTGCATGGTCCTGGGCTGAGGCGCATTCAGGGCCAGGCCCTTGACGTTCTTCCTCTTCATGGTCCTTGTCTTGAACTGGTCGGCCATGTCGGGCATGATGCGATGCGCGCTGGGGGACGGCGGCGGCGTCGTATAGGTCGGGAGGGGCGAGCGAGCGAGCGGTGGGATGAGAGAAAGAGAGCAAGGTGGGTAGGATGGCGGCCGCAGGACGGGCCTGTGGTTGCGGCGGTTGTGAGCAGGTTCGGCGTGGGGTGCGAGGAGTCGGCGGGATGCGCCAATCGGCAGGGTGCAGGCGACAGGAGGTGGTGGCCGTTGTGCAGTGCGGCGGTACGACTATTGGATTGCCGCTTTTGGGAGGGCGAGTGGGTCTGGTGGTGGGAAGCAAAGATTGCGAGGGCCTGGCGTCAGCAGAGTAAGAGAGGGCGACTGGATATGTATGTAGGTCTGGTCTGCTGGGAAGCAACTAGTGGTTGACGAAAGAAGCCGTAGTGGGTGCAGTGGCTGCTCGCGGGGCTTGGGCTGAACGGATGACGCAGGCCCTGGTAGGACAGGACAGGACAGGACAGGACAGGGTTGACAACTAGAATTGAACCGAAGTCGACCATGAAGCGCAAGAGAGGAGGCGTCTGCTATTTCAACGTTTGAATGTCATGATGCACCAACCACGACGGGCTGGCTGCGACAGCGGGTCCTGTTTCACTCTCGTGGCTGCGGAGAAGAGGAGCGTGATCCGCATCAATCACGGCCGACGACCATGAAGCCCGGGTCGCCTGGGCTCCAGCGCACTCAGACGCGAGTTTCACGTGGAACCAGCGCGCCCATGATCAGCGCGCGCATTCATTAGACCAACGTTACCTGTGTCTCGATAGGTCGACTTGAGGGAGGTGGGGGGGAGTGACGGACATGAACGCCGAGCCAAGGTTCCAGACTTTATGTTGAGTTGCTTGATGCTATCTGTCTGCTCTCCTCGAACACCAACGCACTGAACCTGGACCTTTCGCTCCGCTCCAACACCTTGCGCCCCGGGGCGGACAGGCGATGACTGCACATGATCTCCTGTCCGCTCCGCTCCGCTCCCAAGGCGCTCGGGCGCCCTAGGTGGAAGCTAGCGGCAGCTCTTCGGACACTGTCCTCACCGCCTTCGCTACTAGCGCCATCTTCCTTGGCCCGCGAGCTCAAGTCTGTTGCTAACAAGCATCAAGACACCCTCGCGTTTCTCAACACAGGAACCTCTCCTCCACCGCGCCACCCTCCCTCTCAATCTACCGCCTCCGCCGACGCGGTTTACCTCCCGTCAATCTATCCTTTTCCTTTCCTGGCTGCCGTGGCCTCAACTCAACATGGCCGCCTCCCTGCTTGATGTTGCTGCTGAGCTGGGCAGCGAGTCGGACGACGGCGACTACGACGAGGAAAACGGCGAGCAGAAGCAGCGTAATGGCAACGGTGCTCCTGGAGTCGACGACTCTAGTGAAGAAGAAGACGACGATGACGATGAGGAGGCAGCCCGTGCCGTAAGTGCCTGCACGCGCGCCTCACCATGGCCCAATTGTTAACCAATCACAGGTTCGCGAAGGCTTCATCGTGGATGAGGATGAAGATGATGAGGAGGAGCGCAAGGCCCGCCGACGCGAAAAGCGCAAGCGGAGGCGCGAGCAACGCGAAGAGGAGGAAGCTGCTCTTGATGAGGAAGATCTCGACCTCATTGGCGAGACGGTCCCGCGTGAGGAACCAACGCAGGTCTGTGTAGCCTGACTTGTACCTTGGCCATTCTCTGACTTCACAACAGTCCAAGTTCAAGCGACTCAAGCGTGGCCACCGAGAAGAGCGCTCCCCCAGGGCACCCCGCGGCGTAGACGAAATTTTCTCCGACGAAGACGACGACCTCGGCGATGGGTACGACGAGCGCCCCTCACGTCGCGAGCCCAGAGGCGGCATCAACGACGAGTTTGCCGACTTTATTGAAGAAGACGTGTTCGAGGACGAGGAGGGCCTGCAGGACGAAGAAGACCGCGAGGTGGCCAGGCCGGGCAAACGAATGCCGGGCGTAGTTGGGTTCCCCGAAGCTGGTTTGGACGAGGCCGAAATGGAGGACTACCGCAATGCTTTCGGTGATGGCACAGAATACGATTGGGCGCTGCAACTGCAGGAAGAGATGGATGAAGATGACCGTGGCGACGAGAAGCCGCTGGAGCTCAAGGACGTCTTCGAGCCGGCTCAACTTGCAGAGAAGATGATGACGGAAGAAGACGACATTATCCGCTTCAACGATGTCCCTGAGCGCTTCCAAATTGCCCGGAAGCCTTTCAAGGAGCTCGAGCTGTCTGAGGAAGAGATGACGACAAGACTGAACACGGAATACGTGTGGATATCGAATTTGCTGTGGCCCAAGACACGTCTCACCCCTTCCCTGCTCGAGCCCTTCCAGCAGGCGGTGCGGAAAGTGCTCGAATTCATGAACCTTGAGGATCTTGAAGTCCCCTTCATCTTCAACCACAGGAAGGACTACCTGATCCACTCTACTACTGACCAAGACCCTGACGATGCCGATGGCAATACGGGCCCTCAGCGACTCCTCACCCAGGCTCATTTGTGGGAGATCGTCGAACTCGACCTCAAATTCCGCGCCTACATGGAGAAAGTCGAGGCTTTGCAACGGACCCGTGACAACCTCGCCAGTATATCATCAATCAAGGACCAAGTGCTGGAGACTTTACTCGACAAGGCGGAGACCATTGAGGAGATTCAAGACATTCAAGATTATGTGCATTTCCAGTACTCGGCCCAGCTGAAGGACGTTGAAATTGCCGAGTCCGAGTCGACAGGTGTGCAAAAGAAGGCTCGCGCCAGCTCTACGCGATGGGAAAGGATGCGTGCCAGCAAGGCCTACAACCTCGTGCGCGCTGTCGGCATCACCTCCGATGACCTGGCACACAACCTGAACAGGGACGGTCACCGAGTATACACAGAGGACCCCCAGGAGGCGCCTGATGACATGGCCGACAGCCTTATCGATGAAGAGTACAACACCGGAAAGAACGTGCTTCGCGCTGCCAAGACGACATTTGCTGAGGAGCTTGTCATGAGCCCACGGATGCGACACGTAATGAGGCGACTGTATTACGAGAACGGTCTTCTGGACGTTTATCGTACCGAGAAAGGATTGCGAAAGATCACAGAAGATCATCCCTACTACGAATTCAAGTACCTCCGCAACCAAGGATACTCGGCCGTGGCTCGTAGACCAGAACTCTTCCTTCGCATGCTCAAAGCCGAGGACGAGGGCATGGTCGAAGTCAAGATTCGCTTGCAGGACCAAGACCGTATCAGGAAAGAATTTGAAGACATTTTCTGCACAGACAACCGTAGTGATGTCGCTCAAGCCTGGAATGACCTGCGCCGACAGATCCTGTCCACTGCGCTGCCACGGCTCGATCGCATCATTTCCAAGGGAGTCAAAGAATCTTTGCGCAACGAGTGCGAGAACTCATTGGCCAAGTCCTGCAGGGATAAGTTTACTGAGAAGTTGGACCAGGCTCCATACAAGCCAAAGGGAATGGCGCTCGGCACGATTCCTCGCGTCATTGCGCTGTCGAATGGAAACGGTGTTCCTGGAAGAGATGCAATTTGCTACGCGTCTGTCAACGAGGAAGGTCTCATGACAGACTCTGGCAAGTTTGTCGACCTTCATCCTGGCAACAAGGAGAAGTACATTGCCGACGCCAAGGAGATTGAAGATTTTAAGAAAATGATCTGGGACTTCCGGCCTGACGTTGTTGCGGTCTCCGGATTCTCTGCCGAGACTCGCAAGCTGTTCAAGGACCTTCAACAGATTGTTGACGATCATGATCTTCGTGGCGCCGACTATGAAGATGAAGACGGCCATGAAAAGAACGACAAGCTGGAGATTGTCATCGTCAATGACGAGGTCGCCAGACTCTACCACACCAGTGACAGGTCAAATACGGAGCACCCCGGAGTACCGTCTCTTGTCAAGTATTGCGTCGCCCTGGCGCACTACATTCAGAGCCCGCTTAAGGAGTACGCTGCTCTTGGAAAAGACATTGTCTCCATTTCTTTTGATCCAAATCAAAATCTACTATCGCAAGAAAAGCTGCTGAAGTACTTGGAAATGGCGCTGGTCGACATTGTCAACCTGGTGGGTGTCGACATCAACGAAGCCTTGCAAGATCCAAACCTGGCCACTCTTCTCCCGCACGTATGTGGTCTTGGTCCCCGCAAGGCACAGCAGCTTCTCAAGGTCATCAACCTCAACGGAGGCGTGGTGAACAGCCGAGATGAACTGGTAGGCGACCCAGACAAGAAAATTATGCCAGCTGTTGGCTTCAAGGTGTGGACAAACTGCGCTAGTTTCTTGTACATCCAGCACGAGCCTACCGATCCCGAATCCGAGTATCTCGACGGCACTCGTGTGCATCCCGAAGACTACGAGCTTGGCCGCAAGATGGCCGCTGATGCCCTTGAGATGGACGAGGAAGACATCAAAGCCGAAGTCGACGAGAATGGACCTGCTGCGGTTGTGAAGCGCCTGGTGCGTGACGAGGCTCAGGACAAGGTCAACGACCTCGTCTTGGAAGAATATGCCGAACAGTTGGAGCAACAATTCAACCAAAAGAAGCGCGCCACCCTCGAGACCATTCGCGCTGAGTTGCAAGTCCCATACGAGGAGCTGCGGAACAAATATAGTTACCTCAACTCAGACGAAGTCTTCACCATGTTGACAGGTGAGACTCGGGAGTCGCTGACTGAAGGTATGATTGTACCTGTCAAGATTCGTCGCGTGTTCCCCGATCGCGTCGAAGCGCGCCTGGACTGCGGAGTTGAAGCAGTGGCGGATGAACACAACTTGCCGCGCACCGTCGGTGGCGACCGCGGATTAGACCCACGCCAGGTATTCCAATCGAACCAGACGGTCCAGGCGAAGCTCCTCTTCCTAAATCGCAAGGGCTTCAGCGCAACAATCTCCCTTGATGAACAAGCTCTCAAGACCGGCTTCGAGAGGCACATTGAGCGGCAACAAGGCGAGTGGGATTTTGAACAGGAGCAAGGGGACAGGGACGCCGAGGCAAAGGAGAAGGAGAGCAAGACCGGTCGCGCCCAGCGTGTCATTAAGCACCCGCTGTTCCGGCCTTTCAACGCAGCCCAGGCCGAAGAGTTCTTAGGCAGTCATAGCCGTGGAGATGTGGTGATCCGACCATCAGGCAGGGGCTTGGATCACTTGGCTGTGACATGGAAGGTGGCTGATGGTGTGTACCAACACATTGACGTGCTGGAGCTGGACAAGGAGAATGAGTTTTCTCTGGGCCGTACTCTCAAAATTGGTGGCAAGTACACCTACTCGGATCTCGACGAGTTGATTGTGGGCCACGTCAAAGCCATGGCTAAGAAGGTTGAGGAAATGATGGGTGATGAGAAGTACAACAACGGCACGAGGGCGCAAACTGGTGAGTCGCTTTTTGCATTCATGGTCGTTTAGAACAATGAGGCTAACAACTTCAACAGAGGCATGGCTTTCAACCTACACCGAGGCCAACCCCAAGCGCAGCATGTACGCCTTCTGCCTTTGCCCGCAGTATCCGGGCTACTTTTATCTCTGCTTCAAAGCCGGCCGTGACGCACCATTCCAGGCATGGCCTGTCAAGATCATCCCGAATGCCTTCGAGCTGCAGAAGAACATGTATCCGGACATGCGCAGTTTGAAGAACGGGTTCAAGTTGCTCTATGCCAACACCAAGGCGAGAGGGCGTTGAGAGATCTTGGCCTTGCGATTCGGCTGGACTTTAGGCTGTCAATCCCATGACGAGGGAGACAGCAGAGCACTTTTTTTTTTTTTTTTTTGGTTTCCTAGACTCCTTCTCTTCCTCCCACTTTTCAATCCTCCTCATTTTTCTTTGGCATGCTAGTAAAGTAGACATTCACACGGTCTGATGGATCGACCGGCAAGGAAAACGCGGCTGAAGACCGCCGGCCTCACTGCGCCTGGAGCTACGGGCAGTGAGAGCCAATTATTCCCCAAATATTCTGATCAGTTGACGTGGTTGGTGTGCGGAGCGTGGTTGGGCGGTTCATTTGGGATTCTGCACCATGAAACAGGTCGCCAGGTCAAAAGTACTGATTGATGCGAATGTTAGCAGCATGGCGAGGTTCTCACAGCATAGACGCGGCAGGTAGTGCGAGGGGCGCATGAATGAATGTGGAAAAGTCGTTTGCTGCGTTCTTCGTTGGCGGAAAAGTTGAATATCTGGAGCTCTTTGTATGATAGACGTGTATACAATGGGTACTGGACATGTAGCAAGGGTCGTCGTGGTCAGAAGCCGATGGCGCGGTCAGGGTCCTGCAGCACTGACGTTGTGCCCTCCGAAGATCGGACTGACGAAAGCTTAAACTACTTTGCGGGACGTACAGTCCGGTCAAAACACCACCACCGCTCGCCCATTGCACTCCAGTCGAGCCTTCTGCTACTCTCGGTTGCTCTTCTATCACTCTTCGTCATCCGGGGAGAAGGCCTATCCATCGGACCTCGGTCGACCTGCGGCGCCCTCTCCGTTTACCCGCCTGCTGTACTCCGTCACACAGTATAGCTGCTCCGTTACCGTTGCCCGCGCACCCTGCAGCTCGCAGCATTCAGCAGAACCAGCAGCTCGTGGTGTGATTGTCTCGCGCCAATCCTCTTTGGCCAGCTGCTATTATCCTCCGGCCCTCCTTCTCCTCTCTCGCCTCGCCTCCCACGGCTAAGTAATTCGCTCAATTCCGGATAATCTGCCAAAATACCCCGGCGCTCTCGTCATTATTTACCCCCACAATGCTCGCCGCTAGGACTGCGTCGAGAGCTTATCGCTCTGCTCCCGCGACCCCTGCCACCAGGTCTTTTGCTTCCTTGACCGCCGCTGCTGCCAGACCTCAGTTCCGTGCTTCTCAAGCTTCGGCGCCGAGCTCTCGCTTTGCTGCTTCCGCCGCCGGTTTCGCCGCTCAAAAGACCAACCTCGTCGCGCCAATCACTCTCGGTTTCGCTACTCAAGCCAGGGGAATGGCGAGCGCCCAGAAGATCAAGGTCAAGAACCCGGTGGTGGAGCTGGATGGTGATGAGATGACCAGGATCATCTGGCAGGACATCAAGGATAGAGTAAGCTTCTCGTGCTGATATGGTTTTCAAGCGCTGATTTTGCTCCTACAGTTCATCCACCCGTGAGTACAAAACTTTCCAGAGCTTCAAATCACACCATCTGACGTGTTCCAAGCTACCTCGATGTCGACCTCAAGTACTATGATCTGGTGGGTACATTCTGGGCATGTGGCCTTGAAAAGGCAATACTGATTGCGTCGTAGGGTCTCGAGCACCGTGATGCCACCAGCGACAAGGTCACGCTTGACGCCGCGGAAGCCATCAAGCAGCACTCTGTTGGTGTCAAGTGCGCCACCATTACTCCGGACGAGGCGCGCGTCAAGGAGTTCAACCTGAAGCAGAGTACGTTGGCCTTGTGGAAAAGCAACACGGCATACTCACCAGGAGCTTTGTAGTGTGGCTGTCTCCCAACGGTACCATCAGGAACCACCTGTAAGGACGATCCATACAATCTGGAGAATGAGACTAAATTTTCCTTAGCGGCGGCACCGTCTTCCGCGAGCCTATCGTCATCCCCCGCATTCCTCGTCTTGTACCGGGTTGGAAGCAGCCGATCATTATTGGTCGTCACGCCTTTGGTGACCAGTACCGCGCCAAGGACCGCGTTATCGAGGGCGAAGGTACCCTGGAAATGGTCTTCACCCCTAAGGGTGGCAAGCCTGAGACCATCAAGGTCTTCGACTACCCTGCAACTGGCGGTGTTGCACAAACCCAGTACAACACGGCCGAGTCCATCTCGGGCTTTGCGCACGCATGCTTCAAGTATGCGCTTGACAAGAAGATGCCTCTGTACATGAGCACCAAGAACACCATCTTGAAGAAGTACGACGGCCGCTTCAAGGACATCTTCCAGGAGATCTATGAGACTACTTACAAGCAGGAGTTTGAGTCGAAGAAGATTTGGTACGAGCACCGTCTCATCGACGACATGGTTGCCCAGATGATCAAGAGCGAGGGTGGTTTCGTCTGCGCTCTGAAGAGTACGTTCCCCGCGATTGAATTTTGGGGGCTCTTGCTAACCCGGTTCAGACTACGACGGTGATGTTCAGTCGGACATTGTTGCCCAAGGCTTCGGCTCCCTGGGTCTCATGACTTCGGTCCTCATTACCCCTGACGGCAAGACGTTCGAGTCTGAGGCCGCCCACGGCACCGTTACTCGTCACTACCGCGAGCACCAAAAGGGCAACGAGACGTCGACCAACCCCATCGCCTCCATCTTCGCCTGGACCCGTGGTCTGGCCAAGCGTGGTGAGCTTGACGGTACCCCTGCGGTCACTGCCTTTGCCGAGTCGCTGGAGAAGGCTTGCGTTGACACGGTCGATGTCGACGGCATCATGACCAAGGACCTTGCTCTGGCCTGCGGCAACAAGAACAGGGACGCCTACGTCACGACCAAGGGATTCCTGGAGGCTGTCGAGAGGAGACTGAAGCAGGGTCTCAAGGAGAAGTTGTAAGAGGTGCTAGAAAAGTTGCATTCGTTTCAGTTTGGCATTTGCATCTTGCAGGCGTGAGCGCGATGCGATTGTACACTAGGTTGCGGGATTTTCCTTGTTGTTGGGAACGGATAATGTGCATAGCATGGGCGGACTTAAAGTCCAACCGAATGGACAGCTCTTTGAAAGCAATGTATCAACAATCCTGTGACCTTGGTTGTAATTCCCATTCCCACTGCGTTCGGAAGACAAATGCTCGCTTGGCTGCAGCTGGCGCTGATTAGATAAGATCCTGAGCACGCACGGACGGCGAAATCCCACTTCGGCGTTGTCGACATTTCGCGGCGAGCAGCAGCGAGACAACGAACCCCCAGTTCGCCCACCATGAGACCCATCCTGCTCTCCGGCCACGTAAGGAACTACCTGCAGCTCCACACGTGCATCCTCCGTTGTCTCTTGCTAACTCGCTTCTCCAGGAACGTGCCTTGACCCAAGTGAAGTACGCCGTCAATGTTCCAACCCACGAAGCCCACGGCGCGTGCTGACTCCCTCAAGGTACAACGCCGATGGCGACCTGATCTTCTCCGTATCCAAGGACCACGTCGTCTGCGCGTGGTACAGCGCCAACGGCGAGCGCCTTGGCACCTACCACGGCCACATCGGAGCCCTCTGGACCGTCGATGTCGACCCCACGACGACGCTGCTCGCCACCGGTGGCGCCGACAACACGATGCGCCTGTGGGAGGTCAAGTCTGGCAAGCTGCTCAAGACTTGGGAGTTCGAGACGTCGATCAAGCGCGTCGAGTTCAGCCCCGACGGAAGGCAGCTCCTGGGCGTGACGGAGAAGCGGAGCGGCCACCTCGGTACCATTTGCGTTTTCGACATCAACCCGGACCCGGAGGCAGAGCAGACGGATGAGCGCAAGCTGAGGATCGTGTGCGAGGATGCGAAGCCAACGGTGGCGGGCTTCAGCTACGGCGCCAAGTACATTGTCTCTGGCCACGAGGACGGCACCGTCACGCAGTGGGATGCCAAGGTAGACCATGAAAGCGGTTATATCGCAGGACCCTCGCTGATTTTTGTCTGCAGACTGGGGAGATGATCAACATTGTCGAGGTCCACGAGCTCGACACGCAAATCACGGACCTGCAGTGGGCTCCCGACAGGACCTACTTCATCACCGCTGGCAAGGACAAGACTGCCAGAGTAAGTCTTGCGGCTTTCATTGGACCTCTCGCAAGAATTGACGTTTGATTTGCAGCTCATTTCCACCGACGACCTCCAAATCCTCCACACCTACGTCACCGACACTCCCCTCAACAGCGCTGCCATTACGCCCGTCAAGGACTTTGTTATTCTCGGTGGTGGCCAAGCCGCCATGGATGTCACGACGACTTCGGCTCGGCAGGGTAAATTCGAGGCCCGTTTCTACCACAAGATTTTCGAGGAGGAAGTTGGTCGTGTGCGCGGCCACTTTGGACCGCTCAACTACGTTGCCGTCCACCCCAAGGGCACGGGATACTGCTCCGGTGGTGAGGACGGTTACGTTCGCGTTCACCACTTTGACAAGCCGTACTTTGACTTCCTGTATGAAGTGGAGAGGGAGCAAAAGGCGGCAAACTTGTGAGAGGGGTGTGTGGGTCTGAATTGAAAATGCGAAATCCGTGGGGTTCCAAAAGAGAGGCTCTTGCAGGTTTTGGGTTCCTTTTTCACGAAAGCATGTCTGGCGTTTGTCGGGGGGGACCGGGCTGGAATGAGGCCCGGCACGTTTACCCAAAAGCGACGCAGAGGTAGAGAGCAGGCCCCCGGTCGTGGGGAGGATACGATAGAAGACAAACAAGCGGCATGCCGATAACATCAGATTGAAATGCTTCATTCTTTCATTCTTTCTTTCTTTCTTTCTTCCTTGTTGGTGTTGCGGCTTGGCCCGTGTGGCTTGCCCCCGGCCGCCACCGGGCCACCGCACGTTTCCGTACTACTGGCTGTGGCGTCCCCGCTGTCCCAAGGCCACTGCAGCTGCTCTCCACCACCCACCTCATCGCCCCAAGACGCCGACGGAAATGTCGCCCATCTCGTGCTATGCTATTCCCAGATAGACCATCTCGCGACCAACGGTGGGGTCTCGCTTGGACCATTCGAAAGGTCGTGTAAGTCCCCGTCTCTGCTTTAAAATGTCCCCCGCCAGCCTGTCCTTCCCTCTGTTTGTTTGTATCGCTGTCCTTTGGCCTGTCATCGCCTCAACTGGACGGACCTCTTTCCTTCCTTTGGCTTCGTTACCGCTCAGCTTCTTATCATGGGCAGCCCGGTCCTTTTTGCGACAACAGTGCTGCTGGCTCTGCTCTTCACCATGAGCGAGTCCACGCGAGCAGCCTACATTCCTTCCAACTCGTCTTACTTCAAGTACACCACCGTCACTGGGTTTTTCCTGCAAGATGAAAATTCAACCGATGCCAAGACTTTTGACTACGTGCGTAGCTCGATAAAGGCTCTTGAGAGCAATTCATCATTCAACTGTTGAGACTCAAGCTGACACCCTGCAGTCTAAAGTCAACCTGGGCCTGATCAACCGCACATACCCAACAGACGATTCATACGATCCTTCGGGCAAAAGGACGCAATGGGAGCGCTTCGCCCACTACGTCTCGAGCCTCAACGCAAATGCCGCGTCCAGTGAGCAGTACAAAGTGCTCATCATGGGACGGCATGGCGAAGGCTACCACAACGTAGCCGAGTCTTTCTATGGCACGCCAGCATGGGACTGCTACTGGTCGCTGGCCGACGGCAACGGTACCATCAGCTGGGCCGACGCGCACCTGACCGACACTGGCATCCAACAAGCCCTCGTCGCCAACAACTTTTGGGCCAACGCCCTCGCTACGGCCGGCATCCCCGCCCCCGAGTCGTACTACGTCTCGCCGCTGGCGCGCTGCCTCGCCACGGCCAACTACACCTTCAGCAACCTGTCGCTCCCCGAATCGCGCCCGTTTGCGCCCGTCATCAAGGAGCTGCTGCGCGAGAGCATCGGTCTGCACACGTGCGACCGGCGCAGCTCCAAGACGTGGATCCACTCGACGTATCCGTCGTGGGACTTTGAGGCGGGCTTCGCCGAGGACGACCTGCTCTGGAACTCGCACACGCGCGAGTCCAGCACGCAGCAGGTTGCGCGCCTCAAGACGCTGCTTGACGACATCTTCGCCTCAGACAACTCCACCTTTATCTCTCTGACTAGCCACTCGGGCAGCATTGGCGCTACGCTCAAGGCCCTCGGCCATCGCACTTTTAGCCTCGTCACCGGCGCCGTCATTCCCGTCCTTGTCAAGGCGGAGCGCTTGTCAGGCCAGGCGCCGTACATGAGCATCGAGCCGAGCACGACGGGCGCTCCGTCTTGCACTGCGAATCCGACGCCTACGACCGCTGCCGTGTCGACGGCGGCGAGCGTGAGTGCGACGTCGACGCTGTTGTAATTAAGACTGCGTGGTTGTTAATAGAATTTGTTCGACATTTCCATTGTTGCAGATACTGCATTTACATCAATGCTCCACCATTAATTGTCTCTATCTTATTCTGGGAAAGTCCCTCTACGTGTGTCCCTCTGTTCCTCGCTCAGTCTCTCGCTGCTACGTACCGCAAAGTTTTCAGTGGGGCACATTCTTACTGTAAGAGCTGCCCCTGAAATACTCACAAATACACATTTCCCATCATCGCAACTCAGACACGGTGCAAAATCCCCAAGAAGCCGTCCCGACTATCCCCACCACCACCAACACCACCACCAAAAGCATTACACGCACCCTCGTCACTCCCATAATCCCTACCCTCAATCATCGACTCTCAACCGCATTTCCTTTTCCTCTGCCATCCACCAGTGCACCCACCTGCGCCTGTCTGTCTATCTCGCTCCCCCTGATTATCGCCATCATCACATGTCAGGCATCCCACGCCCGCCACGACGTTCGAAGTTGCCCTTCTTCAGCCCTACGTCCCTCTTCTGATATTCCCCCTCGCGGATGATCGACCTGTGCGCGTTTTCGGATCACGTCAACGACCAAAACCACCTCATTCGCCTTTCACATGCGCTAGTAATTGCGACTTTTGAAGTTGTGTGAGCAGTGGTACATTGACGCGTTTGCGCGGCAGTGTTGAAGACGCCTGGCATGGAGAGGGATGACTTGAACGGTGTGTGGGTGGACCGAAGGTGCAGGTAGGCAGGTTTCGTCTCTTTGCAGTGGTAGCGCCGCCGCTCAACAGCAAGTCTCGCTCTGCCCCCACGCGCGCAGCCTCTGGCCTTTTCGCATGGTTGCGCTAGTGAATGCGACAGCTTGAGGTTTTGCTGCGAATGGTAGGTACTGCGACGTTTTGGGGGCAATGATGCGTGGGGCAAGGGACCTGAGAGACGGACTGGTCGTGGTGTTGACGGTACATACTGTACTACTATACAACGGTGCGGTCGGTCCGTCTTTCTTTGCAGCCGCAACACACACCATCTACGGCAGGGCCTCACTTGCAGAGCCTTTTTCGGATGCGCTAGTTTCTGCGACGTTTGAAGTTGTGTGAGTAGTGGTAAATCGACGTGTTTTGATGGATGACTATGTTGGTGATGTGTGGAGGAGAGGAGAGACTGGTTGGTTTGTTGGTCGGTTGGTCGTTGAGTTGGTGGCCGTACCAACCGCAGGATGTTAGCATGGATGTTTTCTCGCCGCACCAGAGACACCCAACAGCACACACACCCACTCCTTTCGTCCAACCTTTTCCGGATGCGCCAGCCAGTGCGACGTTTGAAGTTGTGCTGCGGATGTTCTTCTGTATAGGCGCATTTGCTTGCGCTAACGAAGATCTGCGGGGAGAGATTAGTTGGTCCCTGAGTTGGCTGCCTGTGCCAAAGACATGTTTCTTTGCGGCGGCAACGCCCCAGTGGGAGCAGCCTTTTTCTTCTTTTTTTGCGGTACGCTAATATTTGCGACGTTTGAAGTTGTTCTTGTTGTGCGAGTGCTGCGTCATCAATTCGTTTAATCGGATGTGCGTGAGGAGGAAGTGATGGTGTTTGAGTCGGCAGAGTTGCTTTGATTGATGGACGGAGGAAAGAAGAGCACGATGTGATGTGAAGGGAAAGGAAAATGGAGAGAGAGGAGAAGAGAACAATTAAAAAGGAGAGAGGAAAAGAGAATCGGAGAAGGTCATCTTAAGTCTTATACAGTGCATACAGCCCAGACTCCATCTCTGCACCTCCAGGTGACTGAGGAATGGTCCATCTCCCTATTTTCACCCCCACGCAACCATGGCACACCACACAACATCTTGACCTCACGAGCAACTGCGCCACTCTCTTCGCCGGCGTCAGAAGAACATTCAAACAAACAGACAAGCAGACAGAAGATCTTGGTGAGCACTTTAACCACAGATTCGCTTGTAGTGCCGTCTGCCACTTTCAAAGTCCAATCAATCCATTAATCCATTGCAGCTATCGTTGAATACACTTGCCATTTCTTCGCCATCCAACGCTTTTTTCACCGTTCCAAAACACCATCCCATCACGCTGCCCCTCATGCTCTCCTGAAGTACCCTTTATTTGGTTCGCCTGCGCCATGGGAGCATTCACTTACTATTCAACATCTGGATCACCGCAGCATCCCTCGTGCTCCCTCCCTCCTTCCTCCTGCCTTCCATTCCACCACCGCCGCTCTACGAACCCACATTTCCCATTCTACGTGTAAACCAGCTAGTACCAAAGCCTTGCCTCGATCAGCACTATCACCATTTCCCCTCCATTCAAAGTTGCAGATCTCGCCTCGTCTTCCATGCCTTTCACTAGCCACTCACTCGCCGCTCTTCTGAAAAAAGGAGGAGCAGACGCACATGCAAAAAGCATCCCGCTTGCCTTGCTTCTCTCGCCTGCTCTACTTGCCAATCGAAAGCCTCGCTACCAGTGTAGTACACCGCACACGCGAATACCACGTTGCGCGCTACGTTTGAAGTTGCGGTGGCTGGGTGCTATTGGTTGGTGGGGAGGATAAGGGAGGGTAGGAAGCACGTGCAGGATGGAGGGAAAAGGAAAGAACGGAAGGATGGTGGAGTTCGAGTTCGAGATTCGAGGGTAGGTATCTAGTCTTTTTTGGGGGTTGCGATGGCTGATGTCGTGGGTAGGTTGTTTGTTTGACTGGCTCCCTGTTGGGTTGTCGCTGAGAGCTTGGAGGAGGAAGAGAAAGCGGTGGGCGTCATGTTTGACGTGGTTATGTCAAAGGACAATCGAACTCCTCTATGCGTCGTACTTTCCTTGGTTCAGAAGAAGCTCGGACTGTTCTAAATGTAAGAAAAATGTTGGAAATAGACGGCGATACGCGGTTGTTGTGTGAAGATATGCGACCTCTAATCATTAAGTGAAGCCTTCAATGCATATCAAAAGCGTTAGTTCATGCCAGTGCTTCCTTCCCCCACATCACCCATTCATCTTGCATGCTCAATTTGCAAAAGCAGCGGCAATTAGTAGATAGGTAGCTGGAAGGCAATTGCAGCAGCAAGGCCACGTTTTTCTTCGGAGATCCAGTCAACTACATGTAGTCAACCAGACATGCCAACAGCAGTGAAGATAAAGACAACGACATCGACAAGGATCCACGTCCACCTCCGCACTGAAATCAGACGATCAAACTTGCAGCGAGACGCTGCAATTGGCCAAAGAATATTTGAAAGAGCCTAGGGGAAGGGTAGGTACCTCACTCCAGGCGAGGCTTGCACTGTCGTGGGTTTCCGCAAACTTTGAAAGTTTCAGTGTTTCCAAGTACTTGAATCCAGGAGGGCAGCTTGGATGATTCCTATTAGTTGCCCGTGAAGGTTGAGGAATGCCTCCATCTACAGCAAATCAGGACACACATAGTAGAGGTTAGCTGTAGATCAAACAGCAAGAAAGGCGATACAATTATGACACGCAAAAAAGCCAAGTCCAGCTGCAAGAAAAACGAACGAACTCAGAGGGTATAGTGAAAGATGCAACAGGAGTGATTCTGTGAAAATGCTGCGACAAAACAAGTGAAAAACTATTACAGTGATGAAGTAGATGGTTCCCACGCGCCATGGCAATGAATTGACGGATCCCACGCCGTCTTAAAATTCCGCAGCAGTTGTAAAACGCTCGGGCTCCGGTCGTTCGACCTTTTTCTCGGTGTCTTGACTCTTCGCTGCGTCCTGCTTCTCCCCAGTCTTGTTCTCGACCTCTTGAAGTTGCGCAGCGTCATGCTTTTCTCTGTCCATTTCTTCTTCGACTGCTTCCTTCCCCTCGTCTTCTTTCAATACTGAGGCTCTGGGGCCATTCGTCTTCGTCTCTACACCATGACTATCGGCATCTTTCTCCCGCATGCTGCTCTGGAAGCTCATGAGGGTTGTCGTGCTCGGATTCGGCTTGTGGTTACCCACTTGCAGTTTGAATGGGTACGCGATGCCTTCGCAAGTTGGTCGGCTGCTTGTGTTGTTGCTAGGAGGGATAATGGTCGGGGCAGCATCAGCGTCCTCTGACATCACAATGAGAGGCTGCTGGGCATCCGAGGTGCTCAGCCTAGGACTAGGGATAGGGGACGAGAAGGCAGTGTCGGGGTCACGAGCGCGAGTGGAGATTGTGGCAGCAATGGAGCCAGTCTCAGGGTAAGACGCCGATACCGGGAGAGAGAGAATAGGAGGAGGAGAGGACGCCGTGGGAAGCTGATCCGAGAGCATTCCTTCGGTCGATGCTGGATGCCATGTGTTTGAGCCTGTTTGACCCTCGTCCGTTACCGTGCGACGGCGGGAACGTGGGCGGCTATCGACGGTCAGGCGTCTACCTTTCTTCTTGCTGCTCATGCTGACTGATCTGGGTCGAGCTTTGGCATCAGTAGCACCATCAGGCGCCACGGCCGCCTCCTCGATCGAGTCGGCGCGTGTTTCGCGTCGAATGGTCGCTTGGTCGTGTTTACTGCCCCAACCGCTCCACATGGCAAGACCCCAACCTTTGACCTTCTTGATCCGTGGCAGGTCTTTATCTTTCAGCCGGCGCCCCGCAAGGGCTGTAGGCGGTGGGGTTTCTCCATCAAAACCTTCGTAGCCGGCGGCCATCTCTTCGATTCTTCGGCTTTGCACTGCGCGCTTCTCTTTTTCGAATTTCTTCGTACAGCGCTCTTGCACGTTCATCCACTTTCTCACAGGTCCTTCCTTGATGATTCCAATCTCGGTTGGAGATATTTGAAGGAGATGGATATTTTCCGGAGGCTCCATTGCACGTGTCCTGCCCTGTCTGTCTATTCGTTGTCGTATCATGTGGTGCTCGAATGGTGGTAGAGGGTCTCCTGCGCGACCAATTATATCTCTGCCGTCCGTATTGGTACCATCTGGCTGTAGCGGCTCGGTGGAGCTACTGACGACGGGCCTCTCAGGACTAGGCTCTGGAGACTCGCCAATGTCAGATACCTCTTCGTCGTCCAAGATGTCGATAGGCTTCTTCTGGGCTCGTGCAAGGGCCCAGGCTCCAAAATGAGCCACGGACCTGTACATCAATTTTGCCGGGCGTGTGAAACTGAGGGTATGTGGAACATGACAAAGATCATCCCAGACCTCCAGCTTAACGTCCGTCGGTGGGTATCGATCGGCTTCTTCTTTGACCCTCTCTTGCTCTTCCGGCGTCAAGTGCGATAGGTCAGGCAAGTAGTTCATGGGAGCAGCGGCCTTGTGCGCAAGGTACACTTGCTCGTCGTGTAGAAGCTCTCCCCCTCCAACCTGAATCAACAGCGGCGGAAGGCCACCCAAAGTCGGTTGTAGAACAGGAGAGACAAGAGGGTGATTGAGCAAATGGTTAGCCGCATAAAGCTGAATCTGGTCCTTGATCGTGATGAGCTTGCCATCGATAGTGACTGTGAGGTTTGGCGGTGGCAGGGCGAAAGATGATCCAGCCGCCTTGGTGTTGGGATCGAGCGGATCTGGAGCCTGTCCGTCCACCTGCTTTTCAATGGAATAGCCCCGAGCACGATTCTCTCCTTCCTCCTTTGTGTCTTTGACCGTTCCAGTCTTATTCTTGCGCGAAGCGGCGTTCAGCTCAATGGAACCCTTTTTGATGGCTTCCAAATCGTCCGCGTTGGGAGGTGGCCAAGCCATTGACGGCTTGTGAGAGAATCCGTGAGACGGGATGTAATCGAGCTTCCCGTCACCGAGAAGACTTGGAAACGAGTGTGTGAGGTCGACCCAAGGAGAGAGCAGAATGCCACCAGCTGGGAGAGGAATCCCCTGATCGCGAAGTGTAACGAGGAGAGACAATGCCATTCCACCACCCGCCGAGTCGCCGGCTACGAGGATGGTGGATGGATGGTGATCCTGCAGCAGATAAAGGTATGCTGCAATAGCGTCGTGTATGCCGCAAGGAAACGGGAATTGTGGCGATAGTCGATATCTCGGAGCGAAAATTCGGGCCTTCAACTTCCGGGCGTGTCTTTGCATTTGGTATCGGTGCTCGTCAACGCTTCCAAAGTAATACGCGCCGCCATGAATGTATAAGATTATCCTCTGCCCCTTTGGATCTTGTGCAGCCTTGCGCTCAGAGTAATCTTTTCGCATCTCGATCCACTCAGCCCTGAACTCGGTGTTCTCGCCGCGCCACTGCCACCATGTCTTACCACCGACCCTCTCGATTCCATCGGGACTCAATTGTGTCTGGAGGAGATCGGCAGCGCGGGTCAAAAAGTCCAGTGGAATGGTTACATCGTCTGCCTTGACCCAGGCTGGAACTGGCACCCATTGCTGAGTAAATGCCTGGACTTCCTCGACGGTGTGATCGGCAGCATAGTGCAAGAATTGACGGACAAGCTGTAGTCCTTCGTGATAGCCAATATATGCGGTTGGCTTTCCTTGAAGAGGCTTGCGATTCAAGTACTGGAAGCTCCCAGTAAGTAGGTGCAGCAGCTTCTGGCTGCGGATGGGCGGCTTACGTGGGAAAAGTAAGTCTCGATAACAGTTGGTGTGACAGCAGCGGCAACGGTCAAGGTATTCAGGACCATGGTTGGTGTCTTAGAAATCAAGGGAGAAGAAGAAAAGAGAGAGCGCAACAAGAGGGCAGGTTTTGGAGATGCAGCAATCAGATGGGGATCATGGTCGACGGCCGAATAGGACGAACGAAAAAGGCAAAGGAGCGTCAAGAAGGATATAGGAGAGGAGAGGCGATAGGATAGCGACTGTGCCGCGCAGATAGGGGCTGTGGGACGAGCGCAGGACAAGTCTGGGGAAGTTGGATTTGATGTGGCTCAGGCTCAGGCGGCGACTCTCGGGAGGGTCCAGCGCTCGCGCCAGCCGACGTCATTGCCTGCAGGCCCAGGACCGGTGCGTGGGAAATCTCTGTGCCCAACCTTCAATTTGCACCACCACCACTCGCTCTCCCCCCCCACCACCGCGGCCTTTGCCATGTCGGCCTCCAACACTAACGGCCCTGATTCTGTTGCCTCCGGCTCGAGTGCAGGTACGTCCCGTCTCGTTTCCGCACCTTGGCCGCGCACGGTCGTCTGATCTCCTCGCAGCGCAGCAACTCAAGTCCGAGCGTTTCGGTCAGGGCATCTGGTTTGCTCTGCAGGCATGGCCTGCCCTCACCGTTGCCATCCAGAGTCAGTTCGGAGGCCCAGATGGCGCCGACAAGCGTGACTGGCTCGCCGCAGCCATCCAAGAGATTTTTGAAAACAACCCCGAAACCGACCAGCTCGACATCGAGACCGTTCTGCTGCAGGTCATGGAAGACGAATTCGAGGTACGCTTAGAAGACGAAAGCGAAGTTTTGGTCGCCACCACAATTATCAAACTCAAGGACGAGGTCGCCCAAGGCAAGTTCGACACGGTCGATGCCATGGAGCGCAGATGGCAAGAGAGGAGGGGCAAGGGACCGAATCTAGGCAACATTCAGGTCGTTCAAAAGGGCGGTGTCGGCGATGAAAGCGACAGCAGCGACGACAACGAAGACGAGGACGAAGATGCGACCATGGAGGACGCGCCGCAACTTGTTCCTGCAGCGCCCAGAGAAAAGCCCGAGCCCGAAGTCGACGAAGACGGTTTTACCAAGGTGGTGAGCAAGAAGAAGCGTTGAATCAAGACGTGCGGTTCTGCATTTCTGCGACCATGTGAATAAGCAAGGCGTTTCCGGCGTCATACGGCATAGTTGGTGTGGCTGTGACTTCAATGGGGCACTATAGACGGAAAGAAAAGGGAGTTTTGCTTTGGAGAGGATCGCGCAAATCTAGATAATAATTTATTTGATCAATGAGGGGTCAACAATGCGTTTCGCGACTGTGTCGTCGGCTCGCCGAATGCGGCTGCTCGAGCGGGAGCCCCCGCCGCCGCCGCCGCTGCGCCGCCGACCCAACCAGGAACCGTATCCCGATCAACCCGTCTCCGTGCCGTCATCACTTCCGCTGCTCCTGTAGAGACGCAAGCGACCATCCAGTCGCACCGCTCACCCCTCAGAAGGCCTGCGCCCACGCCAATACGAATCGCCCCCATCTTGTCTCTTGTCGCGAGTGCCGCAGCAGCTTCCCACCGCCCCACGCCTCGCCATGGACGTCGCATACGACCACATCCAGGAGGAGAGCTTCCCCGACGACGAGCGCCCCAAAAAGCAAGACCAAGCCAAGGAGAAGCCAAAGCAAAATGACTTCAACACCGAAGTCCAAGAGGCCTACAAAGCCATTTCGAACAGCCCATGGGCTGCTCGGCTCGGCGGCCTTTGGGGCACCGTCAAGAAGCAGGCAAGCAATGCGTGGCCTCTGTTGCCAGCTAAACACGTACTAATTGCCATCCACCACAGGGAGAGACATACTACGAGACTGCGCGCCAGCAGTCACAACCCTTTGTAGAACAAGCCAACCAAGGTCTCACTGGCCTGCGCTCTACCATTACTACCCACACTCGCAACATCTCTACATCGTTGCCTCAAGTGCAGCTCCCAGAGGCCGACTCGTCCTCCAAGACCACAGTCACAGACAAGGACGGCAACACTGTCGAAGTCAACGCCGCCGCGACTGCAAACCCCGCAACCGAAAATGCAGAACGCTCCGAATCTCTTCCCGCCGATATTGTCAAGGAGGCTGAAGGCATGCTTTCGCGCTTGCGTTTCGAGGGGGCCAAGAGGCTTAAGGATATTCAACGCGCCGAAGATGCGGCCGACGAGGCTCTGCTTAAATTTGGAACCAATATTCGCAACTTTTTGCGCGATGCCGTGACCATTGCGCCGCCAGAGGATGGAAGCCCCGCGGACGGCTCGCAGTCAAAGGTGCTTTTCGAGAGCAAAGATGCCGATGGAAAGCGGATCATCCACACCACTCGTTTCGACGCGCAACTGCATGTGATCCACTCCAATTTGGATGGCTTCGCAAAGGACCCGGAAAGCCCAGAATGGGATGCCTGGACCAAGAATTTTGACATTGACAAGAAGACAGCGGATATCACAAAGGACCTCGAAAAGTATCCCGAATTAAGGAAATCAATGGAGGCCTTGGTCCCGGACAAGGTCGAGTACAAGCCGTTCTGGACTCGCTACTACTTCCTCAGACATGTGATTGAGAGCGAGGAGCAGCGTCGCAGGGAGATGCTGAAGGGTACGTACACCTCAAATCGGTTGGTTTCCGTCATTGCTTACACGTAGGTATAGCCTCTGCTTCTCGGGTGGACGAGGAAGAGGTCGGATGGGACGACGATTCGGACGACGAAGCCGAAAAATCAACTGCCAACAACTCTTCTCCGGAAGCGGGTCTTTCCAACTCCAAAGACACGCTCAAGCCTTCGGCGGCCGAGACGGCCAAGGGAGATGCGCGCAAACTTAGCGACGAGCGCTCCCAGCCCGACAGCGACGCCAGCTATGACGTTGTCAGCGGTGCCACGAGCCGCGGGCCCGGTAGCCCCAAGGAGGCCAAGCGTACGGCCGCCGAGGAGAGCGACGAGGAGGACTGGGAATAGGACTCCGCCTGCTACTCAACTTTAACCTGACGAACCGGACTTTGTTTTGTTCCTTCTTTTCTCTTCTTTGGGATTCTCTGCTTGGGTTTGAAATTGGGAGCTTGTACGAGACTGCTCTTGCTAGTTCCACCTCGATCATCAACATGGAGGGCGGCGTTCTTAGGGATGGACGGGCATGGATGATGGGATGGGCCGCGCGGATCGCATGCACTGCATGGCAGTAAGGATTCTGCCACGCGCGCAGACGGATAGGAAACTGCGATGCCGGCGGGGTACGAGGCGTGTTTGCTGGTGTTGTCTGTTCGGTATGAGCAACGTCAACAATGCGATGGATGAATTGAATTTGTCGATGGTTGAAGTTGCGCGTGATGTGTGGCCTCAATGTCTTTGGTGAGCCGCCGAAGCACTGAGCTGACTTATGTGAGGCCCCAAACAGATGCTTCCCTAATGTGAAATCTGTAGGAGCAGCAAGCACTTTTGAGACATCAACGTCTGGAATCGAAAAGATGGGACAGCAATGTGTCTCGTTTCCACAGACGATCTACAAGTAGCCGAGTCCTCAATAAGCTTACTACGTTCAAAGTTGTAAGCCGCCTACCATAACAAGATTCTCATTGGGCTCTCAATACTGCTACGTTTGAAGTCGCGCAGAAGCTTCCATGACCTTCTATAGGAAAGTTGGCGCCAACTCTCAATAGGACTACTACGTTTGAAAATGCGCAAACGCAACCGTTGTCCGCTTTAGGAAAGAGGTTGGCTCTACTCTCAATAAGCTTGCTACGTTTGAAGTTATAAGTCGCCTGCCAACACTGGTTCCTCAACAGGCCCTCAATAGGATTGCTATGTTCGAAGTTGCGTTGAAACTTCTACGGTCTTCTGTGGCCAAAAAAGGGTAATGGGCGACAACTGTCTCCTCAATAAGCTTGCTACGTTCAATGTTGCAAGCCGAATGCCATGAAAAGTTCCTCAATGGACTCTCAATAGGATTGCCACGTTTGAAGTTGCGTGGAAGCTTCCATGGCCTTCTATGGACAGAAAGGGCAATGGTTGCCAACTGTCAATAGGACCGCTACGTTCGAAGTTGCGCAAACCAACAGTTGTCCGCTTTAGGAAAGATGTTGGCTCTGCTCTCAATAGGACGGCTACGTTTGAAGTTATATGGTGCCTTCCCATGTTCCCCACCGCTCACGCCCTCAATAGGCTTGCTACGTTTGAAGTTGAACGAGAGCCACAACTTGGCCCGACGGGGAGGGTTGGGCCCCATGTGTCTTACTAAAATTCCAGTCTCACTTGGACAACTCTCTGATCAGACGACAGCTCCGATATATCTTTTATATGCCATGAACCTATCCAGCAAGCCGACTGGAGAGTCAAATTCAACAACGCCCATTGATGCAAACGCCCATGCTAACCAGCAAACACAGAAGGCGCCCCATTCTCTCCATCTCTTGAGCTACACCAAATAAACACATTGACATCCCGACAGACCGAGCTCTCAAACCGAGCCTGATTCCGGCAGTGTCTCAGGGTGTCGTCCATGGCCAGCAACCTGCCCACGAGATTGACTACCACGAGTGCTAGCGACAGGGCGTGTGGCCTTGCGCAGCAGCGGGCTTGGACTGGCACCTTGTCCGACATCCCTCTCCCTGCTCGGCAGTGGAACGTCTCGATGCGGCAACGACGCACTCGACGACAAGGAAGCAGACGAGCCGGCGACGGGACGCCGCGGCGAAGGACTCGGCCGGGACGTCGCCGCACTGCTTGGATACGGGTAAGGAGGATCGGACGCAATTTCAGCACCATACGGCGTCGTCTGGCGCGAATAGCCGCGGCCCGGCGAGCTGGCGTCGTAGTCTGCGACAGCGGCGTGCTCGACGAGGTACTCCTCGCCGCGGCGCTTGATGGGGCTCTCGTCGTAAGGGTCAAAGCCAACGCGGCGCGTGGCTTCGCGGCGGACGCGCTTGCGGAGATCGGCGTCGTTACCCGCGCCGACGGTGCTACTCTCCGAAAGGAAGAAGGTGAGGAGTTCATCTGGGATCGAGAGGTGGCTGTTTTGCTGGAATTGCTGCAGTGCCGTCAGGCGGATCAGCATTTCGAGGAGGGAGAGCGAGGTCTTGATGGGCGGAAGGCCGGGCACGGCGCTCGGCGGTGTGGATTGAGGATAAGGAGATGTGGTTGGACGTCGTTTCGTCATGGCCGTTGGTGGTGGTGAGGACTGAGTGGGTCTTGCTGGGCTGGGAGAAGGCGTGCGCAGGTCGAGGTTGGACATGCCGGCTGTCAGACGCGGGTCGAGCGATGAGGAGCGGTTGGGTTCCGCGGTGTCCGTGCCTGTGCTGGAAGATGGGATTTCGGTCTCGTCCAAGTCTTCGTTGTCTGAATCTGGCTCTTCCGAGTAGACCTCAAAGGCCATCCACTCCAGGTCGAGATCCGGTGGCAGGCGCCAGTGTTCAAGCGGTGGTGCGGAGGTCTCTGGTGAAGGCTCTGATTCTGGGGCTCTTGACTCGCGGAGGAGTTGTGCGTCTATTTCTGATTGCTCGTCTTCCCCTGCTGCGCTTGGAGATTCGCTCTCAGGCTCGGCCTCGTCGAACCAAGCATTCTCTGAAGCCTGTCGTTCCATCATCCGCCTTGGTGGTACCGCATGTATGTCGCGTTTCAAGAGGAGGATAGGGTTGTTGATTTCTCCGTCGGTCCCAATGTTGAGAATTTTGCCAGTATCTGCGTAGAAGATTTTGGAAACCTCGTGGATGGGAATGACCTCTCTGATGCCTGCCTGCCTGACGTCTTCGAACGGACCTGGCTGCGGTTCGTCCTCCTCAAAGGTATGTACCCGGTCGTCATCAAGATCTTCAATCAAGACGAGCTGGTACGCAAATTCGAACGCTCTGCCTTCTGCAGCCCGAATGCTGCCATTAGAATGTGTCGGTCTGCCAGATTGCACTGTAGATGATGGAAAATCATACAGCCTATCCAGAGGCACTCTCATGAGCCTGACGCGAGCTTTGTGTATTACTTCTTTCCAAGTGGTTTCTCTGATTCCTTCTTCATCGTGTGGGCGGATGTGACCCGAGAAAAGCATGTACATTGAAAGTGTGAAACCTGGACCGATTTGTACAGCATTCGATGAAATTGCTGAATATTGCGAGTCTCCAGCGGTAAGGAAAGTGCTAGCTTGCAACAGTCTAGACGGAGAGACCGTGGCTGGCAGCGAAGTCGAAAGATTTGCCCCAGAGGTCGTTATGGCAAGATTAATGAGCGGCACTGCATCCTCTATGCGTTCCAAAAGCTTTCTGATATCCGAAATGATCAACTTGAGCTCCATTTCATTATAGGCTTTTGACTGCGCGCGGGAGCTGCCTCGACGCTGTAGTTCCTCTTCGCCAGCGGCCTTGGCAAGGCGCTGACCCAAGGCTTGGATCTCCCACCGGAGAGACTTGGTCAGGCTGACGGCAGATTCCAAAGAGGTGTTGCCACGGGCGGAAATCAATTCGATCATGTCAATAGCGGGGGAAATGATTCTGATCTTGGCCTCCAGACGCCTCTGGAGAGTTGCCAGTTCCTGTCTGTCTTCTATGTTGCCGACAGATTTCAACAGACGGGAGCACTGCTTCATGGCATAGCTACTCGTAATGACTATGCCAGAGCGGATGGCATAGTTCATCGCCTGCTGCGTGACCTGGTGGGTGTAAGTACATATCAGAAACAAAGAGCGGAAAGGCCGGAAGCATGGAAAATAAGAATACCACCAACCTTGGAAAGTAGAATATCCATGATGAGAATCAGACCGTTGGAAATAGGCGAAGAGCGAGGTTGCAAACAGGCATTCAAAGGAGATGGAGAGAGTTGCAGATGCGAGCCTCAGCGGAATGCAAGGCTTCGAATTGATGGAGTATATCTCTTTCTGAAAGACCTGCCTCTGTTTTGAAAAACAGAACGGCAGACTCCAGTTGTGTCGGAGTGTTGCATGGCTGAGCAGCGTTTGGAGCGGTGATGGCCATGGACCGAATGGGGCTTAGCGTGGACGGAGTCGGCAGTGAGTCAGGTTGGCACAGCCGGATTTCTTCCGACCGTTGTAGCGAACCTTGAGCCGCCCGTGCACTCAATCCCGTCGAAGTCGAAGCCCCACCATTTGCAGCCCAAAGCTTGCACTTCCCAAGGACGAGTGCATCCAGCCATTCAATCTCCGTCGCCAGGCTCTGTCATTCGACGCTTTTAAGGCGTGCTCTTCTCTTCTGTCACTGCTTCTTCCTCCAGTGACTCGACATTTCTTCTGTCCTTTCCTACCCTTTTTTTTAATCCCCCCACTTCACCGCCAAAATGGCTGACCTCAACTCGTGGGAAGACGACAAGGACGCTCAGGATGAGAGCCTTGCCCAACAAGCGCAGCAGCAGATTAACATCAACAACGCTGCGCGCGCACCCTCCTTCACACCCGGCGCCGCATCCTTCACGCCCGGCGCAGCGTCCTTTACGCCTGGCCAGCCCTTCCAACCCTACGGCGGCTACCAGCAGCAGTACGGACAATACTATGGTGGGCAACAAGGCTACGGAGGATACCCGCAGTATGGTCAACAGCAGCAATATGGTCAATACGGCTATGGCCAGCAGGGCTATGGCTACGGAAACCAGCAATACGGCGGCTATAGCCAGCAGCAAAACTTCCAGCCCCAACAGCAACAAAGCCAGGCCCCAAAGATTGCCAAGAGAGGCGACGACTTGAAGTCTGAGCCCGCTGCGCCCAAGCCCGCAGCTGCCCCTGCGGCCGAGGCACCTAAGCAGTCCAAGACGCTGTCCATCGGCGGAGACGGCAGCGCAAAGGTTGAATCGACCGGTGGCACCAAAGTGCTCAGTGTGGGCGGCGAGTCTCCGAAGCTGGAAAAGGCCGGCGCGACCAAGGTGCTCAGCATTGGTACCCCCGCCGCCAGCGACAAGCCCGCCGCATCGGCTGCGAAGGCTGCTGCGGATAAGGACAAAGGCGCCCCGGAGGCTGGAAAGAAGGTCACCGCAGCCAAGGCCATCGAAAAGACTGGAGAAGCTGCAGGCCCCGCGGCATCTGGCAAGACGTCGCCCACCCCATCGACCGGCAGGAGCAGCCCTACGAGAGCCGAGATCAAGGCCGCGAAGCAGCAGGCCGACATGGTTGCCCAAGAACAGTCAGCCGACGTTGACGAAGATACTTTGGCTGAGATGTACGGCAAAGAGCACGTCAACGTCATTTTCTTGGGCCACGTCGATGCTGGAAAGTCTACTTTGGGAGGTTCCATTCTTTACGCGACCGGGATGGTTGACGAGAGAACCATGGACAAGTACAAGAGGGAGGCCAAGGAAGCTGGTCGTGAGACCTGGTACCTGTCGTGGGCTCTGGATTTGACCAAGGAGGAACGCTCGAAGGGCAAGACTGTGGAAGTCGGCAGAGGTTTCTTCGAGACTGAGAAGCGCCGTTACTCGATTTTGGACGCTCCTGGCCACAAGACGTACGTGCCCAACATGATTGGCGGTGCATCCCAAGCCGACGTTGGTGTGCTTGTCATTTCTGCCCGTAAGGGAGAGTACGAGACCGGTTTCGAAAAGGGTGGCCAAACAAGAGAGCACGCAGTGCTTGCCAAGACTCAGGGCGTCAACAAGCTTGTCGTCGTTGTCAACAAGATGGACGACCCCACAGTCGAGTGGAGCGAGGAGCGCTACAAGGAGTGTACTTCCAAGCTCACGCAATTTTTGAAGGGTGTTGGCTACAACCCCAAGACTGGTAAGAATAATTCAAGGCGTTTAATACTTTGCTGACGTCTGATATTCAGACCTCACTTTCATGCCCGTCTCTGCCCAGACGACTCTGGGGATCAAGGACCGAGTTCCCAAGGACATTTGCCCGTGGTTCGACGGACCCTCACTCCTCGAATTCCTCGACAACATGAAAACTCTCGAACGCAAGCTCAACGCTCCTTTCATGATGCCCATTGCTGCCAAGTACAAGGATTTGGGCACCATGGTCGAGGGCAAGATCGAGGCTGGTGTCGTCAAGAAGGGTGTCAAGTATCTCATGATGCCCAATCGTGAGCAAGTAGATATTGCTGCTCTTTATGGTGAGACGGAAGACGAAATCCAGGCCGCCACTTGCGGTGACCAGGTGCGCATTCGTTTGAGGGGTATCGAAGAAGAAGACATCCTGCCCGGTTTCGTCATTTGCTCTCCCAAGCGCCCAGTCCACTGCGTCTCCAAGTTCGAGGCGCAGATTGTTCTGCTCGACCTCAAGTCCATCCTTTCAGCCGGCTTCAACTGCGTTCTTCACGTGCACTCTGCGACGGAAGAAGTCACGTTTGACGCCCTGCTGCATAAGCTCGAGAAGGGCACCGGCAGGAAGAGCAAGAAGCCTCCTGGATTTGCCACCAAGGGCATGAGCATCATCGCCCGCCTGTCTGTCACTGGAGGTGCAGGCAGTGTTTGCGTCGAGAGATTCGAGGACTACCCGCAGATGGGACGCTTTACGCTGAGAGATCAGGTAAGACCAATCGATGCTTCCCACATGATGTGGCTGTCAGCTAATTATTCTAGGGTCAAACCATTGCCATTGGCAAGATTACCAAGCTCATTGCCGAGTAAGAGGCGAAAGGATATCCAGGATGGGCGGCATAGTTGAGGCGTTCAAAACATTGATATAGCTACGACGTCATGCAAGTAGGGAGGACCCACCAGAGATGCTCTGGTACATTCTTGGGAGACGACCCTGATTGCCCAGTCGAGGTAGCGAATCTAAAGATTGATTACAGGACCGCCCTTTCTGGATTGTGGCGCGAAGGCGGCTCGAAATGCAGCGTCGGGCGGCGCGTCTGATGTTGAAAATTAACAGTTCGATGGCACAGCGAGAGAAAATGGGTTTCTAGCCTACAGTACTCTTTCAACAGAAATCCAACGGACGACACTCCAATAAATACAGCAAGACAACGGTCTATGCACAAGACGCGCTGACGTTGAATGACAGAAACCAGCAGAAGACCGCCTGATCGAGCATCGGTCCCAGATTCGGACAGGCGCTACAGATCCCCCACAACGGCGGCTAAGCATCAGCTAAGCCGAGCTGGTACAGTCCGCCCACCACATCAACGGCAGTAGTTTCACAAAGGGTCTGGTTGGCTGCGAATGGTGGCTTATCGAATTTGGGGGCGGCGAAAGGGGGCAACCAGTGGAGGGGGGTGGCAGTTGAGGAGCAGCCAAGAGCAGAAGAAGCCGTACCGAAACACATGTACAGTAGTACCTGGTAGCTGTTCGGCTCTCCGACCCGTCTGTCCATATACCTACATACATACCTCCCTGCCTGGCCTGATCCCATTTATCGCCTCGAAAATTCGCCTTCTGTCTCTACTGCCTCGAACGGCCTCAGCAGCTGCGATCACACTCGCTCCGCACCCCTGCCGCCCAGTCCACCCGCCAAATTGACGCTCCGCGATTGTCCCTCGGGCAAGACAAAGAGGGCCACCACAGAACGACCTCAACGCAAGAATGAAGGCGCCGCGCTTTCTCGTCGGCACGCGTAGGGGGAGCAGCAGAGGGGCTGCAACGCCGCGCAGCAGAAGGGTGCAGCCGACGCCGTATCCGCGGGTGCCTTTCCACGCGGTGCGCTGCACGCAGCTCGTGTCGTCGGCCGTCGTCATGAGCGTCATGGTTTTCTTCATTGATCAGCTGGCGCATGATGGGTATGCGACGCCGTGGACGTTCTTTGTGGTGAGTTTTTCTGCTTGACGATGTTTTTGCAGTTGGACTTTTTTCTTTTCTTTTCTTTTCTTTTCTTTTCACTTTTCCCTCTTGCCTTGTTTTCTTTTACGTCAGTATACTTGGGGTACTGTGGCATTCGCTATCGTCTCGGACATAATCTTCAGTTCTCTAGCTGATTGCACTGCGTGATGCACGGATGATGCTGAGATGGCATGCACAGCGACGCCAGGAAGCCTTGCCTTTCAAATCGCTCCTTCAACATCACTACACATTGCCTTCCCAAAGAAGGAGAAAATCGAGCTAACATTTCAACCCCACAGCTCCTGTGCGTCTCAATCCTCACGGTCTTCGCGCTGCTCGTGACCATGATCGCGCACTGCATCGGCGGTCTGCGGCCACAGTTCAACCTGGCGCTCAACGGAGCCCTGCTACTGCTGTGGTCGCTGGGCTTCGGGCTGCTGGCATGGTGGAGCAGCGGCACGCTGGGCCACGTGTGCAGCGTTGCTCGATGGGGAGGTGAAGACGGCGTCATGGTATGTCGCACGTACAAGGCACTATTTGCATTTGCCATGCTGGGGTTGTGAGTGCCACTGCTGCTTTTGGTTCCCCCCGCCCTTTGATTCGAGCATGTATGTATGGGAACGGACAGAATGGAAGCTAAACGGCCATGCCTTGATGTAGCACATCGACCCTCACCGCCGCGCTCCTCGACCTCTACGTCTACAGGCGCTTCACGCAGCGCGGCAGCTACAACGCCATGCTCGACTACGAAACCAAGACCGAAGCCGTGCCCATCCACCCCATCGACCGCGCCTTTGACCCCGCCATCAACAACTTGCGTCACGACG
Organism: Phyllosticta citriasiana; assembly: GCF_038021145.1. NCBI lineage: Eukaryota > Fungi > Ascomycota > Dothideomycetes > Botryosphaeriales > Phyllostictaceae > Phyllosticta > Phyllosticta citriasiana. Next base: position 1,025,154 of record NW_027117281.1, on the reverse strand, counting down.
ACGATGACGATGTCTTTGGCTGTCGCGGGACTAAGGACCAGCAGCGCCAGCAGCAGCAGCTCGAGACGGGTCGCATGTTGGAGGATTATGCTGTCCCTGAGCGCCAGTTTAGGTATGATACAGGGTACCATGGCGTCCATGGTGATATGGAGAGGCGTTGATGGGCAGGAATGTGGACAGGGAGATGGCTAAGGCGAATGGGCATGTGGGGCCTGGGACGAAGGATTGTTTTGAGTGGATGGGAGGGGAGCAAGCAAGTTCTGACGGAACTCAGAGAAGTGGTTGAGGAAAAGGTAATCTTGCGGGAGCGTGGACTTGTTTGGAGTCGGCGTCCTTCAGTAGGGGCGAAGAGGCGGTATGGACGGCATGAGCGGAGTCTCGGGAGTGATTGGTCGATTTTGGAGTTCCGTGCCGTATTGGATCTTTTTGTGGTGGGAAGGTGTTGAGGATTGACTTTGCTTTCATGCACCTTTGTTGCACATCTTTGTCATGAGCAAGACATCTGAATTGATCTCGAGTTAAGTGGCAGAGAGCTATGCCCAACGGAATTCCAGTCTGAGAGGTCTGCTCCAATCAATCTCTCACCTCTACCGCCTTCTTCTCAAAATTGGTTGCTCCCACCCATGTGCTGTCCTCACATTTCAAGGACGCATCAACCCGACTTTCCACCACCAGCCTTCTTCGGGCTACCATGACCACTCGTCCTCGCTCTCTCCTTCTGTGGAGCCTTGTCCGCGCCTCCTTCAGTCGGATCTCTCGGCTTGCTAATGTCCGGGTTGCCAGGGCTGACGTCGAGGGGATTGGGGTCCTGCATCGGGAAAAATTCTGGTCAGCAAAACGAATACCACGACGTGACAGCAGATACATGACGGCACCCAGGACGGGCTCGTCTCAGCTCTAATCAAGCGAATCAATCACGTACGCTGGGACCGGAATTCCTCACCTCCCCACTCTCGCGGTCAGCCGTCGCCGTCTCCTCCTCCGGGCTCGTCTTGTTCGGGTTGAAGGCGGCATCGGTCGTCTGCGCGGCCGCGTGGTCGCCGCTGCTCTTGCTGTACTCGGTGCTCGTCGGGTTCAGGCTGTCTTTGTCTTGGGCGTCCTTGGTTGGGAAGAAGGAACGTGGTGTCGATGAGAGGGCTCTGCTGGTCGGCCGAGAGGCGGCTCGCTGGTAGGGCAGCTGGGTGACTCGCCGCGTGGCCGCTGTGATGGCGCTCGTGGGGCGGATGGGAAGCATTGTCGTGCTGTGAAGTGGGATGGGGCGAGGAGGAATGGAGTTTGTGGGGATGAGCGTGAGGAGAGATGATGTGCTGCGTCGAATTAGCAAGCCAATCGATATGGCGAGCGGAAAAACGTACCTCTAGAGGTGAAAGAGTTGGTGATACGATGACGATGCAGACCTGAAGGTGGTGGACTGAGTGGTTTTGAAGAGGATGGTTCGTGGAAACGGCCCTGGGAAGCCCTGGGATGCAAGTGACGTCATTGTGACCACGGCGCTGCACGGGCAAGTCGAGGCTCTTGTTACCTTCATGTTACCCCAGACTGTCGACAGTATCCGAAGCCCCAACCGGGGATCGCTCAGACCACGCCAATCAGCAAGCTTAAACTCACGAAACTAAGATCGAGATATTTTGAAAACTGTATTATAGTGAGTAGCTTTGGACAGGTTCCACACCACTGTACGTACTATACACAGGCGCAATCCCTGCGCCAGAGAAAATAATGGCCGTCAAGGTGCTCGAGGCATGACAAACTGGCCGTAAAGAAAAGATAAAGTAACCCGAATATGGACCTCTGAACACAATGACGATTGGGATATTGAAAAGCAAATCCGAACGCCCTGCAGAATAGCTTTCGACGGCGAAGTCCTCGGCAATCTCTTGCCCGAATCCCGATTTTGAAGAAAAAGGAAATATTCGTCTTTTTCGAGAGCCAATTCATCGGCCTTGGGCCCTGATGAGGGAGGGAATCGACTCAAGGAAAGCTCACATCGTCAGGCATGACGAAGCCTCTGCGGTCAAAGTCTTGTCGAATGAAATCTGTCATGGCGTCGACCTTTTTGCGTTGGACATACAAAGGCCCTAGCTTTGTGTCCTTTTCGCGTTGGCTCATGTGGCTCTCTGCGACTGATACCGAAGATGGCGCGTCCGGGGACCCCATGCTGGTTGGATCTTGGGATGAGTTGGGAGAATCTGTCGAAGCCAGGGGAATGACTCTGTCATGGCCATTGCTCGACGGATAGGAAGCTTCTGGAGGATATCGTGCACTCCCTTGGATTTCGGGCGTGACCTTGAAAGATTGCTTTCGCCCAGGAGGCACTCCCCCGACCAGAACCAGGAGAAGCTTGGGCTGAATGGCGCGGACAATCAGGTTGCCGTTGTCGAATTCAATGGTCAGGGTCTCCAGAGGGGCACGTGATGAGGCTGATGAGTCGTGATTTTCAAAGTGGGTGGTCTCAGATCTGATAGTGTGCTCGTGCTCCTTCCATGCCATTGAGACGAGCGCTGCCTGGTCGCGGAGTTCTTTGATATTGGCGGGCCTGCTATAGGCCAACAAGGTTCCGTTGGGAGACATGACGCTGAGCCATTTGTTAGGACAATAAAGAGTTCCAGATTCGGCAGCAGGCGCACATACAACATGCGAGGATACAGCCTTGGGTCGACATTGCTAGCCAGCAGGTCGCTGAGCTTTTTTACGTTGAGCATTGTGGGCAACGAGCCCCGGCGGTTGCGATCTGAAAGAGCCATGTCGAGTCAGCACGCAGCCTGGACAGTACTTGCAGACGGCCAAGAAGGCTCATCCTCATTTTTTTACCCCAGGTCAGCAGACATGTGCAGAATCCTGGAAGCGAGGCCAGGAATCGAACGAGGCGTGTCGCACAAGCGACCTGCACAAGTCATGCAGCCTGATGGGCAACAATTGGGCTCTGAACGTACGTGGCTCCGAGAGTCGGCGGTGGGAGAGGGGGACGGTTGCGCAAAGTTGCAGGTGGAATAGGGGGGGGGGGGGGGGGGCAAAGGACGGGGGCTTCCAGGGGCTCGCAGGTGGCGGCGTAAGCAAACAGCTAACTTGGTATGGACAGCGTTAGGCGTGAGGAGGGCGCTTGGAGTTGACTTGGGAATGTTGTGAAGAAGAGGTTGGAGCAGACGCCAAGATAAGTGGGTGCTGTGTGATTGGCGCAAGGATCAGGCTCATCGTGGAGAGAGAGAGAAGCTGGATGGCATAAGAGGGCGATGGCGATGACTTGGTGTTCCAGTCGTCGTCCTTTGTGCTTTGTGCCAGCAACACCTCATTCAACACAACCGCCATTACCTACCTACCTACCTACCTACCTGCCTACCTACCTAGCCGCTCGCTTAGGCAACGTGACTTGGCGTCTGCCCTGTCTGCGGTGCCCTGCTCTCTCACGTCTTCCTTGCGCCGTGTCCCTCAAGGTGTCGCATTCGCACGTCGACGACCACTCAAGCCATCCATCCCATTGCGACACCAAAAACTGCATCTCCATCATCTTCAACCCGTTAACATGCCTGCGAAACCCATACCCAACTTCCGCGGATTGATCCTTCGGCCTTCGTCTTCCCTTGCGCATGGACCGGACCGGCTGGCTGAAGACCGGCCGGAGGGGCAGCGCCCCACGTCATGCCTCAGAGCCTTGACTGCCGCCCGCGTCTTGCTGACCTATCCGAGCAAACTTCTTTCTCTTGCTCCACGCTTCGCTGATGCTCTCAACACCCCGCTTCCTTCTCCGCACCCTCGAGCAGTCTAGAATTCCTCAATCTGTCTTTGCTACCCCAACATTTGCGAAAGCATTTGCGACCATGGCCACCGACACCGCCAAGTACAAGCTTAACCATTCGATGTATGGGCGCTCTCGAGTTCCAGCTACCCTCCATGCTAACCCGTGTCCTAGGCTTCGGATCAAGGATCCAGAGCAGTCGCTCAAATTCTACGAGTTCCTTGGAATGAAGCTCATCAACACCATCAAGAACCCCGATGCCAAATTCGACCTCTACTTCCTCGCCTACGACAGCCCTAAGGCCGCCTCCCACGGCAAACATTGGACCGATCGCGAGGGCATTATCGAGCTCACTCACAACTACGGCACCGAGAGCGACCCGGAATACAAGATTGCAAACGGCAACACCGAGCCTTACAAGGGCTTTGGCCATGTCTGTGTTTCGGTTGACACTATCCAAGCTGCGTGCCAGAGGTTGGAGGATGCTGGCTATAAATTCCAGAAGAAGCTCACAGATGGTCGCATGAGGAACATTGCTTTTGCGTTGGATCCTGATGGATACTGGGTCGAGCTCATCTCCCAGAACCCTGTTGAGCAGACGGAAAACATCAAGGAGACGAACGTTGAGACTTATCGCATGGTCAGTTGGCTCATTCCTGTGAAGGACCGATCAAATTCTGACTGTAGCAACAGAACCACACCATGATCCGCGTCAAGGACCACGAGAAGTCGCTCAACTTTTACCAACACGTCATGGGCATGAAGCTGCAGAGAATCTCCGAAAACAAGGACGCCAAATTCAATCTTTACTTCTTGGGATACGGACCGGACGCACCCAAGCAGAGCGCCAACGGCGTCAACCCCTTGGCGGATCGCGAGGGTCTGCTGGAGCTGACATGGAACTACGGAACTGAGGAGGACCCCAACTTCAAATATCACAACGGCAATGACCAGCCGCAGGGCTTTGGCCACATTTGCATCACAGTTGACGACTTGGATGCCGCGTGTGCGAGATTCGAGGACAAGAACGTCAACTGGAAGAAGAGGTTGACCGACGGCCGGATGAAGAACATTGCCTTTGTGCTGGGTACGCCTTAGACTTTCCATTCTGTGCAAAACGTCTGCTAATTGTGCTACAGACCCTGACAACTACTGGATTGAAGTTGTACAGAACGAAAAGTTGAAGCAGCGCTCCAACTGGTAATGCTTTGTAGCTTGACTTGCAAAGGGAGCATGGCAACTGTGAACCATGCACCCCTAAATCCAATGCATACTGCGCCACACTTGCTCGCGCAACTTGCGATATTTAATCTTGTCTCGGACTTGACCACTAGTTGGAGCGCCCACAGCTTTCTTGTGCGTTAGCGATTAGGACAACAATGCATGTGGCAGACCACGATGTACCTGGCAACCAGTCGCAGACACCCAAGACGTGGGGCGCGGGAGCGGGGAACACAGCTGGGCCCCTCAATTGGGCAGACTGCCTGAGTACACCTCCCGCATCCTTAGTTCGATGCACGCCTTTTCTCAGCTGACAGATCTACCTTTGGATCCGGGATACGAAATCCCACCTTAGTCTACTCTACTCTTTGGACATTTTGCTAATGTCCTCGATTTGCTGCTTGACTTCACCATTGCTACCCCAAGATGACTACTTCGATTTACAGCAACGGCTCTTCCGCCTCGCGACCCAAAGTACTGATTCCTGAAAAAGTGTCCCCGGATGGACTCGTGTTGCTACAGGAAGCATTCGAGGTCCACGAGCGCAAGGGCTTGTCACCAGACGAGTTGAAGAGCATCATCCATGACTACGAGGCCTTGATTGTCCGCTCCGAAACCAAAGTGACGGCGGACTTGCTTTCCGCTGCCAAGAAACTGAAAGTCGTCGCTAGAGCCGGTGTCGGCGTCGACAATGTACCTTGTACCACTACATGCTTTGACCCGGAAAGAGACTGATTCGTTTCTAGGTCGACGTCAAGAGCGCGACACAGCTCGGCGTGATTGTGGTCAACAGCCCAGTTGGGAACATTAATGCCGCTGCCGAGCACACGATTGCATTGATGATGGCAGTATCAAGAAACATTGGCGATGCCTATGCTAGTGTCAAGCAGGGCAAGTGGGAGAGAAGCCGACTTGTTGGAGTGGAGGCCAAGGGAAAATGCCTGGCAATCGTTGGTCTCGGAAAAGGTGGGTTGGCTGTTCGAATCAAGATTCTTCAGTCTCTAACGCCTCACAGTGGGTCTTACGGTTGCTCGGATTGCCAATGGCTTTGGAATGAGGGTGATTGCCTTTGATCCTTATGCCAATCCGCAGCTTGCGTCCTCCGCTTCAGTGGAGCTCAAAGGCAGTCTCGACGACTTGCTCACAGCGGCCGACTTCTTCACGATTCACACTCCCTTGATCGCGTCGACCAAGGGAATGATTGGTAGAGCAGAGCTTGCCAAAATGAAGCCAACTGCGCGAGTACTGAATGTCGCAAGAGGCGGAGTGATTGATGAAGAGGCCTTGCTGGAGGCAATCGAGGCAGGAAAGATAGGAGGCGCCGGAATCGACGTCTTTACGTCTGAACCTCCGCAACCCGATTCTCCCGCTTCTAGACTGGTTGCACATCCAAAGGTCCTGGCCACACCCCACCTCGGGGCTTCCACCGTCGAGGCCCAGGAGAATGTCTCTATAGACGTTTGCCAACAAGTCGTATCCATCCTGTCTGGCGACCTTCCCCGAAGCGCCGTCAACGCGCCCCTGATCCTTCCAGAAGAATATCGCACCCTTCAGCCGTATGTCGACTTGATTGAAAGAATGGGATCGCTATACACACAACACTACAGCCCCAAAGCAAGATCGGCAGCGACCAACTTCCGCACAACCTTTGACCTGACCCTTCAAGGCCAAATTGCCACGCTCAACACCACCAAGCCGCTCTTCGCCGCCTTGATCAAAGGTCTACTCGCGCCGATTAGCTCCCCGGAAGGTCTCAACGTCAACATTGTCAATGCCGAACTGGTGGCCCAGGAGCGCGGTATTCTGGTAAATGAGCAGCGCGCTAGGGAGGACGAAGAAGAGAAGGGATTCGCTAGCTCTGTCACGCTACGTGCGCGTCCCTCGCGCTCGACATCGGCATCGCGCGGCGGCGACCAGCGGCCTAGCTTCACGCGAGGTGCCAGCGGCGGTGGTGCAACGCTCAGTCCTGCGAGTCCGCGCAACAGTTCAGAAGCGGAGCAGAGCCCGCTCCGGGAGCAGGTCATCCAGGGCTTCGTGTCGGCCAACAAGCCATACATATCGCGGCTGGACCGCTTCACAGCCAACTTTGTCCCCGAAGGAACGCTCCTCATCTGCCGCAACTTCGACAGCTGCGGCAAGATTGGCTTTGTGGGGAATCGCCTCGGTGCTGCTGGGGTCAATATCAGCTCGATGACTGTGGCGCCGTTGATGCAGAGCTATGAGGAGGCGACAAGTGGAAAGGATTCGCGTGAGGCTCTCATGATTCTGGGGATTGACAGGATGGTGGGCGAAGATGTTGTGAGCGGTCTCATTGGCGAGCAGGGCGTGTTAGAGGCTGGCGTTGTGAGTTTGTAGAGTTGCGTTGGGGTAGACACAACACAGAGTGGTTGTTTGACGGGGCAAAAGTAGCTTTTGGCTCAACGTTGAAAAAGAAAGATTGCGAAGAGATGAGATGGGAAGAGCTTGTAATTGTCTTCTTCAGCTTGGAATCAACTTCAAAGGCTGTGTGACTTTGGCAATTGTTACTGGTACATGGCCACTCGAGAACTATTGGGTATTTGATATCGACACGGGTGAAGCTTCCCAAGGCTCTGGGGGCAGCTCACCTCTCAAGAACTGCTCACAAATGAACACAATTACGCCCCTGATAATGCAATTTCACAAAGACTGACATGCATCAACCAAAGGGACTGGTATGGTCCATGTACAATATCTCACGGTAACCTCGCCAGTCTTTAGCCGAATGAACCGTTCAGGCCGAGAGGGAAGGCCTGCAGGGTATGGACAGCTCGGTTGCGAAGAGGGTGATCCTGAACTTTCAATCACCGCACATTGTAAAACGAAAGCTTGGCCTCTCTCTTCCTAAGCAGTCATTCGTTGCAAGGCCTGTCGAGCCCCCGTTAGAAGGCTTTCCAAGATTATCAACCAAATGCAAGTTCGCAACCGACGTGTCCACAGCCTGTAAGGTGTAGTTCGGTTCGGGATGGGCTGACCTGAACGGATAGTTGAGTGACCGGTCCCGAAGTCCCCCTGTAGAGAGACCCAGTTGGCGCAGCACATTGTGGATAATTTCCTAATGCGGACTAGCTTGCCAGGATCCCCCACCGTGTAACGATAACGTCACAGGATGGAGAAACACCACATGCAATCGACCATGCCGGGGCACAAGGCAGCCTCCGGACTTAATCAACCTCTTTAATTACTCATCATAGAGCTGCATATAAAGTCCTCCTGCTGCCAATCGTCTCCACAGCCCCTCGAGTCAATCTCTATCGCCATTACAAAGCAAACACCACTCCATCAACGAAAGAACTAGAAATTTTGATCACCATGGCTTCCTACGATACAATTCCCTCAGCAGCCAAGACCAAGCCTACGCCCTTCAAGGTCGACATTCCCCAGGAGAAGCTGCACCAGCTCGAGCAGCTTGTCAAGCTCTCACCAGTCGGCCCTGAAACTTACGAGAACCTCTTCGAGGACCGCAGATATGGCATCTCTCGCTCATGGCTGGCAAAAGCGAAGAAGGAGTGGGAATCTTTCGACTGGTTCGTGACACCACAGTCTCCTGCCCGCCTGCTTGCCTACCTTTGCCCTAGCCCCGCACGTCCTCACATCAGCAGCACCAGCCCAGACGCGGGGAAAGAATGAATCTAACAACTGGCCAGGCGAGCTCACGAAGCCCACATCAACTCGTTCCCCCACTTCAAGCTGCCTGTCACCGACGACGACGGCCGCAAGCACACCGTCCACTTCGTCGCCCTCTTCTCCACCAACCCGTCTGCGATCCCCATTGCCTTTTTCCACGGCTGGCCCGGCTCCTTTCTGGAATTCCTGCCCATCCTCTCGTTGCTCAAGTCTCGCTATGCGCCGGATCAGCTGCCTTTCCATGTCGTCGTGCCGTCGCTGTCGGGATACTCTTTCAGCGACCGCCCGCCCAAGGATAAGGATTGGACCGTGAGCGACGAGGCGCGCGTCATGGACATCTTTATGCGTGAATTGGGCTTCGAGAGCGGCTACGTGGCGCAAGGCGGTGACATTGGCAGCTTCGTCTCGCGCATTCTGGGCGCGGAAAAGGAGTCATGCAAAGCCGTCCACCGTAAGTCTCAACGGCAGAGCCAAAAGAAAAAGAAAAAAAAAAAAAAGGAAAAAAAAGGATCCAGTTAACCATGTGAGCCAGTCAACCTCAGCCCGACGTTAAAGCCCGACAGCGTCGCCGAAGACGACGCCAACGCGCTCGAGAAGAAAGGGCTCGAGCGTGGCGCCGAGTTCCATCGAACGGGCTTCGCGTACGCCATGGAGCACGGCACGCGGCCGGCGACCATCGGGTTGGTCCTGAGCGCCAGCCCGCTGGCGCTGCTGTCGTGGATCGGCGAGAAGTTCCTGACCTGGACCGACGCCGACCCGCCCACGTCGGCCATCCTCGAGTCCGTCTCGCTCTATTGGCTCACCGACAGCTTCCCTACCAGCATCTGGTCGTATCGCCAGCACTTTGGCTCCAAGCAGGTCACCGGTGGCATCCATAGTAGCCCCCAGTATCGCATTAGCAAGCCGTTTGGCTTTAGCTTCTTCCCGTATGAGCTCATGAGCGTGCCGAGGTCTTGGGTTGCGGCCAATGGTGATTTGGTCTTTTATAGGCAGCATGAGAGTGGTGGTCACTTCGCTGCCATGGAGAAGCCTGAGGAGCTGTTGAAGGATGTGACGGACTTTGTGCAGCAGGTTTGGAAATGAGCGTGCTCGGTCGATGAAGCTGTTGTTATGGAAAGAGATCGGCGACTGGAACCCCGAAAAGTCAAAACGCATACCTTGTCCGTTTTCGAACGAGGACTTAGCTGAGGAGAGGACCCTGTACTTCGGCTGAGGGGCATATTATAGCGATAGCAATGACAGATGAGTGGCCCAAACGGGCAGACATGAAACTTCACTAGTATATAAAGACCTTAGCTGCACGGGCCAGCTACGAGGGAAGAAGTAGATGTAAATCTAATCGTTTGATTGAGAGAAAGAATCTTTTTGGGATGACTCCCTTTTTCTTCTTCTAATCAACTGAACCATTCGTTCATAACGATGCAGTCACGTATGATGCCTCGACTGAATCCAAGGTCAGAGAGTTTAGCCTGTCCTACCTCGGCCATTGAAGTGCCCATCACGATCCGAACCCATCTTTGCGAGAATCATTTCCATACAAACCAATGCAATTGGCTTGGAGCTTACTTGTGGGCTAGAAAAGCATGTGGTCAGCGAAGGCGGCGGTTCAAGAAAGAGTTTGCCAAGACTTACCAATGCCCTCCTCGGGCAGGGGCTGGATACCAGCGACCTCGGCGGCCTTGGGCTGGGCGCTCTGCGACCTGTCGTCCTTCATCATGGGGAAGGTGAGGACCTCCTTGATCGAGTAGTTGTCGGTCAAGAACATGACCATGCGGTCGATGCCCATGCCCCAGCCGCCCGTCGGGGGCAGGCCGTACTCGAGCGAGGTGCAGAAGGTCTCGTCGATGATTTGGGCCTCGTCGTCGCCCTGGGCCTTTTGGTTGGCCTGCTCCTCGAAGCGCATGCGCTGGTCGAAGGGGTCGTTCAGCTCGGTGTAGGCGTTGACGATTTCCTTCTTGCAGACGAACGCCTCGAACCGCTCGCACAGGCCCTTGTGCTGCCTGTGGTACTTGGCCAGCGGCGACATCATCTGCGGGTGGCCCGTGATCATGGTCGGGTTGATGCACTTCTCCTCGATGAACTCGCCCACAAGCGCGTCGAGCATGCGCGCGTTGGTTAGCGGAGGCGAGCAGTCCAGCTTGGCCTTGGCGAGCATGCGCTTGAGGAACTCGTTGGTCTTTTGAGTATGAAGCTCGTCGCCCGGAGGAAACTTCTCGCCGAGCGCCTCCTCGAGGGCCGGGATCATCTCTATCCTCTTCCACGGGCGCGACCAGTCGACCTCGTACTCCTCGCCGTGTTGTGTGTGGAACTTGGTCTTGTAGCCACCAGTGACGTGCTTGACCAGGCCGGAGACCAGCTCCTCGGTCAGGTCCATAATGTCGTACATGTCGGCAAAGGCCTGGTAAAACTCGCAAGTGGTAAACTCGGGGTTATGCGTCAGGTCAATGTCCTCGTTGCGGAACTGGCGACCAATCTCGTATACACGCTCCATACCACCAACAATCAGCATCTTGAGGTACAGCTCAGGCGCAATACGCATGAACATGTCCATCTTGAGGTCGTTGTGGTAGGTCTTGAAAGGCTTGGCAGTGGCACCACCAGCAATGGCATTCATCATGGGCGTCTCGACCTCGGTGAAGTCCTTCTCGTCAAAGAACTTGCGAATGTAGGTAATCATGCGAGACCTGGTGACGAAGGTGTTGCGAGTGGAGTCGTTCATGATCAAGTCGAGATATCTCCTCCTGTGACGCTGCTCCTTGTCCTTGAAGCCGTAGTGCTCACCGGGCAGCTGGTGCAGGCAGGGAGCGAGCAGAACCATCTCCTTGGCGAATATGCTGAGCTCTCCCTCGGCCCTGTTCTTGGGGTTCGTCCGGCCCGGGAATCCGACGATGCCAACAATGTCACCTCTCCTCAAGTTCTCGTGCTGGACGGGGAAGGGCACAGAGCTGGTCGACTCTTGCGCCTGGCACATGACCTGCACACGAGCACCCTCTGCGCGCACATCGTAGAAGCACAGGTTCTGTCCAGACGAACGCTTGGTGTAGATTCTTGCGCCAATCCGAACCTCGACGTCCTTGCGCATCTCGCCAGTCTTGAGGCCCTCATATTCCTTGAGGAATTCGCGCAGGTCGGTCGTGACCTGGAACTTGTGGGGGTATGGGTTCGGGTCGTGGGTCTCACGGAGCTTGTTGATGGTCCTGCTGCGGATCTCGAAATATTGGTTGGGCGTCAATTCCTTCTCGTCGTCTTCGGCGCTCGACTTCTTTTCCTTCTGGGCCTTGGGCGGGGCAGCAGCGGCCTTCTCCGCCTTCTTGGCGTCCTTCTCACGCTGCTTCTGGCGGCGCTTCACTATGAGAGGATCAGTGTTGAGATTGACAGAGCCGGCAGAGTTTTTGCTAACGCTCAGTCTTGGAGACGCGCTCTCCAGTGACTTCGTCGAGAAGCAGGTTCTGGGCGGCGTCGCCCTGGGCCTTTTCCGGCTCCGAGGACTGGCCCGTGACCTTTTCGACAATGGGAACGACGACGTCCTTGACCTTGTCCGCCATGGTTGCGAATACGTGAAGCTGGAGGGAATCGGGGCGTGGGGGATGGAACGGTAGCCTTTTGAGAGCGGCGCCCAAGAAGAGTCATGATGCACCTGCACGCCTCAAATATTTTTCCGTGCTGCCCCGCCACACCCCGCGCTCAGCCACACCGCCCTTTGCTCAACAGCACAGGTCTATTTCACTGCTGCTACTTTTACTAGACCCAGCTCAAAACTCCTGTGAACTTGTGCCGGAAGCAGTCGATTACAGGTTTCTTTGTCGCGATTGTGTTCTTCAATCTGACCAACAGAAGCACGCCAATCATCTCTTGTTCAGAACCAGATCGAGGAGTGCTCCGAAAGCTTTTGGGCCCACCCTAAAACCCAATGCCATCCACCGCTCCCAAAAATTCTCCTCTCCTAGTCTCCTTGTTCTTGAGAAGAGCGTCCACATCCACGCCGCCGGATGTCAGATACCTTTCACTGACACCAACGTTGACCCTCTGACTCAAAAGCGCCTTAAGCTCAGCCCTCATGGCATGAACCTCATCCTTGGACAAACTCTTCGCCTCACGCTCCTTTTGCCTTCGTCCATTGCCCCTTCCAGACTTACCCATGGGCCTGTCCAACTCCTCCGAGTCGTACTCTACACCCAGATCCTCGGCGGCCTGCCTCAGTAGATCGTTCTCCGACGAGTTGGACTTGGACTGCGCAACCGTCGTGTCCGCAAGCTTCTTGGCCAGGGTTGCCCGAGGCTTGAGCCTGCTGACGATACGTCGGTCGATGTCGAGACTCCGCATGTAGTAGTTTCCCCGGGGTCCATCATTGTCTTTGTGAACCTTGGCCACGAGTCTTCTGACACCGGCAACCTCTTCAGGTGAACAAATCAAGACACTTGATCCCGTCTCCTCTCCTCTTGCCGTTCTTCCGGAACGATGGACATACATGTCTGCTGTCCGGGGCAAATGGTAATGAATTACCAATTGTACGCCCTTGATGTCTAGACCGCGGGCCGCCACGTCGGTGGCAATGAGAATCGAATCCGGCTGGGAGGAAAAGCGCTCCACAGCGCGAAGACGCGCCTTTTGAGCCATGTGCGAGTGCAAAGACAAGGTAGGAAGGTTCAGATTGGTCAAGAATGGGTGAAGGCGCTTTACAGCGGAAATGCTGTTTGTGAAGATCAAGGTCCTCGTCTTGGGGTGAAGGAGGAGAAGCGCATAGAGATAGAGGTCCTAGATGGATGTCAGTTAGTGACCATTCGTAAAGGTAAATTGGGCCGGATTCTTACCTTCTCCATGGCTCCGCACTCCACGAGTCCTTCCTTCAAGCCCTCTGCCATTTGAGACACGGGATTGACATCGACGAACTTGGGCTTCTCCTTGAACTTGAGCCTTTTCAAGAGATACTCCATGGATTCCTTGTTGGAAAGCAAATCTCCGTGCCACTTTGCCTTGCCAGTGAGCTTCTGCTGTAGACCCTTGTTGAAGGTGGCAGAAAACACGAGCGTCTGTCGCTGAACTGTTTCCTGTTCCTTTTCATCTTGACTGGAAGACTCTTCAACTTCATCCTCGACCTCTTCCGACGTGTCCTGGCGGTCAATGACATTCATGATTTCCTCCACCTCCTTGAAGTGGCCTTCGCTGAGCAAGCGGTCGGCTTCATCTACCACCAGAAACTTGATCTTCTTGAACCGCTTGAGCAACCCGTGACCTTGACTGATAATTTCCCACAGCCGCCCTGGAGTGCCAATGACGATGTCGGCAGTTTCAAGGGTGCGCTGCTGCTTTTGGACCGAAAGACCTCCAGTGATGGTAGCAATAGAAGGACTGTCGAACGCTCCAGCGGTGTAGAGAGTTGTCAGATGTTTGGAAATTTGGTGCGCCAATTCTCGGGTAGGACTTAGTATCAGTGCCATGGGCGCCTTCTCGCCAGTCGTGGATTTTTTCTTGTTGCTCTTTTCCAGGAAGCTTTCCAGGATTGGAATACCATATGCAAGCGTTTTACCAGAACCAGTGGCAGCCTTGCCTATCACGTCATGGCCGGCTAGAATTTCGGGTATCGATGCAGATTGGATGGATGTTGGTTTTGCAAATTTGAGCTTTGAAAGAGCAATCATGGTCTCGTCGGAGAGGTTTAGGGGATTCCACGCGGAAGTGTCGATTTCATCCTCGTCCTCGTTCTCGAGCAACCCTGCGAACGGGACAGTACCAATGGGACCAGCACTGACAATTTTCCCTTCATCGGATTTCCCTTGTTTTTGTTGCTTGGTCTTGGGCTTCTCTCCCTCCTGCTTTTTTCCCTTCTTGTCTTTCTTGTTTTTCTCCTTCTGCTTTTTCTGAGCCTTCTGTGCGTCGACATTGTCCTCTGGAGCTTCCTCGCCAGACTCCACCACCGGTGCGGGCTCGTCGTCGCTGAATCCGGACCACTCTTCTTCTTCGTCGCCTTTCTCCTCCATGTGATCGTCGACCTCATCCACCTTTCTCTTCTCGCCAGGTTTGTTGTCCTGTCCTTTTCGACCCTTCTTTTCTGACTTCTCAGTCCGCATGAACGATACCCGGCCGTCGTCTTGCCGAACAACGTCGACGTCGTCGATTTCCTCCAGCCCAAAGAATCCCTCAAAGTCATCCAGACGATCAGGCATCTCCACCTCTTTCCAATCCAGTGTATCCAGGCGGACCTTGCCTTTGGCAGCAGGCGCGGGCTTGGGGGCGGACACCGCATTGTCGCCTTTCGACTCGACCTTTTGACGCTTGCGCGACTTCATCGCAGCAATCTTTGGAGGCAGCTGCCTCTTTCCTTCGGACGGCATTGTCGAAACGGTGCTGTCGGCGGCTCTGGTAGATTGTGCGCGAGGTTGTTTGGTTTCGGTCAGGGCATTCGCGCGCGACCCGAACTTTTTTCCCACCCAGCGGAAAACCCCCGCGACCTCCGCAACACCACCGCCTCCAACTTCTACCACGACCACGCAGCGGCCAACGCCCACACCGGGACGCTCTCGAACTCTTTCCGATTTCTGTTGCCTTGGTCAAGTCGCTCTCTTTAGGACTTAGGTTTTCGATCAACCCATAAAATGGGCAAATCATCCAAGGACAAGCGCGACGCCTACTACCGTCTGGCCAAAGAGCAAGGATGGCGCGCTCGCTCCGCATACAAACTCCTACAGCTCGACGAGGAGTTCGATCTATTCGCTGGAGTCTCCCGTGTTGTCGATCTATGCGCCGCACCGGGAAGTTGGAGCCAAGTGCTATCACGCATTCTGATCAAAGGCGAGAAGTTTGGGCGTGCGGGCTGGGAAGACAAAATGGTGCGAGAGCAGCAAGCTGTATACGGGACAAGCGCAAACCCCGAGACAGACTCGGGGCGGGAAGAGGAGGACATTCAGGCCAAAAATCCGGGTTCAGCGACGTCGCCGCGGAAAGATGTGAAGATCGTCTCAATTGATTTGCAGCCTATGGCGCCGTTGGAGGGCATTACCACGTTAAGGGCAGACATCACGCACCCTAGCACCGTACCGCTACTCCTCAAAGCACTGGACCCAGAGACGTACGATGCAAGCAACCCGTCTACATCAACGTCGCATCCAGTCGATCTAGTCATCAGCGACGGAGCCCCCGACGTGACAGGACTCCACGACCTCGATATCTACGTACAATCACAATTGCTATGGGCCGCGCTCAATCTCGCACTCTGCGTCCTGAAACCCGGCGGCAAATTCGTCGCCAAAATCTTCCGCGGAAAGGACGTCGATCTGCTGTATGCGCAGCTCAAAATCGTCTTTGAGCGCGTGCGCGTAGCTAAGCCGCGCAGCAGTCGAGCCAGCAGTCTCGAAGCCTTCGTCGTCTGCGAGGGGTTCCAGCCGCCCGCCGGCTTCCAGGCCTCGCTCGACAACCCGCTGGGCGCGGGCACAACGCTGCAGCCGCAGGGCGAGGTGGTCGACGACGACAAGTCGCCTTCGCGTACTGTGCGAGAGGACGGCATCACGGAACTCCATCCCGCACCTTCTGCCAATGAAGACGGCGACGACGTCAGCTGGATCCCGCCGTTCCTGGCCTGCGGAGACCTGTCTGCGTATGACGCCGATGCCACGTACCACCTCCCTAAGGATAGAGTCACACTCGATCCCGTCCAGCCGCCCACGGCGCCGCCGTACAAACGAGCGCTGGAGATGCGCAAGAAGATGGGTGGTCATTACGGGAAGACGAAGATGTTTCAGACCCCAGTGTGAGAGTGCCACCGCTGCTCACTGCAGCAAAATGCGCATTCATGCTCTCTGCATGGCTTGAGTGTTGCAAGAGCGTCGAGTCCACACTCCTCTCGCCTACGTGCGATTGACCCGGGTAGAAAAGGTCGGCCTGCTCGCCCGACATCCTTCGAGACTTCGGAAGAGCTCCAGAGTCCCGTGTCCGCCGAAGAGCAGGTTTCGCAATGCCGGACTCTGGGATTCAATAGTGTCCTAAATGGCAAGGGCCTGGCGATAGGGGATCTCTGGTTATGTACAGCATTGATTACATCAAGATCCAAGAGCGAGCTTTTTCAGGCAAAAATAGACCATAGAGGTACCCAGTCTACTCTTTAGACCATTAATCTAAATCCACAGGATGCAAGTCTTCATTCGTGAGCGTCGTTTACAATTCCCACTTGTGAAGCACCCCCTTTCCTTAACCAAGACCACCGACCAACTCCAAGAACCCTCCCAACATCAATCATTCCATCTTTCGTCGTCGTCGTCGTCCTCAACGACGACCGTAAACCGCATGTTCCTGCCTCGAAACCTCCGTCCTCTCCTTCTTGCTCCTTCCATTCTTCATAAAGTCCCTCACGCCGCTCTGGTCCTCAAAGTCGCCGGCAGCATGGCCCAGCATGCCCTTGAAGCCGCTGGCAAAATTTTCGTGGTCTACGTCGACGGGATGGTCGTGCTCGGCGTCGCGACGGAAGAGGTTCATGATGTCCTTCATGCTGAGCTTGTTGATGGCCTTGCCACCCTCGATGGCGGCGTTGGCGAGCTTGCGCTTGGCTTCCTGCAGGTCGAGGATGCGCTCCTCAACGCTGCGAGAGATGGTGAGCTTGTAGACGACGACGTCGACGGTTTGGTTGATGCGGTGCACGCGGTCGATGGCTTGCTCTTCGACGAACTGGAAACTCTTGTCAGCAGATGGTCTTGAAATTTCCACAGGCGGTGATGTAGACTTACGGGATTCCAGAAGGGCTCGAGAATGACCACACGAGAAGCTGCTGTCAAGTTCAGACCCAAGCTACCGCACTTGAGACTGCAGAGCAGAATGCGACAGGAAGGGTCGTTGCGCAGTTTTTGGAGGCTTGCTTCACGGTGGTCGTTCCTCATGCTGCCGTCGTAGCGTGTGAAATCAAATCCTGCATTGCGCAGGAATGGCTGGAGCAAGTCGAGCATGGACGTGAACTGGCTGAAAACGATGACCTTGTGGTTGGGTGTCTCCTTGTCGAGAATGTCGAGCAGACGGCTGATCTTGGTCGAGGGCACCATCCGGAAGTCCTCAGGGGAGTCGCTGTCATACTCTGAATCCTCCCCTTCGTCTTCTGTCTCTGATTTGGATTCTTGCTCGGCTTCTGGCGAGACGAGATTGATGACCTTCTTTGGTGTAGGAGTACCGGGCTCATCATCAGACTCGGATTCTTCAGATTCCAACCACTCTCCAGGGCCATCTGCGTTCTCATCATCGGTACCACCCACCTTACCAAGATCGGTGGAACTGCGTTCGCTCTCGGGGACGACCCAATCTCCCTCATCTTCGTCGTCACTGTCGACAATAACAGGCTTCTTTCGCATCATTCTGGCAGGCTTTCGGGGCGATTCATCTTCATCGTCCTCGTCAGACTCCTCTGTCTTTGGTTTCTTCTCTTTGCTCTTTGACTTGCGCTTCTTTTTGTGCTTCTGCTTTTGTGCGGCAAGATCGGACTCGCAATCGGCACATCTAACAGCGCCAGCCGAGGCCTCGTCTTTCGAAAGCTCAATCTGACAGACGTCACACAGTTTGGTGGCAACAGTAAGACTACCGAAAAGGTCGGCAACGTCATCTAGCTCCTTGTTTTCTTCCGATTTGGACTTTCGTGGAGTTTGAGATCCAGCTTGCGCAACGCCTGAGCCGGCACCAGCAATGGCATCCTTGTCTTGTCCGACTTGGCCACCCACGAGCTCAGGATGGTTGCAGGCCTGTCGGAGACGCAAAAGCAACACCAAGGCACCAATATAGTCGTTCTTTGCTCCTCCCATCAGCTCCTTCAAACGGTTCTGTGCCCTGTCCGCCAGGCGGTCGTAAAAGCGTCGTTCTTCCGGTGAAAAGTCCGCAACGATTGTTTCGATCTTACGTCCAACAATCTTGAAGCCTTCAGTCCCCTTGCCGTCCTTCGAAGGTTTGCCACCAGGGTTGAGTGCACCGTCCTTCTTGAGCACATCCTTGGTCCTTCTTTTCATGAATGCCTTGAGGAACACCTGCAGTCTCCGCATGGCCAGGTTTCCTCGACCGTTTTTCATGGGTTGAGCAATGTCGTTCTTCCACCTAGACAACTCGTCGTATGGCTTTATTCTGAGGAATTTGATCAAACTTTGTAGCTCGTCCAGATTGTTCTGCATAGGCGTTCCAGTCAAGCACCAGCGGTAGTGCGAACGGAGAGCGTATGCAGCCTTGGTCATTTTAGCATTGCGGTTCTTGATCGTGTGAGCTTCATCAAGCATGACCCGGTACCAATGCACACCAAGGCAGCCAACCCTGGGTCCGTCTGCATCGGAGCTGGCGGCATGCTCAGAGGCAATGACATGGTAGGTGGTGATGACGACGTCGTATTTCTTCAGTTCGTCTGACGATTTCGTACGCGACTGACCGTGATGCACTTTGACTTTGAGGCCGTGAGAAGGCAGCACCTTCGTCTTGATTTCCGCCTCCCATTGCTTGATGAGCGCCAAGGGCGCTACAACCAGAGTGGACTTGCCGACAGAAGAGGGTATTTTGTTCGGATCCTTCTTGGCTTTGGGGTCCGCGGCAATCTCATGGGGATCCGGACGCGGGTTGCTGAGAATGAGAGCAATCGACTGGATTGTCTTGCCCAGACCCATCTATGACAGATGTTAGCTTTCATTTCCAAACTTGGCCTCGAGACTTACATCATCAGCGAGAATGCCACCCTTTGGGAGCACACCATTCTTCTTACGCGGTCCACTCTCCTTATCGGTCATCCAAGAGACACCGTCGACTTGATGGGGCAACAGCTTTACATCCAGGCCTTCGACAGTACCATCATCCTCTTCTTCATCCTCTTCCTCTGGCTCTGGTTCTGGAGATTTCTTTGTATCCAATTTCATGTCAAGTGCCTTGAGCTTGTCAGCAAGGCTCATAACCTTGTTGTCCTCTTTTTGGCTCTGCTCGTTCTTCTTTCTCCGCCGCAAACGCGTCTTGGGTTTGTCGTCATCATCCTCCTCGAAAGCCCCTTCAAGGAGCGCTTTGATGTTGTCGTTTGCCTGACTGGAATCGACGTAGGCAAGTGGATCCACGGCGCCAAAGCCACGGTCATTTCTGATTGCGGCGTCGGCATCGAACTCGTCATCGCTTCCGGTCAGGTCGATTGGTTTCTTGCCACCCGAAAAGTCGAGAGGCTTGGGCTTATCGTAGTTGTTTATAGGAACGAATCCTTGCACTGGGCGAGCAGAAGAGAAGACCTGACGAGGCGTCGGGGGAATAGTTTGCATTTTGGGACCAGTCGGCTTCGGTATCCCTACAGGTTGGGCCGCACCTCCTTGGAAACCTTGAGAGTTTGTCTTGTGGAATTCTGGTCGATGTCCTGGCTTCCTGTTTATGAAAACGTTCGATTGTTGGTCGCGCATGAGAGTATTGCGGAGCGGACTGGCTTCGCCAAACTTTGGCGCGGAAGGTGTGCTGGTAAGGTCATGTACTGGCCTCGGAGGTGGCGGGCGCTGCTGGTGGTTGTCCATCGGCCTAGGAGGTTCCCGTTGGTTGACCATGATGAATTCTTGCTTCCTTTCCTTGCTAGGTTGGTGTTTGAAGTCTTTCAGGATTTCTCCGCCCCAGTATAGATTTTCTACTTCGATCGATGTCTCCGGTCTTTTCGAGGCCAGGAGGAGTCGCGCCTGGCGCTGCGAAGGCGGAGTTGCAGGACTAAGCCGGGGGTTGTACTCGCTTTCTTCGAAGAGCGAACTGGAGTCGCCGACTCTCAGACTGCTGGCCGGGCTGTTTTGCGCGGGATGATCCAATTTCTGTGTTGGAAGATTTCGACTCGACGCGTCAAGAACCTCGATAGCTTGGTATACCGAGAACCCGGAAGAGTCGACCGGCGCGTGTTCCGCAGAATACTCGTGATGTTCTGGAGGAATGGCGCTTTTTTGGCTGGAGAAGGAGGATGTGGGTTGTGAGGAGAGCGTATTGATAGGTCGGAAGGGCCCACGGCGTGTGTCTTTTCTGGATTTGGACATTCAGGTCAATAATTTGCGTGATGGGATTGGTGGGCCAGGATCTTCGAATACCTGACCCGTTTGCTTGGCGCTGTGATGCTCTGGGGGGACAGTCGAGTGGTTAGATGCTGTGACTGAGTTTGGGCAGGGCTCTATGGAACAAATGCGTGTTGACCTGACGCTTAGGTAAAGAATCTTATCGATAGACACGTTCTCGGCCCGGTTGCAACAGCAACGAGCAGAAAGTGGAGCACCCGACGGGCTGCATGACTCGCTGACAATGACCTCAAACAGTAACATCTTCTACTCACCGCAGCGATTTCACGAATATATACACAGTACGGATTCAACTGTATGGCAGTATATTGAGGGCAAATCCCAGGAGAATGCAAATCGACGCGCTCTCAACTTTTTCCTGTCCCGCTTAGCTGCAAGCCACGATTTTCCTTAGCCCTCTTCCCTAAGCTGTACGGACTCAGAGCACTGCCTCCGCATTTCTCTTGACAGACACTTCAAGGGGAGTCCATCCCGGCCTGCCCAATCGCTTCAAAACCTCCTCCCCTCTGGCCTGAGTCAAGGGGGCAATCTCGGTGAGGTCGAGGTTTCCATGAAAGTTTTCCGGAAACTTGTGTTGCGGATAATGTTTGCGCAAGATGTCGAGGATCATATCGAGGTTGTACTTGCCGGCAAATCCAAAGATGCGCTCATCCTTGACTTCGGGATCGATGAGCCCCGCAACATGTTGAAGAGCCGTGTCTTGGGTATCGACGTAGTACTCTGGTGTCAATCAGTAATTTCCTACTCCAAGGGGACAGGTCGACGATGACGTACGCGGCGGAGCTTGCATGGCAGGATTTTCCATATCCCCCTTGATCAAAATGGGCACCCACGCGGCAGTCGAGGGCGTTCCCTGGTTCTTGGGGTCCAAGCAAAGACCAAGGTTGGCGTACGGCAGAACCGTGTTCACCACGAAGTTTGGCTTGGTCTCCCGATACCACTTCCACAATTCTTGTTCGCCCAGCGTCTTACTGGCAGCATATACAGTATAGCGGCGTACTCCACTATCTTCATCCTTCTTTTTCTTCGACTCGGTTACAGACCATTCATTCCACGACTTTTCGTCAATGACGTTCTCCTTTTCAGAATTGGGAAAGGTAGCCGCCACGGCAGAAGAAGTCAAGACGAAACGCTTCACGCTAGGCTCTTTCGCAGCCGCCTTGGCAGCGTTCAGAGTCCCAGCAACGACAGGAGGAATGACCTTTTCGGGATCCAAGTCGAACGAAACGACCGAAGCGACGTGCGCGACACCAGAGACACCTAGGACATTGTGAGAACATTGGAAGAGTAGGAAGATAGTGGTCACTAGGTTACCTTTGATGGCTTCATCAAACGCGCCATCAGCAGCCATGTCCTTTACGGAGACCAATTCGATTTTCCCTGGACCATAGCTCTTCTCGAAAAGTTCCTCTATCCACTTGTGCTTGCTGGGCTCGCGAACCGTGCCGCGGACTTTGTAGCCAAACTTGATGAGTTGGTCTGCAACATGGGAGCCAATGAGACCATTGACACCCGTGACCAGGATAGTCGAGCCCTTGGGAATAACAGGATCTTGGAATGCTGTAGTCATGGTGCAAGTTTTCGAGCAAGTTGGGAGAACAAGTCAGAAGCGGTGAAACGGCTGACATGGAGTCAACGGCTGCATATCAGTTCTTTCTTATACCTTTCCACGGATCCATAGCTCATCCTTGCGGGTGATTTTTACCCGTTAGTGCTGCACACCATCAGCGGGATCAGGAATCCCAGCATTATGGTGTTGTCGCTGCGCCGAAGTGCTCGGGCCCCAGAGTCAACACCTAGATTCGTCATCACTGACTGTAGAAACTTGACTAATCAATTGCGAGAGCATAGTCAACCTACTCCCAATCCCCTTTACATCCTCACTTCTTGCGGTCAAGAATCTTGTGTGCGCTTACAGCACGGTTCAGGGTCCGCTTTGACCATCGATGTCTCTTACTAATACGGAGTTTAAGGCAATCGGCTGGTATCTCTAGACCTTCGCTCTTGAATTCTCGGGATGCTTAGATACCTATTGTCAAACTGTCAATCTCTTGATTGCCTGCCGTCTTGGCGTTAGTCTCCATTGGCTTTCCGGATCAACAGCATCTGCTTGCCTCTTTTGGCAGTTGACCTGAATTTAGCTACTTCTATAGAGTGCAAACTATCTTAAAGGTGCTTGGCAGCTCCGGGATATGGACTAAGAAGGCAAGCTAAGCTTCTTTGAGCAAGCGTCTTATGGCAGGATCGTGGGATCAGGAACCACGCTTCAAGCATCGTTCAGTCTGTGATCACTCATCATCGCAGAACGCGACCCAAAACATGACGGCGCGTAAATAGGCTTTGCAGATTCGCAAGGTCAGCTTGACGTCGCAACATTTGCTAGCTCTCGCGCCCGCGGACAGGGATGCTACATGCGGACTTGACTCTGCAAAGAGTTCCAACGTACTGGAAGAGAGGGAAAGAAGAGCAATCTGCGACTAGCTGCGTTCCGTTTTTAACTCTTGAAGGGTACTCAAAGCTCAGCATCCACGCGACAAGTATTTCTGCCATGTCCGCTGGATCAGCCGCTGAGATGTTGTTAAGCAGAGCGGAATCACACTGAGGATGTTCGTCAGCCATTTCCGCCGTATTTCAACTTGAGGTGGGCTGATGAGAAACGAGGAGATGATTCAAGAAATACTTTCCGCGCAGCTTTCCGTCGTTTAGCAATGCGACGAAAGTTTTCAGGAAACGTGGGAAATGCAAGACTCATAATTCCATGATCCAGCTATTCCTTCATCTGGCGTACATTGACGTTGATCCGCTTCGTTTGCATCCAACCTTTCCATTGCTCGTAGCAGGCGCCAGGCTCTCCCGCCTCGTCTGCTGATCGCGCCGGCCAATCCTTCAGCCATTCAGGGCACGTTTCGGGAATCACCTGCGGCACGCCATGCCAGGCAAAGCGAGACTCACCAGACATGAATACAACATCGCCGGACCTCAGGCGGAGCGCGAGAGTCTGGGAAGGGTCTGTTTCGTCCTCGTCGTTACGGCCAATCACAAATATGCCGTCACACCCTATGCTGATACTTACCAGGCCACGCTCACATTCTTCGCTGACGTCGCGATGCATGCTTAACGTATCGCCTGGCGTGTAGAAATTGACGATTGCTGCGTCTGCTCTCATGCCCGGGAATAGGCCTTGGAGTAGCTCGCCTATGTCTGGTGGAAATGGCGGAGGCGGCGTTGAGGGATAAACCTTCTCTGTCCAGTCATACTGTCCTCCAAGTGTGACCCATCGTAACTTGCGACCTAGGAACTGGTTGATAGAGAGCGGCTTGTGGACGCGGGGGTCTTTTGGAAGAAACAGTGGCTCAGGCGAAGGGGCCATGGAGAAGAAGGATTGATTGTGGGGGTACGGAACTTCATAGTGCATGTGTACGTTGGTTTTGTGGGCTTGATCCGAAAGGTCCCTGTGGATCAGGCGCGAAAGCAACAGCTTCTGAATGTCGGGAGGGAAAAGAGACGGAATCACGTGAAGACCTACCGTTCCAACATCAGGGAGATGACGTAGCCACGGTGAAAGCAACTCGGGGCGTACCTGGCATGGACGGATGTTCGTAGACAGGTACGGGTGCAACAGGCGCAGGCGACTGCTCAGTATCTGCACACGAGAAGTTTTGGAAGAGCGTGTGGGTATTTGTAGAGTCGAGGGAGCGCAAGATGCGAAACTGATTTGCTGAAGCAGTATGCGTGAGGTCTATTAGGCCGGGATCGGATTCTAGGGCGTGGCCGCGCAGTTTTTGGAACTTCTTGTAGACGTCTCGGAGGTGAGAAGGCGGCCTTTGGTGAGCGTCTAGAGATCGTGCCATGGTGTAGCTTATAACGGCAGCAGCGACTGTAAATCGAAGGGTTGGCGTAGTTCTGATTGAGCCAGGGAAGCACCTCAGGGCAAGATGGTGATGCGGTGGTGATGTGATGTCGAGTCCATGTAGGTAGGTGTAGGTATGAGGCAGATGGCGGGCGGTGAGCGCACAGACTCGAACACGCCAAGGGCTCTGATTGGTTTCGGCGCGGCGCTGCCCTCTGGACGTAAACACACGAGCTGCGGCAACAAGACTCTTAAGCCCGTCCGCTGGCCAACACAACTGCTCCAACCCCTCTCGTTCCCACGCCTCTACTAACCCTCCAGCACCGACGACGCTCCGCCACTGACGCCTTATACCGGTCCTCAGATCCTCTTGCGAGCTGATTGATTTGTCGCCGCCCCACCAGCCCCTCCGCAGACCACCGCTTCGACCGACGACTTTGATTCAGCCTGCCACAAGAGTTCCGAGCGCCCGTCGACATGGAGAACTACCAGAAGATAGAGAAGATTGGAGAGGGTATGGCAATCCGGGTGGCAGTATTCGGCCTGTTTCAAAACTCGATATCCGAACGAACATGGCTGACCGCAATCTGCGTCCAGGAACCTACGGAGTTGTTTACAAAGCGCGCGATTTGACGACCAAGGACCAGCGCATTGTTGCCCTCAAGAAGATTCGTCTCGAGGCCGAGGACGAGGGCGTCCCGAGCACTGCCATTCGCGAAATCTCCCTGCTCAAGGAGATGAACAATGCCAACATTGTGCGCCTGCTCAACATTGTGCATGCCGACGGACACAAGCTGTACCTCGTCTTCGAGTATCTGGACCTGGACCTCAAGAAGTACATGGAGGCTCTGCCGGTGAGCCAGGGAGGCCGTGGCAAGGCGCTTCCGGACGCCAACATGCACCACCCGGGTCTTGGGCCAGACATTGTCAAGAAGTTCATGAGCCAGCTGATCGAGGGCATTCGATACTGCCACGCCCACCGTGTCCTCCACCGCGACCTCAAGCCCCAGAACCTACTCATCAACCAGGAAGGCAACCTGAAATTGGCGGATTTTGGTCTTGCTAGGGCCTTTGGTGTGCCCTTGCGGACGTACACTCACGAGGTAAGTGCACAATTGGTCTGGGCCGAAGCACAGACAGCTTTGTAAGAGACATGTTCCTGGACATTGTCTGACAATCGCGGATAGGTCGTTACCTTGTGGTACCGTGCCCCGGAGATTCTCCTTGGTGGTCGTCAGTACTCGACCGGCGTCGACATGTGGTCTGCAGGCTGCATCTTTGCCGAAATGTGCACTCGCAAGCCTCTGTTCCCGGGCGACTCCGAAATCGATGAAATCTTCAAGATTTTCCGGTATGTTTGCATCTGCGCCTGACTCCCAGCCCCTTAATTCTATTCTGGCGCGTCATCGAACCCCTGATCACCCCCTTGTTCCCCTGAGTCATAGCTAACCTTGCTAACACAGCATCCTCGGCACCCCTACCGAACAAGATTGGCCTGGCGTGACGTCCTTCCCTGACTTCAAGCCTTCGTTCCCCAAGTGGCACAGGACGGATGTTGCTGCCGTTGTGCCAGCTCTCGATGACAACGGGCTCGACCTTCTCGACGCGCTGCTTGTCTACGACCCGGCAGGTCGCATTTCGGCCAAGCAGGCGTGCCAGCACCCGTACTTTACCGATGACAGCCCGTCGTACGTGCCCAGCATGAAGAACGGATACCATTAGTGGTTCCGCTCATATTTGTCCGGCCGCCCTCGCCGTTGATTTCTCGCGTGCGTACCAAGCCTGATCGCAAACTTGACGCCCACATGTCGCTATTCGTCTTCGCTGGACCCGGATGACACGAACCTGAACGAGCTGCGCTTCCTTGAGGAATTTTTCCACTGCTTCTTCACGACCGTTCTCTATTTGCGCTCGTGCTTTGGCCAGAAAAGTGAATCAGTCGCCCCATCAAAATCACGCAAAAATCAAATTTGACGTCTTGGGACGCAAGCAGACGGCAGGCACGGGTTTTTACACCGCAGTCAAAGCAGGAGACAGGCTAGGCCGGACTGGATGGCGGACAGGAATGGATGAACAGATGCGCGGTCGGGAGAGCAGGATGCGCCTCTACCTCGTCATGTAGAAGGCTGTTGGCTCCTTCGTTTCCGCCCTGATCCTCCATTGCCGGCCCCCTTTTTACCCTCTTTTTACTTCCTTTTACCTTTGTACCAGGTAGACACCAAAAGGCGTTTTTTCGGCGAGACGAGAGTGTGCACCGTGTTGACGGGCTTTTCAGTTATGGGCAGGTAGGCAGGCAGACTGGCAGACTGGTGGTGGGAATGCTGGCTACTTCACTTCTTCCTTCTATCGCTTACCACCACTTTTTTCCCGCTCTTCTCCTTGCTTGCATCATGGTGCAGACAGATTGTTGTTGGGTGGGCTTGGGCCAGCCACGTGTGACGGTCTTCTTGTTTTCTTGTTTGTCTTGCTTCTCTGTGCTTTGGCCAGAGACTACCGGGGAGTCTTTGTTTGTTCTCCCTTTTTGCTCTTCCTACTCTTTTTCCGTTTTCTGTGCGCCTTGTGTGCTGTGACGCGCACGCACACCCACTGCTCCTGGATAGAAGAACCTTTGAACATGAACACACGAAACCAATGGATGAATGGATGTCCTGGATGGTTAGATGGCTGGTTGGTTAGCTGGACTGGGTCTGGGCTGGCAAGAAAATGAACATTCGACTGTTGTTGTATACATAGGTGGCTTCCCGTCCTTCTTGGGGAAATGTGAAGAATTGTCTTCTTGCTTCAATGGTGGAGTGTCATCGCCGATAATGATGACGTCGTTCAGCTTGGAATGAGGCAAGGGAGCATGTACTGTACATGAATGCGCGCAAGGGAATGAATGGCCAGGAGGAAGGCGGTGGCCACATGTATGCCGGGCTGAGTGGGTGGAATGACGTCGATGACGTAGGATCAGAGCGTCGGAAAGGGGGGCTCAGTGGGTTGGTTGGATCGGACCATTGGTCCTGAATGAATGTCACGGTCGTCGCTAGATGTTACGAGTAGGAAGTCCGCTGTTGCTTCTCAAATAGAGGTTTTATTCTTGTTATGACTCGGCAGACTCAATTGAAGAAGCCTTAGCTGCCAGGTTTGGCGCATGGTGCCACGGACAGTTGTTTACCACTTGCACGAATTCACTGCTGCTGAAGTTGAAGCTCCACGTTCTACTCTGGTTCAACTGAGTGAGGAACATGATTGGACAAGCAAACCGTTGATTCCTTTTTGCCGTCCATCTCTTCTTGCTCTTCAGTGCTTCTATGTAGAAGGGGAAGTGTCGATGAATCAGATGCTTCATTCTTGTCTAGCTAAACGGAAGTCTCGCTCGCTATGCCATGATACCCTATGAACCTACTTCCTTCGCTACGACGCGATCTTGAACTCCCTGATGAACCAACCTTGAAAACTACCTAAATGCCTTGCTCATATTCAGAACGCATGAACCGAAAAAAGCCTACGCAACCACCACTGACTTGTCATCTTCTAGCCCCCTTTCCCCTTCCCACTCCCACCCTCCCATCTCCTCTTTCCTTTCTCCCTCTACGTCCCCAAATCCCTTGCTGATCCCATCCAAGCGCGAACACAAAGGCAACAAGATCGCACTGAACAGCGCGTCCTCATCCTCCGCAGTCTTCGCCCGACATTGCCGTCCAGATGCGTCAGTGTCGTCAGCGCCAGCGGCAGCTGCAACGGCATCACTTGCGCCATCTTGGACGTTTGGCAGGTCGTTGTCGTTGTCCTTCGCAGGACTGACTTCAGTGTCGAGATGTTGCTTGGACATGCCATTCGCTGCGTCGGATGGGATTCTTGCCTCGGGCTCGTCGTCGGCCATGGAAAGTTCGAGAACGTCGGCAGTGAGTTCGGCGGCGCCTGCAGCGGCGGAAGAAGTGGAGCTAGAGTTGAGACTCTGAGGCTCGATGTTCGAATCGATGTCGGTTGGTGTGGACGGGGAAGGCGTCGAAGAAGGGAGGAAGAGCGTCACGGTCGACGTAACTGTCGCAGCGCTCGCGTATGCCTCGTCAAAAGGGAGATGGAGTGAGCTGTTCGCAGCGGCGTTGCCGTCGACGGCGGCAATCTGGGTCATGGCGAAGGATACGTCGGTGTTTGCGTTGGAGCCTTGTGCCACCATCTGAGGAGAGATGGCAGTCGAACCACCAAAGCAGACCCAGAATACAGCGATGAAGACGCCTAGGAGAAGAGCAGCGACGTTGCGTTTGTCCGTTGCAAGGACTACGACGCAATTGCCGAGCAATGTGCTCAGCGGCATCTGCTGCTTCCTAGCAGAAAGCGCCTTACTGCACTCCAAGTCCTCCCTCTGCCTTGCCAATTCCAACTCCTTCACTTCGCGCGCACGCCGCCTGTCTTCGTCTCTCGCCCTCTCCTCGACAACCCTCCTCTCGGCCGCCGCCGCCACTGCAGCTGCAGCCATGTACCGCAACTTATCGGCCTCCTGTCTCTCGGCCACATCCTGCGCCAAGGCTCTCTCCCTCTCCATCTCCCTGACCCTCTGCCTTTCCCTTTCCAGCTCTTGATTATAGACTCTTTGCGCTGCTGCGAGCCGCGATTCTTCCTCTCTCGCGATCTCAAGCTGCTCTGCTTGACGTGCTTCGCGTTCGACCTGAGCCGCGAGCGCCAAGCGCTGCGCCGAAGTGAGCAGCGGCGTGATGGCCACGTCGACGCGCTCCATTTCGCTCCACGCGGCGCTCCATGCCGAGCTGCGCATCAGTCCGTTCGCGGCGAAGATTCGGATGTCCCAGCGATTGGGGGCGCCGCTGTCGAGCGAGGGAGGTACGTGCAGAGGTTCGCGGCAGAGCGTGCAGACTGGTACATCCGTCGCCTCTGCATCGTCTTCGTTGTCAGAGCCGGACGAGTCGACGGCATTGTTAGAGCCAGGGAAAGAGTCGGTCGCACATTGCTGCAAACTTTCTGGTCTCTCTTCATCTGTCCCGATGGCGCTGTCTGCCCTTTTCTTGCTGGTATCGCCGCCCTCTTCGCTCCCATAGAAATGGCCGCATCGCCACACCCGCGGCGCCTTGAGCTCCAGCGCTTCGAGCAGCCGTTCCTCAAGGAGGTCATACTCATCGCGGGGGTGCGGCAGCAGAAGCCCGCGCGACATGAGAACTGGATCGGACAGCTTTTGCTCGAGGAGCCGCCAGTTTTGTTGGACGTGCCAGGGGAGGTTTGCAGCGGCCATGGTGCTGAGGGCAGCCGGGGGCGCAACGGGGAGGACGGTTGCGTGAAGGAGAATTAGGGGCCGAGCGTCGCGAGCGTCGGATGAGTGATGGCTGGAGGAAGACTTTTTAGGCGTTTTGTGTTTGTGTTGGTGGTGGTGGTGGCGACGAGATGTTGGAGTTGGCGATCTCCCATTGTGAGCGTGTGGCATCATGTTGCTTTCGCTACTGCTTTGGGGGTGTCGTTGCTGTTCGTGATCACTCTCTGGACGCGCTGCTGGCGAGCCAATATTCAATTTCGATTGCGGGTGGGGATGGGGATGCAATAAGCCGGGGTACTTCTTCTCACCCGCCACTGTCGTTTTGAGGCCATTCAGGTCATTCAAAGGCGTGGAAGTAGAGCCTGGGCTGGCAGTGGCTGTGGCATGGAATGATCCGGGACCATTTACTCCACCATATTTTGATAACAGTGACGACGAAAAGTCCGAGGCGGGTGTGGAAGTCCGAGATTCACCGTCTGCTGCTGTCGCCAAGTAGTGACGACGCGAAGGGCTGCTGGTTCTGCTGCTTGTGTTCGGGCTGCTGTTCCCATGACGAGAGAGCAAGAGGGAAGCCGATGAGGGTCTGAAAGCGATGTCGTCGTAGTGGTTTCGCTCGATGCTGGGTAAAGGGACGTCGGCGTCGGAGTCCATGAAGAATGCGTGGTGTGGCGGTGGATGAGCGAATTCCGCGCACTTGAAAGAAGTGGAGAGAGCCTCCGAGACCAATGGTGCTGGTAGCATTTTCCCCCCTTTCGATTTGACGTGATGTGCTGAACTTGAGATCCAGCGGGTGGTTGGCGGAAGGCTGATGTAGACTTGCCTGCCACGCAGGAGCCGCAAGTCGTTGTGTTATGCAGTGGTGATGTATTCGAAGAAATGGGGAGTGAAAAATTGGCCAAGGCACAACAATAATGGAAAAAAAAAAAAAAAAAAAAAGATAAACGCAAACAATTGCTCCAGACTTCTTTTAAACAATGGAAGCAGAGGTGGACAAGGATGGCGGGCAAGCACCATTCGCTAGCCGCTCCGCTGCAGGCAAGCTTCCTACCTGGCAGGCTTGACCCAATCGCGCTTCGCCAGCTCAACGGCCCTCGCTGTAGACCCAGCAACAGCAAACACAATCCCTGAACTCGCCTTTCTGCTCCGCCTCTCATGGCCCTGTTGCAATCCATCCAGAAACCTACCCGTACCGACCATGCCTGCCACTTCACTTGTGTGCAAATCACACGCATCTCCCTCTCGCGTGCTCGCCAGCGCAGTCATAATGTCCGACGCCACCTCACCAACTACCAGCAATGGCGAGTTGAGCCGCCTGCGTTCCAGCCCCCTCATTAGTATCTCGCACTTTTGGCCATGTTGGCAGGTGCTCCACTGCCGTCGATCGGATGCTTGTGCACTCTATGAATCTCGTCACTCCACGAAGCTCTTCAACGTCTGCAAGTCAATGACTGAACCAATGGATGATGAGAAGTTTGTAGCCTCGTGTGCGCTTTCCATGATCTTCATTCAACCACGGTCAATGGTTACCGCGCGTTATCTTGGCATACTTGCCTCCGTATCGGTAGCTTTGCAGAGCATCTTTGGATCAGATGTCGTCTGCAACACCCTTCTTCCTGCGCTCTTCATACCTTGTCCTTGTCTTCGTTTTGGCTTCTTCGACCCACTGGTCGTATGTGCCTTCCTTGATCTTCTGCTTCACCACACCCTTCATGAGTTCGCCAACGAAGCCGATGAAGTTGTGACGACGCAGCGCATTCTCCCATTGCCATGATGTCCGCTTCTGCTCTTCCCTTTGCAGCCATTCCACATCACCAATCTCTCGTGCCTTAATGCGCAGATCCCGAACCATGGCCAGCAGGTTGAATCGAATCTCCGTCACCGGGTATCTCTCAATGCGACGCTGCAAAACCGGTATGACCTTGTCGGGGAATTCTTCGAACGAACATTCGCCATGCGAAATGGGTGCAGGCTGTAGACCGTCCAGTTCGTACAGCTTGCCGTTGATTGGTGTGTAAGCGATGAAGTGGTAGACGTCGTCATCCTCGGTGGCGGTGCGTTGAGTTTCGTCGACGAAGGGGGAAGAACGGGCAAACGAGTTGTGGGTTTCGCGAATGAGATCTGAGTTTGACAGCGCCTCGCCACGAAGCTTCGATTCTTTTAGCCAAGACCAAGAGGGCAAATGACAGGTGAACTCACGTCGGCGGGGAAGGCTGTGGTAAATTCCTTGAAGTCGCGAAGCGGCGAGCCAATGTCAATTTCGCCGTCCTTGTTCAATAGGACGGAGAGAAGGGCCTGAGTACCGCAAGCATTCTGTATTGTTTGCGCAGCGAAGAATATGTTCTCGGCAGCATCGTGGTCAAAAGTTCCATCCTTGGGCTTGTCGGAAGGCTTCTCGTCGGTTGGGTATTTGAAGAGGAAGATGACGCCATAGACAGGACTGGTTTTGATTAGCTATGAAGCAGAAAAGAGCTCTTGCAGCCGTTACCTCTGTTGCCTGAGCGATTGCGAGTCAAGGGAGATCAGCTCTTCAAACTGGACGTCCTTGGCGCCCAGGTTCTGGAGGAGGTATGTGAAGACGCCCTGGAAGACGAGTCAGTCTCTGCACAAGGTAGAAATAGGTGGTGCACAAACGGCATCAGACTCGATTGTATTCCAGCCGCCGGACATGGTGGGCGTGTGCAGCCGGGAAGAAGTAGGGTAGATGTTAGGTAGTTCGTTGGTTCCGTTGGAGCTATGGCGCTCGGCCGTTTGCCTTGCTAGGCACGATTGCCTCATCGTGGTGCCAGCCGGACTTTTTCCGACGCCTTGGGCGAGCCGGCCCGCGCCGGCGTCCACTTCCGGTCCCGATCCCAAACTCTCACCTCGCATCAATTCCACTGCTTCTACAACATCCATGCCGCCCTCTTTCACGATGCTGTGTCGACGCCCAATCCATGCTGAAATCTATGGATGCACTTCTCACTACACGCAAAGCTTCACTCTCTAACCTGAAAGACTTGCCTGCATCTTCGAAACCTTGCTTGAACAGTTCCGACCAACACCATTGCACAGCTATTTGGCGTCCAAGGGACACTTGCCCTGGAGACTACTGCGCTATTCTAATCCGACGCGTATCCTGGTCAGGGCAGCGGGGGGTCCGGTCTATTTTAGATCGCCGCTCACAGTTTCCTTCTCTGTTAAATCATGTCTCCCCCAGCCATGACAGTATTCTTTAAAATTCCAATCAAACTCCATTCAAGCATACCGGGGGCTGGCCTTGGACCATCCTCATCGTGGATTTTCAGGTTCCAGCGCTTCAAAATGGCACAATTTGCAAGCGGCTAAATCACAAGCTGGAGCGAATTCAAAGGGAGAAATAATCAGTATCAGGTGACTTATTTTGCGAGACTTCCTGGGAACCACGTACTCCAAAGTGGCAAAGTCTATATAAAGGTGCATACAGGTTCTCTGGAAGGGATGTCAAGCTAGTGGTTTGACTCCCTTGGATCGTGTTATCCGGCCCTGAGAACTCGGCATTGGTCCGAGAAGTGGTTTCTCAGCAGAAGTCGCTCCAGATGAATCACCTCTTGCTTCCATCTTGCGATATTCTTGCATTCTTCTCAAGTTTCTTCAAATCTCCAAATCAGCCTGATCTTTCTCATTTCTGGCCTCTAGCCGAAATAGCCCAACATGGTCTGTGATAGAGGCGTCGCGCTCGCAGCCGTAACTCTGGCAATGACCTGTTTGGCATTTATCCTTGTCGGGCTTCGCCTCTACGTACGAATATTTGTCAACCACAATTTTGGGTACGATGACTGCGTGATAATAGTAGCCCTTGTAAGTTCTGCGACGTTGCGTGACCAGGACTTTTTTGGCTGATTCCTGGCAGATATTTACCGTAGTAATGACTTCTGCCATGCTTGGTCGTAAGTCTGTGCGAAAGTAGAAGACGTCGAAATGGCTGTTCTGATAACTCGACCAGAGGCATACTACGGCGTAGGAGAGCATATACAACACCTAGAGATTCAGGACATACAAGGCATCCTCTTCGTAAGTTTACAGAGATATCAGGATGACGACTCATTAGACTCAATGATTGCAGTGGTTCTACATCAGCGTCATATTTTACAACAACGCCCTCGGTCTGGTCAAGATCTCAATCTTGGTTCAATACATGGAAATCTTTCTCGCATCCTCGGTGCACATCGCCTGCGTCATTGGACTCATTTGGATGGTCTGTTTCACGATTGAGACAACCACAATCAGCATTTTTGACTGTTGGCCAGTCCAATACTTTTGGGACAAATCTGTTCCATTCGGGTCGTGCGTTGACTTCGAAACAATGTGGTTCTGCCACGCAGCGCTCAACATTGTCTCAGACATCTATCTGATCGTCCTACCATTGCCATCTGTCATCAGACTAAGGCTCCCTCTGAGGCAGCGGCTGGCTCTGGTCTTCGCAATATCGCTTGGAATCTTGTAAGCCTCATGACCTCAACGCTTTCGTCGGCCCTTCGCGCTTGATGACTTAGCTCACCTGCCTCACAGTGTCTGTGTCGCCTCATCCGTCCGCCTTGTGTTCTTAAATAAAGTCGCACGATCTGACGACGTCACTTACGATAACATCGACGCCGCCATCTGGTCCTGTGTGGAGCTCTGCCTGGCCCTCATCTGTGCTTCACTGCCAACATTCAAATCCCTTCTTTGCCGAAGATGGCCGAACATACTTCCATACTTCTCAACATCCCGTTTCCCTCACAACTCGGGAGCACACGAAACCGTTGCTTATCTGCAGGATCCAATCTCAGTACCACGTCCCGCTCACTTCAGAGAATACAACTACGAATCGTTCCGCACTGAGCCCGAGTACCTACGCGAATCTGAGTCTGAAGATTATCCAGTCTCCCAAATTATTGATCTGGAGCCTCGCACATCGACGGACAGGTCATTATCAGAAACATCGATGGATAGGCCAATATCAGAAACAATCGCCGCTAACGAGGAGTCACTTGGACACTTGAGCGAGCTAGAGCGTGGAGAAAACACTCAGAATGGCATCCGGAGGGACTCCAGTTTTCCGGATGAGAATCAAAACACTGTGGAGAGCGTAGAGCAAAAATAGCCCCTCTTCCAGTCGCGTGCCTCCCGTCGAGTCCCATCTCGTTTCGCGCAGAGAAAAAATGAATTTTCGGCTTCGAGTTCCAGCAGCTTCTGTGCAAAAACTCCAGTCGCGCCAAACACAATGGGTATCTGGATCGAGCCATGCGCCAACTATCGCCAGGGGCAGACCTCCGTGGTTTGTCCTAAGAGCCTCCCAAAACACCATCCTGTACACTTTAGAGCACATATCCACTCCCTGGGGTGAACCATCTAATAGCCTTGCGGACTGGACGACCCGCTCTCGGCAGAAATCCAATCGTCCTCGCTCGTTTCTATTCTCATCGTCCGCACCTCGACCGTCTCCTCTTTCCAAATGCCGTTCTTCCCCGGTCCGGGGCCCTCCTCGTCTGCCGCCGCACCACCAAAGCGATGATTGTGGCTCCCGATTCTGCGCCCCTTGCTAACCCGAATGCCTCTCTGACCCGTCTTGCCGGCCGTCACGGCCGACTCGCTGCAGCCATTCAGCGTCCCGCCGAGCGACACGTTGACAGCCTGTTGCTCCGTCACCGGCACGCGCACATTGCCGCTGCTGCGATGCAGAGATTCTGCCACCGCCGCGCGCGGTGGTTCCAGCGCCACCTCATTCTGCGGCGTGTGCCCGTTCGAGCTGTCGTCGACGTCGCCGCTCCCGCTGGCGCCTGCCGTTCCCAATGACACGGCGCCGATCGCTACGCTTTCGCCGTGTTTGCAACCCATCGCCATCCCCCACGACAAGCATTCGCTGTGCTGCGGGCGATTGTGGTGGCAGACGGGCATGGGCGGCGGCACGTCGAGGTCCAGCCCGGCATCGGCTTCTGCGTCGCGCTGGGTCGCGTTGGTGTTCATCTTCTTGAGCGAGGTGGTGGGTTGCAGCTTGTGTAAGGCGGAGCCGCTGCTGACGAAGGGGTCGGCGCCGTACGAGTGCGATTGGCCGTACGTGCCGTTGGAGGAGAAGCCCAGGCGGCAGGGGAGCAGTCGGAGCAGTGGTCGGAACGTGTATAGGCTGGTCGCGACGAGGCCGGCGGCGACTTCGATGCTGGACCATAGTGCGATGTGACCGAATTCTGCTGGATGTGCAGGCTAGTGTTAATAGTGGTGGTGGTTGTGGTGGTAACCATTGTGATCGAGGGGTTAAGCAGCCAAAAGGGGGGGGGGTGGATGGGTGGCCAACGTACCAAGGGGGTCTCTGTTTCCCGCAAAGCCAATTATATATTTGAAGCGGGCGATCGTTGCAACACTCGCACTGTTAATCTGTGAGCGCTTCGGAGTACCAATTCCGCGCATGTACTGCGGTCACGACTCACAATATCCCCAGACCAAGTATGATTGTGGTGGAGAATTTGACTGCGCGAGGGATCTGAAGGCCCCATATCAACGGAATCAAGCCCACAGCGTAGTAGACGTCCAAACCAATGCTGACGCCCGACCAGACGTGCGCGCTGGTCAGGATGAGGTGCTTCGAGAGGCAGTGGCCCCCATTGACATTACGGTTCCACGCTCTTCGGGGCTAAATCAAGTCAACATGGGCGCGAATGGCATATTTCACAGCAGCCACCAAGGCAGCGATGCGACTTACAGGGTTGCAATGAAAGAGCAGTATGAAAAACGTATAGACGCTAAGAACGACGTTGACGGCCGTAGAGAGAAAATTGATGCGTCGCATTGTCGTGTTGGCGGTCCCAATGATGCGCAGTTGTAGGACCGCCACGCTGAGCTTGACAAATGCCGATGTTGCAATGTATGCGACTTCACTGACAATGAGGAACTGGAGAGGCGGTCAGCCAGTCGAGGGGTTTTCTATGCCAGTGTCGTGCGTCTACCTTGATTCCAACCTGCAGCACGTGGTAAGAGAGCTCGTGTGTTGCTCGACCAAAGCCTCCCTTGTAAAACCCAGTTATCATCAAACCAGTGAAGACGCAATAGAGTACCTCGATAAAGTGTCAACAGCTGGTTATCGCACGTCGTCAGAAGAGGAAACATTCTTACAGTTGCGAGAACAAGGAGGTAGTCGTCAGTCGAGCATTGTCTCTGCAGACGTGTGCGAATCAAGATGCGAATAATGACGAAAGGAATGGCCAACGCGAGGCCAGTGGTACAAATGGCGCTGATTTCCTTCTGATATTCGTTGACGACGTACCGATAACTCGGGTCGCCGTTGGGTTCCTGCGATTCCGCCATGCCGGAGGAGGATGGCCAGCCAGCACTTCAGTGTTGTGCCTGGCGGAGCAGTAGCAGCGAGGGGTAGCTCATATCAGGAGAGGGCGGAAATACGCGCAAAGAGACGATCGGCCGGCTGTTTTGGCTGACTGTCTTGCCAATGCTTACTCCTCACTTGCCCGCTCAACGCTGCCAACGCTCAGGAAATGGTTCTCGTATCGATGAAGACGCTGGCGTTACTAGGAGGCGGCTTGGGAAGTCTCGTTGCCGGCCACGGCAAATACTAGATCATCTTGAGCGGTAATCGTTGTTCGACGGACGAATAAGAATTGGGCCCCGAGGACCTTTTTCTCTCGCTCCCTAGTTGTGTAGACACCGGCTCGCTAGCCGGTACGAGCCCTTGTAGCTAAAGTAGGCAGTACAGCTGCTGTTTTGACTTCTTTGTTAAGCTTGGGATTTGCGCTGCGGGGAGACGGCGCGATACCTTTGATGCCCCGGCTTGATCCAAATCTTCCCTCTGGAAAGGCAGCCGTGAGCGTTCATAGGCTTCTTGCTCTGCTATCCCAGCAGTCTCGTCGGATTAGGCTTTAGCGTCAATCAAAATCGCCGTGGTCCCGCCCTCGTGCCGGCATTGCGCGTTGAAGCTTGGCCTCCTTGAACGCGGTATAACTCTGCTTGGTCGACGCTAAGCCGACTGTGCCTTTTTGATCTTGGGACGGTTTTGTGATCAGCCGTGGAGTTGGTAAGAAGAACACGGCCATACTCTTCGAGGTCGAATCCATCTGCAGATCATCAACACTTGCAGCGGAGCGCCCGGAGTAGCTGTGACTCTGGCAGGGTTCTAACCATAGCAGACTCTGCCCATCCCAGCACCGCACCGACCATGCCTTGCTGCAATGACATGCGTCCATAAAACCGTCTCTGGAGCATGTGGCCCTACCAAACTCACAATCAAGCGATGATCCGCCGAGAGACTTTGGAGGTGACTATTAGAGGTCTCAGATGCGTTAATCCTTTGCTCCGGGACGAGCGTGCCCTTTTGATATGCAGCTACTGTTGTAGAGAAATACTTGCGTGACTTCCATTTGGATCCGGCTCTTTATTCAAAGTGGCTGTCCGCTTGAAAGGCTTGATCTTCGGATTCACAATTGGCCTGATTCAGCAACCTCAAAGGATTTCGCCGCAGATGGAAAGCAATCAACGAGCTGTCAAATTGAGCCGAAGGAGTAGTTAGTATATATAGCCACCAAGATACAACACGAAGCGAGGGAGGGGGTTTGAGTTATGGTGTCTCAATTCCAGCGATTTGTTCGCTGTCTTGGATCTGCTACTGAAGGCTCTTAATGAAAAGGGGACTCCGATCCAGAGTGAAACGCCTCCAGTATCCAAGAATGCAAGAATATCCAAAAAGGTAT
The DNA here is from genome assembly GCF_038021145.1 of Phyllosticta citriasiana. Taxonomy (NCBI): domain Eukaryota; kingdom Fungi; phylum Ascomycota; class Dothideomycetes; order Botryosphaeriales; family Phyllostictaceae; genus Phyllosticta; species Phyllosticta citriasiana. The sequence goes on along the minus strand of NW_027117281.1, from coordinate 986,753 downwards.
CCGACTCCGTGCAAAATGCCACAAAGAAAACCAACTCTGTGATGTGGTGTCGCTCCAACTACAGGTGTAGCGCTCAAGCGCTCAATCGCTCGATCGCGTTTTTGAAGCAAAAAAACGAATGAACAAATTCCCTGCCCAATCAACCAAGAAAAGCAAACGCCATCATACCGTCGTGCCATCATTTTCGACGTCAGACATTTCATCTCCGTCTTCAAGGTCATTGCCGTCCGACCTCTGCTGTCTTCCTTCTCGAATGACTTTCTTGATGCGCCTCGGCTTCATGTTTGACCACATCCGCCGGACGAGCAGGTGCGAATCGCCCGCCTTACTGGCTTTGATCCAGCACAGCCACTTGCCCGCCATGAGGAATACGAAAGAGAGGCTGTTTTTACGCGAGTATTTATACAACGCCGACGCCTTGAGGAGTTCCCACTCAGTGTAAGCACTGGTCGCGCGGCGCGTCCAGCACTTGATGATGGAGTGCGTCGTGTTGGTGGGCGTAATGGCGACAAATTTCGCAAAACATTCGTTAGCGACGTCGTCATAGGATTCACCGGGCTTGAGGTTTTCGAAGTCCCGGCTCTGGGCGAATGCTGTCCAGCGGTCCTTGACCCGTTTGATTGCCTTGTTGAGCTGCTTCAACTCCTTTTCGATGTCAGGATCTTGTTTCCCGTCTTCCTCGGCGGCTTTGTATGGTGCGAGAAGGTCCTCATCAGTGTCCGCTTGCATACGCTTAAAGTGCTCTGAGACGACCCTGAAGGTCTCCCAAGTATGCGGCACGATGGCCCCAAAATATATTTTGTCAATAATGTTGTGCTTTTTGTGCTTGGTATCCTTGCCCCGTGCCAATTTCCCTTTTTCGAGTTTGTCATTCTTCCTCGCTGTCTCGTATGCGGGCTCTTCGACGTTCCCCCGCAGACCAAGTGACGTCTTTTTAAAATTGTCGAAGGCGCTGTGGTCGAAACTGTACCCGTTCTTGGCTGAATCTACAAGCAGGTCGTGAAGATCTGCGAGGGCATTAATTTTCGGCGAATCAATGGTATTGCTCTTGTAGCAGATTTTCTCATGCAACTTGGTGGCTTGTCCAAGTAGGCTCGTCTTGCATCGATACTCGAAGCTTGCCCGAAGAAAGTTTTGAATTGAGGGATGTTTCGAGGAAGAACGTTCCTTTTGAAGCAATTCTTTCAAACTCCGTTTGTCGACTTCGATGCCGTAGTCTCCGGGCGTAGGATCTTGAAGCGGGGCAGGCGCATTTTCGAATGGCTCCACCAGTTTGGGGTCCCAACAGACCCAAAACGTATCTCCGTCGTAATCACCGCCCTGCAGCTTTCCAGCGAGAGGATACTGGCCCAGCGAAGGAAAAACGACAACATCTCGCAAATGAGCCAGCTCCAATCGGAACGTAGCCTTGACCTTTTGAATGTCTGACCTTCTCAATGCGGGGTTTCGCGCCACGAGAACGGAGCGATCGTGAAGAAGGTTGATGGATTCTCCGGAAACCTCATCTGTTAAGCTTTGTGAAAAGCAAATGTGGACTTCTCCGGGCTTAAGCACACGGAGCGGATCCGCCACACCTTTGATGTAGGTACAACGGGGGAGAGGAATGCGGACATTCATGCGCAGCTCATGAAGGCTTGTCGACACAAATCTTTCCGCCATCTCGGAGACAAATGGGCAAGATGGATCAAAGCCCGACTCTAAGAGAAGCACGAGCTTCTCTTGATGAGATGTGGGCATAGCTGCTTGGTAGTCAATGCCGTCCTCTCGATTTCTCTCCTCCTTGGTGGAGTTTTGATCGTTGACCCATTTCCTCAGGCTCACTGGATCATATATCGAATCAACCAGCTTTGCCCTTTCCTGCTCCAGATATCGATCAAACAAGTAAATTAAGTTCTCTTCGGCAACCCCTCGATCTTGAAGAATGGGGAAGAAAGAGAGATAAATCTTTGAAGATGCTGCTTGGTCCGTGATTGAATGTAGATCGAAAGTCAGTCGTTGCGGATCATACAGAGCGTCATCGAGGTCGTCCTCGTGCGGTTGAAACTTGAGCTGGCTGTCATTGATTTCGATCCAAATTTCCTTGTCTCTTGGTTTGCAGGTGTCTGAAGCAGCGCTGATGATCCACATGCCTTTGGCGCCGCCTATACGGCCCTGAAAAGTGCTTGGGAGAGGCCCGCCTTTCCCAATATTCTGCCAAAGCTTTTGGGCTGCACCGACGGAAATACGCGCACAGCCGTCGTTCATCACTCGCTCGGTGGTTTGGTCAATGGGCCAATCCAAGGCAGAGTCGTCAAATTCATGATCCTCTGGAGTACCATCGGCGACAATGTCTGGAACATATTTGACTTGCGACGGCTTGAATGATAAACCTGGGGTTGTTGTTGTTAGTCCAAGGGCGATGCGCGCAAAAGCTTTCGGAAAGGCTTGCGACACATTGGGCTCCTTCAAGGGCATGAACCAATTGAGGAGGTCAAAGATGTCCATGGCCTGACGTGGAGCCCGACTGCTGACCTTTTCCGCCTGGCGGCGAAGGTCGCACCCGCCCATGGCAAAGAGAACCACTTGATAACCCCGCATTTCCGTCCGCTCGCCTCTGCGTTTCTTCGGTTGGAGCGGATCGACGAAGAATACCATCCAACTTCGACCCAGAAATTGCTTGGGCTTTGCAAGCCACTCAACGAAACGATGTGGAAGATAACCGTGTTGATTTTTGAGGTGGCTCGGCAGGGCATCGAAGGGCGGCACCTCAACATACAGGAAACGGTCACCACCAAAGGCTCTTTGGAAGCGACAGGAGGTCTCGGTCCGTAGTGGCTGCATGTAGAGCTTGAACAGTGGCCCTACGTTTGAAAGGTTGAAAGTGAGGGAACCCTTCAACTTGACATTTTCAAAGTTCGCTGCTTCCCAAGCCTTTTGACTGCTGCGCTGGATTGCATCTGATCGGTCTTGACAAGCCTGATGCTGCATGAGGCGAGACCAAAAGTTTTCGTAATCCTGTAATTCTCCTGAGTTTGATTGAACCAGGTCCTCGGGATCGGAACCAACGATTTGGGCGACTCGGACGTATTCCCATCGCTGTTTAAAGGGCAGATTTTGTAGAGTCTTGCCGACATCTGGCACAAAAAGAGCATCCCTTGGTAAATTTTTAAGCTGGTGTTGCTCTCCAGATTTACCAGGGCTGATGCACACCTGGCTTTCTTGAGGGAGTTCGATCTCGAGATCCTGTAAAGGCCCTTGCAGTGGATGAATCAATGCTTCATCTTGCCGCAGGCACTGCATCACATCTTCTTTGGTTTCGTCGTCCCAGGATACTGTTCCAGAGCTGTGAAAATGCTGGCCGCTTTGGGATAATGTTGCCTCTGTCGTGAATGAGGTGTTGGCCGACGTGTTTTCGCGATATTTGCTGAATACAGAATCCGTCCTGGAGAATTCAGTTGATGTGAACGATGTGGCGGATGTTGCTGTTGACCGAGACATGCCACTGGTCCTTGAGGATGAGCGTGAGTCGTGCGCATCTTTCCGAGCTGAAGGAGGAGCGGGAACAGCAAACTCTAAGGAATTCCTCTTTCCGCTCACGCCGCGACTGCACTTGGAGCTCCCGCGGTCTTCGAACTCTTCAGAAGATCTCTTGCGGCTGGGTTGCATGGTTGACTTTTTGTGTCGTCTGCTCGCCTCTAGAGATGGCGAAGGTGGGGGTGTCATGTCTCTTTCGTCATTATGCCTTGGCGTCGACGGTTCAATTGAGCCCAGAGGCGATCTTGATGTCATCTGCCCGGTAACGCTGCTTTTTCCAGAGACCAAAAAGGGCTTGAGGGAGGGATTTGAGCCTGTAAGTCATTAGCATGGCGAGTCGCTGTGCCGACACTTGACTCGGGGCGGGCTATCATCCGTTAGGCAAGCTTCCGGCATGGACAATGATCTGCTCAGCAGGATGTAGCAAAAAGCAGAAGGCGCAGACCGTCAGCAAACCTCTTGGAGTCTAGAAGTCTCTGCTTGAGGGCAAGTGGACGAGTCAACCTACGAAGATCATAACGGGTAGATGGAGAGACTGGAGCAACTCTGTTGTTGGTGGGAGTCGTGCTCAATGCTCTCGGAGAGGCAGGTACTACAGTGGCCTTGCTACGCTCCAAGAGTTTTCGTAGATAGGGCAGACGCTCTCTTGGGCTCATGGAACTTGCATTATCGTTGAATTCAGCTTCAATCAATGGGAGAAGATCCCTGGCTCGCCAGTAGTGAAACCGTATCAGATCGAAGCATTTCCCCGGATCATTTGGAGGCTGTCGGCATGGAGACCATGTTGCATCTCTAATGGTCAAGCCCAGCCTCCACCTGTTTTCGATCCTGATAATGATTTCATTGATGATTTGATGGTCAGTCTTCTTTTGTGGGACAGGACTTTGTCGAGAACTTTGGGTCACTGGGGACCGGTTCATTCTGAGGTGTCAAACGAAGACGCAGCAACAAGAACCTTGGCAGACGAATCAGCAGCGACAGCGTCAGAGTGCTTGACCTTGGAGCGGCTGAACGAGAGGAGAGTGATCATAAGGAGGGCAAAGACGGGCCAGCAAATGGCGTGGATGGACAGGCGAACAGGCGTGGTGGTGAGGTGTTGGGTGTTGGGTACCGAGAGCAAGCATCGGCGTCGTGTGGGGTCTGTCTTCCTGCAGGCGGCTCGTCGCGGACCGAGCCGGACCATGGGCGTGCAGGAAACCACCAGAAATGGCCGGCCATATCACGTGTGTTTTTTGCTTCTCCGAATGGTCATCTCGGCCCGAAACTAGGTGGAGTGGTACATGGTTTCTCATTTGACAGTCAAAGTTGTTTGTATTGATTCCAGTCACAGTAGCGAAAATGACAAAGGTAGGGCTTGTTGGGCGGGAGTGCTCTTGTGCACCTGTCCGTCCAAGATGGCAATTATTTCATCATGCGTTTGATTCGTGAAAACCAAGGACCATCCTGCTGTCCCTCCTCTATCAACCAGACCCAGCCAGATCTTTTACACCTTCATCTCGGAGAGACCGTGCTTCCAGATGGTAACAAAGGGCGTGATGCCGTCGTCGCGGTAGTTGAGGAGAATGACCCTGCGAAAGCGGTTAGATTGTGCTGTTGTCCACCAATGGCAGACAGATCACTCACATTCCATCGGGGTCCATGGACTCGCCGATCAGGAACTCGTAGTCCTTGAAGTTGCCAACGACCTTCTTGGCGAAGCCAGAGGCCTTGGTCTCAAAGTCCTTGACCTCTTCGTCGCTGGCACCCTTCTCCTTGAGGGCCTCCTTGACCTTCTTCATGTAGGCTGGTGTATGGCGTTAGTGAGAGGCCAGCGCCAGGCGTGGCAGGACTTACTCTTGAGGTGAGATAGGTACGACTTCTTGTCGAACGAAGTCTCGTTCAAACGGAAGGAGTGGACAACGTCCAGAACAGTCTGGGTGTTCTCGTCGAGGTTGTCGTCGGCACCATCCTCAGCAGAGGGGTTGGCGCCAATGTCTTTGTCACATCAGCAGCTGGGCCTAGGCTTGCTGGGATGAGTGGACTGACCGATGTTGTCGCCACCAATGGTAATCTTCTGGCAGTCGGCCTCGTAGACAACGCCGTCAATCTCCTTGAGGTTGTACGAGTCGGAGATGAGCTCGTCGCCGGTGATGATGTCCTGCGGGCAGTGTCAGCGCAAAGTCGCCATGGTTCTTTCAAGCGGCAGGACGGTCGGAGCAGCGCACCTTGTAAATGATCATTTTGGCGATTGTCGGGAGGAAACAGCGGATAGCAGGAGAAGAGGAGTTGGAGGCGACGGCCGGGGAAGGTAAAGAATAACGGCGGTGATTTGCAGAGCGGAGAGAAGTTTTCCCAGAGGGCGGCAGTCGGTGGTGGGGGTGTGGTGGGCTCGAGGAACAGAAAAGCTTAGCGCCGAGAGGGGCCCGGGCCCAGGCTGAGACGGGAGCAGGAAGGTGGCCTGAGCGCGGGGTGAGGTGTGCCTGAGGAATCAGGTTCCGGAAGCAGTCTCGGCCCGGTGCAGAACACAAGATCTCTTACCAGGGATAAGTGAGTACGTCTGTGTACATAATCAGTCATGTGATGAGGGGAAGACATTATCTTAATCTCTATAACTATCTACTTAACTAAATACTCAATATAACTAGAATTAGGTGATTATAAACATGCTTAATAGCCTACTCCTAATATTACTACCACTACGCCTTATAAGATTTCAAAGATATTATGTTAAGAAGCACGTGTGGTAGAGTCGTCTTGGCGCGATTTCTCTCCCCTCCCGGCCCCCCTGACTAAGCCGATGGCCCGGCACCGAGCCAATGCCAGGCAATCTCCGCTTTCGCCCTCATCCGGCAGCCCATCCGCATCCGTCCGTCCATCCATCCATCCATCCCATCGCCACAGGGTTCCCGAAGCCTGCCTGACAGCATCCCACCCGCCCCGGACCACTCTCGTCTTGCTTAGGTTAGGAACCGCACTCCTTCGCCTCCTTGCCTCGATTCCTTCTCAACCTTCATCTTCGTCTACCTGCCTGCCTGCTTGTTTGCCCGCCGCCTCCACCACACCCTGTCCACTCTTTTCGGCGCGTCTTCGCCTTCGTCCCTCAGCACGCTCACGACAGCGCTTCCTTCCGCGTTGCATGGTGGCGCAAGCTCTTGCATTGCAATGGCGAACGCGACACTCGCGAGCAGCCTCCCTCCGCTGCCAGAATACACTCTTCACCCTCTTCCCGCTCTCGTCCCATGGTTCCCCGACAAGTACCTGGTCTTGGCCCTCCCCGTCGCCGCCTACTGGATCGTCTCGTTGTTCTTCCACCTGATTGATACCTACGACCTTTTCCCCGACTACCGGCTGCACACTCCTCTCGAACTGCTCCAGCGCAACCATGTTTCCCATCGCGAGGTTCTCCAAGACGTAGCCTTGCAACACGTCATCCAGACAATTTTCGGGGCGCTTTTGGCTTGGTTTGACCCTGAACCAACTTTTGGAAAGGAGGACCACGATGTCGCCGTGTGGGCCCAAAGAATCAGAATCGCCCAACGAGCCATTCCGGCCGTGTTCGGAACCCTGGGTCTCAACACGAGTGCTTTGGCGAAGAATCTTGCTGGCTCGTTTCCGTCGATATCCGGGGCTCTCTCTGGCGGTCAATATCCGTGGCTCGTGCAGACCATTGTTGCCAATGGTGATCTAGTCGCCGCTCCCGCTTTTGCGCCCTGGGAGATTTTGCTTGCCAAGTTCATCTACTGGGTTGCTATCCCAGCGATCCAGTTTGTGTTTGCCATTTCCGTGGTAGATACTTGGCAGTACTTCTGGCACCGTAGCATGCACATGAACAGATGGCTCTACAGTATGACTCCATTCCACATTTCCAAAAACGATCGTCTGACTTTTCTTTAGCAACCTTCCATTCGCGTCATCACCGTCTCTACGTGCCTTATGCCTATGGTGCTTTGTACAACCACCCCGTTGAAGGCTTTCTGCTCGACACCCTAGGAACTGGCGTTGCATATATCCTCTCTGGGATGTCTATCCGCCAGGCCATGTGGTTCTTCACCGGCTCGACCATCAAGACCGTCGACGACCATTGCGGATACGCCTTGCCCTTTGACCCGCTCCAGGCCATTACTTCAAACAATGCAAGCTACCACGACATTCATCACCAAAGCTGGGGCATCAAGACCAACTTCTCCCAGCCATTTTTCACATTCTGGGACCGTCTCTTGGGTACAATGTGGAAGGGCGACGTGTCGCTCAAGTACGAGCGCCAACGCAAGACAGCCGAGCGCAAGGCTGAGACCGAGGCGCTGAAGCCCCAATTCCTCCCCCCGGAGCTAAAGCCCGAGCCCGTTCCATCATCCGAGCCATCCTCCGAGGTCGACAGCGCGATAGAGGAAAAGCCCCAGGTGGCACTCCGCCGCAGTCCCCGAAAGAAGGCCTCGAGCACCTCTCAGCAATCTGCAGGCAGCCTAAAGAACTTGCGAGAGCGCGTGAACGGGAGTCTTCAGGGACGAGGTCCGAACGTGCTTGGTCTGGAAAGCGTCCATTAAAACAACGTCTCGACGGGCAGTTCCCCCAATCCATTTGGACAGGGAATGAAACAAACGAACAAATCTGTAATGTATCATGATCACACACACTTACACCTTGGATTCGGGAGCTTCCTCGCGCATGCAGCCTTAGCATTGTTTTTCATCCAACAGACGTTTTGTCCTGTCCTGCAGCGCTGCCTAATTGCATCCATTCCTCCCATTTGTCTGTCGCAGTTTGTCTTTTGGGCGTGCCACAAAAGAATGCGTGTAGTAACGACGACGCCACGGGCGCACCTGCTACAACAAATTTCCCTTCTGCTCCTGTCTTCCTTGTCTCCTCTTTTCCTTCATCCTCTACTTCTTGTATTTTACGTAGACCGGCGCAGCAGTCCTGCCCGGGTGTTGCAGCGGGCAGGCTCGCCGGGGCTTTGGGGATAAACCTTTGTAGTCTGGTCGTATCTCTCATCTCTCTTCTTGTCTACTTGGGTCACTTGTGACAGGTCTTGTTTTGGAATTACTTGGGTCGGCTAATGGCAAATCTATTCTGGGGTCCTTCTTCTGCCAAATGTGTCTGCCATCTGCTGATTTGAATTCTGGAGTTGGCTCTTCTGCGCGATAGTAAAAATACTCGCACACAGACGCGAAGCACGCACTGCGCGTCTGACCCGTGTGTCGTGATTGCCGTAAACGATGATGTGGTGCGGTCGTCCCACAGCGTACGATGTTGGCGTGATGTCACTTCCCTCTCGAGCCACGCACGGATCATTCATTACTGCTGCAGTGCCGCCTGACTCCCCATCGATTGAACAACAGATATGTCTAAGAAACGCACTTTTGTACCTAGGTAGCATGACATCACTGACACGGCCATACATATCGTCCTCACATTTATGCGGCTTCCGAACCCAAGTTTCAGAAGACATGTCCACTTGCGCAGCCTTCTGAACCATGCAAAGACGACTCTTGGGTATGCGTACCGTACATGATTCGGCTGGGCATCTTGACAAGAAGACAATCTGCAGCGACACATGGCAGACCGTAGACACGACCACGACCAAGTGGTGCACTGTAATACTACTGTGTGGTAAAGGGTATTGAATTGCCCAGGTGTACTGCATGCTCCATGTCTCGCTCTCGCTACCTGGACTTGTTTTTTTTTTTTTTGGGGGGGGGGTTTTTTTTAACCCTTTTTCCCGTTCTGTTTGGCCCATCTTGTCTCGTTCTATATTTTTGATTGGGCTGACTTCGGGTTGTTGTCGTTGTTGTCCCTGATCAGCGCGGGGGATTCGCCATGGCTACTACATAGCATCGCTAGCGCCTTTTGTGCCTCGTTCCTGCAGCAAAGGGGACGACGACGAGGTAACATTGCAGAGCGCTAGGTGCTTTTCTGCCACTTTTTAAGCCGCGCTCGTCCGTTCATGATTGCTATGATGCCGTGGCACGCCAAACCAGTCTCTGCCCTCGCGAAAGTACAGTACGTTCCGAGCCCCCTTGTCCTGCACGCCATGACGACCTCCGTTACTCCTCCTAGTCCACCACACTGCAGCCCAGCAACCGCAGGTAGCGAGCACGCCTGGTCCAGCCTTTTCTCTACTCGCGCCAGATGGGCGCCACAGTCTCGACAGCGCGCTCAACGATAGCGCGCACGCGATCCCTCAAAATGGCCGCGGAGCACTCGACCTCGAGCGTCTCAAGCCACACCTTGGCGACGTGCTTGTCGACGCGGATCTCGACGCCAGGCACAGGTATGCCGAGGGCGTGCAGGCGCTTCAGCTCGGCCTGCTCGGCGGGCGAGAAGGAGGCGTCGTCGTCGTTGTCGGTCGGCATGAGGCCGCCGGCGATGGAGACCGTCTTTGCGTTGCCGTCGGTCGACGGTGCGTCCTTGGTGTCGTCCGTGGCGATGGATGCGGATTCGCTGGGCTGCTGCTGGTCGGCGACCAGTTTGGGGTGCGTGATGGGCGTGATGTTTTGGCCAAATTGCGCTTCGAGGAACATGCAAAGCCGGTCGAAGCGCGTTTGCGGGTCGCTGAGGGCGTGGGGGTTGGCTTTGGGTGTCGGGGTGGCGTGCGAGTGTGCGTGCTTGGACGAAGATTCTGGACACACAGTTAGCACCAGATGGTCGCGTTTGGGAATTGGAGAACTGAAAACTCACGCTTAACGGCTGCTGGGCTTGTTTCGACCGTGAAGAGCACGGCGAGCACAGCGTCGGCGATGCCATCATTGATCATGTTGCCCTCCCACTCGACCTCTATCCGTCCGCCGGCGCGGCAGTGGATCGTCACGCAGCCCATGACTACGAAGCTTGTTGTGCTGCGGTCAATCTCCTCGTCTGCATCTTCTTTCTTGACCCCGTTGCCGTTTGTCTCGGCCTTGCCATCAATGCCCAGGTCATGGCTGTCAATCTGGCGGAGAGCGCCGAATGTGCCCTCCAAGGCCCAACGGATGAGGTCGACACTCGCCGCGGCCAGTGTAAGGTGTTGCCTGCAGACAATCGTGGTGGTCGTCAGGCCTGCATACTCTCTCAGGTCTTCCGGGGCCATGAGGGACATTTTGAAGTCGTTTTGAACAAGCACACCGCTGATGAGTTTAGACTGCTCGTCTAGCTCCTCTTGTGCGCTTTCTGGACCATCTCCATTCTTTGGGTGATGTGACAGTGGCGGCGGAATTTGCGCAAGTTTTCCAACCACCTTGGCCACCTTGTCCGTCTTGAATGGTATGCGCAGCTCTTCGCAATTCGCTGGCGAGAATACCTTGACTGGTTGCTTCTTGTCTGCGTTCAGCGAAAGAAGTTTGGATTTGAGACGCATCATGTTGTGTTTCTCGCCGTGCACTAGAATCTGCGTGAATCCCATTGGTTAGATTATAATGTCTAAAAGTGCGGGTAGGACGGTACTTACCACAACGGGCGCAGCGACGCCCTCGATGAACTCCCTGTTCTCCGTCCCGTCGACGTGCGCCGCGAAACTGAGTTCCTGGACGGTACATCTCCTGGGAATCATGATTTGCTCGTTTTCTCTGCCTGGGCCCCTTCTCACCGCGTTGCCCCTTGTCATGACCGCTTGAATTTGGTCAGGCTCTTGCATGATCAGTTTACCCATGGTGCCCTCCACAGAGTAACCTGTCATGATGACTCCGTTGCGTGGGTCAGGAGCCCATCTCTCCAACAACTCGCGGCTAACGCCGTTTTGCATCATACCGGGACTTGCAAGCATGACGCAGCCCCCGACATCGTCGAAACGTTCCAGCGACTTCAAGGACCGCACGTATCTAAAGTCCCAGGGGCCAGCCTTAGAGGCATCGCCATTCTTCTCCGCTTCCTCCATGCGCTCCCTAAATAGTCTCTTGATGTTGTCGTTCATTGCATAAACATATGTTTGGTAGACAACCATACATTTCCTTGCAATGTTGGAGGCGTAGTATATTGGGATTTTTGAGTATTCGCTGTGTCTTGCCCAGTACTCGTCCAGGATGAGAAGAAGCTCCTGTGCACGTCCGAGGGCGAAGACTGGAAGAAGAACGCGGCCACCCCTATTCAAAATTCCGGTGATGGACTTCATCAGAGCTGCCTCGCGCTCTAAGCGGGGAATATGGGATGCAATTCCAAAGGTACTTTCTGTGATCAAGACGTCCACCTTGACATTTTTGGGAACTTCTGCGGAAATCAAGTGCCTGTCCTCTTCTCGCGAGTAATCGCCCGTGAAGAGAATCTTCAACCCCGCAATCTCAATGAGGAACATGGCAGCTCCCAAAACGTGTCCAGCCGGATAAGGTGTTATGCGAATTGAGGAGATGGTGTGGGTTGTGTAGTAATCGATGGCTTCGATTTGAGGAAAGGTCGAGAGGTGGTCGGCTTCGGTGTAGAGTTGGATGCGTGATTCAGAGGAAGAGGAAATGTTGCCTACTCGAACGCTGTCCTGGATGAGCCACTTGTAGATTGCTTTGGTCGGATGGGTCATGAAAACGCGGCCTTTGAAGTTCGTTTTCGCAAGGACGTATGGTAAAGAAGCAGCGTGGTCAATATGGAAGCTACATGTTCAAGTCAGCTTATGTTTCCAGAGTGGCCCAAAGCAGTCGAATCGCGCGGGCTTTTGGAGCTATCTACACAGACAGGGGGTTTGATGCGTGCGGGCTTCTTCACCACAGCATTGGGAGATGATATGCGCAGACATTTGAGATTTATTGATGCTCATATACAGTGGCGGTGGTACAGGATACGCAGGAGAAAGTACCAAGTATTTTCGACATCATCTCCTTCCGTAGTATCCTTTGCGCCTCATGTGTTGACGCCTCCAGTCGGGTATAGCCCGCACGCAGTATGAATTCATGCTTTGGGACTCAAGCTCAGACATGGGACGCTATGAAAGGTATTTGCTTACTGGCTAATCAATAGGACGTCAACTTGGCTGAGGTCGAACTCATCGTAAAAGGGCAACGCCGCAAGCCCATCGTATGCGGGATGCATGCCAGCATCGAGCTATCCCAAAATCAGCACAATTCGTCCTCATGGTTCCAACGTGCCAACACAGGCAGAACCGCATACCATGACCGTCTTGCCCTTGTATTGTATGATGTGACTAGACCTGCCCACTTCGTTTCCACCGCCTAGGCAGTAGAAGAGGAGCTCGTCGGAAGGGTCGACCGGCTCGTCATCCCCTGGCGCCATGGCCGCAGCTTTCCGTTTTGCAGCCATGCTGAGAGCTCTCGAGAGTCGAGGCTACTGGCAGTGTAGATGAATGTGCAAGACGTCGGCGGGCTGTCAGGTCGCGTCGTGCTGCGAAAGAGTGCACTCAGAGAATGAGGTTCGGGTCATGAAGCAAATGCTGCGCTTTTGTTGTGGGCGTCGTGAAGGGAAGAGAGATGGGGGGTAAGAAAGGCAAATGTAGGTGCTTGCTCTTGAGCGCGCAGTCGCGACAGAGCGAAGGTGGATGGATGGGCGTGAGAAAGTCAATGCCGGCGTGGAGGTTGCGACGACTGCATTAGTGCGGCTATGACATAGCTTCGGCGTCGGAGAAACGGAACGTTCCGACTTGACGCGCGAGGTAATGACTGCGACTCTAGCGGGCGGCCTGCCCAAACCAAACCTCCACCACCGCCAACCCTATCGCCCGTCTCCAACCGCCCACGATACCTCTCAAACAAGCCCAACCCTCTCTGAACATCATCTCTGACCCACGGCGATCACCTCCGCGAATGATCTTCGACTTGCGCTCAAGATAGGTCACGGTCAGAACGGCCGGCAGGCTGCACGGAAGAGCAGCATCGCCGCTCACGACTCCCACCTGGCTGAACATCATGGCGCACCAGTATCCCCCGATGCAGCCGCATCAGCAGCAGCAGCAGCGGCCGTACTCTCCTTATCCACCGACTGCGAACTCGCCCGTCCAGATGCAATCGCCCGCTGGAATAGGAATGCCTCCAGCAGCCAAGCGGACAAAGTTGTCACCAAATCCCGGATCGCCATACCCATACTCGCACAATTCGCCATACGCATCCATTCCTGGGACACCGGCTCAGACACATACTCCAATTCCGACCTTCAACCAGCCCGAATACCCATCCCAGAGTCATGACGCTACACCTCGCGGACCGCCGCCGCCTGGCTCCATGGGTCCGCCGCAGAGGCCTGTGGAGAAGACAGAGAAGCAAGAAAAAGAAAAGGCTACGGACCTCAATGACCTAAGTGATTCTATTGCGTCGGCTGGTATAGATTTGAGGGAGGAAGAAAACTACCTGGCGCAGACATGGCAGAACCAACACCACCAGGCCCAGAGCCAGTCCTTTTCCGCTCAGTTCACGCCATCGCCATCCACCATTTCTCCCAGCAACAGCTTCAATGCGCTTGGAGGCAGTTTCGGCGGCCATCCGGCATTTCAAGGTGCGGGTCCCGTCAGCCAGCCGCCGGTCTCAGAGAAGACGGTCGAAGACGAAATGCATGAGAAGCACAAGGCTGCAGCCCGCGCATTAGCAGAAAGCGCACAGCAAGAGCTCAATGATCCATTCCTCAAGGCCAACAGCATCAGAAACCGGATTGGCAAAATTGCATTTTCCGCCGGCGTTAATTTCAGCGTCGAAGGACTCTACGATAGAATCGAGAAGAAGTCCAAGAACTTGGAAGGAATGCACGGAATGACTGCTATCGGCCCTGATGGCACGGGCATTGTCAGAGCTGAAGCTGATGCGCTCTTGGACACCAGTGCTCCTTTGGTGGATATCCTGACCCTCTTATCTCTGGCAACCAAGGACAGGCTTCGCACCGTTCTCGAGGACTCGTACGCACTTGCTCGGTCTCGTCAACTGAATTCCGACGGCATTGTACCTCCAGAGTATGCGGACATTGCGACTGGTACAGGACCCGAGCGCCCTGCTACTGCAGTATCAGCTTCCGCTACCAACACTGCATGGGACCAGCCCGATAGCGCTGTCAGTCCCATGACTGTGCCTAAAAAGCGTAAGTACTCGTTTTCACAATCAAGGCTCTCGACTGACGGCTTCCAGGTGCGCTCGACTCTGACGGCCCGAAGAACGAGCTCTCTCGTCTCCCAACACCCCCAACTGACACTCCTCCCACGCCTCAACCTACCATATCCTTCGCATCAGAGGTATCGCCATCGTTGCGCAAGCTGTCGGCTGAAGACCGCAAGATTGAGAAGGAGCGTCTTGCGCGACGCCAAAAACGCGTATCCTCCAAAGACGGCAGCGGAACGCCTGGAACCCTGGCAGACCCGAGCAAACCAAATCCATCAGACATTTACAATCAACCAAAGATGACGAAGAAGGAACGCGAAAGGATAGCCAAAGCAGGTCAGACGGAAGAGGTTCTGCACAGAGCGGCCAACACGACTGCGAACATGGCCATTGGAGGCATGAAAAAGTACAGTTGGTTATCAGGCGGCAGTGGCTCTGGCGCCTCTACTCCGAGGTTGAATACGAACTTGGCGGGACCGGGAAGCACAAGTGCAGGCGCGGGCGGGCAGCAAGATCGAAACCTGGCTGCAAGAGACAGGAAATGGGGTGATTGGCGCGAGGACGGACCCAAGGGCAAAAGCATACAGATCCGGGATTTTATCGCTGCCATGGAACTGGATGGCAATGAGAAGAAGACACTGGCGCGGGCGCTGGTGAGGTTAAAAGCTGACAACTGAGCGCTCGCAACCAGAGAAACCCATGCGCTGGTTTTATTCTTCAAAAGCAGAAGCCGACAGAGCTTGATTCACAGAAACACCATGAGGCCCAATATTCTGGGCCAAGGGACGTGGTAATGCATTGCATAAAGGGATAGGAGTTGGACAGCAGTCAATTTCTTCTGGTATCACATCAGATACCAGAAACAAAGACTGCAGAAGTTTGAGTACTCACTCAACAACAAGATCTACTCCGGCTACGAGATATCAAATACCCATTACTTGAGCAATTCAACTACAGCCCCAGGGCCGCTAGCGATTGCGTCGTGCCGTATCTTAAGTCTAATCTTCCTGACCTGCATTCTAGAATTCGACCTTTGGGGAAGGTGCGTCAGTCTACTTTCGACCTTTGAACTGAAAAGGTGTGTGTAGTGCTCAACGAGAGGGATTGGTATGACTGACTGACTTCCAAATTGGATCGTGGTATCAATGCACAAAAATCGCACGCAAGTTCTCCCGAGTCCATCGTGCGACTTCATATCGAACGGCCCGACGACACCACCTTCTCTGCCCAATATGGCGCCAAACGTCCTAAGGTCAGAAAACGCGCAGCTGGGAAAGGAGTGATGTAGCTCTCGCTATGCAGCCACTTTATCAGTCCATTTTCCCCCTATCTGACCAAATGCACATCCATCCCATTGCACACATTTGCTGCCTCCTCAACTCTTTCTTTCACAAACACTTACCAAGTGCCGATCTGCAATCCAAACATTCCTAAGGCACTTAGAGTGAAGAACAGAAGCGTTCTGTGCTCCAGAGCGCTCAGATTTACAACCAAACATCACAAGCCATCAACCTCATTACGCCACATTAACCAGCCGTTTACCCATCAGCACCGCCACCAAATCAGAAAAACCGTCAGGCAGTCCAGACCTCACCCAACTCCGCCCCCTCTTCTCAAGGCGTAGGCGCCAGCAAGACGCCGGCACACGCCGCCTGGCACGATCCATACGCCCCGTTGCACGCCGCAATAGCTGGTGGCGCGGCAGCGGCCAGGACCGTCCCGAACGTGAAGCCAGCGGCGCCGTAGCAGGCGACTACGACGCCGGCACAGCCGGCCTGGCAGATGCCGTAGGCCGCTGGGCCGGCCGTGGAGAGCGATGGCAAGGCTAACAGCATAGGAATGGAGATCAAGGATTTCGATTTGGTCAAGCGCATGATCTGTGGTAGCGGATTAGCTCTGTTGGGTGATAGTAGTGTAGGAGGAGGAAAGGACACTTATCTAGATCCGAGTTTGTGACTGTTGCTGAAGCTGGAGAATGTATGTGGATTTTGGTGGTAATTTTATTTGTTATCAAATTGCCCTTGAGAGACCAGAAGAGACCTGGAGAGGTCGAGGGTGGGAGCTGATGACTTCTTACACATTGGTATATATATAGCAAAAATCGCCCGGGGAGCAAAAGGCTAGCGACACATCGAAAGCGCCAGAAGCAACAGCGACAACCATGATGCAAATACAGTAAAATTTGCACTCAGTGTCCCACAGCTTCATTCCAATTGCAGAAAGATGCATCCATCCCGAGAATAAGCACAATCGGAGAATCCGGGTGTTTCGCATGCACGTCAAGCTCGAGCCAGGTCATGCTCTTATCATCATTCCAAACTTTCCCACATGGCATGTGGACCGAGGCTGTCAGTTGAGAGGATTGCATTGCGCATGGCGCGGAAAGGTTATTGGGACCCTCGTGTTCCAGCTCCATGGAGCAGGACTGTGGGATGCCAGCTTTGGGTTTAGGATGAGGCGGTGGCAAAGTCCGAGCTGTGGTTGAGTGTCTGCGAGAACACTTTGTCTTATTGTTGGGTTTCTGCATGTGTTTGATGTTGAAAATGGCAGTTATTTTATGCGGGAACATCGATGTCTTCACGTTGATTTCAAGTTGCATTTGAATTCGAAAGATGGAGTGAAATCTTGTTGTGAAGAACTGTCACTGTTCAGATTTGGAGATGGGATGCAAACCGGTACAGGGTATTATCTATGTCCTACATAGTCGATCGAAAACTTTCTACTTCAATTGGTAAACATTCGACAGAACTGCCCACAGGGCCCTACTTTGGCGAAGCTAGGAAAGTAGAGCAATCCGCGTCTACCTTACTTTGCCAGAAAGCCCTGGAAAGCCTTTTGGTCGATGACGACGCTGCCCACAGCCCTCATCTTCTTCTTGCCCTCCTTTTGCTTCTCAAGCAGTTTGCGGCGGCGCGACACATCACTGGCGTGCAGCTTGGCGAGGACGTCCTTGCGGAAGGGCTTGATGGTCTCACGGGCAACGATGCGCTTGCCGACGGCAGCCTGGATGACAACCTCGAACATTTGACGCTCGACGTGCTCCTTGAACTTGCGCACCCAGTCGCGCCCGATGCGGTCCACCTGCGACGAGTGCACCACGCGCGCCACGGCGTCGACGGGCTCCTTGTTGACGAGCAGCTGCAGCTTGTGCATGTTGGACGTCCGGAACCCGGCATCCTCGTAATCGAGCGTTGCGTAGCCTTTTGTGCAGCCCTTGAGTTTGCCGAAAAAGTCGTCGACCAGCTGCGCCAGTGGAATGTCGTATTTGAGAATCACTTGGGTCGCGGTGAAGAAGGTCAGTTCGACCTGGCTGCCGCGGTTGGACTCACACAACTCAATGACAGGACCAATGTATTCTTCGGGCATGGTGATAGTTGCTGTAACGTAGGGCTCTTGCACCTCCTCTACCTTGGTGTGGCGGTCTTGGTCGTCGGGGAACGCATTTGGGTTGGTGATGATGTTTTCGGTGCCGTCTTTGTACACGATCTTAGTTGGAACGCTCGGCGGGGTGATGATGATGCTGGCGCCGTGCTCTTGACGCAGCCGGTCTTCGAAGACGGAGCAGTGAAGCGTTCCAAGGAAACCGAGACGCCAACCAGCACCCAACGCATCCGAGGATTCTTTGGCCACCGTCACACTGCGGTCGTTGAGGACGATTTGGTGGATGCTGTCTTCAAGATGCTCGAAGTTGGATTGGTCAACCGGGTAGGCGGCAACGAAGACCATGGCTTTGGGGTCCTCGAAGCCCGGCAACAGCTCGACTTGATTCTTGGTGGCCACGTGGGTATAGGTGTCGCCGACCTTGGCCTCCTGCGAACGCTTCATGCCCGGATTGAAATAGATGTATCCAACTTGTCCAGCACGGAGTACAGCTTGAGGTGTTTGGTCGGGATACATGATGCCGACTTCGCCAACCGTGTACTTGAGGCCCGTCACAAGCGAGATGACCTGATCTCCCGACTTTACTTGGCCGTCGAAGATGCGTACAAGCAGGATGACGCCCTTGTAGTTGCTGTACCACGAATCGACCAGGAGTAGCCTCAGGGGTTTAGTGTGGTCGCCCTGGGGTGCTGGTATTTGCTCAATGACGTTTGGCAGTAGTTTTTCAACGCCAAGCCCTGTCTTTGCAGAGCACAGCACCGCGTTTTCTGTATCCAGCTCGAATGTTTCGTTCATCTGCTCGAGAGCACGGTCTGGATCTGCCGAGGGCAAATCTACCTTGTTGATGACAGGGACGAGCGTCAGGCCTTGGGCGAAGGCAAGATAGAAGTTTGCCACAGTTTGGGCCTGTACACCTTGGCTGGCATCGACCAGAAGAAGAGCTGCATCTGTCAGTCCCGATCTTCTGACTTTCAATATTGGCTACAAACCTCCTCCGCAACTGGCATAACTCCTACTGACTTCAGCCCTAAAGTCAACGTGCCCTGGCGTGTCGACGAGGTGCAACAGGTAGTCCTCCCCCTTGTAATTGTAAATCATGGTACATGTCTGGGCCTTGACGGTGATGCCGCGCTCGCGTTCGACGTCGAGCTTGTCCAAAATTTGCTTGTTGCTGCCAGGCTCAATGACGCCGGTGTGCTCGAGCAACCGGTCCGACAGCGTGCTCTTGCCATGGTCGACGTGGGCGACGATACAAAAATTGCGGAATCGATCGATTGGAATTGCAGCAATGCGCGTTTCGAGGTCGGATTTTATGTGAACATTGCCTTTGGCGGCGAGATGGCGGGCGGAGGAGCAGAAGGCCCGGCGGTTGCGCAAAAGCGGCGTCGGCTGTAGTGAGGAGCGAGAAATGGGGAATTTAGGGCGGCTCGACGAGCCTTGCCATGGCCGCAGAAGGCGTTCGGCGGCACGGAAGCATTGTCGCATGGGGATCAGATGGGAGCTGACATTGAGCAGTTGACGACGTCGAAAGCTGGAGCTGTCGAAAAATGTGGGATCGGAGGTCGGACTTGGGAGATGCGGCGGCGCGTGTGGCGCGGAGACGTGCAACGCGCACTTCCATTGGTATCGGGCGCGAAAAAAAGCAAGAACCAGATCCACTTTGTAAATAAGTACTGAATGATTCTGTGATCGCAATTATTTTATAAAGTATCTCATCAAACTACGGGCACCTGGCAGTACAGGTCCTATTCATCTTCACGGGGTTGCCGAGCCAACGAAGTATACAAGCTTGGCGAGAAGGCCATGTCAACCTCACCTCTCCACCTCTCTCTATCCAACCATCCACAACCTAGCCCCCATCCGTGCATCAACCCCGGACGCCTGTGCATAGTCATCGAGACCAAGGAAATCAGAGCCCCACTGCACTACAGCCGAGTTTGCAGTTCCACCAGTTCACGAGGCAGTCGAATCGGTTGCAAATCATCCTATTATCCGCTTGAGAAACAGAAAAACGCAGCAGAAGAGACACGGGAACGTACTCAGAAAAAATGTCCGCAGACAAGGAAAAGCCGAGAAAGTCGGCCAAGACGAGTAGCTCCAAGGAAAAGTCGACATCGGGAGAGAAGCGAGTCAAGAAGAGCAGCGCATCATCAAAAGACGACGCAAACGCCAAAACGCACAAGTTGGCTCTGAAAGGCTCATCCAAGATTGTGTCTGAATTTGTAAGAACGATTTTTGCTCTCATCCTAGTCTCCCTCTCATCCACGACATAAACCCTCATGATTCATGACATTCTAACGCAGCGCATTCAGTTCGAATACTCAATCCACAGCATCCTGTTCCAGCGCGGCGTGTACCCGGCCGAGGACTTTAGCCCAGTCAAAAAGTACGGGCTGACAATGATGGTGTCGGCCGACGACCAGGTGCAGGCGTACATCAAGAAGATCATGACGCAGCTGCGCAAGTGGATGCAGGGCGCCAAGATCAACAAGCTCGTCATCGTCATCACGTCGCGCGAGACGGGCGAGCACGTCGAACGCTGGCAATTCGACATTGACATTTTTGGCAAAACCAAGCCTACAACTCCTCCTCCCGCTGCTGATGCATCTTCATCAACGCCCGCTGCTGCTGCCGAAGACGACGACAACAAAGACACCAAGAACGAAAACGAAAACAACGAAGCCAGCAGCAAACAGCAGCGAAGAACGCGGGATCCGTCGCCGCCGCCAAAGGAGAAGACAGAAGCCGAGATCCAATCCGAGATCCAATCGCTGTTCCGGCAAATCACGGCGTCGGTGACGTTCCTGCCCATGCTCGACGGCAACTGCACCTTCAACGTGCTCGTCTACGCCGACGCCGACTCGGACGTGCCCGTCGAGTGGGGCGACTCGGACGCCAAGGAGATTGAGGGCGGCGAAAAAGTTCAGCTGCGCAGCTTCAGCACCTCGCAGCACAAGGTCGATACCGTTGTCAGCTACCGTATGGCTGATTAGATGGCGGTCGGTCGGTTGCCGCCCATCCTCTTTCTTCTTTCTTCCTCATCATCAGCAGACTGTACGACTCGTAGACGGAATCACCCTCGGCGGAAGGCAATCACGGCGTTCATGGACACATGTCAGATTACGATTATTTGCACGTTTTCTTGTTTCTCTCTCTCTCTCTCTCCTCTTCACTCTCGTGTACCTAGACCGAATAGGTTGGAAGCTGGTGACACATCAAATATCCCTCATTCCTCACGCAGCTCGGCCACAGCACGCAGGACTACTGATCAAGGTATTCATCGGTTTGATTGGTTGACCATTCGACTACAGTAGCTGATATCAATGCCTTGGCCATAACTACTACTGCTAGGTAGGTATTCGCTCATCTACCTACTTGCTCGCTCGCCTCGACGTATTCTCATCTGCTCATCTATCCCAAATTTGCATGCCACCTACCTACCAAGCTACATACATACGTGCCTACGGTACCTCGCGAGCGAGCTAACTAAACATCTACCCAAAGACGTTGTCGTTTTTCCATCATTGCCGTCAGCGTCGTCATCATCATCATCCACACATTCCATTCCAACATGCTTGTCGCCGTATCTATCCGTATCATGTCCACCGTCGTTCCCACCATGATTTCGTTCGTCTGCTCATCGTCAGTCGAACAGCCGCAACCGCCACCATTGGTGCTCCTGATCTCCAAGTCTGCTTGCTCTACCACAAGCAAGCGTCGTCTTCCCCTGTCTTGCCTCTGAACGCGGCTATCCATCAATCCAAGGATCCAAGAGAGCCAGTCCATTAGCCAGTCCGCCAAAGAACGAGCACGAAATGAAAAACGAAGCACAAACCAAACAAAAGGCAAGCAAATCACGCTCTGACGTCGCTTCGACAGGCAGTTTGCCAAAGCAGACCACGGTCCGAGATCCAATGATCCGCGCACATCGCACCTCAAGGTCGACTCCGCCAACGAGCCACCACACCATCCACTCACTCACTCAGCCGGGGAACAGCCCTGACAACTCGTCCCTCAAACATGGCGGCCATCGCCACACAGCACGGTGCCCTCATCAAAGCCCCAGCGCTCGACCAACGCGCGCGCGTCGCGGCGACTCGGCACGAGACGATTGCACCACGCGCACCAAGCGCGGTTGTCGCCCTTCTTCTCGCGGCCCAGGTACGTGTTGTTGCTCTCGCGCTCGTCCTCGTACTCCTTGACGGCCGCCCCGATGCGCACCATCTTCTTGACCTTCATGACGCGCCGCCCGCCGATGCCCACGATCTCTTGCGCGAAGAACGAGTTGCCGCTCCACTCGTCGTGCGGCGTGCCCACGCCGTCGAGCCCGTTGAGTGCGCTGGCAGGAGCAGCGGCGGCGGCGGCAGCTGTTGACGCCGTGGCTGTGGGACCGAACAGAGGCTGCAGCGGCGCCGACGCTGCCGCAGCCGTGGTCGTAGCGATTTGGGCCTCGCCCGCCGTCGCGCTGCCGTCGAGGCGGCGCTCCATCTCGGCAATCTCGTCGGGGGTGCCGCAGGCTTCGTGCTCGACGTCGCGGCCGCCCCGACAAGCCTCGCCGAGGCCGCACACGACGCCCTCGTGGCCTTCGCCAATGCCGGTGCCGAGGCCACCGAGGTGGCTGTACTTTGTCCGCCACGTCCAGCCGAGCTGGTACGTCTGGTCCGCGCTGCGCAGCGCGTGACCGCATGTTTGACAGAGCCATACCGTGTCCGGACAGCTGCAGGGCGTGCGCAGGAAGGCGAGCGTCGTGAATGCGGGTTGCTCGGCGGTATCTGCCTCCTCTGCTTGCTTGGCTCGGAGGGACCCCGGCGATGGTATATCTGGCGAGCTCGAAAGGCTGTATGCGGGCGGCGACGAGCCAGGGGGCGTCGTGCTGAGGGTAGAGCTGGAAGAGTAGGGCGATGGGCCGCCGGGCGAGGAGCGCGAGCGGTAGGTGAGGAGATTGCACGACGGCGGAGGCGTAGTGATGGACGGCGAGAGGACCTCTGCGAGGGGGGCCTTTATGCACGTCTTGCAAAGACGACGCAGACGGCCTGGGAGCGCTACGGGAGGCGGAGGTTTGCTGGTGCAATTCTGCGCTTCGGTCAGGTACCCAAATCCACCCAACAACCCCCAGGTACTCACCCGGCCCGCGCGAGGTGTGCTCGGCGCGGGCCTTTTTTGTTCACGCTCGATGGTGGTGAGCCAGTCGTCGCCAACTAACTTACCCTACACACGACAACGCCGCATCGTCTACATTCGCCGACCATGTCCCTCGCACACGTGCCAATCTTGCCGCTGGTGATGCGCTCGCCCAATCGTCCATCTGCGCCGTTCGGCGCTTGTCTTGGCTCCGAGCCCGCGGGCGGTTGCTCGTTCGAACATTTCAACGACTGCGTCACGAGCTGGTTGCGGTACTGAAGCAGGTTGGCGCGAAACTGGCGGCAGGTTCGCGAGAGATCGTGCAGAGTGTTGAGGTCGAGCAGCGAGGCCAGCTGCGTGACGATGCTGCACATTGGGACCGACGGGGTCAGCCAAGCGAGCGGGTGTTGGTCGCAGAATGGGGCAACTCACGGGTAGCAGCTGAGGATCGCCGAAAAGGCATTCAGATTTGGATTGGGCCTCTCGTCTTCGACATGGCCGTTGGCAGGGCCGGAGTGGTGGTGGCGGCGATCGGCAGAGTCGTTGTACGGCTGGTTGCGGCGGACGGAGGGGTCAGCAGAGTGCTGCGAGGAGAGGTGATACGGCTCGAATAAAAGATCGGTCGAGTCATCGTCGAGATCAAGTAGCACCACCATGGCGAGAGACAGGCAGAGGCGCCGGAGGCTTCATGGAAGCGTCAGGCCGGCGAAAGGGAGTGGGGGGGGGGGAGGGGAGAGACTGTAAAGCAGGAGGGAAAAAGTGCTGACAGTGGAGCTGAGGGGGGCAGAGAAAGCAAAGGAAAGCGGAAGCGTGGCGCATGCGTGGTACTTGCGGGGTAGACACGAGGGTTTGCAAGTTGCCAGGCGACAGGAGAAACTCACGGCGGCCATTGTGGTCTCGGTCGGAAGACTGATTGATTAGATTGATAACGCTGCCACCTTAGCCATGCGCTCACCACCTCGCTTCCCATCTTTTATACCCTGCACATGATTGCTCGCTCCGACGGCGGGATCTCTAGGCCATCCGTTTGAAGCATTTTGTGCAATCCGGCTCCGGCCATCGGCATCGTCGGGCCGTCAGATTGTCAGTGCAGCACATGCTCTTGCACACAAGCCCATGACGAACTCTGTCATAAGCAGCCCTCATGCCCCGGCGGGTTTGACCTTTTCCACCACTTTGCGGCAATTGTTCCCACGGCGGCATCCGCTCAGCCTGGACCATCGTGGACCTAATCCCATGCTTCTCTTAATCAGCATCACTTCTGCACTTCACCTCTCACACGCTCACGGCACCAGGAGACGATGGAAAGAACATTTCGCTTGATATAAGATGAGTCAAGCATTTTCAATCCGAACCCCATCATCTCCCGGCCTTCTCCTGCTCCAGCCCTTTCATCCAGCCGGCCGTCCGCCGATTTGGCACCAAAACGCCTTTCTGTGTTCTCGCCACGGCAAAAGAGATCAAAACCCCCGCGCAAACTGAGCCGTCGGAAAAAAAAAAAAAAAAAAAAAAAGAGAAAATGGAAAGCAAATCCCAACTTATATACACTTGCGAGGCAAGCCTACCCACCACTTTTGCGCCGGCTAAACGAGTGGAGACGGTCGGAAAGCATAATACTTTACAAGGTCGAAACAACCATCGAAACAAGTGTCGAAGAGAAGAGAAAGCCAACTTTTCACACATGCTCAAGGCTTGCGTGAAACGCCGCCGGATCAAATCTTGAGAAGAACAGAGAAATCGGACTGCAGCCCGTAGGGCGCGCCTACCCATTTTGAATGCAAAATGAATGCAGATGATGAGTGCATAGGTCGACTCGGCTGGCTCATCGCCCGCTCTTGACCTATCAATCCATGTGAACAGTCGGCAGGGACTTGTTACGGCTCATCGCCGCTGCATCGAGTTGGGCGGAGGTGGCTGCGGCATCGACATGCCCATGGGTGGGACGCCATTCGGTGGCATTCCCATGCCATACGGATGTGCGTGTTGGTTGACATCTCCGATGAAGTTGGCCATGGCCATGCCGCTAATGCCCTGTGCTTGCGAGACAGGACAGTCCTTGTGGGCGAGGAGCATAGTCTTCAAGTTGACGATTTCCTCGCGCAGCTGCGTGATCTGCGCCGAGAGAGCATCGTTCTCTGTGCTGAAAAGTTCCACCTTGGCCTGGAGGTTGGCTAGCCATTGCTTCTTCCTTTGACGACATTTCAAGGCAGCGACCCTGGCAATTGTTAGCGATTGCTGCAGTCAAGATCAAGTCGAACTTACCTATTGCGTTCCAAAAAGTTGCGCCTCTTCTCCTCGTCAGTCATCTTCTTGCCATCCTTGCCCTTGGCTCCATCGCCACTGTCGTGCTTGGCACCGTCGTCGTCATCCGAGTCGTCCTGAATGCTGGGTGCTTCGTTGGGTTTGCTCTTTTTGTTCGCCGGTTGCTTGACCGCACCGTCATCGGCTTTTCTTCTGTTGCCGGCAGCTTGGCCCTTGCCGTTGGTGTTCTTTTTCGCTCGACTCTTGGACGGCTTCGCATCCTCACTCTGCGCGCTTTCGGAGAAGTCACCCGTGTCGGCCGAACCAGACATACTGGTGATGGAGTTCTTGGTGCCGCGCTTCATGGCAGCTGGCTCTTGGGCTTGAGAAGTCAGGTGATTTGACATCGGTGCCATGGCAGCACTGACTGGAGGTGGTCCAGACATGCTGAATTGATTGTTAGAGTTGGAGTTGTTTTGCTGTGCGTCGGCCCTACTCAGGCCAAGCAATGACGTGACAACGTTGGCGTCGTGCTGACCAAAGGGATCTTGCTGTTGTATCGGCTGAGAAGGTTTCTTATCACTATTTTCGGGTTGCGAGTTCTGCTCTGCTGGTTGGGACGTAGGGGGATTAGCGCCCTGGAAACCGTTGCTCATTTTGAATGCAGTGCGGTAAAATTCGCTGGTGCTAGGAGTTGCGCCACCGCCTTGCAAGGAGTTGAAGAGTGCCTGTGAATTGGGACTGGGAGCGGGAAACATAGAACCACCACCACCCGGCGTTAAGCCTGTACGCAGCGAGGACTCGTTGGGTGTTGGGAAACCACCCTTCCAAGGCTCACCAAAGTAGTCACCGCCACCGGTAGGACCAGCCAACATGGCAGGACTCAGTGGTCCCGAGCGCAAAGAGTTGGGCCAACCAGGCGTACCACCCGGTAACAACGACGAAGGCGAAGTCAGACTGGCAACAGGGGGGAGGAGGCTCTTGCCAGGAGTCTCTGCAGAGGGGTTGCCGAATGATTGTTCAAAGGGGTTGGGTTCCAAGTTGAAATGGTTTCCTCCGTGGGGACCGCTAAAATAATCCGGTCCGTCGCCAGAAGTGTTTTGTCCGGGCTTGGGAGGCGGTGCCAGCGGTGCAGTCGTCGTCGATGATGCGCCAGGAGCAACGGACGTCTTTGCGTCGGCAGCAGCGTCGGAAGGAGCCTCTGGTACACGGGTTAGAACATGTTGGTGTTGAGTAGGGAGGGCGCGGGTGAGGCTTGGCTCGATGACGTACCTATTCTAGGTGGTGATGGCTGGCGGGTCTCATTGTCGGGCTTTTGGCTTTCTGTTGCGCGTCAGCGCGACACGGTATGCGCAGGTACAGCGAAGGCAGCCAGGGCAATGCATGCGGCACGGGGCGGGCGGGCGACAGGGCGCGCACACAGTGGGCAAAGGGACCATTATCTCCACTTACCTTCGCCTATTACAGCAGAGGTGTCTTGCTTGGATTCCTGAGCAGAGGACATGTTGGAGGGGGGGCGGGTTGGATGTTGGCAATTAGGTGTGTGGTGTCTTGGCCAGCTGGTGGTAGATGGATGACGTATGGTGCGGTCGTGTCGATCCGTCGGCAGAGGCCGGGTCGGTGTACTTCAGGTCGGTCGGTCGCTCGCTCACAGCCAGCCAACTTGGTCGCGTCCCCAATCCAACTGCTTCCGGCGACGGCGGGGCGCAACAGGAGCGCAGGCGCGCAACAGGGGACTTCTTTGCCAGTTCTTTGTCTGTTGTCGCAGGGCAAGGTCAGTTAGCAGCTGCAGCGACGGCGACGGCGCACTCGAGCATCGGGGTTGTGGTGGTGGTCGCGGTCGCAGGGAGGGCGGTTGTGTGATGGGCTATCTTTTTCGCCACCGACCGGCCAAGCAGGCTTCTCACGGACGCTGCACTGGCAGACCAGCTGCCGAACACCTCAAGAGGGGCGCGCGGTGCAACAGAGCAGGCCTCGAGGCAGGAATGGCGGTGTTGTGGTGGTCGCGAAAAATACAAAAAAAAGTCATCAAGACTCGGGGGGTGGGCAGGGCGTGACGCAATCGAATTCCCCTGATGGCGCGGGCGACGACTGGAAGGGCGCACACTCACGCTGGCAGGCTCTTAAACAGGGCGCGTTCGGCTCGCGCGCGATGTGTGACTCGGGCGGCGGCGGTCGAAGGCAGATGGTACGAAATGAGGCTGATGGGCAGCAAAAAAGAGTGCCAATGCCTGCTCGATCCCAATGCGGGCGTCGTCTGCAGCGAGTCTGGCGGTGATGATGAAATGGGTGACGTAGAGGCAGACCCGAAGGCATTTTTATCCAGCTCCCGTCTGATGACACACGGACTCCCCACGTGACGAGCCCCGACCATCCCTGCGACGCCGGGGCGCCCTTTGCGACACCAAAAGAAGATGGCATTCCTCACCAGCTCCCCTGCGTCCCAGCCCTTTGCCAATCAATCATCCATCATGACCATCGAGTTAACAGTTAACTACACCTGTCAAATCAACCCTGATCCACTGTCCACCCGCGCCCGACCCTAATCCTTAGCCCCCCTTGGCTCCACCCCCAACACTCTGCTGACAAACCCTCTACTCCTTGTGCTGAACCCTCCTCACCTGCCAGAGAAAATCAACTGCCCCGGTACGTCGTGTAGTTGAAAGGCCCCAAGAGTAACGGCACGTGGTAGTGCTCATCCCTCGCCCTAACCACAAACCCAACTTCGACCTCCGGGAAGAAGGCCGCGACGCCTCTAGACTCCCAGAAAGCGCGCGTCTCGAACCGCAGCGCAAAAACCAGCTCCTCTTCGTTTGCTCCCTGCTGCTCCTGTTGTGTGCTCTTGCCCTCGCTGTTGTTGCCGCGCCCAAACAGCGTCTCCAATGACGTAGATGTGGCAGACGCCGCGGCGCCGCCGTCTGCTGCCGTCGTCCACGCCGCAACGCGCCCATCGCCGTTTGTCGTGGCCGACAGCTGCAGCGACTTGTTCGATGGCGAGAGCAGCGACAGCGTCACGGGCAGTCCGGCCGCCGGGCGTCCCGTTGTCGTGTCGAGAACGTGGCAGGTAATTGGAGGACGTTGGTGCGCTTGTGCTTGGGATTGCGCCATGGCGACTGTGTCAGCGTTGAACTTGTTGTTGTTTTGGCGGTTCAGAGCTGGTGGCACGCTGCTGCTGTTGCTTTTACTGTTGGCTGCGGCGGCGGCAGAGACGACGGTTTCTTGCCGCTGTGATTTGGCGTCGGCGAGTTGAGCAGCGATGGCGAGGGCGCGATTGATGGTTTCGGGCTTGGGCTTTGGCATCGAGGGCCGCGGTAGTGAGTTATCTCCAAAGCTCCGTCGAAAAGAACAGCCGCGTGCGAGAACGGATCAAAATAGAGCGAGCAGCACCTTGGATCAGACGCAGATATGAGGAGGTTATGTCTCTGGCATTGGCATGACGTGAAGGCACACAGAGGAGGCCGACGGCTCGACATTGACACCCGCCTAGGCTGAGGTGGGCCTGCCGTCGGACGGCCCCCGCCGCGTCCCTGCATCGATACCTTAGCCGGACACATTCTCATGACTCGGAGCATCGCTTCCTGTCGTCGCCCATGGATCTAGCTGCCAGTCATGCCTCGAACCTTTGCATGAAACAATCGAGTTGTCCAATCCGCAAACCCCTGTCAATAAGAGGATTTTGGTGTTACATGCACAGCTGCTTCGACGTCGACACCATAGCAAGAAGATAGACACAAGGGAGCGAAAAGAGACTGGGTGCTTCTAGATGCCACGACTAGACTCCAACTCCAACGCCTACTCCAATTCCAACCGATAGTCCACACGAGAAGATCAAAACAGCAAAAGAAACCACCGATTCCAAGCGCAAAGAGAACAGGTATAGAGAAAGAAAGGGGTGTACATACTCTCCTCTACTCCTTTCGAGAATCCCTTCTCTCACATGCCCATTACACCCAAAAGAGACAGAACCTACGACAGCCAAAAGGAAGGAAGAGAAACATTAATCGCAACACGCCTACGCAATGAACAGCGAAGAAAAGAAGCCAGCCCGCAATTTTCCGACGACCCGTCGCCCTGTTTCCCCAAAAGACCGTTCCGACGCCCCAGTTCCGTTGTTGACCATAGGCCAAGAGACTCAGAATGACAGATAGATAGTGTCAGTCCAGCCAATGACCAAGTGGAGAGATAGACGATCAAGAAGACCAGACAGACGCAAAAGGCCAAGGAAAGAGCAATGAGCAGGAGATAAGAAAACAGTTGAAAATCCAATACTTTCTTTCTCATTTCGTCAATCAGTCGGGTCGATAGGAGGAGGGGTAAACGATATGAAATAGAAGAAAAAAACAAAAAACAGTCAACAAGACAATTCAATCAATCAGTCAATCAGTCAGTCACCCAAGTCGTCCCGTTTCCCCATCCCGTCCCGTCCCGTCCCGTCCCGTCCCGTCCCGTTCCATACAACAACACTTCAACTCGGTTCAAGCCTCATTCATCCCTCTCTCCCCAAGGCCCCAGCAGTCCACCTCTTCCACCGTCTCCCCCTTGGTGCTGTGGGTGTTGTGCATGACTTCTGCCGCGTTCTCTGCCTCCTCCTCCCGCATTACTGCCACTACCCACACCCATGCCGGCTGCGCTGCTCGTAGCGGCAGCAACGGCAGCAGCACCACTTCCTCCGATACCCGCGCCGGCGGGAGCGCCTCCGACAAAGCCAACAGCTGCCGTTGGCCCTGCGCCCGCCGCCGCCGCTCGGTCTCGTTCCTTGATGAGCTGCTTGTCCAGCTTTTCGAGGCGCTCACGCTCCTTGCGGCGTTCGCGCTTCTCTTCCTTGTGTCGCCGCCGCTCCTCCTCGCGGGCCTCGCGGTCGGCGTCGCGCTGGTCGGGGTCCTTGTCCTTGTCCTTGTGGCTCTTGTCTTTGTCCTTCTTCTTTTTCGAAAACGGCACCAGACCACGCAGGCCTCGGCCCTCGCGCTCCCCGCGCTCGCTGCGATCGCGGTGGTAGTGGTGCGAATGCGAGTGCGAGTGATGGCTCTGGCTGGTGCTTGAACCATGTCCGTGACTGCTGTTGAGCGAATCAAACACTTCAGCATAGTTGCGCTCTGTTTGGTTGACAGCGGCACCTGGCACTGGCACAAAGCCTGCGTTGGAGCTCGGGCTGCTGTTGCTGGCACCGTAGGGAGGTCCGCCGATGATGCCGGCGGCGACAGGGGCAGAAACAGCCTTTGGTCGTGACGACAGCGTTGCGCTGTGGCTGCTGTGATTTGCCGTTCCAGAGCCCGCCATGCCGCCTCCTGAGCTGGCGACTGAGTGACTCAGCGGAGGCAACGCAGTCGTGGCTTCTCCGTCTGACGTCCCATCGTCGAATGCACCACCAGGAGAAGATGCACTGCTATGCATGGGGAGCTGAGTTGCTACATGAGGAAGCGGGCGATATGATGGTTGCGTTTGGGAGAACGATGGGGGCACTGCTCCTTGATTCGGGTCATTCTGGAGACTGTGGTTCAGACTTTGCAGTCCCATGTGCAGAGCGTGATGTATAGCATGGCTCGATGTCTGTTGTGGAGCCCAGCGATTGCCGGTGCCCGGTGCACTGTACATGCTTTGCGGGCTGGCGGCGTAGACGCTGCCAGGAGAGCTGAAGCCACCACCAGCCATTCCCCCTGGACCGATTCCGGTCGCATTTAGAGGCTGATGAAGTTGTGAGCTTGGATGCTGGTACATCTGGAAGGCGCTGTGTGATTGGCTGTGGTGTAGAGGAGGTGGTTCAGAGCCGCCGGCATCTGTTCCATGCGCTGAACGCGGGGGCGTCTGCTCAGAAAACTCAGCAACACTGGATTCTTGACCGTCGTCCTCCACCTCGTCCTCGTCGCTTGTCTCCTCTATGCTATCCTTGACACTGCCAGCACCACTCGCAAGGCCGGTTTCGGTAGAACTGGGAGCATAGCGACTTGATGATTGAGGCGTGTTTGCAGAACCAGCCGACCTTGCGGGTGACGATGCGATAGCCCGGTGATTGGCCACAATCTGGGACATACTGCGTACGCTGCCTAATGTGCCAGCTGTGGTCGAGTCTGACATCCGCACAGCGTCCCGTTCATTGTAGTCCCATGGATCTCTCGGCCACGAAGCGTTGGCCCCTTGAATGGGAAACATTGGCGACATTGATCCGCCTTGTATCGGCAACGTGCCAATAGTTGTAGTAGGAGATAGCGGGCCGGGGGACTGAGCAACTTGCGACGTGCCTGCACTTGACTCTGTGTCGCGGTGCCTCCGCCTCAGGCTGCCAGTCTTTGGAACGAGCGGCGTGTCTTGCGGTCCCGGGCCAGCAGATTCAGAACCCCGATCATCAGAGGCGTTGGCCTCGAGCTGTTCCACAAGCTCTTCCCACTTGACACTCAGGTTGCTGCTCGGCCTCTCGGCACGCTCTGCCCGCTCCAAGCAATCCCGCGTCCGCGCATTCAGCGTGACACAAATGTTGTGGAATTTGCCCAGGTCGCCATCTTCTTGCGCCAGATTTTCGGCGAGGTCTCCCGCATGATCCAGCCATAGTTGCACCAGCTCGGCAAAGTTTCGAGCATGGTCGATGAGATACGGCAAGCTTGGGAAGCCCTCGCGGCTCGTTGGTGGTAACCGTTGGAGAATGGCGAGTGGTGTACTGTATGACGGAGGGATGGGAGTTTGGAGTGAGGTGTTTGGGGATATGGCGCAAATGTTGTCGATGAAGTCCTTGAACTCCTGGCGGTGGTTGTTGAGAAAGGCGTTCATGGGTTCCATCCAGTGCTCTTTGGCTCCCAGCGTCGACATGTTGGCCAGACCCTGCAGTGACTTGGCAACCAGAGTCAACGTACGACGCGCACGCATCTTGGGGTGGTCTATTGGACAGGTCAGTTGTGCCAATTGTGAAATACAAAATTAAAAGGACGTACCTTTCAAAAGCCCAAAGAGCTTGGGGTTCAAGACGGCAGGACAGAAGAACCTAAGAAACAAAAAGCCACTGACGGAACTGTAGGTGACAGTCCGCAAGAAGTCGCCGTATCTATCCTCCGCACATGCGCGAATGTGCCTAAAGATCAACCGGAGCTCCGGCGGGCATCTGTTCACACTGGTGTAAATGGCGTGCCAGAGATCTTCTGTCACCTGGATCAGACGCTTCCAATTTCTGTCGATCTCGTGCTGGTTCTGCACGCGATTGGGGTCAACCTCGCACTCGGGATCGCGGTCTGCAATCTCCTGCAATTTTTCACCGAGCGTCTCCTCCAAATATTCTTTGCCCAGGCGCTTCATGTGAAAGTCGAGGGCCTTGGTTAGCAGCGTGTTTCCACGGAAGAGTAGGTTGGCCTCGAGCTTGGCATTGTTGCCCATGTCTCGGACAACGAGCTCGCGGTCGCCAGCGTTGCTGTATGTCGTTTCACCACCCTCACCCGAGCCCATGCGCCTGCTAAAGCGCAGGCGGCTGACTGATGTTTCTTTGAGAGTCCCATCGATTTCCTCCTCGACCAGGGCCATGATCCACTCGCTGGCCTGGCCCGAGACCTGGAAAATGTTGAGCAAACACTCGCTCAAACGCTTGAGCTCCCCGGAGATCATCTGCGCGATTTGAACGGTCAGGCCGTTGGAGAAGCGATGCAGCAATTCCGACATGGGCTGGTAGTCTCGTGCCATGAGAATGACACCCTCGTCCGACTTGACGCGCACCAGCAGCTCACCAACAGAGTTACCGTACATGTTCAACATGGGCCACCACTTTTCCACCTCTTGTCCGGAGTCCATGTCGTCAAGATAGATGTCCACCTTTCCGCAGGTCTGGTCGAATGAAATGCTCGTGTAACCACCGGAGCCGTCTGGTACCGCGAACGAGTCTTTGGCTTGGACAGCAGGCTTCGCGCCCGCATTCGAAGGGGTCGTCGGTCTCTTCTTCAGCAACAAGCTTGCGGTCGAAAGGACAGCCGGTAGATCCCCAAAATCAAACTCTTCTCTCCAAAACGGATCAGTCGCATCCTTGAGCATCGTTCTCGCGCGCGTTTCGCCGTCCAGCAGAATCTCGACGTAATAGCCTCCGTTGTATTCTTTGCTGCCAGATGACGGCCGTTGCGCATGCATAGCGCGGCCATCATTCAGCTTTGGAGAAAGCGGTGGAGGTAATCTGGCCTCAATGATCTTGACGCTGAGAGATCTCTCCATGCGGAACATGTCCACAGAATTTTGCGCCAAGTCTTTCTTGGGCGAATCGGCGGCGAGATCTTCTGGAAGGCTGATGGATGGTTGCTTTGGACCATACAACTGGGGTATCGTAAAGGCGCGCAAAAGTACGATCCAGACCTCGTACTGCACGCGTGAGTCGAGGGAGAGAAAGATGGGGCGGAGCAGAGACAATGATGCCGAGCCGGCGGTATATTGTGGATAGATTGCAATGCAGAAGTCCGTGTCGAGGACTGAAGGGTCCAGGCGTTGCACGGCGCATCGTGAGAGCTGCGAAAGCTGCACAACCGAGACGAGCGTGACGTCCGTGTCAGAGTAAAGCTTCAGCTCTCCGTTCTCTCGGAGAGTGCAGGACACTCGCCGCCATCTGCGCGCTCCAAAGCTTTGCAAGCGAGTAACGGGAGCGGGCCTGGCGGGGACAGTCGCTTGCACGGGCTGTTGAGGCACCGGTTTTGGACTTCCCGCATTCGCGTACGAGACATTGGTGTCCCAATAGATCATTTTCCCGACCTTTATTATTGGCGCTTCTTTCAACAAAGAAATTTCAGAGTGCCTCCTATTGTCCGTTCCGGATCGGCTCGATGACGAGGAAAGGGCTTGTTGCGGCTTTGCCATTTTGTTTTGTATTCCCTTGGGACGGATTGGTTGCCAGCAAAGGAGCGCGGCGAACCAAGAGTCGTATTCTTCTTGCGTTGGAGGTCGGAGGTGTACCTCCATGTTGGAATTGTGTAGTGTGACATCGACGTAGGCGGTGTAGGATTCGGCGTCGTAGGCGGTCTTTACCCGACAACCCCGCAAATCTGGTATTAATGTTCTGTGGTACGAATGGTCATTCTTTGGTTCATAAACCAAGCTTCCCGTCTCCTCGTTGATGTAGCAGTATGACAGTGCCCAAGGGCTCGACTCGCCCCGCCTGAAAGCCAGCATGCCCTTCATGCGCCCACATGTTGAGCGCATCAACTTCAAAATCTTTTTGGCATCCGAGGCCGGGACTGGGGAGACCCATGAGTCTGGTTGGGCCGGGGAGTGATGTGTGACTGGAGATTGCGCTCGCGGAGGGGCTTTGGTCAGGCGCGCCCTGGAGCCAGCCGAGTTTGTTCGAGACGACGTCGATGCGGAGGGAGGAGATATCGATGGGTGGCCGATGGAGTGGACAGTGTCTTCGAGGCCGGGGAAGGAACTGGAGCCCGTCCCCGTCGAGTGGACCGAGCCGATGCGATGGCGGCTTTTGGCGAAGAGCGAGGCGGGCGATCTGTCTCGCGACGGGCGCTCCTCGAGTGTGCGAGTCCTCGGGCGGTTAGGAGTTTCCTTTGAAGTCCTCATGGCGTATTCGCCATCGTTGGATGCTGTTCTTGTCACGATTCCGCGGCGCTTCGAGGGGTCGTGGTGGTTGGAGACGGTCTTTGGGGAAGTGCCGG
Source organism: Phyllosticta citriasiana (assembly GCF_038021145.1). NCBI lineage: Eukaryota > Fungi > Ascomycota > Dothideomycetes > Botryosphaeriales > Phyllostictaceae > Phyllosticta > Phyllosticta citriasiana. The sequence continues at coordinate 951,916 of NW_027117281.1, read as the reverse complement.
GCGAAGGATTGGAGCCGTCGAAGGTGGTGGCGTTGGTGTCGGTGGTCGCGTGCAACGGACGGCGCAGATGCGAGGGGTCGGGGTTTGAGTCTGGAGTGACGGGGCGGATTGTGGAGGCACAGAGACGAGCGACGGTGGAGGATGTGGTTGTCGTGGGCGGCGAAGGCTCATCCTGGTCGCAAGGCGGGAGGTGGTGGTCTGGGACGGAGTTGGACGACCTGTTGCGCCGCGAGGGCCGGGCAGCGTCCATGATGCGGCACTAGCTGGTAGTCGACGACCGTATATTATCCGGCCGAAGGTGTGCGCGCGCGCGACGAGGGGCGAGAGAAGAGTTCCCTAATGCGTCCCTCTCTCTGCCTCTCAGCACCACGGCCCGCTAGCTAGCTGCACGGCGCGTGTAACCAGCGGTTGTGAAGGCGTAACGAACCCGAAATCTCCGCTGTGGTGCGAGGCCCGAGCGAGAGGAGCAGCAGCAGCAGCAGCAACGGCGGTGGCGGCGGCGGCGGCGAGAAAGATTGAAAGACAATGTTAGTCAGGTGCGGTTTGTGCGGCGAGCTGCAGCGGCATTGGATGGTTCAGCGAAGTATGGCGCGGCCTGGATGGTCTGGCTGTTGCGACTGGGTCAGGGAGACATTCGGGACGACAGCAGGGCGGGCGGTTGGCGGGGTGCGGCGGTGCGTGGGCCTGGGATGGAGGACCTGAGGTGCGGCTTGTTCGGGCGACAAAGGGAGAGAGAAAGAGAGAGGGAGGGAGAGAATCGTGAGAACCGGTGGGCGCAGCGAGGGACGCCTGGCGTTTGGGGAGCGCAAAGGGAGGACGCAGCGACGAGGAGATGGAGTCGTGGTCGTCGGCCCTGGAACGGCTCGCTCGCTGAGGTGGTGCAGGGGGCAGCAAGACGAGAGCAAAGCGACTGCGGTGAGCGCGCATCGAGGTCAGGGAGACGAGGGGAGACGAGGCAGGGTTGAGGAGCGAGAAATTACCTTTGCCGAGTCCTTTCGAATCCAAGACAAAGGCTCAAGTTTTCTTTGACTCTACGTTTGTTGATGTACACACAGTGTGGAGATCTCCTGTTCACTATACTATGCTACACGCGCTGACGTGCCGCTGCAGCATGCACTCAATCAATCCATGACATTCCCGCGCGCCCGCGTCTTGGGGTCTGGCAGGCCATGCACAGTCCCAACACACCCATCGCATCGCAGAGGGACGGACAATTGCCGTCGCACAGCATCAAGCTGAGACTGGCCACGAGCATGTCTATACCGTTGGTCCTATTCTTGTTCTTGTTGCGTGCGTGTAATTCTCCTGCCGCTGCTGCCGCGACTCTTCTGCCAGCCAAGACACATTGAAGCCAGCCCAGCCGTCAGGTACCGCACCGCATGCCCGCCGCCCGTCTACCCGTACCTAACCTATCTAGGTTGCAGGCGCCACGACACCCGCCCATTCTTGTTCTTCTTCTCCACCACAACATTGCAATCTGCTACAGCTCACCCATTCCCCGTCCCATCTGCATCCACCAAGCAACCACCCCGCGCCACATGTTTAGTTACTGAACATCCTCTTTCCCCCCCCCCCCCCCCCCCCACCTTCAAACCTGCCCCCTTCCATCTTGGCCCCCACAGCTAGACACCGACCTCTCCATCAGCACACAGACGCGACGGATCCGCTGCATTGTACCCGCCGCACCGCCGAGCACGTCCCGGTCCGGTACTGCTGCACTTGACGTGCGTCTCTACCGTCCTTACCGCGCGAATCCGCGTTCAACACGGGGGACCGGTCGTCGGCCAGACAGTCGGTCGGTCGAGCGGGTTGGCGCGCGGCCCCGCGTGCTGCTCGTCCTCATCCTCGACCTCTCCTTTGTCCCTTTTGGCTAGCTGTTGAAATTCCTTAGCTGTCTCTTCTTCCTTTCTCTCTGCAACGTGGCTTTCTGGTCGAGACCAAAAGAATGCCGCCAGGTCGACGACGACGACAACAATTGGAGGTAAACACCAGACAGCAAGTCAACCAGGGTTGTCGTGACCGGCAAACAATCCCTCCGCGGTCACACAGCAAAGACCACTTTTTCCCTGATGTCTCGCTCTCTCCCTGTGTAAATCTTGATTCGTACCTGCCTACCTTGCACTGTTCCCTGCTCCACGCACTCTCGGTTCACTCATCCCGCCCCGTCCGTCCGTCCGCCTTCACTCCCCCCGCCGACGTGCCGCTGCAGGTGCGGCTTGGCAGAGCCTGGCGCGCACGCGGACGGCGGGTTGGGCTGATAGAAGGCTGAAGGCTGAAGGCTGAAGGGCTGAGCGGAAGCAGTCGACTTTTTTCTTGGATCGCGGGAACGCTTCGGAGCGGCTGTGGGAAAAAAGGAAAACAAAACGAACCAAAAAAGAAATGCAAGATGCAGCCGCAGCAGAAGTGACGCCAAGCACGCAGGTACAGAACGTAATGACAAAGCCATGTTCGATCACTAGCCTGACGTATGTGCGCAGCCCAGGGCAGTTTTACGGCAGTCCCCGGGCTATGTGAATGTAGGCCCATCCCGTCTTGCAGCGGGCTTTTTGTTCTATTTCCTCGCGAGTGCCTGACAACGTACGACCGCGTGGATGGGTGATGCCCAGATGCGGATGGCGGACAGCGAAACCGCCGCCTTGACCGCCGACGTGGGTGTCCCCTGAGAGCTCAGCGCGCGTTGTGCTGCTAGGGGGGACGCTGGATGACCTACCTTGTCCACCCGGCTGGCTGAGTAGCCGGGGCCAACCAAGGCGCTGTTTAGTCACCGTCGTGCGCGTGCGCGTGGGGTAGAATACGATGGGGAAGGGCTTCTAGAGCAGTCGTGCATTTGCGCATCTGACCGTCAAGATTCGCACTGCGTGGAGACTGTGGCCTCCTGGTTTGGAAAGGGGTCATCGGAAGGGCGCAGGGCGTGGCAAAGGCAGAGAGTCGAGCGAGCAGGGCCGTGGCAGGACATGCCAAACACAGGCTAGGTCACTGGCGTCAAAGGGCAGGTCTGGCCGGCTACGATGCTACCACGTTGCGGCCTGACGAGGTCCGAATAATGGTGCCGGTTCAGCCATCTGCATCCTGACGCAGTGTGATGCATGCAGCACATGCACGCGCATCCGCCCCTGAAGACCAGAAACACACCATGAATTGAAAGGCAAAGACAAGTGGAAGTGCGAGAAAAGAAGTCCTGTGCCATTACGGTCCTAGTTATTCTGCTTCCTTGTACGAAGATGGAAAAATATACTGCCACTTCTGCCTGCGCATTGTGCCAAATCACTTTTCGCCAGGCGTCCGCTAAGGCAAAGGTGGCGAGGTAGCTGCCGATACTTTGCGTAGACATCCTCCTGTCTTTTCGCCACAGGACCCGCGTCTTCGTGATGGTCTGGCACTGGCTCAGAGAGTTCCTAGAGAAATGGTGACTCCAGCGCCGCTCCAGAGTTGGAGTGATGCCGCTCATCACGGTGGATGATCGCAGGAAGGAGCCATTTCTCGTGTCCCACTGTGCGAGCAGAGAGGAGCCAAGCCATGGTTGTGCTCTCCACAACCTCTCTTAAAGACTCCTGTTGAAGTCAAAATAAGGGGTTAAGGGTGAGAATCGGGATAGTGAAGAAAACGCCACAAGCACAAAAAGGGACAGACAAGAAACCGCCAGAGAGAAAAAGAAAAATCAACCAACCATCCAAACGTAAGTTCCATTACCGCAAAGGGGAATCTGCCTGGTCGTGAATCACACCAACGTGCGCCTGAAACGAACCATTGCTCAGGGCTGAAAAGAAGAGTTGGGGCAACGTAGTGTAGTAAAGAGAGTCAAAGGTAGAGAAAGAAAAAGAAAATCAACGCCAGGGTCGGACGTCAAAATCCAACAAAGAAGAGGTAGAAGCATTCCACGTGGTCGTTTCTTAGTTGACCCATCCAGCAGGTGAACCTCGACAAGTGTCGAGATTGGAACCTGCCAGAGATCCTACAATGCATCATGCAGCATTCGCTGCTCCAGCACCACAATTCTGCTCGCCAGCGGCTCAGCAACCCGTCTCGTCAAATGGCGGCTCCCCGGCCGACCAAAAAAAAAAAAAAAAAAAAAAGAGAGAAACAAAAAGGAAAAAAAAAAACCTTCTTTTCCGCATCCGGCCAACGCACGTGACCATCGTCAACGGTGTCCAGCTCGCGTCGCTCAGTCCGCATTCTGGTGCACAACAGTAGCTGCGACACATAGAGTGATTATTTTACTGGAATGGCGGTCGGTCAGCACCGTCCGCCTCGGCGCTCACAGCGCTCATCGGCTGGCTCTGGCTCCTAGCCCCGCTCAGATCCCCGCTGCCTGTCTTCCTGAGGGCCTGGCGCATTGTTTCGACCATAATTTCGCTGCCGCTCAATGGAGGGCTATAAGCACCCTGGGACAAGGTCGGACTAGCTGGAGCACCAGGCACGCGCGCAGCCTTCGCTACATCCATGCCTTTCATGCTTGGAGCACCACTAGTAGGCGGACTGGTTCCGACTCCGCGCGAGGAAGCAGGGCTGCGCACAGGTGACCGTGTGGGCGAGGGCGAGCGGTTTGCCGTGGTCGAGAGCGACATGTGGTGAACAGAGTCGCGGCTGGTTTCCGCATGTTCGGCTTGGACCACGTCGGCAAATGAGATGAAGCTCAGACGACGCACGTCGTCTTTGTCGAAAGAGCCGTAGTTGGATGCGGCTTCTTGGCCATCGTCGGTTTCGGACTTGGAGGCAACCTCGTCAATGGTTGGGGAAGACACGGCCTCGACAGATGGTGTGCCGTTGCCAATGTTGGAAGCGGCAGGCTGGTGGGCAGCGTGCATAACAATTTCGACCTCATCAGGCGTGAGGTGGTCGTCGGTGATGGCCTGTGCAGACGCTTCGAGCACAGGCGGGATATGGTCTTCGGTCTGGATATGAGCGGGAATTGCTGGTGACAGCTCTCCCGGATGGCCTTCCTGGACATTACGCTCAAAAATCTGTGACGAAGCAGGCGAGTGGAGACGAGGCGAGGAGGAGCGAAGTCCCCTGCTTGGCGAGGCTGCGGATGAAGCGTAGACGCGAGGGCTGCTTTGCGGAGTACTGACCAAGGCTGGTCTTGAGTCGACAGCAGGAGCGCTTATCGGGGAGATGGGCCGAATGCCCGTAACTGGGGGGAGCATGGGCGCTGTAGATGGTACGATGGTGGTGTTGGCAGCAGGACCCCGCGACTCCGCAGCGTGGTTATCCGGCGCCGTTGACTTGCATTTGTCCTTATCGCCATCCTTCTTGCGTCCAAGTCCAAAAAAGCGACGCTTGCCGCCTGACTTTGGTGTCGAAGCAACCTCGTCGCCGGTACTGTCTTCGGCGCCGCGGCGGTCAGCCAACAGCGGAACGGAGGAATTGCGAGGGCTTGGAACGGCCGGCATGACTTTTGGAGGCTCTTGCAGTGCGCTCATTGCGACGGGCAGGAGAGCGTCTTGGGCGAAGGCAGCGTGGTGTGGTTATTTAGAGACGACTGAGCAAGTAGAGCGAGGCCCAGAGCGGAGGTTGGATGGGCGCAGGTTTCGCGGTGGACGGTGGTTTTGGTTTGTCGAGCAGTTTGTTTCAGAGCAGAGGCAGAGGGAATAGCAGTAGTGGCGAGCTAGGGCGGGATCATGGCAGAGGCCGATGGAACGAGGTGGTCGGCGATGGGGTGGTGGTGGAGTGCAGTGGGTGGTCTGGAAACGGGGCGGAGAGAAGATGGTGTTCGGCAAGCTTGTTGGACTTTGAACTGAAGCGTCATGTGCAGGCCTCGTGATGGTGACGAGGCGGGCCTTTCTCCAGGGTCCGTCTTGGATCCCCACACCCAAACTCAGTCCTCAGCCCAACACGACCTCTGCTTTGGGCCTTACAGCGACAAGCCACCGCCGCCTCTGAATACAATCCATCCTCCAGCAGCTGACGAATGCTCGTGCCCGTCGTTTCGGAACCTCTGCACCTCTCACTACCTTGGGCTTCGTCCTGCGGTCGACATCACGCTTGGACCGCCATTTCCAGCCTCCCCGGGCCTGTCCACTCCGGGGTAAAAGTCCTCGTCAATCCCATAAGCTTCCGTGATGAAGCCGCCAGCTTGGCCTGTCCTGGCCATCCCAATCTGCGACCTTGGATGTGCCTTGTCCAAGCACCAACCTCCCGCTGTTGAAGGGACCACACAGCCACACAATCAACACCTCTCGTCCTGCCACTTGCGCTGCTTACAGCACGATCGTACAAGCGCTGCTCGTCACTTTGGGCTACTGCCGTGAGCACGTCGCGGCTTGCGCAATCGCTCCAGCTCCAAACGCAAAAATCTCAGCTCCCTGGCTTGGCTCGCCCCTGACCATTTCCTAACGTTCAAAGCTCAGCACTTAGCTGATAGGATGCCGTCATATCGCTTTTACATAATCTAACCCATGCGCGTCGCAGCTGGGACCAGGCCCCAACCTCGAGGTTTCAGTCGCCCCATAGGGCAGCCGTCCCTTTGCATCAGACCCTCACCTTCGAACTTGCCCTGCTTCAAAGTTCCTTCATTTCGCTTGCGGCACTACACCAGTTGGGCCGTTGATCCGCACCGTTCAGTCTATCAAGACGCGATTTTGCTCAGACCGTTATCTTCTGGTACCACGATTTTCCTCTCAAAAAGCCCGAGCATGTGTTCAACGGCAACACCTAGGCTTTGTATTCGTTGCACATGACGTCTTAGCTTTCCTCCGGTCTGATTCCTGATCGCTAGGATCCTCGCGGAACTTCGATTGGACACGCATGGCCTTTGCGCTGAATCTGACAGAAATCTCGTCGTTGAGCACGCAGCGCGCATATGCCCAATTCGTAGTGTCACTGACGTACGTGTCTCGGCATCAATGGCTCCAAGAAGCACAGGCTTCTGCAGTGCTTCTCAGCTGAGGTCTCTCCCAGTGTGATTGAACCTTGCGCTGACCAAGACTCAGGAAGCATCAAGTCCCCATTGCTCATCAGTGGTCTGTCCACAGACTAAGATCACCTATTGAGCTTGACCAGGACCCTTGACTGATTGCCGAGATGCGCTGCCGGCGGCCGGACGGTGTCGAAAGTAGGCAGCCGATGTGTTTTTTCTCTCACCAACTGGGAAGCCGTCGTTCGCCAATTCTTTTCCAGATCGGCTGGGCCCGACAGCCAGCGCGTTTTGTGCATGTTTGCTTGGCTCGACGCTTTCATTATTTGCTACCTAACAACAGGTAGGGTATTTTGGAAGAGATACTCCTGACGATGCTGTAAATTAGGATACAAATCTTTGCATGTACAATGGGTTTAAGAACAGGTTTTCGTCGACTTCGTCGTTCAGGAGGCCATTCGGTAGTTCCCGGACTTGTATGGATCTCCCTCTGGATCATTTGGATCTCCTTGCGGCGTTACGACCACCTTGCCATCTGGTTGATCGTCTTCAGCATCGAAGAAATGGACAATGGCTGGCGGGTGCCCTTTTCTCCCATATACTGGTCCACCAAACTGGAGATAACCTTCGACCAACGGGAGTGGGTACTTGAGCAAGTCCGTGGAGTTACCGTACACCAGAACTTGTTGCATACCTTTTTCCAGTCAGAGATTTCCGATTTACAACGACCAACGATCCAAAAATGGGGACAACAGGACATACCCATCAACATGTGTTGCAGAATGTGGCAATGCATCATGAAAACACCGGCTTGCGTTACTCGATGTCGCCATCCCATCCAAGAGTGCTTGACCCCAGTCTTTTCCTTGGACGAATATCGGTAAAGCATACTCGAGTCTCGAACCACGGGCGTGTGCCTAGCCGCAGCCAATTTCATCTCATTCTCTGTCCGGTTGTATTCGCCTTTTCCACTGCCGATATAGAAACAGTGCTTGCCGTGGATGTGGATGGGATGGATGTCTGCGCCACCCTGTGTGGAGCCGGTATTCTCAAAAATGAACTCAATCACTTCACCTATTTTGAAAGGCCAGGCCTTGGCATTAGGATCCACGCCACCATTGGCGACCGCAGCGTCGTAGTTCGGCAGAAATTCGGTTCCGTTCAGATAGAGAGCCACCAGGTAAGGAATGCGAACTGATTCCTCGTACCAACTGACGCCATTTTGCATCCACGTCACATGCTGCTCTTTGCCTTTCCAGTCCGTTGTCAGTTGGAAGATGTTGACATAAACCGTTCGGGTCACTTCGTCCGCGGTTGGAAAGTCCGGTTCCGGAGTCAGATTTTGCAAGTCGTAGTCGAGCCAGCCCTGCACAGTCGGAGGAAGGTGAATAGGAGGTTTTGGGGGAGGTTCAAGGTTGTCCATGTACTTGGTGGCGTTGAAATCGCAAGTGGTGCCGTAATCGAGTATGGCATAAGAGGTGAATGAAGTCGGGCGATCGCGAGTCTCGGCTTGCAGATAAAATTGCGTTCGGTCCATGGCTCTAATCTGGTCGCAGGAGAGTCCCTTGATGAGCGTTGAGTAACGCTGACCAGACGCTATTTGGATGAAGGGAACTTCATACGCCTTCAACCAGTCGCCGTCGGCCTCGATCAATGTGAATTTATGCTCCTCGATGCCCACGGTGGCAAAGGAGAGCGCAGTCGCGCCGATCCATCTGAAACGGTAGGTTTTTCCTGCTTCCATGTCGAAAACTGGGAGTGAGCAAGACTCGTCCTTATTCGTGTGTGTATAGTTGGCAAATCCGTGGCCATTTATCAGAAGTGCACCGGTCTCCCCAGTCCATTTGAAAGGCTTTTGGGTCAGCTGTTTCTTAATTTCGTCATCGACTTTTTCATAAAGATCGCTGAACACGACCGTCTTCTCATCGTCGTACTCGTGAGGAGGTGGGATGCCAGGTTTCTGATCAATGATGAGCGGCCCGAAAACCGTCAGTGCCTGGAAGTCGACGTGAGAATGGTAGAAGTAAGTCCCAGGGCCGATATCGATCAAGTTGATCTCGTAGTCGAAAAAGAAAAATGGCCCAATCTCGAACTGACTAGCCCTTGGCGTACCGTCGGCCCATGGAGCAACCGCCATGGTCAGGCCGTGCCAATGCTATTCGCCAATGTTAGTTGTAAGCTTCAGCTGTAGGCAGACCGCGCAACAGCGCAAAGCTGGAGAGGGATTCTAACCATCGTCAAATTATGGTCAGCCATGTCATTGTAGACTCTAACCCACACGACACTACCAGATTGAAAGCGGAGGGCCGGGCCAGGAACGGTGCCGTTGGCTACTGCCGACTTCCGCTTGATGCAGCCGATGGAGATTTCTTGCTCGGTAACCCGCAGGACAGCATCCGGAACAAAGCTTTCGTCGTGGACAACAATGTGCGGATCTTGGAATGCCCAGGAACTCCAGGCCCCGAGCCAGGAAAGGAAGAAGAGCAACAACCAATCCATATTCCAACCTTAGAACAAACGAACTTCGACAGTAGGGCTGGCAAAGCAACTGGCGCAACAGCCGCCGTAAACGTAAGAGGGATATTGAGGTAATTATGAGCACATAGTCCAGCAGACGCCGACACTGGGATATTCCGGCGGAGTTCGAATGATTCAAATAAGAAGACAGGTACAAGCCTGAACGCCAGAGGCCCTGGGGATACATGGGCGAGACGAAGCTGCGCGCCATTGGTGCTTAATGCATGCAAAAGGCGTCGGTGCCTCGTGTGCGCTGATACTCTGACTAGTCGACTTCCCCCAAAAGACGGCGACGGAAGACGCAGTGTGCCAGTCTGACAGCTGCACTGGGGTATGGAGCGGGAAAGAGGTCTTGGGACATCCTCGCACTCCACAACATGCCTAAAGCCAATTTGAAAGTGCCAAGGGTTTGTGTGGAGGAGCTGGGCAACAACATGCAGTGTGTGAGCCGCATTCTGAACAACTTTGGGGATAGCTTAAACTTAATTGCTGTTTCGTTCAAGGCACTTCTCGCGCGGGCGCTTCGTGTTCGACCGTCATTTCATGTTTCACTCCTCCTTGCAACCACATCGGAACCTGCGTGGGTCGAATTTTCCGGAGAGCTTCTTTGCAGGGCCTTTCCTGTCGTAGATGACGAAGTGGGGTCCGATGCTACATGCAGCGTCACCGTTGTACACCGATGTACAGACCCAACGCAATGGCATTATTCAACCTCGCAGTTGCATGTCTTCGGAACAACATGTCGCAGAGGAGCGCAAAAAGGCTTACGCACTTGGACGCCCTTGCGCGCCATCCAAGACTGTTTCCTCTCGACACCGACTTGCGTCTCAGCTTTGGGTGAAGTGTTTCAACATGGTGCTCTCCAGCTGCCTCGAAGCACAACGTCGGCCCCAGAACTGCCAGATCCGGTTGGGCAGCTTTTCGCTTTTCCCGACGAACACACATCCCTACACTCGCTGCTGTCCTACCTAGAAGTGCTTCAACAACATCTCACCGATCCATCAACAACCCCTCTCTGTGAATCCTACAACTGACACAGCTCAACACGCTTCCGATATCCAAATCGCGCGGTCCAGCCGTCTGTCGGCCTTTGCAACCTTTTCCTGTTCACTTCTGGACATGTCACGCTACCCTCCTGTCAAGGTTCTGTGGAGAAGACGTCTTCCCGGGACGCAACTGTTTGTGGCTTCGCCTTCGGCTTTTGATCCTGCCTGAAAAGGTCATCTGCTGTTTGTTTCGACTGCTGTATTCACTCGGCCACGTCGGCCGAGCTGAGTAAACACATCGCTTAGTATACAGCCGAAGCCTTTTCTCCTCAGAGCCCGAGTGTGGGGATTGCGCTATTTTGACTGTCTTTCGGACTTCTCGAGGTCTGAGGTCACGACAGCGGTGACAGCGGTGGCGGCGCCGCCTGTTGGAAGGCCTACCGAGATCTCCATATTCTAGCGCGTCTCCGGGCGTGCGGATCTTGCCAGATTCCAGACGATTACGTGCATTTGCTGAGTCTTGGAATTTTCTACAACTACTGCGGCCGGATGATGGGTGCCTTCGTCCAGGTGGTGAGGCTTTAATCCTTGGCTCCCTTGCTCGGCACGAAATCGATGGGATCGGAAGACCAATCTTTGCGCGCGGAATCCGATCGACGACCTGGACGACTTACAGGCCTTCAAATGCAGTATTTTCTTGACTAAAGCGTCATGCGCCATGCCAAAGCTTCTTCCAGGCACGAAGCAGTTGTCCGCAACGAATGAAGCTGATTAGATATCCGGGTCGGCAGTTGGCGGTCCTGAACTGTCGTAATGTCTAGAAGTCTACCCCGCAAAGTATGCCCACTGGAAACAAAAGTCAATCGCGTGGTCATTCCCCGGTATTCACGTTGGGTTGTCCCCATGGCTGGCTAGCAACTTTGGATAACTCGGCCGCCTTCTCCATAGACCATCCGCTACCCAAACACCTGCTGTCGACATCGCAATACAATCGAGCGCAACTTGCTGTAGTGATGTCAGCTCACCTCAGCCACTTGGCCGCAGCACAGGCAGTTGCCTCACCACGCTCCGCCAAACTTGTATCATTGCTTGTTCGTCAACTTTGACGACAAACTCTGCGTTGTTATGCGGAGACTTGAAGATACAGCAACAAGAAGATGTCGACAATCCCCTCGCGCTCACATCATCTCACTCGCGCGACTGACAATCTTGCCAAGAACAGAAGCCAAGTGTACTGCGCCTCTTCTCTTCTCCACGGACCTGAAGAGATTCGCTATCGTCAACTCCATTTTTGCCAGGTTCTTCCGCGCGGCCCTTTACACCAATATTCACTGCCTTGCGTCGGGCTTCTGATTACGACGTCTTTTGCCACGGGAGAGTCTGCCCGTGCCATGTGGTCGCTTGGCTTGCTCTTCTGCTAAAAACAGAGCGTGCGGTGAGCAAGTGCACAGCGCCTTTTGGAACACTGAGTTGGTCCTCACGTGCGAAACGACTTGATGCTTCTCAATGAGACGGGTACGTAGGCTCTGCAGGGTCACGACAGCGTAATAGGCAGGTGTGAGACTTGCGACCGCCTCCAAGTCTGACGCGTTGCTGGCTTTGGGTCGTGAACCGCATCGTTTGCGCCTGCCAATCCGGGACCGGAATCATTTTATAAACTCGCGACGGCGATTTGCGAAAACTGCGCTTGTTGAGAATGAAGACCAATCGAGTCTAATATTCGCGAGCCAATGATCGATGGACTCTACGAGCATTCAACGTCCAAGAGCGGTTGATTCGCGGCTTGGAAAGTGCGGCCGAAAGAACTTTGCTCCTGTGGTGAAAGTGACTTCAGTGGCTTCGTGATGGAAATTACTTGAGCAGAGCAAAACCACCTGATCAGAGGTAAACTTGAACTTGGTTCAGTAGGACGACACCGGCTTCGGTTCTAGAGTCGAGATGCAGGGGCCCCCGGCAACATTTGACAGCGAGGGTTTGTCCTGCCGTTTGTTTAGTAAGTTGCGCGTATGTTCAGCGCGATAATTCGTTTCCAATATTCGTTTTCGCACTCATTTTTCCTCCATCAGATGTCATGATTGGACCAGGCTTACAAAAGCACCAGGTTGATTCTCTCCGAAGCCACCCGCGTGCTCCCTTGACGCTCGTCGAACCGGCACTCGCATGGGTCTAGTCGGACGGCCCGTTACCCCGCGCCCCCGCACCCCTGGAGGATAGCGTTGAACCTTGCCTGTAAGGCTGCAGAGCTGAATTCTTCTGGTTGGACGTGTGCGATCTGGCTTTGCGTCCGGGTGCTATTGAAGGTCCACGTGCTGCACCGTGGGAGAAGTGACCTCGCCGTTGATAGGCTTGACAAGATATCAAATTGACGCTACAGCTGCATGTTGCCGTTTTGTGCGAGGGGAAAATGCTTACTGATTTAGGCATTGGAAGCCAGGACATGCTGCCTTCCAGTTCGACCCGCTACGCTGCGCGCGAATTTATTCAGTGATGCGGACGGGATTGCCGCGCAATCTTCAGGTCTGAGGGCAGACGATTCATCATGGACCACGAACTCCCAAGGACTCTTCCCGCCTCATGGTACACCAACCAGGAGCTGTACGGGCTTGAACGCAGAGCGGTATTTTTCAAGGTAGCGCTGTGTCCTCAACACCAAATGTCCAATTGCTTCATGCTGACGTTCCAAAAGTCATGGTATCTCCTTGGTCCCGTCACGAGATTCCACGAGGAAAATGTCGAGTATGAAGTTGCGCAAATACCGCTTATTGTCACCAGTGATGATGAGGGTGCACTAAAAGTCGTCAACAAAGACACGGGCCGAGAGATGCGAAGTCACATCACGCCAACGGGACTCCTCTTCGCGACCATTTCAGAAAGGGCGCCTAGTTTTGAAGAATTCTATCCGGACCTGCTAAACTTAGTCGGTCGGGTCGACTTCACCGCGCTTCCCCATCGCCGTAGCATCAAGTACGAGGGACGCTTCAACTGGAAGACTATGGTCGATGGCTATCAGGAATGCCTCCATTGCCAGTACACTCATCCGTCCTTTTCGGTCTACTACCCGCCAACCTTCTACTCGGTTAAGAATTTCAAAAACTTCTCGCAGCACATTGCTGATCCCAAGAAACCCGATGACGGCCTGTTTCTGTACTTTTTCCCCAATTGCACTTTGAATGTGTATGGAGGTGGCATGTCCAGCTTTCGCGTCTGTCCAACGGACAAGGTCGGAGTCACGCGCATGGAGTTTGACTATTACCACATGGAGTCGGGAGACAAGTTTGAGGAGTACTACAAGTTCGTCCGGCAGGTGGCGCTAGAGGACTTTGAGCTATGCGAGAAGGCCCAGGAGAATCTGGAAAAGGGCGTCTACGCTGAAGGCATCCTCAATCCGAATAAAGAAAATGGCGTTGCGTGTAAGTGCTGCCTGGATGCTTCTTATCCGTCTGACTAACATGGGTAAAAGTCTACCAGAATCGCGTTTTAAACATGGTGTTTGACCAGCATCAAGCCGAACAGCGAACTCCTGACCAGGGGTCGAAGGATCCGGAATTGCTGGAGCAACAATCTCTCCAAGTCTGCTAATTGAAATGTGGAGATTTGCATCGCATTTTTTCGCAATTTTGTGCGGCCAGCCGCGAAGGAAATCTGGATCTTTTCCGACAAACACATGATTGCTTTTTCAAAAACACCGCGTCGATTCGGTCGAACTGAATGAAAACCCGGCCCTTGTCGTCCACATTAATAGGGTTTCCTTTTTCGGGAAAGCCGGAAGCGATGACGTCGACGCCAGTGGATTCGTGTGGTCAGCAGGAGTTCGTCGCCTGGCGCGGTTACACTCCATCGCCGTGTTTTTTCTTGCGCCTGCAGGCCAAAGCAAAAGCACCATCCCACCCACGCACATTAATAGGCGGGGTTCGTGCAGGACTAACCGCGATAACTCCCCTTCTCATGCACCCCAAAACGGAATTGCAATCCATTCCCCGCCGCCCTCCTTGACGCTGTACGCACTTCGACGCTCTCATTCATCTTCTGGACTGCGGAAGACCAGGTTTCCACAACCAACTCGCGCAGGCTCGATAGCGCTTGCTGGATCAACATTGCACCATCAATTTATGAAAACGATCTCAGCCGCATCGTGAAGACACTTAAGATCAACGATCCACGTCGACTCGCTCCTTTTGGGCCGATTGGACTTTGTGTGCGTCGAAATGGAAGGCCCTTTAATTGGCCTGTTTTGTCTCGCTATCCCTCCCACGGCGGTAGCGATATGTGCCTACATCTTCTTCTTCCATCACGAGACTCGGGAAACAAAAGCGCCACCCCTGTCCACGATATTCGCGCCAAGCGCAAGACCACCAACCATTCGAGAGGAGGATGAAGATACGAGCAGTCCCGTAGTTGAGCCAAGTTCTCGATATCCCGACGACTGGAACAGCAGTGACAGGATACATGAGACTGAGCGACGTGCCATTTTCTCCAAGGTGAGGCAACGGGGAGCAACAAGCAGGCCAATAGGTGCCTGATTTGCGGTGCAGCAATGGCTCTTCATCGCCCATCGCAGCCGCTTTTCCAGGCCCGGAGACTATCACGCCTTCCAGGTTGCCGGATTCCCAATATTTCTCATCCTTGGAAAGGACCACGTGATTCGAGCGTTCCATAACGTCTGTCGTCACCGCGCGTATGCCGTCATCAAGAAGAAGTCGGGTTCGTCGACAATCCTGGGATGCCGCTATCATGGGTGGTCCTACGATACCAGGGGCCGTCTGGTGAAAGCGCCGGCTTTTGAGGACATTTAGAATTTTTACAAGAGCCAGAATAGCCTGTTTGCGGTTCATGCCTTCACAACCGAGCAAGGCTTCGTGTACATTAACCTTAGCTGCGAAGCGCAGAACCCCTCGCCCAAATTCGCACGAACTGACCTAATTGCAAGTGAGTGGCGGATTTCCGAGCGCTCCGCTCCACTCACGCAGTTTGAATTTCAGGCGGATTTGAACTGGAAGCAGGCCGGTAAGTGTGTGGTGGGGAGGCTTTGAGGAACGCCAGACGAATCTGTGAAGCTGAGAATGATGCCAGTCGACTATTTCGAACGGATTGGGCACACCGGAATGACTCGACCGAGCGGTGGATGGAAAACATTCATTACCTCCAGAGTCCCCCTCTTGTGGAAAGGGGTTCATCATCCAAGTGATGCTCCTGCCATCCTGGACAGTCACGGCCTCAGCTCCGTGCAAGTTTCTCACGATGGAAGGCTTTGGTACACTCTGTCGGCTGACCCGTCGTCCGCTCGCCAAACGGTGTTTCGCTGCGACGTCTACCTCAACTGGCCTGGCGATAATGCTCAAGCTGATGCCGCGATCCACCGAATCCAGCATGATGTCCAGGCTCACGTGGAGGCCGCCACAAATGCCACGCGTCAGGAGTGGCAGAAACATCCGGGCTTGCAGGCGACCATCTTGGACAGCTTGACGGAGCATCTAAAAGCCGAGAGAAAAGCGGGCAAGGAGATTTGGCCCGCAAATCGCGATTCCGGCGTCAGCGAAAGGTTCAATCGGGCAGATACGTGTAATTCAAACATTCCTCGACTCAGACATGTCGCGAGGGGCTTTGCTGATTCGATTGCAGTGTGCAAGCAATTGCAGTGTTTGAAACCTAAAGCGCCCGCGTTGGATCGATTGGGAAGGCCGGGTTTACGGAATGACTTGGAGTGGTGAAATCGACGGGCGATAGACATACGCAAGCGCTTGATTACGGACGGAAGTATGGATACGCATCGGCATTGGGTTTCGACTTGGTGTTGCACCCAGTTCCCAAAGCAAGAAAGGGGAGACCTTTTTTCAGCATTTGCATGATTACCGACCGATACATGTGGGCCTATTTTTAGCATGGAGACAACTCGAATCAAATTACTGTTTGTACAAAGACATTCCACTTACGCCATTTGCTCAGACTTGGCATCGAATGGGTCCAGCTTAGAGCCGTTCTCTTCAACCCCACGTGGAGAACCCCCCTGGTCCGTGAACTACCCCTGTCGGTTCAGACGCTCCTTTCCAGTGCAGCTCTCCAGCCAAGGATTCTACGAAGGAGAAGCAAGCAAATTAACCGAAATGCGTTCCTCGAGGCACGACCGCAGGTTTGGAAACGAGACAAGCGACACAAGTCCCAACGAGGCCAACAGCCTGCGCGGATCGGCTCGTCGGGCGGAACCAGCCGAGCGACGGCCGTGAAGCGGACACATTGCCGATTCGCCCACTTGAACTCAAAAAATGGTTCGGGAAGCTATGGTCACTCTCGTAGCATCGGCACGCTGATGCCCATCACAGAAAGAGCCCGGTCTCGATGTCGCCGATGAGGGACGTTGTCTTGGCCTCGTGGGTCATCTCAACAGTCTTTGCAAAATCCGTCAATTGCGAATACGGTCGGATCCGGGATCGACTGCTGGCGACTGGCCCTAGAGCCAGTTGACGACGCGATCGAAGGCGATGATAACGGAAGGAGAGCTCGTCTGCGCCATGGATTGAGCGCGTGTCAGTCATGAAACGCCCAAATTGATGGTGGCGAGGTTGGGTGTGAGGAAGAAGAAGAACAAGAGCTGCTCCGCTTTCTGTGCCCACCATCGGCGTTTGAAAAGTCGAGAACATCCTTGACCCTCGCCGAAGCCACGTGTGGAGTTGCGCGACACCCCATATCCACTGTTGACATTCTACAGCTAGGCGCTTGTTTCAAGATCACCCCTGGCTGCGCCGCGCCGAACATTCGCGACGGACGAAGACGATAGAGGAAGGGCCTTGATATTTGCTGACGGTTAGGAAGTGGGTGGAAAGGGGCGGGAGGCAGCTGGACGGGAAATCCAGCGCTTAGGGGTCTAAGTGTGAATTGACAATGATCGCTATTGTACTATCAGGTCGGTGTTCAACATCAACAGCTTTAGGAGAAAAAATGAGAGCAGGACGGGAGAATGATAGGAGATTATATTGATTTTAGCCGTTTCATTTAGCCCGGCTAATGAGGCAGCTAAAATCCCCTTACTGTACATACCCCTTACTAAGGCGTAGTCTCTCACATATGTGTATATTTTATATTAGAGACTAGTGTTAAAGAGCTAGAAGCCAGACTTTTTAACTGGTTACCTGACGACAAGTTTTTTTTTCTTAAAAAAAAAAGTTACATCTCACTAACGCTGACCTCCGGCGGGAGAGTACAGCGTCCACCCAACGGCCCTATTCCAACCGTTGTCTACCCCGCACTGATTGAATCGACCTGATTGTCGGTGCGTAGGGTAGGCGGATGAGCCTTATTGCGAAGAAGGTTATCCCCACCAGCTTTTTGCACCAAGGTTCTGTGTGAGCTTTATGCTTGCGAGCGATGTGAAATTCAGAGTTAAACGGCTCCAGATCAAAAAGGTCCCAAGCGGTTCCTGCCGTTCCGAAGCAGGTGATGATGATTTCATGATCGGTCAATCGAGCCTGAAGGTTGAAGGGGGCCACAGTGTCGAGTTTGTTGTGACAACGAGTGACATTCTCAACCAAGAAAGTTAACCGGCCCAGAAGTATGCCCGAATGCTCCATGGCGGTGCACATTTGCATATTCGTTAAAGTCATGTTGGTCATTATCCCCCTAGGACGCCTGCGCTTTCGTTCGTATTCCCGGGTAAGTCCCAAGAAACCATCCTGACACAAAATCCTTTCGCTATCGCCTATTTTCCCATTTGAATTCAAGAGAAAGCATGTGCTGTCGCGATGGTAGCCGAACAAGTCTCTCCACGTGAAAGATACTAACGTAGGAAATGCTGCCGGTAATACTGTTGCGATGGTGATGCGGCTTCCGATGTGGTTTGGCTTACGGACATGCTCTTCAAGATGGCGTTTTGTTTAAGGAGGACACTCGAAGGCCTTTTGATTCCAGAGCTGTGCCGATGGGGTCCGCCTTCTTCTCTGCAGCATTCCACGCAACAGTGCCCCGGTTCGTCGATGAACAGACATTCGTTGCTTGCGTTTGGATCTTGGTCAGTCCGACTTCTCGTCGAGCTCGCGAGATTTTGCGAAATTCTGCGAGTTCGACTCTTTGCGCTCTTCAGCGTCTGAAGCGATACAGTGTTTCCAGGGGTAATGCTCTGCCTTCTCAAGCCCATTTTCGAAATTTTTGAGTTTTTCGAGTTGCTTTTGCCAGATCGGCCGTAGGAGTCGTTGAACGACCCTAATGTGGACAAACGGTCTTTGGCCTTGGCCATCGCAGTGGTAAACAAAGCCTTGATTGCGGGAAAAGAGGCACACATAATGCCTCCATTCAGCTCAATGTCGGTAAAGAGGAGGATTCGACCTCCGCTCTCAGCTTGATCGTCTGATCGCGTCCATATGACTAAGTTTACCAGCCGCAGGATGGACGAGATCAGGGCGAGAATTCCGACACTGAAGATTGCCATGAGTGTTATGCGTCGAGCCCGCGTTATTTGCAGCCGGTATAGCAGAGGCATTGGAAGCAGGACGATGAACAAGTCGGTAAAAATGTTGATTGACGCATGGACAATCCACATCGTCTCTCGATCGCTACATTTGCCTGGAATGAAAACGGCCATGGAGAATGCGTCTGAGGGCCGAGGACATTGAAAAGCGTTGGTGAGGATGAACGAGATGGACATGGCGCCCACGAACGCCATTGCCGCGTGGACAGTCTTGCGAAACCAACGGTGCTCAGATATCGACCGGTAAAAGAAGAGGATTGAAAGCTTGATGAATAGGAGGTCGACCTGGTACAAAATCTGATAGGCGTACCCTGCTGTTGTCAATTTGAAGTTTCATCCCGGTCAAGGTAGTTTCTTACATGATTTCAAGGTTCCCAAGAGAAAGGCAACATTCTGGACATATTAGAGAGCGCAACAAAGCAATTCCGGGACTTGATATTTACCATCTCAGCTTGTGTGAATGGCGCACCAGCGCCAAAGTGCACTTGGAAAACATTTGTAATGGTGATGCCCCATGTAATGATCTGTCGCATCGTCAGTGGGCAAAGATGACGTGCTGTTTAGGTGGACGTCCTACCACTGCCGCCAATATCATGGCATCTGCCACTCCAGCCCTTTTGATTACTGCGACATTGCAATACAGCCTAGTTTCATTTGTTAGAAGCCGAGAAACTTTTCTGACTTTTCATCCACTTGCCTCATCAATACCAAGATCGTAGACAAGCTACTCAGCAAGAATGATGTAATCAGGGTAGTAAACTGGAGGCCAGCCATTTTTGAATTGACCATTATGCCGATGTTTTGGAGGACGCCCTGTTCGCCATTGTCGGAAGAGGGCACGAGGTTTAGATTCGCTGCGAAAAAGTGGGCCGCTGTGTGTTCGGATCCGTCCTACAGATATTGAGCGCGGCTCTCGAGCTCAGGGCTTTAAGAATGGAGTGGACGCATTGCTCGAGCAGGGCCAAGCGCTCAGGTGATTTTGAGCAGAGGCAAAAGGGCCCCCTTCAATGTGTGCGAGCGTCGAAAATCACCGTAAAACGTACGCTATGTAGCCTAGGCTCTTCCTAACAAGGTCATCAAGACCAATGCGCTCGAAAGATTGCCATCGGGCAGACATCGGCCTCGCAAAGTCGCGGATCTTCATGCAGAACGGGAAGGAATTGCTCCACATCTCCAGTGACGGAGCAGTCTCTGGTACCGCTAGAAATGAAAACGATGTGCGGGCGTAGATCGCGCTTAATACGCGCGAAGTGTTTTAAATGACCAAACGGTCGACAAGGGGCTCGGGACAGCTACGACAACAAAATTTTGAAGCATTGCGAGGACTGAAAGTCGATGATAAGGCCTCGAGAGAGAGACTCGCAGCGGTCGCCGTCTTGTGTGTCTTGCTGGGTCAGCTGCTATCCGTCTCCTGCTCGGAAATCTCGCAATATTCCGGCATAGCGATTTCCATCTTTCGACGCGCGGACGGCACTTTTTCGGTGGACGGCGTTCTCCAGGTGCATTTCTAGCAGGTCGGGTTCATTAATACACCCCGTGCGTGCGTAGAACGTCCAAGAAGTCTGGAAGTCGTACCGGCTACGTGGGACTCTGAGAGACAACAGCTGTGCTTATACCGATGAATCTCCTCCTCAGGTTCAAAATGCTATCGCTTTTCAGCACGAGGGGGATGTCCATAGCCATGCTTCGGTCTTTGATCTTGTGCCTTGGCGATTTTGGTCTTTGGACGTCACCGGTTTGACATTTCAAAAGTGGGAGCTGAGCCTCGGTGGTGCATCTTCAAACGCAAGACTCCGCAGTCGATCTCATAGACGGCTGGACCGGCACGCAACCTTGCTCTTTGACCTTGAAGTCCCTTGCAGAGCGCATTTCCAAGAACGGAGTGTTTCATAATTTCCTAAACTTATAAGGACAGGCGAACAGCCAGTGAATGCGTCCGGAGTTCTCACCTAATGAAGCGCAACGAGGATTTTTGATGAGAAATTTTAGGGTCTGGAGTGATAAGGCCGAGGGCGCTTCGGACTTTGCGACGTCATCCTTTGAACATGGCGTTCTGCACGACTCGGCGTGGAGTGGAGCACGACACGAGTCGGTGCAGAGGTGGCCATGGCGATGATGAAATTAAGTCAAGACATCAGGATGCTCGGAGCCTCTCCAACTTGTGGACGTGGTAATATGGGGGCCAGAAAAGAGAAATAAAAATCTATGAAGACAAAGGACACAACGCACATGAAAAAGAGAAAGAGATACCGGACACAATCATCTAAGAAGATGAACAAACCTTGTTGTCCTGCAAGAGTGACCAGCGGCATTTGAGGGGTAGCCAGCATCGGGAAGGTGAAAACGTTCAAGGCGGGAGCTGATGATGAAGTGTATGGCGGAGGTTTTGACGTGCTCTCTGCAGACCTATGTCATGCTGAAGATGACTTGAAGGCCAGAAGACGAAGAGAGTTGTTTGGCATGGCAAAAAGCACAGTCTTCTGGTTCGCGAGTGAAGTTGCATTCATCCCCTGGTTCCATCCTTTGACGAGCAAAGTCGCTGCCGCACTGCCGGAAGAATCGAGATTGTTGTAAGGAGCGTGAAGCAACGGCACAGTGCCAGGTGAGTTCGTGTCGAGATGGCATCGATCAGAAGGCTGTTGGTAGCAGAGCAGTTTCAGGCAGCTGTAAGGCAAGCGTCGTGGAAAGAGGCATTGTCTCGATTGAAATGTCGTCAAACCGTGATGGATTGTGGTGTGGGTAGGTTGTGGAGGATGGCATGGTGTTGCGGCTACTCATACGTGCCGTCGGGTCCGTGGCTTGGCTGGAGCACAGACCGCTCTGTTGCGCGTGGAATCTTCGTGAAGCAGCTGCCGCGCCTGCTTCATCAACATCTGCTTTTGGTTGCGCACACCACTGATTACTCTGCAAGCTTCTACCTTAGTCCACTGACAAAACTGACAATCTTTCTGTGGATCCTACCACCATCGAATCTCTCTCCCGACCACCACTTCCACAATGGCAGAGCAAAGTATGACTCCAAAGTACCCCGCCGAGTGCGACTTTTGTGCTAATCCACCATTTGCAGAGCGCAGCCGTGTCTTCTTCGATATCCAGATTGGCAGTCAGCCTGCTGGTCGAATTGCTCTCGAGCTTGTAGGTTCTTACCATCTCATCTCACTCTGACCCAAGACTGACATTTGTAGTACAATGACAGTGAGTTCCCCTCTGCTTACCACCAGGACGCCGTTTGACCGACCGTGGCTAGTCGTTCCCAAGACCGCTGAGAACTTCCGTGCCCTGTGTACTGGGGAGAAGGGAGAGGGCAAGTCCGGCAAACCCCTTCACTTCAAGGGCTCCGGTTTCCATCGCGTCATCAAACAATTCATGATCCAAGGTGGAGATTTCACTGCAGGCAATGGTACAGGCGGCGAGAGTATCTACGGCGAGAAATTCGAGGACGAGAACTTTGAGCTCAAGCACGAGAAGCCATTCTTGCTGTCCATGGCCAATGCTGGTCCAGGTATGTCGCGTCGGAAGTCTGGGATGCTCGCGTCGAGCTGACAGAGACTTGTGCAGGCACCAACGGCTCCCAATTCTTCATCACCACCGTCGCCACGCCTCATCTGGACGGAAAGCACGTCGTTTTCGGTGAAGTCATCAATGGCAAGTCTGTTGTGCGCCACATCGAGAACCTACCCACCGGCGGCCAGGACAAGCCGATCCCAGACAAGTACCCCATCATTGCTGATTGTGGCGAGCTTACTGGAGACGACTACGTCAAGTGTACCGAGCGCGTCCCTGACGCCACTGGCGACCCTTACGAGGAATTCCCTGAAGACCAAGCGGAGGAGCTCAGTGCATCTGAAGTAATCAAGATCGCGTCGGAACTCAAGGACATGGGCAACAAAGCTTTCAAGGCAGGCGATGTCCGTCTCGGCCTCAGCAAGTACCAAAAGGGACTGCGCTACCTCAACGAATACCCCGAGGTAGAAGAGAAGGATGGGGCGGACGCAGAAAAGCAATTGCAGGCTCTACGCTTCAGCCTGAGCAATAACAGCGCACTGCTGCAGAACAAGGTCAAGGACTTCGAGGGCGCGATCAGGAGTGCGACATCGGCGTTGGAGGTCAAGGACGTGAGCCCTGCGGACAAGGCCAAGGCATTCTACCGCCGGGCTCAAGCTCTTGAAGCTCGGAAGCACGAGGAGGAGGCTATTCAGGATTACGAGCAAGCTCAGGCCCTGGCTCCAAACGATGCCGCTGTTGTCAACTCTTTTACCAACGCGAAGAAGAAGCTTGCTGAGCTGCGCAAGAAGGAGAAGGCGGCATACGCCAAGTTCTTCTCGTGAGCTTGAGTAAGCTACTACAGATGTCCGCATATATGACACAGCAACACTCACCACAAGCTCCAAAAGTTGGCGTTGGAAGAGACATGGCCGGCATCAGACGTGCTTCAGATTATTTCTCACCCAAGGTCAATGAATGCAAGGTTTGCCAGATCCAACGAAAAAGAAAGATCGGGCTATCATGGGGTACCTTGTCGCGTGGCGGGGTCATGCAAGGATATCATTTGGCAAGCCCACCACCCTTCCTAGGGGTAAGTTGCGATTCACATTCTGCATCTCATTCAAACCTCCTACAAAACTCTCCCGTGCTTCTTCATTTCGTGATGGCTTTGCAAGCCGTCAAATCCGTGCCAGTGCCTTTGACCGAGACCGACGAAGTCACTCCTCTTCTCGCTACCGGAGCAGCTTCCGATATCAACTCGCCTTCGCCATCGAGGGTCACCCTGAATCGACGAGCAGCCCACTGGCCCTATGCTGCGCTTCTCTGTGGCTTGCTTTCTCTTGTAGCGGACCTTGGCGATGGTATCACCGCAGCACCTGAAGTTCGTCTCCTCGAGATGGCCGTCTGCCGCGACCATTACCGCGCTCATGAACCCCGCTTGATAGGGCCCCCACCTCTGTCATACGTACCTGAGAAGAACTGCAAGGTAAAGGATATACAGGTGGAGCTGGCATACCTAAGAGCGGTGTTGAAGATATTGACAACCGTGCCGGGTAAGCCGCTTCGTCGTCATGTTTCTTTCCTCTCTTTCACCCAATTGAGCCTTAGTTCGAAACATTGTTGGATGCACAAGTAGAGACATTGTTGAATCCTCCCCATTACTTCCTTTAAGCAACTCTCCTCCATGTGTTCCGAGGGAGAGCCTAAATGATCCCGATCTCTTCCGCCACTTTATCTCTTCCAACTTTTGATGGCCATTGTGGTGCGCCACAATGTTTTCCGTCAGCTAGCGGGGCACGATGTGAAGTCATGCTCACGCCTCTCTATTGCAAGGGGGCTCTTTCTCGCAAGTCATTTCTTTCTATTTTCTCTGAGATCCTCTCTAATCTCCTCAAACTAAAGGTCTTTTGTGCACCGTTTTCTATGGCCGTTTAGCGGACAAATGGGGAAGAAAACCAGTTCTACTCATGGGAGTGTGCGGACAGATACTGAGTTTTTTGTGGATGATATTCGTGTGTGAGCCCACCTCATTCTTTCAACATGTCGAACTTCCCATGCTTTCCACCTGCGCCGGGTACACGCAGCAAACCATCACTGACACATTGAAATCTCTTTGGGCCTAGGCTACTTTCACACGCTCTTCCCCGTCCGCCTCGTTTGGGCGTCGAGCTTGTTCCAATTTATGGGTGGAGGTCATCGCGTCATTGGCGCCATAATGAACACAATTATTGTCGACGTCGCGCCAGAGACGGCTCGAACAACTTCTCTTTATGTCCTGGGAGCAGCCATCCGCGTCACCGACATGCTTGCTGCTGTCGCCGGCTCTGTCCTGCTCGAGCGGGATATGTGGCTGCCTTACGAAATCGCAACGCCCGTCCTTCTCCTGGCGTTGCCTATCTGCCTCGCCATGCCTGAGACGCTGGTCAAGACGACGGAGCGTACATCGGCAAATGCAAAGGCTGCGACCTCGTCCAGTAAAGACTCCGGGGCGGCGAGATCGTCGTCCTCGTCCTCTGCTGCAGCTGAGTCCAGTGCGGCACATGGACCTCCCTTCAAAGGACCCAGCTTGGGAGAAAGACTGAAAACCTCTTTCATTGTGTCTCCTGCGTCCCTTCTTTCTCCTCTTTCGCTTGCCTTCCTCATTGTCTTCCTTAAGACCTTTGCCCTCGCGTCAAATACTCTCTTCCTGCAATACGCGTCAGCAGCGCTGAGCTGGAGCATCGCTCGAGCAGGTTACCTGCTCTCGATTAAAGGGGCTCTCTCTCTAGCAGTGCTCATCGGGCTTCCGGTGCTGGGGCGCTGGCTCACAGGAGGCGGCGCCAGACGCAGGACAGGCGAGGTCGAAAGAAATGGAGAAGCGTTGGAGGACGAAGAAGACGGAGAGGAGAAGGCAGTCGGGACTCGGATGGTTGATGTGTGGGTGGCCAGGGGCAGCTTAGGCCTGCTGGCCGTGGGATGCTGGTGCGTCGCGGGCGCCGGAGCAGCTGGTCAGAGAGGACCTGCAGTCATGGTATTCGGTATGTGTTTATGCAGTCTTCTTCAACCAGCATCATGGCCGGACTTCCACACCACAGCGCACTCACTCGCTTGCATGAGTGCTGAAGCTAAAATACGATACCACTGCAGGCCTCATTCTTCTGTCCCTCGGCAACGGGATAACGCAAACGATGCGCGGCCTCGTCGCACATTTCTCCGCCTTGGGTCCGCAGAAACCTCGCTCGTCCCGCCCATCCTCCCCCTGCTCCCCGTCCTCTTCCTCCTCATCATCGCCACATCCCGCACCTCCACGCTCCTCCGGCACCGGAAACTTGTACGGGACGCTCGTGCTCTTCGAGCTCGCAGCCATTTTGCTCGGCAACGCCGCTTTCGCCGCGCTGTACGGAGCTGGCGCTGACCTAAAGGGTAGCGGTGGCGCTTGGCTTGGGTTGCCGTTTTGGGTTGCTGGGGTACGTCGGGTCGTGTCTTTGCCTATTTTTCTTTTCGATCTTTTTTGATATTGTTGATGTGACACAGCTGACGCTTGACTTGTCTTCATAGATTATTTTCTTCCTCGCCATGCTGGTAGCAGCAGCGCTGCCGGCCAGAGAGTAGTCGTAGTGCATGGATGTCGCGGCAGTTAGCTGGCGAGTGGTAGCCGAAGACCACAACCGCAGCAGCAAAAGACGAAAGAGACGAACAGACGGCCCGGCGAAAAAGAAAGCAGGTGAAGCGCGGCAGCAGCGGCGGCGGCGGCGGCGCTAACGACAACAGCAGCAAAGAAAGCCGCCAAAACAGTTCAGCCGCAGGCATTGAACCTGCGGCCTACGTCTGCCCGCTCGGAGGGAGGTAAGCGGATAATACAATACACTACAATCTCTCCCTCCAGAGCCGATACCCCCCTCCCGGGCGGGGGGTCGAACTCACAACCTACCAGCCGGCTGCCCCCTCCGCCCCGCATGGCGCAGAATCATCCGCAGTCGACTGAACGTCATACTGCGCCATGCGAGGCGGGCTGGGGGCAGCCGGCTGATGACTGGTTGCTCGCGTTTTTGGGTTTTAAAGTAGGTGCTGTGGGTTCTGGGGTTTTTGGTGGTTTGGTGGGTGTAGGGCGCTACGGTTTGGAGTTTGGAGGATGGAGGGTGTCTTGCTGCTGCTGTTGGCTTGTTTTAGATGTCTGGTATCGCTGATGTGGTGTGTGTACTGTTGATGGTGAGGTTTTGGTGAGCCTTGATACATACTCTTCTTGATAGAACAGCTTCTATCTATCTATGTGGCGCAACGAAATTAGACTTTTGCTTCGAAAGGTCAGGTCAGAGTACAACAGCGTGTGCGTATCTCGAATTCTGTTAGACATCAACGCAAGGCGAAGCGAGTCTGTTCCTACTTCAAAACGATGCTAGTTCAATGTATGTTTGATTTCGGAGTCAAAAGTCTTTGTTCGATTGCTTGCAAAGACGGTGCGTGGTAAATAAATCAAGACATTGCGGTTTCATGACGACATTGCAGAATGAATGGACAACTGAAGGACGACAACAGAACAAAAGGACAAGCGGAAAGCTGAACACAACACCAACAAGACAATGGTGAAGACCAATCGCGCTCCATCCCTCCTCCTCGTAGTATCCAACCCCAAGAGCTCATCATCCAAAGGAACCCACCTACCCCGACCTCGACACCTCGACATTCGCCACACCGCTGCCGACATCCTCGAGTCCCTCGTTCGCCATCGCCTTCGCCTTCGCAGCGGCTCCGCTCATGGTCGCGTCCTTGGAGCTGTCGTCGACGTCCAAGCTGCGATCCAAGCCCTTGCCCTTGCGCCGCTCCTCCTGGCCTGGCCGCACAACCTCTATGGCGACGTCCGTGTCCTTGCTGTACACGCGCAGGCCAACCACGACGACCGCGTTCCACGGGTCGCGCTCGATCTCGTCGTCGTCGTCTTCGGCTGCGGCGTCGTTGGCCGCGGCCGCTGCTGCATTGTCGTCGCCGCCTCCGCCAAACGCGGCGAGAGGGGGCGGCAGCAGGGCGCGCGGGAGGAGCGAGTGCGGCACCTGGGCTCCCGCTTCGTTGTTCTCGTCCTCCGAGTCGCTCGTTAGCGTGTCTCCGTCGATTTCGGAGTCCCAGGTCAAGTCCGAGTCGGAGAGGTCGAACGGCTGCGCCGTCAGCGAGCCGGCGACGGACGAGGCGCGCGAGCGCGAGCCACCACCGTTGCTGTTGGCGCGCATGCTGCGCGCTCCTGGGCGCACGGGCAGGGAACCAACGTGCGGCGAGAGTGTCGAGCGCCGGATGGGAGGGCCCGGCGACGAGGCCCGCGAGTCGACTGGTTTGCCTTCGTTGTCATTGTAGCCGCCTCGGCCCTCGTTGTAGCCTCCTCGTCCTGCGTTGTAGCCTCCGCGACCAGTATATCCGGAAGGTGAGCGGCTGCGAGCGACTGGAGGTGTGCCTGGCTGGTGGGCATGCTGCACATCGGCAGTCTCATTGTAGCCTCCCCGTCCATTGTATCCACCCCGGCCGCCATACCCAGATGGCGAACGGCTACGACCGACGGGAGGCGTCCCAGGGCGAGGAGCTGATGGCTCCGAAGCCTCATTGTAACCTCCGCGTCCCTGATTGTAGCCTCCTCGGCCAGTGTATCCTTGCGAGGGGGAGCTGCGCTCAAGATGACCCTCAGTGGCGAGCTGCGAGTCAGAATCGGGAGGTGTTTCGTTGTAGCCACCCCTGCCATTGTAACCGCCCCTACCGTTGTAACCTCCTCTTCCAGTGAAGTCTGCAGCAGGAGAGACGCGGCCCTCTACAGGATGCGTGTCGGGGATGCGCTTGTCGAAGCTGGTCGAAGGGAGAGTCTGAGAATGACCACGGGAATGATGGGTCGAAGACGACTCAGAGTCGTTATATCCTCCCCGGCCTCCGAAGCCGCCTTGGCCGTCAATTGGAGTGGGAGCCTCGAAAGTGAGGTGAGGGGACATGAGGTGCGAAGAAGACACACCAGTCTCTCCCGCCTCGTTGCCCGAGACGAACTCGGGGAAAGACTCGGAACTCTCGTTGTATCCGCCGCGGCCGTTGTAGCCTCCCCGACCATTGTAGCCTCCACGTCCATTGAAACTGTTCTGAGCAGCCTCCAGGCGCATGGTGCTGACCGAGGTCGACGACTTGGCGCGGTGACGAGAGCGAATTGAAGGGCGTTCGTCTGCCTCATCATGAGTCACGCTGATGCCCAGCGGGTTATCGTCTTCCTCGTCGATCCTATGTTCGTATGAACGAGGCGTCGGGAATCCACTAGCCATGGCCTCCTGCTTGGCAGCGAGCTTCTCTCTCCTCCGCTGCTGCTTGATGTGCTCCTTTTGGCGACTCTTTTGCTTCCTCTCATGATGCTTCTTCTTGCGCGCCTTTTCACGCTCCTTGCGCTCCTGCTTGTCTCGCTGCTTCTTCTCCCTTTCCAAGTGGCGGAACTGTCCCTTGGCATGGGCGAGATCGTAGCTCAGACCAGTCGAGAGAAGCTTCTCCCTCCGCGGAAGGCAGGTCTCGCGCACCACCTCCTCGGGCGTCTTCACGTCGGGGTATCTCTTGGCAGTAATCTTCAAGAGGACGGTGTACCTTCCGGCTTCGAGGTTGAGCTCTGTGCTGACCGAGCGTTTCATGTAGTATGCACCGTTGCTGCGGACAATGTAGTCCTCTTCGTCGCCGCGATGCAGTCTAAACATGAGGTGGAACTCATAAGGACCCTCGAGACCACAAAAGTAGCGGTCGTCGAGCTGCTGGAGAACAATGACGACAGAGCTCGGCTTGCTGAGGGTGATGCTGAATTTGGTGTCGTGGTAATCGACGGACCAAGGAACGTTCAAGCTCGTCCATTGCTGGGTGACGGTCCATTCAGGACCAAAAAGTCGAGTGCGATCAAAGTGCTGGTAGTTGCGGAGAAGATCCCTGTAGCTGATCCAGAATACGCCGTCGTCTCCGAACCGGTGGTTCAGCTTCTCCATCCACTCAGGGGTCCACTCTCGGGAGCCGTCGCTCCACGCACCCTTCCACTCGGACCTGCCCCACGGGTTCCTAGAATTTTATTAGATGGCGCGACTTGGAGTCCCAAGGTAGGCCTACCTCAACTTCAGGAGCTTGTTGCCCTCAACCTCACGGGCCTCCATGATCGAATAGGCATGCCTTTCCTGAATGCCCTTCCGCTCGCCATAGATGCCGCCCATCTGACCGCATCCGAAAAGAAAGTCTTCATTCACTCTGATAAGCTCCTCCCAAAACTTTTGCTTATCGAGAATATCTGTTGAAAAAACCTCGGTTGTAACACCGCCGGTCAGGTCTTCAACGCCTTCGCCGACGAAGCCTCCGTTGATGACAGCGTAGTCGCCATGGGCCTTGGCGTAAGCCTTCTCGAGCAGGGGCAGCCAAGTCTCGTTGGGATCGCTGCACTGGGCAAAATACAGAGCGGTTGAGCCAATTTGCATTTCTCGGCGATATGCATCGTCAGGGTTTTTACGATTGTGAATTTCCAGCCACTGCTGACGGTCGCGTGTCGACTCGTCGAAGTCTTCCTTGATCAGGTAAAGTTTGTCGTCAATGACTTCCGAGATCCACTCGCCATCTAGATACGCAGGTCAGATGGTGTTCTATTTTCTTGGTATCGGTTGTGGGTGGGGTGGGGTTGGCTGGCAGGGGAAGGTGTGGCGCCAGGGGTAGGGTGGCACAAGACCCAAAAACAGAACTTGGCGTAGTGGTACCAATAGGAAGATTGAAAAAAGGAATCAGCAGATAATGTCTCACCTCGGTGGAAAACAAAGCCGTAGACGCCCACCATCTGATCGCGGGCGACGCAGACCTGGTCGATAAGGCCTTTCTTATTGCTGCACGTGCACAGCGCAGACATGAGCCAGCAATCGCCATCGTTGCCCTGTCGAATGTCGTTGGCGGTGGCACCCTGAATGAAGAATTGTGGTTTATCAAAAATGTCCTGCGACGGTCAACATGAATTCTAGGTCAAAACGAGCGTCAAATGCTCCGAATGCTCTCACCTCGACTCTCTTGACGCTCATGGGCTTGAGATCGGTGGTTTCTTGGTCCAAGGCCGTCAAGCAGTCGGGCGGGGCTCCCGTCTCTCGGCTGCGCCGAAAATCGGCCTCAATATCAAAGTGCGGGTCTCTGTATTTTTGGTTGATTCTCCTGCACTCCTTGACAATCTTGTCGACCTTGGCCTTGCAATGGGCCACGGCTTCGGCGTAAGAGGCAATGGCATTTTGTCCGGGACTGAGGTCTTTCCGGCGTTGATGGGCCGCTCGCTTGGCGTAAAGGTTGTCGGGCAGGATGGTAAAGATTTTGCCCGGGTGCTTTGTGTTGAACTTGTCCCAGAAGTCATCGATTGACTTTTGGGGAGGACGCTCGGGCCGAGGCATCCTGCGTCGGGACGGGCCTTGCTGCTCTTCTGGCGGCTGCTGGGATGGTCTCGCTTCGGGGTCGTGGATGGACGGAGTGCGCGAGTGGTGTGGAGAAGAAGCGTTTCGGTCGACGAGGGTTATATTACGATTACTGAGTCTCTGTGGATGCATCCCGGCCGGCGGCTACTGCGTCAATGGAGAAGGAAAGATTTGCTTGGTAAAGGTTGAGGGCTTGATCATGGAGGATTCATGTGGACGGAGGCGGGGTTGATATAGGCCAGGTGGATAACAGGTGTGGAACAGGTGGAGCCGGGGCAGGCAATGGACAAAATAGAGAAAGGGTGCGGCTGAGGAGGGCAGCATCATGGTGCGATGCTGGCTCTGGAGGCGCATAGGTTTTCAGAGACTGGGGGTGGGGGCGGTAAGCTGGAAGCGGAGACTGTCAGCACACCTAGAGAGCACCTATCCTATCGATAAGCCAATCGGCACGGTGGATAGTGAGAGGCGGTGATATTTTTGCCAGAGGTGCTGCAACTGGCCCGACTTCATGGTAGGGCTGGTGTCTCGCTGATGCTCTCTCTTCTCACCACCACGATACCTGCAGGGACGCTGGAGCCTGTCTCTCTCAGGTTGGTTGTCTGCATGTCAGCTTCCACCCGCACACCGTGACATCGACCCTCATGTTCCATCGCATCGCATCCATCACCACTGCCGAGCAGCGCACCGACTCACCTCCGCCTCGACCTCCACCGTCATAATCTGACGGCACCACCAGCTCCGCCCCTGCCCACCGTCTCTTCGCCTGGACAACCCGGCAGCCGTTCCCGCATCTTGTGCCTTGGGATCGCTGTGAGCTGACGCCTCTCAAGCAGCCCGCACTGCCGTCATCACCGTATCTGTATCACATCACCCGGCCGAAACCCTTGGCCAGCTGCTGCTTTCTTCCTCTTCACAGACCCTGCCCTGGACCGCATATGCCCGCGTCTTCTTGCAGACATTGCGCGTGCCTTTTTCCGCGAGCCGAATTGAATGCTCGTGCGCCAACCCTCATTCCACTTTGCCGTGGCTTTGATCTGTCGTCAACCGGACATTTGGCTCGCGGCCCCTGTGCGTCTGCCCTGTGTCGTGCGACCTTCTAAAACGAGCATTCACCAGTTACCCAAATACAAGGCGATCGAGGAAAATGGTTGCTGCTTTTTCTCTTTTTTTTTTCTCCCCCTCTCCCTCGAGCACTGTACAGGTATCACCCTAGAGAAAAAGCGTCAGCATCCGTGCACCAGGGCCAAGACGCAACGCGACCTGTCTACGTAGAAAAGAGACATCTTTGCAACATTGCTATGATTCGACGACGCACAAACAGGGCGCAGGCATGCAGGCAGCAAGGCAGGCATGGATGCCTAGGGCTGTAGCTGCCATGTCCACCTCAGGCAGGATTGTCGCTAAACTAGGTAGACACAACGAGGCAGCTTGTAACATGCCATATCCCAAAGAGTCAAGCAGTAGTGGCCATTTCTGGATCACAGATCAAGCAACCATTTGATGCGGCTGACTGTCGGCAAAAGGGGCAAGAAGGGCACCAAAAAAAAAAGGGAAAAAAAAAAAAGAAAAACCGCCAAGAGTACTCTTCTTTCATTGGAACAGAATATTCAGCTGCAGCTGTAACGAATTTGGGTATAATGAATTGGGGGTATAACGATCGCTGGAACGACAGTAAACACCGTTGCAGATGACCGACAGCTGGGAAATTGAGAAAACCCGCAAAATCTGCTCAAATGCACACAATAACGAATGCTGGAGCGGCCAGTCTCCTCCAAGTTGCAGTCTCTGTTGAAGGATGGCTCTCTTCAAGACGTCCGACAATACTCCATCTCACCACGGCACTCACTTCCTTGCATGCTTGCAGTTTATCCAAAGCTTACTTGGCTTCGTGAGTAGTGAAGGCAGCCTCGGGCTTGGCCTCGGCCGCAGCCGCGAGGGCGTCAGACTTGATCTCGGGCTTGGTCTCCGTCTTCTCAATCTTCTGCTCGGGCTCTACGCTCCTGTTTTGTTCATTAACCTCCTTCTCGTCCGCAGGGGCTGCGTCGAGGTTCGGGTGGTCGTCAAGCGGACCGCTGGTCGCCGACATGCCCGGAGCGGGCTGGGTTTTGGGAAGGGGCGTCTCTTCGACCGGGGCTGGCTTGGTCTCAGGCTCCGCAGCTTTGCCTTCTGTCGCGGGGGCAGCCTTTGACTCGGCCAGCGCCTCGGTCTTTTGTTCAGTCACAGCTGGTGCAGCCGATTCCGGAGCGGTGGAGGCGGAGGCAGGTGTTTGCGAAGGCTCGCTTGTCGCTGGAGCTGGATCATTGTGAGCTCACGTTGTAAAGGTGCGCTTCTTGAGACACCGTCGACATGAACGCTTACCAGCAGTCTCCTTCGCTGCATCGGGCTTCTTGTCAGTTTCACCGGCCGGCTTGGGCTCCTCTGGTTTCTTCGCATCGACTGCCGGAGCAGCCTCAGGAGCAGCACCAGCGGCGGCAGCAGGGGTAGCAGGGGTAGCAGGGGTAGCGGCGGGCGCGGTGGCGGGGGGAGTCGTTTTAGTAGGCGGATTAGGCTCGGTCGTTGCGGTACCGGCAGCCTGGTTCGCGGACGCTCCATTCGTCGCCGCGTCCTTTTTCGCCTTTTTGCGCTTGAAGAGGTTCTTGAAGACCTTCTTCATCGTGGCCATTGAATCGGGAGCTAGGGAACAACAGCGTCAGCGTTTGGTAGGGAGACAAGCTTGCTGTCAGCATGGTGTGTGCCGTCTGCTCGTAGCTCGGCGGCGGTGAGGGAGCCAGGCACTTACGGACGCCAGGCATGGTGGGCAGGATCGGCGAGAGCAGTGGAGCGAGGGTGAGGAGGAGGGGGTCAGCGAACGGGGTTTTTGAGGAACTACTCTGGCGGCCCAAAGGAAAGAGGCGGTCGGCGAGTAGACGTTAGTTGTGGGGTGGAAGCATGAGGAGTCGTGAGACTTGAGGGAGCTCGTCCCGCTTGCAGTGGGTGTGCTGGGATGCAGCTTGCTCAGCCCCAGATTCTGTCGGGACCGTTTCATCGTGGCTATTTTTGGCCCAAGCGCCCTGCTGACTCCCGCCCCGTCTACAACGGCATCTCTGCCTACAGCTGCTCAAGTGCCGCCATCCATCCATTACTCGCAATCCCCGTGTCCTGCCACTTCTCGTGAACAAATTGGTGCATTGAGGTCCGAGATGCGAGACGGCCCTCATTTCTTAGCTGTCCTCCAATCGCTGCGCCCCCTGCCGCGACACTCCAAGAGCCTGGGCCAAATTTGCTGCCGCCGGCCCGAGAAGGCTTCTTTTTGCTCGGGGAAATGACTTATGCAATTTCATTTGTCTAAGGCGCCGGATCTTTGCATGCCCAAGGTGCTTGTGCGGGAGCCATCGCTCGCCTCTTCTTGTCCTCCTTCGGACCGCGATGTTGTAGTCGGCCTCGCCCAAGGCGCTGCCATCGTGGCATTCCCGGCTGCTGAGGCAGCGGGTATCTGCGTCATACCTTGCCGTGATCTACCCGGGCCCCCGGCCCCTGCGCCCCCGGATGGCCTTGCCCAGGGCGCCGCTGTCATTGGCAGACCAGTCTGGGGATTTGCAGAAAACCCCTGGGTGACCTGCGGAGGCAGCCTTTGTGACCCTTCACTTGCTTGAGATGTAGGAGGAGTTCTCAAGGGCTGGTTCTGTGTATGGACCGACCTGGGCGGTTCTACCGCTGTTGGATCTTTCTCCCAGCAGAAGAGGGAGCCAAACGGAAAATGCTGCACCACTGGAAACTTTGATAAAACTTCGGCGTTGTACATCTTCAACATGCCCTGCGCCTCTTTGTCAGCCAGCCAATATGAGCGGAAGAGACGATTGAGCATGCCTTGTTGATCTTTGCCCAACCAGCTTTGACACCAGATATGTCATACAGGATGGGGCTGTGTTCCCAGAATGGACCCTTCTTCACATCGTAAATGAAGCCGATGGCGCTGAAATACATGTTCGTTTTGCGCTCGCGTTGAACGATGTTAGGTTTGGCGATATCGCCCGGATCGGGGGCATTGGGTAATGAGCCCTCTCCAGGAATATCAGCAGGGCTGCAAATAGGGGGTGATAGTTGGGCAGAGCCAAAGATGTACGGGACGAAGGAGTGGTCGTCGAGTCCCCAAACACCATGCGAGCCAGCTGGTTCCAATGTGTAGGTGAGAATCAAGCGACGAATCAGCTCGAGATATCTGCCACCATGTCAGATCCATCCGCAGTCCAGGAATGACCCACTTACGGCTCAACGACCCCGATGACGATCCCACGTTCCTCCACGCCAGGGTCTGCTTCCGCAAATCCCCCCAGTTTCCAGATGCCGCCCAAGAATGCCAAGAAACTCAACTCATGACCCGTGCCATAATCTAACCTCTGAGCACTCCCGAAGCTGCCGAGAAGGTATGCAACGAGTTCGTCTTTTGCTCTGACACCCTCGTTGACGTCTCTTCCAAACCTCAGAACTTTGGATGAAACGGCTTCGTCCAGCCAGGTAGGCAGCCGTTGCTCCACAATCTCGAACCATTTCCGAAAACTGACGTTGCCGAAACGACGTGGGCCAGGATCTGGGGGAGCCTCATCAATGACGGCACCCAGCTTCTGCAGTAAGCTTCCGAGCTTCTGCACCGGGTCGGAGAAGGCGACTGTTTCGCCGTGCAAGCTCCAGGTCCGATACGAAGAGTCAGTCTTCTTTGGAAACATGGCGGCATTGAGCTGCAGGAGCCAGGTCATGATATCCGCGTAGCCTGTGGATGTGAGGAAGAAGTTGACATCTTCGCCATCATTGATTTCCTTCTTGGGCGTCTGGAAGCGGTGCGTAGAAGCAGGATCGAGCTTGACGAGCGGCTTGTTGGCTTCTAAGGCGTTTGCCATGGTGTAAGGTTACAGAAGCGCGGTCACAGAAGTTGAGGAGACTGATGGACGATGACATCGACAGGCCTTTCACGTGCGGCCAGGAACAGATTTACGGTAGCGGGGCTGGCCCAAGCTCCTTGGTAGCTTACCTTAGCTGACGTAGGTTGCTTTAGCCTTCCAAGGTCTAGTAGGTAGAGCATTACCTAATACTGCACAGCCTGGGACGGACCCAATCGAACAAGAAGCTGCCTTTCCACTGGAATCACCACAAATACCTGCAAGACGTCTATGGAAAACGATGGCAATTCTGCGGCCTTTCTCCATGATATGATCTTATCTTATCTGATCCTCTCGGGCCGATCGCATTCCTCGCCGCGGATGCCACGGCAACCGCAGGTGGAGACATTCAGCTTCAAGTTTACGGCAGATCCAAACTGCGACTGTTTCTCTCGATACTGCTATAACGGGAGCGCCATTCACCAACTACTTACCTGGAAACCTACTTCACGCCATGGTGCGAACGACACGCGCAGCAGCTCGTCGCCAGGAACGCGAAGTCGGTAGCTATTCCCCGCTCACAAGCGGCCAGCCGACTAATCGTTGAGACGTCCAGGAATCTGCCGGTGCAGACAACGCAAGCGAAGCAGATGGACCTTCGACACAACTTTGGGTAGAGGCGAGCCAGGAGAGAACTCTGCAGACGAAGAAGACGCCCGTTGACTACCTCAACTCCGTGCTTCCATCAAGACCAATCACTCGCGATGGAGCCACCAGATCCACCAGATCTGCCAGACCCCTGCCGACGAGGCAAGAACGACTTCTACGACGCTCCCATTCTCGCACTGGGGAGTCGACAGATTCGTCCCATCGGCCTACGAGAAGAATACACAAAGTCAGGCGTGTAGAGCACGAAGGTCCGGCAAGCGATGAGGGGCGAAATGAGTCGGAAAAAGAACACCTCGGGGCGGACGAAAATTCACAAATGGAAGAATCGCGGCAAGATTTCGACAAGAATCATGAAAACAACGATAGCGAAGACGGCGAGCAAAACGGAGAGCAAGACCAAAATAACGAAGGGGAGAAGAATGATATCGAAGGACAACAAAGGGAGGAAAGAGAGGCCGAAGGAGAAGAGGATGAAGAAGAAGAAGAAGAAGAAGAAGAAGAAGAAGAAGAAGATGATGATGATGATGATCAAGATGAAATTGAGGAGGAAAATAACGGCAACCAGGCAAGTAGGGGAAGAGAGAAGGCGCAAGAGCGCGAAGAGGACAGTGAAAAAGAGGAGGAAGACAGGCAGAGTGAAGAAAGTTCCGAGAGCGAAGCAAGCATTGCGGACAACGATGAGCTTTTCGATGATGAAAACGCACTCTTCGGGCTAAAGCAAAAGTTTCACGGGATCCTGAATCGACAAGCGGGAATGAGAGAAATCAAGAAATGTGTCAAGGAGAATGGTCTGGAAATCGAGAGCCAGACCGCCAAGGCTATTGAATCCAGATGCGCTGAGCTTCAAAAATCCATCAGAGAGCATCACGCGGCCCTCAATGGACACGACGAGGGAGACTCGCGGGAATTTTCATCCAAAACAGATGTTGCAGAGGCCACTCGTAAACACACCTCCGAAATCACCAATGTCCTCGACAAGCTCGAAGTTGACCATCCGGAAAGATTCCTCATGCAAGACTTGTACGCATTCATATTCCCAGCTCTTGTGAGAAGTCTTTACATAACGGTCGATCTCTTCGTCATCTTCTTCGGACGCGCAGATGGAAGCATGCCAGCTCCCTATGCAAACCACATTGCCAACTTTGCCGCCGCCATAGTCAAGCTTGGGGACCGCGTGCGAAAAAGCAACCGTTCACCTGCCATGCACCTCAAGCTCAAAAAGCCCGTCAGCAACCACCTCATCGCGCCCTTACGCGCGTGGCACAAGGAACTTCTCGGGGCGTTGCAGCGCTCAGCCGACAAAGAGCAGCGCGAAGCGGACCGCCAGGATGACCAGCGGCGGGACGAGCTCGCCGCCCAGCGCCGTGCAGAGCAACAGCGGCGCCTCGCCGAGCAACAGCCGCGGCGCGAGGACTGGCGACGGCTACACGTGCTGCGCATGAAGGTGGAGCCCGATCCGCGATGCTGGAAGCACCTCCGCCATGTCGAGCTTCCCAAACGCAAGGATGACGAAGCGGACCGGGCTATGGACAATGTCGACTCTAATGGCGAGACCTTCGACCGCGTGGACGCGTTTCAGCACCGCCGTGGGGCAGCTTCTCATCACCAGAATGGCGGCGCTGCGAAGCAGCAGCAGGTGGCGCAAGAGATTGTGGGGCCTGACTGGACGAACGACGAGGGACTGGTGCTCATGCACGCTTTGGACGTGTATGGACAGCGGAACTTTGGTGAGTTGGTTTCCTCTCACTCATTTTGACAACTCGCCCCATCCTCTGTTGAAAAATGCCTTGACTGACATGTTGCCGTCCGCTTTGTATGAATAGCAAATCCGCGC
Organism: Phyllosticta citriasiana; assembly: GCF_038021145.1. Classification (NCBI taxonomy): domain Eukaryota; kingdom Fungi; phylum Ascomycota; class Dothideomycetes; order Botryosphaeriales; family Phyllostictaceae; genus Phyllosticta; species Phyllosticta citriasiana. Next base: position 913,867 of record NW_027117281.1, on the reverse strand, counting down.
TACGAAGTCTACGCGCGCATCATCCAGGAGCACTGTCGTCTCGGCGGCGCGCTGCGGCGCTTCAGCGTCCTGGAAATCACGGAAAAGTCGCGCTATTTCAAGTGCATGCTTGCGGGCGTCGACTGGGCCGACAGGATACCTACCTTTTGATCTCTCCTCAAGCCGTCCGATGCTTTGACGACTCGATATTTCATGTTCGCAATTTTACTCTTTTCTCCTTGGCGCATTCGCATTTCACATGATACCCCCGTTTTTTTTTCAACAGGCAAGTCATTACGCATGGGGCCATTCGTCTTTATGAGATTTGGGTATCAGCTCTAGAATTTCGAGACTGTTCATTACATTGTTGTCTATCAAGTCCGTTCATAACTTTCATATACACCCCTCTGGTCAACACAGCAGGCTGTTTTGGTACAGAAAATAGACGGGGCGCCATCAGGCATCGACGGCGTTGGCCCTCAAAAACTCGCCCGCTTTGGTGGCCACCTGATCATACTGGTCGGCGAATCCCGCAATGTGCCCAATCAGGGGAATGTCATGGGGCGCGTGGTCGACTATCTCCAGCACGAGGCGGTTGCCCTTGACCTTTTGCATGGCCTCGACCCACTCGACGTTTTCGTGGAAGAGCACCTCAGCGCCGCCCGTCTGAACGAAGACGGGCGTCTGAGTGTGGAAGGGGTACGGCCCGCCGCTGACGTAGGGGTTGTCGAGGGACACGTCCGGGGAGACGTAGACGCGGGCACCCCAGGCGCCAAAGTCCTTGGAGAGGTAGTCGGTGCCGTAATTGGGGGAGCGGGCGATTTGGGTCTTGTCGATGGCGACCGAGGGGTTGATCCAGGGGGACCAGCACCAAGCAGCAGCGGGGGCGGGCAGGCCAGTCGCTTCGCCGTATTCGGAAATGTAACGTAACAGGGCGAAGACGATGTTGCCGCCGGCGCTGTCGCCGCTGAAAACAATGCGCGAGGCGGGGATGCGCAGCGTGTGCAGCAGGTGCGCGTAGGACGTTACTGCGTCTTGCAGCGCGCCTGGGAAGCGCACATTCGACGGCGGCCCCGCGAGCCGGTATTGCGGGCAGAAGATGTAGCGCACGCCGCTGGGCCCGGCGCAGCGGAGCAGGCCGCGCGCGAGAGGACCACAGTCGCGTTCGCGCCCATCTCCCAGCACGAAGGCGCCTCCGTGGAAGTGCAGCACCACGAAGCCATGGTCATTGTCGTTTTCCTTTGTCGGTAGCGAGCCGTTGGCGGCAGCGGCACGGGGGCTTGGGTAAGGCGTAGGGTACCAGGTTCCGCCAATCTTTTCAGGCTTGATGGCGCCGGACTTGTCGACCATCGGGCCCTGGTACAGAGCCGTCTCGGCGGGCGGTATGATGACGAAGCGGTTGCCCTCGCGGCCGGGGTCGAGCGACAGCGGGATGAGGATTTCGAGCATGGCCGAGTGGTAAACAAAGGCCTTGAGGATCTTGTGCCGTACGGCCTGCGGATGGGACCATTGCGGACAGGGTCGCAGCGAGGGAATCAGAAACAGTAGCATCCAGATGGGCATGCGGATTGCTTCGAGGGTGATGGCATACAGGGCGTAGAGGCCCCGTACGGGATGGTGCTGGAGCAGCGTTGGACACATTTCCACCTCAGCGGCTGAACGACGAGGAAGAGGACGTGTCGGGACAGGGAGCTGAGGTAGGACAGAGGCGTTGTTTTAATTCGACCGTCCGACGGCGGCGAGGGCATCGTCGCGTCGGACCAGGCAACATGGCGGTGTTTGCGTTGGCTGCTTACGGCCGAGGCAGGCTAGGAGGCCTAGGCACGGTATAGAGTTGCTGGCGAAGGTTTCGACATAAGAAAATCAGATGAAGGAAGTCGACCAGTGACAGTGGCTGGTGGGGGAGACGCCCGCGTGGCTGGGGGGGGGGGCGGTCCAGGTTGGGGTTCGCCGACTTGCCGAGGCAGCGGAGGTCCGGGCGCCGGACTCGGGAACGGAAACACGACTTCGCGCATCCACGTGCTACATGTCATTTCTTCTTCTTTCGGCATCGTCCCCTTCATGTCTCCGTCACCTATTGACTTTCTGCCTCTCACCATGACTCCTACCGGTACACTCCGATCGACATACGCCTCCCCCGCTTCAATGCTCCAATCCCCCAGAGCGTCTCCTTCTCTGCCGCCGCTTGCGCGCGCTCCTCTTGCCCCCCCCACTCCCCACTCTTCTCTTCGACCGCATTGATAAAGCTGCGGTCTGATACGCTTTCGTCCGCCCTGTCACCCGATAAAGCTATGGCTCTCCAGCATTACCAACCGTCCTATTGCCTTTCCCCTCCCCCTCAATTTCCTCTCCTCCTTCTCTATCCAACGTGGTGCAACAGCAGCGCCGCCATAGACTACACCGACAACAACAATGGCTACCAAAACCAACGGTGCAAAGCCGTCATGGGAAGAAGCTGCCCGTGAAAAGCGTGATGCCATCCTAGCCTCGCTGCCGCGCGAGTACCTGATCCCGGAGCCACTGCCGTCGCCTGAAGAGCAGCGCGATGTGACAGGGGCCTACGCCCACCAATTCCTGACGGCGCGTGAGATCGAAATCACCGAGACGGACGCCGTTGGCATTGTGGCAAAGACGACGACGGGCGATTGGAGCGCCATCGAGGTTACCAAGGCTTTCATTCACCGCGCCTGTATGGCACACCAATTGGTATGCGCCTGTCTTTGGGGAGACTGCCTTTGGAAATGAGGACATCATGCTGACAGCACCAGCTCGGCTGCCTTCACGAGACCGACTTTCCTGCTGCGCTTGCCACGGCCGCCAGTCTCGATGCTCACTTTGCCGAGCACAAGAAACCCATTGGACCGCTCCACGGGCTCCCCGTCTCTCTCAAAGACCAATGCCACATGAAGGGGCTCGACACGACCATGGGCTATGTAGGCTGGATCGGCACGCACGAAGGCGACTCTTCGTCGCCGCTGTACAAGAATTTCAACTCGGTCATTGTGGGAGAGCTGCGGCGCCAAGGGGCGGTGCTCTACTGCAAGACCGCGGTGCCAGCAACGCTCATGGCAGGCGAGACGGTCAACAACATAGTCGGCTGGGTACGCAACCCCAAGAATCGGCTGGTAAGCTGCGGCGGCAGCTCCGGAGGCGAGGGCGCGCTCGTCGCCTTCAAGGGCTCGCCAGGCGGCTTCGGAACCGACATTGGCGGCAGCGTGCGCATTCCCTGCGCCTTCAACGGCCTGTATGGCCTGCGTCCCAGCAATGGCCGCCTGCCGTACGAAGGCATGGCCAACTCGATGGATGGCCAAAACACCATCCTCTCCGTCGTTGGCCCCATCGCCGGCACCCTCGCCAGCGCGCGTCTACTGGCCAAGGCCGTCATCGACAGCGAGCCGTGGTGGGAGGACCCGCTCGTCCACGAGATTCCGTGGCGCGAGGAGCAGGCCGACGCCGTGCGCCGCCAGGGAAAGCTTGTCTTTGGCGTGATGCGCGACGACGGCATGGTTCGCTTAACGCCGCCCATGCGGCGCGGGCTTGAGGCCGCCGTCGAAGCTGTCAAGAAAGCCGGCCACGAGGTGGTCGAGTGGGAGGTCCCAGAAGAGTGCGCTCACAAGCACCTCTTCCACATTGCCGTAAGTGTACCGCGCTTCGCTCCCCTTCCTCCTTCCTGACTTCGACCCCCTTAGATGGAAGCCTGGGCCATGGACGGCGGCGACGACGTGATCAAAGCCTTCGGGCTTTCCGGCGAACCACCAATGCCGCACCTCCTGCTCGACCTATCCGCCACACCAAATCCCCAGATGCCAGCCAGCGCCATCGCCGCGCTCAACGTGCGCAAACGGCGCATCCAGAAAGCCTACATGGACTTCTGGAGCTCAACGACCTCGCTCACATCGACGAACCGCCCCGTCGACGCGCTGCTGACGGCGCCCTGCCCGCACCCGGCCGCCCTCGAGAACCAGTTCCCCTTCACCATGTACACGACGTTTGCCAACGTGCTCGACTACGCGGCGGCGATTGTGCCGACGGGCGTCGTTGTCGACCCGGCGCTCGACGCGCCAGAGGACGGCTTGCGCTGGCGCAGCGACATGGAGCAGCGCGTTCATGAGAAGGCTTTTGATCCTGAGATCCAGAAGGGCGCGCCCGTTACGGTGCAGGTTGTTGGCCGCCGCTTGCAGGAGGAGCGCGTTTTGGCGATTTCTGAGATTGTTGATGAGGCGTTGAAGAAGGCGGCGCTGTCGTAGGTAGGTTTGTTAGTAGACTATGTGGTCGGTGCTGCTGCGCTGCTGCTGCAGGATGCTAGTTTTGAAAGCTGCGGGAAGGTAAGTGAAAGAAGTCTAAGTAAAGTAGATCGTCACTGGCAAGCAAAGTGTGCGACGTTTATCTGTTTGTGCTTCAGCAGACCCTCCCTCGTTTGTCCTTTCTTTCTCCTCGCCTTTGCCTAGGCATCTAGTGGTATGGTGCTTACCCAGTCAGCCGTGCTTCCAAGATCCCAATCAATCTCTCTTAACCATTCGACGCGTGATCTCCGAGCTTTCCTGCACATCGACAGCATGGTGAATCTCCGCCATGATATCCACGTCGCAAAATCCATCACATACACGGGGCGTATCTTGGATGCCTTCTTTCGCGTGAAGCCGCATAATCCGCCCGTCCGTGTCCCCATACACACACACCGAAGAGGTGGGGGCAGAGAAAAAGGCAGACAGGAAGGTGGTGGTCAAAAAGCCATCAATCAACACCAGTGATGACGCAGTAACCTGTTCGCTCTTCTTGCCTCATTTTTCTCCTCACTGTGTTTGAAAAAAAAAAAAAAAAACTGTTCGAAGGCGGATAGCGAGAAATCGAAGCATGAGTGATCAAATGTACCAACGACAGAAGTGCGAGGGGAGAAATAGCTGCAGCAGCAATTTTTTGCTGCTGTCATTCATCATCGCTGCCGCACCTGATAAGGTGTCTGCTTACACGCCGTCCGGGATACACGAGGACATGGAATGATTGGATATCTGGATTGATTGGTAAAATGCTGATGTGTGGGTCATTTGATGGGGATGTACTGTACACGGCAAGAATGATGTGCTGGCGTTGACGACATTGGTATCAGAAGAGAGTAAGGTCGTTGTAGATACATGAGCGAGGCTGAGCCAGTCGCGTGCGTGTGTCCAAGGGTCTCGTATAGGAAGGTGGATCGAGGAGACGGGGGGTAAGACGTAAATCTGCAAAAGGGGGGTGGTGGTGGTGGTGGTGATTGTGGTAGTTTGTGGTAGTGACGGAAAGGGCAGTGGAAGGCGAAGACGATTGGGAGAGAAAAGTACAGGAGGGACATGAAATAACGTGCCTCCCTCATGACAACAGGCATGAGACAGACAGACGACGTGAACCAAAAAAAGACACCCGCTCCGCTGCTCCTTTGAAATGCTGCCGCATGCCGCATCAACGCAGGTATAACAATCGTACGCGTGCAAGACGTAGTAGTAGTCGAAGAACAGGGGGAAAAAAAAGAAAAGAAAAAAAAAAAAAAAAAAAGATAGAACATCAAACAAGAAAAAGACTCCCAAGCTCATGCGTTTGAAACCCGCTTCCTCCACCTCTGTCGCATCCCATGTCGAAACTTCATATGCTCTTGCATGCTACAGATCCCCCCTTTTCTTCATCTCGTCACATCAAATTAAGGTGGCTTCAAACATAAAAATCCCCGAAGGCGTGCGCATTCTCTCCTCCCCTAAATCGCTCCCGAAGTCGTGCTTTTAGATAAAAGACAGGGAAAAAAAAAACCCCCCCCAAGGCTGAAACGACAGTCTGCGATGAATAAGGGGAAAAAGGAGGAAAAAAAAAAAAAAAAAAACCTCTTCCAATAACATTTTAACCCCATCCGCTCGCACCAGCCATAAATGCATCAGGTCCACCAGCGTGCGCCTGGAGCTCGATGCCATCCATCATGGCGGGTCCGCTGACGCCGGGAGTCTCGGGCATGATCTGAGAGTTTTTGCGTCCTTCGCCGATCCCTGTCATGTTTTGGAGCCCGGGAAAATGCGCACTCGGATGGGTTGGCCCTGCCATCTGTGACCACGCTTGGGGATGTGTTTGGGGAGGCTGCGGAGCGCGCGGAGTGGGCGGTTGCGAATGTTGCTGTTGCTGTCCAGGGAGCGTCGGAGTCGCCAAGGGCTGTTGCTGCATTTGCGGGGGCTGAGACATCTGGGAAGGTGGAAGCGCGGGATGATGTTGTGCGGCATGCGGCGGGCCGGGATGAATGTGCTGCTGCTGCTGCTGCTGCTGCTGTGGCGGAACTTGCGGCACCTGGGCCATTTGCGGTATCTGCTGAACTTGCTGGACTTGGGCTAGTTGCTGGACTTGTTGGACCTGGACTTGCGGATGTTGTTGACGGCTGTGTTGCCGCGAGTGCGGAGGGCGCCGTGGCTGCGATTCGTCTGGACAGATCACCGTTTCCGCGTCTGCATCAGCATCTGCGTCGTCGTCGTTGTCTCCATTCATGACCTCAGTGTCGTCAGAGCCTGGCAGTCCATCTCTTGCGTTTGTGGGCGCAGCAAAGCCATTAGGCATGCTAACCACGGGCGGGACCAGCGCAGTGGGTGTGCTCAGCCCAGTGTCCTGTCCCATACTGACATGCTGAACAGTGTTGCGAAGCATGTTGTTGCCGCAAGCGACTGCTGGACTACCGGCTACAGCTATACCTGCGCCCTGCGTCACAGGAGCCGATGCCGGAACAGCGCTGGTGCTCAGACTTCTCTGTGCCGCTAGGCCCACCCCGGTCTTTTTGCTTTCCTTGACCACGATTGTCCACCTTTCAATCAGCTTGTCATAGTCCCATGTCCGGGGGTCGAGACCTTGACCTTGCTTTCCGGCCAGCTCTTTGAATGTCTCCGTGGGCACTTGAAGCGTATTTCCAGGGGTTGTGACGGAGGCTGGAGTTCCGCCGAATCGAGAGCTCGACGATGACGCCATACCCATGTTGATCCAACGATTATTCCTCAGGATTTCGATTTCTTTCCTCGCATTTGCCAAGCTATTTTCCGACTCTCTTCTCGCCTCGTCGGCACGGGTATATGATCGCAAAATTTCCAGAGCCCACGTTTCTTGCCTCTGTTTCTCGGGCATTGTTTTCCAATGGTTAAAGGCTTCTTGCAAATGCGCAAAGAGACGTCCCGGTTCAGGTTCAATGCCTCCAAGCGGGGGTGTCGGTAGCGGGGAGGAGGCGGAAGCCGATGGTGTGGAAGCTGAAAACGTTGCAGTGTTGCCGTAGAGTTGAAGATGCCGTTGCCGCTGCATCAAACGGTCGCGGACATTCCTTTGCAGTGCTTCAAACTGCTTCTGCCCAGGCGGAGTAATGGACCAAGACTCGGTGGTTGGAAAAGGACTCGGGGCGAAGAGTGTGGCCGGGGCTGGTAGGATGTGCAGACACAAAGACGGGAAGCTCAAGGTGAAGGGATCGAAGTCAAACAAGTTTAGCCCAGAAGACCGTACGCTGGCAAGTGTCAGTACCGGCACCAATGGCTCTCCAAGCAATGTTTTGGCAGCACTTAGAGAGCGATCCAAAGGCAACAGACCTAGCTTCCCTCACGCTTCCAAGGACCTCCTTCAGTGCCAATTCAGCCGCCTTTCCGTGCTCAAGCTCTTCAGCTAGCACCTGTCTGCTCTCGAAGCCCCGTTTTTGCTGCTCATGCCTCGACTTTCCCGCTTCTCCAGACAGACTTGCCCTCGGGGGCAGATTGTTGATGACGCCGGTACTGTGCCAATTAGGCTGGTTGAACTGAAACCGCGACTTGGCTTGGGGTGGAAGATTCAAGGCCGGACTTTGCATGACGGACGGGCTCGAGCTGTCGCCCGACACAGCGGTGACGGCGTGGTTTACCGGCTGGGGCTGTTGCTGAGCCGCTTGTTGCTGGCTTGGCTGCTGCGGCGGCGGCTGCTGCTGCTGGGGCTGTGAAGCGCTCGACGATGCGGGAGTCAGGCTTCCCTCCTTTCTAGGCTGAGAGCTGCGAGCGTGTCGCCGTGTTATGCCACCACGGATTTTCCGTATCTCATCCACGTTGTGTATGCCGTCCGGGGCCTTTGGGTTCTTCGACTTGATGTAGAGGTCGAGGTGGCGTCCGAGCGACGACGAGGTAAAGGCCTGGTGGCAGAAGGGGCAGTTCTTGTCTTTTGGGGCCTTTGTGGCTGGGATCGCGTCGGAATTTGGCGCAGAGTCGTCGGGCATGTTGGCAAGGCGGCGTCGAGAATGGGATGGTGTGTACCTAGGCGGCCAGCACAGCAGCGGCCGCTGAGCAGTGCGGAGGGCGTCGGTCGAGGGTCCGTCGATGGTGGAGCAGTCGTGGTGGGAAGGATTGGGACGGAGCAGGACGATCGAAGACTGGGGGGCCGCGGAGTGATGCCCTCACTGTTCAGCAGCATATCATGGCATGGCGCGAGGTGGGAGGAGCATGGTGGTGGAGCGGATGCATTTTATCTCGAGGAGACAGACAGACAGACTCCTGACCAAGTCTGTGCTGCGGCTTTCCCGTCGGAGCGACCAGGATCTGCTCGCTCTGCGATTCCCGCCCTGCCCGCCAACCGCACAAAGATCCAAGCATCCCGAGACAGCTTCTTCATCGTCCTGTCTTGGTTCACATCCAATGGCTCCAACTACATGTATCCGCCTCCACGACGGCTAGCGCCAATCCGGCAAAGTTGGAAACTTTTCTGGTAACAGAACAGCGGCATTGATCGAACGGCTTGTTGTTTGAAATCAGGAAATTAGCCAACCCTACAGTTTTGTAGTCTCTAGTGCCAACCCAGTCACTATCAGCGAATACGCCATCCTGTCCCCCCCCCCCCCCACCCCCCCCCCATCTCTACCAACACTTGAATCGAAAAGCTAATAGTCGAGGCGGCTGCATAAGTTTTGTTGTGGCTCATCACGAAACAAGGAACAGCCAGCTCGCTCAAGACCACCATCCTGACCACCTGCTGGAAGGTCCCGCCAGAGCCATCTCACACCTCTTCCTCGATGCCCTCCATGACTTCAAAGCCGTGTCGAGGACCCATGGCTCTTTCTCCAGGGCTCAAGCTCTCGGCAGACGCCATGTCCTTGAACTTGGCGTCTTGCTCCTTCAGACAGTTCAAGGCATCGATCAGCTTGACTCTGTCCCTCTGCAGCTCCCTTCGGCGCTGCTCGCGTGCCGGATCTTCGGCCAGGAGCATCATGCACCGCTCAGCGTCTCTACAGAAAAAGCCAGTCAACACATCTCTGAGGCCGCCTTCGCCAAGGTTCTCGAATCCCTCAAACAGCTCCGCCGAGAGACTCTGGCAGATGTGATCAATGAACCTCATCGAGGCAATCGTGTAGTAGGCGCGGACCTTGGACATGGCCTCGACTTCCCTGGCGTAGGGGTCGTTACCAAGTCTTTCTGTCATTTTTTCCTTTTCACTGTTTATCTTCCTCTGGCGCTCAGTATGGCTTGGAACAGGTTTGCCCATGCATGCCGCCTCGTCCTCGAGCATTGCGTGCGCGCGAGTGTTGAATCGCGCCATCTTGAAAGTCTCAAGCTCTCTCTTTTGGTTCATCAGGAGAGCTTCTTCATTTTCAGTCATAGGTTTCAAGCGCTCAAGTCGAAGCGTGCGGGGCACAACTTCCGCCCGCTGTTGATGGATCGCCACGCTGAGAAACGTGTGCGCCTCCTTGCAGGCTTCCCTAGCCAACTCGGTGGTCCTCCATGCCCTGAAGGCAAAGTTGGTAGCCTCTTGGAGAAGATTCTTCAAGGCTTCCTCAACGCCGTCGATAAAGGCCTTGGTAGGCGTGTCCCAATGGGTCAGCGCCTTCCTCCTCAAATGGTTGACAGCTTTCGGGTCGATCTCTCCGGGAATGTCTGAAGCCGTGTGATCGTCGAGTTCCATGCGGATCTGATCAAGGTTGATTCTCATGGTCAACTGGCTGGATGATGACGGTAATGCTCGAGTTGTACCGTTGGACATCTTCTGTCGCTTGACCGGGCTGCTCCTTGGGGCTGTTTCTTCTTCTCCATCAGTGTTGGCGAGGTCAATGACCTCTTGGTTTGGCCTTCGTTTGCCACCTCCCCTAGAGGGCGAGAAAACAGAGCTTCCCCTGGCCTGAGGCGGCGTGGGCTGCGGAGTTGCAACACCATCAGACGCTGTCTTCAAAAGCAATGTCGGCCTCTGCGTCTTGATGCCCTCCGTGAATGCGGTGCGTAGAACCTTCCAACGGATGCGAAAGTGATTCTCTGGATAGTCGCCCTTGATTTGAGCCGAGATCTTCTCCGTAAAAGCATTGATGGTGTTGTACACTATACGCTGGGCATCCGAAGCTGAAGGTGGCTCTGGAAGATGGGCCAACTCCTCGTCGATTTTGGAGAGATGGTGCTCCACCCTTTCGTGGATACTAGGCAAGCTTTCCAAGATCTGTTTGGCAAGCATAGTCGACAACCTTTCCTGGAGCTTTTCGGTACCGAATCTCTCCTGAAATGGGGCGAAGTCGGACTTCCATGGCTCCTTTTCCTCGAAAAATGACCTTTCACGGAGTCTTGCCGTCGTATGGTCCATTTCACGACCGATGTCTGCCTGCGAAGGGTTCTTCACTACGTGGAATCCATGACCACAGGCGAACAATTTGCCGTCCAGGATATTGCGCCATCGAGCCAAAGGATCTCCGTCGGGCAAGCGATCCGGCTTTGTAAGAATTCCGAGAGTGCGATGCTTAGCATTGGCCTTTGGTGAGTAAACCAGGCCCATGGCCTTCGAATTCTGGATGTCTCCCTCCATTGCGCAACACAGCAAGACCGTGGCATTGTCTGTCGCCACGTACTTGTGGACCAGGGCCTCTACCATGGACGTTAGGTAGGGATTGTCGCTTTCGGCTTGGGCAATGACGCCTGGAAGATCGTAGAAGGACAGGTTGGGCAATCCAGGAGCGGAAATGTCAAGGCAGACGAGATTTGGCGAGAACTCTGTCTGGATTTCCTCGCTGGGTAAGATGTCGGTCCTCGCGTATTCCGCCGGATTCGATCGAGGGTTGAGAATTGCCAGCTGGGCTCGACGGATGACCTCTCGCAAATCACTCTTGTTGAAGACAGTCTTGAAGCGCATCGTGGTCGTTTCATCAGGATGCCATGGGTAGAATGGCAGAGAGCCATCTCCAGGCTGAAGCGGAGTGCAGTCGTAGGCGAATTCGTGCCGAATGGACACATCGCAACGCCATTGAGCATTGGGCTCTTGCTTGTCCGTAAGCGTGATCTGCATAGGACATCGCGTGCAGGTGCCGCTGCTGCGTGGCACCTGAATCCCAGAAATGGCATTGATGACTGAGCTTTTGCCGGCACTTTGGTCGCCAACAACGACAATCTTGGGGGTGTTGCCGGCGACGTGGTTGATTCCGAGCGTTTCAATGTAAGTGATTGTCTCAACCAGCTCCTTGATGTATTTGCCGACATTTTCGAGAGGCTGGGTCTCAACTGCGGCCATGGCGTTGAGTGTGTCTGGCATGGCGGTGGCTGTTTGGAGAGGTAAGCTTTGGTTGTGAACTGCTTGCTGGTTGAGTACGAAATGCTCTTACCGGACCTGCGTGGGGTGGCTAGCTGGTCGTTGAGAGTTTCTTGCTTGACTCTGGTGACCAGTGACTCGGACCTTGTGGCATGCACGGCTCCGGTGGAAGTGATGTCATTCACGGCAGCAGTCTCTGTCACTTCAACACTTGGTCTTTGTGGTGACTGACGGACGAGACGGCTGCCTCCGGCGCTGGTAGAATCCCTGCGGCCAGGCATTGATGGTGAAGTCAAACGATGCGAGTAACAAAATGGCAGACAGGGCGTGAAGTAGTTGAAGACGAAGGGTGAAAAGAAGTGATTGGGGTTGGAGAGGTGGGAGGGTGATGGGCCAGCGACATGCGCTTTTAAATCAAGTGCGAGCTAGGACTGTCGGCGGGGCAGCAGCTGCAGTTGTTTGTTGAAAGCTGTGGAAGGGGATGATGATGTTGGGGACGGCGCAGAGCAAAGACAGAAGCTTACGGCGCGCTGGCAACGAGCAGATGACGCGCAATGAGAAGAGGCATTTCAGCGTAGCTAGAAGACGAAAAGACGGCATGAATCAAGCATGTGGATGCGCCATGAGCGATGCATGGCCCAACAAAGACGGCTGGGTTTGCCTACAGAGGTCAGCGGAGGCGCTGGAAAGATCAAAATGCCGACCCGATGACGGGGAGTCACAGAGCATCGTGAAGATACGGATGGAGTCTGGACACAGACACAGGTCTTTGAGTTTTCCACGGCAAGGGGTCCCTGCAAGATATGCAAGCACTGTGACATTCAGAAGTGGATTCCGTCATGGCCGTAAGGTTGGAGGCTTCGCTTACGGCTGGTTGTGGTGTTTGGCAGCGTCCTCCACCAAGATTCCCCAATTCCATGTGTTTTCCCACAACCTCTTCACGACGCTTTGGAGCGTTAATCTAACGCCACCTGCTTTCCAGAACGCACAGCGTTCCGCATGCTCCCGTCGCGGTCGCGTGATGAGCTAGGCCCACGGCTCTGCGTGTACTGATGCGCCTTCTCTCGACTCTCTGGGTGTGAGCCAGAGCAAGGTCGCAGGGTTTCCAGACACGGTCCAAGCCAACAGCGCAGTCTGTTCTGTAGCGGTCAACAATGCCATCTAGGCGGAATGCTCAGGCGATGCGTGGTTGATGGAGGTGGTTGTCAGGTCCAGTCGTGCGGCAGTGACGCCGACCCTGACCGCCTTCCAAGGGACCGCGTCGCGTACCACCACGGCAGCACTCCTTGCGCCGCTGCCCAGCCCGCCGTCACTCGGGAAAGCTGTCCTCAATCTCTTCAATGCCAAAACTCCTTCTCGATTCCTGAACATGAGCCTCCAAGTCCCTTTCAGAGCAAAGATGCCCGGCCACGCTCCCTCCACCAAAGCTGTCATTCTGGTGCGCCGAGCTCCACTGTTTTCTGACCACGAACACCTTGCTAACTCTCAATCCAGGTCGGCGGTCCCTCTCGAGGAACACGCTTCAGGCCCTTGTCTCTGGACGTTCCCAAGGTACTTCTTCTCCTAGCCAAAATCTGCGCCGCCAATGCTGACCTCGGCAGCCTCTCTTCGACGTCGCCGGTCACCCCATCATCGAACACTGCTTCCGCGCAATCACAAAGGTCCCAGACATCAAGGAGGTCTTTATCGTTGGCTACTACGACGAGTCCGTCTTCCGCGACTTCATCAAGGAATCCGCCAACAAGTTTCCCAACATCAAGCTCCAGTATCTGCGCGAGTACCAAGCCTTGGGCACCGCAGGCGGTCTATACCACTTCCGCGATGCGATTCTCAAGGGACACCCCGAGCGCTTCTTCGTCATCAACGCCGACGTGTGCTGCTCGTTCCCGCTCAACGAGATGCTAAAGCTGTTTGAGGAAAAGGACGCCGAGGCCGTCATTCTGGGCACCCGCGTGAGCAACGAGGCCGCCACCAACTTCGGTTGCATAGTTTCGGACACGCACACGAAGCGGGTTCTGCACTACGTCGAGAAGCCCGAGTCCCACATTTCGAACCTCATCAACTGCGGTGTCTACCTCTTCTCCACAGAAGCCATCTTCCCATCGATTCGCTCCGCCATTAAACGCCGCACCGAGCGTCCCCGCCTGCTCTCGTACCCCTCGTCCGAGAACCTCGACTCGTCATTTATGCAAGCCGAAGATGAGGACGAAGGCGAGACACAGGTAATTAGACTGGAGCAGGACATTTTGTCCGACCTGGCTGACAGCCGTCAATTTTTCGTCCTTGAAACCAAGGACTTCTGGCGACAGATCAAGACTGCTGGATCCGCAGTGCCAGCCAACGCCCTATACTTGCAGAAGGCGTGGCAGTCGGGATCGGAGGAGCTTGCGCAGCCATCGGCCAACATCATCCCACCTGTCTTCATCCACCCCACGGCGCAGGTCGACCCCACCGCTAAGCTCGGTCCCAACGTGTCCATCGGACCAAGAGTGCACGTCGGCGCTGGCGTACGCATCAAGGAGTCCATTGTGCTTGAGGACGCTTCCATCAAGCACGATGCTTGCGTGCTGTACACCATCGTGGGTTGGAACAGCAAGGTTGGCGCATGGGCGCGTGTCGAAGGCACCCCGCTGCCGCACACTACGCACAACACGAGCATCGTCAAGAATGGCGTCAAGGTGCAGAGCATCACAATTCTTAGCAAGGAATGTGCCGTCGGAGATGAAGTCCGCGTGCAGAACTGCGTGTGTCTGCCAAACAAGGAGTTGAAGAAGGTATGCCACTCTCTGCCCCATTCAATTCATGTGCCATATTTACTGATTACTACCCTAGGACGTAGCCAACGAAGTCATTATGTGAGGAGGAAAGGCTGATACACATTTCAGCATGCATCTCTCCATCGAGGCTAAACGAGATGGGGAACGGGGAGAAAATTCTCATGCCAAAAGCACATACACCACTTCGACTGTCTATGCGTAGTATCCTACGCACCATGGCGGTGTTGAAGGAACCCCTTAGTCATTATACCATTGAATCACCCGTTAATATCATTGCTTATTGCGCCTTTTTCTCGATGACTGCCAGCCATTTCTGAGACGTGCATCCTGGCTTCTTCCGACAAAAGAAGGGAAATGATCGTCTGAATCTACACCTGTCCGTCAATATAATAATACCTTACTGCGCCCTTTTCTCCGTGGCGGCCCACAAGGGAAATAATGTGCATCTTCTTCACCTGCCTGCCACCAGAGTCGCCGATTTGACAAGGCTGCCGTCTGACACAACACATTCACCACACATCCACCACCGACCTCCCTCCTCAACCCTGAAAAAGGCATCTACCATTCGTACTCGGAAGAGACACACACACACACTCTCTCTCTCTCTCTCTCTCCTAAGGTATCCACCTTCTGCTTCCCTTGTGACGTCAAGACCAGCCGTCTCACGCGACAAGAGATGAAGAGATACGAGCCACGGAGGTTGATTCGGTTGACTACGCGATCATAGGGGAGTCTGTGTGGACTGACGAGGGTTCGGATGATTGAAGTGCGTGTTTGTATTGTTGATGTCATGTGATGTGGAGGTGTTGGGGTGTGGATTCAACGACATGTTTCAGGGGAAGGTCATGTTGGGTCTGGGGATGTGAGTCCAGATACTGTCATTCTGTCTGTCATTCTGTCTGTCATTCTGTCTGTCATTCTGTCTGTCTGTCATTCTACATGTCTGTCTCTCTGTCTCTCTCCTCCCATATCCCACAGTCTCACACGCACATGGAGAACAGGGGCCGAGATCAGGCAGGCAGGCAGGCAGGCAGGCAGGCAGGGAGAAAGCGAAAAGGACAAGGAAAAGAAGCTGAACAGAACAACACACCCACATGGCGTCCCTCACAGCAGTGCCAGGGGAGAGAGATGCTGGGGGACGCGGGAACCAGACCGACAAACGAACGACCATGACGTGACGGACGGCGAGAAGAGACACAAGAACAAGACTATGCATACATGCATGCGTGAAGAAAATAGCCATTGTATGCAATCACCTGGATCCGCAAGATGGATAGATACCTGCTGGCTGCCTTGCCTAGGTGTCAAGGCAGACACGTGGGAGTGGTGAGGGCCATTGGTGGTGGTGGCTGGTTGGCTGGCTGCAGCACAGCGAATAGGGGCGAGCGAGCTGATGGGTAGTGGTGGTACCGTATCCATCTGACGAAATGGGGGAGCACGGCGGCAATGGCAGCTGGCTGGCTGGCTGGCTGACAATCCCAAGTCACAAGATATGGAAGACAGGAAGGAGGTCAACGACAGTGATGATGAGGGACGGCAAAAATCAGTAGGGAGCGGGCAAAACGTGCAAGCCAGCAAGCAAGAGCGCGTGATCACATCGAATGTAAATTGGCTGCCCCCCTTCCCCCCCCCCCCCCCCCCCCCCCCCCCCCCCCCCCCCCCCCCCCCCCCCCCCCCCCCCCCCCCCCCCCCCCCCCCCCCCCCCCCCCCCCCCAAAAAAAAGGAGTGCGTGCGGCAGGGCAGGGCTCATAGCTGGACGTGATTGATGGCTGAGACAACGGCCGATTTAGATCACGGCGGCGGCGAATCAATGGTCGTGAGGGAGCTGGACGGATGGATGGAAAGTCGCGGATAGCGAGTGGACTGGGCTGTCGTTATCGACAACGACGACAATATTGATGACGATGTAGGAAAAAAGCATCACGTCCCCATGTCCTCATTCGTTCGGCGCCATGCGGTGCGGCGCGGCTCTGGGCCATGTGGTTGTCCGTCCGTCGAATTGTCTGACCGTTCGTTCTGCCCTACGGCAGGCTGCGCCACAAGAAGGTGTTCTCTTGACTCGAGGCGCATGTCCTCGTGATGCGAGGATATGAGCAGAATCGAGGGCGCGCGGGCCTGCTGGCTATCCGGGCCTTGATCTTTTTCTCTGGCTGGGCGCAGCAACAGAGCGAATGGTGATTTGAGAATTGGGGAAATACAACGACTCGGAGAGATGAGCGCGGATCAGGGAGATCCAAGTCAAAGGGACTTTTGGAAGGGGGTATCGGAGAGGGGTCAGGGAGCGCGGAGATGGGGGGGGGGAGACAGGTGAGCACGGGCCATGGGAGCTAGGAGCCATGTGCCTGCTTGCGGGCGAGTCGTTGCAGGCTCTACATGGCTGTTTGAAATGGTTGTGTCGTACGATGTTTGAATGACGGGCATATAGCAATGAAGAAGGAAGATTGCTGGAGGCTAGGCGATGCTGCAGGGTTGGACAAGGGAGGCCGGAGCCGTGGTGTTGAAGAGAGGCGGCTACGGACGTACAATGGTGTAGAGAAGAGACGGGTTCCATTCTCGGCAAACATGGTTGATCGAATCGGGCAAGGAAGCAGGTCGAATCGCTCGAGTGGGCAAGTTGAAGCGGGCGCGTGAGGGGACTCCTCCACGGTTTGGGAGGCGGGAGGTTGGACACGGTGGTGGGATTGAGCGAGAGGGCGCGAGTCGAAGCAGAATCAGGCTGAAGTTCGGTCGACGGGCGGGGACGGCGCGAGTTCCGGTCCGTCCGGCACTTGCTGACTCGGGAAACCAGAGCTGCTAGCCAGGGGCGGCGAGGGGCGAGGCGGGCAGCGGGCAGCGGGCAGCGGAAAATCCAAGGAGAGAAAAAGTCAAAAAACCAAAAACCAAAAAATAAAAAATAAAATAAAGTCGGTCGGCACTTGTGCTGCTTGAGACGAGCAGCCGGTGCTACGGCCATCACAGGGCTGAGGCCGGAAGATCTCTTCGGATTTGAGACTCGACATGTTGACCAACGGGCCGACCGAACGGGAGAGATGCTGAGATTGATCGTAGAGGAGACAGGGAGGGAAACACGATAGGGCTGGTCTCTTGGGCGTGGAAGCGAGCGTTACAAGGCGACCTTGTGGCTGTGCATCCATGGCTTTCCCAAACAGACGAGAGTCTCGGGCGGATGGCCGCAGGGAGTCCTATGCTTCTCATCCATAACCGGCGGACTTTCTTATCCGGCACCCGTCCAGAGAGGCACAGCTTCGGTCGGGTTCCAGCGACAACAAAACTCGGTCAGGACAAGACTCCGTCAGTGCTGGGTGACAGAGCATCTCGGACTTGCCGCTGACCATCAGTAGCCCGGGCCGCGCTTGGCAAACATCTGGGAGCCCACAGTAATCTGTACGCTTCCTGTTCCGGTCTTGTTCCCCTGCCCTGTCCTGCCCTACGGACACGGCCCCATGAAGCCCACTGTATAGACTTTTGTGCCCTGGCCTACCCTGCCCTACTGTGGCGACCTGACAAGGCCCAACCGCCGTGGGGGAGCCAACTGCCGATGATGGCCGGTGATGCAACAACAACGACGACGACGACGACGACGACAAAAAACGACATCAACAAGGTTGTGGGGCTGTGTCGAGTCTGCCGGAGTCGAGGCGGAACAAGTGGCAGCCAGCGCGAGGAAGAGGAGAGGAAGGAAGCCCCAGCTCAAGCCAAGAGAAGCCATGCCGGCCGGCGCCGCCGCCGCCGCCGCCTCCTCCACTGCTCGCCTTCTCGGAACGGCAAGTCCTAATCCGATTTTATACACACCTAGTGGATGCTTCCAGGCTGGCCCCTGGTGGTCCGCCTGCGGGCCATGGGATTGCATCAGGGCGCCAGCGACGGGAGAGAGAATGCAGGGCCGAGGTAAAAAGCGGTGGGATGAGGGCTGAGGTGGACGAAAAGAAAAGAGACAATTGGACAACGGTGTCGAAAAAAAAAGGGAGCTTATTTTTTGGGAAAAAGCAAATGGCCATTAATAATGAATAACGGGCTAGGAGGCAAATGTCGATTGTTTTTCGGGTGCAGTAGTGTATGCAGCATGCTGCAACCATGACGGCAGACACGCAGTACCTGCGGCACGGCGCGACGCGATGGAACATGGGAAGCAAAACAAAAAGAGCTCAGGTGCATCGATGCGACGAAAAAGACAAGAGGAAACCTCTGCCCTACCTGCACCCTCCAACACCGCAACTTCTTGGAGAGGCATGCCATTCATATCGTCGCTCCGCCTTGATGGTGAAGATTCTGTTCTGTCTGCTCAAAAGACCAGCCCAGCCAGGCAGGCCGGCAGACCGGGACAAGCGGCGGCAGCCGAGGCTAAACAGCCCACCTCAGCGCGCGACAACAAAAACCCCGATGCCCGTCCGTCCGCCCGCCTATCTGGCAGCTGTGTCTCTGTCTGTCTGTCTGGTTGTTTGTCTTGGACACTTTTGGGTGATGAGTTGAGAGTGGGTTCGTAGTGCAAAAAGCATCCAGCCCTCCATCCCTCCCGCCCTCTACCGGCGCTAGCCGTGGGTCCTTCCTTTCTCCTGCCCCAACAGACAGCGACCAGCGAGCACCCAGCGCACCATTGCAGGGCAGTCAGTGCGCTTACCAATGTCCCATCTGCCCTCATCATCTTCTTTGATCATGGCTTTTCTCTCACACGTGGCCATTTCCATGACCGCCGCCGTCGCCGTCGCTGCCGCCGCCTTTTGCCGCACTACCCGTAGGTTGTGCAGTGATGAATGGTTGCAGGGTGCTGCTGTCAGAGCAGCTGGTTCTCGTGTGCAAGCAAAGCAGCGCGGGAGCCAACTGAGGTGAGGTGTCAAGTAGTTTTTTTTTTTTTTGTCTTGCTTCGGGCGCTTCGGCATCCAAGTAACCTGAAGCAGTCATGCTAACCAAGTATGCCATGCCACGGTCTCGTCTCGTCTCCTGTCCTGTCCTGTCCTGTCCTGTCCGCGGACGCGAGCCGGCAGCAACCAAACGGACGAACGAGCGGGGTGCGGGGCAACATTACATGCGTACATACATGTACATTAACGTCCAAACAACCACACATTCTGCACATAGCTACATGCATGCATCCATGTATGTCGGTCAAGTCAGTAAGGAGCAAACTGGCTGGCACATCTTCGGGGCATGCGAGACCAGACCCAACAACAGGGAGGAATAAGAGCCACGCGAGGCGCGTTTAAGCCTTTTCCTTGTTTGTTTGGCTGTCTCGCGTGCCAGCCAGTTCTACCGGACTGAGTAAGGTACCATGACTGTGCCCCAGTATCGGTATTTAGTGGCGTGAGGCAACGAGGGAGTGAGTGACTGCCAGTGTATGTCCGCACACATGAGACTCACCATCAGCAGCTGCCTGTCCACGATCTTCTGTCCTGTTCAATCAGCCAAGGAAGACCTTTCTTTCCATTGCTTGCCGCCTTTTGCCCGAACGAGGAAAGAAAATACAGTACGTACAAATCGAGAAAGAACAACCCCTCGCTCGCTCGCGTTCGTTCACTAATCTCGCCACCCACACGGCAAATCCGACGCGATGCCAGTCAGTCAGTCAGTCAGTCAGTCAGTCAGTCCACGTGCAGTCCGCTCGGGTGTCTGCCTTGATGCCTCCCTCCCCCGCCTTCCGCTGAGACCGCCGGTACAGGAGGAAAGGTGTAAAAAAAAAAAAATAAAAAAATAAAAAAAAAGGTTCGAACGGCTTCAGTTACCTTGGTCCCGTCAACCCCGTGGCCAAGGTACCTGTCACCTACCTTATCTGACTTTCTATGAAGGAGAGTGGCGCCCTTTGGGCGTCTCTCTTCTTCGTGCGTGCAAGCGCCGCGCCACGTTTCTCCCCCCCCCCCCCCCCCCCCCCCCCCCCCCCCCCCCCCCCCCCCCCCCCCCCCCCCCCCCCCCCCCCCCCCCCCCCCCCCCCCCCCCCCCCCCCCCCCCCCCCCCCCCCCCCCCCCCCCCCCCCCCCCCCCCCCCCCCCCCCGTGCAGGAAGACGTCTTCCTGTTGTCGAAACACCTGTCAACATCGATATCGTCGCTGTTGCCAGATTATCCGAACTTAAATTTTTTCCCCCCCTTCCCAGCGTCGTATGTCTTTTGTGCTGGGCTTTTGTCCCGGCGATTAAAGCGGTCTGGGTAAGGTGTCGTAGCACGGGCAGCAGCCGCTTGATTGGGCTCTTGTCTGTTTGTTTGTTTGTTTGCCTGTTTGTCTGTCTGTCTTTCTGCCTCTGCCCCCTTTCCCCCCTCCCATCCTCTCTTCTGCCCTCCTCCACTTGAGCCCCTTCTTCGACGCGGCGTCGACCGGCGGGCGGCGTGCGTGTCTCGAGGTACGAGAGTAGAGCTTGCCCGCTACTTCCAACCACGACGGCTGTCTGTCACTGCCGCCGTTGCGTCTGCTACGTCGTCCATCTCCTCATCCAGCTTCTCCCCCAATCCTTCCCTCCACCCTGCTCGCTGCCCTGTCTGCCTATATTGCACAGTAGGCGTCTGCCGCCAGCCGCCAGCCGCCAGCCGCCAGCCGCCCACGCGCCGGCTGCCGCTGGAGAACCAACCCCCCACCCCGGCCGACCTGGGTATGTGTACTGTATGTGTCGTCACCATGCTGGTCCCTTTTGGCTCGGGCTGGGCTGGGCTGGGCTGGGCCGGGCTGGGCCGGGCTGGCGGGGGCTACCTGGGCTTGTGCGGGCCTTCTGCGTTAGCTGATGGGAATCGCCGGCCCGAGAGCTACGAGGCCAAGGACGGACGCAGTTCCGCGGAATAACAACGTGCAGGGGCGCCATTCGAGCTCCTACAGGTCAGGTCGTCGTCAGCTGTGCCTTGGTGAACGGAGCTTCGAGAATAGAAGGAGGGAGCAAGACACTGGATTGCTTAGATGTCAATTATAGTGTTATCATTACTGTATCATTGCCTCCTTTTCTTCGTCCATCGTACAGTCTGCCTGTTGCCACTGTTGCGTCGTTTCTGTCCGTCCGTCATTATCGTAAATCTGCTGGAAAAAAAGTGTGACACGTAGCTGCCTGCCTTTTGTCCGTCAACCGGTCGAAAGGAAGGGAAAAGCGTGTCCTCGCTGATTGCGCTTGTTGTTTGTTGCCTTGGTTGAATGTTGTCGTGCTTCCTGCCTTTCTGTCTACACTTTGCTACCTGTGCGCGCGGCAGCCTCAAATTCTGCTTGTCTGACTAGCCGACTCTCGTCTCTCCGTCGTCAACATCAACACGCCCTGCGACATATCCACCCTTGCGCAACCCCTCTTACCCTGCTGCTGACACGGCACTCTTCGGCCGCGCGCCCATGCGTCGACTCTGCCACCCCAAGAGATTCAAAGCTAACGCTAGAAGTGATCAAAAAATCCACCCACCATTCTCCCACAGCGCCGTGTTGGAGGAATGTAATGAAAGAAGAAAGGAGAAAAGAGGAGAAGAATAAACATGTACTGACAAAGCAAACGAAGGAGACTGGAGGTAAAACTCGCTCTAGCACGCTTGCTTGCTTGTGCGCTTCGACTCTTTGGTTGTGCTGATAGACAAGGAACAGGCTTGGAGAAAGGAAAGAGGGAGGAATAGGAGGTCGAAGTCAAAGGGCGACGACCCAAGAGGATCGACAGAGGCAAAACTCCGGGAAATGCAATCGACCTAGCGCATGCTCCAGTGTAGATGGGTAGTTACATGTGCTGTTTCGCCTGCCAGCCTGTACCGCAGAGGGTAGTGGTATTGGTGGCGGAATCCGGATAAAGGGGAGGTAGGTTTGGTGAGAAGGTTTGGGGGGGTTGCGTAATGGTGATGTAAATTGGGCCTTTGATGCGGGGAAGAGAGAAGGGAAGATGATGCCACCATGCCAGGAGGGCAGGTCACGAGGACGAAGGGATGGGAAAAAGGGTTTGGTGAAGAATTGGGTGGATGGCATGAACGGTGAATTAGATGAGGATGATCGACAGACTGGCTCTCGGGCAGCCCACTCGCGTTCGCGATCCGGTCCCGCAGCACTGGGCACCAGCAGCCAGCGTGGCCACGAATGCGGTGGATGCTGGCGGGATAGCGACCGCAAGGAAGCGGCGGTCGCCGTCTTCTGTGGGTTTAGAGTTTGTGCTTGTGTGCATACGCTTCGGCTACTCCGACCACCCCTCCGCGTCCGTCCGTTTGTCCGATGTTGCTTTCCGTCAGATGTCGGGTGCGTCGGGCTAGCAACGTCGGTACTGTGTGTCGACTTGGCTGGGGCTAATTTGTTGAGGAGCTGGACAGCTGAAGAACCGCCGAAGGCCATGCAAAGACGTCGGAGTAAGCAGGCATCCACGGCGCAGCGCGGGTCATGTCATCTCCTTTGGGAAGGAACCTGGAATGTTCCGAACGGTGCGAAAGGGGGCTGAAGGGAGGCGAGTTAAAGGCAGTCACGTTGGGTCTGCAACCCAACGCCTCCGTCATTGGCCATTCAGGCAAAGAGCCTTAGACCATGACTCGACAACTAAGACAGGCATTGCTGGTCCTAAGGCTGTGCTTCCCTGGTCGGAACGCCGGCTGCGCGGGCCGTCCGTCTTGACCGACTTCATATCGCGTCTCTACCCTTACCCTTGAAGCAGGAGTCTTGACTGTCGAATCTGATTTGAACCGGTGCCGAGTGGTGGTGCTGGTGGTGCGAGTAGCCGCCGTGATGGTGCGGATAGGATCGAGGGCGGAAGGGGTCACCGTGGTGATGGAGTGTGTGCTGAGGAGACTGATGATCCCTGTGGAAGAAAACGATATCGAAATTTCAGCCTCTCGTCCTTTTGTCTGTCTAGGTCCATACCGTCGGAGTAGTGGCCACGAACCCGCCGGTGTTGTACCCAAGTCCCACGCCACCTCCGCCGCTTCCAAAGCCAAACACAGTGTCGTCGTGCCCATACCCCAGCGACGTTGCCGCCGGGGAGCCCAGGGGTGATGAGTAGGCGCTGCTGGGCCGCACGCAGTCGACGGCAGAGCGCGGCACCTCCAGGTATGGTGACCGGGCCTCGGGCATAATTCCTCCCGGCGTCTGGACGTGCAGAGGAGAAGCGGCAAAGGCTGGGCTTAGGCTCTGCCCATAGCCGTATTCTGCAATTTGGCTCTCCAGATCCAGGTTCAGAGTGTCCAGACCGTACGGATTTTGCTCCAGATGTAAGTCGACATTGTGTTGACGATGCCACTCCCGCCTCGCCCGGTAATTGGAGGCCGTCTCGCGAGGAAAGTCCATGAGAAAGGCAACCGTTGCAAGGTTGTGGGCGTATCCGTGACCCGCTTGCAGCGCATCAATGTACCGAACAATCTCCTCGAGGGGTATGAGGGCGTTGTCGGCACAAAATGAAGCACCGATGTCCGAGAAGACGGGTTCTATCGCTACTGCCACGGCGTAGAAAAAGGACAGTACGAGGAGAACGTTGATGTCGCCGCTCCGAGCGGACAGGAGGGATATCGGCACCCAAAACAGCCATTTCCGAAGTGCGTAGAGTTGTTGAAACTGGTCCTCTGGGGTTGCTGGAGGGTTTGAAACTCGCAGGCGCTCAATGTATCCTTTGAGCTGATCCAACCACTTGGTTTCCTGTTCGTAGTTGACCAGGTAAGGTTGGAGTCGTTCAATGTTGGAGTGGACGAGCTGTAACGTCGCAAGGTGTTCACGGCGGGCGTCTGCACTGATGAAGGAGTTGCCGTTGTTGAAGAGCGTCTGCGGTGCGGTCGATGCTTGGTCGGTGATGTAGTCTGAGAAGGCGGATTCGTGTCTCCACGGTTGCATCGCGCTGGTAATCTACGGCAAGTCAGCATGAGTCGAAAAGATCGAGATGGGAGTTTCATCGCACCGTCTTGATGCCCGTCATCAACGAGGCCCATCCCCGCCTAATTTCGTCAGTACCAGTCTTCAAAAAAACATCAAGTCAGCGATGAACTCACCAGTCCATTGCTTGCCATGATAGCAGCAACGACGAGGCCAGCACGGCGTCCGAGTTGGCCCTCGAAAAGTGGCCAATGGCTTCGTGGAGGCCCTTGAGGGCGATTCCGCCGTGGGCAATGGCCAAGTTCCTCGTCTCGCTCGACTGCGAAATCCAGGCCAAGTGAGAAGCGGAGAAGGCGAGGATGGAGTGCATCACAAAGGGATAGGAGGATGCGAGGCTCAAGAACCTGCAAGGGGCGAGGTTAGTAAGTTGGTGGGATGGTGAATACGAACGAGGCCCAGCCGAGTGGTGCTTTTCGGCCCACTTACTGCGGCATATTTCCGGCCCAGATGGTCAACTTGGACGTCCTGCCCCGGAACATCTCGGTGGTGATGGAGGAGAGATGGTGGATGAGGCGAAGGTCGGTCTTGGAGTAGAGGGTCCATTGGGGCTGGGGATAGACGCCGAGTTCTGGAAAGGGGAATTCGCCAGTGGCCTTCCAGATGTCGACCGTGGCCTCGATCTCAGGAGTCCAGAGGAGATTTGGCTGCTGGACACTTTTGGGACTGTCCGGAGCAGCCGAGTTGGGGTTGTCGTTGTAGTCACAGCGCACTTGGTGCTTTGTACAGTTTCGACTAGGCGCGAGAGTTAGCAACGAGGCGGCAGAAATCTGTGAACAAGACAAGTACCATTGGGGAAAAGTCTCGTCGCAGCGAATGTGGCGCTTCTTGCACGTCTTGCATCCTTTGCGAGACTTGGTGTGGCTACGGCGCGAAGGGCCACCACCGGGACCAGCCATGGCGAGAGAGGAAGAAGAGACTAAGACCGGGGACGGGGTCGGTGATGGTGGTTGTGGTAGTGGTGGTGGTGGTGGTGGTGGTGGTGTTCCGGCGTTGGGGTCCGGGAAGCAAGGCGGTTGTGAGGGATGGGGATTCCAGAAGGATGGAAGTTCTGGAAGGGGGATGGATACGTCAAGTCAGAGGTTTTGAGGCTAACGAAACGAGCGTGACGGCGGAAAGCCAAAGCGAGTGTTTGAGTTGATTCGGTGGGCAGGGCAAGCTGAGCAGCAGGCTACTCTTATGGCTTGTGCGAGGTTCCGTAGGGTTTTGCTCGCAGAGGGAGGCGGGCGCAGGGACTGGCCTGCATGTCCACAAATAGAACCACCGCTCGACTTGCCTAGTCAGTACCTAGTCAGCGCGTGCTCGTGGCCGTGGCATCAATTAACCTTCTCCAAGACGACTGAACGTGACCACCCGCTGCAACGCTCAGATGCTAAGCTCAGCACACGGATCCAGGCACACGGTCCTGTTTCGGGGCGAGGGGACCACGGACCTGAGCAGTGCCCAAAACGGCCTCCTCCGCATGTAGTAGAGGCGTGCTGGGCTCATGCTGGTCACCATGACTTACGCCTCAGCCGCTCCATGATGGCTTGCATGAAAGCAGACCGCCACCCTCCCCCCCATGCTGCGCTGCCCTACGATGCCCTACTATGCCCTGCCCTTGGTGCCATGAGGTGTGTGCCCTGGCTAACCTGACCTGACCTGACCTGGGTGACCCCCCCCCCCCTTTGGTTTGACACTTTTGACAGCCGGCCGCCGGGTGACACGTTCTTTTGGCACACGGCGGCTGAAGGGAAACAGAATATAAGCAAGCAGAGAACAACTGCCGGTCGGTAAGATCGCGTCCTCCTGTATCCGCAGGTGCATGCCACACAGATTCGCTAACCCTTTGGCACTGCAGCGAGCGCCATGCCAAAAATAGCCTTGCCATGCGCCTGTAGCCTGTCTGTCTGGTTGTTTGTTCGTTCGTTCGTTCGTTCATGATATTGAGGATGGTTGGGTTGGCGGTTCTCCGGACATCCGTCTTGCGTTGACCTCATAGAGCAGCCCGCGCTTGCCGGTGGTTCGCTTGACGCTTTCCCTTCCTTCTTTTTTGCCGTCGCTCGGTTGTCGGGGTCGGGGCAGCGTCGGCCGGCGCCAAGGGACGAACATGAGCGACACGACACGCGCCGTCTGGTGGTCACTGTCACTGTCACTGGAGCAGGGCTGGGCTGGGCGAGCAGCGTGGCTGAGCGCTCCGAGTGGGTTGATGACTGGAGACGTGCGAGAGACAGTGTGTGGAATGCGAGGTGTAGCACCGGTAAGGCTGAGAATGGCCTAAACACCCAGACAGAATGCCAACCAACAACACAACGTCGCATCGTCAAGTCACCACCATCAGATGCCATTATTCTCTACACACCTACCTACCTACCCACCCACCCGTCCCTCTCGGGGGGCCCGGTCGACGGCGACCGGCTTAGCTGACCTTACTCGCCCGCTCGATGCTCGATTCAGTTTCGCGCGCTGCCAATTGGTCCAGCTGGCTTGGCACCATTCCACATCCCACATCCACACTGCCCAATTTTAGTCGCCAAAGACTCCAAAAACAGCCAAGCCAGCCGGTCGCCATGTGCCAGCCAGCCAGCCAGCCAGCCAGCCCAGGTGAGAAGTCATCATGGCCGGAGCGGAGCGCAGCCATCGCCATCGTCCACCACCACCACCATCATCATCATATCATCATCGTCACGGCACTTAGACCAGACCCGGCACCACCCTCGCCCGACCAGACGGACGGGGGAACCAACCAGGTCGAAAAAAAAAAAAAAAAAAAAAAAACTTGACCTCTGCGGCGCAGCCCAGCCCAGCCCAGCCCTGCCACTCGGAGCGAGAGAGACCCTTGCATTGAGGACTTTGACTGCCCGTGCTTGCCGGAAGAACCGCCGCATCTCGTCAGGCGAGCCGCCTCGGCAGCTTCAGGCACCTTGGATCCTCCGTCGTCAAACAGAAAAAATTGAGAGACGCGCTGCGCTGCTGCTGCTGCTGCTGCTGCTGCTGCGGTGCTGCACTGCGGCTCCGCAAGTAACGACCCAACCGCCTCAACGGCTTCCGTCGTGGGTCGCCTGGCTCCTTGTGTGTTGACTGATGTCAGACAACACTACTCTCGCCGTGCAGTTTTCCCACCACTCGCTTCTGCCCCTCGCCTACTTCTCGTTATCAGTCATTATCGTCACTGTGCACCGTTCCCCCGGCCCGGCGCAGAGAAAGACCAACGCAACGAAATAAATTAGCAGACGCCCGTGGAATTTGTCGTCTTTGGAAATGCTATCGCTTTTTTTCGCTGTTCGCTCGCCCTCGGCCCCGGTTATGCAGCTAATACCCAACTGCAATGAACAAGGGGGAAGAAGAGCCTCGGGCGTCCCGAACAGACGACCTACCTACAGCTACCTAAGGTATCTACCTAATTGACTCGTGTCTAAAGCTAGTCTGCTCCTGTCGGTTCCTCCGCTGTCAAAAAAATCCTGCGTCCGTCCGCCCCTCGATTCCTCCCGCTTTCCCGCCCGAGAATCTGATTCAACCTGACTGCTCCGCGACACCGACCGCCCTACGCCCACACATCGCTTCCCCACCTGACGTACTTGACTTGAACCCCTGGTGAAAAAAGAAACCCGTCGACGCTTAATAGGTGCCAACCATGCAACGGTCCTGCGGTGCTCAGCGCGTATAAATGACAGCTCGCTAAAAGCCAACGATGGAAAAAAAAAAAAAAAAAAAAAAGGTCTATGTATGCCTATCCTGGTCCCATTTCATTACAGTGCCCTGCGCTTGCTCCCAGAGCTACTTAGCCGAATCGTGCATCCGGTGCGTCATCGCTCCGGATCCATTATCCGTCTCCCTGATCCATCCTTGTGACGTAGCCTTTGTTCGGTCCTCCGTCATTTGTGCAATTGGGACCAATGCTTCACAGACTGTACGCCTGCCGCAAAGCCTGCTCCTTTTCCGGCGGCAAGTGGTGTAGGAAGCTGTCAAAGTCCGGAATCATGTTCTTATATTGCGAGAGTGCCTGCTTGATTGTGAGCAACGCTTCTTGACCACATATTTTACTTTTGACTTACTCTCGAAAATGGCTCCGCTGGACCGTCCACCTCCGGCGAAGACAAGAAAACTCGGGGTGCAGACGCCATCTCTGCAAAAAAGTCCAGCAGGCATTGCTCCATGGCCTGCGGGTTGCACAGCACAATGTAAATGAATCCCCTTGAGCGCATGTCCCTTTTCGTCCGTCCAGTCCACGTGCTTGATTGCGTTGATGAAGTAAGGGGCAAACGTCGCCAGGTGCGGTGCGAGGGCTTGTGCATTGCCGATGCCCAATCTGCCTAGAGCAATGGCTGCATTTTCGTTGAGCGACATTGGCATCTTGCCGTTGAACAGAATCGTTGCGAGTCTTTGCAAAAGTTGCTCCACGTACGGCGCCATGCCCTCCTTTTGGCGCATGGCAATCTCGCCCACTGACCAGCAAGCGTTGTTAACGACTGAGAAGCCGTTGTCCTCGGCCTCGGGGATCGTGTTCTCGAGATCCAGCTGAGTTATCAAAATCTCGAGCAAGGAGGGAAGGAACGGCTGAAGCTGGGGGAAGACGTAGATGGCGCAGTCTCCGAGCAGAGCGTACGCAGATTGGCGCACGTCGTTGTTGGGATCCTTCATGCAGTATGCCAACAGCTCGAGCATGTTGGGTTGCGACGTGCCGACGAGCTCCGTGCTCTTTGGCTCGTCAAGCGCCTGGATAATGGCACTCAGCAGATCCAGGCTCGTGACGAGAAAGTCCTTGTCGGGGTCATCGAAACCGGGGTTGTTGGCGGCGACAAAATACTCCTCAAGGTTCTGGTGGATGATGTTGATGCATCTTGTGAAAATGGGTCTTGCAAACGGCGCGAACAAGTCTCCAAGAGCCGATGCAATGTACGAGAGACATTCCAAGAGCGGGAACATTTCTCTTGAGCGATCCGAGACTTTGTTCCACCTTGAAATGAGCGCGGGCATAAGAAGTTCGACGAGCTCGGGATTTTTCAAGGCCGGTCCACATGTTCGGCCAGTGTCTGAACGCAGTCGTAGAGGATGAACATGTTGCGATCCTTGTACCGCGCAAAGCATTCGACAAATTGTCGAACAATGACGGCACAGTACGGGCTGAGTTGACTGCCGGCCTTTTCCTCTAGGTTCGCAAAAGCCGACGAGGCTGCCTCCTGAACACGCTTGTTGCGGTCAAGCATGCGCTTGAGGATGCCATCCATCATTGGCTCAAAGTACTGCTGCTGGCCAGCAGGATCTAGATGCGACGCCCAGGCAGAGTAGCGTCCAAGGGACCAGCAGGTGATTTGGCGGACGACGGGCTCCTTGTCGTTGAGTAGTGTGATGAGGTACTGGGTGAGTTCAGGCAAGTGAGGCTGCACAACCTCCATGCAGCCATCCGCGACGGCTCCAAGAGCAAGGACTGCAGCTTCTCTGTTGGGCCACTCTTGATGCTTGAGGTTGTCCTTGAGGTATGGCAAGGTGACCTCGAAGACGGGCTGATGGAAGACAGATGCCAAAACGTCCAGCGCCGCGGCCGAGCACTTTCTCAAATTCCACTGGTCTTCTGGATTGCCGTCTTCGTCATCGTCGTCATAGTCCTCAACTTCGCCTTCGCTCAAGTCGTCCCTGTCGCCAGCTGTCGTGGAGCCGCACCCTTATCCGGATTCGACGCATCCCCGTTTGTTGCAGTTGACCGGCCGGCCTTGGAGTGGGCAAATATGGGTTTGATATCCTCTTGTTTGTCTTCTTGGTCTGCATCCTCATTTTCACCCTCCAGTCTCAAAATGTCATCCTCACTGTAGACCATGCTATCCAGCAAGACTGGGACAATCTTGGAGAGGTACGGACCGAGCGAGTTTCGCAAGTTGTCGTCCTCTCCTGCACACAGCCAAAATTCCGCGGCGTCGAGAGCCAGATCCGGGTCATCAACGCTGCGCTGCTGGACCAGCAAGTAATCGACCAGGCCGTCCATGTGCGGAATCACCCTTTCCGGACTTATTTCCGCAATGTGGAGAAATGAACGGCAGACGTATTTGCGCACTTCGCTGCTTGGGTCAGTTGCGAGGCGGAAGAGGGCCAAGAGCATGTTGTCCAGGTTGTCCACAATCGCGCGGGGCTGTTCTGGCATGAAGGAATTCAATGCAGCCAACGCATTCGCTCGGACCTTGGGAATAGGGCTGTTTGTGAATTCGACGAGCTTGGGCACGATAAAGTCCAAAGGCCTAGTCCCGGAGTAGACCTTGTCTAATGCGCGGCGGTTGTCCTCGCAATTTTGAGAAGTGCACCCATGGCTCCCTCTTGAGCCTGAGGCGTGACAGATCCAGAGTCATTGGAGACCAGCGCTATCAGGTCCGAGAGAACCTGGGGCCATCCAAGAATGCCGCCTTGCCGTACAACCTCCGTTATGACATTGCCCGCGTAGGCCCGCATTTGAGCATTTGGATCCTGCAGAACGTTGATGACGACGGAGCGAATGTAGTCCTTGACGGGTTCGGGAATCATCTTGTACGAGCACTTGATGTCGTTTTTCAGCATCACGGCAGCGGCGCTCCTTGCGAGATGGTAGCTCTCAGGGGAGAGGTCGACGGGAGCGGGAGGCTGGGAGCTGGACAGGAGGAATGCAAGATAATTGTCAATATCCGGCGCGGTCTTGGCTTGCTTGAGCATCTGGTCGAGCGAGTGTTAGGTGTGCGGACAGGCCAAGTGGTCGGGCGGGAGCAAGGGAAACGCACTATTTCGGCATTCTTCTGAGTTGTGGCGTCATGTCCGCTCAAGGAGTCCTTGAGACACTGAGCCAACTGCCTCAAAGGCTCGGGCTGTGGCTCCCAAGTCATGGTGGGGCAGGTGTGTTGTGATGGTGTTGCGCGTTCGCTTGGTGGGGAGTGTCGATTTGGAGGGGTGGCGGGGCAGGGTTGAGGACGGTCTGGCTATAAATGCTTCGCACGCAAAAAGCCAGTCGCTGGAGATGACAGCTACTGAGAAGGAGGAGGCGATTAGCAGAGGTTGCTGATGCAGGAGGAGAGTCAACAGCACGAGGCCGGTGCGGGACAAAGTGTGCTACGCGAGCATGCGCGGTACCTTGAGCGGGTTTACTGTGCGACGACCATGTTCCCAGGCGAAGCAAATTTGGAGCGTGGCTTTTCAAATCGACAAAAAAAGAGCCTTGTCTGACGGCGAGAAGAAATCTTTGTGAAGGTGTCGGCAGGACGGGCAGATGCAGGAACGGGTGCGCTGTCGAGACACGAGCAAGAGAGGGCTGAGACGTCGCCGTGTAACGGGACGAGCAGCGCAGGACGACAGTGGTAGAGGTCGAGGAGGGGGGTGGGGGGTCAGAGGCTCTGGTCGTTGGCGCGCCGTGGAGCAACAGCTTGTGTGAAGGCGGAGCGGGTGTTTGGCGGTGGTGCGGGTTCAACAGTGCAGTGCAGCCAGCGACTGGAGAGCGTGGTCGGCCAAGGCGGGCAGGCCAAAGCCAGCAAGGGAGCGCAAACCACGGCCGGAGTGGACTGAAATTTTGGTTGACGACGGGGACCACACCACGCACGTTACCATCCCAACTTAATCACCACATGTTAAATCTTGTCCCCGGTCAGGTCTTGTTTCTAGAGGGCCACGGGAAAACGGCCGGCCGTCAGTCAAATATTCACTTAGGGCTGCTTGGCTGCAAGAGGTGACACGGCCCCGGGGGCACTTGTTCTCCATCTGAACCTCATCCATCGACCTGTCCCTCCTTCAATGGAACCCTGTCACTGCACCAAGCCGTGTTTGAATTTGCCCATGCACGCGTCGCACCAAGCAGGAACGCCGTCCTGTCAGGCTGAGGCTGTTCTGTCAACGCTGGCCCCAAAATTGTCATTAACCCTGAAGTGTGTTTGATGCCGGGGAGCCGAGTATAGATCATGGTGGGAGAGCCGAGAGAATCGAAAATCCCCCGTTGTCGCAGAGCAAAGCTAGACGAGAGCCACGCATCGAATCCTCATGACAACCGGATCGGATGGGGGGGGGGGGGATTGTTAAAAGAGAAAAAAGTGCCCGGATGCTGCAGTGACACGCACGGCTGGCGTATTGCAACCACATCGCGACTTTATAACGGTACCTTAGATGGATCCAGGTACCGGCACAGGTTCACCTTTCAGGTCCCGTCGGGTCAAGGTTGGCCAGGAGACACGGCACGTGACTGGTGAGCGTGTGGGATGGAAGACTCCCGTCCCCTTCCTTTACCGCACCATCCGGGCTTTCGGCGGAACATGAGGCGGCCAGGCCGATTAATAAGGTCGTAGGTGGAGGTGGCAAGGCTGGCTGGCTGGCTGGCTGGCTCGCTGGCATTGCGTCTCGAACACGCTGCGTGCATGCGACAACGACTGCTTCCATTCGCCTTCATACCGTACCGTACCGTAGCCAACCAATTCCCGGACTCCGATTCCACTCCTCCCCGCCCGCCCATTTTCTTCCGCCTTGCCCTAGCTCACTCACCTTCTCACCTTCTCCTCTTCCACTTGACACTTCCACCTACCTCTTCACCTCCACCTGCCATCTCTGTCCCTCGCACTTCGACCGCTTGTCTTCCCACCGTCGCCGATCTTTCGAGCCGACCCTCTTCCGACCCCAATCGCGTGCCCGCCAAGGGTAACACCCGGCCTCGACGTCACCTCTCACGACCGCGCGCGCTGAGAGAGCCCCATCGGCGGGGCGCACACGGCGCAGCAACACTTTCCTTGCCCCATTGCCGCCTCAGCCACTGCTACTGCTT
Source organism: Phyllosticta citriasiana (assembly GCF_038021145.1). Classification (NCBI taxonomy): domain Eukaryota; kingdom Fungi; phylum Ascomycota; class Dothideomycetes; order Botryosphaeriales; family Phyllostictaceae; genus Phyllosticta; species Phyllosticta citriasiana. The sequence goes on along the minus strand of NW_027117281.1, from coordinate 881,112 downwards.
CACATCGTGCATCGCTACGACACGACCCAGATCAACTTCTTCAGTCCGCCCGCCCTGCCCCAGGCAGCTTCGCGACCGCCAACATGCGACTCCCCGATCCCCACTTCCTCCCGCCGCCCTCCACCTTGTCCACCCACCTCCGTCCCTCGCATCCCACCAAAGCCTCGTCGCCGCCCTTTGTCGCTTCCGAGCCGACCGCCATGCATTTTCCCGCCAACGGCGACCTGTCCATGAACGCCAGCCAGATGAGCTCCACGGGCAAAGGCATCTTGGTGGGCATGCTGTCGGCCTTTGGCTCCGCGGCATTCGTGGCCATCGTTTTCGCAATCATCTACTTCTTCAAGTACACATCTCACGGACGCATCTTCCTGGACCGAATAGGCAGACCCGGTGAATATGATGACGAGCAAGCATTCCTCAAGGAAGAGGCAGAGGCCTTGGAGGAAATGGACGAGTTGCAGCGTGCTGAATACCTACGAGCAAAAGGTACGCCGTAGCTGTGCCCATGTCGCCTCCCAAATCAGCGCTGATTTAACCAATTAGCATTCATACAAGCAAACCCTCCAGAGTCCGCGCAAACGGATATTTCCTTGTCTCAGTTCTTGGCGATCCAGGAGAAGGGAGTTTCAGCGTGGGAATTCGAGCCCGAGCTTGAAATCGCCAACTGCTTTGTCGAAGGCCGCACCGAGGTTGAGTTTTTTGACTCCGAGTGCAGCGTGCAGAGCAATCTCCCTATTCCCAAGCAAAATGAAGTGTACTACTGGGAGGCCAAGATTTACGATAAGCCGGAATCGACGACGATTGGCATCGGCCTGACCACTAAGCCGTACCCCCTCTTTCGACTTCCAGGTATGCTTGATCTCGCTTCGCCTCAACCCGTGTTTCGGCTAATTTTCAGCAGGCTATCACAGGACTTCTATTGCATACACTTCGCACGGCACGAGGAGATTTAACCAACCCTTTGCCGGTACGCCATACGGGCCGACTTATGTTCAGGGCGACGTCATCGGGGTTGGCTATCGCCCCCGAACAGGCACCATTTTCTTTACGCGTAACGGCAAAAAGCTCGAAGATGTTGCGCATGGTCTCAAGGCCCAGAACTTCTTTCCCACTGTTGGCGCCAACGGTCCGTGCCAGGTGCACGTGAACTTTGGACAAATGGGCTTTGTTTTCATCGAGGCCAATGTAAAGAAATGGGGTTTGGCGCCAATGACTGGCTCGCTGGCGCCACCGCCACCATACGGAAGCGAGCAGGGCAGCATTCTCCTTGAGGGTGGAAGAGAAGGTGTGCGCGAGGGCATGGGATACATTGCCGCTGGATACGCGCACCGCCGGAGTGGTAGCCAACAGGTCCGAGTGGGCAGAAACCAACCCACAAGCCCTGGACCTCAGCGTTCGCCCACCGACATCTCACTTGCCCAACTCAGCCTTGTGGATTCAAACGAAGGCGACGTAGGCGAAGGCACGAGCAACGCTGTAGCCGCTGAAGCAGCCTTCACCGCCCAATACGGAAACATTCCCCCAATTGGACCATCCGAAGCACCGCCCGAGTACGAATCTCCCCATGGCAGTCCGCTTGCTGAACAACTCAGCCACGAGGAAAACAACCCTCTCCTCGGACACCGCGGCTACGAGCCCCCCATACCCACCTACGATGCTGCCATTGCTGAAAACAGCGAGAGGCGGGGACGCAGTGATACCCGGGGCTCCCGCCAATGAATTTGACGAAAGATTCCTACCCTCCTGTACATCTTGTGCCAAAACTGATATCGTTGCGCTCGTTTTATATTTTTGAAGTTTCCCTTGGAGTCGCGTTCGGCGATCATGGCGAATAGGCGTCAGCACACAGTCCTTCTTCATCTTTCATTGCTTCTTTTCCTTTTAGTTATCTTTTCAGCATTGGGTCGCGGATTTTGTCAAATACAGCGAGATTGGATTTTGTTTGCGTCGATTATCCAGGCCCGGGAATGGCCTCATTTTCCATACCCCTGGTTTCGAAGCCTGCCACGGCTGGCCGTCACGGCGGCGGCGGTGGCCTTGTCAGCCCACTCTCATCATCACACATGGCGCTCATCGTTTTCGGAAGCGGACGACACTGCACTGGGACGCCGCAACGGCATATCTTTTTTTTTTTTTTTAATTTTTTTTTTGTTTCTTTTTGCAACAAGCAAGCAAGCAAACACGCAAGCCAGCAAAACGAATCGTCTATTCTTTGTCTTGCGGTGTTGGGGGAAGGCAACCTCAAACGTCCGACTCGGGCAGTGGTCCGCTGGCAGCGATGAGCGGCTCATGAAAAAACGGTTTGTTTGTCAAAACGTTCGTTAGCGATCAGGATAGATACCACAAGGGGATTCTCATTTCCTAGTCTCATATGCTCTCGTGTTTCAGTGTCTCTTGTGTCGGTTTGTTCGCTCAGCCATTGAATCGTGTTGATGGAACTGACAATTTTACCGTTGCGGCTCTCTATTCTCTCAATCGAGGAGCAACGAGCTGCTCCAGCCAAAAATCTTTTCTCTGACCAGCTTCTCTACAGGCCATGTCGACTCCAATCTGATCAGGCTGCTCGCCTGCTGTGACGTGATCGCCTGGAGTCGTTCTATAAGACACAAGGCAACGACCACTCTGTCAGTGGATACGAACATGTCCTACTATGCGTGGCTGTCTTCTTCATGATGTCCGCGGCCCGGACGCAAACGAAATCATGTCCTACGACTGCAGCATGGAGGCGTTGTGGTGCATTTCACGCCTGACAGGCGACAGTAGGCGCGTTCAAGTCATATGCCTTGGGGTAGAGCGCTCAATAGCATTCGAGTGTTTTTGCAAGGAGGTCTAGGATGATGTGGGCGTCGCTTGACAAAAGAGACAGGAAGCAATTGGACAAATTCAAGGTTGCTTGCTGATTTGCAGACACTGTCTTTGTGTGCTCCAAATCTTTCTTCACCACCCCTTTATCCATCTTCACGACACTTGCCTACAAGTACTACGCGGCCATGACATGATCCGCCAACGACGACGACGACGACGACGACGACGACAACAACAACTGGTGAAGGTCGGGCAGATGCACCTCCCCCTTCCAGCGACATGAAGACTTTCATACGTTATGACGACGACGATGCGGCTTCATGAGTAGTATCTCTACCACCCACCACCCACCGCCGCCTTGACCTACAACTTCATTCTCCACACAGCAGCTCTCATCTAACCACTTCACTCCAAAGGCCTTGATCCACTTAATCTCTCTGGAATGCTTGCACACATACGCTGCCTCGTCGTTTCATGTTTCAGCCGCGGCGGAGCTGAGAAGGGCGGACGGACGGGGCTTGCTTGGTTCCCAGGCAACAGCAGCCAGCCTGCCAGTCTGCCAGCCTGCCTGCCTGCCAGCTAAATATCCTCGCTCGCATCGGACAACGGATCAGATCGAGTCGACAAGTCGACTCTGATCAGAGCAACAACGAGGGCCTTCACGAAACGCGATGCTTCGAACGACATTGAGCGCAGACAGCAGCGCAGGATAGGGATGGAAAGACGGACAAAGTCGAGAGAAAGAGCGGTGGTGAAGAAATGAGCGGCAAATGGGTGGGCGAGAAACGACACGTAAGCCAGCTAGACGAAGTGATGATCAACCAGTCGATACATTGGTAGTGTATTGCCATACGTTGACGTAGCAAACCTGTCGTCGGTCGCCTGCGATGACATCAGTCGTGGTGATGGTGCCGTCGTATCGCGCCAGCATCGGAGACGACCCGGGATGGCCGCTGGGCTGCGGCCGTTGGGTTCGGGAGGGACGTGGCGTTGGTTTGGCATTGGCGTGGACTGGAAGATGCTGTGACAGAGTGGCGGCGTACGTCGCCGTTAGAAAACGCACGTATGCATTGACGTGTCTGTCTCACTGTCTGCCTGGCGAGCGGATGCCTGTCGTGTTTTGGTACGGGACTTGGCTGAGGGTCTTCATTGATGTTGTGTCAGGCCGAGAGATGTGATGGGGTTGGAAGTGCCTGTCGCAGCTACCCGGACACTGAGCCTCGGGGGATGTTGCATGTCCAGGGGTGCTATGGATGTGGAGGATCTCTTCTTCTGTGGTGCACACATGGGAGTGGAGGGATGTAGAAGGGCGGGTACAGAGGACTTGTGTTGCCAAGGGAACGCAAGTGGAAAGCATTCACAATTTAAAACAAAATTGACAAGAGAAGGAGGCAAGTGATACTAGTATGAGGTTCTGAGAAAGTTTGAGAGGCGGCAGAAAAAGTGACAGGGGTAGCGCAAGTACACATCAAGGGGGCAAAGCTCCAGAGGCCAGCGCAAGGGGCAAAATCTTTCCCCCTGAGCTATGCCCCACTGCATGCGACTAGAGAGAAGATACGTCAGCAAGTAAGATGACGCAAATTCGGCATCTGGAGCCAGGGGGAAGGGAAAGGGGAAGAAATCAAACTTATCACCTGTCACTTGTTTTCCCCCTCCCACTTCATGCATAAGCCACCAAAGGCCCTCCACTCAACTCTCCCAATCCAACTCCCAAACAACACTCACTTTGCTCCAAATGTCTTCAGTGATCGACCAACCTCCCCCCAACCTCCCCCTTCCAACCCCTGTTTCGAATGACCCACCATACCTACCTACCCACAGCCCGCCCCAACCCAGCCTCATGACGCCGAAACACAGCATGAAACAGCCCAGGTGGCCAGCAAACACGGCCTCTCTCGTGTCCCTCGCTCCGCCCCATCACACCGCAGCAGCAGCCCGCCCGGCAGCGAGCGCATTCGGATCGGCGCGAAGCGAGGCGACCGACCTGCGCTGGTCTCGTCTTCCCCAACCTCCTCCCTTCTTCTTCTTCTTCTTCTTCTTCTTCTTCTGATCGCCCGTCGTGGATGACGGCGGCGATCGATCGCGCGTGAGAGGAACGGGCCGGATAAGTTGGTTCAGGACAGCCATCCAGCCAGCCAGCAGAACTGTCACGTCTTCCACGTGCGTGCGCTCGGCTGACGGCCGGCTCCTTGCGGGTTGTTGTACTGCTGGCTGGCCACTGGCGGGTGTTGGCGGCGGTGTGCCTGTCTGTGCCTGGTCTGACGCCGTTTGACGCGAGCGAGCGATGACTTGAGATGCCTAGGTATGCGGGCCAAGGCGCTATTCTGCCTGCTTGCCTACCTATGTACCTATTGCAACGAAGAGGTGGGTGGAGAGACATGCACGACAGGTGATGGGGTGTAGGTGGAGACATTGGGGAAAGAAGGAGCGAGCGAGCGAAAAAACGTTGGAGAAGAAGGGATATTGGCAAGCGAGCAAACACGGACGCCGACTCGCTTGTAAAAGGAAGACGCATGCGTGTTACGCGTGGAGAATCGCTATAGGCGGGGTAGAGTGGGTATGTGGCTAGCATCTGACCGCTGCAAAAGGAGATGCGTCAACGAGGGTTGAAAGAGGGGAAGCCACTGGCTCTAGGTAGTTTAATGTAGAACGACTAAGGCAGTGCATACAGACAGTAGAACTATGGGTATGCAGCCATAGAAAGAGTGAGAAGGGCGAAAGGAATAAGAAGGATCCAGGGAATGTTGAAGTCGACGCATGCACGTATACACGAGTAGTATTACGAGAGATACATCCGAGAGGTACATATCCATCTCCTTACAATCCCGCAATCTGCATCAGCAAAAGCAAAAATACGCACCTCCCAGCCATCAATTTCACATATCTGAATTTCGCTCGCATCGTATCCAGCAACAGCCGCAGTCGCATCGACCAACTCCTGCAGCCAACCAGACAGTCAGTATAAGCAAAATCAACTTTGAACATAAATAGCTCATTGAGCGAGCGAGCGAGCGGCGACACATGCGGCGGCCGGGCCCAACCGCAACACCATCCCAAGTCCCGGTCCTGGTGCCGTCTCGCCAGTCATGACTGTCTGTCGTCTCTCTGGCACAAGAAGCGCGTTATCAAACAACGGCTTCCTCCCTCGTGCCAGGCGGCGCGGTTCGCACGCACGATATACCCGACAGGCAAAACCCGATCGTGGCAGGGATTACTTCGCATGCGATGCTTGTAGCGTGCATGCGAGAGAGCGCGCGTCGCATGGATTTTGGGTTGGGTTGCGGTGCTTTCGGGGGCTGGGGTATCGCCGAATGAGGCAAAAACAGTGCCCAGGCGGCCAGGAGCCGGCCCGCTTGTTTTTGGCTCCTTGATGCCTGTGGGTTGCCTGACTGTGTGATGCTATTTTTTGCCGGGTTGCTGCTTCGACGACATTCCGTGAGAGCAGTGGGGTGCGGGGAGAGAAGTATCAGAAAGCGGTTGGATGGAAAGATTGAGGGCCAAGATGCGTGAGATGTCTGAAATAAAAAGATGGTCTTGCATGTGGCTTGTACAGGCCAGATGCGCTTTCCCCCCCCCCCCCCCCCCCCAAAATATTAAACTATCTCTTCTGTTATCGACAATAGAATTAGAAGAATTGAATGACCAAGTATGCATGCATGCATGGATAGGGGTGGCTCGTCGGCATCCCTGCCCGTGGCCTCTTTGAGGAAGAAATGATGATACAGCGGGAAGGGAAGAGTAGTAGAAGTGAAAATGCAGACCACTGGACCGACCAACCGTCTGAACCATTTGCGCCGTTGCCATAGTGTTGTCATCGCTCGTAAAGGAAAGCATGCCTGGGTGCCGACAGTCCATGCCGATATGAGCACCACTTCTTTTGCGCCGGCCCTGTTGTCATCGTCGTCCAGCGTGGCAGCTGGGGTAAGTTTTTCTTTCTGTTCCCGGCCTGGCTTCTTTGTCCAATCAATCTCCTACCTTAGCCTCTCGGATGAGTTGACTCCCTTCCCTGCTACCCACCCCGTGCCCGTTGCGCCCTTCAACGGTGCCAATCCGTACCAAATAACGGCTGCCATGCCGAGCAAAGCGCTGAGCACACTGAATGCCAACGCAACCCATCCCTTGGTCTGGAAGCCTGAGGGAAGGGGTGCAGGGCTCGTGTTTTGGCCCGTCAAGTCCAGCAAGTCGACAGTGTTGCCCGCAGCATTGCCTGCAGTGGGAACAGGCGGGTCGTTGGCAGCGCATGCGGCGTAGTGGTCTTGAGGAATGGCCTTGCCGCCGTCAAGGAGCGATTGAAGCCGCAGAGGGGCCTCGATCATGGTCGCAATCAGACCAGAAGCGACATGCCTGTCAAGAGTCAGACGCGGTCTAGATTAGGCATGGGTTCGGACAGGCGGGCAAACATGTCGTGCAGCATGGGAGCACAGTGGCGCTGTGGCGGCCCAATCCATCCCCCACTGCTGCATGAACAAGCAAATGCGCAGTAGGGTGAGAACTCACCATTCCAGGTGGCAGTGAAAGAGCCAAACCCCGGGGTTATCGGCTCGGAAGCGCAGGACAATGTTTCCGTTGGGCCGAACATGGAAGGTGTCGCGTCGCATTGGGACCTCGGGGACAGTTTCGTTGTTGGCAAAGTTGCCAGCGCCTTCGGCGGAGCGGACCACAGCTTGGAAGGCATGGCCGTGAAGATGGAATGGGTGCTTTCCTGCGTCATTGTTGTTGAGGATAATTTCGACCGTTTCTCCTTCCTTGAGAATAAAAGCGTTGGTGTTGTTGCCATAGATGAGTGCATTGGTTGAGAAGTTTCCAGAAGTCAGGGCGGTATACAGCGTCGGGACCTTGGGTGCAACGTAGGTAACATCGTTGAAGAAGGCGCTTCGTTGATCAGCATTGGTCGAAACTGCTTTTTCCAAACCAGGATCTTACTAGTTGGCGCCATCTCCAAGATTGTCCATTCTCATGTTAAGGGTGAACGAATGGTCAATTTGATCTAGGAGCTTCATCTTGTCCTTGGGTACCAGCTTGAAGTCGTCGAAAGCATTGTATTCCGACACGACCTGGGCAGCTGGCAAGTTGTTGGTCGGCTCATACACGAGCCAACCCGTGACATTGTTGTTCAATGTCGATGGCACAGTATCGAAAAGCTCCTGCGCCTCGTCAGCCACTACCGATCAACGTTTCACGGCAGCACCCACCTCATCCATGCTTCCGACAAAAGCAAAGTTTGAGTTTGTGTCATTTTTCGCCTCGACAATCACACTATATCGCTGAGCGGGTGTGACATAGATTCTGTCGGCTTCGGCTGGATCCGTGTAGATCCCGTCGACCTCGACAATCTTCATTCGGTGGCCCTCGAACCAGAAATACTGCGGAGCAAAAGCGCCAACATTGATGATGCGGAACATGTATCGTTTGCCAGGGTTCATGGCAAAAGTCAGGTTTTGCGTCTCGTTCAAGAGGGCCGAATTGGGCACAGGTTCAGCGCCAGTTGGATTCGTTGCGCTCAAGAAGCTCTTGAGAAGATGTGGCATGCGGTCATGATACCAGTCCGAAAGAGTAAGGACGATTTCCTCGTCGTACTGGTCCTTGTATGGATGCTCTGGGTCCTTGACAATCAACGGAGCCCGGAGTCCATCTGGATACTGTCCACGAACATGGCTGTGGTACCTGTTGCGGGTTAGCAATCCCGTGATGCAAAGTTGGACAACGTCCATACCAGTAGGTGCCGGTTTGGTTTGCCTGGGCCATGTTAGAGCTGAGCGAGAGCATTTCCTCATGCAAAGACAAAGACTTACTGTGAAATGGTAGGTGAAGCTGCTGCCTGGGGCAATGGCACACTGAGAGGCGCCAACTGGACCATCCATGTGTGGTGTGCCAGTCATGTAAATTCCGTGAAAATGCAGACTGGTGCTTTCATTGACCAGCTGATTATTAACGTTGACAATGACATTGTCGCCCTTGGTGACGACCATTGGTGGCGGGGGCCATTGATTGTTGATGCCAATGACCTGGCGTTTGTGTTGGCGGTCAGGGTCGGCCGTGGACCAGGTGATGTTCCAGTCAAAGGTCACTGAAGTAGCGTTTGCGCAGAGCGCAGCGGCGAGGAGGAAAAGTACAAACGGGGCCATGAGGAGTGGTGTGGAGCAGACCCGTGCTCTGATAGGGAAAGTGGAGGGTAGACCTCATATAGCTGCAGCAATACGGTGGTGCATTGGCTGCTGGATGGAGCAAGTGGTCTTTTGGAGCTAGAACGAGAAGGGATGCGGAGAGGCGTGGGAGCGGCGCGATGTGATTGAAGGACAAGACGGGTGAGATCAGTCTCAGTGCGCGTCAGCCATGCGGACAGGATTGTGGCAAACGCAGGAGCGCGGAGCTGACAGCCTGGGAGGAGATTCGGCGAGTTGGAGAGGAGGGTATAGGCATCTGATAAGAAGCAAATAAAGCTGGGCGTCTAAACAAAAGAAGGCGGCGAGCGGCGAGCGGCGAGCGGGACGGGAGCACGGCTGAGGCGGTTCAAACTTGACACACGGCAGACCCCGGCCTGGGGGCTCAGGATTGCGATTCGTGACGCATTCCAATCCTGGCCCAATGTGGAGTTTGACGCGCCGGCTTCTGTCGAGGTTTTCATTTTGGGCGTCGTCTTGGCTGGAATCTGGCGGTGGCGGGCGGGACAGGGGAGGGTGCTGCGCATCCAGCCGCCTGTGAAGTGCATGACCGGGGTTGAGAGCGACGACGAAGGGACGGGAGTTCGACGGTCATGAGCTCGCAGGATGACGATCCGGCGAGAGTGGAGAAGTCCAGTCGGTCAATGCACAGCGAGCTGAAGGTCGAAGCCAACATGAACCAACCTAGAGGACCATCAGCAGCATCAGCCATCACGCACCAAGCCTTAGGCCAAGCTTCCCCTCTGCGAGCACAGACCTGGCCAGTCCCTGCAGTCAGGTTGCATAGGTAGGTAGGTAGGTACAGGTGCTCTGCTCCCTCCCATGCCGTACGTGTCTATTCTTAAAAAAGAGATGCCCCTCTTGGTGCACTCCCTCCCTCACTGTGCATGCCTTGCCTCCTTTGCCTAAGCCTTCACAATGGTCAACGTCTTCGCCGTGCCCAGTAAGCAGCTCTCCCCACCCGTGACCTGTTACTGATGGCTGCTAATCTAATCTACCTCCAAAGTCTTCTTCATTTGCATGCGCGAATGCCTGGAGACGAGCATCATCGTGTCCGTTCTGCTTTCCTTTCTCAAGCAGTCGCTCAGCGACCATGACCCACGAACCCACAAACAACTGGTTCGCCAGGCAAGTGCATCCATCCCCATGTCCACTTGCTCCCATCTGACTTTGTTGCAGGTATGGTTCGGAGTGGGCTTGGGCTTGGCCATCTGCATCGTCATCGGGGCGGCCATGATCGGCGCCTTTTACGGCCTCGGGAAGGAGTACTTTTCAAAGACTGAAGATCTCTGGGAGGGCATCTTTGGCCTTGTCGCCGCCGTCATCATCACCATCATGGGCGCCGCCCTCCTGCGCGTCTCCAAGCTGCAGGACAAGTGGAAGGTCAAGCTTGCAAAGGCCCTCGAGGCAAGGGATCATCGCAAAGATCCTGCCGCCACTCGTATGAAGCAGTGGGCCGAGAAGTACGCCATGTTCATCCTCCCCTTCGTAACCGTCCTGCGCGAGGGGCTCGAAGCGGTCGTCTTCATTGGCGGTGTTGGTCTGGGGTTGCCTGCCGAGAGCTTTCCATTGGCCGTTTTTTGTGGATTGGCTGCTGGCTGCTTGATTGGCTACCTGATTTACAGGTGAGTTGTCCTCCATGTGGAACCCAAAATACAGGCTGACCAAAAGACATCAGAGGTGGCCTCGAAACGTCTCTCCAAATCTTTCTCGTCATTTCGACGTGCCTGCTTTACTTGGTAGCCGCCGGCCTCTTCTCAAAAGCTGTCTGGAGCTTTCAGCAGCACCACTGGGTCCAATTGACCGGGGGTGATGCTGCCGAGACGGCCTCTGGACCAGGTTCATACGACATTAGGCAAAGCGTCTGGCATGTGAATGTAAGTACAGTCTTGACGCGCAACAGTGTCGAGGCGCTAACAGCTGTCCAGTGTTGCAACCCGGAGGTCAACGGCGGTGGCGGCTGGGGCATCTTCAACGCGATCCTGGGTTGGCAAAATTCCGCTACCTACGGTTCCGTCATCTCATACAACTTGTATTGGCTCACCATCATCCTTGCTTTCGGTGTTATGCGCTACACCGAGCAAAACGGCCATCTTCCATTCCTTGCGCCCTCGCCTCTCCAGTATGACACTGGCAGTGGCAGCAGCCGAGAAGGGAGCAAAGAATTGAACGGATCATGGTCGAAGCGAGCAAGCGCCTTCTTTTCAACAACGAAACTGGATGAGGAAGCGTCACCTACAGAGGCCGTTCGAGAAATCAGGATCTGAATGGGCGAATCCAGGGCCGTTGAGGGGTAATTATGACTGTAATGACTGGCGTCTGGTGGCATATTTCGAAAGCATGCAAGGGTGGCTCGGTCAGTGGATAAGTGGCAGCTGAACTGCGCAAGGTTCAATGAGAGCCTCGTCACTGATAAGCCTCGTCTCTGATACCACCTGTGACGCGTGCCGGGACCTTGAGCGTGTAGCGATGGAGCAGCGAGGTTGGCAAGACGGACAAGGTGGACATGTTTGATGGCGACGAGGAGGAGAGGTCGGGTTGCATCGACCACGGCAGCCAGCGTGAGGTGACGTTTTTCCGTGCTCCGTGCACGGACATCTGCACACGACGGGACCCGACTAACTGCTGTTGCCTCCACCCATCTCTTACCAAGAAGCACTCCATTGGCATTTTCTCACCACCATCATGAACTGGCCATATCCGTGAATGCTCCCGACGCTTTTCAGCATCGCCATCCTGCCACAACATTTCTGGCTCACCGTCCCACCACATGTACCCACAGCTCACTGCGCCTCCTCCGTCGACACAGCCCTCATTAGCTCCAACAACAGCCTCCAGCATGACACGCCCCTCTCTATTTGGCTCGCCGCCTCCGCCTGTTCCTACGAATTCTTCCCCCGCCACCCCAGAAAAGCAGAACGAGTCTTCAGTCACTGTCATTGCGTCTGACGGTGATTTGATTCTACGGGTCAAGGAGGACGAGGGCCAGGAAGGCTTCCTTTATCGCGTCGAAACCAGCCGTCTGCGCCGAAAATCGACATACTTTGATAACCTGCTTGGTCCAACTTTCAATGAAGGCGTCAGAGTTGCCAAACAGCTTGAGGAGCTGCGGAAATGCAATCCGCGCATGATCGAAGTCCCTGCCGAAAACCTACCAGAGGTTACACTCGTAGACGTTGGGCGGATATCTCGTGTCAGCTCTATAAAATTCTTGATGGCTGATTTTCTTCGGGTCCTGCATGGTTCGAGTCTGGGAAAGGACCCTCCTCCGCTCACCAATTTGGCCAACCTATGCGTGCTGGCGGATCGCTTCGATTCTCTGCCTGCCTTTGCCACTGTTGTCAAAAAGCACAAATATCTTTCTATGATAGACATGAAAATCAAGACCAAAGGGTTCTCTGCTTCGACAGAGGAGCGCATACGCCAAAGGCTTTTGATTGGCGTGTTCTTAGACTACCCGCCCTGGGTCAGACAGTACAGCAGGAGGCTCATTGTTCAGGGCTCCGCACGGTGGAAAGCTGGTATTGAAGACGAGGATGGGGCTGCGCTGTGGATTGATCTCCCAGGCATTGAGGGTAGGTTTGATCCCGGCTTCACTGATCACGACATATCCACTGACGACTTTTAGATGAACTCTTCTTTCGCCGACAAGCTGTTCTCGACACCATTAGCTCGATGCAACTGCATTTCGTGTCTTTATACTCGTCACCTCAGCGTCAGTGCAAATTAGGGTACGATTCCTCAGCCCAGTGCGACTCGTACCAATTGGGAGAGATGATCCGCTTCCTCACCAAGATTGGAACGCTCGGCCTCGAAAGTATAATATCAGGATCGGATGGTACGACCGCTTACGAGGGCGATATCTCAAAATTGTTGGACAATTTGCGTCAATGTCCCGAATACCAAATCGACCAGAACCATGCCCACTGCGGTCTAAGGGAGAGGATGCTCCCCCTGCTTCTGCTCGTCCAGTCCATGGTTGATTCCTCCAACAATGACATTGGCATTTGCGGCGAATGCTGGAGAGATCAGCGGGCTTCCTACGCGTGGTCACTTTGCAAGAGGCCTGTGATGTGGGCCAAGGGAAACGGCATCCGGCCAAGCGAAAATCATTGTAGGAATCGACATGCGCCGACAAGAGAGTTGTTCATGGCTGCGCAGAGAGACTGGACTGGCGACGGTGCCATGCCGCCGTTAAGTCGTTCCCCAATGTTTCTCCCCGGCAAACGCCCCGAATCGCGCCCCTGGTGAATCCTGCACAAGCCGAGACGGCATGTTACACCAAGGGAACAAAGGAAGCTGAAACCAACGTTGCTGGAATGGGAATTCGACGTCACGTGGGCATGTCGTCTGCGGTGTTCGAGGAGGGGGCGCAGCAGGCTTGACGGATCCGACAGGGCCCACGCAGACGACAAGCGAAGCCAACTCAGCCTTCTCGTTGCCGAGCAAGGCTGCAACAAGCCTCGACAAGAACGCCTTTAGTCACTCCTACCATACTCCTTCAACACTGCCTCTGTGGCAAAGAGTGAGAGGCGACAGTCGTTCCTCAAGGCGGAATAGTTCTGGGGCCATCGATCTATAAAAGTCGGAGCTGTTTCTCGATTTATGTCATGAATCCAAATCGTCTATGCCGCATGGGAGAGACTCTTGTTGGAAACGTTGGCAAACACCGCGTCCTGGTTACCTACATACCAAAAACATTTCTAAGCGCCGTTTGCAAGCGAGAGCATCTCACAACCAATGACGGTAGCGGCCATTTGCACCTTCCTAGACCCCACCGATACTGTCTTCGACCATTCACACTCAACTTGTACACATAACCCAAACATCGTCATGGAGCGACGGCAATCTATCCTCGGCAGCCTGCGGAACAAGTTCTCCAAGAGCAGCGACAAGGGTGACAGGAGTGAGTCGAGGCTGAGCAGGGTCATGAGCTTCAAATCTACGCGTTCCGGAAGCGTTCAAGAGCACGCGCATCCCAACCCATTTACCCCAACCTCGCCACCAACGCGTCGTCCTGGTAAGCCTCCTCATTCATCAAGCTCGGTACAAGATTAACCCTTTCCCAGTGAATGAACCTCCACCTGCGTACACGCCACAAGCCATGCCTACACACATGACCGTTCCGGAGCCAGCAGAGCCACGCGTCTCAACCTCTTCTACACGCGATGACCGATTCTCATTCCTCGCCAGCTTCGATACTGTATTTCTAATCGATGACTCGGGATCCATGGCCGGTCGCAGCTGGAGAGAAACCGCGCAAGCCCTCGAAACGATTACGCCCATCTGCACAGCGCACGATGCGGACGGAATCGACATCTACTTCCTCAACGCGCCCAACTCGGAATTCCACCACAACGTAACGGTACCATCGACGGTGACGGAAATCTTTTCCACGGTGCGGCCGCGCGGCGGCACGCCGACGGGGCAAAAGCTCAACCAGATCCTGCGCCCGTACCTAGCGCGCGTGGCAGCAAACCCAGACGGCGTCAAGCCTCTCAACATCATCGTCATCACGGACGGCGTGCCGAGCGACGACGTCGAGAGCGTCATCATCAGTGCGGCCAAGAAGCTGGACCGGGCCGACGCGCCCGCGTGGCAGGTTGGCATCCAATTCTTCCAGGTCGGCCGCGAGCCCGAGGCGCGCGAGCACCTGAAGCAGCTCGACGACGGCCTGGCCGAGCTGGCCGGCGAGGACGTGCGCGACATGGTCGACACAGTGCCTTTTCTGGGAAACGACGACGCGGTGCTGAACGGGGAGGGCATCCTCAAGGTCGTCCTCGGCGCTGTCAATCGCCGCCTCGACAGGAAGAGGTCGAATGAGTTGCATCGATGAGTTTTGGATGCACTGGGCGCGCATCACGTGGTGCTATGCGGTGGTTGACTGGAGATGAGGTGAGCGTCCGCGGCCGCCGCGGCCGCCGCGACGGAAGGCCATTTTTTGCGTCGGACGTAGGACCGCAATGGTGGCGCCCGCCGCATGGAGGCGAGCCACAGGCCGCGTGGAGGCGCGGGTCATGGTGGTGGAGCGGTTGGTGGTTGGGCTGGAGGCTTTTCTCACGCGTCCTCAATCGGGGCGTCCAAGGCGTCTGTGGTGGCGTTGTTTGCATTGCTCATCATGGTATTGGAATCATCTTTTCCCTTTTTTCCAATGCTCTCCACGAGCAGCTCAAGGCTCATTCTTCTCTTCATTCCCCACGTGGAACCTCTGTTTCTGTGCCGAAGTAAGCACTCGGAGAGTACCGTCAGACTATGCATGTGCGCATGCAGGGTCTACCGTGTAGCTCGGTAATCAAGACCCCTACAACATTTCCTCCCGTTGCTCATGTTCCTGTTTCGTCATCCACCCTAGCAGCAACTCTGCTCCTTTCTTTTTCCGCTCTGGATAAGGATCATGGGTGCCGGCCTCCCTTCATCTCCAATAACACGCCGGCAGTAAAGCTGAATTCCAAATGCACATCACGTCATGGCACCACATGCCGCTCTTTCGGGGGGAAATAATGGCTCAAAAGCCACAACGGCAGAAGCCGCGCTCACTCTGCCAAAACCCCTGCACACCCACCACCCAGCTTCGAAGCTGAATCAACAACACTCCATGTTCTTGTCTCGCCCCAAGCCAGCCAAAAGTCTAGATTCATCATCTACTCGCTCGCTTGCTCTGTGCTTGGTTGGTAGCTGGCAAGCGAGAGCAGCTGAGCACGGCAAAGCAAAGCAAGGCAAGGCAAAGCAAGGCAAAGCAAAGCAAAGCAAAGCAAAGCAAAAAGAAAGCAAAGCAAAGCAAAGCAAAAGAAAGCAACTTGCCAACTCCTCCTTCCCGCTAAATTCAACTTCCTCTTATGACCGCCCACCACTCCACCGAACCGTCCTGCACTGTCGTTGCTTCTGGACGCAAGCACCAGCGGGCCGTCTTTGCATTGATGCGGAGATGACGGGGCGAATGGGACGTTTACTATTTGTATGTTCCGGTGTCAGCGTAATAGAGGGGTATATCATTCGTGCCTGGGCCGTGGATTGGAAAAGTATTTCTGTTGGAGGCGTTCTAGCTGTGTGGGTGGCAGTAGACTTTCAGCAGCACGCCTTACACCCAACAAGACGCAGCAGCAGCAGCAGCAGCAGCAGCAGCAGCCTTTGTTTGCATGTGTTTACTATGCATGCATATCTGAAGTCAAGGGTCCGCAAGAAGACGAGACACAACCTCATGCATCTCCAATGGCCGCTGTTCCAGCTCTGTTGCTCAAAAACTCAGGTAGGTCTGTTCCCGTGGACCACGTGCTCTCAGCGCCGCTGTGATTCCTGGCTTCGATGTATGTCAGTCACAGAGGCCCTTGGCGAGGTGCCGCCATTCCATTGCAACGTCAAACAGGGAGATGGGGAGATTAAGTCTGCTTGAAAGGGTTCTGGGACATACACCAAGCCCAACATGCCGATGATGTGCAAAGAGTTTTTCCGCACCGCCCGCACCGCCAACCATAAAAGACCCCCCAAAAAGGCCACTGGATGTACAAGACACAACAGCAGCACCGAGCACCGAGCACATCGTCAACTCCTCCACATGCCCCCAAAGTCCGGACCAGAAGGCGGCGACGGATCAAAGTGGCCGACCTCGCCGGGAAACGCGCCCCAAAACTCCTGCGTCGCGTTAAGGAACAGGGCGTCGAGGTCGGCGTTTTGCAGCGCGTTGTCGTCGAACATGGACCAGTCGCCCTCGAAGAAGGCGTCGTCGTCCGGCAGCTGGGGCAGCGGTGAGTAGGTGCGAGAGGGAGGGCCGGTATGGGGCTGGTCAGCTGTTATTGTTGTTGTTGTTGTTGTTGTTATTGCTGCTGCGCTTGTATCTGCCGTGGCGGGCGTGTTGTTGCTTGGGTCGGTTGGGAGCGATGGCCGCTGTTGATGGAGGTGGAATGTCAGCTTTTCTCTTGGTTGTGAGAGTGTAGGTGGGGAAGGGCTTTGGTTACGTTTGAAGGGGCTGGGGTGTTGACTTCGTCTTCTGCCTGCACCGGTGATGGCTGGAGAGCTCCATAGTCGACAATGGCGTTTCGGATTGTTCTTTGCTCCGTCTCTGGGATGCTACTGCCTCCTTCATTGCGTACTCTACGATAGCACGCCTGCATGCGCTTAACCGTTTCAAACTTTTCCCTGGTTAGCGACGAAATCGTCTGCGGGCAGAGTCACTTACCCATTGTTGAGCCATGGGCCATTGCTCCTTCATGTCTTTGAGGAAGCTACAGCCTCGCACAATTCTCTCTTTGTCGTCGTCAATAATGTTGCCCATGTCGTCCTCTTCGTCGAAGTGAAAGTTGGCGCGATACACAATGACTCCAACCGCCTCGTAAATGGTGAAGCCGACCCAAGGTACTAGACCCCTGAGAAAGAAGTTGCCGAACGAGACCATTTCATTCACCATGTCGCATACTGTGGTCGCGACTTGGAAAAGCTGTTTCCGTGATGTTTTCCGCCATAGAAGCCAGGCATCTCGGTTGTCTTCGCTGGTGTTGGATGGAATTGTTTGGCCGTCTGCGGACGGACCCAGAACGGGTAGATGGGCGCGATGTAGGAACATGAGACTCATGAAGTGGATACAGTGCATATAGCAAAATGCCTGCCCCTGTTCCAGCGCATTGTGTGCTTCCAGCGTTCGAATGCTGTACTGAAGCCTTGTCGGAAGTGAACTGACCCAAGTCTGGAGCGAGGTGGAGAGTTGGTTGAACCTCGACGACACATCCCAAGGCAGCTCATCATTGACAGTCTTGGAGCAGGCCCAATGTGCCACCTCGCCCCAGACGTCGGCCACGCGCAGGCTATAGCCAATCATTCCTGTTGAGCCTGCTGGAACCATGGAGGAGATGGGATTCGTCGAGCGGTCAATTCGCTCGCACTGGACAGGCTCCCCGAAAATGTACATGTCATTCTCACATGGCAGCTGGATATGCATGTCGGAAGAAGAGAGTGAGCGCTTTCGGCCCTTGCCTCCGCTCAAAAGGCTGTCCATGAGGAAGCATGTCCAGGCTGTTCGCCTGCGCTCCTCAGCCTCGATGAATTCTTGGGCCGTTGGGACGGTAGCGTCTTGGAATGAATGCTCTTCGCACAGGTTGAGTATCTGCACCATGCGGATGGCCATGCCCAGGTAGAACCATGCTCTTCGGCCATTCCCGGCGCCCCAGTCATGGCCAGTCAGCATAAGGAGAGCCTGAATGCGTGAGATGCTTGGGGTCTCCAATTCGAGCTGGAGAATCTGTCTAGCATGGGCGGCAAAGGCGTTGCTAGCCTCTGTAGGGGTTGGGTAGGGGCCCGGGCCATGACGACTGAACCTGCGCAGCGTGAGGACGATGTAGAGGGAGCTGTGGCTCCAACGACCTGATGAGCCTACCTAACGGCAAGGGCCAGAATAGACCAAGAAATCCAAGGGTCAAGAGATTTCTCAATGACGCGATTCAAAAAGGTCGGCGTGTGATGGAAGCACCACTTATACGAGCAACGTAGATAGCTCTTCTTCACCTCATCGGTCAACAGGTTGAATGGGTCGACATGATTCAACGACGTGTCGAGCCCACTTGGGAATGCTAGCTGCAGACTGCTCTCGGATGGTGAACGAAGCTGACCGGGAGCTCCATTGTTACGATTGCCAGTGGACTGATGAGATGATAGACGGCGGCGCTTGGACTGCCTGTGTATGGCGGAGGTGCCAGGAGGAGGAAATCGGCAGCTGTCAGCCTTGCCGGCCGCCCGGCAGCGGTCGCACGGAGGCTTGTCGCGATGGATGCACTTTTGCTTTGCGTTTCTGCAGGAGACGCATGCCACTGGATTTCGCATGTTTCTTCTCTTTGTCTGGATGGCGCGTCGTCGTTGGACGCTCACTTGACGTTGACTGGCAAATTTCCGGTGGAAGAAGAGCCGAAAGTCGTGGCCGCGAGTTACGGCCTTGGATGGCCTAGGAGTCGGCGACCAGCACAGATGACACAAACAACTGGATGTCGAGTGGTATAGACTGGTGATGCAAGGCCTGGCTCCGTCGTAGTGTGTATGGTTGTGGAATAGATCCCATTACCTAGTAGACTAGTAGAACAGTAGACCCGGTTCTTCGAGCGCCGGCTTAGTAACTTCTCAAAGACCGAACTGCGCAACGGAACAAGCAGGCCATGATGTGGTTCCACGCTCAGGTTGGCCTAAACTCGGTCGAGACATGTCGTGAAAGGTGTTGCAGACGTTCATCGTCGTGGATGTATTTCTTCACAGGCTAGGGCGCAATGTCAGGCATTCGGTGGCTTGCTTGTCGTTGCATGTAGAAGCATTGAGGTGCAGGCTCGAATGGTTGGTCGAGGAGGCAGGCCAGGTGCTCGGAGTCTTCTCGGAACTGTTCCGCGGAATCAAACCAACTGGAAGCATTCCGCTGTGTCGTGGATCACGAGAAGTCGCGTCTCACTTTCGCGCCGCCTTCGACTGGAGATTGGTCACCCTTTCGTCATGTCCCTCTTCGCTAGTATTCGCTACCTCTACGCTGCCTTGCCCATTGCCGCTGCCAGTCTGCAGCAACCGTTTCGTTTCGTCTAAAATCGGACCACCCCGGCCATGGCACCCGTCATTTGCGTTTCCCACGGCGGAGGTCCTATGCCTATCCTTGGCGACCCCAGCCATACGGCTCTTGTGAAGTCGATGAGGGAAAAAGTCCCCGAAATTTTGAAGTTGGGAACTGCCGAGGCACCACGCGCGATAGTCCTCGTAACCGCCCATTGGTCCACAACAAAACCCACAATCTCAAGTGCCAACAAGCATGGCCTTTTGTATGACTACTACGGCTTTCCACCAGAGAGTTACCAGATCAAATATGACGCTCCAGGCTCGCCCGACGTAGCCAAGGAGGTTGCAGAAGCTTTTGAAAATGTGGGACTGCAACCCGAATTCGACGAGGAAAGAGGTAAGGACAAGATGTGTTCTTGACAGAGATGTGAATTGACAAACTCAGGGTGGGACCATGGCGTCTTTGTACCCATGCTCCTAATAAATCCCAAGGCCGATATTCCGATTGTCCAGATATCCGTCTTGAAATCCGAGGACCCCCACGAGCACTTCAAGATGGGGCGCGCCCTCGCAAAGCTCCGAGAGAGAAATGTTGCGATTGTCGGCTCCGGGTTCGCCACTTTGCACAACCTCCGCCACATGTTTAGCGGTGTCACAGAGGAGCCGGAATTCAGGGCTCTCAACGCCGCGTGGAGCAATGCTGTAACCGACGCAGTAAAAGAAGCCAACATTGATGAAAGGGAAAAGAAGCTTGTAGGCTGGAGAATGTATCCTGCATCTTACGAAATGCATCCGCGCGGTGGTGCGGAGCACTTTTTGCCTCTCATTGTCTGCGCGGGTGCAGGTGGCGAGCAAATTGCCAAGTTATACGCGGACGAGTTTGGTGGCCTGGACATGTTCTCATATTATTGGGAATGAGACCAGGCTGAGATGTTCCTCTGGGATTTTTACAATTTCGTGGTTTCATGGTTGCGAGCAATCTCATGGAAGTCGGAGCGTTGAGCGCGTGGCGAAGAAAGAGTGTTGTTTGTATCAAGTCTTTCTTTATTCTAGCTATGTACACATTGATAGTCTTGCCTTCAAGTATGTACAATAACAGATGCTGTCCACATTAGCGGCTGGCGAAGCCTGCGACGGGAGACGTGGAGACAAGTTGGAGCGGCTGGGCCAAGAGGTCGTTCTCCGTGATTTCCTTGACCACGGCCTGGAATTTCTCGTCGGCCATGTGGGCGTCCATGGCAGCCTGGTTCTTGTATCTACGAGGCGGAGGCAGGGTCAATTCGAGTGTGATGAAGCGAGCGGAGTGGACTGATCTCACGTCTCGAGAACGACGACCTTGTTGTCGTTGGATTCCTTGTGGACTTGGTAGCGCAGGGTGTCGGGCTCGTTTGCCTGGACGAAAGCGGCGTGGGCCTTGATAAGCTCCAGGAACTGGTCAAGGTTTCAAGGTTAGCCGGGATTCCCGTCCAGATGCTTGTGATGAAAACTCCAGGGGTGTGAGAAAAAACCTTCTCGGCGTGCTCGGGCTTGGGAGTCGCGACGGCGAAGACGACGACTTCAGACATGATCGATGCGTGGGTATGTGCGAAGAGAAAGAAGATGAATTGGGTTGATTGGCAGAGGCGATGAAGGAAGACGGCCAAGGAATTGTTGTTTGGTGATGGTTGACGTCACGCAACCTGCATCTCCCCGTCTCCCGCTGCACTGAGCTGCAGCTTACCCATTGACTTGGTCCCTGCACCCTGCAAAACATCCCCCCACCTGTCCACCTCGTCGTCTGCTTCTGGAACTTTGCGATAACCGTTACATGCGCACGGTCATGTACGACGAGACTTGACAACCCTGTGCATACACCCTGCATCTGCAGCCATGAGTCGACCCTGACGTCCGACTTCAACCTCTCCTCCGGACGGCGCGCCCATGTCTCCTCGCGCTTCCTTGACGGGCCTGGCATTCGGCTCTCTCGTTGTGCTTGCGCGCGGCTACGGGACAAACGACTCGCTCTATTCAGGGGCTTTGGCCGTCGACCCTCTCCAGGACCCATTTCCGTACCAGTTTCCGTCGCTTCAAAAAGCCAACTCATCTTCGCTGTTCCCAATGGAGAAATGCCGGGATATCCAATTGGAAGAGGCTTCCATTGATGAGCTGCAGCATGTCATGAGTTCAGGGAAACTGACCTCGGAGGAGCTGGTATTCTGCTTCATGCGCAGAATGCAGCAGGTCGATCAGTACATTAGGTATGCCTGAAGTTCTTCTGTTCGACTTCATCCCCAACTGTTGTGGGATACTATCAATACAGAGGGCTCTCATCCTCTTGATGCCAAAGGTTGAGATGCCTCCCGCCTATTTGAAAAGCTCCAAAACTTACTAATGCTCCCTGTCGCTGCTTCTTCATTAGCATGCACCCTCCTCGCTCCCCAACCTTCTTTGTTGTGTACTACGACCTTTCGCAATTAGCTTCACTACGGGAGACTATCTCACTTCAGCAATGTCAAACAGTAAATATCTAAAACTTCAACAGCTCCGTTCTGGAATTCAATCCCGATGTCTTCTCTATAGCCGCAGCTCTAGACGAAGAGAGAAAATCAGGCAAAGTGCGTGGTCCTCTCCATGGCATTCCATTCCTCGTCAAAGACAACATAGCATCCAAAGACAAGATGGAAACGACAGCCGGATCCTGGGCCCTTCTCGGTTCAATTGTTCCAAGAGACGCATTCGTCGTGACGCGCTTGAGGGAAGCTGGCGCGGTTCTCTTCGGCAAGGCGACGCTGTCTGAGTGGGCTGATATGCGAAGGTATTTCGCCGGTTCTTCATTCCACAAAAGAACTCGAGGCTGAGCATGAATAGCAACAACTACAGCGAAGGATTCTCTGCGCGCGGAGGTCAATCTCGAAGCCCGTACAACCTGACTGTCTCGCCAGGAGGCAGTAGCTCCGGCAGCGCAATCGCTGTTGCGGCAAACGTTGTGCCATTCGCCCTTGGTACAGAAACTGATGGCAGTGTGATCAATCCCGCAGACCGAAATGGTATTGTCGGAATCAAGCCGACTGTTGGATTGACTTCCAGAGCCGGCGTGATTCCCGAGTCCGAGCATCAAGATACAGTCGGAACTTTTGGCAAGAGTGTCAGGGACGCAGTGTACGCCCTAGATGCTATCTATGGCCTTGACTCTCGAGACAACTACACGTTGGCGCAGAGCGGCCAAACTCCTAATGGTGGCTACGCCCAGTTTCTCTCCAACCGCACTGCTCTGTCCAACGCGACTTTTGGTATCCCCTGGGACAGCTTTTGGCAGCACTCTTCAAGCGCACAGCAATCCACACTCGTCTCAGTCCTCGAATACCTCAAGACTCAAGGAACAACCATTGTCAACAACACCGAGCTCCCCAGCCGCTCCCTTCTCGTCAGTCCAGACGGCTGGGACTGGGACTACGGCTCGACGCGCGGGTACGCCAACGAATCCGAATACACCGTCGTCGCCGTCGACTTTTACCGCAACATCGCAACGTACCTTTCCGAACTCTCCAACACGCGCATCCGCTCGCTCGCAGACATAGTAGCGTACAACCGCGACAACGACGGCACCGAGGGCGGCTTCCCCTGGCCCCGCGGCATCCCAGCTTTCTACTCTGGCCAGGACGGCTTCCTCGCCTCGCTGGCGACCAACGGCACGCGCGACGCCACTTTCTGGCAGGCGCTGACCTTTTGCCAGACGCAGTCGCGCGAGCGCGGCATCGACGCTGCACTGCAGGGCGTCGACGCGCTGCTCGTGCCGCCCGACGTCGGCCAGACGTACCAGGTCGCGGCGCAGGCGGGCTATCCCATGATTACGGTGCCCGCGGGCGTCGATGACGCCGATTCGGGCATGCCGTTTGGGCTGGCGCTCATGGGTACTGCATGGTCGGAGTCGAGTCTTGTGCGCTGGGCCAGTGCCATTGAGGATGCCATTCGCGTTGCCCCGGCGTGCGAGACGAAGAGGTGGGGCCGGACGCTGCCTCGGTGGCTGGGGTATTTGGAAAAGAATATTCCGGTATAAGAACGGTGGGGTGATGGCGGCCGCAGGATTGACGTGCGTGGTCTGGACCGTGGCCAGCTGTAGCGATACTTCCGCGGAGCACTTGTTCCCATTTTACAAAGATTTGAGACTTCACTGTAAATAGCACACAAACCCTCTATCCCCAGTTCCTCGCTAACTGTTTTGACTTGGTACACGGCATCCAGTCAGGATCGAGACGCACGGCAGCAGAATCAAGTGGTGGAAAGAGTCATCTGGTTTTTAAGGAAAGACTTTGTGTTTTCTTTTCTCTAAATTTACACATCTAGAGGTGAAAATCATTACGCTCCACTGTGGGGACCATTTATCCACCACGCAGCGGGGGTCGCTTTTTCCGACCAAAAGCAGGGAGAGAAACTCCAAATAGGAAAGACAAAATTGTCCGTATGATCATCAAATCCAAGGCCATCAGTAGGAAAGGAAAGAGAGAGAGAGAGAGAGAGATATCGAACAACCGATTATGTACGCCGGGACAGCCGCGCCCCTTTCTCCTCCCCTCGAATTTTGTACAACGCCTCCGCAAAAACTTAGGGTATGCCACGCCACAAACAAAAGCACCAGGAACACCTGAACGACAAGACCAAACAAATGATGACGAAAGACACGCGTTAAGCTTGCTTGCTTACCACGTGAACAGCATCAAGTTGGGGTTCAGGGCAATGGGCAGGAGCAAGTGGCAGATGACGACGTTGAGGAGGGGGTAAAAGGCAGCAAACTGGCGAATCTGCCAGAGGGGCGGGAAGACCCACGCGGCGCAGACGATGAGGGCGATGAGCGACAGGCAGATGACAAAGGTCCACTTGAAGCGCTTGAGGACGCGGGGGATCTCCTCGAAGAAGGTGATGTTCTCGGCCTCCTTTGCCGTCGCGCCCCACGACATGTCGATGCTGAAGAGGTGGCACAGCAGCGCCTGCGACACGTGCATCGACAGGCCGCCCAGGAAGCAGCTCATGAGCGGCAGCCACTTGAAGCACTCGATGAGCGCCGGGATGAGGGGCTTCTCGCCCGTGCGGTACCGCAGCACGCCCAGCGCCACGTTGCCCAGCGCGCTGAAGACGACGATGATGGCAAAGTAGATGCGGAACGACTGCACGTAGAAGTGGTCGTAGTAGCCGTTGAACCAGCCGATGATGAAGTAGTTTGCCAGCGTCAGGATCCAGGCCGAGCCGATGGCGTAGTACGTGCCGATGTAGGCCAGAATGGTGATCTTGGACGGCAGCGGCATGTTGGAGCAGATGAAGTTGCGGAACAGCTTGGTGAAGGGCCCGCGCGTCGGCCACTGGTACAGCGGGTGGAAGATGAGCTCCGAGCACCCGTATGCGTACTTTTCCCAGCGCGCCAGCTCGTCGTAGACGGTCAGAGAGACGCCTTCTTCGTACCCGCCGCCCATGTAGGCGCCCAGACGCACAATGTAGCCTTCGGTTTGCAGACGCAGCGCCATGTCAAAGTCCTCAGACACGGTTTCCTCACTCCAGTACTTCTCGCGTCCGTCGAGCTCGCAGTCATAGGCAATGTTTTGAACCGCGGACCAGCGAAGCCAGGCGTTGTGACCGACAAAAGGCGCAACGTCACCGCAGGCGACAGCGTAGCGAATCTGGGTGTAGACGAGGTTGGTGAAGTAGGTAATGCCGCGCTCGAAGAAGCTGTCCGTAACGTTCATGACACCAGATGAGTACTGAATGATGCCGACCTGGGGTGCTTGCTCCATCTCGCTGACGGCGTCGAGGAAGCAGTCCTTGGGCACGCGCGTGTCCGAGTCAATCAGGAGAATGTAGTCACCCATGCGAATGTTGCCGTCGGCCCAGGTACGTCCCTCATCCTCCTCGCAGACCTCGGTCAAGGCGCTGCGGTAGGCATTTGCCTCGTCCTCGACGGTCCAGGCATCCGTGCGAGCGACAGCGTTGAGCTTCTCCTCGACACGGTTGCTGACCCACAGCGCGTAGTTCATGTTGGAGGCCTTCTTGAACTTTCCGCGGCGCAAGAACAGCTCTTCGCCCTCGGCGGGCTTCGAGTTGTGCTTGGGACGCGCAACCCAACCAATGTTGTGCTCGTCGTAAAAGTCCTGGCGGGCGCGCGCCTCCTCCTCAGAGATGAGCTGCATACCGTCATCATTCATGAAGATGTTGGCCGTGCCGCCCTGCATTTCGTAGGTTGAAATAGCAGCCTTGATGGACCGGACGGTGGGCGCAATGACGGAGTGCAAGCCCTCTTTGTAGACGGGGCACTGAATGGTGACGTGGGGAAGAGCGCCACGGTCGCGGTTGAGGCGACGAGGAGCAATGCCGGAAAAGTACTTGGTGTTCTTGTGGACTTGGCTGACAGGGCCGACAAGTTGAGCAAGGTCACCGACGAAAGACTGGAAGAAAAACTGCAAACAGGTAAGCGGTGTTCAACATCGAGAGGAAGAATACTTACGACAGACAGCCAGATGATGGGGAAGATGACAACCACAAACGCAAAGCGCATGTAGTTCTTGTCAATCTTGGTCTGAATGGCAATCTGGCGAAAGCAGCCTCCCACGGCATATGTGACGAGGAAGACTGTGACGCTGGTCATGATGGCCTGCTGGAGCATGGTCCTGCGAGGCTTGTCCTCGCCAGACTCGGCATCCTCAACCTCCTTGACTTCGGTCGTAGCCTCCTTCTTCTCATCGTCCTCCTCTTCCTCATTGTCCTTCCATATCATGTCCATCAGGGCCGACTCAATGTTGCTCACGCGTTCGAGGAGCTTCTTTGGCAGGTCCTCCCACACGACCAAAATGCCACGGTCGGCAATGAAGGCAGCGAATTGATGCTTCTGGCAACGAGGCAGGAAAGTGATGTCGGGCAGAACCTGAACGCGCAGGCCCTTCTCAATCTCGATGAATGGAAGGTTGTTGTTGTGGAGCAGAATCTTTATGACACGCGTGTTGACAGTCATGGCCGCCTGGCGATTCGTTAAATGAGTCAACAAGACACGAGGGATTCCGACATACCCTGACATTGAGCTCCTCAACGGCCTTGAGGAATCCATTCGACTCGTCTGCCAACTCGGCGGGGCAGCAGGCGTACTCGCCTCGGGACTTCTTGAGAACAACACCCTCTTCGGGCTCTCCTGTGCACCACAGCTTCTCCTCCTGTTGGGAGTGAAGCCAGTTGACCATGACATCGCACTTGATGTCGTTCATCTCACACACCGCCGAGTTGCGGATCGAAGCTGGCCGGGAGCCATAGGGGGTCGTGGCGTTTGAAAAAGTTGGGCTCTGCGGAACAGAGTTGGCCGCAGAAGCCGGAGCAGTGACTTCTTGAGTCTTCTCATCGGTCACCTCTTCCTGCTGCTTCTCATTGGTAACCTCGGGTTGCTGATTCTCCTCCTTCGCCGACTTGGAGCTGAGGAAGTTCTTGAGACCCATGGTGAGGGTGATGGCGAAATGAAAACTTGTAAAAACTACTAGATGACGGTGGATTGGCAATTGATCGGACTTGCGAGAATACAAACGCGACTTGTAATCTACTCAGTACCAACAAGTGAGGGTTGTGGACGAGTAGTTTGAATGAAAGACTGCGCCAAAGGCGTGAGCCGATGGCAGGTTGGTAAGCGCCAAAGAGAGAGTAGGAGCGTGGAGAGCAGGAAACTTGCAGCAAATGGCAGCCTACGACATTATGTACCCGTGTAGCTTCATTTCGCATGTACCGAAGGCGGCTATGTCAAGTCGAGGTGCCGTTGGCTTGATGGTAACGCCAAAGGCCGCGCCTTGCAAGCCAACAGCCCTTGTTCGTGCTGGCAGCATCTCGACAGGCTATTTCTGATGACTTGCCCCAAATTGGCAATTGTGGCGCCTCTGATCCTCGTTCGGGCGTCCTGTCCTGTGCTGTATGCCATAGTTCTGGACCTAGGAAACGGTCTTGCATGCCGACAGTACCCTATGTGATTTGGGGGCTCACAGCTGATTTTGTTTTGAAGCTTCCAAGCACATGAAGACTCACACCCTGTCTTGCATAAAATGCTCGTTGAGGCTGGAATGCGGTCCAGACGCTCTGCAGCCGACAATCCAAGCACGTGGTGGCCATGATTTTAGGGGACCCAGAGGCGATTGTCAAGAAGAGGATCGATTCCGAATTTTTTGTCCCTTAGATTACAAACTCTCATTGTTGAATGGTGCAGATCGTGGAATGATAATGAGAAACTACAGAGACTTGAAGCGTGTTCGATTATGATCAAAAACCTTTCCTTTTTCTTCACACCAGCTGTCGGCCGATGGGCTTGGACCAATGGCGAATCAGGCCACACTGATTATCCAGAAGTCCCCAATGGCGTGATGAAGTGGTTATGACCAGCTGTGCTGTTTTGGAAGCCGATTGGCTCGACCGCGGCATGAGAGCGAGAGTGGTTGAAAGCAGTTAGGTCGGGACAGGTCAAGGTTCAAACA
The DNA here is from genome assembly GCF_038021145.1 of Phyllosticta citriasiana. Taxonomy (NCBI): domain Eukaryota; kingdom Fungi; phylum Ascomycota; class Dothideomycetes; order Botryosphaeriales; family Phyllostictaceae; genus Phyllosticta; species Phyllosticta citriasiana. Next base: position 853,172 of record NW_027117281.1, on the reverse strand, counting down.
GGAAGATCAGCGTCAGCGGTATATCCAGTGGCTTGATCAAGCGAGAGGGTGCAATAGTTTGCTGACGGAGGCGCGAAGAGACCGAGGATGAAGATGTGAGGTTGTTGTTTGGTTTGGGTGGCCTTGCAACCGAAGGCTTTCGGTTGGCTGCGGGCCGCCATGGCTAGGCGAGCTCAACCACAACCACTACTCCTCTGCTCTTCCCGCAACATCTTGTCTATCCTGATGCGTCGACGAGGACAACAAGATCCAGTACTGCCTAGCCACTGCTTGCGGCTGGCGTCTAAGACCAACACGACCATTGGCTCTCTATACTTCCTTGGCGATTGGGTGGTCGTCTCTGGCCTTGCTACAGCTCCGACGGATGGCTGCATGTACGAGACACACGCTGCAGATTGCTGAATGAATCTAACTATCTCTTTCTGAAGTCTGGTCCGGCTCACGCGTCAAGGCTTCGATCCCAGCAATCAGACGCCCATCGCGATGATGCGGCGTCCCAACTTCGTCGTTGGCCTCGCGTGAGGATTTCTTCAGCCTTGACAACATGAAAGTTGACCATGGCTCCAGACCTGGTCCGAGGTCTCCATCTTTTGACGGCACCATTTGCGCCGTCCCTTCCCTGTTCCGATGAACCCTTTTCACTAGTCGCCTGTCATGACCCCTTCGTTCCACAGTCTTCTGGTTTCTGGACCCACCAAGGACCCTCGTCGCCTTGGGTTGACCGATCACTCCACAGTCCGGCGCAACATGGGTGATTAATAATGCTCGAGCGCAAATCCAAGTGCCATGGCCTGCCTTGAACAAGTAAATTCTTGAAAAGTGCCAGCTTACCCTTTACTCAGCCTCCACCCGACACCCAAGCGGTGATAAGCCGATCCAATTTTCAGGTCCAGGGACGACATCGCTTGCTTTGTGGCTGAAGTGCCTGTGGCCAGTTATGGTTATTGCGCGCCGCTCGCAGAGTCCTGGCCACTATCGAGCGTCCAATGGCAAAGCGCAATGTTTTTCTCAGCTGCCAAAGACCAAGAAGCATGTCTGTGGCAAACAAGACCGACCATTCAACGTGTCCATCAAATTTTTCAACTGCCACAGAGGGCGAGCTGAGCAGTGTGCCAGCCAGCGAGCCGGCAACGTCTCAGAGCGGCCAACGCCGCTGATTATCTCCAAGACTACTTGCCTTGCCATGCCTTGCCATACTACAAAGCCGACCTGAACAGCAGCAGCTTCAGCTGTGATGAGTCCGAGGAGAGGGTTTGGGAGCTTGATTGGGTCTCGGGACGGTGCAGACGCACGGATGGCTGCGGAGCGTCGGTGATGGTCAGCTCGCGGGAGCCTGCAGCAAATCCAAAGATGTATTTCTGGACTAGATTTTTTGACAGAAGGAAGCTGAACTTGGCTATGCCGTCCAGTCGGCAAACAAGCTTTGGTATGAGGTATGGGGTGAAGCGTGGCTCAGTGAATCCTGATGGTGCGTGCTTGCTTGCCTGTAAAAATTGGTGACGATGGACAGGGGCAATTGACTGCTCTGCAGTCTCCCGCAGAAAGGATTCAGGCACTGTCCAGGATCACAAGATGCCGAAATTCCTCCCATTTCTGCTCGTTCTCCTTTCGGTCGGCCGTAAAGAGATAGCGCCACCTCTTTGCAACCCCACATGCGTACGCCACCTCCCGCCACTTGTGGCCATGCAAAGTCCATGTACGCATCTCAGTCGTCTGTTGCAAGGGCAAACAATATCAGACGTCATCTCCCGCACGGAAGAGACCAAGAATCAGCCGCCAGGTGCGCCAGAAGAGTCAGTAGAGAAAAGAAGAACGTAATAGTTCTGGATATTAGACCATATATGGTGGCAAATTGTTGATTGAGCAGGTCCGCGGCCTTTCGACTGTTGGGTTTGCTACGTCGAAATTCAAGGCTGGAAGCGAGAGCACGATGTCTCATCGTTGATAGGATGGCATTGGTATCGGGATGAAAAGACGAACTCGAAAAAAAGATTTTGAAAAGCCTCCTCCTGCAACTTGGGTATTTTCCAATTAAATCAGGCAGAAGGGAATTCTACCGCAAAGACGCCAAACTCCATCCGAGAATCCCGTCCTTTTTTTGACATCGACAAAGGGAAGGTGAGGATAGGCCAAAATCTGCCGGTTAAGCCGAGGAAATCAAGGGCAAACTGCCCTCTTTAATCGTGCAGACCACCGAGCCAAAAGGTCACATCAGCGCAACAGGATCGATCGGTGCCAGCTCCAGGGCCACATTCACGACCTTGCTGAGCTTCATGAACGCGGTCCTTGCCTCCCCGGTACCAGTCTTGGTGATGGTCAACTCTTCGCCCACTTCCTGCGCCAGCGTATAAATGTGTTCGCGCGGCACTCTGTGCACGCATACCAGCCGTACGTCAGCGCCCTTGGGGACTCGGTCCTCCAAATGTGTGCAGATTTCTCGCAGGGCTGGGTCGTCGAGCCAGCGGCGGAATGACTCGGTAAGGTCGTGAGCGCGGGGAGACCAAAAGCTGCTTCGAAAAAAGATCCACAGCGACTTGAGGCGCGGAAAGTCGTGCTGTAGACTGCGGTAGGGTAGAGCGCTGCCGAGATAGGATGACCAGAGGCGCACGTCTCGGTCTCGGATTCGCAGGCAAATGTTGGTGACGCAGCGCGAGTAGCCGGGCGATGACAGGTGGACAAACATGTTGGCATCGGAGGGATGAACAAAGAGGAGACGGTTGCAGGCGTAGAGAATTGGGGCAGCTTCGGCGTAGATGGTGTGGCTGGTGGTAAGGAGGGCGGTTGCCGCTCCTGGCACAGGTAGCGCGGAGTTGTTGGGTGGCCACCATATTGTCGTGTTTGATCGCAGGGCGTATTCGTAAATCTTCTCGCGTATCTCCAAAGGCAGACGGTGAAGAGTGCTGGGCAGCGGTTGTTGGGAATCGGATTGTTCGACGTCGCTCATGGTCGTGTCCTCATCGGACGACGTCGAGGTCCTGACCGAAGCCGAGGATGACTGGGAGCCTGATGAATATGAGGTCGCCATGAGGACGGCTTTGAGGTGAAGATAGGGAGCGGCAGCGGACGAAGAGATGCGCATGTATTCGGTAGTACCGGTAGGGAAGAATGTGTGTGGGTGTGCGTGGGTGGAGGTTGTATCTCTGTCAGCAGCGGCCGCCAGGGTGGCTTGGATGACAGCAGCGGTTCCCGTTTGGACGACAGCGGGACTGGAGGCAGCAGACTGCTCCTGGCCACAGCAGTCTCGAAACTGCACGATCAATGCATCAACGACTGCCAGCAGGTGTTGAAATTGACCAAGGTAGGTGGTGAGTAACGGGGCTCCCGCTAGCCGACGGAGAGGGCGGCGCCCAACGGTCCCTCGGTCTCGGCATATGGCACCCCGCTGTCCAACCATCACCCTACATTCACAAAACATCATGTCGACATCTGCTCACCCTCGCCCTCTCCGCCGCAATGGCCTCGTCCGACTCCGACGCCGACCTCGCCCTCTTCCTCTCAATCCCCTGGTCTGCCAAGCTTCTTGCTGATCCCCAATTCGAGCTCAGCCCAACCGACTCGCGGATCCCCAAACCAACCACCGAGGATTCCTTCGTAGCCGAGACCCTCCAGTCTCAGCGTACTGTCCGAACATGGGTCACTCAACATCGCTTGCCTGCTGATTACCCCTCCTATCCGATCCGCGAGGCTCGCTCGTTTCTGCAGCTCGGTGATGGCGTTTGCGGTTTTCCCGGCGTCTGTCACGGCGGCATGGTTGCGACCCTTCTCGACGAAGTCACCGGCGTCTTGTTGACTGCCAATGCCAAAGAAACGGACAGGAGGGCGGGTACGACTGAAGGGTTGAAGTCTTTCACGGCTTACTTGAACGTCTCATACAAGAAGCCTCTGTCAGCGCCTGGTCTTGCCCTGGCGGTTGCAAAGATCAAGAAAGTAGAAGGTCGGAAAATCTACATTTTAAGTTCTCTAGAGGATGGTCTCGGTGCAGTCTTCGCTTCGGCAGAAGTTATGTTCATTGAGACTCTGGCAAAATTATGAAAAAGATGGTCTTGTTTCGTTGCAAGCGACAGCAGCGTAAAACACTCCATATCTCACCAATCTGGGCAACCTTTTCCGGAGTGCATGCTTTTCTTGAATACTGTCGCCTCGAGAAGGATTGCCAAAATGGGATACTTTAGGCCCTGAGTTTGGTCCGGCTCCCTACATGACACAGACTAAGATATGATGCTGATCACATATTCATCTGTCAGATCTACCATTTACCATGATGTTCAATGTTTTCCTTTTCCTGGCTACGGCATCTTCAAAAGGCGCTTGGAAAAGCTGCAACCTCGGGCTGAGCGCAATTTCCTGGGGAATCTGGTCGCAGCATACCAGCCTCGAGATACGAGTATTCGATTGGTGCCTGGCATCATTGCGCCCGGTAACACGGGCATCTGGTCAGCACACCCGGAGAAACACAGAACAAGACGACGATTGGCGATGCCACCCTTTCCGTTCGGTTGCCGAGCGGATTTGACACATCTTATTTTCTACAATTGGCAACAATGATCCACTTGCAGCCGTACTTGCCACCGTGCGAGCGGTACAAAATCCAGCACCGCATCCATCAACGGTCGTATTTGGAACGGAGATGAGCTTGTTAGCATTGTATCTGAGGTGCCATACTGGTAATCTCATCTGGGCGCCCAACCCACGGTCAGAGGCGCTGCCTTGACAAGGCAACAAGATCATTCGGAGCAAGCAGACTGCGAAGAAGGACCACAGGAGCTGTGTTACGTGTCAGTCAATATGATACAGTTTGAGGCAATCTGAGGGGCTAATACGCCTGATGGCATTGCTGAGAGGCATTCGAGGTGAGCCTTGCCATTGAGATGGCCTGAAAGGTCTGGATGAGCCAGCCTGGACAGAGCCCATGCGCAAGCAAACCACCCATAGACTACCAAAAGAGCCTCATGCAGGTCTTGCAGGACACGTACCCGTCCGATTGGATACAAAAGTCGGCAAGCAACCCCAGGTGATCAAAACTGGACACCCTCAACTGCCGAAGACCACGCGGGCCACGCATGGCCGCTTGGCGTTCGACTTTGGCGAGCATCTCGGGGACGGCTATAGTCGACCATTGGATCGAGGTTTGCCGCCAACATGCGGGCGCTCGTGTACTTTAGTCGAGGGTGCTTTCCTGTCCAGAATGGAGACGAAGGCACAAGCACAGAAGACTGGGTTAGAGTGTGGAATCGCATGCGCACGGAAGGATGCAGAAATCGAAGGGGGGAACGGGGTTTCGCTTATGGAGGCCGAATGAGGAAATCAATCCTAGGGCGGCAATCATGGGGATTCCGAGTGAGTCCTGTCTGGTCTTGTGAGTCGAGTGGTGTGGTGAGGATGCGGCGGCTGGTTGCGGACGACCAAAACGGACCAGTTGGACGTTTGCTCGTGCTGACGGCAACGTCGCCGTGGCTTGCGAGTGCAACCATCAAGATGCATTTGATGATTGACGGCAGAGGCGGAGGGAGGCGTGGGAGAATTCTGCGCCACAGGCCTCGATGTCTGTGTCTCTGGTGGCCAGGGTAAGGTAGCCATGACAGGTTGCCGCGCCGCCCACCGGCACTCGGGCGGCCCACACGGTCCGTCCGTCGTCTCTACCTAACCTCCCCCTCTCCCACTTCGCCAACTACCTTACGCGCTGCCCTGTCCATGGCATGCAGCCTGACGGCCACCCAGTCCTTGCTCCGTCGATGCCACCATCATTCGTACCTTTTCTAGTCTGGTAAAAGCCTTACGCGTCGGCGTTGCTTCTGCCCTGCCACCTCCCGCGCGTTTCCCGCTCATAACATGTCTCATGAAAGCCACTCTCCTTCCACTCAGCTGTCAATCTCCCTCTCCTTTTCAGCCTCGTCAGTGTCCGTTTGAGGGGGCGCCTAGCATGTTTCCTCATCAATGCCATTCCCGCGATCAACACCAAGGTCGCCAGCGGAGGAGGATGTAAAGCACATCCAGCGGCAAAGCCCTCTTCTCAACCTCCCCTCCGAGATCCGCCTTGTAGTCTATTCCTACCTGCTTCCTCGCAACACGGAAATCTCGATTCATCCCATCACTCGCAAGTCCAGCAAAGGGACACCGGTTCCAGGCCACTTTTGGGAGCCCGGCGTCCGGGCCGTCGGCGGACTATGGCTGTCGATCCTACTCGTCTGCCGCCTCACGCATGATGAAGCGGCAGACATTCTTTACGGCTCCAACCGCTTCCACTTTTCCATGACCAGCCGGGAGCGCATGTGGTACTCGCTCAACCCGCAGTCCCTCAACAAGCCGTACGCCCGCGGCCTGCCCATCAACACGCTTCGCATTATTCCGTCATCGGCTCTACACCGCATGCGCAGCGTCTCAATCCGCATCGAGGAAGACATCAGCCGGCCAGACACGTACCGCCGCGTGCAAACGTGGCTCGCAGAAGCCGTCAGCCGCTTCGTTGGAGGAGCAGGAGCACCGCCTGTGTGCTCTTCACCAACGCCTCAACCACAGCAACACCGCCTGCAAGAGCTGACGACGACGCTTGTCTGTGGCGAGTTTTCCTATGGCAACTTCGCCGTGTTCAACTCGGGCGAAGTGTATTGGGAGTTCCGGCCAGCGGCACCAGGCCCAGCTTCAGCCGCTGCCTGTCTCTATCAGTTTGTGCTCGAACCGCTGGCGCAGCTGCGCGGCATCAAGAATGTCGACATTCAGGGGCACGTCAACCCGGCGTTTGCTCAGCGACTGGCCGAGAACATTATGTTCGGTGGCGACCAGTCTTCCAAGCCCGACCCGACAAGCCAAGGTGATCATGGCCACATTCAGGAAAGCGAAGATGGTCCGGGCATCCTCTGCAACGGTGTCCAGCACTTGCGTCCGGGAAAGAGACGGCGGCGCGATGCCGCTGCTGATGGGGAAGAGGCTCCGCTGGTGCGGCCGAGCAGGAAATTCTTTGAATCGGTGCTGGACTGGGGCCTAACCAGCCTACACGATCCAAACGCAATGGAAATGGACGAAGAGGAAGACGACGACGCTGGTGACGAGGACGAAGCGAAGCGAGAAACTCGAATGCCCCAGGCCTCGGCGCGGATGAAGCGGCTGGGGTAGGGGGACTGTTTGTGCAAATGGCAGCCTTCTCCAACAGATGGCATGGCGCGACTCGTGAGGGTCAAAACCAAAGCTGTCATTCACCCACGGCGATACTCGGGAAGCGGAGATTCGCGACCAATTTTGCACCCGAGGAGCTGCCATTTTTTTTCCGCTCCTACCACGCAGCGAGAAGAAACTATCGATCTGCCCCGCCCATCTGTCTCTCAACATGTATCCTTTCTCCTTGTTCTCCCAGATTTCGCTTCTTGTATCTACTTCTCCTTTCTTCCAGGCGCTGGACGGGCGGAGGCACCATTCCAGACATCACCATGTATCTCATCACACATGTTGCATCTCTTCTTCTATCCTCTTCCTCAGTATGCGGAGGGTCTTTGAGCCGGCGTTTACGGGATCGGAGCACAAGGAGCAGCAGCAGCAGCAGCACACGGACTCGTGGGTTGAGCTGGGCTGGTGGTCAATCTGAGCCAAGCGGCTTGCTTGGATAGTGACGAAGCGACGAGGTATACAGACAAATGCACAGAATGAATACATGCCGGCGATTCAGGACACCAGCTAGTCTCTGCAAGTGCATCCAGCCAGATATACTGCCATCAAACACCATCATACTCATTCCCATCGCGCCCGCACCGCCACAGCAAAAAGTCTCGGACACGCCGTACATATATGCAATACACACGCTAGCGCTATTCCATCTCATCCCATCCCATCTCATCATCTCGAGTCATGAGCAAGAGATAAGGTCTCGGCCATTTTAAGTCTAGCTACCTAGCCCACATTTACATACGTACGCAGCTCAAGTCAAATCAAGTCAGCCCAAAACCAAGCCAGGCCCGACGTGACCTGACCGGACCCGACTTGACCCACCGACCAGGCAGCCGAAAGCTTAACTGATGCTGTTATTGCTTTTTGGGCGCTAGGTACCCAGGGCGATAGGTAGTGATGGAGACTTTTGTTGGTGGGTGGGAGAGAGGGAGGGCATCCCGGGTAGAGACTGGTGTTGGACTAGGTTGGTAGGTTGAGCTTTTTTGACTGCTGTCGCTGATGAGTTTGTGGGTGGACAGTGGGTAGATTGACGGGCGGGCGGGCAGGTTGATGGATGGATGGATCAATATGTCTGTGGCGTGAGGAGAGGCATAACAGACTTATCGAGCAGGTCTTGTGGTTAAACCAGAGTGCCTACACGATTTTCTCATGAACGATGATCCAACACGTCTGCCCGCACGTAACCTGTCCCGTCCCCCATCGTGCACTCCATATCCTCGGGTCCATTTCATCCATCTCGAGGCTGCCTACGTGTCCTGAAAAACACGAGACCAGGACGCCCGGTGCGGCAATTCTCCATACAGCGTCGAAAAGATGTGACGACTTACTGGCAGGACAGGCAAAGGCGAGGCGAGGCCGGGCAAAGCAAGGAACAACCGCACATCATGGATTGCCACCAGCAGGCAGGCGAGATGAAGATGCAGCGTGCAGCGCAGCAGTAAAGGCAGCGGATCAGAGGGGCCTGTGTTCTTGGCGCAGGAGAGGGAGTGGGAGAGATGGCTGAGATGCGCTGCAGCAGCGGAGCGAGCGCCCATTCACCCGCTCTCCTGTAGCTAAGGTAGGCCCATCGGACGTACGCATCGAGCTGCCGGTACGTTTACCCTCCGACAACTCTTATACACAGCAGTGGTAATGGTGGTGACGACATCCCAACAACCCCACGCCGTACGCGCAAACACTGCTACGAAGGACAGGGCACACGCATTCGAGACGATGCGGAAGAAGGTCAAACTGTGCCAGGAGAATGCTGGAAGAGGCGTCACAGCGACATGCGACATTCAGCGGACAGGCAGGCATGGCTGTGGTCGAGTGTTGGAGGGCAACAGGACGACGCGCGGCCGGTGGATACATGTACGCAGCAGCGGACGGAGCGTGGCGTGGGGCGCAGACAGACGGGACTACGTACATCAGCCAGTGCAGTTCGGACGGAGAGACGCAAGTCATTTCTCTTGACAAAAGGACGAATGGGTGGGTGAGTGGGTGGCGGAGACGACATGTGGTGGAAACGCTGAGGTTTGAGATGTATCCATGTTGTGTGAAGTGGTATCTTCATCGTTGATGCCTGATTTATCGAGGAGCCGATGCGCCTCCCTGCCTGACCCGACCACTCTCTTTCTCCTCTTTATACTTCTCCGCTCTTCTGAGTCATTGACTATATCCATAAAGTCATGTTGAAAGGAAAAAGAAGAAGGGCAAGGCCGACATCAGACCTGGACGTGCCATAAACAATTACTCCCTAGACGCTATCACAGTGACTTGGTGCATGACTGCCTCTAGATCCAGCCACAGAGCCAAGAGTCGCCATTTGTTTTGACACACATGGTAGGAGAAGAGGAGAATGCGGGCGGGATGGAGCAGCAACTCCGCCCGGCTGCGCCATCCTGTGCGGCAGCAGGATCACACACCGATTTGTCTGTACTCCGCTTTGGCGGCAGTCAGACATGTCGTTGTGTCTCGCTTTCTAAGAGGAGCCGGATAATTCATGCGCGCGGACAGCTGAGCGGCCATGCACGCAGCCTGGTTGTTTCATGTCCACTTGCTCCGGGCGGAGAAGATGCTCATTGAAACAGGTAAGAGTCCAAGGAGGGCATTGATGAAAGCGCATACTTTATTCTCCCTGCTCCGCGCTGTTGTAATACTCTTCATCCTCGGCGCGCAGAGCTTCTTCGAGCTCTTGACCAAAGAGGAGATTGAAGACGACGACAAAGTACACATCGCCAGTGGTTCTGTTTTTGAAGACCCACCGTAGGGTGTGCGTCTTGTCGTCAATGTATCGCAGCACGCCAAGCGAGAAACCAGGCAATCTGAGCGCGAATTCTGCACATGGGCGTCAGCAAGTTTCAGGACATTCGCAACCGCAGCATCGACTTACTGTTGAAATCCAAATAAGGGTTGGAAAAATCACCCTGATATGCCCTGCCCTCTTCAAACACAAACGCCTCTCTATGCTCCCGGTCTAGAAACCATTTACGCCTCTTGTCTGCGTCTGCGGGGAGACTCAGCCCCTTGCGGACTTGTTCGCCGTCGCCATCGCCGCCCTCCGCCAGCGCCGGGGACTCGTGAATGTCAGGGACGTCACCCTGCTGCCCGACCTTGTCGCCCACGCGCAGCACGAACCAACAGCTCAATGCGGGGCCGTACAGCCACGGCTCGTCGGCATAAGCATCGCACTCGATGCCCGGGTCGATGAAGCGCTTGACGATGCCAAAGGCGTAGTTGAAGCCCGGCGGAAGACGATCGCGGACCGGGTGGTCAAAGTCGGGACCCCACACGCAGTCGGCGCTGGGCAGATCGGCCTTGGGTACGAAGCTGAATGAGATGCTGTAGCGGTCTCGAGAGTGAGCTGGGTCGTCAAAGTAGGGCGTCGTGGCGGGTGATGTCAGCGGCAGGCCAGTGTAATCCCGGATGCGCGTCTTGACCTTGACGCGCACGAACTCATTTTCGAAGCTGAGGCAGTCGGCGCCGTTGACATTGACGAGACGGTGGGTCGAGCGGTCGTACGAAGGGCCGGCTGTGACGCGGAGCTTGTACTTGGAGGTGAGGGCGTTGGGGTCGTCGTCGGCGGAGGCGTCCCTGCGTCGCTGGCGGGGAACAAGGCGGGGGTGGGGCTGCTCCGACGTCTCTGACTTTGACGGCGATGGTGTCGACTCTGAACCCTGGTAGAGGGAGCTTGGAGGCGTATCGTATTCTTCGGTACTAGATGCGTCGCTGCTGAGGTCCTTGGGCGTTTCTGCTGCCGAGACGGTGGGTTTCGACCTTTTGATCTTTGCGCTGGCCTTGGCCTTGGAGCGCGAGAGGGCGTCCTTCACCTTGGAGGCCATGATGGATGTGCAGAGGCAGAGCAGAACGACGATGTTCAGGAACAGCCGCTGGAATATATTAAGAGCAGCGATTGGCAGGATCCCGTCGTGGCTCACATGTCGACGATTTTCTCGGGGGAAGCATCGACCACAAACAAATGCCGTCATGGCAAGCCCAGTTCGCCCAACCCAATTCAATGCATCCATGTAAGCAAACCAAGACGTCGCCCAATCCCCCGGCTTCTGGGGAGCCGACGAGATAGCTTCACTCTAGCCACCTCACTTTTGGAATCGAGGGTATCATTATCGAAACTTTCTACCTACCAGAGCCAAGTTCATGAATAGTTGCCCCGTTTGCCGCCGCGCTTCTGTCTGTCAATGTGACCGCGCAGCGCCTTGCGCGTGTCTGTCAAACTGCGCTTGCCCTTGAATTTTGCCTTGCCCAGCGTCATCAGGAAGTTCTTTTGACGCGCCTTCTCCTTGTTGGTTGTGCTCTTGCCCTCGGCCATTTTCTTTTCCTTGCGCTTGGCCGTCGTTGACTTGTGTTTGTCTTCGCGGTCGGCCTTTGCCATGGCAATCTTTTCCTCCTTGGTCTTGCGCGCGGCTAGCGTCGCCGGTAGCTCGATCTCTTCCGCTGTCAGAGGGTCCTCTGCATGACGCGCGGCTGCAGCGGCGTTTTGACGTCGATGACCCGGCAGCTGGGCGTTGACTTGAGCCTGCATACGAAGCTCCTGCAGCTTCTGCAAGTCGGCCGGTGTCAAGATACGCGTCGTTGCAAGCTTGAGCGCGGCGTCTTCTTTCTCCTTGGCCTCCTGTGCGGCCTTTTCCTCAGCCTGTTTCTCATCCACTGCCTCTTGGGCCTTGGCGTCTTCGTGCTCCTTCTTAGCCTTTTTAGCTGGCCTCTCATCGTCCTCGCTGTCACTGATGTCAATATCGTCTCCATCGGCCTCGACGTCAATCCAACCACCAGAGTCATCGCTGTCTTCAGACTCGACGTCCCAGTTCTTCCACTCTTCATCCTCGGCTTCATCTCCCTCGTCAGGACCATCTGGGTCCAGGCCCTTCTCGATCCTCTTCTTCCGCCTCTCTTCCTCCTTCCACTGCTCGAGCAATTCCAAGCCCTCGATCCCTCCAACGGCGGCTTCACCGTACCGCTGCTCCTTCCTTTCTCCTGAGCGCAGGCCCATAGCTGCCTCCTTGCCCCTGTCCCTCTTCTTGAGCATGTCTGCGCCGACCTCCCTGTAGAGACTAAGCAGTCCCTTGGCCGCCATCATCACACCCTTGTCCTTGCTCTTGCGATACATGACCAGATCTTGCAGAAGCGTCTCGTTCATGGCCAGCGGTTGACGAACGCAAATTTCGCGGATTGCATTGAGACCCGCGGCTGCGACTTCTGAAGCTGCTGCTTCCGAGACAAATTCGTTTGCAATTTTCAGCATCAGAGGTTCAATGGCATCTGGGGGTACCAGGGCGTGTGTAGCTTGGGCAAGCGCGGCCAAAAATGACGTGACGGATGGTTGCTTTGGCGTAAGGAATTTAAGAAAGTAGGAGTAGAGGCTTATAATGGTCAGTTGGTGGAGACCGACTAAACGAGTCACCAGGTTCAAAACGAGCAGCTTTTGCTCGAGGTTGAGTTTAGACTTTTGGTTCTGGAGATGTCTGTTGAAAAGCGCCTCGGCAAAGCCCTGTGGATCATGCAGAAGATGCAGTGCAGAAAAGTTGAGCGGGTGCGGCGCCTTCTTCTTGCGTTCTTTCTGCAAGATGTCAGTCTGAGCCCAATGCGTGATGAGATTCTCCGTACCCTCTTGACCGTGGCTGCAGCCTTCTTGAGCTCCTTCTCCTTTTTCTTGGTCTTTTTGTTGATTCCAGCCTGGTGCTTGAGCTTGGCAATGTCGACGCCGTCCTCTTCGTCGCTGTCATCATCTGCGGCTTCTTCTCTCTCCTTGTCGCCGCCCAGGAAGAAGCGAATGCCACCGATAATAACCTTCTCATTTTCTGAAAGAGAGGCTTCTTTCATTATCTCCACAGCCCTGGCATCTGTCCAAATTTGCCTCTTCCACAGCTCGCGCGTAAGCTTCACCGCCCAGAGGCCTTTCGGCGATGTTCGGTCTGAGGTCAAGAGGTTGAAAAGTACGGTTTGCATCGTGCGATTGAGGCGGTGGTTGGTGGCCTTTGCGTTGGAGGAGCGGAGGTCGGAGAGGATTTTTTGAAAGAGCAATGCCCTGAGGGACTTGCTTGGAGTGGTGACGAGGATCGGGAAGAGGGCGTTGATGAGGCTTGATGGTTATTAGAATCTGCGCCATGTGATTCCAATTTCGCAGACTTCTCACCGAGCCGAATCAATGACCTCCTTGTTGCGCAGCAGAACCAACGCTCCCACGAGCTTGTCGCGAAGCTCAGACTCCAACACAGCATGGTGGTTCGAGAGCAAATCTATGAGTTGTTCTGGAAATTCACTCGTTTGTTTGGGGTAGCAGTCGGCTACATGGGAGACGAAATCTATCTGGTCGCGTAGCTTTACAAGGGCGTTGTCGTCGTGGGAAGAAGGGTCGTGCATGAAGACTTCGAAGAGGACCTGGTACTGGCGATACTGAGCCTGGAAATCATCCTCGTACGAGCTGCTTTATGGTTAGCTCAAGTGCGATATCGCAGAACATAGCCAGTACCTCGGGTCGCGTCGAATCTTGTGTTGAAGGTTGGCACTGCGACAAGTTAATCGTGGAGGCAAGACAGGGAATTTTGAGAGTGCATACAGATCAGCCTCGACTTTTTCGAGGGCCCCAACCTTGCGCTTGCCCATTTTGCCTTGAAATCGAGGTGAACCGAGTGGGACTGGCAATTGTTAGGACGTGAGTTGCGGGATTCAAAATTATTGAAGCCGACGACTTTGCGCAAAAGTTTTGCCGCGGCTCACCGCCTGATCTACAGCAGGGATATTTTCCAGGTGCAAGGGCCTTGGACAAAGCCCAGTCATCCATCACTCTTCACCTCTCTCGAACTGTCAGCCATCAACGAAAACATCGGAATGGACGCATGCCGATGATTTGGCTCGAAGCTTGACTTCTTCAACAAACGAGTGGTATTCTTTTGCACTCGGAGCAAACCCGATGTTATTGTCAAAACAACGTCGAATCATTTCATCCTCAGTCGCTCTAGTCAATATTTTCCCTCCATTATAATGCGCCCAATAGAGCATTTCGGAACTCTTTCAGCAGACATTCCATCGCCTTTGCACATTTGCATCAATTTTCCTACGACATTGGGCTTTCCGGGCATGCTCGAGGCACGAACTGGCTCACGGAGGGAAGTTCACTGAGTCTGTCGCCTGAAAAACGAGTTTCAATGGGCCAGGCATGTTGAGGCAACTCGCATCCATAGGAAAATTCAGGATTAGGCAAAGACAAGCGCAGATTCACAAGACTTCCGACAATGTGGCCTGGGAGCAGTAATGTACCACTTCACTATTGGTGCACACAGGGAGCACTCTTCTACTCCATGACTAGAACCTTAAAAGGGACCAGCCTCGTTAACCACACCACTGCGAGTGCGCTAGGAGGTTTTCCATCCCTCTTGGCATCCACTGCGACACAGTCGACAGGTCTCTTGACAAGTTACAACAAATGTCACAAATATCTCAGTCTCAGTCTGATCAGGCTACCTCGAGTCTCTCACCAACCAAGGTCTCTTGGTGAGCCATATACTGTGCGAGCATTGATGCAGTGCTTCCTCGCATGGCGGGCCGAGCGTGTCAATCCAACATCTAATCACCGCATCACGAGGCTCACAAAGAAGATTCCACGTTTACTCATCTTGAGGCATCCTACAGTTTCCAAAGAGCCGAGTGCTGCGTCCGACCGTCTTTCTCCCCAGTCAATACCGTCCAACAAGGACGTTCTCAGCCTGTCGCGTTACCGTGCCGTCTCAAATCTCGCGCCAGGCAAACCAGTCTCGCGACGAAGATGGTGGCAAACACCTTGGCCACCAACCCCGAGACGCCGCGGCGGCCTCTGGGACGAGGACGAAGACGACGAGAGAGATGACCATGTGGGCAGCGGTTAGGGGCAGCGTCGCTCGCGTCGGAATCGCGACACAACAAATGAGCATGAAGCGGCAGGGACGTCCTCATGCGGCTAAGCTTCGCCTCAAGACGCGATCAGACCAGTCCAATCCAAGCAATGCGCGTCACAGATCAGGGCTCAAAGCTCACACGCACGCAGAACATTCCCATCCGTGCGAGAGATGGCAGCCAAAGCCCAGAGCTGGCAGTGGTGGGAGTTTCAGCTCCATGACGAGGGCTCTTCCGCATCCGAACCTACTTGCCGGTTCGGTGAACAGACGATGGACGTCGGTTTGCTCTTGTGGGAGCACCGCTCAACGAGAGATTCCAAACCGGGCAGCCGGACTTCATGACGTACAGCGTCGCCACTAGCCCACATCTTCATCTACGAGGTGACCTGTCACACGCAACAGCAGTGGGCAACTGTCCCATCAAGAACCGTTTCTCTTCTCTGCCCATCTCCGCCGTGGCTCTCTTCTCTCATTATCTCATCCCATCAACCAGCGTCTGCCTTGCCACCGCCATGTCAAGTCCAACACCACCGCGCCTTGCGGCGTCCAACGCACGCCCCTGCCGCAGGTGCACGCCCCCGAGCCAAACACAGATTCTGCGCGCTAGCGCTCAACAACTTCGAGGAAGTAGATGGATGAAAGGTGGATCCGCACTGCATATGACCAATGGGCTGTGCGGGAGCAGTAAACCTAAGCCTCACAAAAAGAGCTCACGGCCGCGACCGACGCACAAGCGACGATCCCGAGGACCCATCAGGAGGACCCCTAGGCCCCCCAGGTGTCGGCAGAGGTAAACGGGCCAAGAAGACAACCAGGCGCGAAGGAGGGCACGGCGGGGGGTGCTTCGACGCCCCCTGTAGATGCTTAGGACGCGGCACGCTGCGGATGCAAAGAGGGACGCCTGTCGATGATGGCTTTGCCGGACTGCCGGGCGGCCAGTCGTCGGATGCAGACGGCGGTCTCTGGCATTGCTTGCACGCTCACTCGCTGCTAGGCGCCGATCTGGAAACATGGGCAAGTGCAATTCCACTGCTTTGCGACTTTTTCTACAACTGCAAGCAAACTCCGTTGATGGCAGGCAATGCCGATGCAAGACGTCGACGAGACCGGACGAGACACGACTGAGGAAGTGAGACGGAGGAAGCACAAAGGTCGGAGGTCGGAGTTGGTGCGCGAGCTTCGTTGAACAAGCAGTCCACTCTTTCTATGGAGCAGGGCGCAAATCCTATGGAGATGGCATGGAGATGGGGAAAGCGAACCGAGCGATGTTCATCCAAATCGTCAACCTCACACACGGCCCCCTTGCTTGCTCCTCCTCTCACAGCCGGCCTCTGCTGCCTGCGCATCCATTCCGCACCCTCCTACTCGTCGTTGTTATTCCTTCGTCCGTCCGAGAGAGCGTCGCTAGCGTCCTGAGATTGTCCGTTTTGCAGGCTCGTTCAGTACCGGTGTCGTTCTGCTGCTCCCTCTCTTTTTCCGTCGTCCATCGCCAAAATCACCGCTCGGCCGGCAATGATGTGCATTTCGAGGCCAGCCAGACCACCATCAACCAGCAACACTTCTTTCATATGGCGCCGCCACGCGTGCCGATGTTTTGGCGGTGGCAAGGCGGTGCAAGGAACGATGAGCATCGCAGCGCGGCGGAATGCGACGCTCGACCCGATGCCAGCACGGACATGTTGTTATTCGCGGACAAGAACATGGACCCAGGGAGCAGAGACGCGCGGGTACGCGTTCACGCGCTCTGTCACAGTCGTCGACATTCGACAGCTGCTCCTGCAAAGACTACCTCGTTGTGATGGGGTAGAGTCGCAAGTGCTTCTTCCACTGGTAAGCTCGATTGCAGGCAATGAACTGATGATTCACACCGCATTGTGAAAAGTCTGTTGGTGGCTTGCTGATCGTGTCGAATGGCCCGTTGCGCAATTGCGTCGTCGAGAGCGACATTCAACAAGGCGTCCAGCGCGTCGCGAGGAGCGGTGTCGTCGACAGGCAGGTAAGGTGAGGCAACATCAGGCAGGTCTGTCTGTATCTATGTGCTATACCACAAGCAGACAGGCTCTCTTATAGCACCACCCACTTCAGTGACGACGATGACGATGATGACGCTGCCGACGTTGATCTCTGAGCATCCAATAGTGATAAGACGACAAGGCGACAAGGCACACCAGCACTCCGCAACTCACATACATACAGTCGGTAAATAATTGACGGCCATGACATCAACGACGGCGGCGTACGACGTCGTCGCCAGCGAGCGACAGCGAATGGTGAGGCGAGCGCGCGTGCATATGGGCGGCGGCGCACTGAGTCGAGACACGCGCCTTTCGAGTCAGAGGCTGGAGCGTGAGGTAAAGTGGACGACAATCGCTGCTGGTGACGGATGGCCATTAGAGTTGTCGCGGCGGCGAGGGGGTTGATGTCGAGTCTAGATTTGCGCCGGCATGGTATGGCATGTGTTCGCAATCAGTAGTGCTGGTGGGTGCTGAAGCGGTGGATCGTACAGTACATCCAGGTACCCACCCATCAGGGGTCGAAGTCGCTAGGTTGTTCACCTCCTGCTCTCGCTTCTCTTGCCCGTCTGTAGTATGCTATACACGCAATCTTATGATCAGACAAACACTTCACAACAACTCTCCAATGCTTCGGCAAGAAAAGATGAACCAAGCAACCGCAGCCATGAAGGTGAATTTGATATCCCTTACACCATAGCGGCGGGAACGGCAGTGCATCAGCAGCAGCAGCAGCAGCAGCGCCCACATATTCGGAATCCAGCACAAGGAGAACAAAGCCAAAGCCAAGGCGAGAAGAGGTCAAGGTACAAAGCTGCTTGTACACATGTGGTGCCTCTTCTGTAGCGCCACCAGGCAAAATTTTTTTTTTTTTTTCTTTCTTTCTTTCTTTCTTTCTTTCTTTCTCTTTTTCTTTCTTTGGGAGAGCGTAACCAACATCAATCAAGCCTCAAACCCTAGCTAATCAGTCAGTCAGTGCACAGGAAGCAGCACGTCGCTCTCCTCGCCCTTCCTCATCCCTCCCCCTTTCAACTCCTCCACCTCCTCCACCTCCTCCGATTCCACCAACCACAACCCCCCCCCCCCCCCAAAATCAAAATCCTATCCCAATCCCAATCCCAATCCCAATCCCCACCCCCCAGAAAACCCGCACCCAAACGTCAAAACCATCCAACGCACAATGACGCAGCGTAGCCGCAGCCGCTGACGCGCGCACGTGTGGGGCGCAGCTGAGTTCAAGACACGCACGCGGATTGGGAAACGACGGGGGCGATTGAGTTTGGGATTTTCGGCGGGGTGCGTTGCGCGGGTGCGGTGCGCTGACTCGGGAGAGTTGGGGTTGGGTTGGGTTTGGCGCATGTGGGAGACGCGAGGCGAGGCGAGACGAGACGAGACGGGACGAGACGAGACGAGACGAGCACGAGGACGAGGGATGGGGGAGGGGGAGGGGCAGGGGGCACGCGAGCATATGCAGACAGTTTGCGTTTCTTCAATGTGTTTGGGAATAGGTACTAGCCGTTGTCTGTAAGGTATGTATGCGGCGGTACGAAAGAGAGTTGCCATCTCATCACGTACTCAAACAAAGTGGCCCAAAGGTGACGAGAAAGAAGCATTGTCCACATATGACCACGCAAGAAATGCGTCAAGTGGAACTCATTGAAAAAGCAGCGACTAGCCCATCGACAAACTCCAGCGCAAATATTCGAGACAGATGGGTGGGCAACCTTGAGCAGTAAAACAAAAAACGCCACCGGCCATGTGTGTAAACGCCTAATCCCCAGAGAATTAAAAAGTATCAAGACTTGAGTCTGCGTGTGCGCGTGTTCCCATAGAACCGAACGATTCGTGGCCGCCATGAACAAGAGGTCAAGCAGATTAGACAAAAACAAATGGTGGTATCAGCGACCTCGGCCAGGTCTACGGGAAAGGAAGAAGAAGCAGAAAGACGACAGCAAAGAACGAAGAGCAAGATCTAAACGGTACATCGACAATATAGGCACATTGCCGAGTAGAGCAGCGCAGCAAGCCAAGCAGGGGGGGGGGGGGGGGGGGGGGGGGGATTTGGTGAGCGAGTAATCAAAGCAAGCGCTAGAACGCAACAAGTTGGTAAGCAAGCGGCTCTAAAGAGTCCGCCCCACTTACGCGCGAGCGAAATGAAAGCGCGCGCAACTGGTTGGGCCGGATAGCGAGGCAAAATAGTACAGGTTGATGGCCGATGGAGAAGAAGGGCGCAAAGGGCCGAGCGAAGAGCTGGAGCGCGGTGTTCGTGGAGAAGGAGGCGCAAGGTAGAGAAGGGGGTTTGGCAAATGCCGGTCCCAGGATAGGCCGGCTGTCGCGTGCCAGATTGCCCGTAATCGGTGCAAGGTCGGGGCACTGGGGCAAACGGGTAACTCAGGCGACGACCATTAGCAAAGAGAATCGGCAAGGTCCGCCACCTAGAACGTGCTCCAGTTCCAGTCCCTGGGCACGCTGCCCACATAGCTGCCGACCTTGAAGGATGGCGCCTGCGCCACGGAGCTGCCTCGCGGCTGGGGAAGTTGGAGACCCTGCGGCTCTGCATGCCCTGTCTGTGCGGTCATGCCAGTGGACGAGTCGCTTTGCGAGCTGGCCGAGCTGCTCCGGCTCTTGCGCGTGTGCTCCCACTGCCGGTACGCCGACCAGCAGTTGTCGCACGCGCGCGACGGCGTACCGTCCGGGTGGAACAGGGCGTCCTGGTCGAGTTTGATTTCGTGCGAGCTATGCTCGTAGCAGAAGATGTCGCCACAGCGTCGACAGTGATGACGTCGGCAAAGCAGCGAAAATGGCCGACTGCAGCCCTTGAAGTTGCACTTGATGGTCTCCTCGTTGGACTATTGGCACGCGTTAGAAGCTTGAACTCGTGGTGGAATCATGCTTTCACATGCGGCTCGCGCTGGGAAGGCCAAACAGGCCATTGCGCAATTCAAGGCGCACCAAGAGCACCATGATGGCGTGCCCATGATGGTGTGATGGCGGTGCCTTAAAAGGCAGGTCGAGTCCCGCAAGCAAACTAAGCCACTCACCTTCCAGTGATTTCTCGAGGGAGGACCGGTGACCGGACCAAGGATGATGCCCTCGTCGCTCGCGATCCTGTCAATCTCGGAGTACGTCGTGCTGAAGCTGTCGATTGTGCCGCGCCTCGACCCGTCAATCGACTCCTCAGTGGGCGAAGAAAGAACCGAACTCCTCGGAGGAGAGGACCGTTGGGGACGCTCCGTCGGCCTCAGAGCAGCGGGGATGTAGAGGGGGCTCTTGGGTTTGCGCAGCTGGCGCGTGTGCAAGGCCAGATGATTTGGGACATGAGTGGGCGAAATAGCAGCAGGCGTCGCAGTGCCAGAATGCGGCGGCGAGGTATAGGGGTTGTACTGGACGCCACCGCGGTAAGGATACTGTTGCTGCTGCCAGGCGCTGGGCATGGCAGATGCTCTCGAGATTCCGGTGGCCATGGTGGAGGGAAAAAGCAGAGGCGACTGCAAGGACAAAAAGGCGTGGCGCTGGCAAGAAGGCGGGAAATTACGGGCGCCGGGTCAAGGGTGGCGGCGTGTCGAATAGAGGGAGGGCGTGGTGTTGTTTGTTGAGTTGGCTCTGTGGAAGTGCTGGGTCAAGTAGGCGTAGAGGAAGACTGAGGACCTGGGACGAGAGAGAGCGGTCTGCAGCGGTGGGCGAGGAGCGCGAGTGATAAGGTGGTGATTGTGATTGGGCGAGGGGACAAACGCCGGGGGGGGGGGGGGCACAAGGGAGACGCGGTGTAGGGGACGGATATGCAGGTGTCGAGCCGGTGTGTGGTGATGATGCAGGCCGATGCGGGCAGAAGGGCGAGTCTAATAATAAGGCTCAGGCTCTGGCTCAGGCTCTGGCTCAGGCTCTGGCTCTGGCTCGCAAAGAGCGAGTAATGGCAATGTCGAGGAGAGGCTGACGACGATGGGGATGCGCACCGAGAGCAGCCCCGAGCCTTCACTAAGGGACCGGCGCTATTGGCCGGCCTCCCCTGCGCTGCACTGCGCTGCCCTTGGCTGCCTGCCTGCCCGCTACTGTATCTACTCTACTCTACTCTACTCGACTCGACTCCACTCCACTCCACTCCACTCCACCCCGTGATTCCGCTGTAAACGTTCCGCCGAGTGGGCTGAAGATGGCTGGCTGGCTGGATGGCTGACGGTTGCTGGTCTGGTGCCGTGGATCTGTCTGATGCCATGTACAGTAGTAGCGAGGGCAGACTGGCTGGCTGGCTGGCTGGCTGGCTGGCTGGCTGGCTGGAGTTAGGTTCAGTTGGCTGTCGATAGGCGGCCAGGCATCCCAAAGCGAATAACGGCAATCGCTTGGCTTGCGTCGCTAGCTCCGGCCCACCGCCCTAGCCAGCCAATGGCAGCCATCTTCTTATCGGTCGTCGCTGATTGGTTCGACAGTTTGCAACAACCCAAACACTGCAAACATGCCCAGCCTCAAATCAGCCCAGCCCAGCCCAGCCCGTCCTTCTTGCAACCTCAGGTTCCTTGTCGTTGTTCCTTTTGCCGTCGCGTCGGCACTTCGGACCTCATCCCAACTCAACGTCCAAACCGTCTCGTCTTGTGAAAACGCGGGGAACGGCCGACTGTCAGAATGCTTGAAGCCCATACAAAGGCGCGACTGCTATGCTTGCCCCCCTCCTCCCCCCTTCCTAACGCTGCCCCTGGGGTATTCCACTATGCGCCTGCCTTTGTGACCATCGCATCTCTACGCGCCGCCTTCCCTCCTTGTCGTCACGATTGTGCCTTTTCTTCTGAACTTTTTTTCCTTCAATTCTCCTTCCGATAGTGCCCGCATTCCTTGACCTCTCCTTTCGTCCTACCCATGGACCGCTTGCCCATCTCTCGAGTTCGGGAGAGTCCGTTGCCGCCACTCCCTGCCGTCGACCCACTGTCCCCGCAACAATGGATGACCCTCATGGCTGTCGCCGATGCCATCATTCCTTCCGTTGCGCCCATCGCCAATGTCGACAAGGAGAGTCAGCTGGGCCAATTCACTGCCCTGACCCGCGTGCGACAGCTCGCTGGTCCTTCAGTGTCTCCAGAGCTGCCCGCAGAGTTTCTAGCCGAATGCCCCTCGTCCACGCCAGGTTTCCGCCAAAATATCCAGCGCGCTCTGGCCGAGTACATGCCCGCAGACGTGCGCAAACTGCTCGTCTTTGTCCTCACCACCTTGGAGTCAGTTGCTGTGCGCCGTGTCGTGTGAAGCAGGCCGCGTCGCGCTGACAACTCAAACAGAACTCGCGCCGGTGCTCTGCTCTTGACCGGCTATGCCTCACCCTTCACTTCTCACCCCTTGCACATTCGAGAGGCCATCTTCAAGGCCTGGTCCACGGCCAGAATCTCTCAATTCCGAATGCTCCACATGCTGCTCACCATGCTCGTGAGGCAAAACTGGACAATGGCTAGCCCCACCCTTCCCAAGGTCTTGGGCTTTCCGCGTATTCCCGTCAACTATGCTCTGGGCAGGGATTTCGAGTATGAATTCATCCAGTTTCCTCCAGGCACGGGTGCCGACATCATCGAGACAGACGTCGTCGTCGTTGGCAGCGGCTGCGGCGCAGGCGTGTGCGCAAAGAATCTGGCAGAGGCTGGCCAACGCGTCATTGTCGCCGAAAAGTCGTACTACTGGCCCCCTGAACACCTACCCATGAAGGAATCAGAGGGATGGGGACATTTGTACATGAATGGCGGCATCATGATATGTAAGTCCTTTTTTACGATCCATCGCATTCCAGGCAGATAGCACCACCACCGCCACCATGGTTGGCCAGGGTGACAGGGAGCATTCAGATTCCCTTGAGATATGGTTCCTTGAAGGGATTAACGCAGGGGCTGTCCAACCGGCGCCACGCGGAGGACGTCAACGTCAACCCTGTGTGCCACGACTTTGGGCTACAAGCCTTGGACCCTAGTCTCGACAAGGGGCCTCAACGGTCAGCCCTACCCAAGCGACCATGTATCAAGGGATGCGCGACCAATCATGGACAAAAATGTCGTTTCTGGCGGCGCACATCCATCTTTGGAGCGGGGTTTCGGTCCAATGGAACCACAATTGATGCTGACTCTCGGTAGCTGATGAAAGCGCCATTACCGTTGTTGCTGGGCAGACATTTGGCGGCGGCGGCGTTGTCAACTGGTCCGCCTCGCTTCAAACCCAAGGCTACGTCCGGGAGGAATGGGCAGCCCAAGGCTTGCCCCTCTTTACGTCGGCTGAATTCCAGGACTCGTTGGACAGAGTTTGTGATCGCATGGGCGTGTCTGCCGAGTACGTTCGGCACAATCCAACGAATCAAGCTCTGCTAGAAGGCGCACGAAGGCTAGGCTGGGCTCACCGAGCAGTGCCGCAAAACACGGCGGGAGCAGAACACTATTGCGGCCAGTGCAGCCTGGGATGCTCGTCTTGCGAAAAGCAAGGCCCCTCGGTGTCCTTTTTGCCAGATGCCGCCAAGGCTGGTGCCAACTTTGTCGAGGGCTTCGATGTCAGAGAGGTGCTGTTCCAAGTCAAAAAAGACAAGAGAATCGCGACCGGTGTGCGTGGAGTCTGGACTTCTCGAGATGAGCGCGGCGGAGTGTCGGGACACGAGCGCAAGGTGAGGGAGGTCATTATCCGCGCCAAGCGCATCGTCGTCTCGGGCGGGACTCTGCAGTCACCTCTGCTCCTGATGCGTTCTGGGGTCAAGAATCCAAACCTTGGCCGGAACCTCCATCTTCATCCCGTCGCCTTTGCGGGAGCCGTGTACAGAGAAAAGGTGAATCCGTGGGAAGGCGGCATCCTTACGGCCGTTGTCAACGAATTCGAAAACCTCGACGGCCATGGCCACGGTGCGAAGCTCGAAGCCGTCAACATGCTGCCCTCGATTTGGCTCACCTTTCCGCCGACGACCAGCAGTCTGGACTACAAAATGTTTGTTCCGAACATGAAGCACATGGTCGGGTACATATCCCTTGCCCGAGATCGCGATTCGGGACGCGTGTATCCGGATCCGGTTGACGGCCGCTGTCGCGTATCATATGCCGTGTCCAAATTCGACCAGCGGCACATCCTCGAGGGCATCATCGGGCTCGCCAAGACTCAGTACGCTGCCGGCGCACTCGAAATCATTGCCATGGTTCCCGGTGTCCCTCGCTTCAAGCGCACCGAGGTTGAGACGGACAATGATACCGAGGGCATCAACGAGAAGAAGTTCCAGGAGTGGTTGAAGTTGGTGAGAAAGAAGGGGTTCCCGTCTCCCGAAATGATGTTCTTGAGCGCGCACCAAATGGGAACGTGCCGAATGGGTTCGACGCCCAGACAGAGCGTGGTGGACCAGAACGGTCAGGTCTGGGGCACCGAGGGTCTGTACGTTGCGGATGCGAGCGTATTTCCGAGCGCGAGTGGAGTCAATCCGATGGTAACTACAATGGGTGAGTGGTTTTGTTGTCTGTTTCAAGTATCAGGACTTTGGCCGCAAGTCTGCGAGAGGGCAAAATTCTTCAGGCTCAGGTGACGGCGTTGGCACTCGGCCGCGCAGCGATCTGGTCATTCTCGCCGTGGTGATGCGGCCTTTTTTTTTTAAAAAAAAAACTTCGGCACAAAATGACGTCGGAATGTGTTGAGAGGCGGCGGCAGCTGACTATTTATAGGCATCGCGGACTGGATATCACGAACCTTGGCGGCGAGCATGGCGACCAAAGAGCGCGAGATGGCGAGGCTCTAGTAGAATCGCACGGTCAACGTGACTGGTGGGGTCGGCGGGTGGGGTGGCGAGGTTTCACGCGGCATGAGGTGGTGTTGACGTGAGAGTGTGACGAAACGGCATGATACACGACGGGATGTAGCGAATTGTTTGTTTACGGCGAGATGTACGGAGGAGCGACTTTGCCCACAATGTCTGAGATGCGACAATTTACAACAGCCAACGGCGTACCTGCGTGGGCTCAAGATGCATCACGGGAATGGGCGTTGTCTTAGCTGGGCGACTGCAGTGGCAAAGAGAGTTGTTTGATAGTGAGAAGTAGCTGCATGCATTTAGCGTCCGACGGCAGCCGAAACACGTCACAACTTCATGCTCCTGAGGTGGTCACCATACTGGACGACTCCGCCTCTTCGCCTAACTGGGCAGGCGGGTGTGTGTGTATGTGCGTGTGTGTGTGTGTGTGTGTGTGTGCAGTCAGCCTGACGTACCACCACCTACCTGCAGCCCTCCGACCTCAGGGTCCTGCACTGCACTGCACCGCACCGCACCGCACCGCACCGCTTCCCCGCGCCCTGCGCCTGGACCTCCATGTCAATAAATTCACCTCCCTTCTCGGCCTCAAATCCCATTCTCGCCTCGTGTCCGCTTCTAGCAACCCAAAAAAGAAGACGAAGAAGAAAAAGACTTCTTTCTTCATGAGTCACAAATCCTCTCTATAAAAAAAAAAAAAAAAAGAAAAACCCCCCCACACCATCAACACCGCCGCCGCCATGTCACAATTCATCTCTTTCCTTGCGCCCACGCCCACCATAACAAATTACGACCGAACCCAACATGCCACGGAGCAGACGGCCGCCAACATGCCCCAGACTTTCAAAGACGCCATGACGGTGCGCGAGCGCGTCTTCGTCGAGGAGCAGAACATAGCGCTCGAAAACGAGTTCGACGCCGACGACGCGCGCAGCTTCCACTGGGTCGTGTACGCCTCCGTCGGCGCAACAGGCACCACCAACTGCTTCAAGCCCGGCGCACCGGCGGCAGCAGCACCAAATGGCGAGTCGACAACAACAACAACAACAACAACGAAGACAGAAGCAGACGCGCAGGAGGAAAGGCGCCGCAGCGACCCGTCTGCCCACCGCGTCGCCGTCGGCACCGTCCGCCTCGTGCCTCCGCCGCACCCGCCGCATCCCGCGCCTTCCGACAGCCACGCCCTCGACAACTCACTCGCGGCGCCCGCCACGTTTGCCGCCGCCGCCGCTGCTGTTGCCAACGGCACAGCCTCAGCCTCTTCGCCCAACGGCCACAACCATAGCCACACCATGACCGCCATCGCACCGCCATACATCAAGCTCGGCCGCCTCGCTATCCTGCAACCGTACCGCAAGCTGGGTCTGGCGCGACTACTCGTGCGCACGGCGCTCGACTGGGCCGCGCAGCACCCGCATCTGCTGTGTCCGCCGCCATCGCCCGAGGCCGTCGAGCTGGCCAAGGTTGAGGGCCGCGAGGGCGCGCTGGATGGCTGGGATGGCCGCGCCCTTGTGCATGCGCAGGTGCATTTGGAGAAGTTTTATGGCTCATTTGGATTCGTCAGGGATGAGAATATGGGGATCTGGGATGAGGAGGGGATTGATCACGTTGGTATGTGGTTGACGTTGAAGTTGAGGTGATGGAGGAGAGAGGGCTGTGCATGTTGGAACACGTGGATTTTTTCTGTTTTTTCTTCCCTCTTTTTCCCATTTTTCTTTGTCTTTGTCGGGCGGGATGGGAGAGCGGAGTCGCCTCTATCTGAGATATCCCCGGCCAGCTTCTACGCGCGCCACTTTGTTTTTCTGCTTCTTCTTTTTTTTTTTTTTCTTCCTCCTTTTGCCTCTCCCGCACAATAAAACCTCTCAACAAGTACTCACCTTACAACCCATTAGTCAACATAGATTCCCCTCTCCATGCTCTCACCCATCTTGTTTCTACCCGAGCCGATCACAAAAAAACATCACTTCCAAATCTTCCTCCCGTCACTGCATCACCTTCATGATCAGTACACATCTGATAGACGGACGGCATTTTGCATTAGTGTTTTTCTGTTGAAGAAGTGACCAATTCAATGATCAAAAATAATGTAAATCACATCAGCTTTTCTCGCCCCGATCGCCCGCTTGCTCCGTGGTGAAAACGCAAAGGGTTTAGCTTAATTTGGCCCTGTAGTGGCCTGCCTGCCTGCCTGCCTGCCTGCCTTCTTCCGCTTTTACCCTGTTAAAGGGTGACGCCGTCTTGAGACATCTCGGAGCTTGATGCTCCATATAATTACAGACGTGCACGCTTAGCTGCATATCTTTATAGATAATACACTCTGGCTAACCCTGACCTTAACCCTAATTAGGATATAGTCTTCCCTCACGATAACTTCACTCTAATCTCTTAGTCTAGTAGTGTGATGTTGAAGTTCTAGTGTTTTCTATGGCCTATAGTTTTACTAGTTTAGATTGTAATAATGCGGGAGCTAGTTGCGTGTAAATCTATAATTATATAGTTAAGGAGAGTTTATGAGCTTAATGTTTAAGCACTAAATCTAGTCTAAAGCCTTCTTCAATTAGCTTTGATTTGAAAGTGTAAACCTGAGATCTTCTCAAATGACTTAGAATAGAGATCAAAGTTTAACAGCGCGCAGGATATATAACTACCTCAACGCACGATGGTTAAAGACAGCAAAAACCCTACCCACCATGCCTTCGCACATAATTCTGTCAATCTTCATCTTTTTGATTAGCCATGTCATCGCCATACCAATGCCGGATCCGATACCACAAGGTTGTGGGTCAAGCTCCATGACCTGTTGTGCGCGTCGAGGCGAACCGGACCCTCATTGTGAGGAATACCCTGCGAGCGCCTTTCAATCTCGTAGCGTGGAATTTCTACCCAACGACGTATTCGGCGCCACTGTCGAATTCATTTCAACAGCAGTTACCACCACACCAGTTGGCGGAAATTTTCCTCTCGGTAGTCTCGAATTCACATTCAGCACGGAATTCAACCAGTTTCGAATTTTGTTTAATAGGGCGCAAGTAGAAGGTTGGATGCACTATCATTATAGAAACGCCAAAAACGCTAATGATTGTTCCTTCAGTACTGGACAGAGCTCTCCGTGAAGCCGCCAGTCGGACAGGCGCACGTATCGCAGGCATCCGCATCCGATGGGGTCTCTACATAAGGACCACGTATTCCGATCCAAATAGAGAATACGCTTCGCGCAACAACCCCGCAAGCTACACTATTGTCCGGCCGTCTCAGCGCGCTAGGCGAGAACTCTTTGATGATCATGTCTTCGGGGAAATGCAGATCATGGGCGTTTCAAGGGGTCAACAAATCCTTAGCACCTTTTACAGCCCCACACACCTAGCACAAGTACATAGAGGATACCGCATTTTTTACTCCATTGATTACACCGATGAAGATGGCAACATTATCACTTTCCAAAACCCTTAGGCGGCGGCGGCCGTTGAAATTGGATGGTCAAGCTGACGATGGTGCTGAGCCGATGTAAGAAGTCTGTTTACGGAGGACATGTTTTGAGGATAACAGAGTGAGGAGGACTGGGGGGTCAATAACGAGAATGCCAAATAAGGGCATGAGAGAAGTTCTGGCTTAATTGAAATTTGATAATGGGTGGGCTGGTCGACAACTTTTATCTGCGCGGGCTGCTGCTGGGATGAAGTGTCAAGTGGGGGAGGAAGGGTAGTAAGGAGGGGAGGTAGTGTTTAGTGATGAGGGAGACAGGAGGGAAGAGGAGCGAGGCGAAGAGACGGATACGACAAAACTACCCTCGGTCGGCGGCCTGTGCGCGCGCGCGCGCGGTCCACCCTAGTTTTCTACCGGCACCTGGCCTGCCTAATGATACCAGTAATACCATATAACTTTGTATGGTATTACTAGTATTGACGGGCAGGCCACATGCTAGTAGAAAATCAAGGTGGACCGCGCGCGCACACTGACAGCAGTTTAGTGATATTATTCATGGTGTTGCGTTTTAACTATCTACTACTCTCATAACTCATAACTATGTCCACTGCTCTCTTAATTCATAACTATCTATAGGTCCTCCTCATCTAGTTACTAACTATCTTCATCACTATTACTACCACTCTTCTCATCACCTATCTCACTATCACTACCCTGATTACTCTCACCAAAATTACTATTAACGTCGCTCTCCCTATCTGAGAATAGATACTCAGGAAAGATATCATCGCGCGGTACTCCCTTAGTATCACACCTCACCTACACCTTAAGATCCTAGAATACACCATCCGGCAGCTACACCTCTACTTACGCGTGAGACTTAGGTGGGAGAGTTGTGATACCTAGTACGTGGTGGTGGTGGTGGTGAGGACTATAGTGGGTAGGATAGGCGAGATGAGATGGTGAGACGAGACGGTCAGATGAGAGTGTAATTTTATAAAGCTCAGGCCTGAGTAGGCATGTAAGCTTACGGAATCACTTTCAGTTTATATGGGATTCTCATTTAAATTTGAAATCAATACGTATGGCGGTGTGCCACCTACAGCCTGGACCGGGCGCGCGCGCACAGGCGGCCGACCGAGGGTAGTTTTGTCGCTGCCGAAGAGACGAGAGATGTGATGGAGGAGAGAGAGGAACTCCTACTCAGTGGAAATTGGTGCGCCATTGGTTATGAGCGCTTGTCAGACAGGAGTGGGGCATGTAGGCGTGAGAGGAAGGAGATATGAGAACGGAAGGGGTGGGTGACGAAGGAAGAGTCTGCCAGCCGGTCAGGGCGGTGTTGTTGGTCATCTTTGGCAAAGGGGGATTGTTGAGTGGGTTGGCAGCGTGATGGCTGTGGAGGGTCTCCATGACGGTGCAACGTGCACGAAACATTTGATGATAGGATGATAGGATGACGATCTAAATGTCTCGAGCGCAAAAGACTCAGGTCCGATGATAGGAACAGCCTTGTCCGTGTATAAACGATGGTATTTTGCAATAATAGGGATGAAGTTGCAACGGACGATAGCGAACCATTTAATCCAGCCGCTTGTGCTTCTGCGTGTATGTGTTGCTCACAAGCTTTGGCTCTATCGCAGTGAACTGAATGCAAAGAGTGCCGGTTAAGGTTGTATTCAACGCGCACCGATACTTTTAGACTTCCCTTTCTCCATAGGACTCATGTCCGTATCCGTTGTCTGGAAAAGGAGGTGGCGTGATAAGGCCACACAGGGCTGGTGAGTGGAAGACTGTGTGGGCGCAGGATTTCCTCTCTTGGATGCCATGGGAAGAGAGAGGGGGGATGTGAAAAGGCTTAGAAAGGCCAAGTGTCGATGGATCAACAGCGAGGATGCTCCGTGTTCGAAACGCACATGACGATAACAGCATGTCTCTGGGGTGTAATTTTTCTGTATGCAAATTAGCCACAAAGATAGCTGGTATGCTTCAGAGAGTAATGAAATTTCCGAATGCAGCTTGAACCGATGCTACGCTGACCTTTGTGTTTGCAAATGATCAGGTGATTGTCCCCGACACGCAACAACAACCACTTACCTTGCCGAATTTATCCAACGATCCAACCTAGGTTCATCATTAGGTTGCTCCATCAACCAAACATAATGGGAATCTCGGCTAGCGCTGGCTAATGCCGCGTTCTCCACACTGCAGCCCATCGTCAACGTATTCGCTCTCGCACCCGTTGTGTTGTGAGAAGCACGAACGGCAGTATGTTCCATCCTCTCTTAAAACTATCCATGTTCCGCACCTCCACCGGCAAGTAGCGTACCCGCTCAACACGTCGGCAACAGCAACAGCCGCGAGCGTTGCGTGTAGACGGATGGCCCCCTATCCGCCCCTCCTTCCACGCGACCCTCTCTCAACCCGGGCGGGCTGGAAATCAACATCGGGCAAAATCGTTGGACAGTGCCGTCTCGCTCTTCCGTTCAATCCGAGCACCTCTCTCTAGGTAGGGCAGGGAAGCGTGTTGCCCACGTGATGCGAGCATGCATGGTGCCTGCCGAGACGCGGGAGCCGGCGTCAGGGACGAATTCTGTTGGATGGATGGCGCAACGGTTCCACGCGACAAAAGGTATGCAGAACAAGAACCAGGCAGACTCTACTGCATGGAAGAATGTGTTGAGTCGTTGGTAGAACGACCGCGCATGACAAAGGTAACGAGCAAGGCAAGGAACGCGTACTGAATTCTGCCTCCAGAGATGAGAGCTTTGTGCATCCCAAGAAGCTGTGTCGAATGTTGAACGATACTCTCAAATCTGAGTTGTTCACTGAAGCGACGACTTTACAGTCTGAGGCTGTCAGTCAGCATTCACAAATCCAGACGATGCCGCAAAACCTGCCAGTCTTGGAGCCACGCGCTGCATGAAGCTGATTCAGAAGAGCCAGTTTAAATTGTTTCGAGTTTTAAGGGCCTCCCCGGCATGCCAAATATCCTGGCGCTTGCCGCTGCGGGGATCGACTGCCGGCGCAGATCTGTAGTATATTGAATTTTGAGCTTAGTATACCAAGGTGGTTTCCAGAGGGGAAAGGTCAGGCTCTGTGACAAAGGCTTCTTTTTTTTTTGTTCATCGTGCTTTGCGAGACTATTGAGATGACGTTGACTCCATTCAAGGACACAACCAGAAGGATCTGCGTGGTAACTGTTCAGTATGGACGCTGGAGACGACGAAAACGTGCGGCGAAGAATGGTTAAAACAGAGGTCACAGATGTCGCCAAAGAAATGTCGTAGGCATGACGACGGGCGGGCGCGGTCGCCTTATTGTTGATAATGTTCCATCCTCCATGGGTAGGGTACCGGGATGGGCTCACATCCATGATTGATATGCATCGAAGTTTTGCGGAACAAATTGAGGCCGTTTCAACGAGTATCAGGGCAAGGAGCCTGTCTGCAACTGGCTTCGGAACAGGGAAGTCATTGTGCCGAGGCAGTCTCTGCCTGAGCATTTACCCATCGGGTCAATCCAGAGATAAGTCTCCCGTCGGGGTTTCGACACCGCAGTGCAAAAACCGATTCCGGGTTTGCGCTGCAGGAGGTGAGTGTCGTATTCTTGCCGCCCTACTTCAACGCTCTCCGACCTTTAACGAAATCCGGCAAGGTCCGAGGAGAGACAAAGTAGAAGCTCCAAACTTTGTCGTGTTAATCATTAGTTGGATCTGTTGCAAATAAGCGAATCTCGCGAAAGCAAACGTGTGACTGAGGTTTTTTTTTTTTTTTTTTTTTTTCCTTTTTTGGGAGCAAAGGCAAAATAAGCCCCAGATCTCGCCATGCCATTGGGTCAGAGGTTATCGGCGGGTGCACTCTCCAGATCGAGCAGATCTGAGTGGTCGGAGGGGACTGGAGGCGAAACTAAACATTGGACAGGGTAGATAAGGAGATATTCTCGACTTCATTGGTGAAGTCGATGTCTTGCAACTGCAGCTTTGATCCGGCGGGTGAGGTCAATTGCCGAAGCAAAAAGCATGTTGTCTCCAAGGAAACGCGGGGCAAGAGCTGAAGCATCAGGTTGGGCTCAAGAAATGATCCGGCGTGTTTCGAAATGCTGTAGCGCAAGTACGGGTTGCTTCTTGCCGCCCAACCAATCAGATTTGAGAAGAAATTATATTGGCCATGGGTATCGATGCCAGTTGCGTCGTTGATGTGATTGCGCGGCAAACAGCACAGGGCGCCAGTCATTTGGTTGAAAGCCACGCTTGCGTGCGAAGATTTCATCATTTCCTCGGCGCCCGAGCTGACCACATGAAGAAGCTGAAGAAGGTCAAACTGGCGATAGCGAAAAGCGTCAGTCACCCCGAAGACAGAGCTGTGGCGTTGTTGGCACGAGAATAGAACATTCAGGCAAGAGTCGTAGGCGCCGCGCAGCGGACGCGCAGCGGGCAGCGGGGAATTGTCAAGGATGGGAGAGCAGACGAAAGGATGCCCAGTCAAGTCGAGACCTCTGCAGGAAGCTGAAAAGACATGGACGAAGTGGGCGAGGTTGAGAATTGGGGCCGGGGCCGGGGCCGCAGGTGGCCAGTTGCCGTTTTGGACACGGCCCGGGGGATGGCCAAACCTAACCTAATGCTACCCGGAGCTTCCTCCACTCCCACTTGACTTCACCACCACCACCACCACCACCACCACCGCCACAACCTGTTCCTGATGGCGAGCGGTGCGCTGGAGAAGTTGCCGTGTGGCCCCATCCCCGTTGCCATGCTCTGCGCCCAGGGTGGCCGCGGCTCCAGCGTCGTGGGCCGCGCCATCCGTGATGGAGCACTATAGCTGCACTGTACTTGGCTCAGGTTCAAGGACGGCCTGGTGGGTTTTCTCCAGGAACAACGTGTGGTGTTTGCTGCGTGACTTTGGACCCGCGACTCGTGCCGAAGCATGCAACCTGGCCGGCAGCCGTGACTGCTGCTGTCTTTGGTTGTTGCTCTTCCTGCGCTTCCTGCCTTTGGCTCACCACGCCATAATTTGGCTTCCAGGACCCTCATACCATGGTAGGTACTTGACTCTGTCCATCTCACCTCAACCCACGTCCTCTCCCCCACCCACACCACATCATCATCTCACTTCCGCCACACCCCATGCTCTAATCCTCGCTCTTTGCGTGTCATCATGGCTGACAACGACTCCAAGTACTCGGCTCCCAATCCCCAGCCCGTCAAGGCTACGGGCTTTGATGATTCCGTCAACCCTTACCCCGGACAGCTTGACCAGAAGGCCTACATCTGGATCGCCGTCGCCGCCTCCTACAACACGGCCATCATTATCCTCCTTCTGGTGCTGACTCTGCAACGACACACCTTTGCCGTTCGCTTGCGCGGATACTGGCTTACCGTCGCCGCCGTGTGCTCCCTCCACGTTTACCTCACTCTGATCTTTCTGGTCTACGTCATCCGATGGTGGTACAACTGTACTGCCGAGTACTGGGTCATGGCCACGGTCTTTCCAGCGGGGATTGGTCTCTGGCAAAGTAAGTGCATGCTTTGGTCGCTCTCCGTGGGATACTTACACGGTCAGTGTCAAATGCGCGATTGGTCTACGTATATGAGACCCAGATTGCGCTCTTGAAAAAGCCAAGCTATGCGCAGCGGCGCAAGCACCCTTTCTTCCTTCGAGAACCAATCCGTTTCTTTCGTCGGTGGCGGACCCTTGACTTTCAGACCCAGTCCACTTTTCTGTTCGTCGCTGGTCTGACGGCGACGGCGGTCATTTCCGGTGTAGTTTTCTTCGGCTCTCGCAATTTCCACGCCAATTACGGTCTCTTTGGCAAGTGGAGAGGTCCAATCAAGTGCTTCAGAGGGCATGGAGAATGGTGAGAGAAATCTGCTTGCCTGATTCTCCGCAACTGACACAGCTCAGGGTTCCGACGATACTCTGGCAGTTCTTCTGGTGTTGGTTTTACGGGCCTTATCTCCTCTACCGCATCCGCAACGTCCATGATGCTCACTTGTGGGCATGGCAAACTAGGGTCATTCTGTTCTTTGGGTAAGCACCTCTGCCTTGGGCGTGACAGTTGGGCTTGCGGTACTTACTCCGGCGCAGATTGCCCGGGACACCGATCTGGCTTCTCTTCCTCTACTCGAACAATCCGACCATTGCCGAGATCAATCGGTGGTTTCCTCGGGCTGGCTGGTGAGAGCAATCGCATTCTGAGACATTGTGGTAAATGCTGACGTCAGCCTAGGTTCATCCCTTTCCTCGTGGCCGTCCAGTTCAGCGCCTTGTGCATTCCAATCTTCGATTCGTTCCATGAGCGGCCTCGCTTCTTCAACATTCTCGGTAGCTCGAACAGCAGCTTCAAATCGCCCATGGGGTTCAGCACCAAGACTAGCCGGACGCAGTCGCCAAGCCCTAATCGTCTCAGCGACAAGGAACTCTTCTCAAGCGCGGCGATGGACGAAGCCTTGGAAAACAATCCGCGACCCCTGCTCGATTATGCAGCCAATCGAAACTTCACCGCGGCCGATGTTCACTTCCTGCTCTACGTCCGCAAGTGGAAGAAGCAATGGTCCGGCGCAGACGGGCAGCCACGCACGCTGAACGGACGACAGGCACGTGAGAGATTCGAGGATGCCGCACTGATTTTCTTCACATTCGTCAACCCGACGACTTCGCGGGCCACGATCAATTTGCCTGATCGCTGCTTCAAGAGAGTTGCCAAGGCGTTTGAGACGTTGCAGTACGAGGCGGATGACGATGGCGGCAACTTCTTTACGGATGACCAAGTGGTGACACCGTGGGATCACCAGTCGGAAGAGAGTTGCCGACAGCATGAAATTCAGCCTGAAGACCGGAAGAGGCTGCAGGGGCTGCTCAGCTCTGAGGATGACTTGGCGGAGAGCATGATTCCCGCCGAATTCTCTCTGACAGTGTTCGACGAGGTGTACCGATGCGTCCGCGATGACTGCTTTCACAACACGTGGTGCAGGTAAGTAGGCGCTACTCGAACTGAGGCTTTGGGTGCTGACTGTGAGGGCAGCTTCATCAGATCGAACGACTTTGACGAGTCGTGGCGGTCGCTCAGCACGCTCAAGGAGACGGAGGAAACGCAGCCCATGACGCCGCAGCTGTCGTACAGCCCCAAACACGCCAGTTTCTGACCATCATCGATTTCATCATTTTCTCCGCCCGAGGTCAACCGCATGTGATACCCATTTTCTAAACGCTGGTTACAGCAACCAGGTCTTATTGCTCTTCCAACAGTCATTTTGAGTGCGAGGCTAGGGGTAATGGACGTCCGAGGAGGATTGAATGAGTCGAGCAGTAGGTGTTCAGCTGTACTTGCTACGGTGGAGTTTCTGGAAGCAGTCTAGCTAAATGTGGAGGATTTTCAGTAGCTCTATGGGGACTTGATATTTTGCGGGCGGAGATAGTACATGGCACGTGCCCCAAGTTTCGTGGCCGGGACGAGATGGAATGTAGCGAATTTTGAGAAGAAGTGAAACGCCAAAAGTAATGGTTTGTTTTTCTCCATGGCATGGCGGCGTAGGGCATTGAGATGAGAAGGGCTTTGACAGGTGTCAAACAAGGGCGGTGACAGGTCGGACAGGTTGCAACAGTGATGATGATGTATGTGTGTGTGGTCGACCGTGCGCAACGCAGGCTCCAGGCTGTCCTGGTGGAGACTTTCCCCCGGCTGATTGGCGCGCACGACGGGGAGATGTCAGTTGTAGCGTTCCTATCCAGACGTCGATGTAATGAGGCGATGGCAGTTTTCCTTGTCGGCCTCTCTGTGTATGTTTTTGTTTGAATCAACGTGTGGTGCGGCTTGGAAGCTTGGCGTGCTTGGCCTGCAAGAGCCGCTGGGATTAATGGGCGAGGATGCAGCCACCCGGACCAAACACCAATAATCGTCTGTTCAGATGGCGTCGTCGAGTCGGGTATGCAGGTGCGAAAGATGGATCATTGGCGACTACTTGGGTAGCTATAAAGCGACAAGTCGCAGCCTGTGTGACCATTTGCTGGAAACACTCGCGCTGGCACTCTACCTGGTGCACCGCGGCCACAGGCGTTGATTAGTTTTCGCTCCCTGGTTGCTTTTTGCCTCCTGTCTCTCTCTCTCTCTCTCTCTCCCTCTCTCTCTCTCTCTGTAGCTGAGCAGGCCAAGGAACACTCGCTCAAGCTGACGACGACGGCGACGGACGACGCGCTCCAAGTTCCGACTTTCTGCGGACTTGTTGCAGCGCTCCCTCCATTTTGCCATTGCGCCTGGAATTGACGTGCTAGGCAGCCCTCCTGGCCGCATGGCGTTTCCAATCACGCAATCTTGGGCGCTACCTTAGGCCAGCCCGTACGCTTCCGTCCTCTCGATGCTTCTTCACGACATTATAAAGCACCCCAACCAAGTCTACGAGGTGTTCCCATGACCCGCATCTCTTTCATCTTGTCCTACTCCTGCCTCGACACAGTCAGGTGCCTGCCTTTCCATCAGTCGAACTTCGACTGCTGCTGCAAGTCCGCTGTCGCCTTGATCTGAGCCTCCCGCCGCCACGACCACCCTGTCGCGTGACTTCACTCCTCAAATACCTACCTACTGACCGCTCCCTCCTTGTCTTTCTTTCCCCAGGACTCTCTTCCTGCGCTGCTGCTCCCACTCTCTTTCAGCTTCCACACACGCGCGCGCGCGCGCAATTCAACGAGCTCCTCTTATTCTTTTGCAATGCCTCCTCCCCACGCAACTCTGCCCGACACGCCACCCAATGGCCAGACCGAAAATGGCCATCTCCCTCCTGTCGACCACTTTCCCGTCCGTCCAAACATTCTCTACATCATGGCCGACCAAATGTCCGCGCCTCTCCTCAAAATGCACGACCCAAACTCGCCCATCAAAACCCCACACCTGGATAAATTGGCCGAATCGGGCGTTGTCTTCGACCGCGCATACTGCAACGCTCCGCTTTGTGCGCCCTCCCGCTTTGTCATGGTCACTGGCCAGCTTCCCCACAAGATCAGGGCCTACGACAATGCGTCGCACTTGAACGCCGATGTGCCCACCTACGCCCACTACTTGCGCAAAGAGGGCTACGAAACCACTCTGGCTGGCAAAATGCACTTCATCGGCCCCGACCAGCTGCATGGCTTCGAGAACCGCCTTACGTCGGACATTTACCCCGGCGATTTCGGTTGGTCTGTCAATTGGGACAAGCCCGAGGAGCGTCAGGAGTGGTACCACAACATGTCCTCAGTTCTGCAGGCCGGTCCATGCGTTCGCTCCAATCAGCTCGACTTTGACGAAGAGGTCATGTACAAGAGCACCCAGTATCTGTACGACCACGTCAGAAAGGGCGAGGCCCAGCGTCCGTTTTGCTTGACCGTATCTTTGACTCACCCTCACGATCCGTACGCCATCACCGAGGACTATTGGGACCGATACGAGGATGTCGACATTCCGCTTCCCAAGGTGCGCCTCGATCAGAGCCAGCAAGACTCGCACTCGAAGCGTCTGATGGAGTGCATCGATTTGTGGAACAATCCCGTCCCGGACGAGGCCATCAAGCGTGCGCGGCGCGCCTACTATGGCGCATGCAGCTACGTCGACGACCAGGTGGGCAAGCTGCTCAAGGTGCTCAAGGACTGCAAGCTGGACCGCAACACGATCGTGGTTTTCAGCGGCGATCACGGCGACATGTTGGGCGAGCGCAATCTCTGGTATAAGATGTCTTGGCATGAGCACAGCGCGCGGGTGCCCCTTGTCATCAATTACCCACCTCGGTTTTCTCCCCGCCGCGTCTCCGAATCCGTATCTACCATGGACTTGCTTCCGACGCTGGTGGATTTGGCTGGCGGGCGCATGGACACGGGGCTTGCGATTGACGGCGAGAGTCTGTACCCCGCGCTCTACGGCCACCGGGTCAAGGACGAGGTTCTGGGCGAGTACATGGGCGAGGGCACCGTGTCACCTGTCATGATGATCCGGCGCGGCCGCTGGAAGTACGTGGCCTGCCTGGCAGACCCGCCGCAGCTCTTCGATCTCGAATCGGACCCCGACGAGCTGCGCAACGTGGCGGAGTCATCTGAACCGGCCGTCGCCAAGGTGGCCGCCGCCTTTGCTGACGAGGTCAAGCAGCGCTGGGACTTGCAAAAGATTCACGACGACGTCCTGGCCTCGCAGCGCCAGCGCCGCCTCTGCTGGAACGCTCTCAAGAAGGGCCGTTTCGAGTCGTGGGACTACCAGCCCATTGACCAGGCCAGCCACAAGTACATTCGCTCCACCATTCCGCTCGACGACCTCGAGCTGCGCGCTCGCTACCCGCCCGTCGACGAGCATGGCAAGATTCGCATCACGGCGCACCCGCGCGGCAATGCTGGCGCCAAGGGCGAGTGAGCGCGAAGACAGCGCTCATCGCCAGACCAACGTCCTTTCTTTTTTCGCGGGAACAAAGATATCTTTGCTGCTGCCTGCCACGTCATTCAAAAAGCAAGCGAGACCGCATATTCCTTCTTCTCTCGACACCATGATGGTCGAGACCATGCAGCTGGATTTCCAGCGCCTTCATTCCTGCTTGCTTGCTTGCTGGTAGCCAACAAAGCGAGGCGTTTTGGGTGCTTTCTGTTTCCTTTTTCTTCCTCGTTCGTCTCAGAAGCCATGCATGCTTTCTTCATTTTTTTCTCCTCCCGTTTGCCTTTCTCATCATCATCTTCGGGAGTCTCAACGGCACACGCATCCAAGACATGATTCCCCCACCTTTTCTTTTCTTCTTTGTCGTCATCTGCTTGAAGACTGGAATTAACTATAAATTGGGCATTATCTGGCGGACAGCGTGGGCGTGCATGTTGAGAGATTGCTTTCATCTTCTACTTTTTCCCCTCTGCTTTGTTTTTCCCAGCGCTTCATTTCGTTGGTCACTTTTTTACGACAGCAGTTTGTAGTTAATAAAGTTAGCAATCGGAAGCGTGGGGTTTGTTGCATGGTTTTTTCTTTCGTCAAACTGCAAAAGAACAAAAAACAGCGGTGGCAATGGATGGGACGAGATCTTTGTTTGATACTGGTTTGTCTTTTGTCTAGTTTTATTTCTTCACTACAGCGGTTTGACTTGCCGGCGCATGCGTAGATCTCGCTCTTTGCTCCTGTCGAAATGGCTGTATCACTAGCGACGTAGGTGTTGTATTATACAATCTATGCATCTGCAAATACCATTTGCGAGACGTGACTTCCCCTGCAATTTTTGCGACACACTGCCGTCTTAGTCTGCTTTCTCCCCTGCCAGCTTCCAGCCCATCATTTCTTGATTCTTTCAGCTCCGGTACCCTGTAATCTGCCCTCTCTTCCTTTCTTGCGGAGAACAAAGAGAACGCATCACAACCCGTACTGGAGAGATGCGCACTAAAGGATCAGACAAGCTGCTGCCCGACCGCATCTCCATCCACCCACACGCTTGAACTCCCCCTTCCCCCGACATCCCCGCCCACACCATCACAACCTCAATCTCCGCCCTCTCGCCAAGCCCAAGCCCAAACCCAAGTCCAAACCCAAACCCAAACCCAAACCCAAACCCGACCCCCAATCTCCGCCCCCTCCCTCCCCACTCAAATAGTCAAGTCAATCACATAAAACGAACCCCCCCCTCCCTTCCATTCCCGAAACACCCCTCGGCGCCCGCACGCACACACACACACACACACATACCCATTCCGAAACGTCCCCGCAGCCTCACTGACGAAAGAGCTGGCTGGCTGGCTGGCTAACTGACTGCCAAGAAAAAGCAGGAATACCTTCATCCCAAAGAGGGAGGGACGGACGGACGGACGGACAGACAGACAGACAGACAGACAGACGGCGGCAGAAGGGCGGAGCGACGGAGACATGTCCGCCCAGCCCAA
Source organism: Phyllosticta citriasiana (assembly GCF_038021145.1). NCBI lineage: Eukaryota > Fungi > Ascomycota > Dothideomycetes > Botryosphaeriales > Phyllostictaceae > Phyllosticta > Phyllosticta citriasiana. The sequence continues at coordinate 813,121 of NW_027117281.1, read as the reverse complement.
CCCAACCCTACCCAACCCTACCCTACCCTACCCTACCCACGCGCCCGGACTGTAAGGGCGGGGGTGTAGGGTTCAGTTCGCTCAGAGTCAGTCGTGCAAAATGAATTGCATACTCGGTACGTAGGCACCTTATCTAGATATGTGTAGCCATCCCACGTGCGGCAGGGACGTGACAACAGAGTTTGGGTTTAGGGTTGTCGCGAACACCCCCAAAAAAATTTTATTAGCTAATACTGTAATGTACTGTGTACGTGCTGTACTATACTATACCGTATGCGCACTGTGGTGGAACAAAGGCCAATGAGGAAAGATGTGCTAAAGTATACATGTGCGTTTGTTGGATGGAGTGTCCGTTGATTTGTTTACTTTGTTGATTGGCTGGTTGGGGGGAGAGGGGTGGGGTGGATAGGGCTGAGGGACTGATTGATTGGTTGATTGGTTGATTTGGTGACTGCTGGTTTGGATGTCTGTCTACTTGTGCACGTGTGCTTGGAGTGTTGTGCTGGAGTATACATACTGCTGTAAGCTCTGTTAGAGTGGTCACGACCATGTAATGATTTAGCTCTATAGTACTCAACCTTTCTCAATGTATGTGGAAGTTCTTGTGGTTCTTGGGCGGGCAGCGGCATTGGCGGCGGCGCTATGCGCGGCGGCGGCAGCGGCGGTGCACATGGATGGATGGATGGATGGATGGATGGATGGATGGATTGACTACGTGCTTTGCTTTGTGAGGATACCATTTCTTTTCCTTCTTGGTCATTGCTGATGCGCTTCTACTCCCAGCGTTTTCGTTACTCGCTGCTGGGAGCCAGGATGATTACTTGTGTGCTGTGGCGGATCTAGAATATACCAAAGGTCGTGATGCGAGGGACTATTTACAAAGAGAAGGAGAGACTGGCAGGCAACCACAGCCAGCTTCAGTCAGCTTTTCAGCGTGTCTGTTCGCCCATATCTGCCCAGCTAGGCAAACTGTCATTCTCTCTTGCGCACCGGCTCTTTTGCTCCCTCAATGCAAGCGAAGACGTCACATGCGAGGACACTCGACAGGCCAACAGGAAAGAATCGCGCGGACACACACAGTTTAAGAAGAAAACAGGAAGAACAGACAAACACCACTCCTCCCATGGCCCGCCCGCCCCTATTTCGCCGGCGCACCTCCAACAGTCCCATTAATCCTGGCCACCAACCCATCCATAAGGGGCAAGAGTTCCAAGATGCGAAACGGCTTGGTGACGACGAGGTCCATGCCAGCCTGCATGGCGCGCGAGATCTGCTCGCTGCGCGCGTTGGCCGTCACCGCGATGACAGGCACGTGCCGCGTCAGCGACCGCGTGCTCTGCATGTGCCGGATGTGCCGCACACACGTCAGCCCGTCCATGACGGGCATCTCCAGGTCCATGAGCAGCACCGAGATCTCGAGCGGCGGGGGCCGTGGGGGCATTAGAGCGCTGGTGGGCGGCAGCCTGTTGGTGGCGGGCGAAGAGCTGCGACTACTGCTGCTGGTGGGCGTCGATACGGCGGGAGCGCCGGCAGCGGCAAAGTCGAGTATTGATGTTTCGAGAGGGGCCAGGGGTGAATCGAGGGGAGAGTCTGACGACTGTGGACGCGGGAACGAGGGCGAGTCGATGAGCGCAGAGGTCGATGTTGGCGTGAGTATAGGGGGCGTGGCCGCGGCTGCAAAGGTGCTGCGTCCCAGCATGGCGAGCGCCTCGCCTCCATGGCTGGCGACGAGGACTTCGCATCCGGCGCGTCGCAGCTGCTGCGCCATGACCTTCTGGTTGATGGCGTTGTCTTCGACAATCAGTACCTTGAGGCTGTGATAACGTGCGCGCGAGTCGGCCAATGGGGGCGTGACGGGCGAAACGTTCCGGAATGTAATTGGCCCACCCGGATGGTGGACTGTCCATGACGGGTCCGTCGGTGCCGTCAAAGGCATAGGATCTCCTGCGCGGCTGGAAAGAGTCGGCAGGGAAATGGGGCCGAGTTTGGACATGGACACTCGGCGGAGGGGCGCCGTGTGCATTGGAGAAGGGCGGATAGGTGCAATTGGCGCAGGAGTTGGAGATGGTGGCGCTACGTAGCGCCTGGACTTGACGTAAAAGGCAAACGTGCTGCCCCGACCCTCTTTGGAGGCCACGCCTATTTGGCCGCCTTGAAGTTCTGCACTGGATTAGATGTGTCGCCAAATGGCCAAGGGATGGATTACCAGTAAGTTCCCTTGAGATGAACAAACCCAGACCGCTGCCGCCATACTCTCCGTAGGTCTTTGGGCTTGCCTGAGAAAAGCGGTGGAAGAGTAGCTTCATTTCATCAGCTGACAACCCCCTGCCCGTGTCTTCAACCGCCAGCTGGAGGTATATGTCATCGCCTGGGCCCCATTCTTCTCCAAAAGTATGGTCCGGTCTATTCGCACGTCTAGGAATGTATGCTAGGTTGTCGTGTCCAGAGGAAGGTTTCTTGTGAGAGGCAGAGAGAAAGATAGTAATGACTCGTTTTTTGCGATCGCGGGTAAACTTGATTGCGTTGGTGAGTAGGTTGATGAGCACTTGCAAGACCCGCGATGGATCAAGAAGGACTGTGTCGATGGAGAGATCATCATACGATTGATGGACCTGCAGACTTAGGCGTATTCGAGCGCTGTTGAGTTCGGCTTCGTACATCTTGATGGCGCGCTCAACCAAGGCCGCGGGCTGGATGATGTCTGGAGATATCACGAGCAGGTTGGAATCAAGTTTGGACAATGTCTACTCAAAGTCAACAAGCATTCATGCAGGGTCCTGTCCATGTCTTTAACTGGACACTGTTGATCAAACCGATGAGGACCGCTTCAGTCTCTTTGGCCACTTTCCATTGTCGAGATAGCGGAAAGGCATGTGCTAATGTAAACTTGAAGAAACTTACAAGCTACGGCTAGTTAGCAAAGTGGTCGGTGAAAAAGATAAAGGGGAACTTACAATGTCATCGACTATTCGCTTTTGGTGCTGTGCACAGAGGATGACAGTTTGGGCGCTGTCAATGATGATTTCCTGCGCTTCCGTGTCCAGGAATAGTGGTGTTCGTGGTGTTCCTTCAGTCTTTGTGCCTGTTCACAAGAAGCGTCAGCCGGTGCTGGTTGGCGTGTGCCGAGATGATGTACCATGCCGTTGATATCTGAGCACCCCAAGAATCCCATCCGCGGATTGCAGAATAGCAGAAAGCTATACAACAACTGTTAGTAAACCGAGGTCAAAAAGCAATCAATAGCGAAAGAGTCATTGGTCTCGCTTGTTTGCTTTGAACGATCTTGCAAGAGAGCACTTGACTCAATTATACGCAATTCCCAGCCGATATGGACTGTGCAAGGGTCGAAGCTTACCGGATTTCGCATCTCGTGTGATGTCTATCCGTGTAGTCTTGGGTTAGTCGGGCTTCTGGCAGGACGATCTGGAAAAATACCATGTCTATAAAATTCTCGCTCTGTCTTTTAGTCTCCAGAGCATCCTCTAGTCGTTGCGCCTGTAGATGCTGACTCCACTTCTGGTGACTAATATCTGTAAGCCACCCGAGAATTTTTTGTGCTGTACCATTCTCGTCTAGTTCGGGAAACGCATTGGCAAGTATCCAGGAATACTCAATGACTTGCGTATCATCTTCTTGGGACGCCCTGAAAGGTCTCTTCACGCGAAACTCGAACGGGTCGACGGTCTGCCCTGTGGCCAGTTTCCGCCATTGATTCTCGACGAATTCTCGGTCTTCGTCGAGAACGGTGTACGACCACATGCCAGTGGGTAGTTCGTCGCCTTTCAACCCGACCAGATCAAGATACGCTTGGTTCATCCAGCGAGGTTCTACTAACGATCAGCCTTTGCCAGCAGTACATACCAGACAGTAACGTACGGCCATCGACTTGAAAAACAGCACAGCCTATGGGTGCCGACTCAGCGAGTGCAGTGAATGTGGCCTCACTCGACTCGGCTTCTTGCCTGCGTCGTTCAAGCTCCCGAGAGAATTTGTCATGTCGAGAGTTGTTTGCTTCCATGAGCTCTCGATTCCGGCGTTGCTCTTCTGGTACAATTATGGAGGCCACGGCCTTGACTAGACGATCATTGAGCAGCCGGATGAACACTTGGTAGTCTTCATCGTAGGGACGTCTGGGATTGAGTCCAAGCAATAAGAATCCTCTGATACTAGCGCCGCTCAAAGGAGGGATTGGAAGTGCTATGGCAGTAGTTGTGGCATCGTTGAAGCCTCTCCCTTCGGCCCGAATGTCCGATAATGGAGACGGAAGAGATTGGTTCTGGGCTTGCAGAAAGCTGGGTTTTGCTGATGTCCAAGCCCGTCTGAAAGGTAAAGCGTAGCCATGGTCACCTTCCGTGAGAGGAAAACTGGGAATGGCAGCTGGATGATTGCTAGAGATTCCTATGGTTCCTTCCAGAACGCACTGCTTTGGACGCGACGAGTGGGCGAAATCAGAGTGCTCTCTTAGATCATCCTGGCCATCTTCGTCACTTTCGTTGATAGAGTAGAGCAGTGCGAATGGAATATCCTGGCTGTTTGGTTCTAGACCCTCCAACACCAATTTCCAGAGCTCTTTGATGGAACTGGCCGCGGCAGCCTTCTCTCCCAGAGTGATGAGCGTGTTCATTCGTCTGACTCCGATGACAGTTGCAGTCGATTCGACAAACTCATCAAGCGCACCGACGGCGGTCCCGTCCGGACCAATGATGGGAAGCATGGTAAAAGACCCTACAAAGGTGAGTTAGTGATGATATCTGCATCTGGAGGAGAATTTGGCTGGAAATTCAAGGTGGCTTGACCGTCTTCGCAGGCCAGTGAACAAAGACCATGCGTGTGCTTTTGCAAATGGCAACTTACAATACGTTTCTTCTGGTCCAAATCTGCCATCACGGTCAATCATCAATTCCAAGTCCTGGACCCTGGTGGCCACTCCTTGGTGCATAGCGCGTTTAACGATGCTCTTCAGTGGCTGCCAGATTTCGGAAAAGACATGCATTGGTCCGTGTCCCAGCGCAAAAGGGTGTTTTTGTCCAATCAAGGCCAAGCATGCTTCATTGTAGAGCAAGCATAGTTCGTTGCCCCACAGGATCAGCCGAGGATCTGGACTGGCCATTATCATGACAACGTTTTGGCGTAGGCGATCATTCCAAGTCTCAATGGGACCCAATGGCGTTGAAGCCCAGTCGTGATCCAGGATGAATTTTCGGTAGCCTGACAAGTGTGGAGGAGGGTTGCGGGTCCAATCGAGGCATTGAGGATACGGCAAAGGAGTGAGAACCATTTCGTCCTCCGATGATGCGGCGGAGTCGGCCAAGCCCGCCTTCATACGCAGCTCGTCCACAGAGATGGTTGGAGAAGGAAGCGTACCTTCAGAAGACTCGCGAGTAGCCCTTGACCAGACCTCGGTGTCCTCGCTTTCGAAGCGGTCACCATTGCGATCGTCATTGGAGGAAATGGCACAAACAACTTTCCATTCCTGTCTCAAGATGGTGCTGATCCAGTACCATCCACCGAAGCTCTGCTTGGAGGCAGCGCCAGTCCTGGAGGCGCTTGCTCTTGTGGCTTCAAACTTGCCGGCCCAAGCTTCAAAGTCGGAGAGAGTGTTGTCGCATCCATCAATGCATGACAGGCGAGAGATGAAGTTCTCGAGTGCTCGGTTCCGGTAAATGACTTTGGACTTTTGGTCGTTATTGTGGGCATCGAGAATGAATGAGGGTCGTTCATCACGGTCGAGAAATTCGGTAAGGACTTGAAGGCCATCGGGAGCCGCTTCTTCTCGGTACGATGTTCGCCTCATTGCAACGAAGACACAGGCAACGGGAGGCTCGGCGATGGCGAGTTCAAGGGCGAGTCAGCCATATCATAGGTGCAAGCACACGGATTTTGAGCTGACGTAGGGCGCGCATAGGGACAAAGAAAACGAGTCTCGGATTCGAGATGTTCGCAGACGTGTGAGACATAGATGTGGAAGATGGAGCAGATGCGCTCGTTGGGCGGAAGGCACTGCCGCTCCATTCCTCGAGAGCGGCTTCCATTCGGTACAGTAATGCAATGTAGACAAACCCACGGGCCGTTGTCGGGTGTAGAGTAGTAGATGATGTCGACAGGTGTTGAAGCAGAAATGCAGGTCGTCAAGCCTTCTTAGCACATCGATGCAAGCAAGGATCAAAGCGAAGCGTAGGGCGTCCAAGGGACAGACGGGAGTTGCATGCTCGGGGCCAGCCAACAAACAGGCTCGCGGCGGAGGTGTCAAGTAGGTACCGGTAGTTGCACCCAGATGCCGCCGGCGGACGGCCCCCTCCGCCTCCGCTCGCGATCCCGCCCCCGGCCTCCACTGCACGTGACAGCCCCGTCCATCGACTCTTTGCCCTTCCAAACCACACGCCTTTTCTCTTATCCACGCATGCACTCGCCATTCTTTCTTTCTTGTTTTTGTTCCACCGCTGCATCGAATCCTTTGCCGACTCTTGATTGCGCTCGTCACGAGGCGCCCGACGCCCCATTGCCCGACTCCACCGCCGCCTCCCACTGCTTCTGGTCACCTCATGGAAACAGCCTGCATTTCGGCTTTCTCAGAAATGTCGCCTTGCTCCGCTTGCTTCTCTTGACGGCGGCCATTCAAATAGTACTTGCCGTCATCTTTAACACCATTTACCATGTCCGTTGAGCTCCGTCAAATTCTTCATCGTCTGGGTCTTGATCGATATCTGTCAATTCTGCTTGACAACGGCTTCGATTCCTGGGACGTCCTGTGTGACATAACCGAACACGATTTGACGCTGCTCGGTGTCAAGTTGGGCCATCGCCGCATTCTCCAGCGCGAAATCGCGTCATGTCGAGGCCTCCAATTCGATCAGCATGCCGGCTCTGAAATGAATCCTCGTGGCCGAACTCCTCCGCCACTGCACCGTGGAAATGACCACGACGCGCAGCAATCGACCCAGCTAGACGCTTCCGATGCGAGGCAGAAGAGAAGATATCGAAGAAAGCCTCGTCCCGATGTCCACGCCCCCAAAAAACCAAAAACTGCCTACGTCAATTTTGCCAACGCCCAGCGGAGAGACCCCGACTTTACCAGCCTCTCCCTTTCCTTTGAAGAGTCTGCTCGTGAAGTTGGCAGAAGATGGCAAGCCCTAGCGCCGGATTTGAAGCATGCCTGGGAACGCCAAGCCGCGCAGGCTTTTCAAGAGTATGAGGCCCAGATGGATGAGTACAAGAAGACCGAGAATTACCGACGATATCAGAGCTACTTCAGGCATTTTCGACAAGATTCTGGGAACACTTTGCGTCAAGCACCACCCAATGAGCCTGCCTGCGAGACGAGCAGCCACTCTTCTGACAGCATTGCGAGCTTGAATCTTCAGAAAAAGCCAAGACACGATTCTACGCACTCGGTCGTTGAGGATTGCCGTGCTTCCGTGGCATTGGCCATGGAAGAGCTCAGAGCAAAAAGGACTGAGCATCTTGCAGCAGGAGTTCCCTTTTACGACAGAATGACACTCCCACCAGAAGATGTTGTCCGGAAGGGTGCTCAATGCTGCATCGTCGGCACCGGCTGCATAATCTACCTAGTGTCCAACGATCAGCTGGACGCAGTGTTAGACCAGTTATTTGGACCTGGATCTGTAGATCCGAAAAGCCTCATCATCTCGCTGGTAATAGCTGCAATTGGCGCGCATTACGACTGTGACTGCATGCCCGAGCAAATGAGGCAGGGTTTGTATGCTTCGGCTATTTGGGCCTTCGAATTTGCAGTGGCCAAATTTGATGATTACTCCATCATGCAAATCCTGCTCCTTTTTTCTGTTTACTCCCTCCTCGAGAAGCACATGGCCATTCGCCACATCATCAGTGAGTTCTGGGCCCTCTCTGGTGTCAATGATCCACCCTGTCCATCATGATGACCTTCAACTCTACATCGGCCACACAAACATTTGACAGTGGGAAAAAGTAAGCTAACACAACATATTAGCCGCTGGCCTCAAAATTTCTCGCTGGAAGTTTCCCACACTTGAAGAGGATATCCCTGATCAAAAGGATCAGAAATCTGCGCGCAAGGTCACCAATACCCTCATATTCATGGATTGGTTCGTCAGTTTTACTCATAAGACAAATGCTGTGCTAATACCTTACAGTTGGCTGTCCACCACCCTAGGATACAAGTCCGATGTCAGCATAGAGGACCTCACAGTATGATCACCAATAAACCATACCAGGTTATACGCTAATGTTCCCAGCACGCGTGGATACCTCCATATGAATGTTCATCAATGAATGATGCCATCCACGCTCAAGGAAGCAAGATTGGACTAGTATCCAGAGATATAGCAGAACTCACAGTCCATCAGGCCGCCACAGACGTCAGGGCCGAGCACATATCGAAACTGACGGCGAAACTTGATGCTTGGTACAACGAACTCCCGGAAACGATGCACCTCGCGACTCTGATAGATCAGAACAAGTATTCGGTCGTCAACTTCTTCCAAAGGCGAGCCATCTTGATGCTCCACATGTTTTATCTCGGGGCCATCATCTCCCTTTACCGCCAGATCTTGCTGAACGCCTCCAACGCCCGGATCCAGTACAAGTGGAATCTCGGCGTCGGCTACACCCAAGTTCAAGACTATCGCGCGCGATGCTCCATGGCCGCACAACAAATGACACGCATCATGTCGCTGATTGATTTTACCAGCTTCATGACGAGACGCTGCTGGGTCTTGATGTAAGTTTTTCTCTGCCGGGGCGTGTCACGGATGCTTTTGTTGGGAACGGAGACCTGAATGGTCCCTGTCACCAAAAATATTACGAACCCCCTTGAATGGTCCCAACCCGTTCTTTCATATGGGAATCCCAACTCTCCAACCCATGCCCTTCTGCAACAAGAGCTTCATCACATCCGTCGCTTCCGTTCACGCTGACACAATCCCCCCAGTTACTGGTCATTTCATTCATGCACCGTCATCCTCTTCAACGCCGCCCAACTAATCCTCGACGGCCTCTACAACGTAAGCCATCTAAACGTCGACCTCGCATCGGCCAAGCTATGCATCGACACGCTCGAAAACTGCGCGCAGGCCGAGCCCGTCGCCGCAAAGCATCTGGCGCTCATCCAGCCGCTGTACGAGGCCCTAACCAAGCACCACCAACAGCAGAGCAGATCGACCACGACCAGCGCGCCCACGTGCTACTTCCAACCGCAGCAGCAGCAGCAATACAGCGATCGTCACAAAGAATACCCCACCCTCAGCGCCTCGCCGCCCGGCTCCAGCTCCGCCCGCAGCATCGTGTCCATGCCCGCGAGCACCATGTCGTCTTCGTCTTCGTCGGGCAACAGCAACCTCGTCGTATACAATAACAACGGAGGCCGCAGCAGCAGCGCCGGCAACAGCAGTAATACGACGCCTTTCGAACGACAGCAGCAGCTCGACAGCGAAGTCGTCTCGATCGCAAAGAAGCTAGGCGAGCTGCTAGCCAACCCGTTCGGCATGGGCATCGAGGCTCGCGTTGAGGGCGTGCGGCGCGAGGGCGAGACGAAGGCTGGCATGTATTCGGTTCTGTGGTGGAAATAGATGGGCTAGCGGTGGCGAAATGTGGAACGGCAGGACGAAGTTGGCCCGCGGTGGCTGGTTTGCTGGCTGGGTGGCAAGATGATGTATTTCTCCCCCTTTCTTTTCCTTGTACGTATGTACGCACGTCTGTACGTGCGTGGTTTGCCTGCTTGTTTAGGCAGACGTTTGCTGCCGCACGAGAACTTGAATCATGTGTGGAGGTAATGAGGTAGTACATTCACGCTGTGGCGCAAAGGACGGAGCGAAGCCACGGTCGGGTCTCATTAATTCAGGTCATCAGGCGTAAAGGAGGATCATGTAGGCAGGCAGGTAGGCAAGCGTTAACTCGCACAATGAATTCCAATGGAAGAAATTCGATCACCTGTTTAATACACAAACTAATTTTTGTCTTCACTACGTACTCATGCGCACATACACCATAACCATGCCCGCGTCCATCCATATTCATGTAGTCAGGTAACCCTCTACCACCCACTCCGACTGACAAGCACAGTCCTGCCACCACACGGATCCAGGGTTATCCAGATACCTCGCCTCTGTGTATGCACTCGATCGGAGCCCAAGCAGATATATCCATCCCACATTCCCATGAGGAAAAAGTACTCCGGGCCACGAGCCAAAAATACCGTAAGAAACAAGTATACAACAAGACGTAAAATGCTCCCACTCGGTTCATGTACCGTAGCATGCTGGGGAAATAAGAGGGAAACAAAAGCAGAACAAGAAAACCGTTGACTTTTCAAAGTGCACCATGCCGTAGCGCGAGACGTAAACGGCAATGAAAACGAAAACTTCCTAGCCATGCCAGACTTGCCGATGATGTGAGGAATAAGAGACCCTTTCCAGATCCGAAAAAAATTATGCCCCAAAACGCCGGGCGGTAAAGATTAGACAAAACGCTGTTCGCTGTCGCTCCCGCCCATTCGGTCTGTTGGTCGTTAAACATCAACTCGTTCGGTATGCCTCCCTTCTTGGTAGTCATCAAACACCATCCCAAAGCACCTCTTCATGAGTCAATGCCACCGATAATTCTGACCCATCTGTAGAGAAGCCAGACATATCCAACTAGGGTTTGTCTTCGGTCTTGACCTTCTTCACCTCGCTTTCACCACCGTTGTTCTCTCCGGCCCCATCTCCACTTCCGCTTGTTGTGTCCGGTGCGCTCCTCTTGATACCCGCAGTCGTTGGTGGTGACGGTGAAGGCGACTTGCCCGACCAAGTGGTTCTGATTGCGGCCGGAGCCGGACGCGGACTTGGGGCAGCCGAAGTAACTGGGGTGTTGGTTTTGGGACTTCCGCCGAGTGGTGTGAGAGCTTCGACTGGAGGCGGCACGGGGGTGCTAGTGCCATTGCTGCGCGGCGGACCTGGCGGTTGCGTGGTAGTGTGTCTAGCGTCAACTGCTTGAGGGGCGTGTGCCGACGGCACTGGAGGTCTTGGGGCAGATTGAGATGGCTGCATGGGTGCTACAGGCGCGGGTCCGGGCTGCGGAGGACTTGCCGACTTGGCCAATGAGGGTGTTGAACTGTGCGGCATTGATGGGGCTGGAGCGGTCGTGGGTGCAGTGGAAACCGAGGCGCTTGACACACTGTGCTGAGGACCCGCAGTCGCGTGCTGTGTCGCAGGCGGCTGTTGGTTTTGATACGGTTGATGTGCGAGCGGGCTCTGGCTTTGTCCCTGGCTTGGCGGCGCGTGAGCCAGATTGGTGTTTGCTGCCGCTGCCTGAGCGGGATTCGAAGCAGACGCAGGTGCAGGAGAGGGAGTGGGAACACTGGTCTGAGGTTGGCTTTGGCCAGGCGCAGGAGACTGAGAAGTTGCCGGAGGCGCAGAGCTCTGGAGCGGAGCATTTAAGTGCGACTGTGCTTGGTTTTGAAGATGTCCCGAAGAGGGCTGTCCCGGTAGAGTCTGTGGAGAAGCCTTGCTAATCTTGCTCTCGGCTTGGTCCAGAACATATCCGTACTTGAACTTTTTCATCATTTCTTTAACTGCATTCTCAATGTCTTTTTCGTCTTTGAGATCGTCCTTCTCCTTTTGATCCATTTGCTCCACTGGCTTCTGGTTCTGGTAGCGCTCCGGGTGCAGCGCCCTCTCAAGACCGCGGTCCGTCAATTTGACAATCTCATCCTTTGTGAGCGTGCGGCTGAGCTTGTTATGGGCATGGCGGAAGTAATGATCACGGAAGGAGTTGAGGAGGGTCGCATAAGGAGCGTTGTCCGCGTACAAGTCCGACTTGCGGGGCGGCAGAGGTTCCATACCATGTGGGCTGGGGGTTCCGATTGGCGGTCTTGCCTGTCCTGGTTGTTGTGGAGTACTTTGAGAGTAGTGCGGCTGCCCAGCTGGTGGAGGCTGACCATATGGTGGACGAGCTGGATACGCCGTGGCAGCGGTGCCGGTCTGATAGGAGGGTGGACCTGAATTTGCGACGTAAGGTGATGGAGACGGTCCGGCGGTTGAGTGCGCGCCGCTAGCAGTTGGATGAGCTGTTCCACCAGAAGTAGGAGGATAAGGCCCTTGCGAACTTGCAGGGGGTTGTCCGTAGGCCGAGCCGTAAGGACCCTGATAGGATGGTCTTGGTCCTGGAGGTCCATAGGGAGACTGGTGTGCAGGTCTTGGCTGCGCTGCTTGTCCCAAAGGCTGAGAGCCATACGGCGATTGATAGGTTCGTTGCTGTCCTCCGGCTTGAGGCTGTCCTGGTGCACCTAGAGGCCTCGGTGGATATGGGACCGACGCGTGTCCGTATGGAGGCATGCCGCCTTGTGGATATCCGTACGGAGATGGATGAGCGCCTGAGTAATAAGGCCTTGGTTGAGTCTGAGGCGGAGGCGTCACTCGCTTGCGTCGCTCTTTTTCAATGGAAACACCGGGGTTGATTGCCCACATCCAGCCTTTGCCTTCTTTTTCGGCCTTGCGGAAAGCCTCATGTTGACCCAAGTTGTGGCGAACGCTGCTCTGCCAGCCAGTTGTGCTCGTCTTGAACTTGTAGTACGGATACTTGCGCTCAATCGCAGCATAAATCTGCTGGAGGTTGAGCTTCCCTTCCTTCGAGTTCGAGATGGCTTCGTGAATGAGAACAACATAATTGGCCGCCGGACGCTGCAACTGCTCTTCCGTATAGTCGGATTCTTTCATTTCTGGTGAAGGCGAACGAAGAGGCCTCGAAATTTTGACCGACTTCTTCTCCGCATTCTGGTCGCCGCCTTCGGTGGTTGCGCCCTCACCCTCAGGTCCCTCACTCTTGATCTTCTTCTCGGCCGACTTGCCGTCTCCGTCCTTGCTCTCCTTGCGAGGTCTAGAGAGATCCACCTTGGACAAGTCACCAGGGTCAAGACCAAGCTTTCTCGCCTTTTCAGCTTCCTTTTTGCGTCTGAGAATCTCGGCTTTTTCACGTTTGGACATGATGCCGTCCTTGGGAGGTCGACCAGGACCCTTTTTCCGTTCAATGACAGTGCCAGGCTCGAGACCGAGCCGCTCAGCTTCTTCTGCAGTCAAAACGCGCCTACCACTGCTGTCCTTGCTGGGCTGAGAATCGGGCTTCTTTTCAGCGGGCTTGCTCTCCTCCTCGTTCTCGCCTTCAGGCTTTGCATCCGGTGGAGGAACCTCTGTGCTTGGTTTCGGGATGTCTTCCGGCCTTACGATTGTCACTTGAGACTTGGGCTCCTCTTCCTTCTTCTCTTTCGAATGCTTTTCAACCGTCTTGGCTGGAGTCTTGGACGAAACCTTAGATGCCGTCTTCGAGGCTGTTTTGGATGCAGTATTGGATGCGACCTTCTCTTTCTCCTTCTTTTCCTTTTTCTTTTCTTCCTTCTCTTTTTCTCTTTCCTGCTTTTCCAGCTCCCGCTCCTGGGCGACTTCGACGGGTTTCTCCTTGACCTGCTGCTTCGGCACCGATTTGCCAGAGAGCTTGGCCTCCCGCTTGGCCTTGAGCTTTTCTTTCTTCTTTTTCTTCTTGAGGCCAGCTTCAGATTTGGCTTTTGGTCGAGACTCAGGCTTTCTGTCTTTTGACGGGGCTTTGAGCTTCAGTTTCAATTTGACCTTGGGTTGGCGTGGCTGCTGCTCCTGGTAGTCATCTTCGAGATCATCGTCCTCCCCAGAAAAGTCGTCCTCAGACGCCCATCCATAGGCTGGGCTGTAGTCGTAATGGTTCGGGTAGTTATAGTCATCCTCGCTCTCGTCCTCAGGCACAATACTCTGGCCGCGGCCATCCTCAAAGTTGAGACTGATGCCACCACTGATGCTATCCGTCTCAGACCGCACGTCATCATCTGCAGGGTCATTGGGTAGCCGAAATGTGATGCGAACGGCACCAATCTGGATGATATCGCCATCGTCCAAGGAGACCGGATCGTCAGATGGGACAAAGTGATCGTTGTTGAGGAAAGCACCATTGCGGCCAAGGACCTTCATCTCGAAGCAACCCTTGTCAAAACTGTAGTAGATTTTGAGGTGTTTCCTGGAAATGCCCTTGTGGCCGATGGGTCCGTCGTCTGACATGGGAGGGTGTATGGGAACGAGGGGGACTTCGTGCGGGTCAGGTAGGAGGGAGTCTCGATTGCCCGTGTTGTTGGACACCATTGCGAGGTCGTTGTAGTTGATGGGTTCGAAAGGGTCGTTTGCGGTGACAATGGAGCCAATACGAGAGGGCCTTCTCGAGGAGGAACTGTTCGACTTGTTTTCCTTTTTCTTCTTGCGTTTCCGGGGTGCAACATCGACATGATAGTCGTCACCACCCATGATACCTCCACACTCACTCAAGTTGCTTCGGCAGACACTGGGAGCACTAGGAGCGGTGGGCCTCATGGGTGTCTGAGGGCGCTCTCCGTTGTTTCCCATGTCTTCATTTTCCTGATGGTTTCGTCTTCTCATCTCTTGCTTGAATGCACGAGCATCTCTTCCCAGCTCAACTGCGTATGTTGTTACGTAAAAGTCTCCGTCAGGGAATTCAAGTTTGGCAAAGGCGCACTGCCGGTCTTCTTCCAGTTGCTGAAGAGCAGACGCCGGTGAACCCACTTGACCGTAGCCAAGGACATCTGGATGCACCCCTAGGGCACTAGACGGCTGGGCGTCCATGCTGCCCCAGGGAAAGTCGCCAGAAGCGTGCATTCCGTTGAGCAGCGCTCGTGTGGTATCTACCACACTACCCAGTGTTGCTGTCGGTGTCGGGGCCGTGACATCCCCTGTGTTGGCAATATCGAGAGAGACTTGGTCTTGAGCAGCAGCCGAGAGCTCGTCGTTGGGTTGGAGTTTGTCGGTATCTGGTGGTGGATTGTTGGGGACAAGATCATCGGCGGGCTCGTTCGATGCGTCTGGCTTCTGCACGTCCGAAGCGGGTGTTTGGTTTTCCTGCGATTCTTGACTTTGTGTGTGCATGTCCGCAGGCACATCTGGCGCTTGCTCTTGCTCTTGCTCTTGGCCAGCAGGCTCCTGCGCTTGCGCGAGCGCGATTTCTTGGGCCGGCAGCTCATCCGGGTTCACGGCGGCGTCCTCGATCGGGTTTGGTGAGAGCGCGTCCTGCTCTTGCCGGTGCAGTTGGGGAGAGGGAGCAGGTCCCTCTACTCCTTCCATAGGATCCATGGTCTGATCAGGCTGGCGCTCGGGCGTGTTTGTCGCATTCTCCGTCATGTCGGCGGCTTCAGCATGAGCATCTTGGGTCGCGGTAGCCGTGGGTCGCGCATACGATTCAGGCGAGTCTGTGGGCGCGGCAGGCAGTGCGATATGCTGCCCGCGACTCGGATCCACGGACATGCACTCTGCGAGAGCGGGTGAGGCGGTCAGGGCAAAGGTGATGCGGTTTGGGATGTGCCCTCTCGGAGGCGCGTGAAGAGCGGGCAGGGCAGCACAGGCAGTTGTTGGTTAGACAAAAAATTGCCGAAGATAGTCCGCCCTGGTTTTTTGGCCGCAACCTAACCTCTCCACTCCCGGCCAGCTAAAGCGCGCCAGTGTTTGGCTGGAACCAAACAAACAACAGAAGATTGCTGCCGCCTAGGCACGCATTGCATTCTCGCAACGTCCTGTCCCTTCCTGCGCGCGCTTCTCATCGTCCGCAGGCTTGCTAGCGGTAGCGCCCGTGGACCCGTAGCTGCGCACTGACGACTCCAAACTCCTCACCCCACCGGCCTTGATTGAGCTTGGCTAAACAGTCGATCGGCCCTCCACCCTGGCAGAAAGTTGCCTTGATTCCCAACCCTCAGGCACATTGTAGATGCCACCAAAAGGAAAGAAGAAAGATCCTGCGCCGGCGGCATCAAAAGTCGCGCCGACGTCATCGACCGAGCAGAAACCTCCGAATTGGCCGCCATTCAGGCCGTTGATCCCCTCGTCTGATTTGAGTCTTCAAGAGGTATTGCCAGGGCAAATCGTGACAATTCCAAATTTCTGGCCCTCGTCTCTTTGCAAGACATACGTCTCATTTCTTTCGTCTCTCCCGCTGGCCACGACACCAGGCAAGCCCAAGAAGGGGGATGCGGTTCGTGTAAATGATCGGTTCCAGCTCCAAGACCCCGTATTTGCAAAGCGGCTCTGGGAAGACACGTGCCTCAAGGACCTTGTCTTGGGTACTGTTAAGACGGAAGATGGAATGAACCTGTCGCCCGAGGAGCGCAGAGATCTCTGGGGAGGAGACGTCGTTGGGCTGAATCCCAACATACGAATATACCGATATAGCCAGGGTCAATTTTTTGGCCAGCATTGTGAGTCTCGATTGAAGTCGCCCTGAGCCAGAAACCGTCTTACGGAAAGCAGACGACGACTTCAACAATGTGATGATTCCCGGAACTCCAGCCATTCAAGCGCGAACGACTTGGACTTTGCTTCTCTACTTGACATCCCCAGCAACGGGATGCATTGGTGGAGAGACAGTCTTTTACCCGGATCCTCCCAAGAAGAGCTCAAAGAAGGACCCGCCGCCAGAGCCTTTGGCCGTTGGTTTGGAAGTCGGACTTGCCCTGCTGCATCGACACGGCGCCGATTGCATGTTGCATGAAGGTCGGGAGGTCCTGGCAGGCGAGAAATGGGTCATACGCAGTGACCTTTGCGTACGGAGGTAGTGCTGTAATTGCTCAATGCTGGCTGCGGTTCTGATACCGGAATCATCTCCGGCGATGTTGGGTCCGCTCCATTGGGTTGCTGCGTGCAGTTTCCACGACTGCTGTGCACATGCTTTGTGCTAGGCACGATTCTTGCAAGCTTTGCTGCATCAGCACGAGAAGGCTGATTTAAGGCTTTGGAAAAGTGGAAACAGCTTTTTCTGTAATTGGAAAGTTGAGGGATGAGACGGTTGAGACGACCTTGATAGCACCCGTAATAAAGCGTTGACGTGAAGCACCGACACGTCCAAAAAGATGGCTGTTTTTCAAAAGTTGGAATGTGACGACGCGACAGGCCTTCCCGGCGCAGGACAGTGGCACAAGGCGAATAGGCTTGTCATATGGAATTTCTTATATCGCAAGTGTTGGTGGGCACGGTAGCGACCATTTTGGAGAGCTGGGCTTGGCGCCATTCGCCAGTCGACGTGGAGCATCCTTGCGCGGTACGACAAGCGCGTCAACCTCAGCTCAAACGCGACAACACCACAGACATCGACGCCCACGCACAGCGCCAATTCCACCCCAGCCTTCCCCGGCTGAAGCTGCACACGGACCACCTCGAAGCTCGTCGCGTCAAGCTGCTGCCTTTGCTGCTCACCGCCATCCCGCACGCCGCGACAACACCACACAACGCACACACCTGCCATGGCCAGCTCAAGGCTGCTCAACGCCCCCATTGTGATTGACAATGGCAGCGGAACGATTCGAGCGGGGTTCGCCGGTCAAGACGTTCCCAAATGCTACTTCAACTCGTGGGTCGGCCGGCCAAAACACGTCAGAGCGCTAGCGGGAGCTCTGGAGGGCGATTTCTTTATCGGCAAAAAGGCAGACGGTCTCAAGGGCCTGCTCAAGATCAACTACCCGCTAGAACATGGTGTCGTCACGGACTGGGATGACATGGAGAGGATATGGCAGTACCTGTACACGGAAGAGCTAAAGACTGTGAGCGAGGATGTAAGTGTCATCTTATGGCGGCGCTGGAGACTTTTTCCCCGCTAACGCATCCCACTCTTTTAGCATCCGGTGCTCTTGACAGAGGCTCCCCTCAATCCACGCACCAACCGTGACACGGCGGCCCAAATCCTCTTCGAAACATTCAATGTCCCCGCTCTGTACACATCGATACAAGCCGTCTTGTCATTGTACGCCTCCGGCCGAACAACGGGAGTGGTGCTGGACGCTGGCGACGGTGTATCGCATGCAGTGCCCGTGTTTCAAGGATTCCAGATTGCCAATGCGATTCAGAGAATAGATATTGCCGGCCGAGACGTGACAGACTACCTTCAGACCCTGTTGAGAAAGAGCGGCTACGTGTTCCACACGAGCGCGGAAAAGGAGATTGTCAAGGATATAAAGCAGCAGCACTCGTATGTCTGCCTCGACCCAATCAAGGAAGAAAAGGAGTGGACGGGTAGCACGGCGAGAGCAAACGAGAAGAGCATTGAATACAGACTGCCAGACGGGCAAAGACTCAAGGTAGGTGCCCGGACCTCCCAAAGAAAAAAATCACGCAGCAATGGTTTGACAAATGTTGGTCGCAGGTCGGTGCGGAGAGGTTCCGCGCCCCCGAGATTTTGTTCAACCCGGAGCTCATCGGCTCAGAATGGCAAGGGGTGCACCAGATGGTGGTGACGGCTATTAATAGGACGGACTTGGACCTTCGGAAGGACCTGTACTCGAGCATTGTGCTGTCAGGAGGGTGCACGCTCACCAAGGGGTTCGGCGACAGGTTGCTGCACGAGATTCAGAGGCTGGCGGTTCGCGACATGAAGATCAGAATATCGGCGCCTCCTGAGAGAATATACACCACGTGGACGGGTGGAAGCATCTTGGCTGGACTGAGCACGTTCAAGAAGGTGAGCAAAGCGCCTGGTCGAATTGTTGAGGGCGAGCTAACGCGGGGCGCAGATGTGGGTGGAAAAGGACGAGTGGCAGGAGAATCCGGACATTATCCACACCAAGTTTGCGTCGTGAGAGGGTCATGGTGGGATTACGTGGGTGTGTCAGGGCTCTTGGGAGGGGGGAAAGAGGGCCGGTCATGTCGGTTACGCACATGGTTCGCCCGAGCATCCCTTGGCTCCGGGGGCTAGTTTTCCCCCGCATTTTGCGCATGACGAGGTGTTTCTCTTAGCAAATGGCGAATCCCTCTGGACGGCGTTGTGGCGGGAGTTGCAACACAATACCCTGGCGTTAGTTTTTTGGTTTGGGCCATGTCGTGAGCACTGGGCGGGGGCTTTACGCAATTGCGAGGTTATATGATGCAGTAGGTGCAGGTAGGCGGACAGGCAGGCACCGCGATGCGGCCAGGGACAGGAACCGGTATGCCTGTCGGGAGGCTGGCTGGGGTAAGGAGACGAGGAAAATCTGGGGAAAGGCGCTAGGAAGAGGCCGAGGAGGGGGATTATGAGTGGCAGGGCGACCAAGGAGAGGAGGAGCAGCGGGTGACGGATGAGGCTCGACGGGGAGCTTGAAAGAGGATAAGAGTTTGATCTGGAGGCTTCTGTGACGGGCAGAGGGATCTCGCAGTGCGGGCGACTCGTGGTTGACCCGTCACGGAAGATGTAGAGGGCACGCGTTTGCGGCGGGTGATGAGGATGATTCACGTTATTTTGGCATTACCCCATAGTTTCGAGGGCTTAGGTAACAGAAACGGGCTGGGCCAGCACGGGACCAGCAATCCTTGGTTGACGTGTTAACACCAGGCGCCGAGCCTGACTGCCTACCAGCCCTACCCCAAGCTGCAAAGCGCAATCCCCAAGCTGCAAAGCGTCATCGTGACCTGACGGCGAAATCGATGCAAATTTTCGGGGGGCTTCTAGGGGCCCCGGGCTATAAAACTCTGCTGCCGCTGCCGCCATGAGCTCCACGATAATCCTCACAACACTCGCAAAACCATCGCAAGAACTGTTTCCAACTTGTATATTCCTCTTTGGGACCTGCATGCACCCTTATCTCTCCGCATTGGTCCTCGAGAAAATCCTCTTACCTGATTCGGACGAAACCGCGACGCTTGCGGGAACAATCGGAACACACCGCCGCTATCGCAACCACTCAACACCATGACCAACTCAATGTACCGCGCCTTCTCCATCACCGAGCCACACCCCTCGGTTCCCTCCAACACAACCTACATCCACACGGGCCGTGGCGGTGTTGGCAACGCAGCCCGCGTCTCGTCCAAGGAGGTCACTGCCGGCCCCACTGCCACCGGCCCAGCATCGCGCGTCAACCTCAAGCTACCAAAGCCCCCTTCGAACGGCCACTTCCTGACGGGCCGTGGCGGCGCCGGCAACGTGCACCGCGAGCGAACCATCTTTAGCTTCGACGAGGAGCTGCGCCAAGAGCAGCGTCTCCAGGCCAACGCCGCCCCCGTTTACTCGACCGGCCGTGGCGGCAGCGGCAACATCATTGACAACACGAAGCCCTCGTCGCACCGCAAGACATCAGCCAGCTCCACCATGAGCAGCGACAGTTCTGACAGCTCATCGTCGCAGCGTGGCCGTCGCAGCTACGAGACGGCCCGCAACTGGCTCACCCAGCTTAACCGCACTCTGTCTGCGCGGAACTAGACCGGTGATGCCGTCTACATCTCTTCTCTCGGCTTCATCGATTCGATTCTTCTCGGCGCGACGTTGACCCGTCGCTTCGACCAACTGCGGCGGCGGGCTGGTTCTGACTCCCGCTTCTTCAAGCATGGGCGTTGGTCCAAAATTTTGCTTGATCCTTATGTTGTTTATTGCATCACCCTTCTCCCGACCTAGGAGGGCTGCAGCCTTTTTTTTTTTTTTTTTTTTTTTTGATTGAAAATGCTTTTCAACATACGGACACCTTGGCCATTGAGCCAGGGTAGGCGTCAACTCGGCATGGATGGGAGGAAAGGAACAAACAAAAGTTGACTGATTTCACAACCGGCGGGGAGCTGTGTGGCTCCTCGTGGAGAGGGCTCTCTACAGGACGATTTTCTTTGATTTACAACCAGCGGCGGATATACCCAGAATACCCCGGTGAGGGCGCCAGTGAACCCTGGCATCTTTTCCTGTCTCTTTTGTCCTATTACTATGTAGCGACAACCAATCAACAGAACCAAGACGTAGTGGTTCTTCTTCAAGCAGTTCAAGCATTGCAGTTGCTTGCACATGGTGACATGTAACCAGTAAGGAGCCATGCCGGCAGCCGTTGAGAGTTTTTCCGGCTCCGTGGCTTTGGGCCCCGCGGGGCCAGGGGCGAAACCGCGGGCGCGGCGGTCGAGAAGTCGGAGGGAGCAGACGTCGTCAGCTGAGCAACCAGAAAAAAGCCACCGATCAAAATCTGCAGCATCAAGGCCAACAGAAGCGCCTAGGCCAACAAGCCACTGACGCGAAGCGACGCGAAGCCGAAGCGGACTCCGGGCCTCGGAATAGAAGTGGAACATGCTCCCTTCTCGAGTCAAGACGTTTTCAAGCGAGCAACGGGAAGAAAGAAAATCGCCGCAGCGCGGGAGGCGCCGAGGCTGAAGAGTGAAAATTTAGCACAACTGACGTCGATCGAACCGAGGCCACCAGGACAACAGCCACTGCATGCTTTGCCATTCCCTATCAACGACGACTGGACGACCCAAGACCAGCTCTCCTTCAAGTCGTCATCCACCGTGTCCGATTCACAGCCACGGCCAGTGTCATCTCGTCCGCCGCCTTCGTCACAGTTGCACATCAATTTTCCAGCCATGGAAGCGCGGCAACTATGGGAGGCACGAGCTTCGACCGACCATCGAGAAAGATCGTGGCGGTGCCGATTACTGAACGACCAACTTTCTCCTTGGGCGCCGCGGGGTTTTGATTGTAAATATTTTCTTCGACGAAGTGCTTCTTTGCCATGGCCGTGATTGGCCAAGGTCCTCGGCCAGAGCACAGCGCCACGACAGGTCTGGTCGTTTTGCTGGCAGCGGGCAGCGGGCCGCGCTAAGATCAAGATCACCATGCGACTCGAACTAGTCCAGCACAGCAGAAGCTACAACCGGTGAAGACAGAGTTGCTGGCAGTCAGCAATTATTCTGCCGCAACAAGAGAGTCGACTTCTACACGGTGACGCCCCAAATCCGAGCTCCCCGAGCTCCCACCAAAACAGCGCCGCCACGCCGACGTTTCGGCAGTCTCAAGGCCGCTCCTGATCGAGGCTGCGGCATCAACGAGCACGAAACTCGAGCCTCTGGAGTCGAGGCTCCACAGACCCGGTGTCTTTTTTCCTCAACACCGGCCGCTGAAACCGCGAAACGACCCGCCTACCGGCAAGCAGGACCGAATTTAGTCGCACTTCAAAATTTTGTCAGAGCTCTTTTCCCGCTTTTAGTTGTCTACCCCGAAATCTGGGCTGAGGAAAATTCTTTCCCGCTGTTGGCTGCGACCTCTTGCGCAGCTCCGGCCATGCAGCTTTGGTTTGCCGTCTGGTTGCCGTTTGGCTGCGGTTCCTTGATCCGCCTCCTATCCGTATCTCTCGGATCTAGTGCCTTGACCGTGCAGGGTCTTTTTCCAACGTCATGGGTAGGCTGTCTAATATTTTGTCAGCAGTGAACAGCTTGGACGCCGCCGTTATCTTTTTGCAATATTATATCTTTCTTTCCACTTCTCGTCTCGTTCTCCTCCAGCACGCCAGTTTCCTTTGAGATACCCAGAGTTTTCTGTCTTTCGTCGCCTCTCTTGCTACATCATGCCTTCCTTTACCGTCTACAAGGGCTCCCAGAGCGGTGCCATCGTCAAGGCCACGACTGAGCGCCCCGCTCTCTCTGGCGACGAGGTTCTCGTCAAGGTCACTGCCTCGGGTCTCTGCGGTAAGTTGACTCTGCTCCCTTCTCAGGATAAAACTAACGGTCGTAGGAACTGACCTCCACTATAAGACGACCGACATGGCCCTCGGCCACGAGGGTGTCGGTGTAGTCGCTGAGCTCGGCCCTCAGACCAAGCTCCTCAAGGTCGGCGACCGCGTCGGCTGGGGTTACCAGCACGACAACTGCGCGCACTGCGACCAGTGCCAGACCGGCCGCGAGGTCTACTGCGACGAGCGCGCCATGTTTGGCTACGCCGACCTCGACCAGGGCTCCTTTGCCGACGCTGGCGTCTGGCGCGAAGCCTTCCTGTTCAAGATCCCCGACGGCCTGACGGACGCTGAGGCTGCTCCCCTCCAGTGCGGCGGTGCAACCGTCTGGACGTGCTTCGACGACTACAAGATCCCTTCCACCGCCCGCGTTGGTATCCTCGGTATCGGTGGTCTTGGCCACCTTGCCATCCAGTTTGCTGCCAAGCGCGGCAACGACGTGGTCGTCTTCTCCGGCACCGACTCCAAGAAGGAGGAGGCTTTCCGCCTGGGCGCCAGCGAGTTCTACGCCACCAAGGGCCTCAAGGAGATCAAAATTGGCAAGAAGCTCGACTACCTGCTCGTTTGCACCAGCGCTCACATCGGTAAGTCTACCTGTCTACCATATGGACTATTGGAGAATGAGACTGACATCCAATTAAACAGACTGGGCTCAGTACTTCCCCATCATGGCTCCCAACAGCACCCTCTTCCCCCTCTCCGTCGAGTCCGGCGACCTCGTCCTCCCCTACATGCCGCTCCTGACCTCGGGCATCACGGTCCAGGGCACCATCGTCGCCAGCCGCGCCACTCACCGCCGTATGTTGGAGTTCTCCGCCAGGCACGGCGTCAAGCCCATGCTCAACACCTTCCCCATGACTGTCGAGGGCATCGAGCTGGCCTGCAAGACGCTCGACGAGGGCAAGATGCGTTACAGGGGTGTTCTGATCCCCCAGTAAACAATTGTTGTGGACGCGCGAGTGTTGTGATACCATGATTTGGGATGGGGAGAGCAGCAACTGTTTTTATCCTTCTTGACGCCCATTTTTTCTTTACACATCACGACCAAACATTAGACGGATTTAAAAAAAGAGAGCGCCTGCTCTAGGCATGGACTGCAGATAGAGGACAGCATGTCAACCACAACAAACCCCACGATAGACTTTTTTCAAAACCAAAGACGGCAGAAAAGGCAAGGCCATCACGCAAGCGAGGCATTTCAGTTAGAACGCAAAAAATTCACGGGATTCCAAGGACAACAACTGCTTGCCTAGTGATGAAGCCAAGGAACCAAGTCAGTCTCCAAAGGCCTCACTTACAACTCATTACGTACCAAAAGCCTCCGCAAACCTACGAACCTCCGAGAAGCGTGCGAAGGCTCCCAGACTCAGAAGCTAGGCGACAAAAGTCATGGCACACACAACACTGCGCGGTAGAGCGCAAACTGGGAGCATTCGTACACGCGAATGGGTAATTCATATGTCTACAGCGGATAGCAACAAGGAGCATTCAAGGCCCAGTTCGCGGGAACCCATACTTGTGTGTGCCAGTTCTTTTGGCACCGGAACCTTGCTGCTCCCTGCAGATGCACCATCTGCGGCAGTTTCACATCTCTTCTTTCTCCGTCGTCGGTGACCCCTCAAAGACGTCAACCAAACCATCTCAAAAAGCAAAACAAATAAATAATTCGAACGATTGACACCACAAACTCTCCGTGCCGTGCATCGATTCCATTGCACTCATTTTTTTAGTAACAGCAACCAAGCGTTGCACCCTTACGATGCTATGCTCGTCCATTCAACGCTTTGCATCGCATTGCATCCCTGCTCCTAAATATTGTTTGCGTAGGATGCATCCACGAGCGAGGAAGCTAGCTACCTTAGTTACTAAGGTGCATATCCCCACCTCACCTCCTCCTTAACAGTGCGCAGCAGCTGCCGCCACCCTCCCTCCCTCCCTTGCTTGCATAGCATTGCATTGCATTGCA
Source organism: Phyllosticta citriasiana (assembly GCF_038021145.1). Classification (NCBI taxonomy): domain Eukaryota; kingdom Fungi; phylum Ascomycota; class Dothideomycetes; order Botryosphaeriales; family Phyllostictaceae; genus Phyllosticta; species Phyllosticta citriasiana. Next base: position 788,663 of record NW_027117281.1, on the reverse strand, counting down.
TTGCATCATGCAGCCACGCTGCCACGCGCCCACGCACGCGACGTTGGTCTCGTCTGATTGGCTGCTGCCACTCCAGAAAAAAGAAAATGAAAGAAAAAAAAAGAAATCTCCCTCAGTGCAGCGTCCGCGGTATACAATCAGGGTTTTTTTGGGGTCGAATTTCGGTCTAGCGCGCCATCGTAACATTTTGCCTTCGAAATGAAGAGAAACATCTACTCTCGCATCATTGTCAAGTGCTCAGTGTCGAAGGGAGGCGGCCTCTCCCGCACTAGCGCCCGCCGCGTGTAGTCCGTGCACCACCACCGCGCGTCACGTGATCTGTGCGCGAACGGGCAAAATTTATCTGAGCTGAACACTACACCCCGGCTTCTAAACTGATGCAAGAGAGATGCAAAAGAATATTCCGTCACGGGGAATTGAACCCCGGCCTTGTCGGCGCTTCGATTGTTCTTTGGAACAATTCGTGAGAGCGACAAATCCTAGCCACTAGACCATAACGGAGGTTGTTGTGTTTTTCTGAACCAGACAATAAACTTTATATTATATTATTGAGAAAAATGATTGATTAATTGATTGATTGATTGATTGATTGATTATTTTACGTGTTGCTAGAGCCATAGGCTATCTAAGACGGAGCTATCTATAGGGGATGCCGCATACATTTATAAGGTAAGTAGGAATACCTATCTAAAGAGTCTTATATAATAAAGTATAATTCTTAGTATAGTATTAGTATAGGGTTATTATAGATAGATAGTTTATCTAGGCTCTTTTTAGATAAGGGGGGGCTAAGAACTAGCCTTCCTACTATTATCTAAGTAGATAGGTAGTATAAAGTAAGAGTAATAAAAGGAAGGGGGGTAGGAAGAAGGTATATATAGAAAAGTAAATATAGTATAGGGTAGTAGGTAAGGTAGATTATATATATACTCTACTATAGTATTCTAGTACTATTCCTAATAGTATAACTTTAAGGTTACCTAATATTTATACTAGGGGGATAGCTTTATTAGATAATAGGGATAGTTTAGGTTCTAGGAGTAATAAGTACCATTATAGTTACTATACTTTAATACTATATAGGTATATATTATGCCTCTCTTTATATAGTATTTATAGTTATACTTCTCTATAGTATAGGGGCTAGTATATAGTAAGTATTTAGTCCTATTATAATACCTAGAGGAGCTATAGCTAAATGCTTAATACTTTATATACTATATATCTAGAGTAATCTTAAGGAGCTTTATAACCCTAATACTTACTCCTATAAGATAGAGTAGCTTTAAGATAGCTATCTCTACCTCTTTTACTATATAGAAGGCTATAATAACTAACCCTACTTTTTAGGTAGCCCTCCTTTTAGCTAAAGTAAGCTAGTATAGAGTTCTAATAATAGAAAGGCTAGGATTAAAGGTATAGACCTCTTCTATAATAAATTATCTAATATTAAGTAAGTATAGGTCTTCTATAGGGATACTATAGGTAATAACCTTATACTAGGTTTAGTTCTCCTAGACTATAGTATCTAGGAATAGGTAAGTAAAGAGGTCCTTATAGGAGGTAAGGAATTTAGAGTTATACTAGGGTAAGCTAGTAAGTAGGATGTTACCTTTCTCTATATATATTACTATTAATATAACTAGGCTAGATATACCTATATTCTTAAAGGTATTATTAATATTATTTTATATAGAGAGAGGGTTAAAGTCTAGGAAGGGACTTTACTACTAGATAATAACCTATATATCCTATAGGGCCTTTAGGGGAGTAGTAGCTAGCTTTATAGTTATCTTTAGGTAAGGAGTTATATATAGTTTTCTAGTAGTAGTTACTTTCTAGGCTTAGGTTATATATAATAGGTTAGCTAGGGTTATAGGAAGGATAACTAGCTTTTATAGCTAGTAGACCTTTACTCCTAGTATATAAGTAGTATTTTTAAGGGAGTAAACTTAAGTAGTAAGAACTAATAATATATTACCTATATAACCTATCTTAGTATAATCCTATAGGATATTACTAAGGTTATAGAGTCTTTACTTCTTACTTATATTATATATAAGGTTTATTATGTATAGGATATAAGAGAGTACTATATTAATTACCTCCTAGGTAGTATTAAAGTTTAGATAAAATCTAAACCTAGTCCTTTTTTCTTAGTAGATAGGGTTAGGTTTAGAGGTATCTACTAGGATAGTTCTCTTTAGTATAGTATACTATTTCTTAGTTAGGCCTAGTATAATAATTAGTAGGGATAATAGGGGGATAGGGTATATAGGGAAGTCCTAGTCTATTTCCTTAGGTTTATTAGCTAGTTAAGTAGGTAGTAGACTAGGTAGTATAGGGGTATCTTAGTCTATTTTCTTAGGTTTATAGTTATAGCCGTCTAGTAGAACTAGGTTAGGTAGGGCCTCCCCCTAGGGGGTAGGTATAGGTATACTTATAGTATAATACTTTAGAGGGTAGGTTTTTACTTTCTAACTTTAGTTATATATATATAAGCCTATACTATAGAGTTATAGTAGGTATAGTAATTTTTAATTTTTTAAAAATTTTATATATAGTAATAACTTATTAACGTATAGGCTTTTTTTAAGAAGTAGTAGCTAAACTAAAGAAGAGTATATAATTAAAAATGATTAATTCATTAATTAATTATTTTACATCTTACTAGAGCCGATTAGCTATCTAAGACGGAGTTATCTATAGCGGATGCCGCGTACGTCTATGTTTATATAGGGATGCCCGGCTGAAGAGTCTCGTACAATAAGGAAAGTTTCTTGGTGCTACGTCGGTGCAGGGGTAGTCCAGATGGATAGTTTATCCGGATCTCTCTTTTAGCGAGGGGGGGTCAATTTCTGACCTACCCGTCGTCGTCTAAGTGGACTAATGGCATGTAGCAATAGAGAGGAAAGGAAGGGGGATGGGAAGAAGGCGTACGCGCTTAGAGGGCCGGCTTCAACATTAATGGGAAGAAAAAAGAGAAATAAAAGGGAAAAATGAAGACAAACCAAAAAATGTGGACGAGAGCACTACAATTCTGGACGCTTCGACACAAAGGGAGCCGCAACAGACCTAGACTTTTGCGAGTTTGAGAACCAAGAGGAAGTCGTCGACCTACACCAATGGCGAGCCAAGGCTGTCCAGACTGATGGAGCCTTCTGAAGACTGTCATCTTACCACTCAATAGTAATGCGAATAAGCCGAAGCAGATGGTTGCGCTTGCAGTCACTGCAAACACACTCCCAGAATTTTGCAATGATCGCTTTATGCTTGATTCTCTTTGCCTGTTGACTCCTTCTCCAAACAAGGACAGCCGCTCACTCAGGTTTCTCTCTCCACCACAACCCCTACACCAAAACCCCTGACCCCATTACTGACCCAACACCTCTCGCCAACCTTTACTGTCGCCGCCTCGACTGGCTCCTCCATGCACAGACCACCTCGCAGCGCCCATCGCCGCGTCGTTCCCCTCTGTCCGCCCATGCCTTCAACCATGGCCGAAGTGGACGAGCGAAGAGTGTGTCCCCAGCGCCCGCTAAAGGGGCTGCGGAGTTCACCTTCATCGCCAGCCGTTAACTGTCGCTCAAAATTGGAACCGCGCTCGTCGTCGGGGAGGATGCCTGGTCCCCCGACAGGTGGCGTGACCCAGCGTCCGCCCCGGAACAGGTAGACGCTCGTGAAGGTGCCCTCAATCACCTCGCCGACGCTGTTCCAGAGTAGCACCTCGTGCGCTGTGCCAGGTAGCAAAGCTTTGGGAATCGATCGGATGCGCGCGGCGTCGTAGTGTGGACGGTGCGTGGTTTTGAGAAGGGTGTGAGGAGAGGTGGGGGTGGAGTCGGTGTCAAGGGTCAATGTGAATGTTGGGTCAGGCTTGCTGGAGTCTGGAGGAAGATCTAGGGTTGGAGGGAAGAGGGATTGCAGAGAGACTTGAGGGACGGGGATCATGTCGGTTTGCATGGCGCCGGTAGGCGAGAAGAGAACGCGGATCTGGCGCTGTCAGTGATATCTGGAAGGACAACTCTGGTCGATGGCTCCTACTTTCAACGGGCTCTTCTCCAGCGGCTTCTCCCGTGATGCCAATTCGACATCTCCATGTGGCTTGCGTGCAAGAAGCCATAGCTGCACCTCGCGCAGCAACGCCGTCTCGAGCATCTCGCCGCGTTCGTCACCCGCCAATTGATCGGCCACGGAGCTCCACTCAAAGAACAATGCCGCCTCAAGCATACGATCGCGGTGGTATCGCAGCATGTAGAATGGGCTGTTGGATTGGAAGCTCCATAATAGGTTGTTGTTTTGATGACAGGTTGCCAGCTGGGGGTCGTAGCGGAGAGACGTGAAAACTGAAAAGGACGGTTCCGTATTTTGAGACATTGCAGGAAACTTGAGAAGACTGAAATGAGAAAAAGAATCGAAACCGTCAAAGACCTATTCGCCTAACGTGAAAAAGCTCGTCGTCAAAAGCGGAGACCTGTAGTCAAAATAGTGTCACGTGAATGAGGTGGTTGAAGTAAATTCAATTCTGGAAACGAGCTGGTAGAACATCGAAAAAAAGACAAACCCGGGGCAGTAGTAGCAGCCAGATGAAAGGTTTGGTTGACGTACCTTGATGCTCGGCGTGTCGGCGTTGAGTCGTGTGTCGTGGTTTGGCGTGCGCCTTAGCGGCGGGCCGCCTTCTGTGACGCTGACGAGTGACGATCTTTTCGAATCCACAAGCCGGAAAAGTGAGCCGCCTTCGCATCACTCTTCCTCTCCATCGACCTCCCCCCACTCCATCCCCCATCCCCCTGCGGAGCTGCCAGCTACTCTGCATTAAACCTCGCCTCGAATCCCGCCCGCAGAGTCTCCGCCATGTCGAGCAATTCTGAGCTCCCCATTCCGCGCCCGGCACAACCCATTGCCCTCGACACCAACGTCACCGCCCAGGGCACCGCATCGCTTTGGGACAGGATATCAACATGGGCCTCGGAGCACAAGGCTGTTGTCTACACAATTGCTGGCGTTACGGTCCTCGTAACCGGTGCTGGCGCCGTCTACTACTTGACTTCAGACTCCAACAGCTCGAAACCTGAGACACCACAGTCCAAGAAGAACAAGAAGCAGAAGGAGAGGAAACGCGCCAAGAAAGCTGCTGAGGAGGAGAAGGCTCGTGAGGAAGCTTCAGGTATGCGCCCATTGACGCTGTTGACGTAGCTTAGACTGACATGCCGTCATAGCTACCAAGAAGGCCTCCGTGTCTGAGGATAGCGAGGAAGAGCTGCCCGAAGTTGACGAAGCCACTGCAGCCGCGCTGAGCGCCGACGTGAGTGAAATCACCAATGTTAACCTGCGAATGCCATTCTAACTTGCGACAGGAGCGCAAGGATTTCGCCGCGAAGCTCAAGGCCGCCGGCAACAAGGCGTATGGATCCAAGGACTACAACAGGGCGATTGATCTGTACACAAAGGCCATTCTGTGCAAGCAGGATCCTGTCTTCTACTCTAACCGCGCCGCTTGCTGGAACGCCACTTCGAACTGGGAAAAGGTCATTGAGGACACCACGGCTGCCATCAACCTGGACAACCAATACGTCAAGGCGCTGAACAGGCGCGCGCACGCATACGAGCAGACTGAACGCTACAGCGAGGCCCTTTTGGACTACACCGCAAGCTGCATCATCGACCAGTTCCGCAATGAGACCAGCGCGCAAAGCGTCGAGCGCCTGTTGAAGAAGGTTGCCGAGGCCAAGGGTCGCGCCATCCTCGCTTCAAAGGAAAAGAAGCTTCCTAGCCCGACGTTCGTCTCCAACTACCTCCAAAGCTTCAGGCCGAAGCCGCTTCCGGCAGGCCTTGAGGAGACCGCGGATCTGGAAGAGGAGTCGGGCAAGGGCCAACTGAGGAAGGGTCTGCTTGCTTTGAACAAGAAGACGGGAGAAGGCTACGCCGAGGCAGCGGCCGCCTTCGACCGCGCCCTCGAACTCGGCGACTTGGGTGAGCATGAGGCTTTTGCTTATAACATGCGCGGAACCTTCAAGTACCTCAAGGGTGACAACCAGGACGCGTTGGCCGACCTCACCAAGAGTGTGGAGCTCCAGCCATCCCTGACCCAAAGCTTTATCAAGAGGGCAAGCATGCACCTTGAGCTTGGTAAGTATCGTATGGGCTGGAATCAGAACGTTTGCTGATCAAACAGGCGAGCGTGAGGCCGCTGCCAATGACTTTGAGCAGGCCATGGCTCAAAACCCCGATGACCCCGACATTTACTACCACCGCGCGCAGCTCCACTTCATCCTGTCCGAATTCGCCGAGGCCGCCAAGGACTACCAAAAGTCGATCGACCTCGACAAGGACTTCATCTTCTCGCACATTCAGCTCGGTGTCACACAATACAAGATGGGCAGCGTAGCTTCATCAATGGCCACTTTCCGCCGTTGCATGAAGAACTTTGACAAGGTTCCGGATGTGTACAACTACTACGGCGAGCTGCTTCTCGACCAGCAAAAGTACCAGGAGGCTGTTGAAAAGTTCGACACGGCGATTGAGATGGAGAAGGCGACCAAGCCCCTGGGCATGAATGTCCTTCCCTTGATCAATAAGGCGCTTGCCCAATTTCAGTGGAAGCAAGACTTCAACGAGGCCGAGGAGCTGTGCAAGAAGGCGCTCATTAGTAAGTTCAAGCCCTTTGACTTCCATACTCTAGCTAACCCGCTCCCAGTCGACCCCGAGTGTGATATTGCCGTTGCTACCATGGCCCAGCTGCTTCTGCAACAGGGCAAGGTGCCCGAGGCTCTCAAGTATTTTGAACGCGCGGCCGAACTATCGCGTACCGAGGGTGAGATTGTCAACGCCCTTTCGTACGCCGAGGCGACGCGGACGCAGCTCGAGGTGCAGGAAAAGTACCCACAGCTCGCCAGCCGCTTGGGCGGCATGGGTGGCATGATGCGTTAAGCTGCTAGCGCTTAATCTGCCCCTCATACTTCTAGTTTTGTACTTTGATTGGCCCTTAATTTTCTCTCATCGTGGTCATTGTTGTAGTTGCCGTCCTCATTGTCATCGTCACCCAAAATCAAGCGCTGCTCTGGTCTGCAATCGATTGAGATTTTGTCAGTCTTGTGCCGTCTGCCTGTTTCGCATACACATTGCCGCCTTTGCTTGCTTCCTTTCTCTCCCCTCTTTTCATTTTCATTGCCTTTTCTCTTTTCTCTATGACCGTCTTTTGTCTCCGAGTGGCAGAAGGATGGCGGCTAGCCTGCTTTCTTGGGTTTAAGGAGTGTCTTATTTAAGTGAAGGAAGCCGGCACGCAGTTGGGGTGCGTGATGAGACTCAGCAATTGGTAGTGCTGGGAGTGTTGTGGATACGAGGTAGACAGACGGACGGAAATAGTCGAAGTGGAGCGGAAAAGAAGCAGTTGGACACCACCATCTATCTTTACGTGGGTCTAGCCGTTCTTGCGCTCAACTCCTTGTGGTCTTGGGTGTATAAGCTGAGCAGAAGTAGCAGCATAAGGTAGGCGTGGGGTGGGCTCATAGCTCAAAAGTGCAAGAAATTAGGTAGCGATGCTGAGTGGAGAGTATGGAAATGAAACCCAAAGCCTCCTAGTCATTTCTATGATTCAGTTGTGCGTGCGAATGGATAGAGGGCACAGGGGAATGAGCGCTCATTGAATTGCTTCCAAACTTCCATCTCAATAAAGCACAAGCAGTGACAGGGCAACGCAAAACATGTCGAGTGGTCCGTGTGAAATTTCCAGGAACCCGGTCCCAGCACGGACCCTAGCACGGATTTTGCGGGGCTAAGATTTCTGGCACATTAGAACATCCCAAGGAACTTTCCACCCTCCACATCACCGCCGTGACAACCGTTCAACATACTGTCTTCAAGACTTCCAGGCCCCTTGGGGCGTATCGCTTCATCGCAAACCCTCACTCGTCTCGTACGAATCAGAATGGCCTCCAGCGCTACCACCGTCGCCGATGGCAGCAAGCCTCTATGCCCCCAAAAGCCAAAGCTTCACGGTCGCGAATTCTACAAGAGCATCGGAAGCCCCAAGCTCGTCCTCGCGCCCATGGTCGACGCGTCAGAATTTGCATGGCGCCTTCTGAGCCGATCTTTCATGCCTCAGGACCAGCAGAGCAACCTCCTCGCCTACACACCCATGTTCCACTCCCGCCTCTTCGACGAACTTCCCCGTTATCGAGAAAAGGCTTTCCAGCCCCTTCGCACTACATTGGCTGCGCCCGATCCTGAGCAGTTGGCAAAATACACTCTGGCGGACGCTCATTTGGATGGAAATCCCAAGTTCGATCGGCCGCTCTTTGTGCAGTTTTGCTCCAACGAGCCCGACGATTTTTTCAAGGCTGCACAATACGTGGCTCCATTTTGCGACGCGGTAGACTTGAACCTGGGATGCCCTCAGGGTATCGCAAGGAAGGGACACTACGGCGCATTCTTACAAGAGGATTGGGGTCTCATACGGTCTTTGATCAAAAAGTTGCACGAGGAGCTGAACATTCCAGTCACTGCCAAATTTCGCATACAAGAGACTCCTGAAAAAACGTTGGAGTATGCCAAAATGATTGTCGATGCTGGCGCTAGCATAATTACTGTGCATGGCCGTCAACGTCATCAGAAGGGCCACGAGACCGGACTGGCAGATTGGAGCGTCATAAAATACTTGCGGGACAATCTTCCACCCGACACAGTAATTTTCGCAAACGGCAACATCCTTCAGCACGACGATATTGCAGCGTGCTTGGAAGCAACAGGGGCCGATGGAGTCATGAGCGCCGAAGGCAACCTACACGACCCTAGCATTTTCGCTCCGCTGCCCGCACCAGGCCAGGAAGGCCGCGAATACTGGAGAGGTCGGAGTGGCAAAGGTGGATATCGAATGGATGCCGTGTTCAGGAGGTACATGGACATAATACACAGACACGTGCTGGGCCAGGAACCACCAGCACGGCAGCCACTGTTCCTCCCATCCGATCCACCAGCAGAGAGCGAGAAGGACGAGGGAAGTGAGAATGGCGAAGACGAGCAGCCAGCGCGCAAGAAGCAACGGCAAAGCAAACGCGAGAAACGGGAACAGTCGGGGGACCCCAACTTCACACCCATGCAGGCTCACCTCTTCCGCATGCTGCGGCCTCTGATTTCAAAATACACCAATGTCCGGGACGCATTGGCAAAGTGCAGGTCGGGAGACATTGCTGCATTTGAAAACGTTCTGCAAATGGTTGAACAGGCAGTAAAGGAGGGCTTGATTGAGTACGAAAAGAACGCAGAGGCCTTTGAGACGGGGCCCGAGTCGAATGGATCGGCGGCTGCTGAAGGAAGCGAGCCAGATCCTCACGAAAGTAGCGTCGCAGCAGTGAACCGGTGCAAGCGACCATGGTTCATTTGCCAACCTTACGTGCGGCCTGTGCCAAAGGAGGCCATGGCCAAGGGGAGCATCCAGTTGAGTAAGAAGACGTTGAAAAAAATGGAACGGGAGTCAGAAGAGGCGCGCAAGGCAGGCGTAGCGCCGAACGGCAAGGTGGAGGAAGCAGTTGTGAATGGCAAGGAAAACGAGAAGGTCGAGATACCCAAGGATGGATTGGTCTGTGGTTGACGTTGCTATAGAGATAGATGGTTGTAGTTAGCAAAGAGGTCGTCGGACGGACGAGCACGTCGGACCTCCGCTTATCGACGCGCTCCTGTTGCCCCGAAAAATCCCATCTCCACCTGTCCCACCCCACGCCGCCTTTTGCCGCCACCACTTACGGCCAAGCGCCATGATTTCATACATCTTGTGCCTCATGGATGATTCTCCTTCTGGATCCTGAGCTGCCCGCCCCCGCCTTTTGACATCATGGCAGGGCAAGCCTTGCGCTCGCGCGCAACTGCGCTGCGTCAAGCCTGGCTGTTATCGACGTTGAGGACGTGCGACTCTGTACGGTGCGTCGCAACCGGTGCTGCATCACAACAGCCCGCGATTGAGACTCCTAGCCCTGGTTTCGACTGTTCGCAGCGCAAGACAAATCGCAGAGAGTCCATCAAGCACGCAAAACCGTTCTCCGAGTTCTTGACAGACAACTTCAACCGCCAACACGACTACCTGCGCATAAGCTTGACGGAGCGATGCAACTTGCGATGCTTGTACTGCATGCCCGAAGGTATTTCCTCCTCGTCTCGTTGTCGTCTAGTGCTAATGGCGAGCATCAGAGGGCGTCCCTCTCTCTCCGCCGGACCACCTCCTCTCGAGCCCCGAGATCTTCTACATTTCGTCGTTGTTTGTCTCCGAAGGTGTAAACAAGATTCGGTTGACAGGCGGCGAACCCACCGTCCGGCGAGACATCCTCCCACTTATGCACTCCATCGGCTCGCTCCGTTCGAAAGGCCTGCGCGAGCTTGCCATGACGACCAATGGCATATCTCTGCACCGAAAGCTGGATAGCATGGTCGAGGCAGGTCTCACTGGTATAAACCTCAGTCTGGACACTTTGGATCCTTTTCAGTTTCAAATCATGACTCGTCGCAAGGGGTTCGACGCGGTGATGCGCAGCATGGATCGGGTGCTCGAGATGAATGAGATGGGCGCCGGTGTTAAGCTCAAGATTAACTGCGTGGTAATGCGCGGGCTCAACGACCGCGAGATATTACCGTTCGTCGAGCTCGGCCGCGAAAAAGACATCGAGGTTCGGTTTATTGAGTACATGCCCTTTGATGGGAACAAGTGGAACCAGCAAAAGATGATGTCGTACGCGGAAATGCTCGACGTCATTCGTTCCAAGTACCCTGATATCGCGCCGGTCAAGGGACACAAGAATGACACGAGCAAGAGTTGGCAGATTCCCGGCTTTGTCGGCAAGGTTGGCTTCATTACCAGCATGACGCACAACTTCTGCGGCACTTGCAACAGATTGCGAATCACGTCTGACGGAAACCTCAAGGTTTGTTTGTTTGGCAACACCGAGGTATCTCTGCGGGATATTTTGCGCAAGGACAACGGTGGCAAGCCGATGGACGAGCAAGCCTTTGAAGCAATCAAGCAGCTCGAGATGAATCGTCAGCAGGGCTTAGTTGGTCAAGAATCCGCTCCAGTTTGGAGTGATCGTGAGCGCGAGCTCCTCCATGTGATTGGCGCCGCTGTCAAGAGAAAGAAGGAGAAGCATGCGGGCATGGGAGAGCTTGAAAACATGAAGAACCGGCCCATGATTTTGATCGGTGGGTAGTCCTTCCTTTTTGTCTGTGACCTAATGTATTGGGTTGACTGCGTGGGTCTCATCGATGCATCCATCATTTGGGGCTGTATATTGGCACCAGCTGTACATGGCTAGTCTTGGCGAAATGATCTCGGTCGTTGTCAATAGATATCTTCCGCCAAGCACCATCTGTGAGAGTATCTCTTGTGAAGATGCCGGCTGACGACCGTTGTAGAAGAATCTCAGGCAGCTATGCCAGACATGCCAATTTCGAGGCCTTATGCCGTACCAACGCTTCCTCCAATTTATGCGCATCCTCTTCGAACTTCCAGACCCAACCCGGTCACCCTGTTCCCGGGAAGTATTACTTCATCGCTTAGACCGCCGTGGAATTCGATCCCAGTCCCTCAATCCATAGGCAGTGTGGCTCTCGGCAGCTCAAAACTAAGCAAAGGAGGTCGCCCTCGGACTCAAGTGATTCGGTCAGTAGAACACATGGGCAAGGCCGCAAAGAGATGGAGAGCAGTCGTCCGAAAAAACCCTGCAATGTTCGGAAACGACGCCCCCGAGCGCAAAGAGATTCCGGAAATCTGGCACGCAAAGAGGCATATTCAGGAACGCTTGAAATTTCTCATGCAGATGCCCAATCGGATCGAGCTGGCGCGGATGCGCGCACGACATACGTATCCGAAAACCGTAGACCAGATTACCTTCGACGAAGAGAGAAACGCAATGTGTTTCAAGCCGGACTTTCTGGACGCAGTCGTTTACTCAGACGACGAATTTCCCCAACTTGCGTCCCTAAAAAAAGGGCGAGGACGCTCCAAAAAGCAAGGAGAGTCACACGAAAAGAAGCCGGCTTCTCCAAAGGTTGGAGAGGCAGAAGAATCGACTGTTGTCAGTGAAACCAAGGGCTCTGTGGATGAAATGTCACCGGAGCAGAAGGTGAAACTGAACAATGGACTGGACATGAATTTTGTCAGGCATCTGGGTGATTCCTCGAGGGCTTCTCGTGGAATAATTAACAAGCGAGATCAAGATGATATTGGAAGAAGAGGCTTCCACACCGTCTCCTCCGCCCGCCAACAACATCTCAACCAAGATGGCTCTGCCGCATCTGGCCAAAAGACGACTGCAGAAGCGGATCAAGCCGACAAGAAAAACGAGCAGCCTGAAAACGGTAAGCTTACACACGTCAACAACGCCGGTGAGGCGCACATGGTGAACATATCTGACAAGGCCGACACACGCCGTGTTGCCTTTGCCACCAGCACAGTGCGATTTTCAACCCCTAACGTGGTACATTTGATCAGGAGAAACAGGATGAATAAGGGTGATGTGTTGAGCACCGCCCGCATTGCTGGCATCATGGCCGCCAAGCAAACGCCCAATCTTGTTCCGTTGTGCCACAATATTGTGCTGACGGGCGCCGAGGTCGAACTCAAGCTTCTCCTTCCTCCATTCAAGTCTCAGGAGCAGAGAAATGCTGAGGCACTGAGCGAGACCTCTGAAGTCGACCCAGAAGGCTCTGCTGCAGCCGCTGGATCTGAAAACTACTTCTCTGGCGCGTATGGCCCCTCTGCTGAGAGTAAATATAACCAGCCGCGGATGAATACTGGCAACAGGCAAGCGTCAGACATTCCTCTTGACTACGGGGAATTTCCTAACGGCGCCGTCTTCATCACTGCACGCTGCGAAAGCACGACCGCCACTGGCGTCGAAATGGAGGCGCTCGTTGCCGCAAACGCGGCGGCCCTGACGGTCTACGACATGTCCAAAGCAGTCGACAAGCACATGGTACTTGGGAACAGTCGCGTGGTGCTCAAGGCGGGCGGCAAGTCAGGCACCTGGGTCGAGGCGGGCTGGCTGCTTCGTCGCACGGGCCTGCATCTGAAGGAGCCCTACCCCGAAACTTTTTCGAGATCGATGGGCCAAGAGATTGCCGTGCGAGAAAACCTCGTCCCCAAGCGCAAGCACTGGAAGATTGCTTTCAGAACAATGGTCCAGGCGGGTTTCGACGTTGACCGCGCCCTATCCTTCTTGGGGTGGATGAGGACTCCTATCACGAAGTACATGCAGAATGCCGATCCCAGAGTCAGAAAGCACGTCCAGAAGCTGCTGTTGAAGGAAGGCGTCAGCATGCAGGAACTCGATTGGAACGAGACCAAGTTGATGGCGGAAGCCGAAGAGGACGAGAAGGGCGAACTCGCAGCGGCTCCGGCACAACAGACTGGCCTCATCAAGAGTGCGACCGAAGAGCAGCAGAGCGTGACCGTGGAGCAGCAGCCGCAGCAGCCAACAGAAGATGATGGCGTCACCGTGGGCCCCATCCCCGAATCCGTCGAGGAAATGCAAGACCTTAGCTCATTGGTTGCCCATCTGCGCCGCAGCTACATGCGTACGGCCAGACCTGCCATCACCGCCGCCAAACCAGAAGACGACGCCGCGGTGGCGGCCTTTGACGCGCAGGAGCTGCGGCCCTACGAAAAGACGCTGCGCATTACCAAGTACACCACCAGGGAACAGGAAGACGAAAACGGTCAAGTCCAACCGTTCAACGGCTTCGAGACGCCGGCCGCCGAGAAGAGAACGCACGTCCAGTTCTCGATGCGCCGCAGCCGCGGATCGACCGACAACTTCGAAGTCCTGGAAAACATCGAGATGGCGACGGCGGCGGAAAAGGCAAATGGCAAGACCAAGGCCAGAGACGACGACGACGACGACGACCTTGAGCAGCAGCAGCAACAACAACCACAACAGCGGCAGGACTTTTCCGAGGACGACGAACCCCTCGCAAGGCCTCCTCCGACTAAGAAGAGCAAGAAGGACGAAAAGGCACAGAAGCGGCGGTCAAACGGAGGAGACGATCCGCGCTTCAAAGCAGCAGCCGCCGTGTCGAAGCCAAAGAATTCGACGCGAGCTGAGAAGAGCTGGCACAACGAAACGCCGGCCATGGAAACTGACAGTAGCAGCATCGACGAGGCAAAAACCAAAGATGATGTTCCGCTGCAGCAGGAGCGCAACGAGGACTACGAGGACGAGAAGGACAACGACCAGGACAAGGACAAGGACAACGAGGACGACGAGCCTCTTGCAAAGCCACCCGGCAAGAAGAGCAAGAAGGGCAAGAAGGGGAAAAGCGGCGGCTTGAGCGACAAGGAAAAGGCCACGCGGCTGGGTGTCTCCGTCGAGAAGGTTCAGGAAGTAGAAAAGGCGCTGGGTCTGAAGGGCGAGGATTGGGTTCCTTAGTTGTGCGAAGAAAAGGAATTCTAGAAGATTGATGGCTGTGGCTGGCTGGCTGGTTGCCTGGTTGATTGAGTCGAACGCTCGCATGACGCTCGCGCATTTGGGGGAGAGGCATTGGTTGTGCGGTTGATCTCGTTTCTTGCCTCCTCTCTTCACTCGTTGCTTACGGTTTTGGGAAGGGAAGAGTCTGTGGTGGAGAGGTTGCCGCATGTCAGGCGTTCAAAAGCGGCTCAAGAAAAGAGAAAAAAAAAAAGTGCTCTCTTGTTTGTAGACAACGTCTGTAAGTAGTAGATGAAGCTGTGCAGCAGGAGACAAAAGTTATGCAGGGGTTTCAATCATGCATGCAGCATGTAGGTAGGTGCTTGCTCGGCGCACTAGATAGATGAACATCAGCCAAACAGTGGAGACTGGCGCTCCACAGAAAAGATGGATATTCGGTTAATCGGATGGAACCGCTTAAGCGGTCAGGACGGGTACGCATTTGATCGGCTATGTAGATGAACAAGTTCCAGGTCGCTCGTCAAGTGGAGGTCGACATGTTGTGACACAGGCCGTGCAAGTGAAGGCTGGATTTCCAATCAAAAGAGTTTGTCATCAAAACGTCATGAGTTTTGCTCTATCAACAGAGACTTCTCGTCTTTCTAACTCTAGAACTTGCTCTTCTGCTTCAGAAATCAGTAGGAAAATCACTAGAGCCGTCTCGCATTAGACACGCTACAAAAAGAGGAGGATGGGGAGATACTCACAGTACTCTTGCCGCGGCCGCCGAATCCCCAGCGAATCTGGTTGGCAACGTTGATCTCAACGCCCAGCTCTTCAGCCCAGGCCCACACGAGGCCGGGGTTCTTCTGGAACCAACGGCCGGCAAAGACCATGTCAAGGCCGTCATCGAGCTGCTGCTGCGCCAGCTTGCCGGTGGAGATGCTGCCGACAGACGCGACCAGTATCTTCTCGCCAACCTTTGCCTTGACCGTCTTGGCGAAGGCTGCCTGGTAAGCGGGGCCGCCCTTGATCTTCTGGTTGGGGTGGTTGCCGGCCGAAGAGATGTCAATGAGGTCGACGCCCTTTTCGGCCAGGATCTCGGCAAAGCGCGCAGTGTCGTCGACGGTCCAGCTCTTCTCGCGGCCGAACTCAGGGTCCTCCTCAAGCCAGTCGGTCGCGGAGACACGGATGGTGAGAGGCATGGTCTCAGGAATGATGCTGCGGACAATCTCGACAATCTCGAGGGACAGACGGACGCGGTTTTCGAAAGAGCCCCCGTACTCGTCGGTGCGCTTGTTGGTGACAGGAGAGAGGAATTCGTGGAGAAGGTAGCCGTGAGCGTTATGTATCTGGATGGTGTCGAAACCGCACTTGAGCGCGCGGCGAGTGGCATCCGCCCAGGCCTTCTTGAGGTCCTGGAGCTGCTCCTTCGTGTAAGCGTGAGGAGAAGCATGGCGCTCGTTGTAAGGAATCGCAGACGGAGCATAAACGCTCTTAGGCCAGCCATTGAGCTACAGAAGGGTCAACGGCTTGTTCACTATGCAAAACTCATCCCTGCTCACCTCCTCGCCGGCGATGTCGCCGGGGCTCAACCAGGGGGCAACCGTGCTGGCCTTGCGACCAGCGTGGGCAAGCTGGATCCCAATCAACTGGTTTTGGCTATGCGCAAAATCGACGACCCTCTTGATGGGCTCGATTTGGCTGTCCTTCCATAGACTATCTCCTATCAGTCCGTATCTCGGCCAGTATGTCCCATGATTCATACCCGACATCTTCAGGAGTGATTCTGCCCTCGGGAGTGACTCCGGTAGCCTCGACAAAGGACAGGCCGGGTCCGCGAGAGATGATTCCTCCAAGGTGTGCGACGTGCCAATCTGTCATGTGTCCATCCTGGGCAGAATATTGGCACAGCGGCGCGAGACCAATGCGGTTCTGGAGGGTGAGACCTCTAAGCTTGAGGGGCTGGAAGAGCTTGGGGATGGGCTTGCCGCTGGACTGAGGCACCCACGCAGTGCCCGAGGGCGGATTTTGAGCTGGGGTGAAGTAGGGTATCTGGTTGCTCTGTTAAACCGACGTCGCAAACAGAGTCTGGAAGCCTTACTCCCTCAGCAGCTGCAAATCAATCGCGCGTTAGCTCAATGACCTCAGAATTGACATGCAATGGCGTACCTTTGTTCTCAAGGCCAGGTTTACCTCCATCCTGGCCAGGAACGACCTTTTTCAGAGCGGCGAATGGTTCCATGCTATCGAAGAAAAGTAGAGGATTTGGAGAGCTGGCGTGACGGGAAAGAAAGCCTCAAAAGATAGAGAGCTTTATACTAGTCCCCTTGCCGAGCTATGATGTGCGTCTGGCTGATAAATCATAGACGGCAATTGAGAGAGGCTAACGACTCCTGCCAGTCGGATGGCACACCGGGTAAATGGAGGCTAAAGAAATGGAGTCTCGAAGGCCAGCCTTGGAATAGCGTCGAAAGCCAAAGCACCGTTGTGGTCGTATTGCGTAGTTGGCGTGCAATTGGGAGATGCCCAACGCGTGGTGGGGTAGCTGTTATGTTGGTGCACGGTTGCGCGACTTTACCCGATAAGGCAGGGTGCTTTATAAGCAGGTGGACCTCTGCTGCTGCATGGAATCCTTTCTCGCCCGGATATGGCCCTCTGCTATGCTTCCGAGTGTGATGCTCAAGTTGCAGACTTGAGAGTGAGCAACGTGTTTGCTTAAAATGGTGCATTGATGCTAATCTTCGTCCTAGAAAGCACGCCATCCAAGATTGCTAAAACAACAGGGCGCGATTTTGCTTAGGAACAACATCAACAAATCATGGAAATCTTATTTGGCCTCATTCATATCCAGGAACCATCCCTTCAAGTCAGGCCACTTGATTGATCACCAGCCCCCCACATCCTTGAGTTTCACGCGCATGCCGCCTTTAGGCCTGGCCGTCACACCGGTTTGGATCTCAACCTTCTCCGGCGTATCAGGGTCGGCGAACTCCATCTCGAACGTGCCAGCCCACGCAGCCAGTATGCATGCAAGCTCGGCCTTTGCAAAAGACGAGCCAATGCAGCTTCGTGGACCGTGGATGAATGTCTCAAGTGCATAGTTGCTCTCAGCGCCTCCCGTGTTAGCGCAGCCAGGCGCCAACCATCGGTCTGGGTTGAACTCATCGGCATCCTCGCCCCACAACTGGGGGTTGGTGTTGATTGCAAGAATAGGCACAATGATGGTTGTGCCTTTTGGAATGTGGTGTCCTAGGATCGTTGTGTCGTGGTCTGCGATGCGCAACGTTGCCGACACTGGAGGCTTCAGCCTGAGAATCTCATTGCAAACAGCATTGAGATAGGGCATCTGGTCAATATCCTTCGAGCTGATGGTCGACTTTGAATCGCTGGGCGATGGCAGGTGAGCCCGTATCTCCTCTCTCAACCGCTTTTGCACCTCTGGCTTCTGGCTGAGCAGGAATCCCGCCCAAGTTAGCGACGTTGCCGTTGTCTCATGGCCTGCTGCCAGGAACGTCATCATTTGATTCACCAAGTCTGCGTCGCTGAAGCCGCCAGATTCGAGGGCGACTGAGATGATGTCGACATCAACACGCTCTCCCTTCTCCATCTTTTGCTTCTTCTGGAGAATCAAGTCGTGACAAATCCGCTTAATGGTCTGTGCCGCGCCGTCTATCTCGAAATTCCTTTTGATGGGCAGTAGGCGCAGCAAGGCCAGAGGAACGAAATTCCCAAGCAGCGCCAGAAATGTAGCCACTTTGTTTGGACTGAAAATCTTCCTGTATGTGGCATTGAGTTCGCTGTTCGGGTTTTCGATGGCGTGGAAATCCTGGCCCATGCCTGCAACTCCGATGATATCGAGAGTCGTCCTAGACGCCCAGCTCTGCAGATTAAGGACGTTGTCATCACCTTGGCTCTCCAGAGTCTCAATCATAGCCTGGGTACATTCGCCAGCCTTAGTCCAGAAAACGCGGTAAAGATCCTTGATATGACGGAAGGAGAAGGCCGGCATAAGAAGTCGTCTCTGTCTCTTGTGCTCATCGCCTTCGGCCAGCAAAACTCCTACTCCCAGGATACGACCAAGTCCGTGGCGCACATTCGCAGGCTTGGTGAAGTCATAGTTTTTGTGCACCAGAACCTCTGCGAGAGCCTTGGGGGAAGCCACAGAAACACGTGGCGCGTTGAGCGCAAACCTGTAGTAGAAAAGTCCGTCGTTGGTCACATTCCTAACCCACTCCTTGTGCGGCCATCCGGTGGGTTCTTTCCTGATTCGGCTAAATTGGCCCATCAAAAAAGAGCCTCCCTTGAGAAAATCATTAGCGATTACTGTCTGCGAACGAGCTCGCTGGAAAAGATACCTCTGGCTGGGGAAGTTTGCGCAATGGGCTAACATAGTGCGGATATATCACCACCGACCAAGTGAACCAGACCAGCGTCTGTAGCGCGAAGAGGATCAATGCTCTTGTGAGAGCCGAGTCATGTATAGAATAAGATGGCGGAGCATAGCGGCCAAGAAGAGCGCTTTCGGCCAACGACACAGCTGCCAGTGTCAAGGTTGGCGCCATGTTGAAAAGATCGAAAAGCCCAGAGCAAGTTGATGGGACTAGCTTCGAGGTCGCGGCTAGGGAAGTGAGTTTTCAAGTAGTGGTAGCTCGCACAGGTTGCCGCTTACGAAAGATGTGAAGCGGTGGATTGGGGGCGGAGGATCATGGCGAGGCGGTGTCGGTTAGAGAGAATGCCCGCAGCTAGTCGCATATCTTGCCCACCTTGTCGCTGAAACAGTGTAAAGAACAGCCCGACCATCACCAAGCATCAAGCCACCAGCAAGAAGCGCCCGCTTCAGTGTCGTCATGAGCCGAGGCGAACGGGGATGCTGTCCGGACGAGAAGTGCGCCACTCCCAATCCGCTTCGTCCGGGATTCGCCTGGTTGCCTTTGGCATATGACATCCACCATCAACGGCTTTCTCAGACCATTCGGCTCCGTCCATTCCTCCGTTGCCCTTTGTCTTCTGCGCGTCTTCTTGGCGAAATAGCCTCTAGCTGCCGTCCCTTTCGTGCGTTAAAGGCGGCCAGGAAAGGCCTGGCCTATCAATGCTGCTATCCTCCCGTCTCTCGAGACATCAGACCATAGTATTCTTTTGGGTCGACTGGATGCGCGAGCGAGGCGAAAAAGACACGGCGCCTTGTTTTTGTCTTTGGGCCACGCGCTTGCGGAACGCAATTCGAGCCCGTATCATTGGAGCGCAACTCGATGGAAGGATTTGCCATCAATGTCTGCCTGCAAGCCAGCTGACGCGAGCGACGATTGAATGGTAGTGCCAGAGACCCGCAAAACTCATCATCTTGTTCGCCTGAGAGCACCAGCGGCGGCAACAAATTCACAAGCTTGGTTGACGTCCCGGTGCAACCATGAACCTGCCTGTCCGGCAGTACGGCCGTGACGTGATGCCCCTCGCAGACGCTATTCCTATTCAGCAACCACGAAGACGTCGACACTGAGATGCCCCGCCACACCACTCCTTAAACCTTCTGGAAAACTAATCTTCTCGCGGGGAATTCTCTACTTCTGTAAAGACAGGCTGTTGCCAGCAAAGGAATCGCGACCTATCATGCAACCACGCGGAATGGTTTGATGACTTTCGGATTGATCTCGAGACGTCAGCTTCGCTCCACATCTACCAACAGGAATCGAGAAGTCTCCAAAGCCGTTCTTTCCAGCCTGTCTAATTCTTCAAAATGCCATGGTCCAGCCTAAACAGGAAAGCCAACCCCTGCCCCACTTGTTTTCGCTTTTCACGCAGCCTTGTCATGAGAATAACACAGCTTTCCGCCCTTGGTCTCCATGACCTCGCCAATCCTCACCCACTCCGGCCCACCAGGCGCAAAGAAGCCAACATGCATCTCATACGCCGGCATAACATCACTATACGCCACATTGCCGTAAAATTCAAACGGATACGCAAACTTGGTGTCTTTTATGACAAGTGGTTTTGAGAAATCGAGTCGCCCTCAGACCTTGTCGACCATGCAGGGTTATCCGATGAAATCTTGCAACCGCGAAGAAAACCCCTGGGAAAAGCCGTGTATAAAGGGGGAACAGAGGCGCTCGCTAACAGCTTTCTCCTCGACAATAATCTCCAGAGCGGGCAACGGACTCCTAGAAACCAGCCAGTAGGACACTTACTGGACGCCTTACATAGAGCGCATTCGCAGTCTTTACACGCTCGATTCATGATCTTTCTAGACCCGCTGGAAGTTCAGCATAAAACATCGCGAAGCTCACGGACGGCCCCGTTCGACGTGCGGGATCGGGACGTCGAGAACTCCCTAAAAGATGCTTGCGCATCACCCTCTGCTGACGACCCACAGGCGCGCAAATGGTCTGTGGGACAGGCGTGATCAGATGTAAAGATGGAGATAGCCGAGCCAGGTCGGAGCGTGGCTGGTGTTGAGTCGCGGTGCTCCTCTGCACGGCCCGCTCTGCTCACACTCCATGCCTGCAGGTACCCGCCCGTCCTCTGACCCCGTCCAAGGAGAGAACGAAGGGGAGGCATTTCGAGACTCGGTTTCTTTGCGTCTCTGCAAAAGCGAGGTGACGGTGAAACGTCGCAGACAGAGGGGCTACACTAGACCACCTTCGTCGTTGCTATCTTTGAGTGATACCTCATCTTCGTGGGGACGAGGCTCTGCAAAGATGCAGCACAAAGCTGATCCTTGCGAACGCGCCTCCACGGTCCACTCATGGCTCAAGCAATTGTCCAGGGAGGCCGCGCGGCACAAGGACGTGTTTGCAGAGCCAAGACGAACGTGTTTAGATGGCCAAAAAGACCCGTGCCCGAAGTTTCCGCATTCCGAACATCTTGAGGAAAGTCGCTCCAGGTTCGATGAGACAAGTAGAGATAATTCTGTGGTGCAGAAGGATTCGTAGGAGATCGGCGCGAACAACAACAGGGATTGGGTATTTAGTGTAGGTCTGGCTGGGCAAATGTATCAGTGCTCAGGGTCCACAGCGGCGTGAAGAGAAGGAGACAGCGGGCGGAAGATCCATCAGTCGCACCAATCGCTTTAACTGCTTGACAAGTCTCATATGGCTCGTCGATAGTTGGACTTGTTGTCTCGGAAAAGATTTGAACCATCTAAAAATGTAGATGGAGATTGATGACCGAAAAGTCAGAGACCGGAGACACTGAATTCCGCACGACTCGCCAGGGAAATTCCAGAGTCGAACCACCGTGGTAAGTCGACTGATGATTGGCGAAATTCTCTGAAAAAGTCCAGCGACGACTCATGAGACTGGCAAATTCTTGGTGGTTCTCGACTCCGGTTTCGGCATCTGCTGATTTTGATAGAGCCAGCAGCATGTTGAAGCTCAACTACCATCACTCTGAAAGTTGTGATACCGGATCGCGAAGGTGGACAGATAAGTCTGTGGATTTCGCGGAGGAAGACGAGAGTGGAGCTGGTTGCGTGTACTGTCTGCCAAGATCTTGGCCAATGAGGGCACAGCTGTCAGTAAGAAATGGCCAGCAATTGGCGAGCGACCGTGGACGAAGCTTGGAGACAATTGCGACCAGAAATGGAGCAGCGGTGGATACGTAGAAGAGGCGCAGTTGCGAGGACGCGACGACTGCGGTGCTCACCTCCATGTCCTGTTCAAGGATGATTGTGAGGCTAGAAAGGACAGTTTGTCCTTTAACAGGACAAGCCAACGCTTCGCACGACTGCTACCAATCGAATGCGTTTGCTAACTCTGGAAGTATGCATCCACCCCTTGATGGCTGGTGAGCCTCTCTTTTCGACCTTCAACCGGTGTCCCACCAAAGTGACAAGATCATGATTTGATGTTGTTTGGAAGCACTTCCCTTTGGACTGAGGGCCATTAGTTGCTGACATGGAGTAGAACCGGACGCGTTACCAAGCAAGACCAAGGCCTTTGCCACGGATTGCGACGTTGAGGTACTGTCCTCATTCTGAGCCATTAAGCTGCGGCGCGGAACCCCAAGGACTGGTTTTGCCTTCTTTTCCGGTCGACCGACCTGATGGTAGAGGTTGAATCTAGCCATTCGTTCCAAGCCGCCAAGAGCCACTGTTTGCCACAAAATAAGCTGAGATTCAGTTCCCGTCGTCAGCTCCATGATCTGGGCAGGCCAAGTCGACGCCTCAGCCTGGGCTTAGAGTCGTCTCCAGACATCATTTGTCGTTGAGCGAAAAAGGTTTTCCAGAGTGGCAACAAGGGCAGGCTGCTTGCGGGGCACTTCCCCCAACATCCACAGAAGAAGACCACGTCTGAGAAACACAAGGAGCTGCTGTCGTAGGCGGAACGAGTTGCCGAGCTTGTTCGGCCACTCCTCGACAGAAGGACTGACAAGCTCGCCAAGCTTCAGCTCAAGCTCAAAACCAAGCTCCTCTGATGGACATACGGATAGACGGATGGGAAAATCGGGTCTTCTCCATTTATTCCATCTGAATTGAAACGCGATGAGGGCAGCAGATAACGTCCGCCGCGCAGAGACGAGTGGGTCGGCCTATGTTTGAACCAAAGAAACATCTCAAACTGCGCATGCAGTCTGTCTGCAGTGCGTGCCTCAGGGGTCTGTACAGTATATCAACAGAAATGCAAGCGCAAGAAGGTCAAGCTGCACGTAATGCGAGATTGCCACTCACCGCGTCCAACCCCGAGGACCTGCGAGAAACCTTGGCGGAAATTTGGCCCCGGAATCGACGCGGATATAGTGCCTCGTGATGCTCGGAAAAGCTCCCTGCTTTTCCTTCTGGGCACCAATGGTCCAATCAGAATTCAGAGTGGGTTACCCCATCCGCCAAGATTCTGCGACTGGCTGCATGGACTCAAGTTGAGGCCCGCTGGATCTCCGGTGTTACTGTACGCCACCAAGCCGCGAGTGCTCGAGCTTCGAGCTTGTATGGGCGGTCGATAAGTGATGTTTTTTGCAATTGGCAGCCATCTAGCTGGAGCAACTCATGTGTGTGTATTACGCACCCGTGTGACTGGAGATTTGTTATGCGACTTGTCCGAATCGTTTGGCAACGGTATACATGGAGCCGCAGGAAGCCAAGTTTCACTGACTGACAGCGCCGGAACTGCCCCGCTGGGAATCGCGCCATCCCCGAGCGTTATCCGTCGGATGAGCACTCACGCGAATCTAGTAAGCCAGAGCCTCCACCATCTCTGGACTGTTGGGCCGAGAAAATCGAGGGACTGACGTTTCGTGTGAGGATTATCCAGTCTTAGCCGCCCGTCACCCCAGACCGATGGCCTCTTCCTGGGACCCACTTTCCCCAGAGTGGGGCATGCAAGGGAGCTGCAAACGCGGGGAAGCGACGTGACATCTTCCCTTTTCAGAAAATGAGTGCGTCGCTTCTCGCTGTACACGTCGTGAGTGGCTACATGCCAAGGGGCATGGTGTAGGACTTGATGAAGTTTCGGGCGTTTCCTGAGGCCCACGTGGGGTACGATCTTGAGGAGTCCCTGTCAACCTTTGGCAATAAAAACCTTGGGAGCCATTGCTGTCAATGTTTTGAGAACTCAGGCTCAACCTTCTCACCCACCTCGTCCAGGAAGCTTTGCGACCTTGCTCCCCTTTTGCGCTACCGTTGCAAGGCACAATGACTGCCGACAACCAGATCTCCGACTCGCCTACGGCATCCGTGACCGTCGACGAAAAAATAAGAGCAGAGCGTATCGATTTGGCAGAAATTGGAGAATCAGGTTCCGATGCCTTACGACGAGAAGCACCGGCTCTTGTCCGAAGCATGAGCCCTGAGCAGAGGGCGGTGTTGGAGAAGAAACTAGTGCGCAGGGTTGATCGCCGGCTCATGCCAATGCTCATTCTTATGGTACGACTCCTAAACTCCGATTGAAAGGAGAATTTCACTTACCAATTTGCGGCATAGTACATCCTCAACTACATCGACAGAAACAACATTGCAGCAGCTAGGCTAGCTGGCTTAGAAGAAGATTTGGGTCTGCATGGGCATCAATACTTGGTCAGTATTTGACCGCTGGATATGTGCAAAGGAGCGACCTGATTGGACTAACGCAAGGAAGACCGCTGTCAGTATCCTGTTCGTGGGATACCTTCTCATGCAGGTACCGTCCAACCTCATGCTGAACAAAATTGGTCGGCCATCCCTGTACTTGCCTGTTTTCATGGTACTGTGGGGTAAGTAGTCAAATCCCAAACTTTCGTACTAGCAGTAGAGGTGCTTACACGGTAGAACGACAGGTATCATCTCCACTGCGACTGCAGCATGTCAAGACTTCTCAGGCCTGGTTGCCTGCCGCTTCTTCCTCGGCTTCGTAGAAGCAGCTTACTTCCCAGGATGCCTTTTCTTCCTGTCCTCCTGGTACACACGCAAAGAGCTTGGAATGAGGACCGCCTTTCTGTACAGTGGCGCACTCATCTCTGGCGCATTCTCCGGCCTCATCTCCGCAGGCGTCAAAGGTGGCATGGACGGCCTGCACGGCCTGCGCGCCTGGAGATGGTTGTTCATCATCGAGGGAGCCATCACGGTGGGAGTTGGGGCAATTGCCGTCTTCATCATTCCAGACTTTCCACGAACGACAAAGTGGCTGTCCGACGAGGAGAGGGAGCTAGCCGTTTGGCGATTGCAGGAGGACGTCGGCATGGACGACTGGACGGGCAGTGAAGACCAGAGCTTCTTCCACGGGTTCAAGCTGGCTGCCACGGACGTTAAAACGTACATCATGATGGCCTTGATCACTGGCCACACCAGCGCTGGCACCGTGACCACGTTCTTCCCAAGCGTGGTCGAAACACTTGGCTACGACACTGTCAACACCTATCTTTTGACCGCACCTCCATACTGCCTTGCAGTCATCACCACGTACCTGAACGCTTGGTAAGGCCTACAATCGTTTTGGCATGGTTTCAAGACTTACTTTTGGCAGGCACGCAGATAGAACCGGAGAACGCTACTACCATGTTACCTTGCCATTCGTCCTGGGTATCGTGAGTTTCATAATCGCAGCTTGCACCACCTCCATGGCCCCAAGATATTTCGCCATGATTGTGATGCTCCCCGGAATTTACACCGGATATCCTGTGGCATTGGGATGGATTAGCAACATCATCCCGCGGCCTCCAGCGAAGCGTGCTGCAGCAATTGCGATGATCAACGCCGTGTCCAATTCCTCGCAAATCTTCATGCCCTATGTCTACATCGACGCCCCCAGATATAGTAAGTCGAATGCATCGGCACGTTGGAAAGGACTTACTGACAAGACCAGTTCCGGCGTTTGCCACTTGCAGTTGCTGCCTTCTGGTGTCAATAACAAGCTCGACTATCCTACGATTCATCCTGGTCAGGTTGAACAAGAAACTAGATCGCGGAGAGCATGTGGAGGGCGCGATCAACGCTGGACAAGCAATACCTGGAGAAGCCGCGGAGAAGGGATTCCGCTTCCTGGTTTGAACGACAATTCTGAGGAGATCGCGACGCATTTATTCGCTATCAGAGCACCTGGGAGCCGAAATGAGAGACATGTATATCCTTCTCCCTCGATGAGGAGCAGGTCATTAGGAGAGAGCCTTTGCCACATTTCCGCAGACTTCGGGTGTTGTTGAGTTGCCAGGAAAGATGAAACTGATGAAATGAAATGATTGGCCAAATGGTCTACATGATCTGTGCGCCCTCTAGCATGTTCCACAATCATCTATTTGAGTATGTGCAAGTCTGTCACTCATATCCCGCAGGTTCTGGCTGAATCGGGAACGTTGGTTGGTCCAAGTTGCTGGCACAGGCCTCTTTCCAGCGCTTCGGAGTGTACTTGTCCACAATTGACTTGAAGGCTTCCTGCAAAAGGCTGTTAGCAAGTGCATAATCCAACAAGCCTGAATATGACCACTTACAAGAGTACACAACGAGGGATCACCCTCAAAGTGTTTTCCCGGGGCTTTGCAGCCAGGGACCTGCATGACTTTGTCGTTGTAGCGAATGCGTACATAGTGATCCTTGAGAGAGTCCTTCTCCAGCTGAGTCAGTTGATTCGTCGGCTTTCTTGCGATACCAGGGCCGGGAGAGTTGCTCTTCGAGCCAAATATCGAGGCTAGCCATCCCGAAGGCTTGTGACGTTCAGCACCCCCGTCTGCGGATTTTTCATTGAGAGAGGAAGCACTGCTGCGCGTACTCTTCCGCTTGAAAAGCTCAAAGGCAACGTGGCTGGTGTACGGCGGCCATCCCTCGCCTTCAAACGCACCGAGACTGGACAGCACACCGGCAAGAGTCGTGTCGTGAGCACCAGATAGAGAGAGCCTAATGTTCATTTCGCCGCCTCTTCCAACGCCGAGCGACTGATCGTCTCCGCCGATCTCAAGAAGTCCGTCTTTTCCATTTCTTTCGACGTTGCCAGTCATCCGTCCGACGACATCCCCCATGAGCGCGCCAATGCCCAACTCACGGTACTCTTTCATCTCCGTGTAGCCTGAATACCACTCTTCAACCCCGATCTTATCGACGATTGCTCGAAGTTTTGGGTCGTAGAACTCTTTTGGAAGACGGGTTTCAGGGCCGTGAGCCAAGGTGGAGTTGATAGTGTCCATGACGCCAGAGAGGCGAGGGTGAGAATCCACAGCAACACGTTTGGAATTCTCAGGCATCCACTTGGATATCAGCTTGTTAAGATAGGCCATCTCATCTGTGTCATTCCATCGATCAGCAGTCCGCTGCGCAAATGCCCTGCTCAATTGTGCAAAACGACGGCAGTTCCCCTCGTTCGGGTAGAGTGTTTCATCAGCTGGAGAGCGCATGAGGATCGTGGGAGCAGGAAAGTCGGCTGTACGGGTTGAAGGCGGATAGAAGCCCCAGAAAACCTGTTGCACAGACTCCAAGGCTCTCGGTATCGGCGTCGCGCGTAGGTGTATCATGTCCGCGTCGGCGATAAGGTGCGGCATGAACTTGAGCTGATCTACATAGAGATGCCTCAAACGCTTGCCTAGGTTGAGCGTAGTCTCTCGACCCTTGTTCGTTAATTCGCCGGGCAGGCTGTGCCAGTGTCAATGTGCTGTCACTCTCATGGCTGAGGTCTCGATCCTCACCATATGGCATCGAATTCGCCCTTGGGGCCAGTGGTTATCACAGGTGCGTCATCAGGCCCAAATGTCTCCAATCGTCTGCGGTACTTGAGCTCGTCCCATTGCGACCAATCAGCCGTGCTCATGACAACACTGGTGAGGCGGCGCGCAGAAGAACAGTACGGCCAATCTTGAACGTGTCAGGGGCTATGGTCAGAGGTACACGAGAGGTTTGCGGGACCGGGTCATACGTGGTGGAAGGCCAGCCTGGGATCAGAATCTTAGTACGGGTAGACGAAGAGCAGAAGATGTGCTTACATTGCGGAAGCGTGGAGACACTGGACTCCGTTCACCTGGAGAATGGTTACAACGACAAATTTTAGGAGTGTCACAGCCAATCCTTACCATGACGAAGCAACTTGTTGACAAGATTTTAGCATTGGCGCAAGAGCAAGCCTGGCGTGATTCTTACCTACCACTTGGACGAGCTGCAGCTGCAGATTGTTGGGATAGAGCCTCTCTAACTCTTCTGGGGAATAGGGTTCCCGGGGATTGAGGGTCGTCATGGCGCCAGGTCGAGGAGAGCACAAGGAAGTGCAGTTGGAGGATACATTGCTACAAACATGAAGGTGACTCGACTCGACGTCACCGGCAGACCGCCGGGCGGGCAGGGCACCCGACCCGGGGCCGTGGGCCCGAGCTTCCTTGCTACCGAATTCTTGCCGATGCTCGGACAGCCGGGGTTAGGTTCCTTGCGGTGGACATACAACCACCGCACGGCTGGGGCGTCCGTCGACCAAGCTTCAACGCGCCATGAGCTTACCCTACCTTTGCCCTCCTTGCCGTCGAAATCTTCTGCGGAAACTCTACAGCTTGCGGAGACTCAAGCGCTTCCCACACCATAACAATGACAGCTACGCGACCCTCACAACTCTTGTCCCCGAATATCACAGAACCCCGCTAGAATCGTCCGGACCGACCGACGCTGAGCCATTACCCACAAAACCACCGCGCGCCGTGTTCACAACATCAAATAATCCATACTCCGCAAACGGGATTGGCCAAGACACACGGACAGGAGGGGGACACCCGAAGGACGATTTTCCAGCATCGCGACCCCAAAAGCCCCCCAAGAGATCATCTGAGCTGGCTTTTGGCGGTTGGTTTGCAGCGCCGCATCAACTGGCCACCGACAGTCTGTACATCAATTCCCGGGAGCATGGCGAGAAGTATCGACCGCTCGAGTCCTCCGAGGAGTCGTTGTCCGTGAGATTCGACGAGATCCTGAAGGATCAGGCCTGCACCACAGCAGACGCGTGGAGATATTTCGAACACGTGTACCACAGATGGGATTGCCAGGCTCTAAGCTGTCCGACCTTCTCGGATCTCGCAAAATTAAGAGATGGCGCAGTGTTCAAAAGGTTATTATGGGAGGTACTGGATGATTGGGTCGAGGGCAAACTGGAGCCAGGCTTGCCCACTCCTCGCCAGCTTATTGATAGGCTCGCATCTCTTGGGATTCTCCATCCAAGTGCGTTGTGTGAGGCCATCGGAGAGCTTAACATTTTGATACTCAAGAGCTTCGCCTGCGAAACGCACAAACCCCAACACATATCCGCGGACCAACTATTTTCAGACCTCATGGACTTATGGGCCATGTGCTTCAAGTTGGCAGGTTGGAAGTCGCATGCGCAGCTAGAGGAGTCTTCCGAGATGTGGTTTGCTCTACCAGACGCGGTCTCTGGATCGTTCGCAAAATCCAGCTTTTTGAATTCGTACTTCATCAACCGCTTGATTGACCAGTTGCCTGGAATCCCGCGTATCCTGGCCTCTGGACTATCCATGCATGCTCTCATCACACTGGACCTTCTCATGCGAAAGGATAATCCCTTGTGTCTGACGGAAGAAACACGTACCAAACACCAGCCTTTTTCTGATCTCCTGTTTGGCCTCTTACCACTCGCATCCATCCATGTTCTCAAGGAGAAGGTAGAACATGTCCTTGCCACACAAGACATAACCACCGAAGAGATTGGAAAAATCGTCAAGAACATCGAGTCATACCACTTGACATCAGTGAGCTTTGTGGAAACTTCCGGGAAAGAGTTGGACGAACATGGCAATGAGGTCCCCAAGGCTGAGCTGCTGGAAAAGTTCTTCATGAGTCGTATGCGCCGCGCCCTCGTAGACGAGCAATCCTACACCAAGGTGGACCGACTGTGGAAGGAGGCCCAGATGTTATTTTCGGGTGGGGCACAAGATTCTGTTACCCTCGGGGTCCCAGCACCAATTTGCAACTTGGCAATCGAAGCCCTCACGGCGCTTAGACAGCCGGAGAAGGCAGTAGCCGTATGGAACCAAATGGTCGACTCTGGAATTGCCCCCACCATCAAAACATGGACTGGCATTCTCAACGGCTGCCGGAAGGCCCGGGACGTCGAGGGCCTGGAAGAAGTCTGGGAACGAATGGTTGCTGCAGGAGTAGAACCAGACGAGGCGGCGTGGACGACGCGTATTACTGGTCTCATGGAAGGAAAACGACCAGACAAAGCCATGATAGCCCTTGAGCGGATGGGCTATAAGTGGGCGGCAGCTTTGGAACGATCCAAAAACTCGGGACACTCTGCGGACGGCACTGAAGACGTATTACCGATCAAGCCAACTATCGGGATGCTCAACGGAGTGATCACATCTATTAACAAGGCAGCAAAAGAGTCGGACATTCCCAAGAGCAAAATTTGGCCATTGGTAAATCGGTCTCTGAAATGGGGCCAGAGCCTTGGCATCAGTCCAGATGTCGTGACTTTCAACGCCATCATCTCTCTCTGTCTTCTCAGAGGAGACAACGAGTCGGCCATGTCTTACCTCCGACAAATGGAGAAGAACAGTGTCTATCCCGACTTGGCTACTTTCTCAGTCATTCTGATGTGGATGTTCCGAGGCAGAGACATTGCCACTTCCTCGGGACTCGAGATAGACGACATCGAAGACATTCTTTCTCAACTCAACAAGCGCGGTCTCACTCCCAACCGATACACATACGGAATCATCGTTGACGGGCTCCTGAACTCACACAGCACCGCCGCCGCCAACGCAGTCCTTGATTACATGACAGATCGTAAGGTTCCGCTACATTCTCACATCTACACTACCTTTATGAACTACTTCTTCCGCCAGCGAGATATGGCGTCAGTGGACTCCCTCTGGAATCGAATTGAGCGACAGGCACCCTATCTGGACATTATCTTTTACGACTGCATGATCAAGAACTATGCGCGCCTCAAAGACATCGGTAATATGATGACGTGTGTCATGCGCATGAGCAAGCACGGCCAGACACCGAGTTGGGAGGCCATGACAATGGTGGTCAAGACGTTGGCCGAGGCAGGAGACTGGGATCGTTTCAATCGCGTGGTCGAGGATATGAGGACCGAGTCGGGCGTCGCAGACCAGGGGCTACGGCTGACGCGCGAGGCAGTGCGCGCAAAGTTTTGGCGGACCGTGTTCACGCTGGATGCGTGCAGGCCCCCCAACCAACAGATATGGAATACCCTTAACGACGACAAGCAGTACACGCAGGACGGGCAAGAGCTGGATCCTCCTTTGGCATAGTGGCTTCTGCCCTTCCAAAGGGCTCCAACGACGGCGACGCCACCAGGTTATGTAGAATGATGGTGTAGACAGACGGCCCCATGTACGGCCTTTGATAGAAACACCAACCAATGAGAGCGATCCAAACATGGCTTGAGCAACGTGAGACCGAAAGCTTCGGCGCGGTTCCCTGGGTGGCTGTCAGGTCGTCAGCTGCAGCTAAGGTCAGATAGTTGGGCTGCCCTGCGCCGATGGATCGCTCCACCTCAGTCTGCAGCAAGCAACGTAACGGCGGCAGGGGCGTGGTTTCCTGACGTCATTTGTCTCATCACAGGGCAGGCAGCGGAGAGCAGGATTTCCTGGACAAGGCCTTTAAGCAACGACTATAGGCACGCACGCATGCATCCACCTCATTAATCCATCAGGCCCGCTCAGACAAAACCGCAGACCCCGCCTACCTGTGGATTGTTCCACTGCCTAACACTGCTCATCTACACACCCGTCTATCCTGCCGAAACAAAAAGCAAACGACCTTACCTACCTACAACACAGTTCCAGTTCCTGAAATCGCCACCACCACCACCACCACCACCATGCCCATCAACAACAACGAATCGGGCGTCTCATCCGGCGTCAAATTCGTCACGTCGACCGTCGGCAACACCGTCGGCGGCCTGCTCAACACGGTTGGCGGTGCGTTGAACCACCTCCCCATTTACAAAACCGCCCCCCAACAGAACCGAAAACTAACGACACCCACCAGGCGTCGTCGGCGCGGCCGGCCGCGGCGTAGGCGAGACGCTCGAGGGCGCGACGGGCAGCGCGGGCAGGCCCGTAGCGCGCGGCGTGGCGGACGCGGCGTCGGGGGTGGAAGACGGCACGGGGCGGATTGCGAGGGGCGTTAAGGATGCGGGACAGGGGAAGTGAGGGGATAGTGGTGCTGGGGTAGGGTGAGGAAGGTGTGTTGTGGAGAGGGAGAGGGAGGATGAGGTGAGGAAGGTTGTTTGACTGGCGTGCTGGCTGGATGGATATTACTTGGTTGGTGTTTTGGTCGTGAGACATGACTGCTTCTTGGATGCGGCGCTGGCTTTTGTTTGTGATTCGATTCGATCTGGATGGACTGGTTGATTTGATGGACAGATGGATTGATGGGTGTGGGTTGGAGAGAAGAATGGCAAGGGGGTATAACGCATTACGATTAACAAATTACCTGCAACTCGACTCATCGTCTCATCGTCACCATCTTCCATGCTCATAAGCACGCCTGTCATTGACCAACAACCAACCACTCCAACCACTCCCACCCCTCTACTCATCACGCCCAAACCAACTTCTTCAAAGAGTACCCAATCTGCTCCAGAAAGCCGGTGCTCTTCTTGGCCTCAGCAAGCGAAATGACGTCGCCCTCTTCAACGTTCAAGCCCGCAGACTCTCTCCTCGCCGGGCTCCGCTGCCGACTCGCCACGCGCACAATCTCGTCGCAAATCAAGCCAACCAGCTCGCGCTCGCTCGGAGGGTCCGCGTCGTTGTCGTCGTCGTTGGTGCTGCCGCTCGGCGACGTGGTCGCGAAGCTCGACTTGGGTGGTAGCGCCTTGAAGGCTAGGAAGCGAGTTTCAACGTCGTCGGAGAAGGGGTCATCGTCTTCACTTGCTGGGGTCTGCTGCGACTGCCGCTGCTGCTCTTCCGTCTGTGGAACGTCTGCTGCTTCGCCATCGTTCTTGGATTGCGGCTCTTTTTCTTCTTGCGCCTGCGCCTCGCTTTCGCCCTTTTGGTTGGCGAGGCTGCGTGTGTTGATTCTGACGCGGTCTGTTCGCGGCCGCACGTACTCAACGATGAAGCCCACGTTCTTGTCTTCGTCTGCGTGGCGCGGCGCCAGCGTGCTCGTAATGTAGGTGCCTTTGCGCAGGGCGCTTATGTTTTTGAGCTCGATGCGCTCAAACTCGCGCACTTTCTCCGTCCCCCAGTCGAACCGGCAAAAGTAGACAGCCCGGTCGGTGAGAAGAAGGACACACTCTTCAAATGGAAGGGTACGAAGAGTGCTCGAGCGAGCCGGACAAGACAATGTCCAGCCGTACACCAAGTCCTCTTGGGCATCTTCGATAACAAGCTCGGAGCAGCGGGAGATTGCAACCTGTCGTACCTTTCGCAAGTCGATTGCATAGTCTTGAGCCTTCATGTCGTCTTCGAATTCGATGAAAATATTTTCCGTAGCGCGCCCGAGGAGGTAGTCGATGACAGCTTGCGTGAAAAAGTCGTTGACAATGTTGTTGTAGTACCGAGACAGCGTGAGACCGAAGTCAGTCAGCGCCCCCGTGATATTGCGTTTGCGCGTGCGAGTGTAATCGCCCTTCAACGCAGCGGTCCCGGCGTATTGACGCGAAATGGCATCGCCATTGTCAGCCCAAAGAGTGTTGAACCATGAGGTTCGAGGGTCGTTTTGGAGGTCGATGGTGACGTGCTGGTCTTCGAGCTGTTTTTCCAGAGCTTCGCGCCCAAGAGCAGATTGCACAACGTTCGTTCTATCCATCGTCAGCGCGAGCAGATGCATGAATGCTCCCAATACATACCTGTCAAGACAATCCATGCAATTAGTCCTCAAGACACCAGACTGGCGCTCAACAATCTGACCATTCTCTTCCACTGTCCAACCGAATGATTTGAGATTTTTACCAAGAGAGTCAATGAGGAGCGCAACATTTTCAAATTTCATTCCTCGGCAGACGTGGTGAAAATCAAACCATTCGAATCCTAATTGTTTTCCTTTACCATCTATGCCTCCATTTTCATTCAGAGCCTTGGCGTGTTCCTCGTAAGCTTGCCCAACAACTCTTTCGGTGCCATGCTTGTCTACCAGAGAGGCAGCTTGGACGTCACCGTAGCGTACCGCAAGCTGGGCAAAGTGTCGTTTGAAGCTTGCAGCATTTATTTCATAAGAACCCCATAATTCCGGCAAAGGCTTAAGGCTGTAGGGCGACTGGGAAAAGAAAAGCGGAATGGAGCCTCGGTATTGCACGACTGAGTAAATCCTGGCCTGCGTCGAGTCCCAAGATGGTGGCGCCAGAATCTGCTCCGTCTCCACACTGTTGGCGACGTGGCCATCCTCATCAACGCCTCGGCGAAGATACCGCAGCCCTGCGCGCTCGACAGATCGACGGGAGATCAATGTGATGACAAAGTCCTTTTGAATAGACTTGCCAACAGATAAAGACGTTACTTGGGGGGACGCTAGCGTCGATTTTGTGCGTGCTGGAGAGCCAGGTTTGGGAGACGAAGGCTCCTTGATGGCCTCATTTTGTGTTGCAATCACTTCTTCTGGCTCTGAGGAGGCTCCGACAACGCTGCCCTGTGACGTCGAGGAGTAATTGACGGAGAATGCGCGCTGACCAACGAATCCTTGAATTAAGGGCAGAACGAAACTATGCTGCCCGGCTTCCATAAGAGGCCTGCTCAGACTCTCGTTCCAGAAAAACATGGAATCGTAGAGTTTAGACATGGGAAGTGACGTCGAGGGCTCCGATTGCCGGGACAGGTTCCTCGAGAGATCATAATCGTACGAAAAGAAAAAGCTCCTGCTGCTAAAGTAAAGCTTCGTGGTCCTCAGGATCTTTGGGAGAAAAGCGGTTGTGCCAGGGATGTCTTGCGATGGCTTCTTCGAACCCCTCCCTCGCTCTTGTTGAAGCTTTGCCGCAGCCTCTGCCTCGGAGATGGGCGGCGAGAGATGAGTCGCCGGAGGACTGATGGTCCCGCCCTCATC
This sequence comes from Phyllosticta citriasiana, assembly GCF_038021145.1. Taxonomy (NCBI): domain Eukaryota; kingdom Fungi; phylum Ascomycota; class Dothideomycetes; order Botryosphaeriales; family Phyllostictaceae; genus Phyllosticta; species Phyllosticta citriasiana. The sequence goes on along the minus strand of NW_027117281.1, from coordinate 753,881 downwards.
AGGGGTCGCCGCGGGCTTTGGAGATTTGGACTTGGACCGCGACACATCTTCCTCGCTGCTCATACCCTGCATTCGAGTTGCTTCGCTGCTCCAACCCTTCTTGGAAAACCATCTCTGGGCAAACCTGCCGTAAAGCCCTTTGCGACCTATGACGTCTTGCGCGACGCTTGTCTTGCGGTCTGGAGCATTGGCAGCCGTAGCATCCTTCTCAGCCTCCGGCGGAAGCGTGCCCGGCAAAGACTCGTCTACGCTAATATGGTCCGATGAGGTATCCGTGTCTGTCTCAGATTCGGATTCCGTATCCTCGTCACTATCAGGGAGCCTTCTGCGCCGCTTCACAGCATCTTGGGCTTGCTTTATGGCCTCATGTGCTTCGCTTTGGGACGCGAGCGGAATCAGGGCGACATCGGTAACGACATAGATTGGCTTTCCCCGGATTTGCGCGACCAGTTCGCGGCCAGTGATTGACAGCAGGAATGACGACCTGGCGATCTGCAGCAGACCTAAGAAGAAGTCGGGACTGCATTAGCAGGGGAGCGTATCTAGGGGCGGCGGAAGCGCTAATTACCGACTACCCCATGCGCCTCGAGCGAGATCGAAGTTGTATCTTCTTGGCGTCTGTCCTTCAAGAGAGGCGAAACATCGCCCTTGTAATCGATTTTAATGGCCTGCTGGGTAGAAGGTGGTCGGTCGCGGGGTGGGGCGGGTTGAAGAATCAAGCCGTCGACAGCGGCGAAGATGAGAAGCTTGCGGACCAGACCAGGCATGTCGTCGTGTTCGGTTCGCTTCAGCTGGGGAAGCCCAGGCCGATCATGGTCGATGGTACAACGGGGAAGCTGGGGCGCTGGGGAGGGTGTTTACCAAGTAGTGGTGGACCTGTGCGGCGGCATCGGACGGACTGGCAATAATGGCCCTGCCGGTGGTCAGGTCAGGCAGTAAAATGCCATGACGTAGTCAGGCGCACCGCTCTTCATGTTCCCACTGCACCTGGCAACCAACACCGTGCAGGGCAGACCACAACTGGCGTGCTCTGACCCGACATGATCTGGCGCAAAGGAACAGAAGCCATTGGCAATTCAAAAGTTAACAATCACGCAGAGCGGGTTCGCGCTACACCAGGATGAAACCCTCCACTATCCCGCCTCCGGGTCGGCACGAAGACACCAAGCATGCCGTGCGCCGGCCGGCAACAGCCTTTCTGTTCCCGGCGCCGTTTTCCACAAAGCGACAGGGTTCCAACGAGTCTTCAACTCTAACAATCTCAAGACCATGGGCATATCCTGATTTCATGCATGATCGGCTATCATCAAAATAAACTTTCTTGCAATCGCAATCTCTCTCTATGCTGTTCGTCTCTAGTATGGTCTACGCCCGACCGGAAGCTAGAAAAATCACTCCTTGAAGGCGCCATTGCACATCGCCTCCTCATACTCCAGGTCTGGTTGGAACTCCCAGTAGAGGGACTCGGCATCACTGCCCATCCGGAACGTGTACTCGGCCGCCTCATCCTCAACCAGAACCTTGGGAATGCCATTGGCAGCTGCGGCTTCTACTGCAAGCTGGACCTCGCAGCTGCGTTCCATCAGAGTATACAGATACGCGGCCTCGTCGACAGTCGAGCCCACGGTCAGTAGGCCGTGGTTGCGCAAAATCATGCCCTTGCCCTTGGGACCGAGGGCCGCTGCCAGCCTTTTACCCTCCTCTTCGGAGAAGACAATGCCGCCGAATTCTTTATAGACGGCTTGCGCTTCGCCGTAAAAGTACGTCACGTCCTGGTTCAGCATTTCCAAGGGACGTGCAAAGCTGCTCCACGCCTTTCCGGCCTTGGAGTGCGTGTGGCTGCTCCCAAGATGTCAGCGCTCGCCATCTTCACCACGCATGGGGAAGCAAAAGGTTGGTATGTACCAGGCCGCTGTCACGTCGGGCCGCGCCTTGTGGACTGCGCTGTGGATCAGGAAGCCAGCAGCATTGGCGGGGCGTGACATGTTCCCGCCAATGGCCACTCCGTCGTAGTCCACTAGGATCATGTCGCTGGCCTTGAGCAGGGCAAAGTGCTTGCCCAGAGGATTGGTCCAGAATGTGTGGGGATTCTGTCGACATCTCAGCCAGGGTCACCAATGAGATGTCTAGGTTTACTACCTCTGGATCGCGAACGGAAATATGACCGGACATGCCCTCCGTGAAGCCCTTGCGAGCAAAGACACGGAACGCGCCGGCCATGTGCGACAACATGAAGTGTCGCTGCTTGTCCATGTCCGAGTAGAGCGGCACACTGGGCAGACATGTGCCTTGAGAAATGGCTTCCAGGGGACTCATCTCGTCCCTGGACTTGGACTTAGACACGACGGCCTGCTCGACATTTTCGATTTCGGTCACGGCTGAAGGAGCCATGATGATTTTGGAAGCTGAGGGTGGGGCGGTCTGCTATGGGGAAGTAGAGTATGATATTAAAGATGATGGATGATTCGTCTGTATATCAACGAACAGCCCAGCGTTTGCAATGTCCAGAATAGGATAATGTATGCGGAGTAGACAAAGACAGATTTTGTGAAAACATTGGGCGGGCCAGCGACTTTGACAAGCTGCACGCCCTGGTCGCACCACTGATCAGGAAGCGGAGAAGCGCGACCAGTTGACTGGCTTATCAACGAATCTGCCGGCGGTGAGGGCGACGTCGAGTTGAATCATTAGAATTAACGGCGAAGAATGAAGGCGAGAGTCATAAGTGGGGCAGTCCTGGACGGAAACTTTTGCCCTATCGGCCTCTGCTGTCCGCCTGCACAGCCTTGGCACCGTTGGCGTTGGACGACGGTCGAAGTCGCTGCCATCTGTTGCCATGTTTCCAGACCTTTTCCTGTGCCTCTCCCTTTATATTCACTCATTCCACCACGCTCGCAAGTAACCGCTTCTCCAAGACGACAGCCTTTGCCGGCAACGCTGCCTCATCGGAGACACCAATAACTTGCAACGTCATTGGCCCAGTGTGGCCACGACTTCCAAAGACGGCCGCCTCATGCTTATTTGCTCTCCTTCGGGCTTCCTTGTGAACGTTAGTCAATAAAGCCTTGGCTCTTCCTCATTTCTGCCACCGGACTCTTCCACGAGGCAAAGCGTGTAGATCTGACTTAATCGGAATATTTGCATATGCGCCGGCAGTGCTACTTTGACAGGAGCAGATGGCAGACAGGCAAGCAGTCAGTCAGAAGGCGCGGATGACTTGCAGTAGCGTAGAGCCTGCACAGGTAAGCCGCTGATTGGGTTTCGATGCTTACAAGGACAGCGTCCGATGATTGTCCGAGGCGCTGCGCAACGGCAAGCACCCACCAGGCTTAGTGACAAAAGTCGTGGCACGCATAGCAAAAGTTAGGTGCGCGGTAAAGCGCAGACTGGGAGCATTCCAAGACGCGACTAGGTAATCTATGAGGAGTATTCAAATCCCATAACACCAGAATACTCAGGAGTATTTAAGTATCAATTATGGACTGCAAAAAGGAGCATTCAAGGCCCAGTTCGCGGAAACCAATCCTTGTGTGTGCCACGGCTTTTGTCACCAAGCCTAGCACCTAGCAAGCATGCTTCGGACGAGAAGAAAGGGGGAGCGTAGCGCAGCTTGTCGTATTCCAGGCGCAAGTAGCAACGATGAATCCGTCAATGAGCCGGTCCGGCTCGGGACGCAAGGCTGATGGGAGTCCGAAGCTCGGTGCCAACCAGAAACAGAGGCCTTTGCGAGCGGTCAATCAGAAGCACTGTAGCCATTTGTCCCAGAAGTCTTTGGAAATTTCACAGACTTAGAGCCAGAGGCAAAGTCACCAGGACTTTGTCGGGCGAGGTATTGGGGATCCGCGGGCATGTCCAGGCCGGGACCGGACAGGGCTATACTCGCAGTGAATGGCAAGGCACCAATCAGGATGACCGGGAGCATGCATGCATGCATATCCATGTGGAAGAAGAGGAGGGAGTCATGTTCTTTGTTAGACGGGTGCCAAAGCACAGAGGGCCGAGCACAGCATAGCCACGCAATGATCATCTTGCAGGGCTGAGATTTGATGCATGGCAAAATGAGTGACAGAGTGCGTGGACGACGACGGGTCTGTGCAGAATTGGAGAGGGCGAGCAGAGGCTGGTGGGAAGCAAGGAGCAGCAAGCCCAGGTCAAACGGTGGAAGGCCAAGCGTGGCACTGTTCTAGAAGGGCTCTAGAAGGACGCTAGATGAGATGTGAGGACCCCAAGAGCACGAGTTACGGACGACTGCGAAGGGAAATGGGCGGCCGGGGCTCGCATAAAGGACATTTCGCGCAGCATACATATGATTGCGACGGATGCACGAGCGCAGATGCCGCGTCCGCGATGCGCCGTGTCTCGGGATATTTTTCTTTCTATTTCTTTTTTTCTTTTTTTCTCCCTCTCGCAAAGGGCTGGAAATTGAGGGTGCATGATCAACACAGCGAATATGTAGAGGCCAGAGAGCGAGCGAGTGGGGGCATGACGACGAAGGACTGACCTGGCTGAATCCGGTGGTTGGACAAAGGAGGGGCCGGGGGATGTTTGCGGGAGCAAGACAAGAGGCCGCAAAGGGACAGAACAGATAAAGTTGTTCCGCGGCTTCTGGAAGTGGCCCAGAAGGAAGGCTGCTGCAGTGCAGAGCTCAGGCCTCAATTCCTCCCCTTCTGCCCTCACCGTCTCGCTCAACTATTCCTTTTGCCGCAACTCCATCACCACCACCACCACCACACTACATCAACTCCCATCGTCGACAACATCCAGCGTTTGCCCCTTTGCTCGTGTACCCTGCCCTGCCCTGCCCTGCCCTGCCCTGCTTGCTCTACCTGCCCTGCCCACCTGCGGCTTTCTCGTCCATCCTTCCCACGCGACAGCCCAGCCATATCCACCCTCCTCCTCTTGCCCCGTGCGAGCTGCCCCGGCGCGCGAACGGACTGCTGGTGCCCTGCTCTTGTCCGCTCGCTGCCCTCATCCCACCCTATTCTTTCATCACCTCCTCCCGAACGACAGCTTCTCTCGTCGCTAGCCCTCGACCGACCATCCTCCTGCGCCTCCTGTTCTCGTTCTTTAGTTCCCCCTCTGCCGCAGAGCCTGCGTCCCTTCCACCCCTCGATTCGACCCGGCACCCTAGCATACGTCAACCTTCCCGGCACCGCTTACCTCCCGCCCTGGCCCTGGCACACCAGCTCCTCGCCCACCACTACCACCTCGTACACCACCAACGACCCCTCTCCTCGCCCGTCAGACATTCAACTCGACGTCAATGTCTCTGCCGCCCGAATACGTCAACGAGATAAGCGCGCTTGATCGCGAAATTCTCAAGCAACAACCACAGGACGTGCTGCAGTTCTGCGCCAACTTCTTCTGGCGCCGCCTCGAAGCTCAGCGCGCAGAGTTCCAGCTGTCGCCCCAGCACTCGACTCAAAATAGGGCGGGTCTCATGGCTGCCAACAGCTTCCCCGGCAGCAATCCCTTTAGCACCTCGCCCGCCCGTTCCACCACCCCGCTCCAGATGGAAAGCGTCGATGAGGAGGACGAAAACGACCTCATCGCCTCGCCCACCGCGTCCTCCTTCCCCCGCAGCATCAACTCAACCAACACCCAGGGTGCCACCCTTTCCGCCGACAACGTCGCCTGGGGCTTCTCCACCTTCTCGCCCTCGCGCTCCGCTCCAGACAGCTCCGGCTCGGGCTTCGCCGCAATGGATACGCAGAGCTTCCCCAGCAACTACAACATGGGCCGCCGCACCTCGGTATCCGCCGAATCTCTTAACCCGACCTCTGCCCTGCACGAGAACTGGTCTCCGCCTTACCACCCCAAGACTGCCGAGCAGCAAGCTCGTCTCAGGCAAGCTGTTGCCGGCAACTTCCTCTTCTCCCACCTCGACGACGAACAATCATCTCAGGTGCTGGGTGCGCTCCAAGAGAAGCCCATTCCCACAAAGGGCATCAAGGTCATTGTGCAGGGCGACGTGGGCGACTATTTTTACGTCGTCGAGAGCGGTTCCTTTGACATTTTCGTGAGCGACACGGGCAAGCTGGAAGCAGGTCTTGATGGCCTGGGTCACAAGGTGGGCACCGTCGGACCAGGTGGCTCCTTCGGCGAGCTGGCCCTCATGTACAACGCGCCGCGTGCCGCAACCGTCATTTCCAACGAGCCTTCGACCCTGTGGGCCCTGGACCGCGTTACTTTCCGCCGCATCCTGATGGACTCTGCCTTTCAGCGCCGCCGCATGTACGAGGGCTTCCTCGAGGAAGTCCCGCTTCTCCAATCGCTCACACCCTACGAGCGCTCCAAGATTGCCGACGCCCTCGAGACCAAGAAGTACCCGCTTGGTACAACAATCATACAAGAAGGCGATCCGGGCGAGTCGTTTTACATCCTCGAGAGCGGTGAGGCAGAGGTGTACAAGCGCGGTATTGAGAAGCCAGTCAAACAATACAACAAGGGCGACTACTTTGGTGAGCTTGCGCTGCTCAACGATGCACCGCGCGCAGCCTCGGTTGTTAGTACCACGGAGGTCAAGGTGGCGACGCTGGGCAAGGACGGCTTCCAGCGGCTATTGGGACCTGTCGAGGGCCTCATGCGGCGGAACGACCCCAGCAAGGCCCCGCTCGAAGACGCGGATCCGCTGTCGACAGAGCCGGTTGCAACCATGGCATAACGACGCCGTCTGCTGACTACGCATAACGCCGTGGGGGTTGACCACCGATCGGCTTATAGAAAATGGAAACAAAAAAAAATCACACTGAAAAAAAAAGTCATCATGGGTAGTGGGGTTGGGCATTACAGCACCTGCGGGTTCTTGTTTTTCTGTTGATCAGTTTTGTTTCCTTTCACTTTCGTCTCCTTTTCAGGCGTAGCGTTTTCGTTAATGAGGAGGATGGACGGATAGGCGGCGGCGGCGGCTGGATGGTTGAACGAATTGACCAACGAGACGGGTGGAATGGTTTTTGATCTGATCTGATTGACCTGACGGATGGATGGTCGAACGGTTGGTTTTTGAGAGGGCAAAACGTCCCGAAGGCACCGGCCACTCGCACCACGAAGTCCCGGAGTTGAACAAGAAGACGGCGTGCAGCAACGACGGCGAACATACACGCGAAGGACATCATCGGTGGCATGACGGGTGGACGGGATTTGGCGTTGGCCTTTGGACTCGACTCCCGTCCGCTCTGGCTATGAGTGCAGCAGCCTGCGCGAGTGGAAAGGACAAACACAGACACGTTCCAACCCCCCATGACAAAGGCATAGAAGGGGAGCTGAATCACGAGAGCAGCAGCAGCAAGTCGGAGAGTCCAAGAAGGGTGCAGTGGTGCAGAGACGGGACGGACAACCTGACTGGCGAACGAGGCCCGTCCAACAATGGAAGAGGAGGCGAAGTTTTTATTCGAGTCTGTCTCTCTGTCTTGTCTGTTCGCAGAATACCTACATGGCTAGCTGGCGACTGGGATGGATGGATGGATGGATGGATTGAGTTGACATGCACGCGCGCGAGTGGTATGGATGGATGGCTGGGTGGATGCAGGACTGGGTGGATTGGACTACACTACACTACTACTACTACTACTATTACCAATACTCTATTGTTCTACCGTTTCAAATCTGCGTGTTGTGTTGTAGGCTTGCTGCTGGCGTGACTTCTTTAACTGCTTGTTTGACAGTCTACGGAGTCTGCGCAGAGATATCTCTCAGTTACGACGTCGTTGGACGGCTTGCTTGGGGTTGCCCTTCCTTTTGCCTTTCGCTCCCACTGCTGCGCTTCTCGGATTTGCTACGTAGCGTGTAGTGGGGTTTTCGAGTTGGACACACGAGGGGACAGTTGGGATGGGATTCCTTTCCGAATTTTGTCTATCCTCAGTCGTGCTTTTTCATCCGTTCAGGGGACATCTCCTGGATATGTTGACCGGAGCCTGGTGTCGATGGTCTCTTCGCGCTGCCTTGGACTCCTGATATATTTGCCTTTGGGCTCTTCTCTCCCGCGAGGCTTGAAAGCTCGTGCACGCCTCGATTTCTGCCATTGGTGATGCTCATCCACACACGGATCAGTCATCCTATGACAGTGCCGTCCCACCGGCAGCCATGCTTCGCCTCCGCTCCAGCATCTCTCTCCTGAGACCCTCAACCGCCGCCTCAGTCCTGACAACCCTAGCCACGCCCTCTCGCCACGTCGCCCCCAAGATCTCGACCTCACCCTTCACACGTGCCTGGGCATCTCTCCTCGCGGCCTCGACGGCCTCGACGTCAGCCTTTGCCGCCGCAAGTTCGGCCTCGACGGCGCGCAGCTCCGCCTCCAGCTGCGCATTGGAAACGAGCCACGCGTTCTTGCCAAATTTCTCGAGCAGGCTCAGGTTCGTCAGCCGCGTCGACAGGTGCGCCGACGACGTGTACGCCGCGCGCAGCGCCGCGCGCCACGCTGCGAGGTCGCTGCCGTCGGCGGGCGCGTCGAGCGCCTCGTACCGCGACAGGTCGACGCCCGTGCCGGGCTCCTTGGGCGCGCCGGCGGCTAGGCGCGCGTGCTCGGCGTCCATGCCGGGAGGGTATGATGGCGTATATGTGGCTGGCAGCGAGGGGTGCGGTGTGCTGGTTGTGGAGGGCGAGAGCTCGGCGGCTACGAGGGATGAGGCGGCGGCGAGAGAGGTGGGCGAGGGCGGTGCGTCGATGTCTGTGGTTGTTGGTTAGTGAGCTGAGAGCGGATGGCTCGGGAGAGGGTGGGACACACATGGGAGGGAGTCGTGCGACTCGACGATTAGAGGCATGTTGACGTGCGATTGAGCGGAGGTAGTGGTGGAATTAATTTGCGTGCGGGATGTTGTCGTCCAGCGCAGATGACGGTCAGGATTGAGGGTGTTCAAGCAGTAAGCTTGTGCCTATGAATGCGAACACAAAAAAGGTAGCCGTTGGTAACGTGGACAGGCCTGGAGTGGCAGGTGGTTGTGAAGACGGTTGTAGAGCTCCTGGTACTTCGGAGTTTGGACAAGGTTTCTGATGTGCAGCCGGAGGTGGCCAGCAGGCAAGCGCGGCGACCAATCAAAGGCCGGCCCGGACTTTTCGTGCCTGCCGCGCTCCAACCCGACGTCATGCGCGCGTCGCCCGGGCGCTGCTAGGGCTCCGCGCAACAGCTCCCCGTCCCACGCTTGCAATGCCGGCGCCTTGTATATCACTGTTGCCTTTATCACCTTGATCACGACCCCCCTCCTCGCTCTACATCGTCTGCCCTCACTCTATATCTCACGCCTTCGTATGAGGACAGACATTTCCTTCAGCCATGGCGTCCAAGACGCCGGTTCCTGTGTCGAAGCCGGTTGAGCTGCCGCTCAACAGGCCGCAACGTCGCATGGCGCGCTCGAAATTTGCGCTCGCCCTCTTCGCCGCCATCTTTACTCTTGTTGCCGTCCTCCAACTCGTGCTGTATTTTGACGTGGCACATTTCAACACCGACATCTGGCGCCTTACCAGCAATGATCAAGATGATGCGCCACCCACCTTCGCAGCCACTAATGTATCATCGGGAGATGGCAAATACCTCATCGGCGTGGGCAAGGCCGACATCACGGGGTACGTAGGTCGGAGATTTCTCTGTCTCGCGGGCGTTTGTTATTGCACGACACCATATGCAAGACTGATGCTAATCTGACGTGGTGGCGCAGACCCGTCGTGGAGCTCAACCTCATGGGATACGCAAACATCAGCCAGGTCGGGACTGGCCTGCGCCAACGCATCTACTCGCGCGCTTTCATTGTCGGCGATGTGAATGACAAGAGCAGTCGATTCGTGTACCTGGTCCTCGACACACAGTCTGGCGATACGGCGGTTCGGAATGGCATCTTGGATGGTCTCGCCGATTTGGGAGATGACTACGCCATGTATGGACAGTCGAATGTCGCTGTAACTGGGACACACTCTCATTCTGGACCCGGCGCTTGGCTCAACTACCTGCTCCCGCAAATAACGAGCCTAGGGTTCTGCAAGGAGAGCTACCAGGCCATTGTCGATGGAGCTCTTCTCTCGATCCAACGTGCCCACGCGAACTTGACCATCGGCCGCTTGAGTGTGGGTCAAACTACCATAGAAGACACCAACATCAACCGCAGTCTTTGGGCGTACTTGGCAAATCCCGAAGAGGAGCGAGCTCGATACACGGACGATGTGGACAAGACCATGACAATGTTGCGCTTCCAGCGAGACAGTGACGGCAAAGATGTTGGTGTTTTGACCTGGTTCGCGGTACACGGCACTTCTATGCTTGGAAATCAGACCTTGATTTCAGGTGACAACAAGGGAGTAGCGGCTTACCTGTTTGAGCGAGACATGGCCGCAAATGGACCCAACGCCGCAGACGGATTCGTCGCTGGATTCTCGCAAGCAAACGTGGGTGACACCACGCCAAACGTCGGCGGCGCATGGTGTGAAGATGGCAGTGGCCAGCAGTGTACCTTGGAAAATAGCACTTGCGGTGGCAAAGCCGCAACATGCCACGGTCGTGGTCCATACTGGGGCTTGAATGATGGCGGTGCAAAAAGCTGTCATGAAATCGGCCGTCGTCAGTTTGCCGGCGCCAAAGATCTTTACTCTTCCCTGGATTCAACGAGCACCTCTATTTCTGGTTCGGTCAAATCTCTTCATACCTTTGTGGATCTTGACGGGTACTCATTTCCTCTTGCTAATGGCAGCTATGTAAAGACTTGTTCCGCAGCCTTGGGCAATTCCTTTGCGGCTGGCACCACCGATGGGCCAGGTGCATTTGACTTTACGCAAAATGATTCTTCGAACAATCCGTTCTGGGACACAATAGGTGGTTTTCTCCATAAGCCAAGTGACGAGCAACGGGCTTGCCAGCTGCCCAAGCCCATCCTCCTCGACGTCGGCGCAACTAAGAAGCCCTACCCCTGGACTCCGAACATTGTTGATATTCAGCTTTTGCGTGTTGGTCAATTTTTCATCATTGTTTCTCCTGGCGAAGCAACCACCATGTCTGGCCGAAGATGGCGGGAAACTCTTGCTAAGGAGGTGGTCTCCACCGATCTTCTTGCATCCGAGGGAAGTCACTCGCCGATTGTGGTTCTCGGCGCTCCCGCAAATTCCTACACGCACTACATCGCCACGCCTGAAGAGTACACCGTCCAGCGCTACGAGGGCGCATCTACACTTTACGGGCCTCATACACTTCCCGCCTACATCAACCTCACCCTAACCTACCTGCCTTACCTGTCCCCGGACTCCTCGTCGACTCCTCCTCCTGGCCCTTCTCCCCCGGACAACCGCAACGCCAGCATGAGCTTCATCACGGGCGTTGTTTATGACAGCCCGGGCTTCGGTCACTCGTTTGGCGACGTCGTCGCAGACGTCAACACCACCTCAGCCTACCGCGCAGGTGGCGCCGCCATCTCGGCCATCTTCATCGGTTCCAACCCTCGCAACAACCTGCGGCTTGAGGGTACCTTCGCCGCAGTCGAGCGTCTCGCCGACGACACGGTCACCTGGGTCCAAGTCCTCGACGACGCCGACTGGGAGTTGGTGTACGAGTGGAAGCGTGTGTCGACGGTGTTGGGAACCAGCCGCGTCACGGTTACATGGGAAACAAGTCCGCAGACACCCAAGGGCGAGTATCGTTTGAGATATTTTGGCGATGCAAAGTCAGTCAGCGGCAGGGTGACGGCGTTCAACGGGGCAAGTGGCGTTTTCCGCGTCGAGTAATGTTTCGTTTGGCTTGGGGCGGCATCCTCTTCTTGGGGTCGGTTCTACGGACGGTCGGCTGTTGTAAAGACGGTGCATCTTCCCTGGTTTGCTCTTGGAGAGGGATTCGGGCCTGGGCAAGGACTGGCGCATTCGTGTTTGGTTCTCGGGTCAAGATGGGCTATGGCTGATTGGTTGCCAGATGGACGGGTAACTCAAGCGGATACGTATCGGATAGTGGCATGCGTGGAAATTTCATGATTCCATGGACAGGACCGTCTTTTCGTGGCCGAAGATTCGCTTTGGCGCGCAGTGGGTGTAGAAAGAAATTGAGACATCCTCTGGAGAGCAGTCATCCACCGTCCCAGCCACGCCCACGGAGCTGTCGTCCGCCCTCACAGCTGCGTCTCCAGTCAGAAATAGTTCTCCGCCATCATAGCTGCGCCTAGGGAGCAGTCATCTACCATCGCAACTGCGATGGACGGGCTGTTGTCCCTAATACTCAGTGTCATTTCTTTTTTCACCCACTGTGGGCAGTTGTCTCTGCTCGGAAGATTCGCAGTGAGTCTGGCCTCGTCGAAGCGGCACGGCAAGCAACATGTGGCCAAAATCCATTTCTCAAATCACGTATGTACTGCAAGTGCACAAAAAAATAGTCATTTTCACACATGATTGATTGATTGATTTACTGATCAAGTGTGTCCATTAGCTTTACAACCAATCATCTGAGGATCCATTTGACGAATCATCTGGAGATCCAGCTGGCGAATCGTTTGGCACTCCAATTGGCTCACCATCTGATCCAACTTCTTCAAACCAATGATTAAGGGGATATCCTTGGTCATTCCAAATTTCGGAAAAGTCGGGGACCATGTCTTCGGGCCGCAGGAATTCCTCTGTAAAGGTATTCTCGGTACCAAATGTAGCCGCCAGCTCATCGAACATCCAGTCGTTGTGAGCTCTTTGCAGCTCCAGATTTATGATCGCTCTCCGTAGCAGCAAGTGCTTCAGCTCTTTGAAATGTTCAGCCTTCAGAGGGGGTCCTTGAATATCAGCCGAGTTGACGTAAGTTGCGATGTCGGCGGTGATTTGCTGCATGTTCTTTTGGGCCTTGTTGTAGAGTATTTCTGACTTCGCCGGGTCAATCGCTGGATGGAACTCGGCCTGGTTGTAGACCTTTTGAAACTCCTGCGCCAGCCTTCGGCGCAGTCCCCTGGCATACTCTTGCTCAAAGAACCTCGCCGCGGCCGTGCCCGAGGGGCCTTCCCCAGCCGACGAGCCGGCTTCCGATGACGACCAATCGTATCCCCAGCTGTATTCAGTTGGCAAGCAGTCGTCGTATCCACTTTGCGACGGTTCAATTGACCAGCCGTCTTCGATTCTACACTCAGTGCACCGATATCGACATTCAGAGCAGTCAAGTCCATTTGACGACTCGTCCCGGGAGGAGCCATCACCTCGACAAGACGCGCAACATGACGAGCAGTCGGATCCACCGCCCCATTGGAAGAGGTCCTCTCCACAGGAAGGGCACTTTTTTCGACATTCAGAGCAGTCAAGTCCATTTGACGACCCGTCCCGGGAGGAGCCATCACTTCGACAAGACGCGCAACATGACGCGCAGTCGGATGATCCACCCCCTTGGGAGAGGTCCTCTCCACAGGAAGGGCACTTTTTTCGACATTCAGAGCAGTCAAGTCCATTTGACGACCCGTCCCGGGAAGAGCCATCACTTCGACAAGACGCGCAACATGACGCGCAGTCGGATGATCCACCCCCTTGGGAGAGGTTCTCTCCACAGGAAGAGCACTTGTTTCGACATGAGTAGCAGTCATATCCACTTGACGACCAACGGTCTCCCTGCGAGGAGCCACCTCGACAAGACGCGCAACAAGCCTCGCAGTCGGATGATCCACCCCCTTGGGAGAGGTCCTCTCCACAGGAAGAGCACTTGTTTCGACATGAGTAACAGTCATATCCACTTGACGACCAACTGTCTCCCTGCGAGGAGCCACCTCGACAAGCCGAGCAACATGACGCGCAGTCATGTCCACTTGATCCCGTGGGACATTTCTTTCCATGTTTCCGCATCCATTTCTTGAAGGCATCCTTCATATTCCTGGTCTTCTTTTTCGATCCTTCCCTGAATTTTCCCCACATTTTGGCGCTCTTCTGGTAGGCTCGGCGAGCCTTTCGATATCTCTTTCTGCCGAGTTCTTTAAAGCGTCTTGTTATTTTATCATGGTCATGTTCCCAATCGCCTACGACGCGCCGAGCCTTCTGTCTCAGCACTTTTTTCAACTGGTCTCTCTTGTTTTGCTCTTCCTTGTTGTATTTCAGATGCGCAATTTCGTCTTGAAGAGAAGCTATGTCGAAAATCCTGTCGACATGATATCTTCGCTTGAGGGACATGGATTCTCTCAGTGCTGCCTGTCTGAAATCTTCAATTTCTTGTTGCCTTCTGTGGAAACTTTCGTCGTCCTGTCTCCGCTCGTCCGCCTCTTTATCTCCCGATGAACTGAATGTTGAAGAAGTAATTGGTGTATCAACACGAACCCAAGTCTTAACTGTCTGGGGATCAATCGTGATGGCCCAGCGAGACTTTCTGTCTGTAAGTGTAATTGGGCCATGTGTGATTTTCTTTTTACTGTAAATGCCGTCAGATCTGGTTTTGAATATTTTCCTTGACCTGCTGCTTGTCCAAGGATGATCTTGCGAAGGAGTAGTCTGATGATTATGGCGAGATATTGAAGGAGGCGGAGGAGGATTTTGCGAGATACTAGTTCGACGGTTCTCCTTAGTTCGATGGCTCTCCTGAGATGCCGGAGGAGGATGATTTTGCGAAGTACTAGTCGGATGGTTATCCTGAGTCGGATGGTTCTCCTGAGATTGCGGAGGAGGCGGAGGCGGAGGGGGAGGTGGTGGAGGAGGAGGAGGAGATCCCCCACCGCCTCCTCCACCTCCACCTCCACCTCCTCCGCCGCCTCCTCCACCTCCTCCACCGACTCCTCCTCCACCGATTCCTCCACCGAAGATTCCGCCAATAATGATAGGGGGAATGAGGCCCCCGCCTCGATGTGAACTCCGCGGTTTTCTGAAGACTTTTTGCACCGACTTTTCGTACTTCTTGATTTCTTTTTGTTTGAAAACTTCTTTCCGGATCTTTTCAGATTTCTTGGATTTTTGCTGGAATTCCGAGACCACATTCACATCCTTTTTCGCCATTGCAGCGGACAGCTTTTTCCAAATAGCATCCGCCGCGTCTTTATCCCCAACAGCGTCGCAGGTTTCGGCGCCCATGGTCAACGCTTCCGATACTACGGGGAGTTGGCTGAAAATCTCGTTGACTCGACGCAGTTGACTGCATTCCAGGGGCGGTTTCGACAAGCAACGAAAGACCTTTTGCTCCAGTTTGTTGTCGCACTTTTTGCGTTTCTTTGGGTTTTTCGCCTTCTTTGAGCACTTTGCGTGGATCTTGAAGGCGAGGACCACGCACTTGCCGCGACGAGGATCCTGCAGCCTAAACGCACGCAACCGGCATTCGGGCGATTTCGGATCCACTTCGCAGAGTGACCGAGTTCTTGAAGTCGAGGATGGGGTTGGTGCTAAAGAATGACGTGTTGGTACGTGTAATCTGGTGGGAGTCGAGGAGTTGGATGGCTTTCTGGTTACCGTTCTCAAGCCTCCTGTAATAACTCCGATGTCTTGACTCCAGCGGGATCCAGTGACGACGGCTGGAGCATAGCGACTGGAATTGTGTTGCTGTGATGGAGCTCCGACGAGGGAGGACGAACTGTTGTAGTGCGGGGATGGTGTCATGACGGTCTGACTGCAATTGCACTTCTGCGTCACAGTCTTTACCAAGAAAATTGAACTGTTGTGCTGTATAAACGAAGTCCCGACCAGATCGTGGCGAGTGGCATTGTACTGCCGCGATAGAGTTTTGATCGTGGAAAAGCAACTGTTGTATTGAAAAGATGGAATCCCGACCGGAATACTCGTGGAAAATGAATCGTCGTATTGCAAAGACGATGTGCCGACCGGGACATAGTGAGTGGAATTGTATTGCCGCGAGTGGGTTCCGACCAGAAATGAACTACTGTATCGCAGAGATGGAGTTCCGAATGAGAAATACTGAGTGAAGTCATGTTGCTGCCGCGGAGTTCTGGCTAGGGCCGAGGTGCTGTTGTATGCCAGAGAGAGAGTCCCGATCGGAGTGTACCGTCTGTTGTGACCGAAAGACGAACTGTCAAGTGGTACATATTGATCGTCGTCCCCAACGAGGGAGATCGATTGTTGTCCTTGGCTGGTTGGAAGAGTTCTCGCAGGTATTGAACTAACGCCTGATAAGAAGAGGACTGTGGCCGTGACGAACAGGACAGCTCGCATCGTTGGACATCAGATCTTGGGAAAAAAGATGCAGAGGATTGTTGGGTGGGAAGCCACGACTCGAAAAGATGGCCAAGTCAACTTATGACGGCAAGAAGGAGAAAATTAGAATGGAAGAGAGGGGCTTTGGAGGTTGCGAAAAGGCCTGTCGATGTTGACATGGTTACAATCATGTATGTCGAACAACCATGGATTCGCCCCCAGAACTTTCATGTGGAAACAAACTGAGCAATGGATACGAATTCATCACGTGCTCACGGGGAATACAGGACGGGAAGGAGGGAACGAACGGCGGAAGACAACTAGGAAGGACGTTTAGCTGAGACATTTTGTTGCCTGGCAAAATCAGTGGTTGAAGTCCATCCCGCAAACAGGTAAAACACCGATATTGCTGTGCTGTTCTCTCGTGAATCCAATATTTTGCACATGGTTCTTTATTGCTGTGGTCCGCCCGGGCGGTTGGAGTCAGAGTTTGGTGTTTGGTTCCGCTGCAGGCGCCTGCCCGGAATCAAGGATGCCTTAGGTTAGTACCAGAACCACCAACCCCACGCAGCACATGGGGAATACTGAAGGCGAGGAGTCGAGCTACTGTAAAACTCCCAAAAGCCGTTGAAAACCCGTGTTTGGAAGTCCGAAGTTAGGATCCAGTCACCCACTGCCCCTATCCTTTTCAACTTCCAGTCTAACGCCTTCTTCAAACAGCATCCCGATGTCACTCTTTCAAGCATCACCATGGCGACAACGACGGGCAAGAGATGAATTCATGAAAACGTAAATTACCATTGATGTCTACTCAAGGAGTGTATTAGATTTACCAGGGAGAGGCGCCACATTAACACCATGTTGATATCCTTTTGAATGACCGATTACCAGGAAATCTAGCCGATCCAGTCGCCTGGCGAAAACAGCCTTGTTGATGAATAACTTGCCCCCCTTCTCTCCATTAATTCGACCCATTAGTCCCGCCGTCCTCGTCAATGGCAGCTCACTGGTCACATCCATCCTCGCCACGCTTGCACTTGTCCTTCTTGTTGTCTTTCTTCTTATCCTTCTCGCCCTTGGGCTTGTTACCTCCTCCCTCTTGCGTCAACCTGGTCCTGAAAAGGTTGTCGTTATAGTTGTTCTTGTTGCCCTGATCGTACTTCAGATACTTGTTCTGATATTCCGTGGGGGTCTTTTGCTCCTGGTAGCTGGTCTCCTTGTTGTACTCGAGCTGCAAGCTCAACTTATAGCTCTCCTTCGCTTCGAAGTAGGCTTGCTTCTCGAATTCGGTAAAGCCGCGCACCTTCTCGTCCTCTGCTTCCTGTGAGCACGGGATATATGAACACTTCTTGCCGCACACGTTGCCGCCGTTCATCTTCTTCTCAATCTCCTCCTTCGAGTATCCGCCGGCATATCCGCCGGTGTAACCGCCACCGCCGCCGCCAGTAGTCTTCGTCTCCTCCTCCTCCTTCTTCTTCTTCTCCTCCTCCTTCTTCTTCTTCTCCTCCTCCTCCTCCTTCTTCCTCTCCTCCTCCTCCTCCTCCTTCTTCTCCTCCTCCTCCTCCTCCTTCTTCCTCTCCTCCTCCTCCTTCTTCTTCCTCTCCTCCTCTTCTTTCTTCCTCTCCTCCTCCTCCTCCTCCTTTCCTGCCTCAGTGCTCTTCGTAGAGGTCGTGTAGCCGTAGCCGCCGCCGACTGCGCCCCCCTTCTTCTTCTCTTCTTCGTTGTTAATGCTGGAAGTCGAGTAGCCGTAGCCGCCGCCGACTGCGCCCCCCTTCTTCTTCTCTTCTTCGTTGTTAATACTGGAAGTCGAGTAGCCGTAGCCGCCGCCGCCGCCGCTGGTGCTCTTCTCCTTCTCTTCCTCGTTGTTTTTGGAGGTGTAAGAGTAGCCTCCTGAGATCTTGCCCGTCTTCTTCAACTGCTCAGCTTGCTCCTTGCCGAAGCTGCCGCCGTACTGCTGCAGCGTAGACGAGGGAGTATTGCCTTGCACAGTCTGGCCGCAAGGACTTGGCTGCAGCACGTAGGCCTGGCTGATGGCTCCAGTCAACTGGTCAATGTCGACGTAGCCAACTGCGTCTTGGGCAGCAGGTCCACGGGTTACGTGCAGCACGAGATCAATCAGCATGAGGACGTCGCCGCCTGTCGAGCATTGCGAGGCGAAGACCTCGACCAGGTTGTGCTCATACACTGCCTTGGTGTCTATCGGACCGTTGAACAACCAGGGGATGTTGGAACCTGAACCGCTGCCAGCAAATGACACGCTGCTGTGTGCCAAAGCTGTCATGCCTTCGCATTCCAGGAAAACTGAACCGTAGAAATCACCTCTATTCACGATTAGCACTGGGAAGAAAGGGAATCTTGGAAACATACTGGAGAAGGTTTAATTGGATCTGAGATTCGGTCTTGAAGCCGACCTCAATGTGACAACTGGCGTCATCACTTGGCTGGCCATCCTCTAGAAATTCTCTTAGCGTCGTTCTTATCCGAGTGTCAAACGCCGATATTATTACACTTACGCAGAATTGCTTTCAAGTCGGAGATGGATACGTTGAATGAAGACGTCTCAGGGCAAAATTGTCCCTGCAAGGTGCCCTGCGGACATCCATCGCCATAGTAGGTAAGGCTGGAGATGGTGAGCCCGGAGGCAGTTGGAATGCCAGCGCCCAGATCAGGAGATGTAGATTGCGGCTTTGCAATGGGCTTGGCGACAGCAGCACCGGCGGCCAGAAGGGCTGTAAAGACCCGAGTTGTAGATGTGGAAAATGACATGGCGAAAAATTGGAGAAGAATCCCTTGATACTGTTGCTGAAAAGGGAATCTTGACGGAATAAATACTCAGAGCTCGGCGGTGACATCTTTTCCCCCTCAATAAAAGCAATCTAGTGACGCCCAAAGTCGCTGCAAGATGGCTCTACGGCCACCATACGGTCGTGCCGTCACGATTCATGCCAGACGAGCCGCTGGCCAGAAGCTTGCTTGTAGAGAAGCATGTCGTCCGTATTCTGCTTTCGGTGCCATGGCGATGGATTGAGTCGAAAGGCCCCGGTCCACTCCGCACTGCTCCGGACCAATTCCTGCTCGAAAAACAGCGGAGTGCGCCACTCGGTTGGCTTAGTCTGAGATGTCAAGCCTAGCGGCACGCGGTTTTAGGCTTTGCATAGCAAAAAACCATCTAGTCAACAAGGTCGTATGGGCCTAGAAATGGACCGTTCGTGTGGGATAGCTTGGCGTTGTGGTTGTTTGTGTTCAAGGTTTGCGACAGGCTGTTCCTGGAACTAAAAAAAGTAGTCCGGGTGCTGGCTGCATGGTCAAGGGTAGAGGCGCGACCCATCCCGCCCTCTCCCGAACAACTCCTCTGCTCCATGCGGGTTTACAGTACCTGCGGACAGCAGTCGAGGCAGTCGCCGAAAACTTCCGTCTATTCGATTCTGGCTGCATCACGTTTCCATGGCACTGTCAATTGATCTGCGCCTTGGCTGCTGTCAAATTCCTCAGCGCCATACCGCCACCGCTTCCAAAGTTACTTGAGGCACTTTGTCACTTCAACGCACCTGGCTCAACAAAGCCCAAAAATCTTGAACTGCAGCTCAACTATGTGCCTCACAAGCAGAATATTCTGCATTGCCACACAGAAATAGAAATCGGCGACGCCCCGCAGTTCGGCCGGCCGAGTTGAGTTTGCCAGGTTCCCAGATCGGATTACGCTTCGGACCACTGAGGCAACAACAACACAGCACAGCAGCAGCAGCAGCACGCAACCGCGCGAAAAAGTTTTGGATCGAATGACCTGCAGGGCCAATAGTCTGAAGCCATGGGAAGAACCCCCAATTCAGGCTAGTTGGGTCGATCCGAAGTCGCCAAGAGTGACGTCCGGCCAGCTTCATCCATACTTTATCCAAACGGGTCGGAAGTCTAAAATGCCTGTGCTAAGAAAATCAACATCGCGAGGAAGAGGTCACCAGCGAAATCGTGCGCCGGTCTTTATGCTCTCCGTTTCTGAACACGAGATATTGCCCCCACCCCGGCTGGATGTCGGTACGAGTGTGGTGCGGGAGCTTGTTTGATGGCGGACAAAACGTGTGTCGTCTTTCTCGGACGGGCAGATGTATACGAACCCAATGACGGATGTTGTCTTTGAGCCGCACACCTTCGACCCTGTGGCTGCATTGGGCTGAGAAGGTCGACTTATTGCAAAAAATTCTGATTCAGAGTTCGTTCGACGTTGACACCCTGAATCTGCACTGATCACCTCCGGTTAGAGCTGGATTGGGGGTCCAGGAGGAGCCCTTTGGCACCAAACAGCAATAGTAGCTCTTTACTCAAAACCACTCCGACTGAGCAGTTCACGACGCTTCGTCCGGGCCGTCCTGCCCTTGAATCAATCGGTGCCCGACTCCGAGTGAAACCCCACCTGATCGTCTGTCTGCTCAGCAATAACCTTCTTTCGCACATATCAGGCGGACTGCCCCCCCACCCCCTCCCCCCCCTTCCCTCTTCTTTCCTCCCGGTCTGTTGCCTCAGACACAAAAACCGGTCTACCGTACCGCAGCAGCAGTCTTTTGCCACGAGCAGCACGACTCACTGACCTTTTTCCAGCTCGTCCCCACCCCTGTCGCTGTCTGGATCCATCATCCCGTACCTGACGGCCTTGCATACACGCGCCCGTCTGCACGTACAGCTCCGCTCCCCCGATCATATTTCCAGTCGTGTTCCAAAGCGAGCAGGCAAGCGCGCAGACAAGCAAAAGAGCCAAGACGGCGCGACGAGAATGCAAAGTGAGGCATTCAGCACGTCGCCAACGTGTCGGTAGTGCAAAAATTTTCTCTTGCCGTATACGAAGCGAAAGTTTGGCTCTAAAAAAGATGCTTAGCGTGTGTAGTGGCGACGACTCGATTGCCGCGATGGCGGTAGCAGCACGGAGAAGGTTGAACTGCTTCCGTCCGCAACTACTGGGCGTCCTTGAGTCGAGCCCTCGAGGTAACTAGCAAACTGTTGTGCAATCAGTGAGCTTTGTAGAAACCCTGATCAAGTGTGGAGTGAGAGGCCTTCCTGTCAGCCACGTGTCTCTCGTGTGCTCGGCGTGTCCAACAACACGGCGGCGTCTTCACCGTCTTCCTGCATGCATAAGCATCGACTCTCTTTGATTTTGAACCTTTTACGTCCTCAATTGCTTCCCCCAGCCGATCGGTGATGTTCTTTTTCTCCCTTTGTCAGAACAAGAAGTGGCCCCACCGCCGACCCGCGGCTCCTCTGACGCCCCAGCACATGATGGCGCGCAGACGGCGATACAGTACGGGGCGATGCGCCAGTTTCAGATGGAGCAAGGCTCGAGACGCGGGAGGAGAGCAACCAAACTGTTTGCTTTTCTGTTTGTAGGCGGCTCTGACGTCGCGGACAACATACATACGGCGGGGGGACAAGCAAATCGACGAGGAAACTGTTGGTGTTTGGGTGGGAAAAGAGGAAAATGGATCCTCATGGGCCGAATGTCAGAATAGGAGATCAACACGACTGGTAGTGCTGGGCCTGTCCTGGCCTCGTGGATAAACATAGCGTACATGCATAGATGAATAGAGGTGCTGTCCATGCAACCGTCGTGCCAGCTAACTGTCGGCCAACGTCAAGTCATGGGTGACGGCAGAGCTCCATCCCCTCTCGCGGCAAGAGCAGAGCAGGGGACATGAGCATAATGGGGCTGGGACAAGACGTCCATCCTAACCCTGTTTTGCTTGGTAGCCAACCATCGTTGCTTGTTTCCAAATTTACGTTGACGGAGAGCTTTTTTGAAAGCCGCCTCGTAGTAGCAAAGGTAGGGCAGGCTAGCCAAAGCGAAAAAATGAAAAATAAGGAAACCGGCTCGGTGCCTCCCTCTCCCGTGCGCTGATCAATCAATAATGCCGTCGCTGTCGGCTGCTTCTCCCGAGCAGGATCTTGCCTGACTGACGCGAGAAGGGTTGCGCTGCTTCTTTGAGAACGCTGTTCTAGCCGCAACAAGCATTTACATGCTCCCCCTGGTTGACTGACGGCAGGCGGACGGGTACGGCGTACGATCCGGTATGGGCGTCGGTCTCAATAGGTGATGAAAATGCAGTGTTACAGCCGGAAGAGTCGTTTCCGACATGTGTTGTCTCCGAGTCGTTCACGTGGTCGAGATGCAAACCTCGTAAATCGGCATGTATGACATTCTTCGCGAACCTTTCTATCACCCGAAGGTGTGCCATTTCCCAAGCCACAGTACCCACCGAGAGTGGAATGAATTCAAAAGCGATCCGGTGTAGAGCGACATGAGCAAAAATTTGCCCGCCCAATGTTCTAGCAGGCGAGCTTGAGGGCAGAAAACTGGAGAGGGTGCGAAAGGGATTGGGGCAAAGTTGCGAGAGACGGGGGCCAAGTCGTCAAAAGACTACACCATTTCCTCCATCTTCATCTCTTTGCGGCCGTTGCGGATATGAAGCCATTGCTGGTATGACGAGAACGCCTGAAAAGCCTGCCTTGTCACGCTTCCTCGAGTCTTCTGGGACTAACAAGTGGACATGAGAGTGAAAACAAACCAATCTTCACAACATTTCGAGCGGGACAACACATGAGGCATAAGTCGTGAAGAGGAACGACGAGAGTGTGAATGTTTTGATGGGAGAAGGGGCGACTGAGCTACTAAATGTGACCGGTGCCAGGTTTCAAGAGGAGAATTAAACAGGGAAAATGCAAGCATAGGAGTGGGAATCATGATGTGAATTGAGTGCTCGCCAACGACAAAGACAGCGGAATGTAGGGGATGGGGAACAGAGGTTCCAACTCTTGATGAAAGAGTCGGGCTCCTCTTTACATGAACTCGGGGCATACATGACTTCTTGTGGTGAGGTGTATGTGGTGTTCATTAGGACGTGATGGAGTACTGGATTGGATTGTTGTATGATGTGTTCGGGGCGAGGGCTGGTATTGGTGTTTACCGGGGGTGGATTCGATGTCCGTTCGAAGAAGTCGCAGAGTCCGACAATCGAAATCGCTCGTCTCGTCTGCAACCATTGGCGAGCTCCGAGTGTGGCGCAGTTGACGTAGAGTCTAATGGACGGCTTGCTGCGGCCATCTGCCACGGAGGTTTTATTTTGGGAAGTGTTAACACACTTCCATTGCTTGTCCAATGGCTCACCGTGTTCGCATTCCAGCGCTGGTGTCGAAAGACAACTGCATGGATATCTTGAGGCCGCTGGACAATGCCGTCCTTGTGTCAACTCGCCGATTGTCGGTCGCGCATCGGGCAGCTGCAAGGGCGTTGTATCGGTGGGCACTCTCACTATGGAGAGCGCTCAAGTCTCTCTCAATGAGATCCCTCAAGCCAGCTGGCCAGCAGCACCGCCTGTAGAAACTCGTGTTAGTCAAGGCCAAATTTGACCGGTGCTTTGGGTTTGATTAATATCGTATTGGGTAGAGCACTTACCGATTTGGCGCTTGATTTGCTCACGCGCCCAGCGAGCGGTCTCAATAGTCCGGCTCGAAAAGTCACGGTTTGATCTGGTCTCCTTGGCCATAGCCATGATCCAGTCGGCGCGGAAAAGCTCGGCGAACTCGCCCTCTGGGAATGTGTCCGCAAGATCGCTTTCCAAAGTCAGTGAAATTGCCCCCAAGCAAAGAGAAGCCCCCAAGCAAAGAGAAGCCCCCAAGCAAAGAGAAAAACCTACCCAATCACGCCCATGGAAGAGCGCATCAGACCCTCAGTGCGGTTGGGGTCGGACTGCACCGTGTGCAACAATGAGAAAATAGCCTCAACGTAAGGGACCAGCAGGTTCTGCTTGCCGCCGGCCTTCATGGCGACAATAGCGCCATCCCACGCATCCATGATGCCCTCGCGAAGAGACACGACGTAGTCAAGCATCTCGAAAGAGGTCTCGGAAGTGAGGGTGACCTGGGCGGCCTGAACAAGGACCTGAGCGACCACGCTGAGGTACGTTTCAAAGGCTCCGTTGATGGCCTGTGCAATGTCGCCAAAGCATTGCAAGATGGCTGGCTTGAACTGGTTGCCAAGGGTGGGGCTCTGTTCAAGGTCAGTACCGTCTTTGCCAGGGACAAATGGCAAACTTACGCGCAGGTTGTTCAAAAGGTAGTTCATGAAGGCGTCGCAGTAGGGTTGCACCTTCTCATTCAGAGCGCGAGTAATGTCGCTGACAAGGCCAATGGCCATGGAACAGATGGCCGGCTCCTCTTGGTTGCCAAGGGCATTGTACAGGTAAGGTGCAAACGCTTCCATGTACTTGATGAAATCCTCTTCCAGAGCGTTGGCGAGAGATCCGATCGCGGCGAGTACGGCGTCAGGGACGCTCGACTTGTTTCCAGCGGACTGGAGCAGCGACAGCAGAACCTGCATGATACGGTCGGCCTGAGGCTTGATCTCCGTCTCGAGCCTTTGCACAATGGCCTTGACAAGACGTTAGTTACTCATCACGTGGTGCAGCCGATTTTGCTTACCATAACAACGCTGACCAAGCTTGTTTGCATCTCCTCCAAAGTCATCTTGTCCTCGACGCTTACGACTTGCTGTTGGAGCGGAACAGTCTTCTCAAGGCGCTCGAGAATTACAAGGGACAGGTGGCCAACCATGTTGAGACTGTCGTTGGCAGAGTTCATGGTGAAGGAGTTGAGGACCTCGTAAGCTGCGGTACGCAGCTGGTTGTCGGCATCGGCACTGTGACACATTAGAAATCGCCGCACATGATTTTTGGCAAAACATACCGCTCGGTGACTTGGAGCAAATGCGTGACACTAGCCTGGAAGTGAGCCGAGAGCGGGTTGCTTTGGCAGCCAGGTTGGCCAGCGAAGCGGTCTGCCAGATTCATCAAAGCCCAGCAGCAAGAAGATGCCATCTTGGGGTGGCTCGCAAGGCCGGCAAAAAGCGATGAGATGAGGGGCTGCAGGTGCGTCGAGGGGTCGATGGACTCGGAGCACGTCTCGCAAATACGGCCAAGAGCGTAGGCGGTCGAGTCTCTTACGTGGATCTCGGGGTCTTCCATCATACCAACGAGGACAGGGAGAGCCTGCTTGACCAAGGGGTCAAGCATCTTCTCCTCAGGGCCCTCCATGATGGCGCCAAAGGCAGAGACAGCAGCATCACGGAAGTGCCAGTCCTCGGCGCGAAGGTTCTTCTCAACAAAGGCGAGCACGGGGGGAACAACGGCGCTGCCAACGCACTGGGCCCACAATTGCAAGCACTGGTACGCGGCGCGCGAGACGTTGTATTCGTTGTCGTCGGCATCTTCGTCCTGCTTGGTTAGCAGCTCGAGAAGAACGGGAACGACTTCCTGGGTAGCGACTCGGGCAAAGTTGAAGTATTCGCGCAGCTCCGTGGATCCTTCGGCGTTGGCCTGGCGAAACGTCAGCCTGTCAAATGCATCTGGTCCCATTGTCCACCTGACAATGGGATCAACTAAGTTGCTCAGTACCTGCTGGTTGTCGTCCTCTATCGAGATTTCCTCTTCGCAAACTGTGCACCAGAACTCAATCGCGAGCTTGGCTACATCCTCTTCTTCGCTCTTCATGCCCTGGATGGTCAGGCCAAAGAGGGCCTTTTCCATGTAGAAGCTCATCTTGTCATAGTAAAGACCCATGACCCTGTTCAGGCAGCCATAGGCGTTTTGCTGGATGCGGGAGTCCGAGTCCTGCGTGTCTTCGCAAATGACCTGCATGATGTAGTTGCGCTCGCCCTCATTGTCAAAGTTGGTGCGCACAAATTCTAGCGAGTCGCTGAGGGCGGAAATAGCCTTGTTGCGGACGTTTGGGTTGGGCTCCTCCTTGCGCGCGCCCTGGACGACGGCGGTCAAAATGGCATTGGAGTGATGCGCCAAGGCCTCTCGGAGCTCTCCATCGTCGGTGTTGCAAATGAAGCCGATGGCGGTCAACGAGGCTTCCTTTTGGTGGTCTGCGCCCTTGCCCACGTTCTCGACCAAGGTGGGCATCAGCTCCGGCCACATGTTTTGCGGGATTTCAATGGCGGCAATGGCAGCAATGAATTGCGCTGCCGAGTTTCCTGCACGGGCATCGGTCGAGGCAAGAGTTCCCAATGCGAGGTTCTTGACGTTTACTCTGACTTGCTCGGGCTGGCTCAGCCATCTTGCCTGAACTTCCCGTAACCTGGTATACTCGCGCGCGGTGAAGGAGTTTTTCAGGGCGAGGGCGGCGGCGGTTCGGATGTGAGGTTGCGCCTGCTCATTCGCGAGCTCTGTGGCGAGGGTTGAGAGGTAGCCCGACTTTGATAGTTCGAGTCAGCAAATTTCGCCTGGCATCTGCGGGGCGCCGTGCTCCCAACGGCAAGTTGGGGGGAACTCACGAAATCGGCCTCAGCGGCCTGGGTGAGCTGCTGCTCGGCGTTTGAACGGATGGCAGCATCTGAAAAGCAACGTCAGTGGGCGGAGTGCGGGCGCAGGGTTGGGATGGGCATATATATACCTGGAGACAAGGTCCCCTCAAGCACCTGGTTGACGTTCATGGTCGCGTGAGGAGCTAGTACCTGTATCTAGAGGCGGGGAACAAGGTGCAGCGGGAGAGAGGGAGCTGGCCAGAGGGCGCTGCAGTGGGGTGTTGAGTTTTGAGGCTCTGCGACAGCGGTTGCGTAGCTACTCGGCCAAGCGAGGAAGTAAGTTGACAAAACACGTGAAAGGAAGCCTGTGCTGGCTATTTTGACTGCTTGACAGGGCAGGCCGCGAGGTTTTTCCGACGGAATGGACAAACGGGTGGCGGGCGAGAGAGGTGTTGTGGTGAGGCCAGGTCGGCGGTGGAAACAAGGGAAGGCAGTGGAATGATTGCAGAGAGCAGCAGAGAGGCAGAGAAGGACAAGCAAGAGTGCGGTGCGGGTGCAGGTGTGCGTCGTCAGGTCGGGTTGGTGAGGGCAGGCAAGAACAGAGGGCCAGAGGGGCACGCCCGCCGACGGGACGCAGCCAATGGGAGCCCTCCAGACACGGCGCCCGGAGAATCAGGCGGCCCGACCCTCGCATTGCTTACACCAGACGTACTGTACAGAATGGGTACTTTACGGACGCCCGGACAACACCACCATGGAAAGACTTGCTGTTGGAGAGCCACGGCTTCGGCTGCCTGCATCACGGCTTGTCATGCTCCTGGCTACCCGACCACTGCACAGCCTACACTGTGTGCATTGCATGTATCCACCCACTACCTTGCTTTGTAGCCCTACCGCTTCCTGTTCCTGAATCCGCTCCGCCCCGCCCCGCACTCAACCACCCACCCAGTGCCCCTCAACTCCACCGCCTCACCTCCGACCTTTGCGTGGATCTTCTGCCTCCCTCTTCCTCCAGTCCCTCAACTCCTTTGTACCCAGGCTCCCCAGCCCGCCCTCGCTCCGTCGCTCCCAACCGCCCAGCCGCACCACCAACCCTGTCGCATTGTCCGCGTCGCGCGACGTCTCTGTCGCAAAGCTGACCAAGTCTCGCGACGCCTGCTCCGGCGTGCGCGCCTCCTTGACAATGTCGACAATCTCTTGGTCGCTCAGCGGCCCCGATACTCCGTCCGACACCATCACCATGAACGAGTACTCCGCCGGGCTCAATTCGATGCGCCGAATCTCGGGCTCGGCCGACACGCCCACTCTTTTGGAAGCCATGTCGCCAAATGCCCGCGTGTTGGCAAGTCCGGTGATGCGCTCCTCGCCAAACGAGTCGGTTACAAATGTCGCAGCATATCTTCGCAGTCGCTCTGCTTCAGAGGGCAACGAGGGATGGTGATTAGACGTCAATGGCACCGCGCGGCCAGTCGCTGTCTCGCACAGGAGGATGCGCGTGTCTCCCACATGCGCCGTGACTATAGTGCAGTGGGAGCTGGGGCCCCAATAGGGTGCAGGAGATGCCGTCGAAATCATTGCCAGGCTCGCCGTGCTGCCTCCCTTGAAGCGCTTTGGCCCGCCGATTTTCTTGTGGACGGCCGAAGGTCGATCCAGGATGTCCTGCTCATTGATGGCGCGGTCTGATGACACTGGGTCTTCCTCAGCCTTGTTGACTTGGGCTGATACAAAATCAAAGTCTGCCTTGAGGAACGACCAGGTAAGGACAGTCTCTACGCCCACTCCTTCACCGCCCGCTTGCCCCAGGCTGTGTCCTTTCCCGCCAGCCGATGTGGAGAAGAACTCTGGCTTGAAACGCTTGAAGTATCCGCCAACAAGCTGCTTCCACGAAATGATCAGACTTCGCTCGAGATCTTCAGCCTTTTGGATATTTCCCGACTGCGTCATCGAGTCGACACCGTCCAGCGGGGGCTCTCCGTCCTTGCTGGCGCTCGGCGGCTTCTCGCCGGCGCCTACGTCTGGAATTTTGGTGGGTTTGCTGTCCGAGGATTTGTCCGTTTTGACAGCGTCAAGACTTTCCTTTTTACTTTGTGATGTTTCGTATGACTGGACAGGTTGAGCATCATCCTGCTTGAGTGTCACGCCGTCTTTGTGCAAACTGCTCTTCAGCTCGAATTTCCTGGCGGCATCCTCTAGGTACTCGTGCAGCCGTTCGCGCAAAAAGTCGCTGCACTCGCTTCCGCCGTGGCCATCAAACACGGCAAAATAGAAGACCTGAGGATCTCCCGTCGCCTTGTCCGATGTGTTGCCTCCGGGCTTATCCTTGGTGCTCGTAGTCAAGGAGATGGGCTGCCTCTTTGCGAAGGCGGGTATTTCTATGGTGCCGGCTTGGAATGCATCTTCGTTGTAAGGTCTCGTGCCTCTCGATAAGGTTACGCCAAAATGGTGCTTTGCGCTCTTGAGGGGTATCCGCACGACTGCCATCTCCCGCTGCGTCCCCAGGAGCGCCATGGCCGCGGGAGACCTGTCGCTGTCGCTGACATTGTGAGGTATCGACTTGTCCCGAGGGAGCTTGTGGCCGGGACCGACGGACGAGCGCGAGTCTGGATGTAGGGAGGACGATGGAAGGTGAGTGACGAAGTAATCATGAAAGAGGCGTCGTTGGGGGCGAAGGATGACGGAGGAAGAAGCGGAGGAAAACGAGGTTATTGTTGAGCGGCGCCGGCCAGGAATGGTGGTGGCTCTAGGGATGCGGATTGGTTTCGTCCACATAGTTCGTCGAGGGCCGAGGGCTGCATGATGGCTAGAGCCAGGAGACCCAAAAGGGCGGGGTTATCGCATGCATTCAAGGCCGGCTGGCTCTATGAGATGTTGAGGGCTCAGGCGTTGAATCAAGAGCTGGGCAGGCTGGCGGGAATAGCACCTGGGCGGCTGAATGTCGGTCTCGCCGTCAAACCCACTTCGACCTTGGTAGGTACTCTGCCCCGCTTCCTCTCCCCGCGGTTTGCGCCAGCACCTACGACCTGTCACGCCATCTGACGTCCCTCAGCTCGAAACTGTGTCTGCCATCGTCATTGTCCGTTTGTCCACCTTGGAGGGTCGCCGCCGCAACGCCAGGCAAACACCACGACAATCCGAGGGCCATGTCGACCGTCGCTGGATCGTGGAGCGCCGCGCACACCTAAGCATCACGTCACGAAAATCTCAGCGCTGAGATTGGACCGCCAGGCCCACGACATCCCCGCCTCCTCCGACGGCACAGCAAAGGGGGGTCAAAAGGAACACAGCCTGACTCTGACTACAACAAACGAACATGTCTCGTGGCTACCGACGAGGGGTTCCCAGCATCAAGGGGAAACGCCAATGGCACCACTTCCCCAGTGGCCTGATGTTTGGCAACAAAAATGTCCAAACGAGTCCCGAAATCGGCTCCTCGCCAGGTTTTCGAGTCATCTTCCATCCCGCCTAACCTCTGCCTTTTGCCAGAGTCGGCAGATCTGTCATGGCAGCATGTTTTCACGGCACCCCTGAGCCTCACGAACCGCTCCCCGTTGCTTGCTAATCGTTCACCTTCTGCTTTCCCTTGTCAGATCACCCTTTTGGGTCATCAGAAGGCTACGTTTTTAACCGTAGCCTCTTTGGTCTCCTACAAACGGGTTCCGCCCCATCAGTCGGATCACCACGCCGCCCCCGCTCTCTGCCTGTACGGAGCTCAGACCTTTTGGAAACCACGTGAGCCTCCCCAGCTTTTCTTGCTCCACGTGCACATCGTGATTCTTCCTCTGCTCTCGTGAGAGCAGCGTGGTCAGTGGCATGTTCAAACTCTTGCCTCTCCTTAGCGTACCGTTGGCGATTGATACATATCCTGACCGTACGGCACAACGATGATGGCAAGCGAAGCTGGAATTCTTTGCAAATCTTATGTTGCGGCTTCAAACGATGATCTATCTTCCACCTAGATCCTGATCAATTCTAGTCTTGCCAGCTGTCGTGGGGAAAGAAGAGCTTTGGAAACATCATCACAAGATATCTCGATTGCTGGTTCAGGGGCTTGTTTGACATGGCCGTATGACCTCAAGGCGTTGGCATCCATTTGCAACTCAACATCCACTCGATAGAGATACATGGTAATGGACCAGCTTCGGCCTGTCGAGAGGCGCCTTAGCTCCAATTAAGGCAGCATCCATTTCTTGAATTCAACAGGGCGAGGGGAGAAAGCAAATCCTATGATGAACTCTTCAATAACGTCCTGAGTCACATCATAGCTAGAAACACGAAATTCAAAGCAGCAATACTTCATCTTCCTCATCTGCTTAACTATTCCATCTTTCCTTTGCCTTCGCCTTCGCATCTCTTGCTTGCTTGCTTGTTTGTTTCCACGCCTCCTCCACTCTCATCGGCTCTCCACTCCAGTTCAACCAAATACAACCATACAAATGCTTTCCCTACACATCCCACATCCATCGTCCTTTTCGTCGCTCTTGACTTCGGTCAAGTCAGAAATGAAAATTGTTCGTCCACCACATGTACACCGCGTTTTCACATCGTTTCCATACATGGCCCGTCCATTCCTTCCTTTTGTTTTCCCGCTCGCGTAAAGTAAATCCGAGTAAACGATGCAAAAGATCGTTTTGTTGCTTTCTTTCCCCCCTCACGCCGCCGCCGCCGCCGCCGCCGCCGCCGCCGCCGTCGTCCTCGCTCAGCCATCTAGGCGATGTAGTCGGGCGGACGGACGGACCGATAGCAAGGTGGAGAGCAGAAGAGAAAAGAAGGAGAGAGAAGGGAGGACAAGAATGAAAATTGCACACTTGAACATCCACGCCATACTCTTCCTCAACGCACCACCCACCCAACAGCATTCGACCCGACCACCCCGACCACCAGTGGCCAGACACATCACCACAACCGCAGCCGTCCCCCCCCCCCCCCCCCCCCCCCCCCCCCCCCCCCGTCTTTACGCAACACTCATCTCCCACTTCCGCCAAACCGCCTCCATCCCCGCCATCAAATCGCCCTCGCGCCCCAAATCCTTGACCGGCGGACTCAGCGAGCGGCGAAAAGGCGAGCTGGCCTCGCACTTCGTGCCGGGCGGGTCGAAATGGCCGTTTGTCGCGTCGACCGTGAAGGGGCACGAGGAGCCCGGGTCGAGGCGCGAGATGAAGGGCGCTGGCGCGGACTGCGGGGCGGGAGATGCGGTGTGTGACGATGAGTGTTGAGTGGTGGTGTTGGGAGGAGGATATGTCTGCGATAATTTGTGGGATGAGGGGTTAGGTGAGGCGGGGATGGGGCTGTGGGATTGGGATTGCGGGATGGGTGGGAGGAGGGAGAAGGAGGGTTGCGTTTTGGGAGGGGGGTTGGGGAATAGGGGTTGTTTGAGTGCGTGGTGGGTCGTCGATGTCGAGGGGATGGAGAGCGTCGAGGTCGAGGTGGTTGAGGGCGACGGCGCGTATTGGATACGCGAGAGCGAGTGCGACGGCGTGTGCGTGTAGGAGAAGGCCGACGACGTGTGTTGATGGTGGTGGTGGTGCTGCTGACGAGTCGGCGTCATCTTCTCCATCGTCGTCGTTGTTGCGGCTCTGGGCCTCGTACTTGCGACACCACCACACCCTCCTGCCGCGCTACCCCTTGTCTCCTCGTCATCCACATCGTCCACGTCCAATACGCCCACGGCCCGGCCTGCTCCGCCGACGCCTCGCACCGCTCCACCAGCAGCTACGGCCTTGCCGAAGCCCACGTCTTCTGGCCGCTTGCCTGGTGTGAACAACTCCGTGCCCAGGAGTAGCAATGCCGGCATCACTGCCGCCTGCACAGTGCGCGTACTACCCTCTCTCCTGACGCCGCCGACGCCTCTGTAGCTCTCGTCACTTGCGCGCCCACTGCTCGGACCTCGACCGCGAGTTTCACTGATAGACCGACGGCCACGACCGCGGCTGACAGAGCGGCTACCGGCCGTAGCTGGAGAAGACGACGTCGTATTATGACGCGCCGCGTTGTCCATGCTGGGACGACGCCAGCTGAACCCACTGCCAGATGAGCTTCCAGCATTGTTAGACGCCGGTCCTCCGTTGCCGCCTCGCTTGTTCATTTGGAACGAAGCCCGCGCCTCACGAGCGGCCAGCGACGAGAACGATGTCCGACGCGGCGGCTGCGTGGAGCCTGTGGGCGGCACGGTGGCGGCCTTGGGTGGTGCCGGCGGAGGCGGATGAGGCTTCGTAGACGTCGGCGTGACGGGCTGTGGTGCTGATTCCTTAGGCAACAGGAGTGCCGTTGAGGACTGAGAGTCGCGCGCGTTGGCGCGGATCGTAGACGCCGTGCCCGTGGTCGACATGGACGTGGCCGACATGGGAGTCTGTGGCAAAGGTGTTTGTGGCGTGGGCGTAGTCGCGGAACTCGTTGATGGCGTGGTGCCGGTTGTCACGGTACCAGCGCCGGTGGGTTGCGGCGGTTCCGCAAAGGGCACAGCATCTCCAGGGACAAGTGGACGCGGTCGAGATGGCGATGCTGGCGTGCTGGCGCGGCGGCGGCGAAGATGGAGTGGAAGCGGTGGCCACGGCTTATTGAGGTTGGATCCAACGTTCGGTGACGGGGGAGAAGTAAGCGTCGTTGTCGACGGCGTGGCACTCAATTGCGGGAAAGCCTCAATGTTGGACGTTGGCGAAGAGATTGGCGAGGGTTTCGACGATTCGGAGGGAGGCGATGGCTTCCTTGGGCTGGACTGTAGCGAAGTGGTCGAATCGGGCGAGGGTCGTGGTGTCGCACTGTTACTGCGTCCTCGTCTTCCCGCCGACCGCTCACGCCTCCTGTCGAGTTCGCACCCGTTTCCCACATCCTTCATCCTACCTTTGCCTCTACCGCTCGGACTTGGGCTGTATTCACCATACCCGTTGACAACGCTACTCGAAACCGCTCCAGTGACGATTCCCGGGTTTACGGTGCAAGATCCACCCACTGGCGACCCTGGGACCTGCCTGGTCGCGCGCAATCCATTACTCCATCCGCCAGGATTCCATCCATTACCACTAGTCCAGCCAGACGTCCATCCCCCAGTCAAGCTGCCCAATCGGCCAACCGATGCCGATGGAGAAGAAGTTCCGCCAGTCAATGAAAAGCCACGAGAGCGCAGGCGCCGACCGCCAGTGCTGGTCAGTGACGTGGTTGACGACGATGCCGCATTGATGCCAGTAGCTGAATACGGCACAGAAGGCATGAGCGTCCGGCCAGGGGTGATGGGGTCAACGTCAGGAACGATCGTGGTCCGGCCGGCAATATTAAGGGGCTCGGGTTGTAAAGTTTGCAGGGTGGGGTTGGCGTCAGGCTCAACAGTGTAATCTGTTGGACTAGTCATGACAGCGGCGGCTGCGGCGGCGGCGGCAGTCGAACTGTTCATATTCGTACTAATGGTGGAGGGTGTTGTCGCAGCAGTGTTAGCACTGCTACTGCGAGTGTGAGAGCGTGAGAAAACACTGGCGTGACCACGGCTGCTGGTGCTTGTTGAAGGCGTAATAGTGCCAGCAGTAGCTACCGCGGTTGGAGGAGCGTTTCGAGGACTGGAGAAGAAGCTTGGGCTTCGATTTACAGGGGAGGTTGCCCGGCGGTCATGACGAGGTGGCGAATTCGTGGACTTTGAGCCTGGGGATGAGGCGTTTTGGCTTGCAATGGCGTTGTATCCAGTCGACAGACTCCACCTCTTTCGATGGCCACTCTTAGGCTTGGCCTCAGGACTGGCCCGGAGATCTGACTTGGTCGGAGGTTCTGGCATCTCATCGCCCATCGCATCCTGGAGATCGTCTTGACGCTTCCTCTGAGAAGCCTTCTTGCTTTCGACCTCTCCCAAGCTCTTACTGGCAGACAAACGTTTCGATGATGGCTGCAAATCTCCCCTACTCGCTTTGGGTCCAAGTGACGTTCCCCATGAGGAGCGTGATGAATGTCTGCGCCCGGACCGGAATCCAAAGAGGCTCCGGCTGCGCGAGCGGTCGCTCCACAAAACCTTATTGTTTGCAGCATCCTGCTTTACTGCGTTATGACCGTGTTTTGGAGTGGAGTAGATATCTTTGGAAGCGTCCTGTTGCGTTGACGAAGAAATTTGACTCGGCGCACGCGAGGGGACAGGCGCAGGACGACTTGGCTGAAGAAGGGGGATAGGGGGCGCTGGTATACGGTGATGCCCAGGATTCGTGTTCGAATGGAACTTGGACACTGATTGAGAAGTCGAAGGAGAACCATCAACGGACGGTGAGCGTGACGTAGGAGCAGTCGAAGCCTCCGAAGGCGAGGGAGGGGAAGTGCTGGACGTAGTAACAACGTCGGTGGACGGCGAAGATGTGGCAGAAGCGTGAGAGGATAGATGATTGGTGCTTTTCAGCTTGCTCATGTAGTATTGCTGCTGCTGGCGACGAGGCGGCGTCACCGCGTTTGCAACTACCATGGTCGCCATCTGGACCGTGATGCAGCGTAGTCAAACGTCAATTGGTGAAGTACGCAGCACGACGACTGCAAATTGTTAATATCAAAGTACAAGCCCAAGCAATTTCTGAGATTGATCGACGGGTGGGATATTGGAGGACCGACTCTGGGAGCAGTCGTCTAATGGGCACGGGACATTAATTCTTTTTCTGCGGACCGAGCAAAGAGGCAGAAAGAAGGTTGAACGGCGCGCTGTTGTGTTTCGACGCAGAAGCGGAGGCTGTCTGAAATTAATAGAGCCAACCAACGAGCTGTCGCAGCGGATACACCATGCAAACGTCAAACGCAGCATCCGAAATAGTGACCAGGAGATTTAGCGACTGCACCACTGCCCGACGCGCTCATGCTGTCCCTGTCCGGCCAAGCACACTTCAACTGCATTGTCGGCCCTCCACAACGGAGTGAGCGCTGCGTCGCTGCACCCTCTCTCGGAGATGAGCGACGACGCGCATAGCAGCATCAGCACTAGCAGTGCTCAAAGTTGACATTGCGAGGGCCAAACATGATCGAGCGATGAAGGGCCAATCTCAGAGTACCAGCATCCCTCCTCTTGGTTGTCTTGGTTATCCCTCCAGCGAGCCTGACTTTACTGACGGGAGCCGGTCCGTGGGTGAGCCCAACGCTATACCATTGACGCGCCACCGCGCCCAAGCCTAGTCCTAAATGCCGTGCACAGTGGATGCATTGCATCAATAGTGGCGTGCCAGCCAGCTCACAGACAGTCGTCGACCGAGCGTCGCTGGTAGCACAGCGCGCGTCATCGCATCGTGTCGGTGTCCGGGTGATTGGGCCTCTCTGAGCCGGGTGGGGTCGAGCAGGGTTACGTGCTGAGAGGCGTTGAGAGTCAGCAAACAGACTTTCTTTAGGTTGGTCGCAGCGAGCGGAGGGTTCCATTGACAGGATTCAGGAACAGACTGGACTGGGGGTGCTGCGATCGGGGCGTGTCGTGTCGTGTCGTGTCGTGTCGTGTCGCATAAGGCTGACTTTCGTGCCTGCACTGGGATGCCAACTGAAACATGTCGACGCCGTTTGATCGCCCAACACCATTTTGGTTGCCATGATACGCTCTCCGCCTGCCCAAAATTCCATTGCTGGCACTAGACGCCGCCGTCTCACCTTCGTCCACTTCATCGCTCTTCTGGCATTGGTGCAACGGTCAAGCATTTGTTTGTCTTGTCAACAGGTGCTTGCTCGCTTCAACAGCACAGCACAACACGGCACGCGCTGCTGAAACAAGGCATGTCGAAAAAGAAACTAGAAACAAAGCAGAGAGAAAAAGGCTAGCCATTACTAGGCCTCATTGGCGACTCGAAAGCTACCTACGAAACATGCGCGGCACACCTCGGCCGCTACATAAAAGAAAGAAATCGAGACTCGAGGTTGAAAGCATTTTTTTCGCACCTTGCCTCTGTCTGTCCATCGTTTAAAAGGTGGGGTAGTGATATGTCGCAGTCCAGTCGCAATCCTCCCATATAACCAAACTAGATATGATCGTGAAAATCCCACAAGGAGCGGCTATGCCCTTCATTAGAAATTGAGAGCAACAAGGGGGACACATCCCCAAGACATGACTTGGTAGACCGATAGACGTGGCTAGAAGTCGCTCCCGAAGCTCGTCGTGATAAGCGTCGTGACGTAGAAACTTCGCATCGGGATCCGTGAGAGCGAGCCAGCCGTCTTGGGGTTTCCAGAAGCAACATGAGATAAAGGATAGACCAGTGTCTAGGCCTTTTAAAACTCAAAAGGTATCAACGCCTCGCTCCGCTTACAAATGAGAGTGCCTGCTTTTACTCTTCCTCCTTAATCGTCTTTGACTGCGTGCTCATCGCCAAAAGGACTCCGTGCCCGGCCCGACTCGCAATCTGATTCCTTGGCTTTCGCCTTGGCGTCGATGCTTTCTTCGCCAGTTTGGGCATCGGCAAACGGACTCTGGAGACCGCTGGACGACGACGTGGCCGATCCCTTGTGGTGGGTGTAGACGTACTCGCCCTGTTGGCGAGTCGACTGTTCATCGTCCGAAGAGTCATCCGAGATGCGGCTCACTGGGTCCTCTGGCGCGGTTTCAATAGAGTCCGTAACTGATACCTCAGTGAGAGGGCGTAATGTTATGGGAATCCGGTCGGCGCTGTTTTCAGACCTCTCTTTCGAAAGGGTCGAGGCAGTCGAAGTAGAGTCGGTAGCGCTCTTGCTCGTCGAGCTCAGCAATGACGAATTAGAAGTCTTGCCCTTGACAAGGTTTAGAGCCTTGGGTTTGGCGATTTGGAAGCTCCTGACCGATCCCGAGGGACTGACGCCGGGCCTCAGACTTGGGCCATCCGAAGAGTGGGGCATCTGAATCTTAAATTTGTTCTTCGGGGTTGACGTCTGAACCTTGCCCTCTTCTTCCAACCTGCCGTAGTCGATTGCAGGAACCGGGGGAGTTGTACTTCCGGGCGTCGGAGAGGGGGAGCTAGTGTTGCTAGATTTTACGCTCACAACAGCAGCCTTGCCTCGTACGATGGTCTGAGCCGGGAGAGGAGAGACAACCGCGTTGTCCCTGTAAATGGTAGTAGCGACACTGCTCCGGGCGTAGCTGGTGCGCGGGTCAGAGAGGCCAGAGTACGTGGAATCGCGGAGGTCTCCAGGGACAAAGAAGTGCTGCTCTTCGGGACCGGGACTGCTCCTTTGCGAGTGCGCCGCGGGGATCGGAGGGACAGGTGGAGCGAGGTGGCCAGGAGATTGCGGTGCGGAACGGTTTGTAACGCCAGGAATGTAGGCGATTTGGATAATGTTCGAGGCCCGAGTCAGAACGGTCGAAGCCATGGAGCCAACAGTGTGTGTCGAAGCGCGAGCGTCCCGTTGCATGGCAAAGTCGTTGTTGTTGGCCTTTTCCTGCTCAATCTGCGACCACTGTTCAGACGACCCGTCTCCGTCGCGCCTCCTCTTGACGTAAAATCTCCAGATGAGAAAAGCCAGAAGCAGCACAAAAGCAACACCTCCAACAACACCACCGGCAATGGCGCCAACATTGGGCCCGCCCTTGCCCCCTCCGTCCGACGAGGAGCCGTCCATCTTGACGCAGACGGCTGAGGCACAGGTGGTGCATGACGACAGAATCTGCGAGCAGTACTCGTCATCGTCGCAGGCCGGACAGGACGGCGTCTCGTTTGGACATTGCACGCAGCGCTTGAAGAGCTGGCGCAGCGAGTTCTGGACAACAGCTGGACACAGTCAGCGAGGCAGAGGGAGGCAGAGGGTCGGGCTATGCGTACGGGAGACCGCCATGGTGGCGGGTACGGTAGGGAGACAGTTCGACTGAAGATCAGAGCAACGTCGTGACGACCGAGTGGCCCGACTAAGAAGGATGGCCGAAATGGCGGAGAGTCGAGGTCGTAGGGGCAAGCACACGACTGATGCGAGGAGTGCAGGAACGGTAGGCTATAATCGGGGATTTTGGTCGGGTGGCCGGGGCTGTGGGTGGTAGCAAGGAGGGACTCTGAGGTAACGAGCGACTGGGTAAGCAAGTAAAGTTGCACAGGGCCGGGGCGCGGCAAAGGCAAAGGTAGAGTAAGTAAAGGTTGAGTTGGAGAAGGGGAAGAAGAGGGTGGATGGGATGGGATGGCTTGGGCAGAGCGGAGAGGTGATGGCGGTGCCGGACGAGAAGGCGAGCAGGATGCCCTTGTTCATGGCGCAGGCCGCCCACCCGGGGACGCGCAGCTCCACCACCCAATTCCACAAAAGTCCAGACCTGGGCGGCCTTGGTCAATTTCGTTGATGTTGATTTTTTTTTTTTTTCCATATTTTGTTTCTTTTGCACAACTGCACCTGGGTCCTGCATTTCGTCCATCTGTGTGCTCTCAACTTACTCGCCCACGCGCTGCGCTGCTCTTCCTCCTGGTAACCAATTCAAAGCGGCCGGTCCTGGCGGCGCCACAACGCATAGGCATAAAAGACAATTGATTGGCAAGCTTGCTATTTTTATTTGGCAGGCCGTCCATGATCCCTCGCGCCGAACAGAGCCACAATCGTCGTCTTGTGGAGTCTGATCTTTGTTCATCAGTCGACGACAAAGGATGAGAAACGGAAAACCAATACAATCGCACTGCACCCTCGATGACTCTGGCTGATTACAGCGGGCGCGCCCGTTGTGGCCTGACGAGCGAGATTGCTCCCCTTCAACACCTCTAGCTTGTGCGCCGAGCTCTAGGCTCAGCGCTGTGAGATTAACATTGCAGGGCCTTGAACGCCCTCTCCACCACCCACTGGCTCGGCCGTTTCAGTGCGACTTGCAGAAGAAGCAGCAGCAGCAGCAGCAGCAGCAGTACGTGAAGCACACTCGGGAGAGCATCTCCTCAACCGTAGCCTGGTCCGAATCACCTTCCCCATCTCGTCCTCCCATTGGCTGCATGTCCTCATGTCCCATTCCCCTGAAGACTTCATTCACATCACCCGCACGCGCTGACCCGACCTGGTTGCACCACCACCACCACCACCATCATGGCACCTGATTTCTGTCACAATGGGACAGGGCCCCTGCCGTTAGTCATCCCTCTCTCCAGCCCTGGTATGTTTTTTTCTTTTTTTTTTTTTTTTTTGACAGCACTCCAGCAGCGCTCCGGACCTTGGCAGGTTCAATAAGCTTCGACGCTGACTCTTTGACTCGACCCACTCGGACCGTTTGAGCAAGCTCCATCGAGCTTTTCAACTCTTTTTATTTATGAATTTTTTTTTTTTTTTTTTTTTGGAAACTTTGGCGGGTTTTCTTGGGGAACGCTTCGAGACGTCATGACGCGCGCTAAATAGACACGAATTCATCCGCTCTCCCAACCCTTGTCATGTCGAAGAATGCCATGCAACGAAAAAGCGCCCCCGTTGGCTTTATTGCCCCTCTGCCGGTTTTCACATGTATATACAGTACAGTACACATTGAGCCAATTGCATTGCTGGCATTCATTCGGTCGTCATGCACGAACCGGGACATTTCTCGAGCCTTGAAACCACGCGACTCGTCCACACAGGACACCATGCAGAAGCAACGCAAGAAGCAAACAACAAGCAGCAGAGCATGCGTGCGGACGGGCGGGCGGGCGGGCGGGCGTGCGTGCATCAGTAGGAAGGAAGAAAAGACCCGTCCCGCTGCGGCTCGTGTTCGTAAGTTTCGTGGACCACGCACCCGCGCGCTCACCACCATCTTCATCATCGGCACAGAAATGGTGGTGCGTGGCTGGCCCCAAAGGGATCGACCGGGAAGCTGCAGGCCCGCTAACCCTGAGCGACAATGTTAAACGCTACCTACGTTCCTGAGCGGCTATCGCCCATCCCATCGTACCTATCGCGACGATTCATCGTCAATCGTTCATCGCTCATCGCTCATCGCTCATCGCTCATCGCTCATCGCCCGTCGCTACGCGTCATGCCTGCCTCCCTGCTCGACTGGCTGGCTGGTTGGCTGACTGACTGACTGACTGACTGACTGGCTAAGGCCTTGTTCGGTTGTTGCTGATCAGTCATCCCAGATTAGTTAGGACTGGCATTTTGTTAACCGTGGGTCATTTACGCCTGGTTGAACTGACAGAGGCGTATTCCCACCCCACCTCCCAGTCACCCGTCAGAAATCTGATCAGTGAAGCTGAAAAACCACCCCTCTCAGTTAATAAAACACCCATCTCAGCACTAAACCTTAGCATCAGTTCCATATCAGTCAAATGTCCATCCAAAACGGGTCAAAAACCGAAGGCGGCGCTGAGCGACACGTAAGTTTCAGTACGACTGCCTCATTGGGAAGAATCTGACGTGGCGTCAGTGACCTCCGAACAAGGCCTAATCTAATGACTGACTGCTTGCTCGGCACGGCACAGCGGCGGCGAGGTCCGTCCGTCCAACTGTCGACGGGATTTGCCATCTGCCATCCCATATCCGTCACGCATTGAGCGGACTGCGCGCCGCAACGGGCGATGTGATGTGCGCGCTGCGCGATGCGCCGTCATCTCCGGTGGCTGGTAATGTTGCTTGCTTGGCTATGGCTGGAACAGCAGAGCAGACAGGAAAGACTGTCTCTCTCTCTCCTCTCGGCTTACTTGGGTCCTGGGGTTGGCGTGTCGCCTTGGCTCGTCTTTGCCTTTTCTCGTCGTAGAGGACGGGCGGACATGGCGCGGCTCCATGCTCTGTATTGCACCAAGGAGATAGGCACCAAGTGCTCGGCCAGCTGCGTGAACCAACCACCTGAGCTGAGCTTCTCTGCCCTTGCTGTGCTGCTTGACAGTCAATTGACAGAGCAATCAAGAAAACTGCCGAGCTAAATGGGCCGACCAAGCACATGCCAGCCCAGCCCAGCCCAGCCCGATTCTAGAGACTTTCCTCATCTCTCTCCCTCACTACATACCTACCATGAACCAAATCACCACAAACGCGAGCGTGCGCTTTAACTAAAGACGCAAAAGCAAACTTTCGGAGACTAGCCAGCCTACAGCACAGTGAATACCGGGAATAACTCCCGTCCCCATTTACATGATCAATCAACCAACCAACCAACCAACCTATCAAGCACGCGACGAAACGCAAAAGCAAAAGCAGAAATGCCTGAGAAAAGCGCCACGAGCACAGGCAAGAAACCGAGAGAACGAAACGATGCAAAGTACCTGCGCGAAAGAAGGCAAGCGGGAAAAAGCTAGCATTTGTGCAAACAACAAAAACAAATCCTTCGCGCATGCATGTACGTGCCCGTTCAGCGCATATTATTCCTCCGACCGATTAGTCCGAGGGGGCATGTGGATGTGTAGGGGTGCAGAAGCGATCAGCCACGGGCGGCATGGCCGGCCATGGATGGGCGTGTAGATACGACGTGTGGGTGAGCGAGTGAGTGAGCAGGCGGTAGAGGAGTGGTTGGTTGGTGTCACACATTGACCCTGCCAGCCAGCCAGCCTGCTATACAAGCCACCTTGATTTTGTTCACCATTTCTATTGATCGATCGAAGCCAGATTGGTCGGTGATGTCATCCGCTGATGAAGCGGGCGCGACATTTACATGTCTTTATTCTTTGCCAAGGTAGCTATTGCATTTCAGATGGCTCTTCCCCTGGTGATGAACCAAGACTTTTAATCCACCCATTCACCCACGGCACTCACTTGTCGTGCCTTTCGCATTCGTTGGTTGAAACGAACCATTCCCCAAAAGAAAAAGAGAAAGAAAAACGCCATGACCCCAACATGCGTCCGTCGTTGAAGAGACTGCATGCATGTATACCGTAAACTCGTCCATCATTCATATCCATCCATTTCCTCCCATTTTTTTTTTGTGGTTGGTGAAGAAGAAGAAAATTGGTCAACGCACGCTGGCTGCAACGCGCTTCGAAGGGTAGATAGGCTGGCTGGAAGAAAAAACGAAGCGAATACACGCCAAGTAGTAAAGAAGAAAACAAGGCTTCGAAAGTAAAACAAGCAAGGGACCATTGCGCTGTTAAGAGGGCAAATGGCAACCCGGATATCAACAGAGAAAACATTTCCTGAAAATCAGAAATGATCGAGTGGCTTAGAACAGACCCTCAATCTCGCCAGTGTCCGAGTCGACGTCGACGTTCAGGTAGCCCGGAGCGGTGGGCAGGCCGGGGATGGTCTGGATGTCGGCGGCGAGGGCGTACAGGTAGCCAGCACCAGCGGCCATGCGGACGTCGCGGATGGGGACCGTGAAGCCCGTCGGCGCGCCCTTGAGCTCGGGGTCGTGCGACAAGCTGTACTGCGTCTTGGCGATGCAGATGGGCAGATTTCCGAAGCCCTGCCTGACGTACGAGTCGACCTTCTTCTGGGCCAGCTCGCTAAACTCGACCTTCTCGGCGCCGTACATGATCTTGCCAATCTTCTCGATGCGCTCCTGAACGCTGCCCTCGAGGCCGTAAAGGAGCTTGAAGTCCTTGGGCTTCTCGCTGGCAGCAATGACGCCCTTGGCAAGGTCAATGGCACCCTTGCCACCCTCGGCCCAGTGGTTGGACGAGATGGCGTCTTCGGCACCGGCCGCAAGAGCCTCCTCGCGGATGACGGCGACTTCGGCATCAGTGTCGGTCTCAAACTTGTTGATGGCGACAACAACGGGAACACCAAACTGCTTGGCATTGGCAATGTGCTTCTTGAGGTTGACGCAGCCAGCACGGAGGATATCGACGTTTTCAGTGCGGTAGACCTCGGGAAGCTGGGCGCCGGGGGTGATTTTGGGACCACCGCCATGCACCTTGAGGGCGCGAACGGTAGCAACAATCACGACCGTGTCGGGAACAAGGCCGGAAGAACGACACTTGATGTTGAAGAAGCGCTCACCACCCATGGTGAAGTCGAAGCCAGCCTCGGTGACGACGAAACCGACCTTCTCGTTGTGGTTCTCGTCGGGCTCAGTGCCAGCAAGCTTCATGGCGAGCTTGTCAGCAAGGACAGAGGAGGCACCAATCGAGATGTTGGCAAACGGTCCAGCATGGACAAAGACGGGAGTGCCCTCAAGCGTCTGCATGAGGTTGGGCTTGATGGCGTCCTTCATGAGGGCAGTAAGGGCACCACCGGCACCGATGTCGTCGGCGGTGATGGGCTCGCCGCTGCGGGAGCTGGCAACGACCATGCGGCCGAGACGCTCACGCATGTCCTTGAGGTCATTGCTCAGAGCCAGGACGGCCATACACTCACTGGCGACGGAAATATCAAAACCAGTCTCGCGGGTCTGGCCCTTTTCGGTGGGGGCAGTGCCAATGGTGACGCCACGTAGGTGCCTGTCGTTGACGTCGAGGACGCGCCTCCAAGTAATGGTGTCAGGGTCAATGTCTAGTCTGGCAAAGCGGGTGATCTCCTCGGGGGTCAAGTCGTCGGGGTTCGTCTTGTTGATTCCAAGCTTCTTGAGACGACGGAACATTACGGGAGCAAACTCCCTCTTGCCCTTCTTCGTGGGCACAAGACGCTTGTAAAGAGGACCATCCTTCTGGGTGTTTTCATGGAAAATCCTGGTCTCAATAGCGGCT
This sequence comes from Phyllosticta citriasiana, assembly GCF_038021145.1. Lineage (NCBI taxonomy): Eukaryota > Fungi > Ascomycota > Dothideomycetes > Botryosphaeriales > Phyllostictaceae > Phyllosticta > Phyllosticta citriasiana. Next base: position 710,114 of record NW_027117281.1, on the reverse strand, counting down.
GCGAGCAAGTTGTTGGCGGCAGTGATGGCGTGGATGTCACCAGTCAAGTGCATGTTGAATTCATCCATGGGGATGACCTGGCTGTAACCACCTCCAGCGGCTCCACCCTTGATACCGAACGTCGGACCCTGGCTGGGCTGACGCACGTTGGCAAAGGAAACACGGCCAAGGTGAGCACCCAGGGCCTGGGTCAAGCCCATGGTCGTGGTGGACTTGCCCTCGCCAAGAGGCGTAGGAGTGATACCCGTGACGACAATGTAACGACCATCGCGGCGGTGCTCAAGGCGGTTCAGCAGCGACAGGTCGACCTTGGCCTTGAATGGGCCGTACGGTTCCAGCTCGTGGGTCGCGATACCAATCTCGTGGGCGACGTTGTTGATGAGCTTGGGGCGCTGAGCACGGGAAATGGCAATGTCAGAGGGGACAGGCTCCTTCAGCTTGAGCGGAAGAGGAGTAATGTGGCGCGCCTTTTGCTCCGCAAAGTAGTGGTCTGCCGAGTCAACAACGTTTTGCAAGAGCATAGCAACCGTCATGGGACCGACACCGCCGGGGACGGGCGTAATGTGGGAGGCGACAGCCGCAGCGGCCTCGTACTCGACATCGCCAACAAGTCTCTGGCCAGACTTCTTGGTCTCGTCGGGAATGTAGTTGGTCCCAACGTCAATGACGACGGCGCCGGGCTTGATCCAGTCTCCCTTGACGAAGCCGGCCTTGCCAATGGCCGCAACAACGATGTCGGCCTTTTTGACAATGTCGGCAAGGTTCTTGGTCCGCGAGTGGCACACGGTGACCGTGGCGTCGGCGTTTTTCAGCAGATAGCTGACAGGGCTGCCAACGATATCACTGCGACCAATCACAACAGCGTCCTTGCCCTTGAGATCAACGCCGGTGCTCTCCAACAGAACCATGACACCCTTGGGAGTGCATGGAGTGAAGAGAGGCTTTCCACCGCGCTTAGCGAGCTCTCCAATGTTGGCGACGCCGAATCCGTCGACATCCTTCTCCTCGGCCACGGCAGAGGTGATGTTGTACTCGGAAATGTGCTTGGGGACAGGCAGCTGGACAAGGATACCGTGGACGGCGGGGTCGTTGTTGAATTGGGTGATATGTTGAAGCAGTTCGGGCTCGGTGATTTCTTCAGGCAGCTTGACGAGCTGGCAGTCGATTCCGGCCTGGACGAGTCAGCACAAGTTTGGACGAGAAAGACAGAGAGCACGCAAACCTCTTCAGCGGCCTTGAGCTTCATGCGCACATAGGTGCCTGGACAAGGTGAGTCAACTGAGGCACAGCGGTCTTCGTTACATCGACTTACTGGAGTCGGAGCGGTCGCCAACTGGAGGAAACGTCAGCGGATTGCAGAGCACATGAACATGGGAGACGTACCCTGGATGATCCTCAAGGCAGGTTTGTAGCGCGGGTTGAGCTGCTGCTTCTCGTGGATTTCGGCATTGAGCTTCTCGCGAATGCTCTTGGCAATGGCGTTGCCGTCAATCTTCTGGGCAGCCATTGGGATGGGACTGCTGGAGAAAAAGCGAGCAACGTTGGAGAAGGAGGAGGAGGAGGAAGAGGAGGGTGGTGTGCTCAGGGCTAGCAGCGGCGCATTGCGGTGCTCGAGGTGCAGGGCCGTGGGCCGAGGAGGCCTAGTGGCAGAAAATATTCTCGACGAGCCCCGCGCGAGCGAGCGAGCGGGTGGGAGGATTCGTGTGCTTGTGGTGGTACGGATCGGCATCTTGTTCGAAGCTACCTAGACCGGGCCCGGGGGGACTTAAGCTTCTCCTCAGCGTGTTGAACGGCTGGTTTGAATATGCAAGTGAGTATCAAGGGCGCGGAGTCTCGACAACCGTCTTTTAAATCTCCGTCAGTTCAAATTATGTACGCGTTTTCTCACACACATCTGCCGGCACCGCTAGCCTGGAAGCTTGGATCTTCTCTGTCACAGCCCCAACCCGACACCAACACCAACACCAACACCAGCCCCTGGCGCTGACCACGACCTGCCGCTGCTATTGTACCTGGACAAACACCTCTCTTTCACGCTCACTCTATTCCATCAACTTACTGACTGGCCCGTCGCCGTTTTGCCCTCACGTTCCACTCCCTCTCTGCACCGTCTCAGGCCTCCTTACGGCCTGGATCCGCATCGAGATCGGCGTGTGACAAACCAATCACTACCTCAGTCTCAGGAACCCTCGCTTGACTCCAAGATGCACAACGACGCCATTCCGGTATCCGAGTACGCTGGCCTCGTGAAGAGCCTGCTATAAATAATCCTTACACGCTCCGCTTCCTACATCGGACCAAGCTCGGTCCCCTGCATGCAAAATCCTTTTTTTTTTTTACCCTTGTTTCTGCTCCTCCTACCATTGAAATCGACATGATCGCGACTCTTTCCGGTCTTGTCTGGTGTTTGCCCACAACTCCAACTACTTTCAGCGACTGCCGAGTCAGCACGCTCCCGTCATGACTCCAGTGCTGACTCGAACGGCTTCAATTCCGCCATGAAGGTACCAAACTTCTAGCCACTGATGGCTCGAGCTTCCATGTTTGCCGCGACTTGAAGACATGAGGGTACTCGACACATGTCAGACCCAACAGAACAAAATCATCCAGGAATTTTCACGATTAAATGTCAAGATTCGCTCAGTTGCTGCTCAGCAGTCACGTTTCTTGGGATGGACCATGAAGACCCCGATCAAATTGTATTAACACCTGAAGGAAGACCAGCCAGTCGATGATCCGGCTGCAACGACCGCATTCGATCAAATTCTCGACAAAGTCGCGTCTTTGCTTTGACAAGAGTGCGTCGAGCTGTGTGACCTTGACCAAACACGCAAAAACCGCGCGTAGACAGCAACTCCCTCTTCCGAAATCATCACGATGCAGTCACGATGCGGCAGCATAAAGACATGACCACTTCCCTTGCTTCCCGTCTGTTTCTTGTCCCCGACAACCACATCGTTTACTTTCATTTGCACAAGATTCTCAATGTCCCGTATTAATTTTGGCAGACACCGTCCGTTTCGAAGACTGAATGAGTACGCGTGTAGACGTATGGATCAGCTCATGGATCGTTGCGAACACAAATCACGGCAAGAATGCCAGCCGGATCCTGTCCCGAATGAGATTGATCCGACTCTGGACTACCATCTCCCCATCGTAAGATTCGAGCCGCGAGTTCGAGCTCGTACTGTCCTGACAGACTTTAAGGCAATTCATTCGCCTTCGCCGCTCAGCCCCCCAGGCGCTGACACCGGGGATAATTTGTCTATCTCAAAAGCCTCAGTTCTTATCTTTAATACTCATCTTGTTGATAGAACGAACGAGTTGGAAATGCTGGCCACGATAGCACACCTGTATCCAGTCGAGTATGAACGCAAGATCAACATACCGAAAGACCGCGACCAGTGAGCCTTCACCCATACAAAGCACTGATCCGGTCTAAATCTCTGTCCGACAGGGCTCTCGACCTTATCGATCCCGTGTGAGTACTTGAACTATGGCGAAATTCTTTGGACAACGGGTGATGATCGTATCACAGTCATCAGATTTGGTTGCTCCTGCTCGACGGCGCACTTCATGTTGCTCCAGCAAAAACGCAGGGCGCGGTAAATGACCAGGTTGAGGAAACTGTCAAACAACACTAATCTGACAAATTTCAGAACGTTTTGGACCTTTGTACGGGGAAAGGTATGTTGCAAATCTTCGGCCCAGCAATCACTTAACCATCTCAGCTCTAACTGGCCCCCAGGTGCTTGGGCCAAGTGAGTCTCGAAGCAAATCCTGAAGGTCACCGACTCACTTCGGCTCAGGGATTTTGCTTCCTTAAACTGCATGACTAGAGTCATAGGTATGGACTTCATTATTCCTTGGCGCCCTCCCTTGTGGAAACCGATGAATCTGGTATTCTGCACGCAAGAAATCGGCTCGCAGTGGCTCTTGCCCAAGAATGCTTTCGACTTCATCCACGGGCGCACTGTGGGCGGTGAAATTTCAAATTGGACCGAGCACTACGAAAAGGTTTTCGAGTATGTCGTCGAAATCCGCGCTGTCAAGGGAGCCGCAGTACTGACCGTGACCGCTCCATAGACACCTCAAGCCCGGTGGATACTACGAGGACCAGGAACTCTCCTTTTACCTCAAGAGCGACGATGGCTCCGTTCGCGATGACCACATCTTCCACTACTGGCACGACTTGCAAATCGCCGCGTTAGAAAGGGGTACGTTTGACAGAACGGGGACCTTCACGACCCTCGACGCGCGGCGCCAGCGCATGAGTGCTGCAGGCTTCCAAGACATAGTTGTGCGCCGCATGAAGATTCCCGTTGGCCCATGGACCACCAGCCTTCGCCTCAGCGATGCCGGCCGCTGGCTGCGCTATTACATGGAGGCCGAATGGGCCACTCACAGGGTCTTTGGTCGTCTTTTGCGGACCTTCGATTGGTCGGAGGAGGACATAGATGAGTTCGTCGACATGTATCGCAAGCAGTTGCGGAACAAAAGCGTTCATGCGTATCTGGAATGGTGAGCTCGTGCACCTTTCTCCTGCCTACCAGCACATCGTCCTCGCTCTCCAGGGTTTCCATCATGTCGATGAATTGCTGGCTGACTTTTGGACAGTGACGTCATGTTTGGGAGAAAGCCGGAGAAGGTGGGCCAAACCCGTCGGAATAATACGCCACGGAACTGAGCGCTTGAATGTTGGAGACTTGGTTTGGTCTTTTGGCCGCTCGTTTGATTTGTTAACTTTCTTTGGAAGGCAGCTTCACTACGGTATTCCTTGGTCCACTAGTAAAACGTCGTTAGGTATCCCAGTCAGTTCCTGCTTGCTTCGGTGCTGTTGTGCTTGAGAGGCTGAAGTCGCCCAAATGCCCTTAATGTTTCCCATCGCAGGGACTCTCGTGGGCAAACCTGCCGGCGCATTCAGAGAGGAGAGGATCATCGTATACGTCGCTATGGGTATCTACGTTGAAAGTCCATTTCTCTGCCGATTCTTCCCCTGTCCTGGTGCTGCCACAGCCTGCATGCTTTCAACCATTTTATAAACTGCAGGCCATGTCGTATCCTGATTGATGTTTCATTCTGCCCAATGGCGATCGCCTCATCTTCCTACTCCTTGCTTCTCAAGCTCTTCCACCGCGGCTCTCACCTTTCCCATCAAATACTCGCTCAGCCCCAGCACGCCTTCGTTTGTCACGATGCGATACGTCCCACTCTCTTGATAATTGCCGCCCTCACCGACAAACTCGCCCCTCCCATCAACCTCAACGCTCCCAAAAATGTCCTCCGGCCACGCTATCCGCCCGTACTCGGGCGCGTGCCGCTCATCGCTGACATGGACCCAGCCGCCACGCCCGCCGCCCCCAGCACCGCCCTGCGCAGAGGCTCCACCCGCACCGTCGCCGCCAGCGCCGCCTCCACCACCGTATGCCGAGTAGGGCGTCGACGAGGGCGACGGCGAAGGCGTCGTCGGCGACCTGGCGCTGCCGGGGATGTTGGACGGACGCGCCCGCTTGGCCGCCTGACGCGCAGCCTGCGCAGATGGGTGGTTCGGCGGCAGGCCTGCTGCGCCGCTGGACGCACCGCCGCCGGCGATGAAGCCGACGCCTCCAGAGCCCAGCGTGGCGCCTGCTGTGCTGGCGTAGGCGGCGGCGGCGGCGCGCACGGTTGGGTCGTGGATTGCGTGGGTGCGCAGGACCGAGTGGACGAGCTTGAGGAAGTGCGGATTTTCGGAGAAGGAGCGCGGGGTTACGGGGAGGGCGGTCGTGGTTCCGAGGGCGAGGTGAGCGTGAGGTGGAGAGGTGGGCGTGAGGGTCAGGGTGTAGGTGTCGTGAGGTAAGGAGTTCGAGGTTGTTGGGTGAACGTACTGTCGGTGTTAGCTGGCCTGAAAGCATGGAGAGGAGAGACGCGAGAGACATACGACATGGCGATTGTTTGGGAGCGTTGAGACGAGACGTGCGTGGCGGCCGAGGGAGCTTGACAAGCGCAGGGCAAAGGGTCGTGGCGCACGGAGGAGCAGCATCTTGGTGGAGGAGCAATCGAGTATCTTAAGTGGGTCAGATGTCAAAGCATTGGGGTAGAGGCCTGCGATTCCGGACGTCGAGGTGCTGTAGTTGTCGATTGTGGTAGTGAGGTGGTGTCGTAGGATGGTGAGGTCATAGCTCGATCTCACGGTCTCGGCCTTGAAGCTTCGCACGGACTTTGCAAATAACAGCTCCAGCAGCTGTCACGGCAAAAGCTTGGCTCCACTCCGCTCCACTCTTCTATCCTCACGATGGATGCCCATCGAGCAATGCTAGACACGATGCCCCGGCGCGCCAGCAAAATGAGGCGGGCGCTGGCAGGGCAGACAGACGCCAGTGCATGCAGCTCGAAGCACGCCCCGTCAGCTGGCCGCGGGGTGATTGCTGACAGTCGACTGCCCAGAGGGACGAAGCCGTCATGGTTATCATCGGCTGAATCGTTCCCAAGCCCAACAAACAAATTTCTCTGCTACACTACTAATGACGCGGCGCTTGGCACAAAAGAAGAGGAGGATCTATGCCCCAAAAGAGCTTGCCCGAGCTCGGTTTCCGACTCCGGAGTTGGCGTCGCTAGTTTTCCGTTTTTTTCTAGCTGCTTGCTTGTAGAGTCACTGCTTTTTGCGCGAATGACACGATTCGTCCTCTGCATCTGGTCTTTTCTTCTCTTAGCTTCAAGAGGTGACATTCCAATCTTCGCCACGGATGTCGGCCACGACAGAGGGACAGGCCAAACGTGGCAGCCGCTACTACATTGAGCCGCCTGCTGCGTCGCAGGATAAGCATGGCGAGGTTGAGCAAGGCAGAGAGGTCGGCCAGGAAATGGTCGATTTTGACAGGATAGAAAAGGTCTACAAGTAAGTCATGGTCGGCCTTATCCTACCACGAGCGCTAACAAGCTCCAGGAAGTTGGATCGTAGAATTCTACCAGGTTGCTTTCCCACCGCTTCATCTCCTAGACCTTGAAATTGACCTGTTCCTGAGCAGCATTCTGGATTCTGTATTTCCTATGCTCAGCAATCCGCTCCAACGTGGGCCTTGCCCAGACCATGAACAGCTCGTCCGGTCACGACCTGGGCTCCGTCTTGCACATCAATTCCAAGCAAATCTCGACCGGCCTTGCCCTGTTCTACGTGTGCTACGTCGTCTTCGACTTTCCGTCCAATTTGATCATGTCCAGGCTCAGTCCGCATGTATGGATGAGCAGAATCGTCATTGGCGTTGGCATCATTGGCACTTGCATGACCGCTATGAAGGCCGAGTGGAGTTTCTAGTACGCCTTGCCATCTGTCTCTTTTAATTCGACTCCAACTTACACATCATCTCAGCCTACTCCGCCTTCTTCTCGGAGTCGTCATTGCCGGCATGTGGCCAGGAATGTCTTACTACCTTACCCTCTTTTATCCTCCGTCCCGTACTGGCAAGCGTATTGGCAACTATTTCACGGCCGCCCAAGTCTCGGCCGCCGTCGTTGGTCTCGTCTCTGCCGGTTTCCAAAGAATGGACGGCATCTATGGATATGTCGGCTTCCAGTGGATGTTCCTGGTTTACGGCGTCATCACTATTGCTGTGGGCATCTCTTTGCTTTGGTGGCTTCCAGACCGTCCGCTGGCCCCTGGAGAGACACCGAACCGCAGCGGCTGGCGCAAATGGATTCCCGTGAGCAAGCCCGCATTGACTGGCGAGGACGCCCGCATCCATTACGAGGATCTTACTCGGGTGTATCACCACAAGCCTTGGACGGCGCGGGACCTCTGGCACGTTCTGATTGACTGGCGCGTCTGGCCCCTGACCATCATGTATTTTGGCGTCGTGGGAGTCGGCATCGGCGTGCAACTCTACGCAACCGTCATCATTGAAGCCATCAACCCGAGCCTCTCTGGCGTCGATCTTTCGCTGCTCACAGCGCCCATCTGGATTGTAAGCCATTAGCCACCAATCGCTTCCCAACCAGCGTCGCTAACATCGAGCCCAGATGGATCTCATCGCCATTCTCCTCGTCACGCCGCTCTCAGACCGCTACAACCACCACCGCGCCCTCTTCTCCTCCCTCGCCGTACTCCTCCAAATCACCGGCCTCCTCGTAACCACGTTCGCGCCGCCGCACCCGCAGCCGTGGGCGCGCTACGGCGGGCTGCTGCTCGTCGGCTTCGGCCTGGGCCCCACCGTGCCCCTGACCATGGCCTGGACCAACGAGCTCTTCCAGCCGCGCCACGGCGAGGTCGGCGTCGCCGCCGCGTCGGCCCTCGTCTCTGGCCTCGGCAACCTAGGCAGCATTCTCACTACGTATGCCCTGTATTCGGGCTGGCCGGCTGATGCGGCGGCCAAGCATCCGTATCGCAAGAGCAATTTGGTCATGATTGGCATTTTGGCTGCGAGTATTGTGGCGGCGGGCGTCATGGTGGTGGCATTAAGGGTGGAGAAGCGATGGAAGGGCCGCGGAGATGCGACTGAGGGAGCCGCTGGGGAGGGAGAGGCCGAGGTCGTGGTTGATGGGGCGGCGAGGAGAGAGACGAGGCAGAGGGGTCTGGGTCGATTATCGTGGAGGAAGTGAGTCATTGCATTTTTTTAAGCGCCTTGTGACGATGCATTGAGAAATGAAGAGGTAGATGCGCTTTGGCCGATAGATGACTTGCATGGCCAATTTTTGATGGAATTTGATCTAACATCGTCTTGACTACTTTCCGTTTTCTTTCAAGTCTGATCTTCAATCGCTGTGTCCTCACTGCTGCTATCGTTGTCGCTGCTACTGTCATCCTCACTGCTGCTCTCCTCGCTGCTACTGCTCACGTCCGAGCTCTCATCACTACTCTCACTCTCAATCTCCTGCTTCTCCTTCCTCTTGCCCTCCCGCTTCTTTGGCGCCTTGCCCAAATGCACCTGCTGCACGCTTTTTGGGTCCAGCACTTCGAGAATCATTTGCGCCCGGCACCTCTGCGCAAGAAGCAGCTGTTGGTCAGCGGACGCGTTGGCTCCGCTGACGCCATCTTTGCCGCGCTCTTCGCGACGGCGCGCGGCCGATTTGGTGGGCTTCGGGCCCGTCTTCTTGTCGGCAGGAGCAGCAGCAGTCGTTGTAGATGGGGTTGGTGAGCCCGAGTCAGATTTGGAGTCGGAGTCAGAATCCGAAGACGAGCCGCTCGATGACGATTCGGAGGTGGAGTCTGACGAGCTGCTGCTGCTGGTGCTGGACGCGTCCGAATCGGCGTCGGCGTTGGCGTCCTTTGGTTGCTCGTCTTTCGTCTTTTCGAGAATCTCGCGTGCTTGCTCTAACAGACGCTGGCGCACGGCGTCGCCCTTCAGCCCTTCGAGGTACGCTCTCAAGGCCCCGTCGTACGATGCCGGCAAGCGCTGGATCTTGAACAAGTTGTCAAAGAGGGTGCCTTGCTTGACCTTGTTGAACTTCCAGTTGGCGCGATCCGCGTGGTACTGCTGGAGGTAGGTAAGGAAGGGCGGTGCGTCCGCTGGAGCCTTCGAAGCTGCGGTGGATGTCGAGGTTGCGGCGTCGTTTTTGGCTTTGCGCTTTGCTTCCTTTTTGGCCTTTTTGAGATCGGCTTTGGAAGGCTTGTTTGCGTCTTCGACGGCAGATGTGGCTGGCTCCGCTGATTCGGATGAGGGGACTGATGATTCTTCTTGCTGGAGTGAACTAGTCCAAGCCTTGATGAGATGCTGGTCGCCGTCCTTGGTCTTGGTATCGGGCGTGAAGCTCACGGACTTTTTGCGCTTCAACGTTTTGATCGGGGTTGAGACGGCGAGATCTACGATTGAAGGCTTGGGCTTGGATTTCGAGGTCCGTGGACTTTGCTCTTTTGAACTAGACTTTTCAGACTTCTTCTCTTTCTTGTCCTTTTGGGATGGCTTGTCTGTCGTCGCGGGCTCGTCGGATGTTGCGGCTGCGTCTTGGGACGTTTTCCTCTTTTTGTTCTTCTTATCCTCGCTCTTGCCCTTGTTTGGGGTGACATCCTTCTTCAAGTGATCTGCCGTGCCCTCTTCGTGGTCTTCAGTAGGCCGGGATCTCTTTTTCGAAGCTGATGCATTGTCCGAGGTGCTGACTGGCGACTGAGCTTCATCTTTGGCGTATTTCAGCTTGAGACCCAGTCTTTTCCAGGCTGGGACCCGAGGAGTTGAGGCTGGACTGTCGACCATGGCGTATTCACGCGCGACTCAATGTACTCTTTGCGAAACGATGTAGACAGAAAATGTAGCGCTGGTAGGCTCAAGAGCTGTGATGTTTGAAAAAATCCAGGGCTCACGCTGATTGGCTGTTGGGATGCCGCTAGGGCGATCCACCTTGGCGGTCGGGGCGGGCTCCCGACCAGGCTCCGAACAGCAACGCGTGCGTTGACATAGCTTCACTCTCCATCAACCTCACACACCCTATCCCTCCGCCTCCGCCCATCCAACTCTTGCCCTTTTCTCGAGTGACCTCCCGATACCCTCTATCCCGCCTGTTGCCACAATCTCTTAGACTGCGCCCAACATGTCTGGTTCGTACACCTTGCCCAAGTCAATGACCTGCCACAGAGCTTGTATAGCTAACGGAGCTTGCATTTGGTAGGAAGCGCCGGCTACGATAGACACATTACCATCTTCTCGGACCAAGGTCGTCTCTACCAAGTCGGTACGTGATCCTCCTCGACATGTTCGCCCCAAAACCAGGCGCATCAACGATGGCAAACCGCCTAGCCACGCGCGACATCAAGCCGCTGACTAGCCACGCCCAATCTAGAGTATGCCTTCAAAGCCATCACTGCAGCAAACATCACGTCGGTGGGTGTGAGGGGCAAGAACTGCGCCGTCGTCTTGACGCAGAAGAAGGTGCCTGTATGCCATAGCCCAACAGACCTTCATGTTCCCCATTTGACCAACATATTTGCAGGACAAGCTCATCGACCCCGCATCCGTCTCCTACGTCTTCAGATTGTCGCCATCGGTCGGGTGCGTCATGACTGGATCGATTGCGGACGCTCGCGCCGGTGTTCAGAGGGCCCAAGGCGAAGCTGCCGAGTTCCGTTACAAGTACGGCTACGAAATGCCCTGTGACGTCCTTGCAAAGAGGATAGCCAACATCAACCAAGTCTACACTCAGAGGGTACGCGATTCTTGAATAGTTTCATTGTCCGTATTGCTGACCTACCTCAGGCTTACATGCGTCCGCTGGGTGTTGCAACGACTCTCATCTCCCTCGACTCGGAATTCGGTCCTCAGCTCTACAAGTGCGATCCGGCGGGCTACTACGTCGGCTACAAGGCCACCGCATCGGGACCCAAGACTCAGGAGGCGCTGAACTACCTCGAGAAGAAGCTGAAGAACAAGGACCACGCGGAGGGTGACTGGCGAGAGGTTGTGGAGCTCGGAATTTCGACGCTGAGTCAAGTGCTGAGCGTCGATTTCAAGAAGGGCGAGCTGGAGATTGGTATTGTCGGAGGTCCCCGTGCGGATGGCAAGGAGGGCACCGACCCGCAGTTTAGGGTGCTGACCGAGAACGAGATCGACGAGCGGCTGCAGGCCATTGCCGAGAAGGACTGAGCAACACGCCGCGAATGAGGCGAGTTCCGCTGTCTCGCGGAAGTTGAGCAATGTGCTTGGCTCGCTGGTACCACGTCATAATTGCTTACGACGCTGGTCACGATTTTCAGAGTGTGGTGCAACGGTGCATAAGCGCGTCATCGTGCGGGTGCGGCTGTCGGTATGGGCGAACGATGTGTGTACCAATACTTTGCACTCAGGTCGAACAAAACCAAGTTGAGCATTCCAAGTCTCGGACCAGATCGCCATGAGTCGCCAGTGATTGCGCAATTAGGCGAGAACCGATTCCGCGGCCCTGAATTTGGCTGGCCGCCATTGCGTAGGATGATGATCCAAGCCTCTACTCGGAATATGCCTTGGCCGCATGGCGTAGCACAACAGAAGGGAGGCTATGGCGGTGCTGCTAATTTTGCGCGTGGCAGGCAACCTTCAGCTCCATTCCCCATGACAATAACGTGGGCGGTAACAAAGCCAAACACATGACCAATTGAACGGCAAGTCGGACATCTGCTCTGCTTGTGGTCGTGGCGGCCGCCGATGGCTTTGCAAAAGCGCATCGCAACCACGAGCGATGCACCATGTCATCTCTCAGCGGCCGTAAAGGCCATGCTCGTGTGGCATTACTTTCAGCTTCAAATGGTACCTTGCCTCTGTTCCTGCATCATGCAGCTGCCACCCGCCGCAACTCCATGTTTCCACCCTCTCTCCTTTCGCGCACACCGTTACGGTCGAAATGATTTTTGTTTCCCTTCCCCTGGAATCGTTTCCCGCCACACCAAGACGTCGTCCCAGCTGGTAGAGCCTTGCCACATTGTGGTCCACATTGCCGTGCTGAGCTTTGGCCACGGCCGGTAGCTTAGGCGCCGGCAAGCACTCGTTGGCGACAGGAGCGGCGAGCATTCGGGACGTATTGATGCGTTGCTACACTTGATTGTGCGGCTCTCCTTGAGTCGGATCCTGTACGCGCTTCGGACTTGCCAGGCGTTTATAGCAACGGGTGGACCCTTTGAAGTGAAAAAAATCAAGAGGCTTGATCCCGGGTATCTTTCGTCAAAGCTTTCTTTTCAGTCTCTGCTGCTTGCGTTTTACAGATTCTTTGACGCCAGGTGTTTTTGAGTGCGAAACATGGCCGACGGCAGTAAGTACCTAGCAGTCCATTGACCTGTACGTTTGGAAGAGGTCGAGGTTGACATGAGCTCAGTGAACCATGTACGCGCCATTCGCATAGCAGAAATCATGAACGACTTTCGAAGACTGCAGCACCAGATAGCAGAAATCACGTCCTGCCAACCGCTGCAACAGTCCAACATAGAAGCATGCACCATACTCCAACAATGCGCAGTCGAGGCCAGGAACGTGTTGATTGCGCCCTCCTGCAACACGACCGACATGGAGAGCAACTTGGAGCTGGAGAAGAAGCAGCTCAAAGCGTCAGTACAAGCAAGGACTTTTTTGCTTCTTGGATCGAGGCCGTTTGCTGAGCGGAGGTTGTGCGTACAGGATCATCTGCGATGCCAGTATACGACGCTTCAAGTGCCAGCGCATCTACCTTCGCGCCAGCGCCACGCGCCGCTGGGTCAACTCGCGCGACAAGCTGCTCGGCAACCAAAAGGCTCGCGGATGCCAGGTCCAAAAGCTGCAAGCGATTGATCGAGAACTGAAGGCGGTGCGTACGGAAGCTTCCCCCCATCCCCACACATCGTTCATTCACCAAATGGTGGTCCAAATTGCACAGACAGAAGTAAAGATGTCACTTTGCTTACACGTCGCCCCCTTTTAGGAACTAGAAAACATCACAGACGACTACGTCGACTACTGTCTCCGCGCCGAAGACCTACTGCAGGGCAAGTGGCTGGACGAAGACCCGGGCCTGTCGACAATACAGCAGTACCTGTACCGATCATCATCAGCAGCAGCGACCAGTCGGGCTGGGTCCCGCTAGGTAGAAGAGGCAGGCGATGGGAACAACCAAATTGATAAGCTGGCCTCTTGACGCGCGCTGAGCTGAGCTGAGCTGAGCTGGGCGTTTCTGGTACACGCCTGTCCAGCACAACGGACGCTTCCTTGCCTTTTGAGCATTCCTCCATCACTTCCGCCTCATCGTCCACCACTTTCCTTCTGGTTTTCGCCAGGGGTCTCTCTCTCTCTCTCTCTCTCTCTCTCTCTCTCTCTCTCTCTCTCTCTCTCTCTCTCTCTCTCTCTCTCTCTCTCTCTCTCTCTCTCTCTCTCTCTCTCTCTGCCAGATACCTATCCACACGCCACACACTTTGATTGGCTCCACACGCGTGCATGCGTGCGTGGCTCGCAACCTGCGCGCAGTTTCGGTCAGCCGTGATTGATTGATTGATTGATTGATTCATTGGTCGATTTCCAAAAAAGAATTTGTTTAGCACATCTACATACACATACACATAAGTAATAATATCTCTAGAATGTTGGCAATAGACATGTCACCACCGTGCATCATTCCATGGCCATGTACTTCCTCCTCCTTCTCCTCCTCCTCCTCTCCTACTTCCTTAAAAGAAGTAAATCTCTGTCAGTCCAACAGCTGGCTGGCTGGCCGGCTGTTTGACTCCACCTTCAGCTCACCAGCTCATCGTCCCTAACTCAATAAGACCTCCGCACCGCCGCTTTGGCATGTGCGGCTAGCGCGCCCGCCAGACCTTGCTCGTCTGTCACATGTTTGTCCTCTCTCTCTCGCTCTCCCTCTCTCTCGCTCTCTCACTCACTCACTCACTCGCCATCTGCCATAGTGGGAACATGTGGCCACAAAAAGTGTCCTCGACCATCAAGCACGCATGGATTGATGGTATATTGCATTGTTCTACCTCAACCTCATCACCCTGCCTTGCCCGGCCCGGCCCGGCTCTTGCTTGCTTGCTTGCTTGCTTAATTGCTGTCTAGTAGGGGGCGTGGTTGGTTGTTGGGCCCTTCGCTGTCTTTCTACGCGAAACCCCCGCCCCCTTTCAATGATGGATTAGTTTGTTGTGTCCCATGCACAACATGATGGTGGTTCGTATGTCGGATTGGTCTTTATCCACGTAGGGTATAAAGTTGGTACGTGGTGGGAGTCGATGTAAACCACATGCAGGCCCTGCAGACCTACCTGTCTGGGTAAGGGCAATTGATCAGTCAGTCAGTCAGTCAGTCAGTCAGTCAGTCAGTCAGTCGATAAGTAAAGACAACGAACTACCTGACCCTTACAGCAGCATCGCATCACCACCACTGCCGCGGCTATTGACGGTAATGGTAATGGTAATGGTAATGGTGTTGTTGTTGTTATTGTTGTTGTTATGGTGCAGTGCAGTACAGTACAGTACAGTCAGCTAGCTCATCAGCCGCTACACTAGGTCCGCTCCGTTTCGCTCCTCCGGTCCTTCCGTCAGTGAATCCATCCGTCCATCCATCCGCCCTTTTCCCGTTGTCAAAATAACCCAACCTAACCAACAACTCCCCCCTTCCGTCTGTCCCTGACTCAATCCCTCCGCGACCGCGGCGCCGCCGTCTCCTGTCAGACGCCATTCGCGACGGTGTGGTGGCGGCGTAGTGGCGGCGGCGGCGGCTGGCAGGGATAGTGACGGTCGAGACAGGCAAGGCAAGGCAAGGCAAGGCGGTGCTTCAGTTTGCATTGATGCTGCGCGTGGAGTGAGTGGGTACGTGTATGAGATATAGGTAGGCTTGGTTGGTATAAGCTGTGCCGTGACGACTCGCTCTACCGCGAAATACAACACACAGTGCCAGCTTCTGCTCCCATGCCCTCTCTTGTCATGCGTTCAGACTGACGTGATGCCGACCTGACTGAACCAGTCTGACCTGTCTCCCCCTTTGTAAGGTGTTCCCCCTCACGCCGCTGGATGCTGTAGGTTTGCGCTTGCTTTCTCTCAGCTCGCAATGTGCTAGCAGCGCAAGTGTTCGAAGTAAAGGGTAAAAGCGGGTTGTTGGCTGGGTTGATGAGTGTATATGGATGGGTGGATGCAACGTCTGAATGCGCACGATTGTTGAATGACCTGCGTGAGCGCTAGAACTGCTCTTCGTCCCTGGCATAATGTCTGCCTTTTACTCCACCTATCCTATCATTTTGGAAAGATAGCGCATCATCTCCAGTCCCTCCTACCAACCTGATGCGTCTTAGATGGTTTGCTGCAAGTGCTTGGTTGCATGTCGCTTCGTCTCGCCTCGCCTCGTCCCGTCCCGTCCCGTCCGCCCGGCACACAGGCGACAGTGGGTGTCTCGTTTTGACAACTGGTGCCATGCGGCACAGACAGAAAATGACAAGTCTATATGAGAGGATTCGGTATCTCTGATGCATGCGAAAGAGGATATGAAATGAAATGAGCCCTTCTAATCCACGCTGCTCCCAACCCAAGAAGTAAATCAAGAAGAGTAGAAAAAAAGTGTGACCAAGAAACGCCAAGTGGTTCCGTGCGCCGAGAAGATGGTGATGAGTAAGTAGCCTTGCAGGAATCCCGCCCCTGTTGATGTGAAGATGGAAAAAACGCAAAAAGTAAAAGGTGCAATGTGAGAAAGAGTGGATATGGACGAACCATGACCACGTGCAGCCAGCCGAGTGGATGCCAAGGACGAAAGTAATGAAAAGAAGAGAATCTACGTCCAGAATTATGTGCAAGACGCCAGAAGAAAGGAAATGATCCCTACGCCATCTGTGACATGTACAAAAGCAGCCAGATATTTTCTAGATGCGCGGTGCGATGATGAAGCAAAGAACGGATGCAAATATGCAAGATGATGACAGGGTGGGAAGACGAGCGGCGCGTGCCTGAATCGCGGGAGCGGGGGAGGCGGGGAAATCCCCGCTTGCTCGAGTCGGGGCGAAGAAGGCTCTGCGACGACAGCCATGACGCAGCGGCTACGCCACGGCGACGCGCGAGTGGTTGAGAGCGTGGAGCAGATCTTGAGCAAATGCGTGGTGGGAAAATGCATTGTTGTCGTCGTTGTTGTTGTTGGTGGTGCTATCTGTGGTGGGTGTGGAGCCGCTCGACGGGGGCCGCCTGTTATATGTCGAGGGCGATTTAGGGCCAGCGGCGCCGTCGTTTGTCTGGGCAGTGAGGGCCAGGTGGCGATGCGTGTCGGCGTCGTTGCAGGAGCGTTGGGGAGAGAGACCGACTGCGACGCAGTTGTTTCAGTACCAGTACCGCTCCCAAGCTGTAGATGGAAAAAAGAAAGCTTAACGGGCCGCGCGAAGCGACATGACGGGGCAAAACTTACCGTTGGCAACGTCCCGGTCATTGGGAAGGTCCTCAATGACGTGTTGCTGGGTCCTCCTTGCAGGAGCCGCAGCTGTTGTGCCCTTGCGACTATTTCTGCGACTGGGAAAACGGCTGCCCATGGGGCTATATTGGCTCATGTCGCTTTTGCGACGCCATGCCTTTTGAAAAGAAAACGATTCGAGCAGCTCCTTGTGTTCCTTTGTCACGGGACGGCGATATTTGAGCGGCGGCAGCTTCTCGCCGGGCTGGTACCAGACGCTGCTGTCCCGGCGGCCCGAAGACGTCTTTTTCACCGACGAGGCTGACGAGGAGTTGGATGACGATTTGCGGCCGAGGGCGCGCTTGACGCGCTCGCGAAAAGCCATGGTGCAAGGGAAAGACTGGCGGAGTGGGGCGAAATTCAAATTGGGTTGTGGACAAGAGAGAGAAAGTGTGCGGCACTGCCGGAGCGAGCACGGACGGGGGGGGGTGGTGTCTTGAGGAGATGGAGATATGGAGATATGGAGGTGGGAAGATGGGGGAGAGGGTCAGGAGAGGAGAGGAGCGAGGATGTAGGATGGAGGAGTGAGATGGTGGGAGGTCCCTGAAGTGAGAGGAGCGGCCGTTGGATGGATGCCATGCATGGAGGCGGCGGGCGGCAATGGGACCCGATGGAGCATAGGGCAGGCTAGTTCACGCCGACTGTTTGGAGGTCGCTCGAGGCGCGGCACTGGCGAAGCCAGCGCCAGCCAAGAGACGACACGGTGCGTGGGAGGAGAGGAGGTGGTGATGGAGAGGACGAGATGGATGGAGGGGAGCACGAGGGAACGGTGGTGTTTGAGTAGCACAAGGCACGACTACATGGCACGTACGGCAAGGCAAGGCGAGGCAAGGTTGCGATGGATGGAGGGATGGATGGATGGAGGGAGGGAGGGAGGGAGGGAGGGAGGGATGGTGCATGCGGTAGGCGACTTGGACCTGGACCTGGACCTTCGCTGGACCTGGACCTTCGATCACGTGCTGGCAGCGACAGGACGGGACAGGACAGGACAGGACAGGACAGGACAGGACAGGTCAGGTCAGGACAGGTCAGGTCAGGACTGGACTGGACTGGACTGGACAGGACCTACCTTAGGCACGGGATTCCACGGTTGGTGTTTGACACGACGCGTTTTGGCCTTTTGCTGCGGGCGATCTAGACTGAAGTGTCCCCCCACCCCCAACACACACACACATGCATCTCCAGACTGCGCAATCGTTTGTGTTGCGTCATTGCTGAAGTTGCATGTGTCTATTCGTACCGTAGCACCCGTAGCACGTCCCTGCCCCATGAATGAGGTCAACGGCGCACCGGATGCATGCACCTCAGCTGGCTGCCCGCGTTCCGTTGGCTGCAATAAGTTCTGCCATTGACCACTCGCTCCAGTCTCCCCACTCCTCTCCACTTTCTCCCATCCGCGACACCATGGAAAAGATCAAAAATATATTGCAAGTCCCTCCGCCGACCCTGTCCCGGAGCCCTCGCTTAGCTAACCCCGCCTCACCCTTGTTAGCAATCCTGGCCACAAACAGGACCAAGAGATCCTCTATGGCTCTCCCTCTGCTCAGCGCCCCGACTCTCCCACCGCAGGCACTGCCCAACCTCAAGACAGCTTGTACGTACAGTCCTCTTTGTCGCAATCCAGGGCCAGTGAGCTCGTCGACCAGGCCAGCGTCGACGCCTTTGGCTCTTTGAGAATCGCTACGCGCCAAATCAAGAAATCGAGAAACATGAAGCATCTTGGGTATGCTGGACGAGAGTAGCGCCCAGCGTCGTCGATCAATCTACCTGCTTGGCCAACTCTCACTCTGTGCTAATCCTGAACCTGCCCAGGAACAAAACCGTCGAACCTGAAGACTCGTGCCATGCCAACAATACCCCTCTCGAAGCCACGACTGCTGTGAGTAGTGGTACGGGTACTGCTCACGCGTCTGACCCCACTACAGGGGCGACCAATGCTGAACCTCACGCAGGTAAATTGTCAACACCAGCCCAGTCCGCCACCGACGCCATTAGCGCCGCTAGCGTCAGATCTGGCGTCATTGGAGAAGCACCCCAAATCAAGAGACTCACTGATTCCGAAGTACCAGCTGGCACTGCTGCCGGGCTCAACAAGGAACCCTCTACGCCCTTGAAAAACCTCCATCGAGAGGCTGACGTTCCCCAACTTGGCACCGTCGACAGCAATCAAGGCACCGAAACCTGGCAGCCGGATGCGCCAACGCCCGGACCATACATCCCTGGCGCATTCCCCATTACGCCTCAACCCTATGCCCAAGATCGCCAGCTCGGAAACAGGGATGCTAAACTCGATCCTGCCGGGCAGACGGAAAACACCGTTGGAGATGCTCTCTACGACGCCCATCGCGCCGGCTCCGGGGCTGCTGGAGTCTCTGACGTCCCCGGCCAAGACATAGGCTCCATTCAGACTGACTCTGACAATCATCACGCTCGTGATGCTGCTGCTGCCGCCGGACTCGTTGGTGCAGGTGTTGTTGCAGCAGCAAGCACTGCGGCGCATGAGGATTCGGGTCCCACCTCAAAGACTGTCGGCAAGCATCCCTCCAACTTGGCCAATGTCCTTGACCCTACCGTGTTGCCTCAACCCGATGGGCAAAAGGGCCATGGGGCCATTCCATCCACCGAGACGGGCGCCGGTCCAGCCTCGAAAACCGTAGGACGGCACAGGTCCAACATTGCCAACATTCTCGACCCTACAGTTCTACCACAGCCCGAGAAACAGACAAAACACGTCACGTCTGGTCCCCATCAATCTGACATGCTTAATCGTGTGGACCCCCGTGTCAAGTCGAGCGAGCCCAAAAAGGAACAAACTGGACACGGTCAAGATGCTGCAGTGGCGGCAGGCGTCGGTGCTACTGCTGCCGGGGCATACACAGCGGACAAGGCTCGCCGCGAGACTCCTCAAAACTTTCAGAACGCTGACACTGCGAACGCTCCAACTCATCAGCCGCCCATGATTGCGACCACGGCAGGTCGTGGTTGGCATGGCGGTCCTACCGGCACAGCGGTCGCAGCTGCAGCTAACTCGCCGACTCACAGCAATGCATCTCCCAAGTCGCAGAGACATGGGGACGCCTCCCATAACGCGCAGCCACACTTTGAGCCGGGTCCGGCTATCGCCGGCGGAGGCGCTTTAGCGGGTGCGGCAGCCGTCTACGAGTACGAAAAGCACAAGTCTCACAAGGCGGATCATGACTCTCATGGTGCGAGCCCTGAGCAGCTGGATCCCTCTACTCAAGCTACATCGATCTCCCCACAAGCTTTTTCATCTCCTGATAGGAACCACCACGGTGGAGGTGCGACTATCGGTGGTGCCGGCCTAGCTGGCGCAGGTGTGCTGGCGTCGAAGCACTCCTCGAATCCATCTGACAGCTCTGGTCCCTCTGCCACGTCTCCAAAATCTGACAAAGAACGCTCCAAGGAAGAAAAGAAGCACGAAAAGGGACTTGCGAAGGAGGCCAAAAAGCGCGAAAAGGAGTTGGCTAAGGAGCAAAAGAAAGCCGAAAAGGAACAAGAAAAGATTCTCGCCAAAGAGGAGAAGAAGCAACACCATGGCCTGCTTGGCTTCCTGCACCGGGACAAACACAAAGAAAGTGAAGGCCAAGGCGACCAATTGGATGGAACCCGCGATGAGGTCGATGGCGCCGGCGGACCTGCTCCCACTTCCGCCGAAATACCCATCGTTGGCAACCCCACACCCACTCGTATATCCAGCTTGAGCGGACGCAACAGGCTGCACAAGGACCCGCCAAAAGATTTTGTCGCCAAGGCAGCACAGGCTAATGGACAGGGAAACGGGGAGGCTGTTCAGTACGTTTGATTTTTGTGTCTCGTTCTCAATGTGTGGAAGGGCATCGTCTTCGACTTACTACGACTCACCTTGGCCTTGGTTGCAGCTCAATGGTGACAGCTATTCTTGCTAACTCCGGTAGTGATGAGAAGCATTCGGCCGAGTATCCTAGCCATGGCTATGGCCCTGGTGTTGTCCCACCGGACAGTTCTCATGATCCAAGTGGGAGTTACGGCTACGGTCATGATTATGACTACAATAGGTACGGCTACGGATACCCGAATGAAGAAGAGCGCGAGCGTGCATTGCGTCAAGGCGGCACGGTTCCAAATGTTGCGGGAAACAACGCGCACACGGCTTTTTAGAGCTATCCTGGCCTGCCTATGCAAGTGGATTCCATGCAGCTTCCTGAGTCGCGATTGAAATGACCATGGAGCCCACTTGCTTACTTGCTTTCTATTTGCTTTTCAGCGTCAGAGTCATGCTTCTATTTCCCTAACGAGTGGATGGTGCGCACCGGATTGCTTGATGTATGCCAGTCAATTACAAGGGGCTGGGACACACTTCTAATGGATCATATTCGACTTCTTGAATTTCCTCAGTTGTCCTTCCATATCCCAGAGTGATCTTTCTCACTGGTCAGGCCAATTTGCATCACACAAACAAATAGGTACGTCTCATTCAGCGGCCGCCAGCGTAGTGTCCAGAAAGTAGATGCAATTCACAAAAGCCCGATGTATCCCAATATTCATCTGCTTTCTGTCATCTCTTCTTGCTGTTCAAGAATCTATCTTACAGCACTGACTATTCCACGGTTTTGGCTTGCTTCCCTCCGCCGGGCAGAACAGCGCTCTTGCTGCTATCTCACCACGTGACACGAAACGACGATCAATTGTCTGAAATGTTCATCGGACGTGAAATGGAAGACATCCGTCCCGAACACGCCAATTTGTGACACAGCAAACCAGCTAACAACATCGAATCAAATTGTGACTGAAATTTTCATCGCCCCCTGGACTTACCTCCGCGATGGCAGCGGTCTCCAATGGCAGTGACAGGAAACTTCTCTATTTTCAGGTCAATGCTCATCTCCAATTTCGCTGGTCCGTGGTCTTGGGGATCAGCTCCATCCCCGCATCATCCCCACACCCAAGGTGTCACAAAGACGCCATGAAATCATTCTGCAAATCCTCATGGCCCTGGACCCGCCGAAAGAATAAATGGGCCGAGAAGGCCGCGGCAGCCTGATCCGCCGACTCCTACTTGCTCCAGCTTCTCAATACTCATTATCCACAATGGCCGACCATGGCATCAAGTCAGAGACACTTTCCCTTCTCGACATTCCTCCGTCGGCGACTGCAGTAGAAATCTCGATAATCGACACCACGACGGACATTGTCTGCCCCGCAGCCCAGTTTGTTAGCCCGATCCTCCAAGGCCATGAAGCCATCAACATGCCCACTTGGGCCTTTTATATCAAGCACCCATCTGGAAAAGAGATCCTCTTCGACCTCGGCGCGCGCAAGGACTGGTGGACGACGACGCCCTCCGCTTTGAACGCAATCAAAGGAAGTATGCTAGGCATCAAGGTGCGAAAGGGCATCGACGAGATTTTGACCGAAGGAGGCGTCGACGTAAACCGCATCAGTTCGCTCATCGTCAGCCACTGGCATTGGGATCACATTGGCGACCCATCACGCTTCCCCTCGAGCGCCGAACTGGTAGTCGGTCCCGGCTTCAAGGAAAGCCTGATGCCCGGCTATCCAGCAAACCCAGATGCACACCTGCTTGACTCCATGTTCAGCGGTCGCACCGTACGCGAAGTGCCATTCGACCCGGCAATCACAATTGGCGGGCTTGAGGCGCACGACTTCTTCGGCGACGGCTCATTTTACGTGCTCAACACACCTGGTCACGCTACGGGCCACATCTCCGCCCTTGCGCGCACAACTACGGCCGGCGGCTCCACGTTCGTCTTCCTCGGCGGCGACATCTGCCACTTCAGCGGCGTTTTTCGGCCCACCTCTTCCAAACCGCTTCCGGATACCATTCCCGCCTCACCCTCTCTTCCCCTGAACCGCAGAGGTCTACAAATGCCATGCCCCTGCTCTTTTTTCACGTCTTGCCACCCGGCACACAAGCCGTACTCTCCCTCTTCTTCTCCGTCGGCCAGCACCAAAACAAAGGGCATAGCGATCAATGGCCCACCCACACCTCCCTTCGACGCCTCCGCCGTTAGCACTGACGCCGTTGGCAGCGATGCCGTTGACGCCTCCGCCGTTGGCCCTGCCCAGAGCACCCCTTTTTACACCATTCCCCAAGTCGGCGACGCGTGGTACGCGGATCCGCCGACGGCCCAGCATAGCGCCGACCTACTGCAGCGATTCGACGCCGACCCCCGCGTGCTAGTCGCCATTGCGCACGACGAGAGCCTGCGCGGCGTTGTACCGTGGTTCCCGGACGGATCGCTGAACAAATGGGGTCAGTGTGGATGGAAGGAGCAAGCGCGCTGGGGTTTCTTGGGGACGCTGCCGAGGGATGGCAAGCCGGCGGATGAGCCGCTCGTCGTTGGGTTGGTTGGGGAGAGGGGCGAGAGGGTCGAGCGGGGCGTGAGAGTCGAGGTTGGCGGGAGAGTGTGGTAATCATGGGAAAGTGTAAGAGGGTTGGTATCAAATGCCGTAACGGCACCAAGTTGGGAGTAGAAGGGGCCATTCATCCACATGGCAAGTATTGAAAGAATCCGAGCTCTCTCCAGCTATGGGGAGCAGTCATGAGTTCCGGTTTGTGGAAGCCATATTTTTTGTGTACCACAACTCTTGCAACTAAGCCTCGACATTATTAAAAAGGCGGGTTTGGTAACAAGGGCAGGAAATCAGCGCAGCCAACCACGGCAAGAGTCAGAAGTCTGTGTGGTATCTATGTCATGAATCTCATGAAATTCGTCTCTTACAGCGACCTCCCGGACTCCTGTCTTCCAGTCTCCTTCATTCTCAACCGGTATAAGTTAGTCTCTCTCCGCGCGAAAGCTCGCTTTCCCTCCATTTCCTTTACAACTCACTCTTCGTCGACTCAGGTGTACTCCATCCTCCTACTCCAGCCATGCGAGTCTTCCAACTCGTTCTGGCAACTATCTGCCTCACATTATCAGGGGCTCGTGCAATCCCCCTGGACAAGCTAGTGCCCACCCCGCCCCCAGTTGGACAGGTTGCCATTCCCATTGAAGGGTCGCGGCCTACCAAATCGCTGAATGGCACTACACACCTCCGCCCCAGCCACACACGCTCGGGGCCAACTCATAAACAAAAGCCGACGCGCCTGGGAGCGACCCATTCCCACAAGTACCCGACGCCATCGAAGAAGCACTCGGCGGCCGCTACACCCGCACGACAAACCCCCAAGGGAGCCCACACTCACACGCTCGAGCAAATAGTGAAGAAGGTGGCAGAACAAGTGGCAAAGGAGAAGAAGAAGCACCCGGAAATCAAGGGGGAGCCCGAGGAGAGGGCGTTCCTCGAGCTGTACGGCGCCATCTACATGCGCAAGGCCATGGAGAAGGAGGGCGGCGCCATCCGCGACATCAAGAAGATTGAATGGCACCAGGCGCAGCTCAAGAAGAAGATGGCGACCATGACGCACGCCGAGTTGAGGAATCTGGTCCGCGTGTATGACAAGCTGCTTGCGGGGAATGCGAAGGCCGAGATTCAGGTTGCGCAGCAGGGCGAGGTGCAGCAGAGGGACTCGGAGCAACAAGGTAAGGGATCAAGTGAGCACGTGAAGCGTGCTGAGCCGGAGCCTGAGAAGAAGCGGGCGGTGGAAAACAAGGCTCAGCCGGAGCCCGCAAAGCAAGACGTACAAAAGCCTGCTCAGCCGGAGCCTGAAAAGAAAGAAGTGGAACAGACTCCCAGGCCCGTGCCTGAAGACAAACCGCAGGAGAAGGCGGCTCTGCCGAAACCCCAAGTGAAGGCAGTGGAGCCGGATGCAGAGCCGGAATACTGCCAGGAGGAGGAGAAGAAGGAGGAACAGGAGGAGTTGGAGAAAAGAGCGGCTCCAGAGCAAAAGCATACGGACGGGTTGGACTTCAGCATTGGCATCACACTCACAGGCGCAGCTACGATCCCTACCCACCGTCCGCACTCGAGGCATTCGTCCGATTGCCATGACCGGCCCAAGCACCAATCTACGCTTCTTTCCGTCCCTACCACGCTCACGGTGCCGCTGGATATTGACGACCAAGGCCACGTCTCTGTCATCGGCAAGCCCACTGGAAAGGGGGACCACCATAACGTCCCTATATCGAAGAACCACCAACACCACCACTCGCGCCCCACTCCGACCTCGAGGCCCACTTCAAAGCATCATCACAAGTCGAAGCACCATCGGCCGACTGGCACGTCGAAACACCACGGGGTACACCATGGGCCAACTACCACGGCGCGACACCAGCACTCTGATCACGCTCGGACGAAGGGCCACCACCCGGAGACGACCCATCCTCCGCACTTTTCCCACGGGCCTGCATCTCCATCGTGCACGCCAGTTCCGAATGAAGGAAACCTGCCCCGACCCGCTCAAAACAACCCTACCGCGTTTGTCAACTTTCCTCTGTACGCAACCATCGCCAACACCAACAAAATTGTTGCGGGATTCAAGGCTACCTTCATCGACAGGAAAAGTCGCATCGATGCATCCAGGCACCTTTTGAAAGAGGTTCGGCTTGAGCGATACGACGCTTACTATTGCGGTTCCCTATGTGCAAAGACCAAAACCTGCAAGGGCTTCAACATATTCATTCAGCGCGATCCGGGCGCGATTTTGAGCGCCCAGTGCCCCAACCCTCCGCACCAAGCAAGCGCCCATTGCGCGCTGTTCAACGTGGCTGTTTCTCGACTGCCGCGCAGCGTTGCCGGAAAGTTCCTCGGCAAGCAGCGCTTCCAGCGCGTCTACACGGCCTCCAACGGCTACGACCAGCTGACATCGTACGAAAACTGGACGGGACCGGGCCACGTCAACGGCATATACAAGCCGACCTCGGACCGCCTCCTGAATCAAGGCAAAGGCCAATTCCTGGCGCTGTCGAGCTTCCCGGGCGAGATCGACCCGGCTGTCTGCATCAACCGGTGCGACAAGATCAACGCCTTCGACCGCGGCGCCGCGTTCCAGAACCACAACTTCGACGTCAAGAACGACACGTACGCCAGCGTCAAGGGGTACTACCGGCCGTGCAACTTCTTCAACATCTTCCAGACGACCGGGAAAGGGCCCGCCGCTGGCTTTCACTGCTCCTTTTGGACGTCGGCGCCCAATGCGCCGAAGCCTGAGGTCGTCCAGAGCGTCAATGGCCAGAAGGTCATCTCCAGCTTCTGGTTCAATCGCCGCTTTGACGATATTGGCAAGTTTCACTCCGAGGACTTGATTGAGAATGGTCCGCATAATCCGGATGATGCGAGGCAGAACAACAAGCCCCGCGACCGACCGGAGAATGAGGGCCTGAATCTGAATACCGAGGGGAATGCCACGCGTTCTGCGGAGGATGCGGACTAAGGCGAAAGGATGGCGACGAAGTTGTTGAGACTGCAGATTGGTTGCAGCGGATTCGGGGGGGGGGGGGGGGGTTTCTTCTTCCGGAATGCAATATCCTAATTACTGTTTGTTGTAGTGTCAAAACAAACATGCGCTTATTGTTTGTCCAAATAGATCGAGTGTTGCCTCTTCCTTCTGACCTCTCTTGGCTTGTGAAGTAGGTGCCAGTGTTTTGTCGGAAGATTGACCGGATCGGCGCGTGAGACGAAAGGATAACGCAAAGGTGCTATTACTTCGGTACTCGAAGGGACAACCCAAGTCGCCATAACCACGTGGCCTCTAAGCTTTTGGTTCCTGTTTCCAAGGGACGCTTGTATCGAGGGGATGGCTGCAAGCAGAGAATGCCTGTGTGGCGTAGGCACTGATTGGACCGAGCTGTGCTCGTGATAATTGAAGAGGAGCGTCGAATGTTGCCAGACAGGAAATGGAGGTCGTCAGAGATGAACAGAATCGAAGGAAGTAGTGGGTAGTCAGGGCACGTCGTCACGCCATCACGTGTAGCGTGTTTTTGGTTCAGGTCGGTTCCTCGATTCGGCTGTCGTCATTGCCCGGTCAAACAGCAACCGAGACCGAAAAGTAAACAACGTCCGCGACGCCCCACCACACCATGGACATTGAATCATCACAACAAGCCAAGGGTGAGAGAACAATCAGCCCACCCACAAAGCCCTCGCAAAAGACTGTTACTCACGTTCTGCGCCAGCTCTGTCTCGCCCCGTCGCCTCGTCCGATGGCGCCTACGTCGCATCGCTGCTCGGATCCCGCCTGCAGATTCGCGCAACTTGCTCCCTCTCCATCGTCCGGAGCATACCGTTACCTTCGACCCTGAACGTCAAGAACCTGCCCATAGTACGATGGTCGCCGCTACACAGCCATTCCGATCGTATACACAGAGTGTTGCTCGCCGATGAAACAAATGTTCGCGTTTGGGACCTGCGCGACGGCCAGTGGTCGGCCGTCATAAACAATGGCAGCGGGGGCATGGGCAAGATTGTCAATGCCGAGTTTGGCCCTTCGGCAGACGAGGTGCTGGTCTTTTCGGACTTTGCTGCGCGACTGACTGTCTGGTCTCTCAGCGGTGGACGCAGCGTCGAAATCAAGGACCCGAAATTTTCGAAAGATGCGGCGAGCATCTGTTTCAAGCCGGGGGACGGAGTTTTGGCGCTGCTGTCGAGACCAGGCTCCCAAGATACGCTCACGCTTCACGCCCCAAAGACTTATCTCGTCCTCAAGACGGTGGCGCTTCCAAGCACCGATGCTCGGGGACTAAAATGGAGTCCTGACGGCAAATGGTTGGCAATATGGGATACTCCGAGCATGGGCCTGCGCGTAATGATCTACACAGCCGACGGCTACCTATACAGAACCTATACCGGTGAAGACGACGGTGGACTGCGAGGATTGGGGATCAAAACAGTCAGCTGGAGCCCCAAGTCGGATTTCCTCGCCGTCGGAAGCTACGACAGCAGAGTCACGCTTCTTGGAACTCGCACGGTAAGATGAAATCATGCAGAGAGAAGTCCAAGATTGGCTGACCTGGCCGCAGTTCTCGCCAATAGTGTTTCTCGATCATACGCCTTTGGTACAGCTTGCTGGGGGGAACGTATGGCAAGAACAGGTACCCGCAACATCGAAACGCGATTACACCATTGCAGCGCAGCCGATCGAAGCTCCGGTAGTACCAGCTACAGCGTCCCAGCCCTTGTCAAAAGTGGGGATATCCGTAGTAATTTTCAATGGAGATGGGACTCTGGTGGCCACTCGCGACGACTCTATGCCGACGTGCGTCTGGATATGGGATCTCGCCCGGCTTGCCGCCCGGACGGTGCTCATCCAGCACGCACCGGTCAAGAGCTTATCTTGGCATCCAAACATTCCAAACCTGCTACTGGTACAGTGCGCGCACGATGAGCCGGTGGTGTATTTGTGGGAGGCGGCCGAGAACCGGCCGCGTATCGTCAAGACAGCATTCAAAAAGTCGAATGGGAAGATGGAGGCGGGCTGGCTAGCAGGAAATGTGCAGCGCAAGCCGGCGCTGCTGTTTGGGGATCTTCACGGCTTCATTACGCTATGGCCAGACGGAAAAGACACGATCCTCAAGTTTGACCGCTCGGAGAGCCGGCCAGGGACCCCGGGAAGTGCCAACGGCAGCGACGACTCGCTGTACAACATTCTGACGGGGCGGACGCCAATGCCGGCGCTGGAAGATTCGACCAACTACGAGGACATGGAGGAGTCGGGGGACAGCGTGGAGCTCGAAGACACGTTCCACGGCAAAGGGCAGTTGCAAGAAACTTTGGGAGAGTCGGAATGCTTCTGAGTTCTGACGCAGAGCAGCGAGCGGTTGGCGTGTAGGCGCATTTTGGTCGGTGCGGTGGCCTGGGCTTGGATGGTGGGCGCCAGTAGGCACACGGAGCCGGGGCGCACTTGGGCTGTTTGTTGGTTGCGGAGTTTTGTTCCTTGGGTGATGGTGCAGCATGTCTGATTAGACAAGTATTGAATAGCAAAATGGCGACGAGCCGTTGACAAGACTTGAGATGATGGCGGGCGTCAAAGGGCCAGGTGAGGGCGGCGCGGACCCAAGGACCCCACGGCGGCGGGGCTTGCGCTGGGGGCCATTGAGCGAGGGTGG
The DNA here is from genome assembly GCF_038021145.1 of Phyllosticta citriasiana. NCBI lineage: Eukaryota > Fungi > Ascomycota > Dothideomycetes > Botryosphaeriales > Phyllostictaceae > Phyllosticta > Phyllosticta citriasiana. Next base: position 681,295 of record NW_027117281.1, on the reverse strand, counting down.
AGGGTCGACGAGAGTGGTGATGATGTCGAGGAGAAATAGGATGTGTAGGATGGAGGGCAGAGCAGGCTGAGCTCAGACGCGAGTGTGGCACGCATTTGTGGAGTGTTGGTTGAAGTTCTAACCGATTTGGAGCAGTGGCTCAGTCGGCCGCAGTCAGACAGGACGAGGGCAAGAGCACCGCAAGAACACGCCAGGCCTAGATTCAAAAGCACATGGCATCTCCTCCGCCCTCTCTCTACCTCCTTATGCATCTCCAGCCTTAAGTCGTCGTCGTCCTTTGTTCTTCGTGCACATCAAAGAGCCTGCCAGCTCGCCTTGACTTCACCTCACCGCCAACGACACGATACGACACGACACGACCCGACCCGACCAGACCAGACCAGACCAGACCATACAGGTACATGTAGGTGAGCCTGCATGTCTCTTCATCCAAGGCTGACTTTCGCTAATTTTGCCTCGTCGTCCTCAGCCGCAGCCCCAGTCGATTCATCCCTCCTCAGCGCCCGCCTGCCCCGTCTGCCTGCCGAGCGTCTGACCTCGCTTTGCGCCCCCAAAACGCCCATCTCTTGGTTCCCCTCCAGCCTTTTTACTCTCCCTCCTCGTCCTCCTTTCCGTCTTCCATGTCCCTCTCCATGAACTCCAGGCTCAAGAGCTTCCTCTCGAGAGATAGAGATTCTCACCGTCGGTCTACGCAAAACCTTGCGGCCCAAGGAGCCACCAATACTACCCCGCCTCCGGGAAGCGCAAGCTCGTTATCCCCGTCCAACCCTGGCAGCTCCTCATCGACTTCTCTCCCCACGATGAACCACCCCAATTCCTCCGTTCCCGCAGGACGACCACCCTCGTACACACTCGCTCCGCCTGGCACTCTGGGTGCGCAACAACAAAACACTGGTCGCACTGCGAGCCCAATGCCGCCCCCACCTATCAACACCGCTCCGCAGGGTCACTATACGCATCCGCCCGGCCAGATATACCAGCCTGCCGCCGGTCCTCCCGGATACCCTCCCCACGCGCAGCACCCGGGCTACCCTACCTACCCAAATGCTCCACCAGCTGGCCCCCAGTCCTTTACAAGACCGGCCCCAGTCGAGGCTGATGGCCAGGGGCGGAGCAAGGCGCAGTTGATTGTCGGCATAGACTTTGTACGTCGGCACACACAGACTTATCAAATTCGTGTCGACTGATGTATCTTTAGGGAACCACCTTCTCCGGCGTAGCCTTTGCTTTTGCAACAAACAACGAGGCCAAAGAAGACATCATCACCGAGTGGCCCGGTGCCGGAAACCAGACAAAACACAAGGTGCCATCTCCCCAAGGCTGAAAGTTGGCTGGTTGGTAATCCTGACAAATTGCTAGATTCCGACGGTGCTGTACTACGACCAGTACCAAAAGGTCGTTGGGTGGGGGCCAGATATTGCCGATGCTCTGGCCCACACTGGTTATCCCAAGCCCGGCGTCCAGAAGGTAGAGTGGTTCAAGCTTCAGCTGATGCTGTCGGGAAACACCTACATCGACCCCATCAACTTGCCGCCTCTTCCTCCGGGCAAGTCTGAGATCGATGTCGCCGCCGACTACCTCTTCCATCTCCGCCAGGCCATGCGCAACTACCTGCAAAAGACCTTGGGTGATGTATTCAACAGAGAGGAGCGGAACATCCGGTACTACCTCACTGTTCCCGCCATTTGGAACGATGCCGGAAAAGCCGCAACCAGGGCGGCCGCCATCCAGGCCGGTTTCCTGCGCGATGAGAACGACAACCGTCTGACGCTGGTTTCCGAGCCCGAAGCTGCCGCCATGTTCTGCTCTAAGACAGGCTTGCTCAACCTCAAGGTGCACGATGCCGTACTGATTGTTGACTGTGGTGGTGGTACGGTGGATTTGATTGCCTACGAGGTCGAAGAGGAGCAGCCATTTTCGGTTGCAGAGTGTACTACTGGTTCTGGAGACTCTTGCGGTTCCACGGCACTGAACCGCAACTTTAGCAACATCCTGCGTGCCAAGATTCGCAAGATGAAGCTCCCGGATGGCTCCAAAACGGCCGGAAAAGTCTATGCCAAGTGCATCATGGACTTTGAAAACCGAATCAAGGCTGACTTCCGGAACAACGGCCAGAAGTGGGCCGTCGACGTTGGCATCGAGGCCGAGTTTCCCGAGGCGGGTATCGAGGACGGCTACATGACCTTTACAAACGAAGAAATCCTGCAGTGTTTTGAGCCGGTCGTCAACCGCATCTTGGAGCTTGTGCGCAACCAGATTATTGCCATTCAGGCTCAGAACAGATCACTCCATGTAAGATCCTGAACGCCATTGCAGCTTTGAGCCCCAGCAGTACTAATAGCCATGCAGAATATTCTCGTTGTTGGCGGTTTCGGTGCGTCTGAGTACCTGTTCCAACAGATCAAGCTCCACGTCCCTCCGCAGTTCCAATCCAAGGTCGTTCGCCCCATGGACTCGGTCGCCGCCATCGTCAAGGGTGCTGTTACCGCTGGCATCACTGAGAGAATTGTCACCCACCGCGTGGCTAGGCGACACTATCTTATGGCCACCCTTCAGCCCTTCAAGGAGGGGCATCACCCAGAACAGTATCGGGTGCCCTCTCTGGACGGCAAAGACCGCTGCAAATTCACTCGCCAAATTTTTGTACAAAAGGGCCAAAGAGTTAAGATTGGCGAACCCGTCAAGGTTTCGTTCTTCCGCCAAGTGGCACCTGGCGCAACTCTCATGTACGAGGATATCCTCTACGCATGTGATGACGACGTCTGCCCTGAGTACGTCAAAGATCCTAGTAAGTTACCAACCTGTGCCACCCAATGACGCAGCTTACTTACATGAAATGTCTACAGGGATAAAGGAGGTGGTCACGCTCACGTCAGACCTTTCGCGGAAGAATCTCGAAAAGGACTTTGAGCGTATGGACACGCCTCAAGGAACTTTTTACCGCGTCTACTTTGACATTTACCTCACGCTCGATGGCTCCGAATTCAACGCCGAACTGGTCTGCCAAGGCGAGGTCATGGGAAGGTGTACGGCGCGGTTCCGTTAAAAAAAAAAAAAAGGTTTCGTTTCTTCGGCTCAGCTGGTTTGAAAATGTTTCAACTGATGGCTTTTGTTTCAAACAAAGGAAGAGGAGGCGAAAGACGGCCGAGAGATGAGATGCGAGCTACATGTCTTCAAACCGGTGTGCCGCTACGCTCTGGAGGGTGAGCCGACAACCGCTGGCCCCTGGCCTTTCGTCGCCCCTTTGACAATGTTCGATTGGGCTACTCGTTTTAATTACTGGTCCCTGATCGCCGTTTTGTTTCTTTCTTCTGCTTTTTGCTTGGTTTAGTACTGACATACCCCAAAGTTCTTCCTTTCTCTCTTGCCTTCTTTTATACATCATTTTTCCTACGCGCCGTTCCCCCGTTTCTCTTCGTCTCTTGGCAGTCTTGAAATGGACGCCACAACAGGCCCTCTAGTTTCACATGCTATTGTTGCACTCGAGTTCGATTCGGAGCTTCAGAGATTGGTTTTGACCGTTGCCTACCTCGCCAGCCAGACCAATTCACACAACCCTGTGTTGCGCTTTTCCTTTTTTTCACGAAGCGGGCGATGAGGCGGTTCACATTGCGGGTCGTATTATGACTCATGACTGTCATCAAATCTGGGTGCGTCTTGTTGCTGTGCGGCGTCAAACACCACCACGGCGGTATCAATGGGTGCGAACGAGCGGTGGTGGTGGCGGCTCAGAGGCGCGAGGCGTGTATTGTCATCATGGCTGTTGTTGCAGTTGCAGACAGGCGGGCGATTATTTGGCTGGTGGTTACCTTGGTACCTACATGTAGTAGATGGAGGTAGTGATTGGGTGAGTGAGTGAGTGAGTAAGTGTCGAACCGAATCAATGGATAAGGGATCAATGAGATTTGATTCTCCTGTTACGGCACTGTTTCGTGCGGTGGTTTGAATTGCGTCCGTGGATGTCTCATCGGGACTGTCTGTCACTTCACGCTCGCTCTTGCGTTCGGGTTCTTGACTCTGCAGCGCAAGTGCTTCCATCGCCAGACGGCAGTCAACGTTCAACAGCCAACACCTCGACCACCTCAATCATCACGAGGACCGCTTTAAAAACAAACCATCCCGATCCATCTTGCCAACCCTACACCACTCAAAACCCCTTCGTCCCTCCCCAACCCCACTCCTCCGTCCGCCAGACGCATCCACAGCGAGCGAGCGAACCAGCGGCAACCGGCCCGCGCTCCGCCGCCGCCCCCGCTGCCGGGCGAGCGAGGGACAGGACAGGACAGGACAGGTCAGAACAGGTCAGGTCAGGTCAGGTCAGGTCAGGTCAGGCTGCGGTAGCTGCGCGGGGACAGGAGGCGGGCGGGTACGGCGGGCATAGCGGGTAAGGTGCCGGGGAGGGGGGGGGGGAGCAGAGCAGGGATGTGGAAGGGTTGGGATGGGGTGGGGGGACGGGAGGAATGGGAGGAGGGTCACTGTCAAAAGCCGAAGCACCAGGGTGTGTGTGTGTGTGTGTTTTGAGAATAATTACGGGAGAGGCGTGAGGGTTCGCAGAGCGTGTACCATGCTGTTGGAAAGGTCCTGAGCTGCAGTGCTGTGCTATCCACTACCACAGCAGGTACGCACCTAAGTACATGTATGGAGCAGTCGGCCCGGGGGGGGGGGGGGGGGGGGGGGGGGGGGGGGGGGGGGCCGTGGTTGCTGGTGACGTCACGGCCGCTGAAGCGCGACCTGAGGTACCTACCTACATAGGGGTCCCCGCCGTTTCCCGGCTCATTTCGAGTGATGGTGCGGGTGGACGGAGATGGCTATGTACACAGGTAGGTAGGTAGGTAGGTAGGTAGGTAGGTCAATACACACCTAGTCTAAGACGGGTGCCACCGCCCATGCAAGTTTGAAGCTGGAGAAACCGTGGATGGATGGGTAGGCAGACGAGCACCGGACTCATTCCAAGCGACTCCTCGTCTCTCACGAAGCACATGAGACACCAATCGCATATTAACCTTACTCTTCACAGAAGCAGATCACCACATATACATCTAGCCAGCCCGTGTGATCGACACAAAAGCTATAAAGCTTCTTTGGTCTGGATGGAGCGCATCCACGCGCTAGGTATGCTGCTTAATTCACACCGACCAACGGTTCCCCGATGTCGACGCTCTGACGTCTTTGTCTGTCAGAACTGAAGAGCAGCTCAGAGTTTAAAGAGTAAGGTATTTATTTGGGAGGGGGATTTTCAAGGTGATCAGCACTGAGTGATTGGTCTTGGCGATGCAGTGGGAATCATCAATGGCCTGTTGGGTTGAATTGGCTTCTTGGATGCGTAGGTAAGGTATGTAGATAGATACCTGTACTGTGCGGACGTCGTGGTGCGTTCCGGGCAGGGAGGGACACGATTGCCGTACTTCCGTCGTTTTCGGGTTCTCTAGAGGTCTGCTGAGGCCCGCTTTGCTGTACGCTTCCGCTGTGAGTACTGTAATGGTAGAAGTGTTGGGAGAGGAACTGGAATGGCCCATAACGTGCACACATACTCGACCAATTTGCTCCATCCATCAGCGCTCCAACATAACAGCGTCTGTTAGAAGTTACCGAGCTAGTTCAGCTTACGAGCCCACCTCCTAGGTGCATGTCCCTACATGTCAGCCACAGCCCTGCCTAGGTAGTATGTGGATGCATGCATGCAGCCAGAGCAAACTGTTCCCGACAGGCCTTTTGCCTTGCGAACTAGGTACCTAGATGAGTAGTACCCTGGACGTGCAGATCCATTGCTGCAACCATGCATGCACCCAGTTTACCTGGATGCACCTGGCCTGCCTCCTCGCCTTCTCGCAGTGTCCTCGCTGCTGCTGCTGCTGCTGCTGCTGCTGCTACTGCTGCTACCACTTTGGCATTGCGAAAATTTGTCCCAAGGCGATTGATTGAGCGGTGGCGGGTGGACAGACACGACTGCGACCTCAACTCAGCCAGCCAGCCAGACAGCGCGAACCTGCCATGCGCACTCTTCAAGCACATATACCTTATTTCTCTCCTCTCACCGTCCCCCAATCACCTCGCTACTGTAATCACACCGCAAGGCCACGTCCCGTCCTCCGCCAGCCAGCAAGGAACGAACGAACGAAAGAACGGCAGGGCAGCTTCTCACTGCCTACCTAACTCACTCACACCAGACACGGCGCGCCGCCCGCTGCTGCTCGATGACGGCGGCGGCGGCGGCACGCCTGATCGTCAAGCAGTCGGACCGTGCGAGCGAGCGAGCGAGTCGAGTCGAGTCGAGTCGCGTTGTGTCCATCGCGGGCGCGTCGATGCCTGCGCTTGGTTGATCTAACCGCGAGCCCGGCTTGCAAGTTCAGTATCGCGTACGCAGATGATGGATTGATGGCGATGGAGAGAGCGGCGCAACGGTGGTGATGGCGGCGTTGTTGCGTGTCTGTGTGTAGGTTGATGCAGCAGAGGCCAGCAAGGAGCACCTGGGGCTGGGTCTGGCGGTGCGGTGCTGTGGTCCAGCGGTGGGTGGTGCGAGGGTGGTGTGGGGGATCCGCGGCGCGGCGCGGCGTGCGGAATGCGGGGTGCAAGGGGTTGTTGGTTCGACAAACGGTCGGTGGTTTGGCTGGTGCAGGGACAGACGGACAGATAGACGTGCAGGGCGGGACTTTGCAGCTTGAGTGCCTGCCTGCCAGCCACCTGTCGTGATGGTGTTTCGAAACGGGGTGACTGTCGCTTGTCGCGCTCTTTTCTTTTTCCTCTCCTTCTTTCATCTTTGCACTGTGTCATGTGCTTCACCGACTAATAGCCCCTACTTGTGGTCGTCAGCGCATCTCAATTCATTGTACAGTAGGTCCGTCAGGTAGTGTATTCTCTCATCATCATTGCCATTGCTCAAGGCAGACGGTTGTGGTATCTAGCCTAAAACCAGTCGGCAGCATTCCAAAGCACTGAAACCAATCAAAAGAAACAGTCGAGCAAGCCTGCTCTGACAGACCCCCTTCCCTTTTTTTTTTTTTTTTTTCTTGTTCATCATGGCTGCCAGTCTCCGTGCCCACGCACTTGTTCATTCGGAAAAGGGGAAAACCGTCATGTCGACTTGGAGGAAGGAAAAACCAAAATCAAGCCGCCTGGGACCGAGTTGTGATTCTCGTGATGGAACTCCACAGAAGATTATGATGGACAGGGCTGCTGAGTCGACGACGAAGCACTACCTGCGAAGGGAAGTGTTCAGATTTCGTTGTCGTTGTAGCCGGCAGCGTCAGCGTACGCCTCGCGAGCCACTGCTTCGTCTGTTTTCCCCAATTGCAGTCAGCCACGCACGTTCCAAGACACAGACGTACATTTTTGAGGATGCTTACCGTCGTCCAGATTGTCAGTGTCGTCGTCCTCGGGCGTCTCCTCCCTCTTGATCGCGCCACGCTTGCCCTTGGCTCCGCCCTTGCCGTTGGCTTTCGCCTTCTTCGTGGGGCTTTCCGCGGTAGCGCCAGCGGTCTCGTCGTCGTCCTCCTCGACATTGCGCTTCTTCTTGCGGCCGCCGGGAGTCTTGGGACGCGGACCGCTGCCGGGGGCGGCGGTGCCGGCGGGCATGTTCGCGCTCAGCTTCTTGCGGATGGCACCCATCGCGTTGGAGGCGCTGCGCGGGTTTGACATGCCGGCCAGCTGAGCCATGAGATTGTAGTCGATCTGCAGAACATGTCAGGTGATGCTGCGAGAGCGAGTCGCGAGAGCGAATTGAAGAGGTGAGGGGGACGCAATGAGACGAGGCTGGCAGTGATGCGCGCAGTTGTCAGTGAAGGTGACTTACATCGGAAGGGTTGCGCATGGCCTGGAAAGCGCATGCCATGAGCTGCATCTCGCGCTCGGTGAAAGTCTTCTTGACTTCAGACATTGTGGAAGCAGAAGGACGTGTAAGTGTTCGAAGCAAGATGGAGCTGGAAGAGTTGAAGAGGCTGAGGAAATGCGGATGTTGAAGGCAGTTGATTTGAGTGGAGGCAGAGAAGAGATGCGGGTGAGTGTGTGGCTTAAGTATGGACGACGGATCATGAAGTGATTTTTGCATGCTTCACATGCCGTTGAGCATACGCGTTACGCGCAAGATCATGTTGACGACTAATCTGGCCTGTCAAAACTTACGTGCCTCTCTGCACATTTGCAAGGCACTTCCGTAATGACACACGATGTTCGAGGGCACCGGCACATGGGCATGAATTGGAGCGTGAGTGCCACCATGTCCTCTAATATGCATAGGCATCCGTGCTCAGCGCCTATGTAAAGCTTCTTGCTGGCCAGCTTTGAACGCGAAGGACGTGTGGTGTTGAGTTTCGAAAGTCGTTGCCATGATTCTGGCTGCTTGCATGTCGCTAACAGCAACCAGGGCCGCCCGCCAGCGTCGATCTGTTTACTCCCCACTCTCGACTTTCATTGCCTTGCATGAATCCACAAGAATCTTTCCCAAAGCGTATCGTGTTGCACTTCGGCTACGTCTGCGCCAGATATGCCTCTGGACGTCTTGACAACCCCTCCGACATCGAGTCGAAACGCAATCTCGGCTGCCCTTGATGGAATCCAGCCATCCATCGCTGACCCTCTTGCAGTTTGACGGACCGATCCGCCGTGTCCTGCGGAGAAAGCTGCGGCCATTGCGTCCTTGGGACGGACGATGCCCGAACTTTTGGCGGTTCTATCAATAGAAAGAGTCAGGACTTCCTTTCACGCGGATCACAAACGGCACAGGGCAAGGTCGTTGAGAAGATATTGCTGTCTTAGACCGGGGGCTGAGCACATCCAAGCGAATGTCTCTCAGATTGCCATTGCACCGCCCATCCCTAGAAAACCACCTTGATGAGTTGCAAGTCGGCGTGGAGCGGAGGAGCAGTCGTCGGCCAGAAAGGCGGCGTACAAGGCAGGGCTGGGCCTGTGGACAATGACAGACCTGCACACAGGATCGTACCAGGGGCTCTCCTTGGTCCACAAAAAGGGAAACCTGCCCCACAACCCGACAGCCCAGAACTGGGTCAAGCCTGAGACGGAATATTGAAGTTGTTGTGCTCGTCACCGGCGACTTGCCACCATGGACTGGACCGGTGCGGAGAAGGGAGCAGCAGAGAGTTAAGATTTCGGTCGAGAGGGCAGAAAGACGGGAAAAGTCGCCACCGGAATCGCGGTCAGCCGCAGGGTTCAGGTGGATTCGCAAGAGGGCCCTTGTTGGCATCAGTCACAGTGAAGCTGGGAAAATGTTTCCCTCAGGTGGTGCCAAAGGGAAGAGTGCCGCAGCGCTGCAATGTGGAGAGTGGAGAGCGATTGCCTGACCGCCCCCGGTGGCGCCGGCACCCCTGCCCGAATTTCTTTGCACTGAGCACCGCACAGCTCCTGCGCCGCATAGCCTGTGCAACACTATAACCCACCCTCTTTTGCTATATCTCGTCGAGCCTTCGCAGCTATTGCTTCCCCCATCTCTCTTTGGAACCCCTCCCGTCGTCCTCGTCCTCGTCCTCGTCCTCGTCCTCGCCCTCGCTCTGCTCCTCGTCCTCCTAAACCATGGCTCCCCCACCGCGTCATCCCACTTGGACCCAGTCCTACATCGAGCGTGCCATGCTCCCCCACACTTCGCCGCTCACAGCCTACCTCTTGCGCCTCATTGCTATCAAACGGACAAATCTCTGTCTCTCGGCAGACGTCGCAACCACTGCGCAGTTGCTCGACCTCGCCGAAGAAGTGGGCGACTCGATATGCCTGCTCAAGACCCACGCCGACACCCTCAGCGACTTTAGCGATAGAACCGTTCGAGGATTGCGCGAAATTGCCAAGCGGAAAAAGTTTCTTGTTTTCGAGGACAGAAAATTCGCCGACATTGGAGGTAAGAAGAGAGTCCACTGGTCATTGTGACAGCAGACGCTCACAATTTCTCGACAGAGACGGTTCAGAAGCAGTACACCAGTGGCCCGCTTGTCATTGCTCGCTGGGCCGAAATCACAAATGCCCACGTCCTCCCCGGCCCTGCGATTGTGAGCTCGCTCAAAGAGGCTGCCACTGGAGCGATCCACACCTACAACCAATCCGTGCACACAGAGATCAGCGCCGAGCCCGTCAACGGCACTGGGACCGTATCTGATTCGACAACGCTTGAGGTCGACGGCGATGACAACGACTCTGCGGATTCGCGCAAGCAGAGCATCGTGTCAATAAGTACGACCATTTCCCAAAGCATCAGCCCGCAACCGACGCCCATGATTGAGGGCGAAGGAGAAATGTATGACGCCGCAGATATCCTCGAGCAGCTGGGCTCGACGCCCTTCTTGCGCGCGCTGCTCCTGATTGCCGAAATGAGCTCGGCCGGCAACCTCCTCAACGAATCCTACGCGGAGCGCTCGGTCGAAATCGCCCGCGAACACAAGGACTTTGTCATGGGCTTCATCGCTCAGCGCTCGCTCAACTCGGAGCCCGAAGACAACTTCCTAACCATGACCCCCGGCGTCAAGCTGCCGCCCAAGGGCCAGGACGGCGCCGTCACCGGCGACGGCAAGGGCCAGCAGTACAACAGCCCGCGCCACATCATCTACGAAAAGGGCTGCGACGTCGCCATTGTCGGGAGAGGCATCGTCCAGGCAGATAACAGGGCCGAAGAGGCGGAGCGGTACAGGAGGGAGTCGTGGGCAGCGTACGAGGAGCGCATCGCCAAATAATGAGAGCGCTGTTATGAATTGTGACTGGTGCTGAATCTACGATGGTCGTGGACAAAAAAGCGTTATGCGTGGACGCAGTTAAAATTTTTTTTTTTTTTTTTTTTCTTTCTTCATATTTTGGCATCGGGACATAGACTTGGAAAGAGAGTTAGGGCCAACGGCAACCTAACCGGGGGGGGGGGGGGGGGGGGGGGGGGGTTTTCTTCATTTTTGGAACGAGCGCGGGATGATATATTCGATTGCTAACCAAAAAACCAAACAAAAATTCGGATATCATGGACATGAGGGACTTACTGGCTGGATGGATGGATGGACGGGCAGGCAAACTCGATTTAAGATGGATGTACAGAGATTTCTTTTCTTTTCTTTTCTTTTTACTCGTGGCTCTTGAAAAGCAAGCGACTCTTTTCACTCCTCCCATTTTTGATCTATTCCTCGCTTCTGATTGTTGTTGGGTGTTTTTTTGCCTCTCGTCTACCTGGTAGCAAACAGACAGACAGACCGGCAACTGCCATTGCGGGTCTTGGTTGCATGTACCCTTCCTTGCACACATACATACATACACACACACAGCCCTATGTCAACGTTTGTTGTCTACATATCTAAATACACGTCAGATTTTTCCAAAGCGTGCTTGAGCCGGCCGGTTGTTGCTGGCTGCTGCTCTGTTGGTTGGCCACCTACCTACTTGACGCGGTATCCCCCAGGTACGCACGCACGCGTCCTTCCATCTTATCCAGCACGGTGCGTACCTTGCGTCGAGGAGAGAGGAAAAGCTTTCTTTTGACGCGAGAGCAGGAAGTGACTCAAGAAATTAGGGGCTATTTTTCATTCTATTCCTCCGTCGATGTCGACGTCGTGGATTGGGAGAAGAAGCATGGGAAGCGGCTGAGGTGGCTGAACTCACGAAGTGAGCTAAGGTAGGTAGATAGGTAGGTAGGTAGGTAGGTAGGTAGGTACCCGGATACCACCACCACCACCACCACCAACAGCGTGCCGCAGATGGAAGAAAAACATGGTCTTCTTGTTGTATGACGACTTCATTAGTACAAGTTTTTGCGGCATTGAAAGGAAGTGAGGGCGGAGAGGAGGTGAGTCAGTTGAGTTTCCTAACAGCCAGCTTCACATCATCCATCCATCGTCATTAGTCTGGTTTTGCTTCACCTGATATTTTTTCCTTATTCTTCTTCTTCTAATAAAGCAAAGGAACCTCCTCGCCCAGCGACGTCTTTGGGTATATCCGTTCCTCCCTCCCGAATGTACAGTACATGCATGCATGACCGCGCCCAACTCCGTCTGTCTGCATCATTCCTTGGCCTGGCCATCTCCTGAGTCGGGACGCTCGATGTGGAGCGGGCTTGTTCCAGCGGCCACGACTGCGAGGAGCCCAACCCGCATTCGAGTCATTCTCACGCTGTGCTGCCCACCCGTTGGCGAGCATTTCATGAAAGAGCCTCCTCGACAGCTATCCATGCATGGACAATGAGAAGTGCTTTTCTTCAGGTCCCGTCGTCACTCAGACCAGCTCTTGCGCCAGCAAGTCGACAAAAGCATCGAGTCCAAGCATCTCTTTGCCGCTTCCTACCCTTGCAATTCATGCCTCGCCGCGACCCTCGGTACCTCGGTCTGCTCCGGCCGCGCCATCAGCGGATAGTACTCCGGCGGCAATCCTAGGTCTTTAGTCGAGCCAGGCAACTCTGGACGCATCTGCGTTTGCTGAGCGTGGAGTTCGTGGGGCAGATACTTGGTCGCCGGAGGAAGCTCCGACGTCGACTGCGGATGCAACTCGCTGAGGGGCGATTGCGGGAGGTCATGCTGGGGCGGAGAAGACGGGGGAGGAAGGGAAGAAGGAGGAGTAGCAGAAGGGGGAGGAGAGCTAGGAGAAGGAAACGTTTTGCGGTGGCGCCGCCGGTAAAGTAGTAGCGCTATTATCGTCGAGACGAGAATGGCGCCGCCAACGCCGACTCCCACGCCGACTCCCACGCCGATTGCGATTGCGTGGTTGGACGATGATGAGGACGACGACGAGGAAGAGGATGATGATGCGGCTGAGGAGGTTGCGCTCGAATACGGCAGCGTGGTTACGGCGCTGGCGACGCCGTAGTTGAAGATGTTGGATGCGTTGGAGCAGCAGTCGTAGCCGCGGCCGCAGCAGTAGCTGCCGTTGGTGCCGCAGGCGGCGAGGCCTTGGCCTGATTCAAGATTGTCCGAGGCTGCTGTTGGACGCAGGATCCAGACCAGTCAACTTTCTTGTTCTTTGTACCAATGAAAGGAAAACTTGATGGCGAAGGACACATGACGGGGGGAAAGTTGGAGTGGAGAGGAATCGAGGACTGGATCCGGGGCGCCAATGAATGTAAAGTCATAACTTACAGTCTATGCATACGCGAGGACAGCTCGACGAATTCCACGTCGAGTCGGTGCAGGCAGACCTGTATATCTTATACTGGTATGTGCGCCGAAGGTCGGGTCCCGGCTCGCAGAGCCCGTTGGACAGACAGATGAAGCCACGGCCACAGCATGGCGAGACAGCTTGATCAGGAAAGCACGGCAGCCCCTTGGACTGGACGCCGTCAGGATAGAAGCAGTCGCGTGTGCTGGAGTTGGTGCTGCTGGTGTCTTGAGACACGACGGCGTGGGAGAAAAGATGGAGCACGAGAGAAATGACGAAGAGGAGAGACTTGGACGATGGAAGAGGTCCGGCGGCCAATCGCATGGTGCGTGGGCAGTGGTGGGTAAAGGTGGGTGTTCGGTAAAGGCTTGTGAGGGATAATAGTCCTTGCTCCTTTTGCCCTTCCTCGAAGGCCCGTTTCCCTCCTCTTCTTGCCGTGCTAAGACGGTATAGCAGTTCCACGCTCTTGATGACCGAAATCGTCTGTGCCACGGCCTCTGGCCAGTCGGGAGGTCAGCACGGGGTGTGGGGGCCACGAGGGCAGCGGAGAGGGCGAGTTGCTTCGAGCGCTGGCGATGACAGACGGCGACCAGTGACGACGGACGACGGTGGTGGTTGCACAATCGCTAGCGAAGTGAGCATCCCCAGCCATGACTTTTTTTTTTTCTCTCTCTCCTGGCCCGCCGGCAGATTCTTAACGGTCCAAAATTGACGGCGATCTGCTCCAAATGACCTGGTATTGTGAGATGCACCCAAGCAAGTAACATGAATCGAAAAATCACCCCTGTGCGCCCCACTTTCTAATGTTGCGCCAACACAGATCCAGAGCCTCTTCCAGCTGGTCCTTTGGATCTGCAGGCGGCGGCAGCCAGTTAACGCAGCGCTCTCGCATGGTGTTTGTGACGTTCGGTCGAGCTACGGCAGTCAGCTCAGCTCAGCTAGCGTTGGCAGCTGGGTGGAAGCGGGGCTACAGTACTTGCGCGGCCGTGCTCTCAGGGCGGAAGACAACCAACAACGGTGCCGACTTAACGGCTCCAATATGTGACGGACACCTCAGCTTCACTCATGACATCTAACCGTCTCCGACCTACCCGGGTCCCTAGGGTGCCGTCGTCATGGCTTTTGGGGTCGAAGACGCAAATGAAGGGTGCTAGTACCCTTTGTTAGCAAGAGGAGCAGCGCCACGGCCCCCACGGCCGCCGTCAATCACCACGACGACAGACGACCGTCTCTCCTAGCACCATAAGCTAGGCCAAGCCGTCGAAATGTTGTCCTTTTGTAACGTCGTTGGGTGCTTTTTCCACCTTCCCACGTTAACCCTGTGTCCCCCATCAATTCCGTTGTACCATGATTTTATCAGCCCTGCAGCTCGCCTCGCTCGCCGTCTGCGCGTCGACAGCTGCAGCGACAGCATCTTGTGGATGCGGCAACTCTTTGCCGACGGACGTGGTTCCTGGTGCCGATTCAACAAACGTCACAATCTACAGTGGAGGCATTGAAAGAAGTTACCTGATCCATCTGCCTGCCAATTACACCACAAATGAGCCCGTTCCACTCATTCTGTCTTTCCATGGTCGTACGAAGAGTGCTGCGGAACAGGAGGAATTATCCCAATTCTCAAATGCCTCGTATAATCCGCGTGCGATAGCGGTGTACCCGCAAGGCGTAGCTGTAAGTCTCTCCTGGAAGTAGACCAAACATTGGTATCTGCCCACTTCCAATCCACCCATGCGGTGTTTTTTTGCCAATCTTGCAACAACTGACATAAGAAAACATGGCAGAACTCCAAAGGCGTTCGCCAATGGACAGGCGACCCCGACGCGCCGGCCAACGTCTCCGACATCGCCTTCACATCCGACCTCATCACTAACCTGACGTCGAGCTATTGCGTTGACACCTCGCGCGTCTACGCGACGGGCAAGTCCAACGGCGGCGGCTTGGTCGGCCTGCTCGCCTGCGACCCTACCACGTCGGCGCAAATCGCCGCCTTCGCCCCCGTCTCCGGCGCCTTTTACTACGGCGTCCTCGGCGCCGCCAACGACTCGCTGCCCGCGTGCAATCCGTCGCGCTCCCCCATCCCCATCCTCGAGTTTCATGGCGAGCTGGACACGACGATTCCGTATGACGGCCGTGGACCGGGCGGCCGCGGCGAGACGGCGCCTGTTCTTGATTGGGTGCATGATTGGGTCGAGAGGGACGGCTTCCATGTTGACAGTAACGTGACTACTAGCGTCTGCCAGGGAACTGGGTACCCCGAGGTTGAGAGGCACTCGTGGGGAGGCGGCGTGGTGCAGCATTACTGGGAGAGCAATTTGAAGCACACGTGGCCCGCGACGTATGCAAACGACGATGATGAGAGTGGGAACTACACCACCTGCTACGATGGAGCAGCCGTCATCATGACATTCTTTGAAAATTTCAGTCTTTGAAAGTTTTTCAACCTGTTAGCCGTTTGTATAATATAATAGAGAGAGGGGAATAGAGAATAGAATGTTTTGAAGGCACTCGGGCCTTGCTCACGTAATTGGCGGCGGAGAAGGATTGCAATGGAGAGTCACATGCCAGAACGAGGGTTAGGGTTGCGTAAGTCGTCATAAATCAAAACGTCTTGATTACTGAGTTGTTCTGAGTGCATCTCAATACACCCATAACACCACTCTCTCAACCCTGCCAAACGCAGTAAGGGATGGACAGTCGAAGACGCATTCCACTATGAGTCTTTCAGACGCAGGGAGGGAGGGATCCGAGGTCCTGGCCCAGCAAGGCGATGGCGTGCTGGGTAAAAACGGTGAAATTAAAGCCGTAATGACCTGTAATATATTAGCTAACAAGAAAATACACACTGGGACATGTAAAATAAATTTGCCAAAAGATGATTAGGCCATTTGCCACAACAAGAGTGTCTCTGCCTATTTCAAAAGTGTCCGTCCAGGGAGTGTGACCCAGTCGTGAATGGAGCCGATTAGTTGTAACGATGGTAAAGGTGGTGAGTGCGCTAAGCCATGGGAACCAGGAGGGCTGTTGTGGACAGAGTATTGGCAGCACGACGAGTGTGAGTGAAAGAGTGAAGCTGAATGTGGCCATAATTAAGTGTATGACACTATCCGGAGTTGGTAGTGGTGCTTCAGGTGGTGGTGATGGCATAGTGATTTCGTCGAAAAAATCCAGCATGTGGTAATCCTGGTGATGATGTTCCTGATGCATTTGAAGAGGGTGGGAGTTGAAGAGAGACATGGTGGGTAGTGGTGGTAGTGGTGAAAGAGGAAGGTTTGAGTGTGGATGAGGGAGGGGAACTCTGGAGGCGAAGATTTGGAAAAATGTTGAGCTCTACTGTCTGGTTCCCTCCGTTCCTGTCCAGTTCCCCTTCCATTCCAGCTTGCGAGGAGTCATGTACGACTTGAGAATCTCGTCCGTGACCTTGGCTCTCCTCTCCTGGAAGCCCTTGACATACTCCTGCATCAGCCGGATGCACTCCTTCTTCATCTCACCGGTGAGAACCTCTCCGGCCCTGTAGCCGTCGTAAAGCTTCTTAATCTTCTCGTCGTCTTCCTCAAAGTACGTAATGTACTGATACGCAACGTCGACATCGGGGTTTCCGCCCTTCTCGCGATGCAATTCGACGGTTTCTTGGCCGCCAGAAAACGCGTGGCTGTTGATCTTCTTTTGGATTTGCTTCGGAGTGTCGGACATGAAGATGGCGCTGTTCGGGATCGACGCACTCATCTTTCCTCCCGCACCTTGCAAAGATGTAAGGAACTTGGAATGAATCAGGGCAGGTTTAGGGACCGGATGCTTCATGCGGTGAGAGTTTTCGCGGACCAGACGGAAGTACGGATCTTGGTCGATACCACAGGGGATGAGGCAGGGGATCTGAGCCGTCTTCTTGTTGCGGAAGTCGGAGTTCGGGTCATCTCCCCAGATTTCGGGATAGGAGGTCGCGAAGGCTGCAACGCACTGAAACATGGGGAAGAAGATGCGACCAGTGTTAGTGCTGGAGTCGGGTCAGTTTCAGCTTCGCACACGACGTCGGATCAGCTCACCTGGCGTCAAATCCGAAAGCACCACGAACTTGGTTGAAGGTGACCAGCTTGGAGAATTCCCAGGCATTGAGCATCATGTGGCCACCGTTGTATCCAATATACTTGAGATCGCTGTAGATGAAGGTCTTCTTCAGGTCAAAGCCAATGGCGATGATGTCCTTGGCATTGTCCCTCGCGCACTGCATCGTCTCCTCGAATGTCAGGTTTTCTTTGAACAGGGCCTTTTCGTCGTCCGTCAACATGATGACCAAGGGGACATCAAAGACATCTTGCAACCACTTTGTAAACTCGAATGGGACCGTGTGTCCGACGTGCATGCTGTCGGACGAGGGGCCACGGCCAGTGTAGAGGAAGAACGGACGGCCTTGCTCATAGTAGTTGAGGATGAGGTCCAAGTCACGGTGACTGAAGAAGAGACCGCGGCGCAACCAGCGATGAGGCTTTGCTCCCGTCACGCGCTCGAAGCGCTCGAGAAGGGCATCGTCAATCAGCTTGGTGTTCCACTTTCTAAGAAGAGTCAGCTGCTTAGGTAATTGAGAGAGGGTTCTTCCGGGCCGTACCGAGAGACAGCCTCGTAGTCAAAGGCGAGCACGTTTCCATTCTCGTCAGTGGCAGCATTGACGTCCCAGGGGTTGATCTCTTGCTCAGCAGCGGCCTTCTTGGGATTGTCGGTGGCAGTTTCGGCAAGCGACAGGGCGGCGACAGATGGCGGCTCGCCGGTGGTGCTTGTAGGCTGCTTCTCGGCCATGGCTGGTGATGTACCGAATCGATTGACCTGGGGAAGCGGCGAGAGAGCAGAGTGACGGGAGCTCCTTGACGGGCAGATCTAAGAGTCAGAGGTGCAGGTAGGATGGATGTTTTGTGGCGCGAATGGCAGCCACACACCGCAAGCCACAAGCCACACTTCCAGGAACTGCCATGGGCGACCGCCTGCCGCAAGCGGCGTGGCAGGGGCCGTCTCGGTCGGCACGCCCCGCTGCGTTGCCAAGCCGGATTAACTTCGATCGGCGCGCGGTGACGCCGATGTCTACTGACCATCATGAGAAGGAAGAACGAATTAGAAGGCCGGCGTTGCGCAAAGCGATCTTCTCCCCGCCCTCCTACTTCTTGACCCATCGCCCTCCCCCAACATTTCCATCGAACATGCGCAGACGCTCAAGATGGTGAAATTCTACGACAGCTCCTACACCTACGACTACTCTTTCCCCGCCGTCACTCTGGCATACTTCCTTCGCTATCCCAATCCCTACTCCACCCACGTTCTATCTACCGATGTCATCGACCGCCACTTCGACCCGGAGACTCAGACGCTCCACACCACTCGTCTCCATCTCAAGAAGTCGAAGCTGCCCTCGGCTGCTTTGAAAGTGTTGCCACGCTCGTTACTCGGCGCGTCGGCAACAGGCGACAGCCAGAGCTACATTCTCGAGCGCAGCGTCGTCAACATCAAGGATGGCTGGATGAACACGGAGAGCCAGAACCTGGAATGGACGGGCGTGCTCAGCGTCATTGAGCGCCAGGTCTTTACTCGACCCATCAACACCATCGAGAGCCTGCATGGCCAAAGGGCGGCGGCCATGAAGGGCTTTCTCCTCCCAGGCGAGAAGACGGACGTCAAGACCACCGTCACACTTCATTCCATGATTGGAGAAAACATCCGTAAGAGGAGAGCGGCGAAAGCAGCCGCGGACGCCAAAGCAGCCGAGGTCGAAGAAGAGGAACCGTCGAAACCTGGTTTCTTCAAATCCTGGTCCACTGCATCCATCCAACGGTCGATAGAGCTCATTGGCCTCCGACGCGCCGAAAAGAGCCAGCCCAATGCGAAGGAGGGCATGCAAATCGTCCTACAGAGGCTGCGTCAAGGTGGTCTGGTCGCCGTGATGGAAGGCATGCGGAAAGATCGCGAGGGCGTCGTGGGCCACGCGGCAGTCAATGCTACAACCAACGCCGGCAACGAGTGAATGCGGACTCGCATAGGAGCGCGTCAAAAGAGGAAAAGGATCAAACTGTGGATTTAGCGTTGGCGCATGGGCAATGGCGTTTGAGCTTTTCACGATGACCAGATTTACCAAGCACAGTCGCTGAGTATTCTATTGGTTCAACTGTGGGTCTGGTTATGGCAGCAATTGGGCACTTGTAACTAGTTGTTGCTGATCGAAAGGAAAATCATCACCAATTCATTTCTCAAACTTTGCCTCTATTCACGTCGACTGTTGATATTCGCCCCCAGAGCCATGCACGTGACGGGCTTGATGTCATCAGGGTTACCCCGCAAAAGCGGTGATGCACTCCATTGTTCTCTTTCAGCTCTTGCACGTGAGGTGGCAAATGCTGGCCTTCCTTATTGGCGACGCCGTTGCGCTTGGTCAAAAAGAGCATCGGTCCCGCAGCCTGCATGCAACTCTCCCGCCCTGCATCCTGGCATTTGCGAACTATATGCAGCTTGACTGAATAGAGCAAGCCCAAAGAGGACATGCCAGACTTCTCATGTTCAAAGATTGGCTCTTGGTGGGGTGCTCTTTGTGTTGGCTTGCGGGGAAAAGAAAGGGCGTGTTCTATCTTTCAAGGGCATCGAAACCGAATCGCTGAAGCCATACCTCAAAGTTTTTGAGAACCCTACGCTCTGACGAACTTCGTTGCGACAAAGTGCCGAGCTTTTACTGAGTCTGAAGACTCTGATGGCCTTGGAGCATAAGATCTTAGTAGAGACATGCGGAGTCAATGGTCGACTGACCCTAAACGCCATATCCAATCTCCAGCTTCGGTGAGTTTGGCAATGGGCTTTCATCATCTGGACCGCTCATCCCCAACGAAAAGGAGCAGGATACGGTAGCCATTCGAGTCGTCCCTAGACGTAGATAAAACTCATGTTGAAAAGCCAACTGCCGTCCAACCTATCCGTAGTTGCACTGACTGAGGGTATTCGGATACCGAGAGCCAAGGGGTCATCGGCTACCGATAATCAAAAGTAGATCGGTCGCAAGACCACCCCATGTCAATTGAAGATGGAGCTCAATGGGGCTGATTCAGTTGTCGTGATTGGTTTGGTGGTGTTGACAATGCGAGAGCGGAGGAGGTAGGGAGCTTTCCCTGCCCGCTACATGTAAGCCCCGTATCCCTGACGTCGATCACCGAATGCGGCTCCGAAAGTTTGCTGAGAGTCTGGTGTGTGCTCACTTTTGACTCACCTGAGTGCCCGAATATTAGCACCTTAGTTTTGTAAATCCTCTACGACCCTCAAACAACTTGGTCCTGCCAGAATCACTCCGCCACTTGTCCTCTAGTTCTCCCGGGCGACCCTTTGTCCCGCCGCATTTGGCCGGTTTTCCACCCTTTGGCCACTGCGCTCTAGCTGGCCACTCAAACGTCTACAGACATGAACGGCACGGTTGACGCGGGCAGTAGCCCTACCAAGGTCCCAATCCTCGGCAAGGACTCCATAATTGTCGACTATGGCCTCTGGAACGACTACGTGGCCAAGGACCTCTTGTCCAACATCCCCTCGTCCACCTACGTTCTCGTCACCGACACCAACATTGGCTCGCTCTACATACCCTCCTTTGAGCAGAGCTTCAAGGCGCACGCCGCGCAGATTTGCCCCGATGCCAGGCTTCTCACCCACATCATCCCGCCCGGAGAGACGTCAAAGTCGAGGTCGACAAAGGCAGCGGTGGAGGACTGGATGCTGAGGCAAGGATGCACAAGAGACACAGTCATGATTGCGCTGGGCGGAGGTGTCATTGGCGACATGATTGGCTTTGTCGCGGCGACTTACATGCGCGGAGTCCGCTTCGTCCAAGTGCCCTCTACATTGTTGGCCATGGTCGATTCTTCAATTGGCGGCAAGACGGCCATTGACACGCCTGCTGGCAAGAACCTTGTCGGCGCCTTTTGGCAGCCGGAGCGCATCTACATTGACCTTCAATTCTTGGAAACTTTGCCTAGAAGAGAGGTTATCAACGGAATGGCCGAGGTCATCAAGGTGAGCCGAGCGCCAGTGTCCTTCGTCCTGCCATGTTATTGATTTTGTCAGACCGCTGCCATCTGGAACGAAGAGGAGTTTGCCGCTCTCGAGGACAATGCCTCCCTTTTCATGAAGACCTTGAGCAAAAAGCCCTCTCAAGGGAAGCACCGTCTGGGTGACATTGCTCCCATCCTGAAGCGTATTGTGCTAGGCTCTGTCCGTGTCAAGGCCCACGTCGTTTCTGCTGACGAAAGAGAGGGAGGTCTTCGCAACCTCCTCAACTTTGGACACTCGATTGGACACGCCATGGAGGCCATTCTGACCCCTCAGATTCTACACGGCGAGTGTGTAGCCATTGGTATGGTCAAGGAGGCCGAGCTTGCCCGCTACCTGGGTGTCTTGGCTCCTGGAGCTGTCGCTCGTCTCACCAAGTGCATTGCGAGCTACGAGCTCCCGACGACCTTGGGCGACAAGGTTGTACGCAAGCGCTCCGCCAACAAGCACTGCCCGGTGGACGAGCTTCTCTCCATCATGGCCGTTGACAAGAAGAACGACGGCCAGAAGAAGAAGATTGTCCTCCTTGCTGGAATCGGCAGGACTCATGAGAAGAAGGCCAGTGTGGTGGCTGACCGTGACATCCGCCTGGTCCTCTCGCCCAGTGTGATTGTACACCCTGGCGTCTCATCCGGCCTCAACGTCTCTTGCACTCCTCCAGGATCCAAGAGTGTCTCGAACCGTGTCTTGGTCCTCGCAGCCCTTGGTTCGGGCACTTGCCGCATCACAAATCTGCTGCACTCTGACGACACGCAATTCATGCTCAACGCCGTCGGCAAGCTCGGTGGAGCATCCTTCTCCTGGGAAGACGACGGCCGCGTGCTGGTGGTCAATGGCAATGGTGGCAACCTCGAGGCCAGTTCTGAAGACCTTTACCTGGGCAACGCTGGAACTGCGTCGCGCTTCTTGACAACTGTCGTAGCTCTGGCTAAGAAGTCTACTGTGACGTCCTCGGTCTTGACTGGTAACGCCAGAATGAAGGAGAGACCAATTGGTCCCCTCGTTGAGTCTTTACGCTCCAATGGTGTGGAGATTGACTACCTCGAGAAGCAGGGAAGTCTGCCTCTGCGCATCGGCGCAGCAGGTGGCTTCGAGGGTGGCGACATTGCTTTGACGGCCAATGTCTCTTCTCAGTACGTCTCGTCCATCCTGATGGCTGCTCCCTATGCCAAGAACCCTGTCACGCTTCGTCTTGTTGGTGGGAAGGTCATCTCGCAGCCGTACATCGACATGACGATTGCCATGATGGAGTCTTTTGGAGTCAAGGTCGAGAAATCAACTACCGAGGACAACACCTACCGCATCCCTCGCCAAGCATACAAGAACCCCGAGTTTTACGAGGTTGAGAGTGACGCCAGCTCTGCCACCTACCCTCTTGCTATTGCAGCCATCACCGGCACTACTTGCACCGTCCCCAACATCGGATCCAAGTCTCTTCAAGGCGATGCTCGCTTTGCCGTGGATGTTCTCAAGCCTATGGGCTGCGTCGTGGAGCAGACGGCTACTTCGACAACTGTGACGGGACCTCCAAGGGGCCAGCTCAAAGCTTTGACCGAAGTCGACATGGAGCCGATGACGGACGCCTTCTTGACGGCCTCCGTGTTGGCTGCTGTTGCGACGAACAACGGCACCACTGCGACGACCCGCATCAACGGCATCGCGAACCAGCGTGTCAAGGAATGCAACCGGATTGCTGCGATGAAGGACCAATTGGCCAAGTTTGGCGTTGTCTGCCGTGAGCACGACGACGGCATTATCATCGACGGCCGTTCTCACGAGCTCGACGCCCCCAAGGAGGGCATCGACTGCTATGACGACCACCGTGTCGCCATGAGCTTTGGCGTTCTTTCTCTGGTTGCCCCTGGCCCAGTCCTTATCCTCGAGAAGGACTGCACTGGCAAGACCTGGCCTGGTTACTGGGATATTTTGAACCAGCTCTTTGGCGCGACTCTCGACGGCCACGAGCCCGAGATTCCAGCTCACCACGGCAAGGCGAGCAAGCCCGCCAGCAAGTCAATCGTTGTCATTGGCATGAGGGGCGCCGGCAAGACGACCATGAGCGGCTGGGCTTCCAACGTTCTGGGTTGGCCCATGACCGACCTGGACACTGCATTGGAACAGCAGTTCGAGGGCAAGTCTGTCGCCGACATTGTCCGGGAACACGGATGGGACTTTTTCCGCGAAAAGGAACTCGATTGTCTGAAGCAGCATCTGACTGAAAGGCCCACTGGCCACATCTTTGCCTGCGGCGGTGGCATCGTCGAGATCCCAGAGGCTCGCAAGCTGCTGAATGACTGGAAGAAGGACGGCACCGTACTTCTGATAACCCGCGACATTGAAAAGGTAATTGAGTACTTGAACCGTGACAAGACTAGGCCTGCCTATGTCGACCCCATGATGAGCGTTTGGGAGCGCCGCAAGGACTGGTACTATGAGTGCAGCAACCTGCATTTCCACAGCCGGAGCGTGGAAGAGGCTGGCCTGGTCAGGACGCTGGATGAATTCGCCCGCTTCCTGGGTGTTGTCACCGGTAGGCGCCGTGCTTTGACTGACATTAAGAAGAAGAGGGAGTCTTTCTTCGTCTGTCTTACGGCGCCAAAGGTAGAAAATCTTCTGGATGAGCTTGACAAGATTGTTGTGGGCTCCGATGCCATTGAGCTCCGTGTCGATCTCCTCCAAGATCCCAATGGCAAGGAAGGCATCCCGACGACGGATTTCATCGTCGATCAAGTCACTTTGCTCCGCTCTGTGGTCTCTCTCCCCATCATTTTCACGGTCAGGAGCCAGAGCCAAGGAGGAAAGTTCCCTGATGGTGCCAATGATGACGCACTGCGGCTCTACACGCTCGCAGCTCGTATGGGTTGTGAGTTCATCGACGTTGAGATAACTTACCCAGAGGAGCTCCTGCAGCAAGTGGCTGCGAACAAGGGCTACAGCAAAGTCATCGCATCCCACCACGACCCCAAGGCCGAACTTTCTTGGAGCAACGGCTCCTGGATCCCGCACTACAATCGCGCGCTTCAGTTTGGCGATGTGATCAAGCTTGTTGGCGTTGCGAAGACGCTTCAAGACAACTTTGAGCTTGCAGAGTTCAAGTCGTGGGCCACGCAGACTCACCCCGTGCCACTGATTGCAATTAACATGGGCTCTCAGGGCAAGCTCAGTCGCATCATCAACAACTTCATGACGCCAGTCACGCATGCGGCGTTGCCTGGAGCTTCAGCCCCTGGCCAGCTGTCGTCGGCTGAGATTCGCCACGGTTTGTCCCTGATCGGGCAAATCGAGTCGAAGAAGCTCTTCGTTGCTGGCTTTCCGACTGCCCAGTCTCGTTCTCCGGCCATGCATAATGCACTCTTCAAAGAGACTGGCCTCCCTCATCAGTACAGGCACGTGGAGACGCAGAGCGCAGCAGAAATCCACGATCTTATCCGCTCGCCCGACTTTGGCGGCGCATCCATCACCATGCCACTCAAGCAAGATGTGCGCCCCCTCCTTGATGGTGTTGGCCCCGAAGTCGACATCATCGGCGCCCTCAACACCATCGTGCTCGAGGAAGCAACGGATGACTCGGGCGCGCCGACGACGCGCCTCATCGGCCGCAACACGGACTGGAGTGGCATGATGCTCGTCCTGCGCAACGCTGGAGCACCAGGCGGCTCTGGCCACCAATCTGGACTGGTGATCGGAGGCGGTGGCACCGCACGCGCCGCCATCTACGCCCTTGCCCAGATGCAGTACTCGCCCATCTTAGTCGCAGGCCGTTCGCTAGCCAAGCTCGAAGCACTGATCCAATCGTTCCCAGCCGACTTCAACTGCCAACTGTTGACGAGCGAGGAGCAAGTGGCGGCGCTCGAGGCCGAGGGCAAGCTGCCGTCGGTGGCCATTGGCACCATCCCGGCGGACCAGCCCATCGAGAGCAACCTGCGCGAGATCCTGTGCCGCGTCTTCGAGGCCGGCGGCACGGACCCGGCGACGGCGGCGACGACGCCGAACGACCAGCCGCAGCGCACCCTGCTTGAGATGGCGTACAAGCCGCCCGTCACGGCGCTCATGCGTCTGGCGACGGACGCCGGCTGGCGCACCGTCAACGGCCTCGAGGTCCTCGTCGGCCAGGGCCTCTTCCAGTTTGAAATGTGGACCGGCATCAGGCCGCTGTACGAAAGTGCAAAGGTGAGTCTTGACTGTCTCTGCTCCTTTACCCACATGTTCCCCCCTCGGCGTCCCCGCAACTCCTCCGTATTCACACCTTGTGCTAACGTACATCTCAATCGCAGACGGCCGTTCTCGGCTCCACTCCTGCAAAGGAATAGACAGACCGTCGCGGCAATCAGAGGCGACTGATTGACAGGTGTTGGGAGAGAAGCTTGAGTCTCGCTTTTGCGTTGGAAAACAAATGCATTTTGCCCATCGCCCGTCCGTCCGTCTGTCCGTCCACCATGTCTCTTTTTCCCTCGTTCCTCTCAGCGTTGCATAGCGTCCATGTAGACTAGAGGAATCATCAGAGCTTTTCTTGGTTCTAGACATGCGACTATGTACGACATTTGCCCCACAGTGAGTGCACAGTGATGCTCTCGCCGTACCTCTGCCAAAATCATCCACCACTACTCGTAAAAGCAAGCAGCTAATCAACTCCATGCCTCATGCGGGGACTCGACGACGACGACGACGCTGCTGCTTGATTGCAATGGAACGGGAAGGACATTTGCATTTACATTTACGCTTGGAGTTGGCGATAGACATGGTACAGTGTGTTGCGGACACAGCTAGTGAGCAGGAAGAGAAGACGATTCGCTGTCAATGTAATGAACAGTTGATTAAAACTACAAAAAGTACCTGCGTTTTGATTGAAACAACCGGGGGGGGGGAGAAGACGCCGTTCCTTGTTGCCCTGCCCTGCTTTGCTTTGCTGCGGCTGAAATAAATCAATGAAGATGAAAGAAGGGGGAAAAGGGAGAGAAGTCGTGGGAGTCGTAGAGTCGCGTATACCATAGAAATCACACCACCTCCATCATCATCATCATCATCATCATCATCTCCTTCACCCAAAAACAAGCGCGCGCACCTCAATACTCTCGCGTCCCGGCGCGCCCTCGGGCGTCCGCGGATCCACAAAAGCGGTATGTGGAACCCTGGCACCATTCTTACTATCAAAGCACTGCAGCAACAGACGCTCGTCATCCTGCATCCCGCTCCAATACCACCAGCGCTGATGCTCGCCGTATTTCACGGCGGCCGTCTCGCCCGTGCGGTCGGGGTAGATGTGGTGGACGGGGACGAGGTCGTCGGCGGGCACCGTGGCGCTGTCGGCGACGGCGAGCGGGTGCGCGACGACGGGCCCGTTGAGCGGGCGCCACACGTTGATGATGCGGTAGCGGCCCTGCAGGAGCCTCTCCGCTTCGGATGCGTCGGTGATGTGGTGACGCACGCGCGCGGCGGCGCTCTTGGGCGTCTGGTCGATGTGCGTGCGCGTGACAGGGGTGCGCTTGGAGCCGGGCGTGTTGCGGCGGATGGTGTGGTCGAAGATGAGGATGCGGTGCGAGCCGGGGACTTTGTCGAGCAGGAGGCGCTCGACCTCGGGATAGTACTTCTGCGCGACGCGCGCGTCGTCGTCGAAGTCGGTGCGCGTCATGGCCGACGGGATGGACGAGAGGGCCGCGAAGGCATTGGTGTCGATGTTGAAGTCGCCCTCATGGCCGCGCGCGTCTGAGATGGTTACGTCGTGGTCGGCTGTCTGCAGGTTGTTTTGCGGTTGCCCGGCTGGTGGCTCTTCGACGTAGTTGTATGGCTCGCCGCCGTCGGCTGTGCCGCCGTAGAAGACTAGGTTGGCCGTGACGGGCCCGCGCGGCACTGAGTGCCCATTGTTTTGCGTCGTGGTGTCAATGGTCGACTTGGCCGTTGTTGCGGATTTGGTGCTCGAGGGGAGCTCGTGTGCTGGTGTTGGTTGCGAAGCGGTGGAGACGGCCATGTTTGTATTGGAATGGAAGAACTTGGCTGGAGTCGTAGGTTTCGAGCGTGATAGCAGCCTGGGAGTTGTTTGCAAGATCTTGAAGGCGTTCACTTTGGTAGTGTCGTCGTCGTCGACAGCTGGCAAGGTACAAAGAGTCGGGGTCGTGGAGGTGTAGCTGTAGTCTCGGAGTGGTTAATTTGCAATGAATGAAACGGGAAGGCAGGTCAGCAAGTCGGCATATATATTTTGACTGGGCAGCGGATTGCTAATGCAAAGGAGTAATGAAGCTGAGCAAACTGAGGTCCCCGCACAGTGAAATGGTCGTGTGGCGATGATGCGATGATGCGATGATGCGATGATGCCATTCAGGCGTTTGTAAGCCGCTTTGGCGAATGAGCATGTGTGTGCTTACACATAACCCCGGATTGCGTGCTGCGCGCAGCACTGGTAGATCAGAACTATGGCTTGGCCTGTCTCTGCTAAACTCCGATCTCTGGTCAGGCACAGGGCGTGAGCAGTGTCTGCAGCAGCTGTTGCAAATGATGGATGGTATCATGATGGATGATGCAACTGGGGACGACAGGAGCGAGGTTCGTCCGTCGGACTTCGACCACTTTTCCCTTCTGACCCCACGTCCGTCTTGTCTCCGAACTTGCCGCTGCTGCCGAAAACGACTTCATAACCGCGGATGCTTGACTAATCATGACTTGCAAAACAACCATCCGAGGCTAGGTAAGCTACATGGACAAGACAGGAATCACACGAATGCTTGTCGCCAAAATTGCATGGCCAGCAAGCATTCAAGCAGTTCGCAATCTCACAGCAGCCCGGCATACGAGCGAAGCAGCTCAGCTCATCACGAGCGAAGAGACAAGGTAAAGCCACACAGTAAGATATCAGGCATTCAAGACAGGAAAAAAGCCAAAAACATAATCTCGACCCGTCTTCTCCAGACCCGAGCGCCACCCGGAGACCGGTCCCTTGGCACTCATGTGCTGGAAGGGTGGACTGTCGATAAATGCTAGGAAGCTATGCAGATACAGTGCTATACACACTGTCTACTGGGCAGGAGTAGACCTGTTATACAGAGGAAATGGTAATTGCCTTCCTTACAACTACCTCGACCTACGTAGCTTCTATACCACCAAGAAACTATTCGACGGTAGCCCACACATACTACCGCTATTCCGGTCGTTATCCACCGCCGCCGCTCGCTCCGTCAGAGGTAGCGGAGCCGGGCGGAAGTCCCGGCGTCTGTTTCGCACACAGGTACCTGTTTCCTCACTCTCCTCTCCTCTCCTCTCCTGTCCTCTCCCAACCTCGTAGCCAGCCAGCCAGCCAGCCAGCCAGCAAGCCAGCCAGCAAGCAGTATCGGCAGCTCACACCTCACCAACACAAAACAAGATCGACAATTGGATGCGGCAAAAAAAAAAAAAAGGAAAAGAAAAAAAAAATCAACAAGAACGCCCATTTTTTTAAAAACTCAGCATCTTCAGATTTTTACTCTCCCCACCATTTGCCCGTTCGGTTCTCGCTGCTGGTTGGCCGGCTGGCCGGCCGGCCGGTGCGGTAGGTAGGTAGGTAGGTAGGTAGGTAGGTAGGTAGTTGGGCCAAGCCGCTAAGCAACTGCGGTGCAAAGTCAATCAGGGACACGTGGGTGCGTAACCTTAATTGAGCCCGGGGGCGAGAGAGAAGAAGATGGACAGGAGGACGGACCGACGGCGCTTGATGGGAGCGAGCTGGGGAGTGGCCTTAGAGCAGAGCAGGGCAAAGCAGAGCAGCAGGATGACTGTTCTGTTGGCCGTCTGGATCTGGTGCATGAGAGGGAGAGAGGGAGATAGAGGGAGCGTGAACGGCGAAGTCGTGATGAAGGCAATGTAAACAACGTATTTTTGTCTTCTGACGTGATGTGCATGGGCGTGTGTGCGTGTGTGTGTTTGAGAGTTGGAAAAGGGCCTCAAATTCCCTCTTGTCGTTTTGAGTGTTGCGGCGCGCACTTTTGCCTTCTTTCGCTTGCCTTCCCTGCCATCGCATCACCACCACACTTGCCTTGATCTACCGATTATGTCCATCACCGATCCGATCCGTCCAGCGACAATCACTTCTGTCCTTGTGCCTGACCCACCGCCGCATCCAATCGCCAATCACCACCACCACCACCACCACACCACGCGACTTTGGGCCTGTGCTAAGGCAGGCCACTGCAGGCCAGACCGAGCCAGATCAGGCCCCGCCTGTCCCGTGAATGTTGCAGTACAGAACTGGTGCCGCCTGCCCATGCGACGCGCCAAAGAACCGGACAAGACAGACGGCATTTGGCTCTTGCCGCCGTGGTCGGTGCCGCTCGAGACTCGCACCACCACCCGTCGCACCGCATATTCCGTCTTGTGTTTTCGTTTGTCCCCCTCGTGTGCCGAAGAGTAAAAATACTTGGCTGGGCAGGTTCATGATTCGAGCGTGGAGCATCAGCTGCTTTTGACCAGTCCTTTGAGCAGCTCGCAAGCAGCAAGCTAGCAGCACAGCCCGAGCAGTTGGATTTTCGGCCTCCTCTTGCCCGTTTGAACGGTCCGTTTGACCGTGGGCAAACCACTGCATGAATCGGCTGGTTTACATGAATAAGGTAGTAATTGCCGGGGAGCGAAAAGACTCAATATCTTTGATCGGGGTGCGGCCTCCTCGCCTTCTAACAATCTTCAGTGCCCCCCCCGCGCTCCGACCCAGACCCGGGCTGGATTTTTGTTACTTTCGTGTCCGGCTCAAAATATTTCCTTGTCCGACAACCAGTCCCCTCGGCCTGTCAAGACTCCAAGAAGGTATGCTAGGAGGCTTTAATCATTCATCCCGCCTCTTTGACCTTGATGCCACGACTTTTGTTTGGCCATCAACTTGACCTTCGAATCACAAAGACGCCAACTTCGACTCCCTCTTGTGGCGCGCCATGTTCGTAAGGCTTGTTACCGACACCCTCCAGTACTTCTTGTATCAAATTGGTCGGCATTATCTCCACGTCGGCAGGCAGCTTCTGGGCGAGGCGAAAGTATTTACTGATAGCGGTCCTCACTCTGGGCTTTTCTTGCTTGATCCACCAGTCTGACGCCCAGACCCTCCTATCCAGCATCACCTTTTGTTTCTCGGCATGGACAATGGTAAATGTGGCCCGGGCGCGGCTGAAGCGATCGAGGGTGCTGCTTTCGCCGCTGAGTTGAGATACAAAGATCTTAAGACGCCGCCACATGTCTTCAAATTCCATCAAGTGGTCGACTGCCGCCATGTGGCCAAGCGACGCGCCCAGATCTGCCGAGAGGTTGTGTACTACGTGCATGGCGCGCAAGATGGGATCGAGGATCGGGCCAAGGTACGAGTTCATGAACGTCTTGCCGCCAGTCTTTGTGGGGTAGATGAAAAGTAGCGTCCCCCGGTCAGGAGACAGCTCCACGAGCCTGTCGAGCAGGATGGAACGCGGGCTCGTTGCGGAAAAGAGGCCAGCGAGCTCGGATGAGGTGCTTGGTGGGATAAATCGCTCGACAATAGATACGTCGACGGTCCCGGGCGGTACGGCTGGACGGGGGCTTCTGGCGACTTTGGCGTCGACGCCGTCTTGGTCGTGGAGGGGGACGGCGCTGTCAAAAACTTTCGAAGTAAAGTAGTCCTCACCGCCGACGACGGGGCCTGGCGTTGTCGGTGGCGATATTGGCAGGTCGGCCATGTTGAAGCGACCAGGAACGGCGTGAAAGACGTTGATCCATACCGTCGAAGCTGGTGGAATGGTGTCGTGGATGGCATATATTATTTGCGGAAACGCCTGGCCAGTGGGTGAGGGGCAGGGCAGGGCGTGAGACAGCACCTTTACCGAATTGTCTGACAGGCGGCTGGACACCATGTCGGCCACTGAGGCAGAGTCAGCATTTTGAAGAAGCTACGAGCACCAGTGCAAGCCTTACTAATGGCCTGCAGGCCCCCGTTGAGCCATCCAAAGCCGTTGGTGTCTGGCAAGGATGAGTCGTGGGCGGACGAAGTAGATTGCTGGGCCGGGGCTGAGTGCGCGAATCCAAAACCAGGCGACGACCTCTCCAGATCTGACCTCGCTGGTGAGTCCATTGGGGTGTTGCGGACATGGGAGCTGTTGGCCCAAAACTTGGTACCCGTGTCCGCCGGCGGCGTGGGGAGCTCGACACGGTGATCGCCCAATTTTGGGTCCTTGGACGCAGAGCCAGAGTTTGGCGTGGGCAGAGAGTCTGGAGGCGCTCCGCCAGACGAGGGCGGCGCACGAGCTATCTTGGGGCTCGGGGCATCAGAGAGTCGAGTCGTCGGCAGCGGCGGCGGCGGCGGCGGCGGCGGCGATTGATGTGGCGAGGAGCAGGAGTCCGTGTTGTTGTCGGGGTCTAGCGGGCGGTCAGGATGTGGAGTGGCTATGCCCAGAAGCTGGAACGAAGGCAGGCGCAGGTCATGCCCCGCTTTGAGAAAATGTGGAGATGGGCGAAGGAGAGCAGCAGTAGCAGCGTCTGGACTGGCGGCGATGGAGTCGTGGGTAGAGTCGGGCCGCGGTAGGACTAGAGTCGGCGTGGTGGTGTTGGTAGCTTGTTGGTGGGCGAGGCTGGGAACGGAAGATGGGTCGGGAGCGGGTTCTAGAAGAGACGGCGGAAGCAGGTTGCACGGTGAGGACGGTGAGGTGGAGGAGGAGGAGGAGGAGGAGGAGTGAGCATATGGCCCATGCTTGTCGAGCAGCGGAGGAGCAGGGGAGGCGTAGTGCAGGGCTCGTGGAGATAACAAGGACGTCGGCGACGGCGATGTCTTCTCATCGATGTCATGGGACAGGGACTGGCGCAGATCCAGCGCATCAGGAAAGCCGGCGACGCTCTGCTGATCCATGGGGTGGGGGAAATATATGGGAGACTGGAGCGCTTCGAGCGGTTCAGAGGTGATGCAGCGGGCGCCAATGCAGGCTACTGCGGTGCCGAAGGAGGAAGTGTCCGGGGTGGGCCAAGACGCAGACGCAGGGCGCGATGACAGCAGCCAGACGCGACAAGCAATGAGAGGAGGCCGAGGGAGGGAGGGAGGGAGGGAGGGAGGGAGGGAGGGAGGGAGGGAGCGAGCGAGCGAGAACGAGGTCACGAGCGGTGTGCGACAGACGGGAGGTGAGAAGAGAGAGAGAGAGAGAAAGAGAGGGAGAGAGAGATGGACGGGCGGAGGTGAAGGTGGAGGTGAAGGTGGAGGTGAAGGTGGAGGTGAAGGTGGAGGAGAAAGTGGTGGATGAGAATGGGAGATGGAAACAATGGAGCGTATGTGAGAGGAGAGCGGCCAGAGGCTGGATGGTCAGAAGTTGGGCCGCGGCAGGTTGTGAAAACGAATGGGGACAAATGGACGCGTCTCGACCTTGGGCGACTGGGATGGGCTGGTGGCAGCGGCCGTGTCGCGGCGTGGAGCCCGGCAATTGGCGTCGCTCTCCCGCTCCAAGGAAGTCCCGTCGGCTGAGCTGAGCTGAGCTGAGCAGAGCAGAGCAGAGCAGAGCATACAAGTCACAACGGAATAAGGCCATCCCAGCCTATAACTTACCTTACCTGCCATACACCTCAGCCTCGTCTGCCTGTCTCGGTCCTTTTGCACCATCAAGAGATCCCCCGCCATCCGGATGCCCTGCGCTCCAAGCATAAACATGACGTCGCCATGCTCCTTTCATTGATAGGTTGTTTCCAGTCGTGTTTGTAAAACTTGAACCAAAAAAAAAAAAAAAAAAAAAAAAAAAGCTCCATTTGCTTGCCGTCAACATGTCTCGCATCTCGCATCTCCAGCACAATGCCCAATGAGGAAAACACGCCTCCATCAATCTTGCCTCTTTTTCTTTATGCGAAATGGCCTCAAATATCGTTGCTGTCGTCGTCGCCGCTGTCGTCGTCAACCGCAGCCAGGCATGTGCAAGACGTACCGCTGGACCTGCAATGCCTGCGGCCGCTCGCAAAGCCGCGGTCAGCGCTGCTCCAACAGGCTCGACACCACCGTCAACTGTCCAAACAACACCAGAGTTGACGGCCTTCCGCCCCAAGCTGAGCACAGCGGCATCCGTTGCGCCTACTGCCACACGCCTACCCCAAAGAGCGACCCTCAAATCGTCAACCCAGCTCCTTTTGCGTCCAACACCCAGTGGGAAGCACGCCATGACAACTTGTCGCCATCGCTGTCGTGGAATAGCCAAGGTCACCACCAAGCAGCTTTCACCGACTACCAAAGCCCAACGAGAGTTCCGACCTTGATGCGCTCCCATCGTGCCATGACCACGACGCCAGATCCAGCGGTGCAGCTTCACCACTGCTCCTCCCGGCCAGGCAACGCACATCAAGTCCTACCAACTGGCCAGCACCTGCACTACACGCCAGGGTCCCTGCCGCATCTTGCGCAACACCATCGCCACGGAAACTTCGCCTCTCCAACCTCATCGGCCATGCCCATCGACCCACAACTCTTGCCTCATCAGAATCACTTCCAACATGCCGCAAGGCCTACTTCCCATGCGTCGGCAGCAGCGAAAGCACCAACGCAGCAATATCCCTCCCCTGACCAAGCGCGTCACCCCCACGAGCACGCTTCTCCCACCACCAACAAGGCACCAGTGGCTCCTGGAGGAGGAGAAGCAACCTCAGAATCGGCGCCGCACCTGCGCTCCACTACCGACATGCTGTCTTCCATGACAGCCACACGCACCGCCCTCTTCGCTCATGCCGAAGCACGACGCGTCGCCAACGAAAACGCGCGCAGAGGAAGAGAGGACGGGCAGGGTTCGGCGACGTCAACGGATGCAGAAAAGCAGAGGCCAGATGTCGGCGGTGACGAGGAGGTCGATGCTGCGTGGTATGCCCTGTGGGAGGGTTGTGGCGTGCCGCGTGCTGTGGTTTCTGCTGCTCGGGCGGCTGCGACTACAGAGCGCACTGTAAGAGAGAAGGGAAATGAGAATGGAGAAGGTAATGGAGATCTGGAGGGGGGCGGCGCAGGAAGAAAGTAGTGGTGGGACTGTGATGGCTAGCAAATTCGAAAAAGACATGTTAGATAGAGAGAGGATACCCAACTAAGCTTGAATGGGGTTTCTTCATTGGTATGAGGAAGAGGCCGGAGTGGTTGAAAATCGGAGACCGGAAAAAAACTTGGATAAAAAAAAAGGAATTAAAGGCATCTTAACAATAGCGGACGCAACTTGGAAACCACAGCGAGCGAGCCAAGATCAAAAAGAAACACCCCGCGAGTACAGCCTATCGCTTCCCTTGCCGGGAGTCGAACACCACCTGAGCTGATTTCCAGAAGCGCTCACCCAATAGCTCACACACCCTCGGGTTTTAGTCTTGAAGGTGTCGGTGACAGCGACGTTGAGACTGTGTCCTATTCCGCTGCGCTAACCGGCTATGATGAACATCATCATCGTTACAGTATATATACTGATTATGCCGTGGCGTTGGACTGCTGTGTGCTCAGGCCTCTCTAGATCTGTTGTCGCCGTCTTTGCCGTTGTCGCCCTTGCTCTTTTCTTGTTCCTGTTACAGTGTAAATCTGCCTTCATTACGACCTTGTCGCCCCCCAGACTGTTGCACTTGTCAGCGTCCAAATTCCCTTGAAGTTGAGCTTACCATCGCATCACCACTTTTAGTTTGCCCAACCGCCGCCTTTTTTTCTAGCTCCTCGCAACACAACACTGCATGCTATACCCTTTGTCCCGGAAAAGACCCAGGCGCTGCAAAGAGATGAAGCGCTGTCCCAATTCAGCTGCCCTCTTAATTTGTGACCGCCCAAATGGTCCATTCCGAATATGACCATCTTCGAACATTGCAACAAAAAGCCAGGACGATATCCGTACTTGTATTGGGAGCGGCGAACAATTCCATCTCCCATGATGCCGCTCTAGAGTCGGCTTCGACGCGCTTTGCAGGCAGGTTTGCGTGCAGATTTTTCCAAGCTCTTGAGTGCACCCGAGGTAGACAAGACCCTTTGAGATGCAGGAAAATTGAAAATGTCAACATCTCCTACTGGCAGTAGGAAGATTCGAGTGCAGTGTAGATGGTCGCAGAATGCGCAGCAGATTGCTTCTTCCAATGGCAAGGAAATCGAAACGTCAAAGACCGAAAACTCGGGAAATCGGCATGAGCACTAGAGGGCCCACCACCAGAGCAATGAGATCCTCTCATGGCGACAGCAAAAGCCAGGTACCATGCCTAGAAAGATCAAAATAGCCACTTTGGTCGATGTTGCATGTGCGTTGACGAGTCGACGTCGAAGGAGTGAGGTTGGCAAAGGGCCGCCGCGGCTTCGGCTACAAATTCCCAGGCGGCGCCCAGCCTCGGCTCTGATTGCCCTTGGGCTCGTCCGCAGTCTGCAACACCAAACTAGAACATCGCCGCCGTCTGCGCGCGGTCGACTCTTTTTCTTCCACCAACGTCTTTGTCACTACGCAGTTAGATCAGCTGTCTGCTGAGCAATTTCTGGGCTGGAGGTGCTATATCGGGATATCTGCTACTCGTCGACAGCTTGAAACTTTCGCGATTTTTTTTTTTTTTTTTCTCATCGGCGCGATTTGAAGTCGGCTCTGGAGCATCTCGTGCCTCTGAGGACTTGTGGTGCTCGGGGAGAGCACAAGGTACGTTCAAACATGGAAGACTCTTTCGCATGGCCTGCTTTTTCGCTTTTTCTTTCCTTTTCTTTCCCTCTCAGTCTGCCCGTCTCAAAGCCACGCACGGAACGCAGTCACCTAGTATTCCTTCAATTGGTCTCAAATTGCACCCTTATAATTTCTTTAATTGTTACAGCCCCTCCCATGTCAACGGCACATGCGCTGGTCGAAACACCGGACCAGGCTGCTTTCATTTACCGTGCCATAAATATGCGTATTCTAACACTCTTCGCAGACCACCTTAGTACCAATCAACGCCGCAAAACAAGCACACTCTCACAGCCTAAACCCCAAGTGCTCGCCCAACCATGAAGGTCCTCGAAAAGTCATCCTCAGTCCTCAGCAACTGGGAAGTCCTCAACATCGTGCGCGAGCAAAAAGCCGAGTACGAAGGCACCGACGGCACCGGACGGGCTCGCCCCATGCCGTCCAACCTAAGTCGCATCCTGACTGACGTACGTACGCACCTCTCCATCTTCCCTTTCCCTTCCCAGCCCTCCAGACCCGTCGACGATCCAACACACTCACTCACACCACACGCGCGCGCAGGTCGAATCACACCTCACAGCAGCAAGCTCACCACTATCCGATCCACGCGGCCGCTACAGCAGCGCCGCGTACCGGGCGCTCTTCACGCGCGCGCAAGCCGCCGGCTTCGCCATCGAGAAGGCGGAGCTGCTCATGCTGCTCAATCTGCGGCCCAAGTCGCTGGCCGAGCTCGACACCATCATGGAGGAGCTGGATAGCCGCTACGACGAGGCGAAGCAGGAGGAGCTGCTGGCTATTGTGAGGGAGTGCTTGGGGCCTGTTGGTGATGATGATGCTATGGCTGTTGATGGGGTGGACGGGGAGGACCCGACGGATGCGAGGCATGATCGTCATCGCTTTGGTGGTGCGCAGCTTGATTTGGAGGGGAGGAAGGTGCAGGCGTAGGATGGAGTGTGAGGTGTGAGGTGGAGTGCGCGTAGAGATTCATGGATGCTTGTCGAGGTGACATCCTGTAGGCCCTTTGGTGGCATTTCACCACCGAAATTGATTCTTCTTCGGGCTTCATGGTATCCATCTAAACACTCGAGGGACATGCTCACAACCAACTATTTTGGGTTGGGCCAGTGACGTTGAGTAATCTCTACCAGAGCCTTTGATTCCTAGAGCTTTCCATCATAACTTCGTGCACTGCCCCTGACTTTGGCGCTGTTGTCCTGGATATCATATGTAGTTC
The DNA here is from genome assembly GCF_038021145.1 of Phyllosticta citriasiana. Taxonomy (NCBI): domain Eukaryota; kingdom Fungi; phylum Ascomycota; class Dothideomycetes; order Botryosphaeriales; family Phyllostictaceae; genus Phyllosticta; species Phyllosticta citriasiana. The sequence goes on along the minus strand of NW_027117281.1, from coordinate 644,362 downwards.
AAGAACTTGCTTTGAGAATGGTCACAATGTTAATCTTGACAGCCACTCATCCAGCCGCAGCTACTTCCTTATGCTGCGAATCCCGCGAGTCTCTTCGCCCTGCACCAACGCCGCTTGCGAGCAACTCTAACCGGCTCGCCTGCACCCGATGCTTCTTCATGACCTCGACCCATTCCTCGTCGCCCTGCTCGCCCTCGTCGCTGTCGTCTCCTGCAAGCTCATCCCGCAGAAGCGCAAGCAACATGCCAAAATCGCCGCCTAGTCGCCCCAGACTGCCGGCGCAGTACAGGACCTGCGTCAGCAAGGAATCTCGCGAGGATTTGTCCTGCACGTTGAGGAGATATTTGCGCAAAGTCTCACTGAGAAGCTCCACGAGATGGTGCGGAAAAGTGGCGAGGGCGGAAGGAAGCGGCTGGAGCTGGTCGTCTCCAACAGCAGGCTGGCCTGCGCTGCTCTCGTCTCCCGACGCACCGGGCGCGGGTAATGCGGAGGGAAAGATGCTCTTGTACATCGAGATGATGGCGAAGCTCTGCTCGCGGAAAATCTCGAGGTATCTCTTCAGGTAGCGCTCCGTTTGCTGGCCTCCAGCCCAAGCGTCCTTGCCCATCTCGCCATTGACCCTCCGCGTCGTCTCCTGATCAGCCAGCTCCCTCAGCGGGTCGAGTGCCTCGAGCATGGTGAGCAGGTTTGCAAGCCGGCAGACGAGAAAGAGTGCGCCGAGTGCCCCCTCATTGGTGCCAATGCTCTTGGTCTTCGCCGACGCGCTCCACGCCTGGTCAAGCTCCGGGGCGACGCGCCGAAGCCAGCCAATTGTGCGCATTGCCCCCGCGAGCTTGATACCCTGTCCTTGAAGGCTAGCAACGAGGTTTGTGGCCATGCCCTTCATTTCTTGCTCCGCTTGCGCCGCAATCTCCCTAACCAGTCCGACATTGGGGTACAGCGTGTGTAGGCGCTTGATGTGGGCGTGAAGATCCAGTGCAGATGTGTAGTTGGCGCTGCTGAGGCCACTTGTCCCTGCAGTCCCTGTCCCTTGTGTGCCGCCGCCGGCAGACGATATCGCAGACGAGAGTAATGTGGGTAGCTCTAGTATGTCGGCGACGCGGTCTACGTTGCGAGCTAACAGCATAGTTTTTCGCCGTCGGTCGAGTATTTCATTTTCACTATTTCGCCCGTACGTCTTCTCAAATTCTTCGCTGGAGCTTTCGAGCGAGGGGAGCGCATCTTGGAGCTCAGCGGTGTGGGTTGCAAGTTGCGGGAGGGTGGTGGAGAGAGTATTCAACCGCGTCGAGGATGATATTATGGACTTATGGGAGCGTTTGGAGAGGGCTTGCAGGTTGCGGACGACGGCTGCAGAGCTTTGGGAGAGGGATTGCGGTTCGGAGGAGCTCAATGAGGAGAGGGACAGCGTTGAGAGACGGCCCAGGTAAGTGGTGGTAGTCGGGTCATTAGCGGAAGGTATGGGTCTGGCGGAGGCATCGTTGGCGTCGAAATAGGGGGCCAAGAGGTCGTAGAGCGGGTCGGCCATGGTGTTTAGTCAATGGAGTCAGCAAGATGCGTTAGTGGTTGATGTGGAAGGCGGAGGTGCGACCCAGACTTCGGCGCCACATGTGACGGGACTGGCCTGGACGGGAATTCAACCAAGTCTCGTCATAGTTTTTTGCGGCTGGACCCTCTTCCCTGAACCAACCCTCTCCCTCTGGCCTCGAACATAATTCCCAAGACTTATCCTTACGCCTTGTCCCCACGCACCACCTGCTTTGTCCTACCTGATCTCCGTTGCGACAATCTGCAGGTTGCGCCGCGACGGATAACCCCACCATTCGGCTTTGTGAGTCGACGCTGCGTCTGCCGTTCGTCTCTGAGCCTGCTCACGCAACCATGCCTGGCCCGATGGTGAGTAAACTGCGCAGACTTTTCGTGGTCGCAATCACTGAAGCATCCAGATTTTTGTCGAAGACACCGTCTGTCTCAAGAGCACGCCGTGGTTGATTGGTGTAGTAGATGTAAGAGCTCAACCAGGATCTTTCAAAGTAGAACGCTGACCGTGGATAGAGGACAAACCACGACGTACGTAACGACCTGCCGTCGCATCACCGACCCTGTCTTTCCATTTGCTCGTTGATTCCTCAATCTCCAAAGCACCAGTTGACATGAGTTCTTCAAGGTGGACACACACGAAATAGACCCTCAGCGCGACTACCCTGTGAAGATCAGGAAGCATGAAGACATTCCACAGACCACGTTCAAGACTTTTATGAAAAATGGAATCGTATGTCCTTCGAGACTCCGCTTGTGGTCCCCGTCGTGCTAACCTGCGCGTAGCCACCACGCGGGACTGTTTTGGTAGCATGGCAAACCGACTCCTCCACCGAACTCATATCCGAAGCACTTGTCAACATTGTAGACCGGTCGATTTTTGTTGGCGACGTCGTCAAGCGCGATGCTAATAGCCCTATGAGCGGCACCGTCATCGGAACCAGGCTCTCCGTCACCATCGCGCCCATCCGCATGTGGCCGGAAGTCGACAGCATTCGTTCACACAGCTCCTACGAGAGCCTTATTGGCGACGATACCCATGCAATACTTCCCTCTCTCGTCCCGGCAGAAGAAGTTGAAGCCTTGCGCCAATATCCAGCGGGAGCGCTTATAATCTACAACAATTGGATCGGGAGGATAGACGATGCCTACGACGAGGTCACTCTCCGCTTGAGCAACGGAACCGTGGTTGTGGTAGAGAACTCTGACGAGCTGGACCCCGTGGACCCTCGATTGGAGCGGCATGAAGTGGGTGACTATGTCGGCGCGAAGAAGGGCAACTTGCGCCGAGGACGATGGATATTTGGAGCCTTCAACCCCAACGTGGAACCTGGTGGAGTGGTGATTGCGGTGCGCACAGTGTCCATTACTGTTCAGTGGCTGACTCGGCGCTTGGGCGGTCCTACGGTGCCGGGCCAGCTCCCTTCGGAACCTCCTTTCGAGTTGCGCGTCGACGAGCTTGAAAGTGGACGGGTCAAGGTCTACGACAATATGCGGAAGCCCCCTGCGAATGCGCGGATCATGTCATCCTCCCTGTCGGTGACTGCTCCGGATTTAACAGCCGGCCAACGGGTGCGATTCAAAGACCTCGCTGGAGCATGTGTCAAGTACGCTCCTCTTGTCAAGAGACGGCCAAGGACCGAGACTTTGGGGTACGACACGAATGTTTTCACTGTCCAAAATACGCACACCATTGCCATTGTACAATGGCAAGATCTCTCTGTCAGCGAGGACAGGTCAATCAATCTCATTCCGGATCCCGTCGATGACGACGATCAAGTTTGGCCCGGGGAAGTCGTGATTACAAACGACAAGAAGGAGCAGGACCCTACCAATCAAACTTCCGAGGACTGGTACTCAGAGCCTGCCAGAATAGGTGTTGTACAGACTGTGGATGGGACTGAACGGATGGCAACCGTAAAATGGTTTCCAAACGCGTCTATCAAATTCGTCGGCAACGACCTGCTGCCTGATTCACACACAGGTGTTGCATCTGGTCCTGGAGAAAAGGTCAGCCTCTATGATATCAGCTCGCCGTCTGCACTCAGCCGAAGGAGAGGCGACTTTGTTACCATTCACGACAGCCCTAGTGGAGTCGCATCACCGGACAACGTGGATTGGTTTGGAGAAGTCGTCGATCTAAGATTGGATGGCTGTGTGGTAGTACGACTAAGTGCTGCCGATCCTGTTCGCGACGTCGTTGTAACTCCTGATCGTTGCATGTTGGCCTATGGTGGCGACATGGACGACGCTCTGGCCGCCGCACATGATCATATGCTCGACGGCGACTCTGAGGACGACTTTGTCGAAGGCGGCAACGGAAGCATGTCCGAGGATCAGGAATTCTTTGAGATGTGGTACGAGTACCCAGATCAAAACGGAAGGCGCGTGCTGGCCGAGGAAGAGAATGAGGACGACGAATGGGCCACGGACGATGGAGATGACCTCTCTTCAGTAGATGGCATGGACATGTCGACGGGTGGTGCCGGGGAAGGTGATGTTGACACATCAAAGACTACTCCGGAAGCCCAGCCTCATCTTCTGATGAATTCGGACAAGGAGGGGTCAGGCAAAGTGCAGGTAAAGCCAGAAACGAACTCGGCGACCCATGTCCCAGAACCTTTCTCTTTCTCATCACAGCCAAACGCGCCGCCAGCTTTCGACATTCTCGAATCTGACCCGCCCAAGGACCACAAATATCTGATCGACCAAGGCCGACTACTCCAGCACCAGATGCGACGGATCCAGAAAGAGCACAAGATTCTGCGCAGCTCTCTGCCTCCTGGAATATTCGTGCGCACTTGGGAATCGCGCCTCGACCTCCTCCGCGTACTCATTGTTGGACCCATTGACACGCCCTATGAGTATGCTCCCTTCCTTATCGACCTGCATCTCCGCTCCGGCTTTCCCATGTGTCCGCCTCAAGCATATTTCCACAGCTGGACGAATGGCACTGGCCCAGTGAACCCGAACCTGTACGAGGACGGCAAGATTTGCCTCAGCTTGCTTGGCACGTGGCATGCAGATGAGCGGAATGAGAATTGGAGCCCCTCTAAGAGCACTATACTTCAGATTCTAGTCTCGTTGATGGGGCTTGTACTGGTGAAGGAGCCCTATTACAGTGAGTCTAAATGGCGAAGTACCCATGCTATAGCTAACACATGCACAGACGAGGCCGGTTATGAAGTCCGCCAGGGCACTGAGGAAACGGCACTGTCATCTGCATTCTACTCTGAAAAGGCATACTTTCGTGCGCGTGGATTCGTCATGCATGGCCTCAAGGTTTTCCCGGAAGCATTCGAAAATGAGATGAAGTGGCTTTACCACCAAGAGGACGGGCCCAAGCTGTTGGAGAAGGCGATTGACGCAGCAAAGGACATTGTTGCAAGGAGCGAAGGTGGCAACGATGGCGAGAGAAGGGATGGGCTCAGGAAGATAAGCGGTGGAGCGGTCATTGCGCTGAAACGGCAACTAGACGGCATGGAGAAGCTGAGGATCAAGACTGGAGAGCAGTAGGACGAGATTGGGGCATTGCTGGCGTCATGGTGGCATTGTAGCATGGGTTGAACGGCCTGGGGTCAGGTATTGTTTGGACGGCGCCAGGTTATTCTCAGCGTGTATCTTTTGATTACGGGGTCCACAATTGCCATGGTTTTGTCTTTTCCCCAAGGCGTAGGTGACATGCCTGGCAGTCAGGTCAGGTCAGGTCAGGTCAGCGGGAGTGGGAGTGGGAGTGGGAGTGGAAGTGCGGGAGACTGACTATTATTCCATTGCTCCCAGAACACGGGACGCTTGGACCGCGTTCGCCTAAGGGTACCTTGTCCCTCCTGCAGCCAGCCCAGCCCAGCCCAGCCCAGCCAGTGCAGCCAGTGCAGCCAGTGCAGCCCATACCTCTCACACGCCGCTCCGGCGACTTCTTCTTCGTCTTCTTCTTCTTCTTCTTCCTCGTCTTCTTTCACTTCGACAACTCCTTTCCGCTGCCCCTTCGCCCCTGCCTGCTTGCTGTCCGTTCTGTAGTATAGAGATACCCCGCGTTTTATTTCCATTGGCGTCTTCCATTCCCCTACTTCGGCTCTCACTGCTCCCCCCGGTCGTCACCTCCAACCCGCTCACTCACTTTCGCCCGCTGATCTGCATCTCGACGTCCGCCCTCAGTAATCGCCGACCAAATACTTACGCCGCCTGTACACGCGCATACACTCCTCCAACGCTGCCTGTCGACGCCCTGTGCCTGGCTCGTTGGACCCTGATTCCGCTCACTGGCCGCCATGGCCTCGCCTCAGGTGTCGGCGGAGGGTCAGGTAGCGCCAAACCCTCCAAAGACTGGTAGCTACACAATCAAACTGAGCGACCGCATCGCCAACCCCCGTGCGTCGCAGGCCAGATTCAAGACTGTCAAATGTCTGCTTTCACTACCCACCACACATTTGCTGTCCATTTTCTGACATGCGCCGCAGACAACCACAAGCCCCGACAAACAGTACCTCGTCGAACAGCCCGTATCAAACCCACCTCCAACACTCCGGGTGGCAAGGACTATACATTGGCAATCGAAGATAGGGACGAGCAGGGTAATTGCTCCAAATACCAGTACGAGGGCAAAAGAAAGGAATTGAAAAAGACCTATGTGCTATTACTCGACCCCAACTCCAACAGCTGCACTTTGGAACGTCTGGACGATGCCTACGCTTTCAACCTTACGTCGACCCCGCTTGAAGCCGACAGCAACAAGCTCAAGGAAAAGTACCCGCACATTAGACTTCGGGAGGAGCGCGAGGATGCGACGGAGGAATCTTTCGAAGACGACGGCCTATTCGACGACGTGTCTGAGACCCAAAGCATAGCAGGAAGCAGCGCAGGCGCAAGTGATTTCGAGGAACCGGAAGAAAACAACCCATACGATTTCCGACGTTTTCTGGATCAGGTCCAACAGGTCGACACGAACGGTTTTGCAAGTCCGAACAGCCAGGCTGGGACGCCGCTCCGTATTCCTTCTAGTAGCACTGCTCGCACGACACCCCTGCTAAATGCCCAGCAACCAAAGCAATCCAAGCCTTTGCCAGAGGCTACTGCGCCGAAGGCAGAGAAGCCTGTTGCTGCGAATAAAAGTAAGCCCGGAAGCAAGAAGCCGACTACCTCACCAAAGAAAGCCAAGCCCAAGGACACTCCCTCCATCCGCCTCGAGCGCGTGGCCTCGATCGCCGCGACAGCACCTGCTGTTGCTCCATCCACGACAGACTCTTCGCGCACATCCCACTCTCCTGCACCGTCAGACGAGGAGTCAGATGACGAAGGCGGTCTCCAAATAGATTTTGGCGACGGTGGGCCCCCAAAACGCGGCCGCGCGCGCCCAAGTGCATTCGCCTTCGAAAATGTCGGCGACGGTCCCATATCCCTGCGCAGCGCTGCCGACAGCGCAAGCCCGAGCAGCCGCCTTCAAACGCCCAGCTTCCGCGGCAGCAAGGAGGTGCCAGACGTCATCGACTTTGGCGGCAGCGGCGGCAACGACGACAACCAAGACGAAGAGGACGACGACGCCGCGCAAATGGACGAGGCAGCGGTTGCAGCCAACGACAATTACGCGTCGGACCAGGACGAAGACCAAGACCGCGACGCGTCGGGCGACGAGGACGCAGATGCCGACGCCGACGGTAGCATCGACGGCGACGTCGAGCCTATGAATCTCGGCAGTCCCGCCCAGCAACCGACGGCTCCCCTTCCAGACAGCAGCAGCGTGCCGCTCGCGTCGTCCGAATTGGAAGAGGCAGACGAGGGCGCCGCTGCCGTTGCCGCTCCTGATGAGGACGGCGACTTTGTCGACGAGTTTGAGGCTGAGATGGAGCAGGCGCTGGCGAGCGCGGCGGAGCAGGAGGAGAGCGAGGAGAGTGAGGAAGAGTAGATGTTGGAGAGAGCGTATGTGATGGATTGGATGGAGCGAGCCGTTGTCTGGCTTGAATCTTTACAATTTGGGGAACTGGGAGAGAAGAGGTCAAGGCGTTTTGGGTTGCTTGTTTTTGCTCTCTTTCTAAATTGCATGGATGGCGGCGGGTTGGTTGATGCATGCTTTGGCTGGAGCGCACGAGTTTGGGAAGGGATATGAATCTGGATCTGGATCTGGATTGGATTGGTTTAGTCTGTTGCTGTTGGGAAAGGTAGAGGTCAGTTAGGGGGGAAGATTTTGGCGATGAAGGTGCTGGATATCACCCTTTTGATAGCATGGAGCTCCTTCGATGCATGCATGAACCATGGCCAGCAGACAGGGAAATCGATTTCTAGTTCATCATCAATTGCGAAAAGATGTCACAACACACACATACACGTGCACAGCAAACGAATCAGCACTGGCAATGAGACAGACGGTCAGAATGTAGGCTTTTGAATAGCATTCATTCATTCATTGCAGAAATGGGAGACGGTCAAGTAACATCCCAAGTCGCCAGCACAGGGCTTTCCCCCAACCTCCGCTCGCTCAATAAAAGTGAGCAAAGGTTGGATATCTTTCCCTCATAAGCGCCAGACGAGGTTGTTCCTGCAACGAAAGAAAGAAAATTTGTGGATGGAGAAAACAGACGTTGCTGCTGTCATGTACCGTAGCCAGAGTTTTTTTCAAAATTTCGCGATTGAGGGGGAATGGAGTGCGTGCTGCTGCTGCTGCTGCCTGTGGGGTGCGTTGTGTTGTTCAACTCAGAGAATCTTGATATTTTTTGTGCGATACCCGTACACGATCCCACCGATTTAGAAAATTTGCGCCAGAGCCACTTTTTCTCGATCTCGTCGTGCCCCCTCCTGGTATCAAAAAGCTTTTGATGATTGGGATTTTGAATTGAGGGCAGGCTGCCGCAGTTTACCACTGGCCCTCGGTGGCAGCGGGAGCGTCAGCGGACCATCCAGCGTTGCCGGTCTCGGCGGGAGCAGAGCTGGCGGCCCAGTCGGCACCGTCCTGGTCCCAGGAAGCGCCGGCGGCAGCGCCAGCGGTGGCCGAGGCGGCGGCGAAGGCAGACGCGTTGGCGCCGGAGACCTCCCACTCGTTGGTGAAGCCGGCCTCGACGGGGGCGGCGCCAACCTCGTCGGCACCGGGGACCTTGGCCTCCTCGACGCCGGCCGAGTCCTTGTTCTCCTCGGCCTCGGGGTCGCGGTAGAAGTACAGGTCGGGCATGACGTCCCACTCAGTCTCGCGCGAGGCGAGGGTGCCGCGGAGGCGCAGGACCTCGCGGGCCAGGAGCCACCAGACGAGACCAATGGCGTGGCGACCCTTGTTGTTGGTGGGGATGGCAGCGTCGACGTACTCGGTGGGCGAGTCGGTGTCGCAGAGGGCGATGACGGGGATGTTGACGTACGAAGCCTCCTTGATGGCCTGGGCGTCGGTGCGGGGGTCGGTGACGATGATCAGGCGGGGCTCCTTGAACGAGCGGGTGATGTAGTTGGTGAAGCTACCGGGGGTGAAGCGGCCGGCAATGGCCGTGGCACCGGTGTGGGCAGCGAACTTGAGGACGGCACGCTGGCCGTAGGGACGGGCAGAGATGACGCAAATGTCGGCCGGGTTGTCAATGGCGACGATGATGCGGGCAGCGAGGACAATCTTCTCCCTACGAACGTTGTTAGACTGGGAGATTTTGAAAATGCGCATCTGCTCCCGCTGCTGCCGCCAAGTTCGATATTGCGCGAATCGTCGCGTTCAAAATGACCTGCAAGCGCGTCTTTTGGCGCGTATTCAATCTCAGAGGCTTACCAGGTCTTGGAGATGTTGACAACGTTGATGCCGTCAGGGCGAGTCTTCCACAGGTAGGGCTCCATGTGGACCTGGAGGTTCTTGGAACCAAGGTGGCACTGCGCGGCCAGGAGCATCTCAATGTCCTGGGAGGTGGGCGCGAAGGCCGCGGGAAGGTTGTTGGGAGCCATCCTGAGAGACTTGAGTGGTGGGGAGGAACGGCGCTGGTGGTCGTGAAGTTGAACTGCGGTCGCTGGCGGTCGAAGGAAAGTCGTGATGCAGAATTGTGGTGGTGGGAGTAGATTCGGTTCGCTTAGCGGGCCGTATTCGGCAAATTGTCTGAGCGGTCGATCGGTTTTGCCGCATCGCCGAAAAGTCGCGGTGCTTGAGGGTCGAGCCGCGACTGGAACATCTCGAGCGCTTGGTGCAGTCTCCAGCGCGCCCCTCCAACAATGCCTCCCCGAATACTGCTGCCTTTGCGGCTTAACCCGGTCAATGGTAGATTCCAACTCTTCGCTCCCATGCTGTACCACATTGACAATGGCTTGCAGCGTCCTCCGCAACACCGTCCATCGCCTCCGCTGTTCGCAGCTTTTCTAGCACCACACCACTATGCAAGAAGAAGCAGAGCTTGGCCGCAAGATACCGGGACCCGTTCGTCAGAGCGCAGGTGCTGGCCGCCAAGGCAGCAAACATATCACGGCAAAAGGAATTGCAAGAAGCACGCCAAAAGTCCGTTGGCGATCCCGTGCGCGGCGTCGAAACTCCATTCGTGAGGTCCTTCGACACTGCGCTGCCTGAGCAGCAGACAGTCACCGACTCGATGCTGTCGCGCGAAACGACCGCAAAGGACCCTAGCCAACCTCCTCCAGGCCCCAAGGCAACGCAGGAACCGTATCTCAACCACTTCCTGTCCGTGCAAGAAGTCATGGATTCGTTCAACACTTCGGCCAAACTCGCCGAGCCTTCGGAGCAGCTCAGGGCCAAGGCAGAGGCGCAGAGCGCCGCAGACACCGCGCAAGCGCTGAACGGAAAAGGTGACGCGGACTTGGCTGGCTTGGTGGAAACGCGAGAGGAGACGGAGCGCAGAAAGAAGAATGCCGAGCTCGCCATCCAGCGCATCGTCAGCCTGCGCAACGGCAGCTCTAGAGACAGGACCGTCGCAAACGTGAGGCGGTGCGTCGAGACGTTTGGCCGGCACTACACAGACCTCGTGCTCTCGCCCAAACCGGCATCATCCCACGCCGCCAACCACAGGGTGACGGTCCCCGTCGTCAGCGATGCCGCTTGGGAGTCGGACAGTGAATCTCAGCCCCTGAACCCAGAGTGGAACAAGCGCGCCGGACCGGACACGGGCAGCAGCGAGGTGCAAATCGCCATCCTGACGGCCAAGATCCGGACCCTCGTTAAGCACATGGAGGGCAACGGGCACAAGGACAAGATGAACAAGCGGAATCTGCGGCTGCTGGTGCACAAGAGGCAAAAACACCTCAAGTACCTGCGGAAGAAGGAGCGCGGTGGCCCGAGGTGGCAGTACGTCGTTGAGAAGCTGGGCGTCATTGACAGCATGTGGAACGGCGAGATATCCTTGTAGAGTGACGGACTCAAGCTGTAAAATTACGAAACGATATGTGGTGAAGAGTGAAGGTGTTGCGTCAAGCGTGGGTTATTTTCGCTGGGTGAGACCGTCAAAAAAAAAAAAAAAAAAAAAAAAAAAAAAAGGACGTTCAGAGATACTTGTGGTGGCTTACCATGGCTGAAAAGGCAAATGGGGAAAAGAGCAGCCCCTACAACGATTGCAACATGTAGAGCTGGGACCTGGCCAACGTGCGCTGCTAATGGACTGACCCTCTCCTCTACTACCATAGCCAGACTCTGGTCTGTCCACACACCTTGAACATCAGCATGAAGTAGGAACACAAGCTTTCAGTGAATGGTCGCTCGCAGTAACTCAGATGTAGCCCTAGCTTACATGCGTCACAAAATCTTTCAGGGATCATCAACGGCACAGTTCAAGAAATCAATCTTCAATATCAAGGGGATTTGATCCACTGACTATTGGAGCTGGATGATAAAGAAACAAAAAAAAAAAAAAAAAAAAAGGAAAGACCAAAGCAGCGACACCATCACCTAGACCCATTTCCCGTTCATCCCATCCGCGTAATTGACCAGTGACACCTCAATGACCCGTAAAACCAACGCCGTTTCCAGACCATGTTGGCCCTGCCTCGTTCCTCATCGGTAAAGAAGATTCTCGTGTTCGTCTCCTTGCTCAAGCAAATTTGAGCATGAGAGTTTGGCGACAGCTGCAGTATGCCCGGCAGACGTCCACGTATGATATCTGTTTGTGCGTGCTGTATTGGTGGGTAGTCGTGTGTGGGATTTGTGGATTTGAAAAAGAGACAGTTTGCTCATGCCAAGGTGGTCAGAATGACATTCAGAACGACACAAAGAAGAAATCTGCAGAAATCGGTTGGTCTCATGGCGCAAGACTATTGGGCAGCTTGGCCAGGCCAACGAGCATAGCTAGACCACCTGCAGCAAAGATGGTGCTGTCACGGGCAAAGCTCCGTAAGAACTGAGCGGTCGTCCGCTTCCGCGGGCTCTCGGCTGGCGACGTCGATACTTTCTTGTCGTCGCTGGTCTCGGTTTCCATGGGGGTGCCGATGACGTCAAGTTCAGCCTGCTCGACAGTCCTCTTCTGCGGGCGGAGGCCTGTCGATCTAAGGCCTGTCGAATCCTGCGCTTTCATGACCTCGGCACGAGCGTCGGCGATCAGATTGTCAACCTTTTGATGGACCTCGACAAAGTCTTCTTGATTCGGGTTTGGGGCAGAGACAGAGCTGTCGACGGCCAAAACCGCATCAGAAGCATGGTGCTTGTCGCAGGGCGCTTCGGAAAGAGATTGGTCTCCAACTTCAGAATGATGGTCGGCGTCGTAGTCCTCAACAAACTCTTCAATTTCCAAGGTGGTGTCCATGACACAAGGTTGGTCAACAAGGTCGGAAATCGAGTTTTGAAAGCGCTTGACAACCTCGGGGACCTTATCCGGATGTTCAGTAATCTTGTCGGGTCCACCAGGAGGGGTCATTGAACGAGGCAACGGTCCGTAGTAGGCACTGTTGCCGGAATCCGAATCCGAGTCAACGGCTTCTTCAACCTCACTCTCCTCTGGATAGTCCATCTCTTCTTCCGGCTCCCCTTCGGACAATGATGAATCATCTTCGAAATGGATTCCACCAAAGAGACTGGATCGTTCTTCGCCATCGCCGTCGTCTTTGACGTTCGTCCAATGTTCGGCGAGCACCATGCGGCAGTCGTCATCCTCGTCGTCCGTGTACGTGCTGGCGTCGTCGGTATAACCGCGTTTGAGGTCACTGTAGTCCACGGCCGGCTGGTGCTCCGATGGACTAGGGGTGTTGAGAGAGTGCCATGTCCGATATTCAACACGATACATGGCCGGCCTGTAGGTTTCTGAGCCGCAGTTTTGTCAGTACAGTTGGTATTTTAGAGGTTGCGCTGCCGATGAAGTTGAAAGTTTGAGATTGGCTTTGTGGCGACCGGTGTTGGGATTGAGAGGAGGGGTGGAAGCCTACCTGAGCCGCGAACTACGTTCACCCCAAACTGGAGGTGGGCACCAGACTTGATGGCCACCTCCTCACCTCGGGGAACCTCAACCCCGTCGACCTTGGTTCCATGCATGGATTTCAGATCCTTGAGATAAACATGCTGGGAAAAGCAACGTCAGCATTGTCTGGCACCAAGGGGGCTTGAGTATCAAGGTGAGACGTACGTCGCCGGCACTGTCGGTCCTAAGGGATGCATGCTCCTTCGAAATCACCTTGTTTTCAATTTTTGTGTTGTCATTAGATGCGGCAACACCGCGGTTCGAAGAAGCACGGCCGATTGTAAGGGGATCGTCGACGGACAAGCGGACAGTGCGTTCGCGGATGGTGTCGCCGTCATTCAGGGCGATCAGCTTGACCTGCAAGGCTAGGTAGAGTCAGTTTGGGTATGTAATCAGATTTCCAGAACGGCGCGAAGACGTACTGGAGGTCCTTGACAGATTCATGATCGTAGCGTGTTGAGCAAAGGGTTGGTAGAGAGAGCGATTACGTCGAGCTTGTTGCACAGCTTGTCCGCAACAGGCAAGTTGAAAGGCTCGGGGATAGCGAGGATCAAGAGGACAAAGCGGCGGCAGAAGGGATCAAGATATGGAAAACCTCTCCCGGACCAGATCGAGTCGAGGAGAGCGAGAGCAAGCGAGGGAAGTGGAGAAGCAGGAGAGGATAAGAGTACGTCAGGCAGGTAGAGAAGGTAGCGGTAGCGGAGTGGTGACTAGTGGAGTGGAAGCGCGGGGGAGCACTGACCTCAGCACCTCAGGACCGCAGGACCGCAGCTGCCTGATAAGCGATTACGCCCGGCCCATCTCCGGCATTATGCCCCTCCGAGACCATGAATTTCTGGTCCTGACTCTGCACCTCTACCGCGCCCAAGAAGATACCCTCGCCCGCCACGCCCCCCACCGCCCTTGTCGACCGCTATCCTCGTCGCTCGCTCATGCCTGCTCCTCGGTAGCAAGAGCCTCTCAACATGACTTCGCAAGGGGAGGTCAAGGAGCAGGTCGTTGACCGCGTGCCCAAGCGCATCACCGAGCTCCAGTTCGGCATTCTGTGAGCCCACACCCACCGCCAACCAAAATACCCTCTGACCACGCGCCAGCTCCAATCAAGACATTGTAAACCAAGCCGTCATTGAAATCTCCGATCGCCACATTTACGACGCCGGAAGCCAAGGCCCCACTCGCAATGTCACTAAACATGGGCCTCTCGACGGTCGCCTGGGTATTTCTGCAAAGTCCGCCATTTGCGAAACTTGTGGCGAGGATCTCAAGTCTTGCAATGGTCACTTTGGTCACATCAAACTCGCCCTGCCCGCCTTTCACATTGGCTACCTCAAAATGATCATCGAGGTCCTGCACAGCATATGCAAGGCACGCGCATCCGCTTGGTGGGTTTTACAACACTACTGACATCAAAGCAGGAATGTTCGAACATCCTCCTCGACGAGCCAGCGCGGCAAAGATACCTCAAAAGTCTACGAAGACCCGACATTGACGGTCTCCAGCGGACAACCATATGCAAGAAGATTTCCGCAGAGTGTAAGAAGGTGAAAAAATGCCCCTACTGTGGTGCAGTCAACGGACCAGTCAGAAAGGCTCCTGGCCATCCGCTCAAGATTGTGCATTTCAAATTCGATGCATACAACAAGTCAAATGCCAAGAAGAAGGAAATGCCACGCGGAAAACCAGAGTTCGACAAGTCATTTGAGGTGGCCAAGCAAGGAAACGCTGAGCTGGAGAAGCACATGCGCAAGGCCGTGGATGACATGAATCCGCTCCGAGTCTTGAACCTGTTCAAGCGCGTCAAAACCACAGATTGTCCACTTCTCGGAATGTCAAAAGGAAGGCCGGAGATGTTTATCTGGCAATACGTTCCCGCGCCCCCTGTCACCATTCGGCCCTCCGTCGCGCAAGAGGCTGCAACAACAGAGGACGACATTACGAATAAGCTCGGAGACATCATCCAAATCAGCTCTCTGATCCGTGCGGGCCTGGAAAAGGGTCAACCAGTCCAGACTATCATGGAGCAGTGGGATTTTCTTCAACTCCAAATAGCCATGTATGTCAACAGCGACTTGCCTGGCATCCAACAACAAGGCGTAGGAAAGCACATCAGAGGCTTCTGCCAACGATTGAAGGGCAAACAGGGTCGCTTTCGAGGAAACTTGTCTGGAAAACGTGTGGACTTTTCGGGCCGCACTGTGATTGGCCCTGATCCGAACTTGTCCATCGAAGAAGTTGCGGTTCCGGAAAGGGTGGCCAAGAACATGACCTATCCGGAGCGAGTCTCCCGATACAACATTGAAAAACTTCGAGGTTGCATCAGGAGAGGCAAATTCAAACATCCCGGCGCCAATTTCGTCATCAAACAGGACGGCCGCAAGTTGGTGTTGGAGGTCTTGCAAAAGCTAGGAAGACTGGGCCAATCAGCGGATCAGTTGGAGATTGGCGACATTGTCGAAAGACATCTTGAGGACGGCGACGTTGTGTTGTTCAACCGCCAGCCTTCCTTGCACAAGCTCAGTATTCTCAGTCACAAGGCCAAGATCCGACCATGGCGAACGTTCCGTCTCAACGAGTGTGTCTGCAATCCGTACAACGCTGACTTTGACGGAGACGAGATGAATTTGCACGTCCCGCAAACAGAAGAAGCCCGGACTGAAGCCATCGAGTTGATGGGAGTGAAGCACAATTTGGCGACACCGAAAAACGGGACGCCCATCATTGCGGCCATTCAAGACTTTATCACATGCGCTTTCTTGGTCAGTCGAAAAGACCTGTTCTTCGACAGAAAGACGTTCGCCCTCGTATGTGGCTACATGTTCAATGACGAAGCCGTCAGAGATCCGGAAACTGGAAAGTATCACAAAATTGAGCTTCCTCCACCTACCATTATCAAACCGCAGGCGTTGTGGACTGGCAAACAGGTATGGAATGTGCTCATGCGGCCCTATAAGGAATCCAGAGTCCTCGTCAACCTTGATGCCAAATGCAAGCAATACAAAGGCAAGGCGAAGGATCTAAACGAGGATGACGCGTATCTTGTCATCCGCAACTCGGAGATCATGTGCGGTGTTATGGACAAAGCTACTGTTGGTGACGGCAAGAAAGACTCGGTGTTTTACGTCATGATGCGAGACTTCGGCCCTGACTACGCAGTGCAAGCCATGAACAGGCTCGCCAAATTGTCGGCCAGATGGCTAACAAATCGAGGATTCTCGATCGGTGTCAGCGACGTCACTCCCGGAAGGAAGCTTGTTGAGAGGAAGACCAAGCTGATCAATGACGCATACGTTGAAGCAAAGCATGTTGTGGAACTCTTCAATTCCGGCAAACTGGAGAGGGCACCAGGCTGCGACGAGGAAATGAGCATGGAGAACAAGATTTCTGGGATTCTCAACAAGGTCCGTGGAGAGGCTGGTGACATTTGCTTCTCGGAACTCACCAATTGGAACTCGCCTCTCATCATGGCCAAGTGCGGTTCCAAGGGATCCAACATCAACGTTGCCCAGATGGTCGCTTGTGTCGGTCAACAGATCATTGGAGGTGCTCGAGTTCAGGATGGCTTCCAAGACAGAACATTGCCCCATTTCGCCAAGGGTGGTCGTCTTCCCGACGCGAAGGGCTTTGTTGCCAACAGCTTCTACTCTGGCTTGACGCCTTCAGAGTTCATCTTCCACGCCATGTCCGGGCGTGAAGGTCTGGTCGATACCGCTGTCAAGACTGCGGAGACTGGTTACATGTCTCGTCGATTGATGAAGTCTCTCGAGGATCTCTCATCGCAGTATGATGATACCGTCAGGAATTCGGCCTCACAGATTGTGCAGTTCCGATACGGAGACGATAACCTTGACCCCGTAGACATGGAGGGCAAGGCGAAGCCCGTCAACTTTGACCGCTCATTTGATCACGCAAGAATGACCACGTGGAGCAACGAGGAACCCTGCCTACAGCCTGCGCAGATCCGGAACATGACAAAATCGCGATTGAATGCGGAACGTTCCAAGATCCAACGATATTCTGAAAATGGCGACAAGCTTGAATACGACACCGCAGACCTCGAGTCGGTTGACCAGAAGGAGTCGCAGCGCGCCTTTTTCGATGAGGTCCAAAAGTTCATCTTTGGCAAGGCAGACACGCTGGAAAACTTGCTCACGCGCTTCATGGAGATCCAAAACGATGAGGAGCAGAAGGGCAGAGGAGCTGCCGACGATGGTAAGTCTTCGCATTGATCTTGTGCAAGTAAATGCTAACAATTTCTGTAGATGGATTCGCAAACATCATCAATGGTGTCGCCAAGGTTTCGAGAAGATGTCTCGATTACTTTCTCGAGCTTTGCTTGACCAAGCACGGCCAATCTCATGTTCAGCCAGGCCATGCTGTTGGTGCAGTTGGCGCACAGTCCATCGGAGAACCGGGTACCCAGATGACGCTCAAAACTTTCCACTTTGCAGGTGTGGCCGGTATGAGTATTACACAGGGTGTGCCCCGTATCAAGGAAATCATCAACGCCTCCAAGGTCATCTCCACGCCCATTATCGACTGTGAGCTCGAAAACGGCAAAGACGAGCTGGCTGCTCGTGTGGTGAAGGGTCGCATCGAGAAGACGTTCCTCAAGGACATCATCTACTACATTGAAGATGTCTGGTATGACAATGGATGTTACCTCAACATGCGTATCGACCTGGACACCGTCAATGCTCTTGGTCTCGATTTGACAACAAATGATCTTCAGAAGGCCATTCTCGGCGAGAAGAAGCTCAAGATCGGCTCTGAGGGCGGCACCATCGAATTCAATAACCTTCACTTGCGAGTTCACGTCCCTGACCTGACCAGCCCGAACAGCACCGACGCGGCTCCAAAGGCTAGAAAGGCCGCAGCTTCTCGTTCTGGCAAGAAGCCGCTCACCGATGATGCGTACTTCTCTCGTATCCAATTCCTCAAGCGAGCTCTCCCTGAAATTGCAGTCAGCGGCTACCCCGACGCGGCTCGCGCTGTCATCAAGAAATCCGACGACGCCGAGGAGAAAATTCGACTCTTCGTGGAAGGCTACGGACTGCGACAGATCATGGGCACTCCTGGTCTCAAAGGAGTCCACTGCAAGACCAACTCGGTACTTGAATGTTTCGACGTCCTCGGCATCGAAGCCGCGCGTTCGACCATCATCAACGAAATCGCCAGCGTCATGGGCAACATGGACATTGATCCTCGCCACATGCAGTTGCTGGCCGACACCATGACGTACAAGGGCGACATTCTCGGTATCACGCGCTTCGGTCTGGCAAAGATGCGTGACTCGGTCCTGCAGCTGGCTTCATTCGAGAAGACGCCAGACCACCTTTTCGAGGCTGGCGCGAGGGGCAAGAGCGACGGCATCAAAGGTGTGTCTGAGTGCATCATTCTCGGTCAGACCATGGGCATTGGCACTGGCGGGTTCAAGGTCGTCCGGCGGCTGAACCTGCAGAGAGAAGAGGTGGGGCGGAAGGGCGATGCTTTTGAAGGCTTGTTCAGCTGGTAGTTGTTGGACTGGGCAAAGGCGTTGGCAGTCAGTCTTTCTTTTACGTATTCATTGCGGTTGGCGTAGTTCAGCATACCTCAGCATGGCGTGGCGTCGGCAAGGGAAAACTTTTTGTGTTTTGAGATGGAAAAATTGGCTTCAATTCTTGCCAGCTCGCTTTAGCGATGAGCGTCACTTTCATCTTGTAAAAGCTTGGAAATTCAATGAGACCGACCGGTCTTTCCAATCAACCTGTCTTTGGCCCGAAACTGTACATGAAGCTCCATCACCATCTCACAGCCCACAAATGCCGCTCCCACTCAACTTATCCTTCGGATACAGCACGCGAGGCAGCCCACTCTCCATAGGCACCGGCACCGTCCCATCACTGGCTGTCGTCAGCGTCGCACACGTCAAGACCTCGACAACCTGCACGCCACCACTCCAACCGGTACTCCCCAAGCTCAGCGTATACGCCTCGCCACTCTCGCCCTTATTACTCAACACAGTAATAACCTGCGCACCATCAAAGCCCTTGCGCAGCGCCAGGGTATTCGCATCACTATAGATCGGATAATTCATATACGTCAGATACTCGGCATCGACGTAGAGCGCATGGTTGCGTATCTGATTCACCGACGCAGCGAGGCGGTACAGAGGCGCGTTGGCATTGTAGCCCGACAGCCACAGCGCGGCGCGATTGTCCGGGTCGCCAGTGCCGGCGTAGTGCTGCTCTTGTCCTTGGTACAGGATGGGGATACCGTCGTGGAGTAGCGTGAAGGCGAGCACGTTGCGCGCTTGTGATAGGTCCGCGGTCAGCGACGCGAAGCGCGTCACGTCGTGGTTTTCGGAGAAGGTGCCTAGTAGCGTCGAGTCTTTGCAGGTTGATTTGACTGTGTTGATAGAGGAGGCGAGATCGGAAATGGAGCCTGATGGCGAGGTGAAGGCGCGGATGAGGGGGTAGTAGCTGTGAGTGACGGTCAGAGTGGTGAACATTGAATTCATGAGTGTTAAGTGTAAGCCAAGAAGCTTTCGAGAATATTGGACGCTAGGGGGTTGAAAGAGGGCGTGAAGAGGAGCCTTCTCCGTCTTTGTCCCATTTGCTTTTCGAAATCAAGGAGCAACTTACACAGGATAGTTCAGTACGCTGTCGAGGTAATCCTGGTACGGGCAGGTGTAAGTCGGATCGCCGTCAAAGATCTCGCCCGTGCAAAACACGCCAGCAGCGGTGTTGAAATCAGGCCAAAAGGCTTTATCAACATGCTTGACAGTATCAATACGCAGACCGTCGACTGTTCTCTGATTAGCCTGGAGATTCACCAGGAATCCAAGCGTTCAACGCCTACTCGAGTAATTCGACACAAGCTCTGTGATCCAAGAGTTGTAGCCTGACACAACGGTGGAGCTGTCCGTGTTCAGGTCGACAAGCTCGACGTTGGAACTGCCAAGCCAACAGTCCTCAACGTTCGCTTGGTCGTCGTAGTTGGTGATTTCGCAGTATGAGTGGTAGTCTTCTTGGGAGTTGAACGGGTTGAATTTGCTGTAATCGACCGTTGTGTAATCACCTGGCCAGGCGTTGTGATTTACGACGACATCGACCATGAGGTACTACAAAGTCATTTAGGATCGTGAGAGTAGCTTTCACTATTTGAAGACGTACCATGCCGCGGTCGTGAAGAGCAGTTGCAAGATCCTTGAGATCGTCGGCCGTGCCGAAATTCTCGTTCAGCCTATACAAGTCCTGTTGCCAGTAGCCATGGTAGGCGGTGCCGTCGCCAGTGTCCCCCTCTAAATTGTATGTTATTGGAGATATCCAGATCTGTAGGCTCTTGTCAACTCACAGGTAATGATTTTGAGCACTGCAAAAACTTACCGCAGTAAACCCCATGTTCTGGATATAGTCCAGCTGATTGATAATCCCGCGGTAGGAGCCTCCGCAATATCTGCAATATGATCAGATCTGTTTCCAACTTTTCAAGGGAACCCAAGTTTTGGAGACGTACTGTCGATCCGACGCATTGCAAGCTGCGGTCGTACTGTTGTCTGCTCGAGCAAACCTACAACTGTAAGCATAAAGCAGAGTTGTAGTTGACCTGATGTCTCACCTATCTGTGATGACCTGATATATGATTTTGGTTTTCCATTCGGCAGGCGTGGCCGCGAAAGCTGAGCTTGCAAGGGCTGCAGCTGAGAGGAACAGGGATCCCCTCATGATTGAAACCTTCAGCAGCAAATCGGCGCTTTGGTAGTCGAAAAAGACACTGCAGCGTACTGCGCCAAAAACTAAGAGTTAGAGCTTTGGCAAAGGCAAGCAGAAATCCAGTTCATATAGAGGAACGATGTCCGTGTCGAGGCGCGCAAGGCAACAGGACCCTTGTCGACGGCTTCCGAGCGAAGCTGTCTCTGGCGATATCCTTTAGCTGGGCCCGGATGACAGCGCAATTTCTTTATATGGCCCCCAAACATTGCGCGCGCTGCCTTCGTCAGTCGCATCACAAGCCATTGGTCATGTTTTCTTCGGCTCAGCTGTCCAGGGTGAGCTCGAGTCTTGGCCCAGTCTAGAAACCTGGTTATTCGTAAAGGCCCACATGTTTTGGAGAATTCGATCAGCCTCGACTTCGTTGAGCCTGAAGGACGACGGAGCCGGCAGCAAGTTCCAAAGCGACACTGGTTTTTCCGTGGCCAGACTGAGGGAGCATTCGGTGGCTCGTACGGCGGCCTTGCTGGAGTTGGCAGGTCAGATGGAGGATGTGGAGTCAGATCGCGACGCGTGACGGATGAGAAAAGAGGTTCGCTGGCTGTGATTTGTTCATGCGCCGCGTCTCTCGCCCGTGGCGTGGCCTAAGCAAAGTGCCCGTCTCCGCTCGGCCCGGGCCTTGTTTTTGCGGAGATAAGTAGCTGCTTTGCTTCCATGAAAAGATTCAGTACCTGACCATTCGCGAGGTTCAGGATTCAAATCTGTACGTTGTCGCGCCGTCATTATCTGCGCCACAAACATCATGCTTCGACTCTTTTTCCACCAGCCACGTTTTCATGGTTAGGCCGAGGTGCAAAGCATCAACACCATGCTGAACAGCATTGCGTTAGACCACTGAGTCAAACATCAAGGTTGGGCGATCTGCCGCCGTCAACCTCGGCATTTCGTCAGCTCATTCGACTTTTGTATTCAAGGCCATACGCAAACACTTTGGAACAGTGAATCTAGCCACACCGCTCTTCCATGATGCGGCCTCAGGTGAGCAACAGCTCCTGGCAATATCTCGTCACTTAAGTCGAGCTCAAGCCGACTCGGGGTGCACCGAAGGAGCTTGGGCAAGATTCCACGACGTAGAACCCAGAGATTCATGCACTTGGTTTCATATCGTGACTGTACACTCGGTTCAAAGGAAGTGTCGTCATGTCGGCTTTTTTTGAACGAATCCTTGCATGCACATTGGCGAGCTTTCAGAATAAGGCCATGACGATAGGAAACGTGTCCCTGTGCTACTCCGAGCGCCGCCCGAAACCGACCAGCCCCGGCGATGCAGGAAAGAAATTTGTGAAAGCACATCTTGAGATGAGCCTACCATGGTGACGACGTTGAGCTTTCCGAGCACTTTGTATTTCAACGAATAAGAGATGGTGGCGATGAGATCCGAATGATTCTCTCGCAGAGCCGTGCGAGATCAGCGTCAGCGAGGAGATGCTGGGAAGTGGGAGTCCAGCACGCCGCAAGTGTGATACAGCGCAGTGTAACTGCAATGATCCGGGGTGAAGAAGGGAAGATCACTCCACACGGCAGACTTCTGGCTTTCCCCGGCCCAGCCAGTCGGGCTCGTGCTCGAGGGCCTTTGGGGTACAATCTTTGGAACTCTTCAGCTGGAATTTGGGGGTCATTGCAGCCAAAGACTTGAGCGTCTTACTGCAGCGCTCCTCACGCGTGTGTCTTCATGTCTCCGAGCGCCGCGTGGTCCAGCCAAATCTTTGTGCCTCCAGCAGACACGCTCGCCAGGTCACCATCAACACAATGGTCAACGTGTTGGTAGTTCAACACGAGCGAGGCCCGAAGTCCTCGTGCTAAACACCTCAACATGTGATGTGAGGCCAAACAAGTGAGATCCAGCCTTGGCAACCGTGAACACGGTGTATGGTATCCTGTGGGACTGGGGTTTAGCTCTCCTTCTTTGCCGAAATCGGCCTCTTCTCCCGCGGCTTGGGCTCCAGTGACGCACAGGCGCATTTCCAAGGAACAGAAGGTTAAAGTGGCTATCATCAGTGAGGGCGATTTCTGTCGTGTACCCTCAATACACGGTCACATGCCTCTCTTGATAGGTCTCAAGGCCACCTGCTTCATTACCATTTGTTACTTGGGTTGTGAAGACGGTAGATGGCCGGCGTACGCAGGTGCCTGCGCTAAGGGACCACCGGCATGGCAAGGTGGCATGAAGCCATGGCTACGTAGACGGTGTCGTTGCACACTTTGGCGCCTGGGTGTATATATGCTTTGCATGGATATCTCCGAGGCGAATCAGAGGATCCAAGGAAGCCGACTGGCCCTTGGTGCTTGCGCTCGGAAAGCAATGTTACACCCCCGCAGATTGTTGGGAAACAAAGAAATGTCTGGTAACTGGAACTGCGGCTCGACAGGGTAGCTGATTTAAATTTCTAAACAGGAGTACAGCAGTTGCATAACGTTGGCGCGAGGAGGTTCTCTTTACTGTTGGCACAGAGTTTTTGGCGCAGTGATTCTGGAATGGCAGTTCGAGCCCCTGAGCATGTCGGCTGGTGTCGCTTGATTTGCTTGCAGAAGCCAGCAAACGCTCCAAAGAAGTCTATCCACATGACTGGTGCCGTTCACAAAAACGCATATGGGCCTGTTGACAAGCCAATGAACTTCCTCGAAATGCAGCAGGTTGGTTGTCGAATGCAAAGAATACAGAACAGGGTGAAGTGGCCATAAATACAATCTCCGACCTCAATTCCATATGGCAGCAAGAAGAGCGTTTAGCGAGATATTGTCAAGATCCGCCGCCTTTTTGGCTTTTGTCTTCTTTTTTCGCCTCTTTGTGCTTGTCGTTCAGTCTTTGATCGAGTGAAGATCCATAGCCGCTGTAGCCACCATAGCCACTGTAAGAGCTGGGAGAGCCAGCCAATGATGTGTTTGCTGAAGTGTTGGACGATTTGCTTGGGCATTGCCGACATATCTCTGTCACGACCCCCATGCCTTTGCAATTGTTGCAGATGGGATTGCGGTAACTGATTGCACAAAAGTCAGCATAAATGTCTTTCAATCTGACGAGGTTTGAAATAGCGCGCCTACCCTTGAGGATGTCCTGCACAAGCAGGACACGTAGAGATCAAAAGACCGCCAACGCATGCATGGAGGTTTGAAGTCGACGTCGGCTGAGGGTCGGGCTGGTTCCGAGCATTGCTCGCCCACGAATTGGACATTCTGAGAAGAATGAAATTGTTTTGTGATTTTGCCTCAAAGTCAAGATGGTGGGTAGATAGTCGAAGAAGAGATAGTGCTGATGAAGAGCTTTGTTCTTCGAATGATCAGTATAGCTCGGGCCTCAAGTATTCTTGTCGCAGCTGCGATGAGAATTGATGGTGTAGGATGCACGCTCCTTTTATAGCATGATGCACGGCCCTAATGCTCACTGAACGGTGCCGCATGCCCGCTAGAGCATGTATGATGAAGTCTCTGAACCACAGACTGAAATCAAACGGCATCAAGAACAGGACAGCGGCTCCGTCAATTCCTTGGATGTTGGTGCAAGATCAGCGGTAAGCGTCAGGTGGACAAGACTGCTGGGGTGTCTGAACGTCTTGCAGATTCATTGTCAACTTTTTGCAAAGCTTGCCGGACCCAGTGGTTGGCAGTGTCCGTCATAAGTAAAGCATGTCATGATTATCTGAGCGAATGGAAATGCGAAATCGGGGACACAAGTGTTGAAGTGTCATGACCTTCGACACGAGACTTCGCGGCCGTGCTTCCCAGTGTTCTGTGGCAGCTGAGAAGTGGTGCCTTGAGTAAGCACGATGGAGCTGTAGGGAGAAGTCGGCAGACCAGAGCACATGGCTGAGTTGGTATCGGGCTCCGAGCATCGTCCAGCGCCGTTGCGACATTGTGGTACTTGTGTTACAGCCCCCCTGTAGTTTCTAGAACTGGGAACGCAAGGATAGACTCCTGCGTTGTCCTCCAGGCCCCAGATTCGCAGATTCGCATTGCCATCATCAATTTGTTACGCTTTTTGGCTCCTGGCGCAGTAGAGGGACGCAGCCATGAAATCAAGCGTAGCGGCTGAAACGATTCTGCAGCGCATAATTTCCCGGTCGCTGTAATACAACTTTCAAAGGTAGCAACGCTTGCGGTCAGCCAGATCCGCCGGCCTGGGAACTTGATAGCCTATTGGAAATCACGACCTCG
This sequence comes from Phyllosticta citriasiana, assembly GCF_038021145.1. NCBI lineage: Eukaryota > Fungi > Ascomycota > Dothideomycetes > Botryosphaeriales > Phyllostictaceae > Phyllosticta > Phyllosticta citriasiana. Next base: position 619,590 of record NW_027117281.1, on the reverse strand, counting down.
AAGGAATGGTGTTGTGCGGCAACACAAAAGGTTGCGAGCCGCGCCGTTGTTTAGTAAGTCTTTGCAAGCGCATGTTTCGAGATATGTATTTTGCAAAATTTTGAGCGTTTACATGGCAAGCGGATGTTGCATGTTCATGTATCGAAAGCTTTGGCCCTCTGCTGACGTCGCACATGGCAATTTTGCCTCCAGTGGATATGCCATGTCGACTGTGAAAGTCTGCCGCAAGGAGACTGATGCTTGGCCTTGGTGCCTCCAGTTGAGGTATTTTGAACTATCACTTTCAACATCGCTGTGGCGTTTTCCCAGAGGAGAAAGATCCTCGGGGTCAAAAAGAGAAAGGCATCCCGTACCGATGTCGTGTACCCAGCAATGGCGCGGACGATTCGCTCATTGAAGCATGCAGGTTCCCGACAGAGCGGTGAGCCACAATTTCCACTTGAATCAGGTGAGGAAAGCGAAAGGCCACGCCGATGGACAGGAAAGCAAATTCCTGAGTCTATCAGAGGCGGCGGCATGCATCTCGTAGACTGCGGTACAGCACAGGTGCCCGTATGCGCCTTGCCGCAGAAGGTCGGCAAGCCTCGAGTTTGTCATACAGATGACGTACACAGCCCGAATCCCGGACCCAAAAATTGTTGTTGGATAAGAAGCCACTGCTGCCTCGTTACGTGTGAATTGGAGAGGTAGCAGAGCCAGGTGCCAGAAAGTGCGACCATGTCGAGTTTTCCTTTACTTGTGGACAAGGCGCCTTGATGCTTCACTCCAGTAGCTCGGCCGGTATGTGGTACTCCTTTTGAATCCTGCCGATTTTGGTCATGACTTCCTCCAGCTTGATACGATCAGGGTTTGTCGAAGCGCCCTTTTCTCCCGGCGTATCCATTTTGGGTGGATCTGTGTCGATTTCCAACGTCACCTAGTAATATGGAGACGTCAGCGAATAGCCCAAGGCAAAGACGACATGGGATTAGCGCTGGAGAAATATACCGCTTCATCCTCGCAGTGATAATCAACACCTACCGGGCCATCATTAACTAAGGCGACGTCCATCATTGCCTGGAAGATGCCATCTTTGACTTTGTCCTGATCGTAAAGATCTTGGACTTTTTTGAAAAACGAATTGTATAGCTCACGGGCCTGATCCTCTGCCGCAGACCTGTGGAAGCTAGGTTTGTTGCTCTTTTTCGTGGATGCAAGAAGAGTGAATTGTGAGACACAGAGAACCTCTCCGCCAATGTCGCGGACATTTTTCTTCCACTACAGCAGATGCATCAATGAGGGGAAGATTTTGACCATTGAGAGATATTCATACCTTGCGCTTCTTCTCTTCTGCCGTCTCGTCGTCCCACATTTGCAGCTTCAGGACCTTGTCGGCCATTCTCTCGCATTCCTTTGGCGTGTCGTCCTTGCCAACAGCAGCGAAAACTAGCAGGCCCCTTCCTATGCTAGAAATCAACTTGCCATCGACCGTGACAGAAGCGCTCTTGACGCGCTGCAAGACGGCTTGAAGAGCATTAGCCGCGGGTAGGTATGCAACTTTTCGGCAGCAGCACTCACCCTTCATAGTTCCGGTTGTGCTTGTTTGTGTCACGTGTAGAGCAAAGTGTGGGTCGTTAAGCGGCCAGGAGACAGACCTACAGCCAGGAACACAGAAACAACGGGATAGCGGCCACACAGTCAGATTTTGGAGCGACACGCAGCGCGTAGATACAGCGATGCGGTGGAGGAGATGGATGGTGGACAACAGGCAGGAGCACTGGCCGACATCCTCGCAGGCGCTTGGCGCTCGGGCATGTCCAACGCCGCGTCACGTGTCGCCATTTCGCCAATCCCAATGGGTACCTTGCGTCCCCATGGCGTTTGTCTCCCCAGACTTGCTTCTGATTCAACACCCTCCACAGTCGACGACTTGCAAAGCGTGTTCGGTCCTCACGCTTCATCGCGCGCCCGATCCATTCGCACATCCTCTCCCTTACTCGGCCTCCCAGCACCGCGTCGCCAGGCCCCGTCTTACGCGCTCGCCTGACGAGGCTGCCCTTCGCGACCATGGCAGCAAGGAAACTCGCACAAGAAATTGACCGATGCTTCAAGAAGGTTGCCGAGGGCGTCGCCGCCTTCGAAAACATCTACGAGAAGCTTCAGCAGTCGTCAAATCCCGCACAAAAGGAAAAACTGGAGGATGCTCTTAAGAAGGAAATCAAGAAGCTGCAACGGTCGCGCGACCAAATCAAGGCGTGGGCAGCTTCAAATGAGATCAAGGACAAGAAGCCGCTGCTCGACCAGCGGAAGCTGATCGAGACGGTACGTGTCATTCATCGGAAGCTTCGGCCTGGCAATGGACAATGCAACTGACCACCGTGCAGCAAATGGAGAAGTTCAAGGCAGTGGAAAAGGAGATGAAGACCAAGGCATACTCGAAAGAGGGTTTATCGGCAGCCTCGAAGCTGGATCCCAAGGAGAAGGAGAAGATGGAAGTATGCGAATTCTTATCGAACATGGTCGAGGAGCTTGAGAGACAAATCGAAACCACCGAGGCCGAGTCGGCACACCTCTCAGCAAATTTGAAGAAAGGCAAGAAGGACACTGCAAAAGCGGAGAGGATAGCGGAGCTCGAGCGCATGACGGAAAGGCATCAATGGCACATCAACAAGCTGGAGCTGGTGCGCCGATCGTTAGAAAACGATGGACTTGAGGTGGAACAGGTCAAAGATCTGGAGGAGAGCATCCGCTACTATGTCGAAAACAATCAAGAGGTTGACTTCATGGAGGACGACTCGCTGTACGATGACCTCAACCTGGCTGACGGAGAGGACCTCTTTGGCATGGCGGGCGACGCGGACAAGGTCTCATCACAAGATACGCAATCAGTGCAAGACAATGAGCCAGACGAGGGAGCAAGAAGTATGGCAGCACCAGTAGGAAAGGGCAAAGCTGCTGGAGAGACTGCTGCGGCCGCTCCGAGAAGGCCGTCGACACAGCTCAAATCGCCTCTACCGACATTATCCACGCTGCATACGCCTGCACCGAGTAATGCAAATGGCGTAAGTACCACCAATATGAAGCCTGCACCTCTTCCGACAAGAGCTCCAGGAGAACCTCTGAAGTACGCATCGGCTGCCGCTGCCGCTGCTGCAAGCGACAAGAATAGTGTTGGTATAGCACCTCTACCTCCGCCGCCGGGGGCCGTCCAAACCACACCTGCCTCCGCACATGCCACCATCGCGAAGTCGAGTGCTGCACCATCCCCTGCAGTATCTCATGCCCATCCGGCCGCAGCTGCGCAAACAAGTCACCGACCCACCGTTGCCACTGCGCCGAGCCACGACGATACCTCAAGCGGTCCCATCTCAGCCAAGTCCCCAGCACTTAGCCATTCAAGTGCTGCGGCACCAAGCGCAGAATCCAACAGCGTACCGCCCACTCCTGCTCAGGAAAAGAGGACTGCAACGCCAGCCAAGGTCCCGAAGCAAGCAGAACCAATGGATCGCATCACAAATGGAGAGAAGCACGCACAACAGGAGGAGGAGGAATCGGTATTCCACTTGCCCTCGAGCTTACAAGATCTTCTCGAAACTTTCGAGGCGACCAAGGGCGACTTTGCGACGTATCCGCAAATCGACGAGCGTTCGCTGGCTGCGTCGGCCGATCAAATGCCCAGTTCCAGCGAGGTTGACAAGCCCCGCCACTACAAGCCTCAGAACCCTTATCCGTACACGCCGAACCACTATCCACAAGAGCCGCTTGCAATCTTCGACGATCCAAGGCTTTACCAGCGCCTTGACACTGATTCTCTGTTCTACGCGTTCTACTACCGTCAAGGCACGTATGAGCAATTCCTGGCAGCAAAGGCTCTCAAGTCTCAAAGCTGGCGCTTTCACAAGCAGTACCAGACATGGTTTCAACGACACGAGGAACCAAAATCCATCACGGAAGATTATGAGCAGGGCACGTACAGGTTCTTCGACTACGAGAGCACTTGGTAAGTGGCTGCCCATGAGTTCCTTGACTATCATTCTTGATGCATGGGTATTTACTGTTTTACACTTGCTGACATATCCAAAGGATGAACCGCCGGAAAGCAGACTTCAAGTTTGCGTACAAATTCCTGGAGGATGACCTCTGAGCTGATGTTGTCTTACTAGGAAGATGATGCGTGTTCGGGGCAAAGAAGCTCGCAAGTGTTGGACCCCGGTGTGGAGATCTGGGGAGAATTGACCGCGCCAGCAATTTTTGTTCGTACACCATCATTGGTTCCAGGCGGGGGAAACATGGAAAGTCGTCATAACCGTGTATGAGTTCGTTGAGTACTAGCTTGGTGGTTGCTCTTTCTCTTCTTTGGCAGCGACAGTGAACGAATACTCAATCAGAGCCCTTGCTGATGGAACGCTGGCGCATTTTGAGCAGTGTCGTTCCCAACCATGGTGGTCCATCTTCAAAGCGCCGACGTGGGTTTGTGTTGATTTAATAGATCCATTTCCAAGAGGCACTAGCCAAAGTCTCCAAAGGTTTCCTTACCTCGAACAATTGATTTCCAGTATACGCACTGAGGCAATCCGTGCAAACGGCACCCTTCGCAGCTTCGCTTGTGAGGCTTTGCGCGCTCTTATATACCTCGGCTCGACATGATTTGGGAGCTGGTTGTAAGAATTCAACTTCCGGAGGCGACGGACAGATGCTGACAGGAGTCCGGTTTCTTCACCGTCAGAGAGCCAGCCGGAAAATCGAGCTCGGAGTTTCAGACTTGGCCTGTCTCCTACAAGAAGTCGTCAATTGCAATGTTTCAAAAGACGTGATCGAGCAACTTCTCGAAATGGGGGCGATCGCTAACCGCCCTCCTCGATCTGCCGGTGGACCGCTGGATTTGAGGAATCACTCCGCGCTTTGCAGGGGATAGCAGGTCACGCCGTCTCTTGCGCAAAGTATTGGTGCCTCTGTGGCAGAATGAGGCGCATCCTCACCTGCAAAGACAGCAAAGCGTTCGGTCTGTTGTCTAAAATGGCCAGCACGCAGCCTCTCCAAATCGCGCTTTTTCTCAATTGCTTCACGAACGCACCCTTCGTCTTCAGCCTGGCCTAAGCGCTCAGGGCTTGTCCTGGATGACTGCAAAGGTAATGATCGGAGCCTGAGCACCAAAATTCAAAAGAATGAACATGGAGAACTCGTTCCAGCCCTCTATTGAGAGAGGTACTGAACCTTGACAGGACCTTCGACACTGCAGTTTGACCAACGAACAAAGTTTCAGTAAGGGAACTTCACGCTTAGCCTTGATCAGAGCCCCTTGAAGAAAGGTGCTCCGTTCTTTGCATGCAACTAAGCGCCCGGCCAAGCGGTGCTTGCTAAACTCGCAGAGACTCCGGAAGCCACCTCTTCGCACTTCCCAGATGCTACGCCTCACGCCTCTCGCCTTCGAGGATGCCCGTTCATCATCTGCTTTGGGATGAAGCTACCTCTGGTGTGCAAACACGTACGACAACACACCTTCGAAGGATTCTGTCCGTGACGAGGTCTGTACCGGTGACAAGGCTATCAACGCCTCCGGCACACAGCCATCGGGCCGGAGAGCGACCCATTCTGTTCCGGAGCTTGGAAACGGCAAGGTGTGTCTGTGGTAGCTTTTCCGAGCTTGCTCCAAACGACAAATCAAGGGCGGTATGCAGCCACACTACCGCTCGCTTCCTTGAAGCCAGCGCTGGGCATTCATTCACAATAGGTCTAGCTTGAGCCGGGGCGAATGACCTTCGACGAGCCCTGGAGGACACCCCGGCCATGCAGGGCAGGTGTCCGCCTCACGTGTCCCCAGCACGTCAGTGACTGGCGGTAGGGCAAAGCTAGAGACCCAAGTGCGATGACTGCCTTGTTTACTCTACGGGTCCGGAGTCCGCGCCGCATTTCTGCGGACTCTACAGTCGTGACGCCTGAAGCCATTGCAGACACGGACCATCCCCATCTCTCTTGCCTCAGGGAGACTGCGCTTCTGAACGGCGGGCCCTGACAGTCTGACTCTGCCCCAGGGACCTCGATACTTCGAGTGCTACGGCTGCTTGCCTGTCGGCACCTTCGTAGCCCAGTTCTGCCTCACGGGCAAAGTCAGCCTGTGGCCTCCTAAGTTTGACGTTCATGATGGAAGAGACCTTTTCCTCACATAAGAGCCAAATCGGCTCTACTTTCCGCACGGCCACTTATGAAATCGCTCAGCCTACCTCTGATGGCTCACGCCCAATCGCTTCACCTGACGCGAGGCATACGTCGATCCTGCATGAGCCACTTTATAGGACTGCACCAGCAGTAGCACGGCTCATGATTTCGATTGCCGTTCTTCACTCTCAATGTTGTTGGTGGTGTCGAATTTACCATCTACATTCAGTATCAATACGTATCGTGTTGATGGCAGGCTTCGGATGATTCTTCGGCCGCCCTGCCATGCCGAACCCGAGCCTCTGCAACGAATCCTCATGGACTGGAGATTGGAGCCTGGCTGGCCGTTTCTGCGGCCATTCTACAGTGTGGTAGTGTCTTCGTGTCTTATCCAATGGGCTCTCAGTATTTTGCGCGGAGTAAAGGGAGGTGTGCTGTTGTGATGATGCCTCATGTGTATCCAGCATCTGGTTTGGTTGGGTACCAATATGCAATGGCTTCCCATACATTCACGCATCCGGGGAATCAAATCAATCACAGGCGACTCTGTAGGCCCTCGGGACCGTCTTGTGGTTGACCTTTGGCCGCTGTCCTTGAAAGCCAGGCTCAGTGTTGTGCCACAGTGTGTTGGCATTGGCTCTGCTGCTCAGATTCAGTGATTGGAGCGCGGCCACTCTCTTGACTCCTTAAAAGGGGAGTCCACAATACTGCCCCCTTTCACGCCAAACGAGCATTGTCAAGTCATCAAGTCCTCATCAACCTAGCTTCGTACTTTACTCCATTGCGGTCACTCTCCAGATTCTGTTATTGCTTCTGGACTACTACAGCTTTCAAAAATCCCCCTGATCACTCCTACAAGGGCTCCGGTACCCCGTGGAAAAGCCAGTTGTTCCGCCTCGTCCACATCCGCGCCGCTTGATAGACTCTCTGACACCTCACTCGGGAGTCAAGCATGAAGAGTCAAGACGGAACTTCGCAAGGAGAAGGCCCCGCGGGCGAGTGGCCACGGGATCCAGGCGGCCAAAAAACAATAGTGAGACCCTCATGTATCAGGGGAATACAAAACCAGCAAGGCTCACATAAGGTGAAGCAATAAAACTAACCGGCAACCACCTTTCGACTCCCCCCCAAAGCTTCATAAAGCTCCACTCCGCTGCTACCGATCCATTTTATCACCACCATGCAAAGGGGGCCAAGAGTACAACACTGCAGACCACACGGCACATGCGAACGCCATTTACACCTGGTTCTATTACGAGCGGATACATTTCGCATGAGGAAGGTACAGGGACTGCATAATAGGATGATCAAACAAGAAGGATATATTACCAGACACCCGACCCACGTCCACACCACACGTCAGCAAGGAACCCCATCGAAATCCTTTTTCGAAATCGTATACTCGGCAATGCGGACGAGTAAGAACGCAAGTGACGGTTTCCTTTGACTCCACTTCAGAGAGATATCGTCGAGCAGGAATACCCAAGCTATGCTGTTAGGTACTTGGGAGAGCAAAGGCACCAGACGCAACGATTCGCTCGTTATCTGATCGCGACGGTTTTGCATCTCGACCTCTTCTCCACCTAAGTTTCCCTTCGGCACAGGAAATGACAACGGAGACACACCTTCATTATCCTACTTGACAGCGTCTACACTGGATGATTTTGACGGCTCCGTCTGCTCACAGGGCCAAGACCGCGGAGGAGTTTTGGGCATATGGGAATCAAGGTTCTCAGCACAACACTACGCTCGTTTTACTGGAAACTGCCTCGGCTTCAGCTTCTCACTCATTTCTCTGCTTCGCGTCCATGAGGAGCTCAATCAGCAGCCCCTTTCTCTGCATTTTTCTGCGCTCAGGTTAGTGGAAGAAGAGATTGAATATGAGGTCCGATAGATTGAATCATTCGTTCTGGAATCCTGAACTATACAAATGCCTTTCAGTCAGCTGCGGACACTCCAACACCGTGGTGATTTCGCTGCGATATCTCCACTGATCATTATCCACATCCAATCAGAACAGGCAGGCAGGCAGATTTATGAGTTTGTGCCACCTCGTAGATGCGAAAGCTAAGGGGATAACGGGCGACTAAGAGAAAGAGTACGCTCAAGGCCCCGTGAGCACACGTCCCGGAAACAGACGTCAGCAAAACGGGTTACTGGTGCAGCTGAATTGTTTCGATTCGCCGACGCAACTTGCATATGCATACATTGTTTGCAGGTCAATTCTTGACGTATGCGCTCAATGTCAAGTCCCTCCACGAGCTCTGTGGCCGGTCAGTGATATTGGGGGTGGACTCGAGAGACGGGCGCTGGATCCAGGTTTCCCGTTTTTCCACCATTTTCGACGAGAGGCAGATCGTATCATCAGGTCTCGGTATCTGCCTTGGGAGTTTGTCTTATTGGAGTTCTTCTGGGACGGGCTGCGGCGTGGCTCTCGGTACTTACACTGCGCAAGCGACGTGCGGCATTCAAGACTGTCTGCGCCAGCAAGTAAGCAACTGTGGCCAAATTCACTTGAGCCAATTCCAATCTTATCTTGCGGTGCCTTCGTGTGGAAGCAGCAGGAAACGATGGAGCTTCCAGTGTTGGATGTTATGGAAGTCAGTTGAGGGAGGCCTGTGCGGATCGCCTCGCACGGAAGTGACGTCATTGGTGGTTAGTGGTACCCCTCCCGTCCCCAGGAACTGGCGGGAAGTTGTTTCATTGTCGCGTCTATGCGCGTCCACTTCGTGTACATCACGACATTCACGGTCTTCACCCAGATTCTTCAGGATGCGACCTACCGACTACTGCCCGCTAGAGAAAGAATCACAACGCCATCAATGTCGATGTTGTGGTCTCAAAGGACGTCTCCAGGAAATTTGAGATTGGACAAGCGCGAACAGGTACACAGACAGCATCCCCTCATAGGTATGACTGCCTTTCGCCACATATGTTCCAGAGATGTCGTTTGTTCGATTCAATTCCATTCGACATCATACTCTATTCTCGGTTGAGACGAATCGGCGGAGGGGCAAACTCGGCTCCAAACGATCAGTTGCACGACGCAAATCCTACAAGACGTTGTCAATTTCAACTTCCTGACATGCTTCCTCCGCGAAAGGACAACTTACCTTACGATGGACCTATTGAAAAAGCTCAAATGATTGGATGTGCATGGATTTCGTCCTTCAGGCCATCCAGCGTCTTGTCGTTTCGCTCGAGGCGTTGCTTGATAGTAAGCATTCGCCTTTGGTCAAGAATGGGGGCGTTCGCTAACCGCGCTGCTGCACGCATGTCTGGTTTCGAACACTCCTCCGCGCCGTGGTACAGGGAATCGCAGGTACCACAGAATTTTGCGAACAGGTGCCTCTGTGGCAGAGTGAGGCGCTCCTTCGCCTGCAAAGACAACAAAGAGTATTTCAGCATATAAGAAAGATCATGCTGTCTTCGCGCTATTTCTCACTTGCGTCACGAGTTTCCTCTTTTTTTTGTTTCTTTTTTTTTCTTTTTTTTTTTTTGCAGCCTTGTTCAAGCACTCAGCGCTTGTCCTTCAAGGGGTTAAGATCGGAGCCTCAGCGCTTAGCCCTGAGGCACTGGAGAAAGAGAAGTCGTCTCAGAGCCACGGGTTCAAGAATTCACTGAAATTTCAGAGGGATGTCGGCACCTAGAATCAAAGAAAGGAAGCAAACCTATGGCTTGGAACAAGAACTGCAAACGGCTTGGGAAAGAGCTTTGGGAGAAGAGCACTCCGCTCCTCACATGCGGTTAAGCGCCTGGTCAAGCGGTTCCCTGCTGAATGACGCAGAGGCTCCAGGATCAGTCAATTCTGCGAGACTCGCACACCTTGCCCGGACGCTACGCCTCGTTCCTGAGGGTTTCTGGACACCTCCTCTTTGGTGGAAGGCCACCTCTAGCACGGAAACACGTATTCCAAAATTGTGTTGAGGGATTCTACTGTAACAGTGTGGTGGGGACTGGAAGCTTTGGTATTGACTCCTCCAGCGAACAGTCTCGCAGATGGCGAGTGTCTTGTCTTGACCGGAACCTGCGGTCGGCAGCGTCCCCGGCAGCATCTCCAAGCCTTGCTGCAAGCAACAGATCATGAGCAGTTTGCAGCCACCACTCCGACTCGCTTCACGAAACTCAGCCCTGGCTACTCGTCCTAGATTCCCCGAGGAGGGGCTAATCTCCTCAGTTGGGGGCTTAAAGTAACGGGCCGTTCTCAAGGCAAGTGTTGACATCGCGTGTCCCATGCAGGTCCTCCACTGACGACATGGCAGTGAATGCGCCAATCGTGACGGCTGCCTCACTTTCCCCGCGGAAAATGAGCATGCACGACAGCACCCGGGATACTGAAGGCTGGATTCTAGAAGCTAAGGTGCACACAGCCGCGGTCTCTCAGGCTCTAGTGGCTGTGCTATTGTTTCTGTCCCCGTCGCTCGAGGAGGAGCTTGAGTTCGCTCGGCGCTCCTATTCTGGGAAATTTCATGGTGCTCTGCCTTTCCTTCCGCAATTTTTTGGATGTCACGGCTTGTTTCTCCTAAGCGTACTCCCATCCTAGTTCAGCCTCGGACGTTGAGGCCGTCCGCGGATTATTCCTGGTCTCGGTGCTCGTGGGGAAGAAGAGGTCTTCTGGAACTTCGAATGTGGGGATTCCCTCCATCCAGCATGACGGTTCCGCACGTCTGCGTCGTCCATATCCAATCACTCTACCCTCCAGTCGGCTGCAAGGCATGGCCCCGCCTAGCACAGACCTTCCCCGGAGGCCTCTTACCGCAGAGCCGGTTGTTACTCTGAGTGATGGTGGCGTAGAACATCCCGAAGCACGCTCACGGCCACTACGTGTCACTCTGAGTACGAGTCTGTCGACGCTCCTGCAACCAATCCCCATGGAGAAGCGCTCTGGTGCCTGGTGGCCGCTTCTGCAACCACTTGATGGTGTGGTCCTGGCCTCATGTCTCGCCCAATGCGCTCTCATCGCTTTGCGGAAAGGGAGGAATTGTACCGGCGCTGTCCGAAGTACCTGGCCTGCTAGCTGGTCTGATCTGGAAACCAACATGCAAACGTCTCATGCCGACTCACACCGCTACTCTTGCCCGTCAATCAGAGACTATACCAGATTTTCTAGGGGTAGCTTTGTGGGGGACGTTTGACGTTTGTGTGGCGAGACAGGCTGAGAGTCGAGCAGCGTTGAGGAGCATTGCGTTGGCACCGAGCTCTGGCTTCCTGATTGCAAAGCGATTGGACTATAGTGGACTCCTCAACTGCTTAAGAAGACGCTCGCAATGGTCTGTATCCCACAATCCAAAGAGCTCTTTCAAGTCTCTGGGCCCATCAAATTCCAACTGTCCTCAATTTCGCCCCGGGACGAAAACAGCTTAAATTCACTGCTATCACCATGTCCAAATACTTCTCTGCTGCTCTCGTAAGACCTCCATTATCACCATGGAAGCTGCTAGCCCTGTTTTCTCGCTGCAGTGGTGCTTGACATGTTCTCTGACACTGCATTCAGGATCTGAACATGAAGAAGGGAGACGGAAACGGAGGTCAGCCCGGAGGTAGCCCTCCTGGCGAGTGGCCGCGGGATCCCAATGGCCAGTAGATCGACAGTGAGGCTTCCATTCACAAGAAAGGGGGAGCAGAAATGTTGACACAAGATAGTGCATCGAAAAGACCACAACTAGATACCACAACTCCGGAAGCCACCCATGAATGCGGAACCTGCACACGACACCCTTGATATCTGAAACTTCATATAAATACACCCTACTTCCCACAAAGAAAACCCCAAAGAGCAAGAAGAAACAAGAAGCAATTAGACAAGCTACACGCCCGATAACGTCGGAAGGATGTCGCACCACGTCAGTACCATATGACGGCAAAGTTCCCTTACTATCATTTGGGCGTTCCGCAGGCGGAGCATCTCTCATTTTCTTTCCCTGCAACCGGCGAAAGGAGTTCAAGGGTCAACCACGCTCTCTTTACCCCGAAGATTTTGAGATCTGGATTATCTTGGAATCAGGACTTTCATCACAAGTCTCGGGCGAGACTTTCGGTTATTCGATGCGGTTCGCTCATTGGCTTTGTACCTGTATTTTTGTATTGTCAACACTCTTGCTTGTTCCCATATCAAATTATACTCTTTCTCAACGACGAACGCTCCAATTTTGCATCGAATGATCACCCACTCGCACATCGACACTCATAGTGGGTCCGAACGGCAGATGAAGCCAGCGGCTCCTGTCACGGTCCCTCCACGATGTCGGTGCAGCGCTCGAACTGCTCAGCTATCCGACATGCCGGGAGACACTGTTCCTGCGTCATATCCCCGCATTAGCATGTCTGGGCAAGCTTGTCCGCTCTCCTGCAAGACACAATGACCTGCAAACGTTACACAACATGTCCAAGGCAAACGGCGGAGCATCTCCATTGGCCAATGGCACGGGTCAAATCACAATCAGAGGATTCCATGTAAGATGAAGAGCACCTTCTCGTCGACGCGAAAGCCGAGGGGAACAACAGAGTCCTGGAAAGAAGGGGGAAGGCGTCGACGGCACTCGGCAATCCTGCCCGCGAGCGAGCGAGCAAGCGAGCTGGACAGGGGCAGTGGATTGCCAATGCGAGTGATTGGACACGTGAAGCATGTTATTCGTCGACGCGAACCGCACGCGCTTGCCTGAACTGACCATCCATGCCACCCTTTTTGCGACTTCGTTTGACGTCAATTGCTTCTGCACTCCACGACCGGTCAGTGATGCTGTGGGCAAATTGGAGGATGCAATGGAGCGGGCCTCGGGAAGTCTGCTCGCTGAGATATGCTGGATGGGGAGATTCTCACACAGTCTTGCTTTGGCCTATTGTTGGAGCGGAGGTAGGTTATTGTGGCGCTGGCTGGCTGCGGCTGCGGCTGCGGCGCAGCTCTTCTCTTGCGTTGATGATGCTGACGTGCAGCAGCAGCAGCATTTGAAACACTTGCAGTGCCTGCGCAAGAACGCAAGAAGCCGCGGTCTCTAGCAAGTGAGCTCTCTATGCAAAGATGATTGATGATACGATGTGGCTTAGAGAATGGTGGCGCGTGTTGTTCGAGCTACCCCTATATCCATGCTCCTAGCTCCAAGCTGCGCGACGAGAGATCCGGACGAGCTCTACTGTAACGAGCGACGTTTACACTCCGAATTCGAATCCCCACCTCAATGCGAGCGACGTTTTTCCCCAGCTCTCTCTCTCTCGTTTCCTAAGACGCCATGTGCGCGCCGCCGCTGACATGGAAAGTCTGTCCAGTCAACCACTGCGCCTCAGGGCCAGCAAGCAAAGCAACAACACCAGCCACATCATCGGGAAAGCCGACGCGACCGAGGGGGCTCCACTTGGAAAGGCGAGCGTCGATTTCATCCATCGTCATGTCTGCGCCTCCGGGAATGTAGTTCTTGGACGCTTCGGCGTACATGTCCGACTTGACGCCGCCGGGCGCGATGCAGTTGACGGTGATGCCGCGGCGGCCAAAATCCCATGCCAGACACTTGGTCATTCCGATGACGGCGGCTTTACTGGCGGCGTATATGGCGTGCCGCGGGACGCCCTGCGTGTGAGTCTGTAAGTATTGCGGTAGATTTTTCTGCTTTGCGGATTAAGAAGGCGCTGGAAGGGCGCAGAACAACGGTGAAGCAAAAGAGCAAAGGACAAGGAAACGCACCATGACAGCCGAAACACTGCTAATCAGCATCAGTCTCCCACCATCCTCCATGTACTTCTCCGCCATCTGCGCGACAAAGTATTGCGCCTTGACGTTGATGGCGAAGACGGCATCGATCTCGTCCTCCTTGACTTCGCTCAAACTGCCAAAATGCTCGATGCCAGAGTTGCTCATGACGACATCGACCCTTCCGAGCTCCTTCTTCGTCCGCTCAAACAGCTGCGCCAGCTCGCCTTTCTTCGAGACATCTGCCTTGACCGTGATGGCTTTGACACCGAGCGCGCGCGCTGTCTGTGCGACTTCCTCGGCGTTAGCGGCGGATGACATGTAGTTGATGGCGACTGAGGCGCCGTGCTGGGCGAGACGCAAAGCTATGCTGGCGCCGATGCCGCGGCTTGATCCGGTGACTTTGGTGATGGGTCAGTTGCCGTTCGATACTGGAGCACACGCGCGTTTGCGCGGTTGAAAAATACACATCGTAGAACACAAAGAGTCGCCATCCTTGACAGCGGAGTACATGTACGTACCAATGGCAACCTTGCCGCTGAGGGTCTTGCTGAGAGGAGAGAGGGACTGCGGTGACGTCATTGGCGATAAAATGGACTGTTGTTTTTTCTGTGTTCGGCAATGGGCTCAACACGCTTCGACAGTTCCTATTGCGAAGCCACCAATATTTATATGGAGAGCATCAGTATGTTGCGGGGAAGGGGGCGAGAGAAAAACGTACGCAAACAAACAAACAGAGAACGAGCTGAAGAAAAGCTCCCAAGCTGCCTGGGCGGGAAGAGAGGGGTTAACGTGTTCGCTCGCCGCGCCGTTGGCTGCAAGTACTATCCCAGCAAGGTAGGTAAGTAGCTGGGCTCACATCCTGCTTCGACCAAACGCCATCCAAGCCGTGTACTGTGCATGCGTCGTCTGGTCAAGCTCGGAGTCTAAATGGTTTTAGAGCAGGAAGTTTGCTGCGCAGTGGTTGCGGCGGGAGCTGGCCAGCGCCGATGTTTGCGTACCTTCGGATTTAGAAGAAAAGAAAAGCGATCAGCGCTCCTTCGTCTTCGACAAGTCCCTAATTATCTTGGGAGACGGCATGGGCAGCGCTTTCTAGCAGCATCTAAGTTAGCTCGACACGGCTTCCGGGGTGCTTGGTGAGGCTTTGCTTCCCCTCGCTCATATGTAAATATGCATCACTGACGTCTGCCCGCCGGATCGGGCCGCGAAGACCGGAGATAGCATTGTCTGGTCGCCCGTCCCACGTTGCAAGACAAAGCATTGCTGGGAATTGTTAATTGGTGGGCAATTTTGTGAGGCGCAAGTACCTGAGAGCGCAGGATCTAGGGACAAGATATGTTGAATCCCTCGCATTTCGCATGGATTTTTGTAACAAGCCCATGTTGAACATGTCCTGGGCATTGGAGAAGACTATAGTACAGAATATGAACAAAAACGCCAGAGTCTCGCCAGCAATGGCATCCATGGCACCTTACGCAGGCCACGGCTACGTGGAACAAGAGCAAAAAACAAGCGGGCCGCCAACAAAACTACGCGCAAGATATCGGGTATCAGTATAAACATTTGGATGGATATCTCAAAAAAACTCAAACGCTCGTCAAAGTGCTTTTCGTGCTCGTGAAAGTCGTCCCATGCCGCGGAGCCTCAAAACCCCCCGACCCAAATGCCTTCGCGGGAGGAGAAAAACGCCCGGAGCCTGCAAAAAAAAAAAAAAAAATAAAAAAAATAAAGAAAAAAAATTTCGCGATCAAAAGGACACGCCGATGGGGTATATATCAAATGATTACTTTCCTTCCTGGATGAGGATCATCCCAGCTGTAGCCAAAATCCACTTCCTTTGTCTCCCACGAGGACCTTCGGATGCTTGGTGCTCTTCCGACGCTGTAGTTTGCGCTGTTGGAGCTCATCCCTCGATTCAGTTGTAGTCGCTCCTGGACGCTCTGCATGCTGAGTCCTCTCTGTACCGAGGGTCTCCCCATGTCGAAGTACTGTTGGCGGAGGCTCGATCCTCTATTCAGACCGTAAATCCTCTCAAAGTATGCCGAATCTGTCGTGTCAAATCTCCTGGGCATCGGTCTGTTGGAAGGCTCCGCCACTGGCTCTGGTGTCTCATGAATTGGAGAGGTGGCTGTCGACGACTTGTCTCCTGCACCTCTCCCTTTTAAAGAATCTAGTTCAATGTAGTCCCCTTCGCGTTGCGACGTCAAAGTCTTGCTCCCAGTCGAGGACCAGCAAAATGGTGTGTCGCTAGTCTTCCGACCAGCAAGCGAACTGTTGGTCCCTTCCTGGGTGGTGCCGTCAATGTCGTCTGTTGATTCAGGTTGAGATCTCTGGCTGTGGAACCAACGGAAATGAGGACAGATCTTTGCCAATAGCGGATGGCAACAAGGAAGGCACCCACAGATGACGCCCAAAGTCGTTTCAATTGATGTAATGGTATAGTTGTGGGCCCCAGTCCAGAAGATGTCCGCAGACCTGAAGAACTTAGAGAAGTACCACAGTCGGTAGACACCTGCAACACTGACCCTGGAACTATCCGTCAGTTCAATCTCCCAAAGGGAAGGGGGTTTTATGTAGGTGCTCGCCACTAATGAGACTCTTACATTATGCCGAGCGTGAAAAGGATTATAAGTCCAATCCGCTTCTCCCTTGGCAGCCTCAGACCCAAGACAAACCTCGAAGGCCACAGGAAAATAAAAAGGTCGCTGAGAGTATTGAGGGCGCCTGATGCGAGGACAAATTCGTAATGTTTGACGCACGCCTTGAGCATGAGTGGTGGAGACTCGGGTACATGTGTGGAGACACACATGATGAATTGGAGAATCATCACGGCCATGACTGCGGCTATCCACAAGACTGTGTAGGCGATCGCGAATCGACAGAACCATAGGTTGCCCCTTTCTGATGGAAATACGCGTAGATATCCTAGGCAGACTGAGATTTTGGTGAGGCCAACGCCCAGTGCGAAGGATACTTCAAAAGAAAATTTGAGCTAATCCAGCGGTCAGCTTTGCGCATTCTCAAGTCACAACCGTGGGCTTGTCTGCAGATAGACAGAGGCAGTTTTCATACCTTTGTTACGATGCTAAACCAATTCGGTTTGACGTCCCACAAATGTCTTCCAAGCCCGTATCTTGTGCAAACCAAAATGGTGATCGTCCAAGCCAGCGTGAGGAACTTTGTCGCAGATGGCGTTAGAAATTTCCTAGGCCATGGCTAAAAGCCAGTGGTGACGGTACTCACCCATCCGACTAACATTAGCCAGTCGTCGAGCCCTAAGATGCGCTTGACGTATCCGCGGCTGTATAATCGTCCCGCCATGACAAGAGTCATCAATGTCGCAAAGGGTATGAGAACACCTATCAGCATGCCCGCCCGCGTCGGTGGATTGTCATAGTTGTGCGGTCGAGAGCGATATATCTCATCGAAGTTCTCCGGCCAAGGCATGGTTGCGTCGCCAACGACGCTCAACGGATCGCGACCGTCCAGAAGCAGGAACTGGCGACGACAGAGACAGTTGAAGAGGCGTTAGGTAGGGCGAAGTCCTGACATTGTTCTCGGGGCGTGTCAAGGTTCAACTTCCGGAATTCTCGGTTACAATAACCTTATTCTCTTTAAAAGAATCAACGGCGTCGAGCGTAAGCCATCGCTGTCATCATGTAATGGCAACACAGGCAATGCAACCTCTCATTCGTAGACAGAATTTGAATAAGCTCACAAAGTGGTCGCTGCTCATTAGAGCTGGTGACTAAGACGCTTGATGAGAGCAGGGTCAAATGCCAAAGAATGACAGCCCTATGCGCTCCTGACGACCGGCGACAAAATTTGTGTGAGACCCTCTGGAACTTTGCCCGAATCAGAGAAACTCGAGTTGGTATGCAAAACCTTCCCTCTGCTTGGAGAGGAGACGTATCCCTTCTGCCTCATAGAAGGCAACAAGTATGACTGCAAGGTTGGGAACAGTTTCACATGTTGAGCAAAGATTCAGAAGACTTGCGAGACCGGCAATCCAGATGGGACGGTGCCTGATGAAAAGCTTCCAGAAGCCAGGCGGCGTCCCGTCAAGGGAGAGAAGGGTTGGGGCAACGATGCGGCAGTGGAACAAGCTCATGGATGTATATTAGCAGTGCCCAACTGTAACAACTCAGCTCTCTCGGTGACAGTGAGCTTTGGAAAGCGAAGCAATGCAAATCGACTTTTTCAGAGCAGTTGTCGTTCCCGCAAACTGCTCCACAAGCTCGCTGAGCAACGGCGACGACTGGAAGCCTTCTGCACGCGTGCATGAACGCCGTGACTGTCCAGGAGTATCCCAGAGCAGGGTGAGGAGATTCAAGGAACACATCCACGGACAGATGGCTTGCTCCTGAGTTGTTAGGAAGCATGATTAGGGGTTGGCGGAGAAAGACGAGTGCAGCGGCCCAGGAAATGGCTCCGGGATAATTGGCGGGAGTCGACCTGACACGGAACGGGACAGCCACACCTTTCAACCATGCTTGAGACGCATGCCCAGGCTTCGTAGGCGAGCGCGTGAGGTTTGTATGGTATGAAGCCTGTCCGTTCCCGGGATTTCGAGCTTGGGATTTCAGTCGGCTAAGAATAGAGCAGAAAGAGTGTTTTGCTGCCCAATCACAATGCGCTTGTCTTGAGAAACCAACTCCGACGAATGTTTCTGGACGGCATGAACTCAGGTTGCTGTAGAGAATCGGGCGATCGGGGGTGAAGTTCAAATGCAAAACCAACTTTCCCCGGTTATTTGGAGACGTGGTCGTGTGCAACCGGGCTGGCCAGCATCAGATGTGGCGTCATTCCTGTCGACAATTGGGTCGGCCTCGCTTTGAAGACCACAGCCGTAATCGACGGGAATCAAAGTGCATCAACGAAAGCCGGTGGGGCGAGCAGTGGAGCGGAGTGGAGAGGCGTTGGAGCGGAGCTGGTTAGGGATGGATGGAGCGAGCCAGTGGAATCACACTGGACGACGCTCGGACGGGAACCGGACCGAGGCGAAGGAGAGCCGCGGTTAAACTTCGGATCTTCTCCGCACGCCTCATGCATGTGCCAGGTGACAACCAAACCAACCGCGGGCAACAATCATGAACCAGGAGTGAGTGATGTGTGTATCTCTTCTCTCACACGACATAACTACCTTCCTTTTGCCCATCTGCCCTAGCCAGATTTCCTTCCTTCTTCGTCACCATTCTCCTCGCACGCTCCTTTTTCGGACCGCACTCAAAAACACGCCAAGCGAGCGTCACCAATGGCGTTCGTCATCACTAATTCTAAAGGCTGCCCTCCCGCATGTCACGAAAGTCTTCTGCCATTGGCTAACTCGGCCAGAGACGGCTCAACCCAAGCGCTGTCGCATCGCTGGGCCCTCTGAAGTCCTGTTGGGACGTTGTCTTCCCGGCTTTTACATTGTTGAAAGCCTCTTTCTCACCGTCGCAAACATCGGAACGTCTCTTTCGGAAGGGGAAATACACCATGCTGGAGGGCGCGATGGGCGGCATGGACTGCCAATATCACTTTCCGTCTTTACTGCGGACGCTGAATAGCCACTCGCAGCAAAGACGTTGTCGGCGGCTCGTACTCGTCACCACAGTCGTTCAATAGCATGCGAGAGACTCCAAACGTGCATGCCTCGATCTTAGGCCAATATTGTTTGGTATTATGATTCGACCTCCGCTGTATGGCCCACGCAAACGTCGACTTCCTGGCAGACGCTAGCACCAGCTGCCAACCCCGCGCCCTAGGCCTGCCCAAAATTCGACACCGTTGTTGAGGACTTCAACTGGGATAGCGAGTTCGACTAGCCGCTCTGCTCGTGGGCGTGTCAAATCCCCATAGTCTCATTCGCTTGCTGTCGGGTCTGATGCCCTTGACCCATGCTTAGTCAATCGCGGGTGCGCCCTCCCACCCGCTCTGTTCAGCCGCCTTCGCAGCAGAACTACGACCCAGTCAATCTACATAAATATCATTGACCACACCCGAAACCCTCACTGTTCTACGAACTGGAATGACATAGCTTTGACAAGATGAAGCTCTCTGCTGTCATACTCGCCGTTGGTGTCGGCTGCTCGTCTGCATCGTATGCAGACAATCTGGTCTTCGGAAGTCCATCCAGGCACCATCCATTTCTTGGCCTGCCAATTTACAAAATTGTGAAGCGACACGACCCAAGCGTCAGGTTCGTTGCTGCTGAACATCTCAATTGGACGCACAGTGTCGCTTCAGGCGACCCGTATCCCAACTCTGTGATTTTGTGGACTCGATGCTCGCCCATGTACGACAGTGCGAAGGCCAAAGGCAGGTGTCACGAGATCAGGTCGCAGACATCATACTGACCGGGACTTCAGTCACCGCTCCCGGTTTCACCAAATTCTATGATCATCATCAACAGGAGACCGTTCCCGTTTCTACTGCTCCAATTTGCGTCGAATACAGAGTCTCTACAGATGAAAACATTGAGAACGTCGTGAGCTCCGGCACTGCATACACTTCTTCGGACGTCGACTACACAGTAAAGGTGAGGAACTTGCGGGCGTCGAAATGCTTTGCTCTGACAGCCTCAGGTTGAAGCATGCGGTCTTGAACCCTTCACTCGCTACTACTACCAGTTTCGCGTTTGCGGAACAGACCATGCCAGTCCCATTGGGAGGACCAAGACAGCCCCAGCTACGAATGACGAAGTGCCGGACATAGCTTTGGCCGTCTATTCCTGCTCGAATTATCGTACGTCATCAAGCAGTGGCTTTCAATGCACCATGAGCTGACGCGTGTCATAGCCTTTGGCTACTTCACTGCCTTTGGGAATGTTGCCAGGAAAGATTCTGTCGACTATGTCCTTCATCTCGGCGATTTTCTGTACGAGTACGCTGAAGGCGTTTATGGCTACGGATGGAAAATCGGACGCAAAGTGGAACCAGACAAGGAGATCCGGACCCTTTATGACTATCGAAAACGCCACTCCCAGTATCGGTCGGATCTCGATGCGATTGAGAACTTTGCCAAATTTCCCTGGATTCCTGTCTGGGACGACCACGGTGAGCCTCAGATTATGCCTAACTTTGGCGTAAACGTGCGCTGACTCTCTTGAACAGAGGTCGGAGACAATACGTACCGAGACGGAATGGCCGACCAAAACAACACCAGAGCATCTTTCCTCATGAACGACATTCCCACCGGATTTGGAGGCGCGGGCATTGCCTTTGATCAGCGGAAAATGAATGCAGTAAGAGCTGTAAGTACGCTCCACGCGATGCAAGGTGCATTCTCGGTTGACGTATGAAAGTACTTTGAGTGGATGCCTATACGTCAGGTTGAAATGGATGATAACCTGCGGATTTGGCGGACGTTTTCGATTGGTTCCCTTATGGATATATTCATGCTGGACACCCGCCAATACGACAGATCGATAACAGACCTCTACTGGAACACCGACTACATTCACGAAATTTCAAATGATGTTGGTAGAACGATGATGGGTAGTCGACAGGAGAATTGGTTCTACAGAAAACTCAGCGCGTCTCACGCCAGGGGAGCTGCTTGGAGATTGATCGGCTCCCAAACCATATTCTCTCGAATCAACGAGTCGGTAACTCAGAGTCCGGAAAATCCAATGGACTATGACGCCTGGGACGGCTACCAAGCGAATCGAAACCGGACTTTTGCTCATCTATACGAGCACGGAATTAACAACAACATTGTCATGGCCGGTGACAGTCACGCGTCATGGGCAAGCGATCTCATATGGTTGGATGAGCACGACTACGATCAAAAGACTGGTGCTGGTGCCATTGGTGTCGAATTTTCCGGCACAGCTGTCAGCAGCCCCCCTCCTATCGGCCAGAATACCACGATGAGAGAGGCCAAAAACATCAGCGAGTTGCTCATTAGAGACAACCGGGAACTTCAGTGGCAGGATTCATATTACAGGGGATACTACGAGCTCCACGTCAGGTCTGTCTTTGCACTACGAGGATGAGAGAAAGAGACTTGAATCTGACCTGCGATTGCACAGTTATGATGCCGTACGAGCCCGCTTCTTCGGCATGCCAACCTTAGTCCATCGCACAGCTTTAGAAGTCAGCCTCGCCAATTTCACCGTCTTGCGCGATGCCAACGCTCTTCAAAGGCCGGTAGCCGGCGGGATAGTCGAGAGCGGGACACTGAAGAATGGCAAGACGATCCAAACTAATTTGACCAACAACACCTTGACAGGGCATTATTCAATTCACAATCTAGCGACGTTTGGATACAACCAAACCGTGGACGAGAAGTTTTTGCTCTAGAAGAAAAGTGCTCTAGACCAAGCGTTGTGTTTAATGTTAATAAGCCCTAGTTCAAACAGATAAAGGGCCACTCCTTGAAATGAACGCCTTGTAGAAGACAGAGAAACTTGCATCATCAACCTCACCGCGGTCGCTGCAGTACATGATACGGCTCTTTACGTCGAGTCTCGGCCAACTTTAATCTGATCCTACATGTTGAGATCTTCTCTGCGCTTTCTGGATGTCGATTTCTTGTCCCCACCCTCCATGTCACCTCGACTCTGATATTGTCCAGCCTGAAAATCCAACCGTTGGGGAGCAGCACGCCTTCTCTTGAGTTCCGCACGATCGAAATGGACATTTCCGATGCCAAGCAGACCATTTTTTCTTGGTTTGCAGTTTTTTGAACTTGAGCGAGCTGGTTTCTCATGGGCATGTTTCTAAATTTTGCTTTGCTCTATAGCAGCTTCATTCGCCACTTGCTTTTCCACTGACGAGCTATCCAATAGGGATACGAGGACTTTGTGTCATTGCGATGCCGTTCAAATCCGGATGCTTGCTGTTGGTTTCCTTCAGTCTATTGCCCCAAGTCTCAGCTAACCATACGCGTCCCGGCTGCACCGAGAGCTTGCGCGAAATTCATCTCGTTTGTTTCAATGACATGCTCGGGTCGTCGGAGGCTTCGGACTTTTGCGTGTCTGGTTGAGCTGATTTTCTCTGGTCTATAAGAAATAGATGTGTATACATCAACCGATGACGTCTCTTGTCTACAATTTACACCTTTTACTAATCCCAATTCATGCTCTGATTTTCAAAAGTTGGATTACAAAGGAGCACTATTGGTCGAGTCAGTCGAGGGCGGGAGCTAACAACCTAAAGTTCATGCTGAGTGCAAGATTCTTGCCGGGACCACTAATGAACACCAGCGACTCGTCAAACTCCGTGAAGGGTATACAGTGATTCGACGGGACGAGCGCCTCAAGCGGCCCCCCGCAAATTCTGTGTAGCCAAACGGGACGACAACCCCGCAACGGAGCACTCTAATCGACTGTTCCCACCCTGCGATTGTCCAAGCCACCGCAACACTGTTTGCTGCCACAGCCATCTATTCGCCCTCCACGTCGGCTTCGCACACCACTGATTTCATCCCGAGCCCAGTCATGAGGATGGATCCCATGGCTTCATACCGGATCCGCATGATATATCCCCGAGGCCGGATGCCGCGCAATGGCCTGGTTCAGAGGCCTTGGAAAAAACATGTCTGGAGTTACAGTGGGCAGAGGATGTGAAGCAGATCTGAGCCAAGGATTTCGTACCCAGATACGCCGACGGGGCTGAAAGGCGGCGTGCTTGGAACTATAACATAAAACGCTTGGATCCGACCTCAAGCAGCTAGGAAGTCTTCACTGGCCGCCTCTTCGACCAAATCGGTAGAATCAGTGCTACCTTGGCTTCTAATTTCTGTCTCGCTTCGCTCGTCAGCTTCGACTCCCACGGATTCATCCAACCAAGACTTCTGCGCCCAGATTCTTCTCAAAGGTTGGTTGTTGCTTCGCCAAACTAGTCGCAACATCCTGGTCCAGCTTACCGCTCCTACGAACGGCGTGGACGAACCATTCACAAAAGCGGTGAGTGGCACCTGCAACGTGTGATGTCAAAACAGGCGATTGATCATTGGTGGCACCGGTAATATCGCATTGGCTCAAAGCTGACGAGCGGCGCCACAAAAGCATTCGTCCACTCCCAAGACTTGAGCAAAATGGCGACTTTCAAAGACGAGTAGGAATCGCAATATTATCAAAGGTGTTCGCGCTGACGGGTGTCTAGAAAGCACAACGGCACAGGCGGAATATATTCTGGAGACACTTCCAAGATGGACCCAGGCAAGCAGAAGAGTACCGTCGCCGCTTTTTCAGAGAATGTCATGGGAGAGTAAGCTACAGGTGCCTCACTGTATGAAGTCACCCTCTGACATGGTTCCACAGAGTGCGAAACCCTCTCGCAGACATTCCGGTCTCACAGCTCTTAATTGACGTCGAAACCTTTGCCAAAGAGAATGGAATGGTAGAAATCCTGCCACTGCTTCGCAAGGGTGCTCTGATTTCCCGAGACCCAAAGAACTTCGAAAGCGTGGACGAGCTGGGAGAGTCCGACAAAGAGATTGTACGGTTCGAGCGGACTCATCGCTGGAGCCACCCATGGGCTCTCTACTTCACGATTATCTTAAACTCAATTGCTGCTGCAATCCAAGGTTCGCGGCTAGTCTCCTGCCATTGAATGGAGAAAGCACTGACTATTTGCAGGTTGGGACCAGACCGGTTCAAACGGCGCAAACTTGTCATTCCCAGATGAATTCGGTATCTCGACCAAAGAAGAAATTTGTGGTCCCAAGGGGAGCTGCGACAAGAATGAGTGGATCGTTGGCCTCGTCAATTCCTTCCCATACATAGCCATGTGCATGTTGTAAGTGCATCTCCGGTGTCCATCATCCGTCGGTATTACTCACACCTCTCAGTGCGGCTTGGTTGTCCGATCCCATGAACGAGCTCATCGGTCGGCGTGGCACGATTTTCGTTGGCGCCATTTTCTCCCTTCTCGCTCCCATCGGCTCGGCCCTCACGCAGACTTGGGGTCAGCTGTGCGCAACCCGCATCCTGTTGGGCATTGGGATGGGGCTGAAGGAAGTCACTGTCCCGGTCTTCTCGGCAGAGACGGCCCCTGCTGTGGTCAGAGGCGGCTTGGTCATGAGCTGGCAACTTTGGACCGCATTCGGCATCTTTCTGGGCACCTGCGCAAACCTCGCCATGTATAAGGTCGGCAAAGTCGCCTGGAGGCTCCAGCTCGGCAGCGCGTTCATCCCTGCGGTGCCTTTGGTGATTGGAATCTACTTCTGCCCCGAATCTCCTCGTGAGTTCTCTGCTCGCCATTCAGCGCATCTTTGCTGACGAGAGCCAAGGTTGGTATATGAAAAAGGGAAGATATGCAGACGCGTACAAGTCTCTTCTCCGCCTTCGCAATGCTCCTCTTCTTGCTGCCAGGGACCTCTACTACATTCACGCTCAGCTGATCGACGAGGCCAAGCTCATTGAGGAAGCTGGCCTGACGACCAAGAGCAACATGTTTGTCCGCTTCGGTGAACTCTTCACTATCCCTCGAATCAGGAGAGCAACACAAGCCTCAGGCATTGTCATGATTGCGCAGCAGCTGTATATGCCCCATAATGATGTGTTTTTGGCAGAGGCTGACACCTGGCAGTTGCGGTATCAATATTATGAGTTTGTCAGTTTGTTCCTTCTGAATAGCTGATTGATGAGGGGAGCTGACGTGAAATAGCTACTCGAGCACGATCTTCGAAAATGCGGGAGCATCCACTCTGGAATCGCTCTTCGCGACCTTCGGATTTGGCCTGGTAAGACCCCTTGACGTTCCAAAGAACTTGGAGATCAATCTTCCCCCTTGTTCTTCAAACACTCTCTCGTCTCCTTGGTTGCATAGGACATGGCACTAAACGCTCTCAGGTAAATTTCGTCTTCGCCTGGCCTGCAGTGTGGACAATCGACACGTTCGGGCGACGCAATCTTCTCCTATTCACGTTCCCCCAAATGTTTTGGACGCTGCTCGCCGCCGGATTCTGCTTCTGGATCCCCGAGTCCAGTGATGCCCACTTAGGTCTCATAGCCTTCTTCATCTACCTCTTCGCTGCGTTTTACTCGCCAGGAGAAGGACCCGTCCCCTTTACCTATTCGGCAGAGTGCTTCCCCCTGTCGCACAGAGAAATGGGAATGTCCTGGGCCGTGGCTACCAACAACTTTTGGGCTAGCGTGCTCAGTTTGACTTTTCCGCGCATGCTGAGGGCATTCAAACCGCAGGGTGCATTTGGGTTTTACGCCGCGTTGAATGTTGTGGCGCTACTAATGAGTGAGTGTCAATCCTGACCTTCACCATCTTAAAGGTACACTGGTACACTACTAAAAACAACACTGCACAGTCTTCTTCTTCCTCCCCGAAACCAAGCAGCGAACCCTCGAGGAACTGGACTACGTCTTCGGAGTGCCAACTCGCACGCACGCCAAATTCCAATGGGGCCAGATACTGCCTTACTGGATCCAGAGGTACTTTTTCCGTCGCAAAGGCGTGTCCAAGCCACAACTCTACCACTTTGAGAGCCTCGAGGTGCAAGGGTCCGGGTCTGACGAGAATTCGGGCGTGAATGACCCCGATCTCGAGGTTTCTCGCACGGAGACGGCCAAGACGGCGAGCTGAGGACAAGTCATGATGACGGTCTCTCGTGTTTTGATTGCTGGGCAGTAATTTATTGCGACTGGAAGCTTCCAATTGCGAGCCGTCGCTACCGAGTCGCGTCTTCCGACGAGTGGGTTCTTGTTTCGAGGTCGATTAATGGCAATAGGATAATGGATGAGCTGTTTCTTGTGGAAGTTCTCGACCAAAACAATTTAAACCTAAGACGAGTAGCCTTGCTCAATGTCAGTCTGTACCATCGTATGCCAGACCCTTGACGTTTGAACCCACTTCCATCTCGTTCCGCTAGCCTCATGAGGCAGTGGGGGCGAATAGGCGAGCGCTTGGGTCCGTCCGCGCCTCCCGGACCTCGCTCGCTCTACTTTGCCTCTTTCTCACCCACCGCAGCATATCTTCTCCCCTTTGACAGTCGTGGTCCGGTCGGATTTTCTCTTCTTGCGCGTCCTCTGCTCTTGTTTGTTTGTCAAGATTCCAATTACTCGTGCGTCGTTGCAGCGCGCAATCCCCTTTTCGTTAGGTGTCACAAACGCTTCCGCGGCTGCCGCTTACCTGCATCGATGCGCATGCACACGGCTAGGTATTTCATGAGCCTCCAGGGTCAAATTCTCCGATGGCATTAGCGGCGTCTTTGGATTGCTTACTCTGTTTTGGCCCTCCGCATCCCAGGAACGCCGTTTACCCCACACGCGTTCGGACAGCGCGCAAGGGCCCGCGACAAGACCCGTTTTTTCTTGCGCATCGAAAACCCGTCAGGACGCCACCAGCACAGCGCACTTTCCTTTTCCTGAGCCGATCAACCAGAGGATCCATGCCTGGCATCTGTCATGATGCAACACGGTCTCAAAGGGGGTCGCAGCGCGGCCGCGACACCAAATTTCCACGTGTGCCCCCAGCTGCGCAGCTCACCTGCACCCCGACCCCAGCGCCACGCGATTGGCCGCCTGCGTGACGCGACGGCGAGACTAGGTCGCTCCGAAGTGAGAACAGCTGCTAGTCGCGTTGGGTGCTAGACGAGCACAAAACGGGGTCATGTCCGAGGCGGGGGAGGGGGGACAGCAGGCAAGGGAGGTACGCGCTCCCCCCGAACAGCACCGGCAGAGGCGAACAACCGTCGCGACGAGATAAGCTATAGCAGTTTTTATCGCGACGCAGCAGCAGCAGCAGCAGCAGCAGGAGCGAGCTACCGCAGTAGTGGGGCAAGCTGGCTGCAGCGCGCACGCCGCAGTGACTGCCTGCCGTCTTCTTTCATTGGGGCCTGGTTGGGTCCAGTCGTCCCTTGTCATGGTCGTCGACGACCCTTTGTCAGGTGCGCCGTTGCTGGACGACCCGGATGCCATTGAGATGGACGACTTTGAGAAGAATAGGATTCCGGTGCACGAGGCCGTGGCAGCGGAGGGCCTCTGGG
The DNA here is from genome assembly GCF_038021145.1 of Phyllosticta citriasiana. Lineage (NCBI taxonomy): Eukaryota > Fungi > Ascomycota > Dothideomycetes > Botryosphaeriales > Phyllostictaceae > Phyllosticta > Phyllosticta citriasiana. The sequence continues at coordinate 591,845 of NW_027117281.1, read as the reverse complement.
GCGACACGCCGCACGATGCTCGCGATATGCAGCGTTTGGGCAAGAAGCAGGAGTTCAAGGTATCCATCATCAGAGCTCGAGTGATGCTGTTGAGCTTTCGGACTTTTTGAGGCTGACTGCATGTGCAGAGGAACTTCAGCTTTCTGTCCACTCTTGGCTTCGTATCCATCTACATGGCCACGTGGGAATTCGTCTTGGTGTATGAAGAATCCCCTCATGCAAAAGCCGGGGGAAGACGAAGGAGATCATGAGCAAAAAAGTAACACGGCGCAGGTCCCTCTCAGCCGGCTTCATCAACGGCGGATTCGCTGGGCTTTTCTGGACTGTCATCGGAACCGTGATATGCTATTCAACCATTGTTGCCTCGCTCGCTGAAATGGAGAGCATGGCGCCAACATCTGGTGGTCAGTACCACTGGTGCTCGGAATTCGCGCCACCGCGATACCAAAAGTTCCTCAGCTACTCGGCAGGCTGGATGTCCACGCTGGGATGGCTTTCAAGCTACGCGTCCAGCGCCTTTGTGTGCGCGACGCTGATCGAGATCTGTGCCGAAATTGTGCGCCCAGATTTCGGCTTTGCCAACTGGCAGTACACTCTGCTCATGCTGGGGCTGATTGTCGTGACGGTGGGGTTCAACACGGTGGGCGCGGGTTCCCTTCCCGCTCTGGAGACGGCGTCCTTGTTTGGCCATTTCCTGGGGTGGCTGTTGGTCGTCGTCTTCTGCTGGGCAATGTGCAGACCGCTGAATTCTCCGCGCGACGTCTTTACGAGCTTTGTCAATAGTGGTGGCTGGAGCAATATGGGGACGGCGTGCCTTGTCAGTCAAGTGACCGTCATGTACTGCAATCTGGGCTCCGACAGCATCGTCCACATCTGTAAGTGCGCTGGATTTACACGGACGGATTGACGCTGACGTTTGGGATTGCAGCGGAAGAAGTAGAAGACGCTTCGCTCGTCGTGCCGCGCGCCATGTGGTGGTCGTACGTGGTCAACGTCTTGCTTGGAATCGTCACTCTCATCACAATGCTCTTTTGCATCGGGTCGCTCGACGCAACGCTGGAAGCCGACGCCCCCTACCTCAACCTCTTCCTGAACACAGGATCTCCAGGAGTGGCGTTATTCTTAACCATCGTCGTCCTGATCCTCATCTTCTCCGGCAACATCACCACTCTTGCCACAGTATCACGGGAGCTTTGGGCCTTCTCCCGCGACCACGGCTTCCCCTTCTCAAGCTGGATATCGCACGTAAGCTCCCACCAACCCGCACCCCACAACCGCACTCCATACACGTACAGTAGTACCATACAAGCAAACAACACAACTAACAACCAACCCCCACCCGACAGATGAACCGCACGCACTCGATCCCCTTCTACTCAGTCTACCTCTCCTCCCTCCTAACCAGCCTCCTCTGCCTGGTAAATCTCGGCTCAACCTTCGCCTTCAACCTCATCGTGTCCCTCTCGCTCCTCGCCCTCCTCTCCACCTACATGCTCAGCATCGGCTGCATCCTCCTACGGCGCCTCAGCGGGCCCCCGCTTCCCCCCGCCCGCTGGAGCCTCGGCCGCTGGGGCCTCCCCGTCAACGCCTTCGCCTTCTGCTACTCAGCGTTCGTCATGGTGTTTGCAAGCTTTCCGACGAGCGTGCCTGTGACGCTGGAGGGCGCGAATTGGGCGCCGGCGATTTGGGCGGGGGTGTTGGTGGCGAGTTTGGTTGTTTATTGGGGTCATGGTCGGACGCATTTTACGCCGCCGGTCATGTTTGTTGAGGGGAGGAGGGGCGAGGGGGTGGGGTTGCAGGGGACGGCTTGAGCGGGTCGGGACGGGTTTTAAGGGGTGGAAAGTTGATGGATGGATGGATGGATGGATTGATTAGGAAGGAACTATATATAGATGGACGTATATTAGAACGGCGCTTGCCTGCGACGAAGCATCATGGCTGGATCGGTATTCTCTTGCTGGAAAGATGTTGGGGACTTGTTCATCTTCCTGACACTTGATCTGGAGATTCTCTGGGAATCCATGCAAGGATAGGAGAAGCAAAGCTGTGAGAGAGATCAGAGCTTCTAACCCGAGAAGAGATCCCAAACGACAGCACCAGCTGCGGACTTGGTGGTCGACGCGTGCACACGTGAGCTTCTGTCAGGTTCTTCCTTCTGAGAAAGAGAATTCAATTCATGTTTTGCGTAAAACGAGAAACGACATTGCGGAACGTCAAAGGACAGAACGGCGCCTGGCCCACCCATCTATCACTTGTGACCCAGCCACTTATCCAACGCCTCAGCGACGCTGACGTCCAAGGTTCTATCGGGGGAACACAGGGCCAATTCCGCCGCCCTAGCTGCATTTACAGCAGACCCGTTCTCTAGGCCAATCGATTTGTTGACATTATGGGCGCCTCGAACACCATTTGCGCGAAAGCCGAAGATTCGGGCTGGCGTTTGGAAGAGCCCAGCAGTCAAGCGGAGTCCTGATCCTCTCGTGCGGCTCCAGCAGCTTGTTCAACGCGGCAAGCTTCTCCAAAAAGAAATCGAGTTGCTCAGGGGTCTCGTTGCCCCTCGCGACAGCCTCAAACACTGCTTCGACCTTGGGATCTTCATTTGCCAGGTCGGCAAACATCCTGATGGCTGGATGCGGCTCGTGCTTTGGCCTGGGAGGGCGAGGCTCGCTTACGAAAGGCAGACGCGGAGCGGCATGGGCTCGCGGCCATGACACCGGTGGTCGGCTGGGTGTTGACTTAAGGCGAGGTAGCGGACGCTGTCGCGGCGCCGGTAACGCTTCTTGCTCTTCGCGTTGCTTTTGATCAGGACGCCTAGGTCGTAACGGGAGGGTTCTCGCCGAAGTCTCGCAGTGGTCGATGGATTCCTTGATGATCTTGAGGGCCTCTTCGCCTTTTGGTGCCGTTGTGATGTTTTCATAGCCGTCATCCGTCACCAAAATGTCGTCTTCGATGCGGACTCCGCCTACAGGCACGAAGCGGGAAACTACGTCCATGTTGATGTACTTGGAGTGCACGGGATCTGGCAGGTAGAGAGTCTTAAGTGCAAAGAGCGAGAAATAACTAGTCATTGTAAGCCTACTAAGTCAACTCACCAATGGGGTTTCTCTCACATTCCCGGCTCGATTGTTACTATCATGCCCTCCTCGAGTCCGCAGGCAGTTGGATGGACTGGCGGAAGAGATAGTTGGGGATCGTAGACAACATCTTTCATGACATCACTCTCACAGGGTGTCATGGGTAGTTCGATCAAGTCGTGCACGTCGAGTCCTACGTGATGGCCCAGACCGTGGGGGAAGAAAGCCAGGGAGGTCTTTGCTTCAAGAATCTCCTGGGCCGTACCGTTGTGGAGAATGTCCAGCTTTAGCAGGCCATCAACAGCAACGCGATGTGCCAAGTTCTGCAAGTCGATGAATCTGGTTCCTGGCTTGATGGCCTCGATGCAAGCTGTCTGCATGGCTTGAACCAGGTGGTAAATTTCTTTGGCCTCCTTTGAGGGCCAGTCTCCTTTTAGTGGAAATGTCCTTGTGACATCGCTGGCGTAACAATCCCACTCGGCGCCAGCATCAAGGCACATCAGTTGGCGATCACCAAAGGGCTGGTTGTTTTGGACGTAGTGGAGAGTGGCTGCGTTCTCTCCTGAAGCAGCAATGATTTCGTATGCTTGATGCTTGGCATCCTCGGAGACGCACGTGTCCAGGAATATGGCCTCAACCTGCGCTTCGTTGTTGAATTTTGCGATGTGTTTGAGAACATTGGTGTGGGCCTTAGCACTGATGTCGTTGGCCTTTTTGATAAGCTTAATTTCGTGGGCGTCTTTCCGCAACCGCGCAACGGCCATGGCCTCCTTCAGCTTGGTAGAATCCACACGCGGAGCATTGTCCAAGTCTTTGCGTGTACCTTGATCCGGATGGAGAATATAAACATGGCCGTCGTTGTGTTCACTCATCCAGGAATCGACGCGTTTGGCGACATGATGTGAGTAGTCGACGCGATCAACATCATACTTTTCCAATGCTTCCTTTGGATTAGACCCTCGACCATTCCAGATGACTTCTTTCGGGCTGACTTGGGGGATGTATAGGACGAGTACATCATAGCCAATGTCGTATGTCAAATGGCAGTCGGCCTCGTCGACACTGCGACATGATTACCAGCTGATTAAGGCAGATATCAAGATTGGATTGGGCGGCGGATGCGCAAGTGTCAAAAGATGGTTCAAAGTACAGCTAGAGCTTACCCAGAGAGGTAGTAGAAGTAGCGGCGTTGGCGAAATGGAAGCGGTTGGTCACTGTCCTCGAGATAGGCGGTAGGAGCACCAGGAAGGTAGATGAGGCCTTTTTCGACACCGAGAATAGAAGCAACTCGCTGGGCATGCTGCTTTGCTGAACGTCGGATGCTGTCAGCGGCCAAGAATGAAAGTAAGCATCTCATCCAGGATAAGTAGGGCACCAACCTGGGTATTTGTCCATTGGAACGGGGCCTTCAATGGTGATGCGGAGGGCTTCGCGGCCACTCATGGGGCGCTCAAAATCCATGATCAATTCCTGATGTGCAAGCTATGGCATCAGCCGGAGTGAACAACAAACGGCCGTCGAGCAGGTGCAGGTATGCTGCCGTGAGGTGGTGCCAGGGCTCAGTGACAGGAGGGTGGGGTCTGTGCTTGGGTTGGTAGGTTCAGTTGTGGGGTTGCAGCCGGAGCGGAGTCCAGGTCCAGGTCCAGGTCCAGGTCCAGGTCCAGGTCCAGGTCCAGGGTGAGAGTGTGTAAAATAGGGTTCTACCGAAGATGTGCCGGGCCAGCCAATGAAAACCTACCTAGACAACAGAAGCTGGGCTCTGCCGCCGTCCACCTCAGTATCATGGGTGGCTACGTCACTCCAGCCATTCACACGGACTGGTGGACTGCACTGGACTGCCGCCGGACAGCACCTCAGGCCGTGTCGCATCGCGACTGCCCATCCACCCACAATCTTGAGTCGCCATGCGCGACCCAAGCTGAGGCTGGCTCCTCTTCTCAATCCGGCCAACTCTTCTTCTTCTTCTTCTTCTTCTTCTTCTTCTTCTTCCTTTCTCATCTCCTGTTCTCTACATTCTACTCTACCTTGTTCCATACCATCTGCTTGCTTTTGCTCAACCCTCCATCACCGCCAGCCTTCCCTAAATCGTGCGGCAGAAAATCTGCCTGTATCTGATCCGCACGCCATTCTCCTCAGCCTTGTCCATCACGCCGCCTTCACTGGTACCCTACCAACGGCTCTATATCCTACTTCCAGATAGTCATCCAAATGGATCCATACTCCTCGAAAGATGACGAGAGCGACGGCCGCCAGAAAAGACGACGCGGGAGCCGTACTGGAAGGGTCATAATCGGCGCTTTACCCTTTGTAAAGCTTCTCTTCACGGTGATACGTGGCGTTTTCTTCATCGTTGGGTCATTCGCTGAACCAGTCAATCATATGAGGATCAAAATTCCCGAGGTTTCCAAAGCGGTCGTAAGGCAAAACACCCCTCTCGTTGTTACAAACCAGTGTTCCGACATAATATACGCGGCTGTCAATACGCAGTCTGGCCAAGGTCCATCCAAGACGGGATTCAAGCTCGAGACCGGAGGCACCCTCAACCAGACAGTATCGGAGAATTGGCAAGGCAGAGTATGGGGGCGCACAAACTGTTCTTTCAACGCTGCGAGTGATGGGCCTGCAAATGGACGCGCAACAGCCTGTGGAACTGGAGACTGCGCCGGCAAAGTGGCCTGTGAGGTCTCAGTACGTGTATGGAGCTTATCCTTGATGGACAGTGCTAACTGTTCAGGGCCTCAATCCCGTCACATTGGCCGAATTCACCCTGGATGCCGGCGACGGCCAGACATACTACGACATTTCGCTCGTGGACGGCTACAATCTACCGATGGCCATCATCAAGCAACCCCTTGGAAACTCGAGCTTAGATGACATTCCGCCCAACCTCACCAACCCATCGTGCGAGGGCTCACCTGGTGAACTCGCACCACCGACATTCAACCCATACAATGGCGGACAGCAGGTCTTTCTTGGTACAAACAGCTCGTTTCCTCTTGCGTTCGACACCAAGGTCTCGGATGGGCAGGTTTCCAGCTGGTGCCCCTATAATCTGTTGGTCAGTCCGCCTTCAAAGCCCGGTGATGGAGTGTATCCCTACCCCGACGACAATGTCAAGAGACCAGCTTTTAGCCCCTGCCTTTCTGCGTGTGCAAAATGGAACAAGGCCTCGGACTGCTGCACGGGCAACTTCAACTCCCCTGGAGCATGCTCCCCTAGCGACTATTCAAAGGCAGCCAAGAAAGTCTGTCCAGACGCCTACAGCTATGGTGTGTTTGGTGGATCTTGAGAGGCGGCCTACAGACTAACGACGGGGCAGCCTTTGACGATCAAACCTCGACGTTTATAATCCCGTCTGGAGCAGGCTTCGAAGTGGTCTTCTGCCCGGGGGTCGTTCAACCAACATCCTCGCCTCAAATCCAGCCGAGATGGGACATTTGACTTCGTCAGGCCACATGTCAGGCAGTGCAAACAACCACCTGCTTGGTCTGTTGATTGCCATGACATTAAACGCCTTGATTTTTATTTTTGCCTTCTAATTGGACATCTAGGAACAGCCATGCGACGCGGTAGTGATGAGCTCAAGATCTGATTGGTCTTGGTGGTAATGGACGGCGGGCCTGGCGCCTGCGACGGTGACTGTGGTAAAGATGGCATGAGTTATGCATGAGAGATACCCACGGCGTGTAGTTGAGGCTTTGCGTTATCCTGATAGACAGCTGCATTCCTCGTGCAAATCTGACTTTCGGAGTCGTTGTTCCGCCACGCCACGAGTTTCATGTGGGGAGTGGAATTGGTGGTGAGACGAAGAGGACTCGTGATGTTGATGTGGGAGAGGGCGTCGGAGAGTACAGCAGTTGAGGGAACCTGAGACGATTGACTGACGGAGAGATGTACGTACATGGACCATGGAGGTTATCAGTGTCGTGTAACGGGCGACTGGTACCAAGGCATGAGTGAAGTGCAGGTCGGACAAGAAAATTCCGGCGTCGGCCGTTGACCGACTGCAAGCCACAGCGGGAAGATCGATGCCGGCAACAACGCAAAGGGAAAACGGAGAACAGGCACCGTCAAAAGCAGCCAATTGAGGAATGTCAAGGGATTCGTGGGCCGCCTAAGCGAACCGGCCCTTGGCTGACCCTGGGAAACCTAGCGGCCGCCATCCCTCATTCGACACGGAATCACCACCGCCCACGATCCCATTGTGCAACGGTTCGCTTGGCATCTTGTCAGTTTACGCTCGACCATGTCTACTCACTCGGCAATTGGGTGTGCCAGCAGAGTGTCTTCCCCGTTTTCCAGACGTTCGACCAGAATGTCTTCGAGACATCCGTAGAAGCCTTAAATCCAACATCCCGCTACCCCACGCACCTCGTCGTTTGCCGACTGCCCTTTTCCACTGTCCATATCAAGCTGTTCATCATGACTGTGCCGCCATTGACGAAGCAGCCCCTGGATACCGGATGGGTTTTCAAGCAATCAGATGCGCCAGAGGACGACTGGCTGCCTGCTCCTTTGGTACCGTCGTGCGTCCATCAAGACCTCATTGCAAACAAAAAGTAAGCCTCTCAATAGCGTTTGATTTCCTGTTTGGAAACTGACACCGTTGATAGGATTCCTGATCCGTTCCTTGGCTTCAATGAAATAGAAGTCGAGTGGGTTGGCGAGAAACCTTGGACATACAAAACATCCCTGCCGGTTCATACCACCCCTGGCCACGATGGCCGCAAATATGTATTGGCGTTTGACGGCCTGGACACCTACGCTACGGTTCAGCTTAACGGCCGTGTCATTCTGAAAAGCGATAACATGTTCCATTCACACCGAGTGGACATTACCGAAAAACTGTCTTCAGACTCTCGAAACGTGCTCGAGGTCTCATTTTTGCCAGCATTGGAAGAAGCCAAGAAGATAGAGGCTGCGCATCCAGAGCACAAGTGGGTGGGCTTCAATGCCGACATGGCCAGACTCGCTGTCAGAAAAGCGCAATATCACTTGTACGTGTCTTCCACCTTGTCAAAACTGACAGACACGCTAACGACAGGTAGTGGCTGGGACTGGGGACCCATTCTGATCACTAGTGGAATTTGGAAAGAAGTCAGGCTCGAGACATACCACGCAAGATTAAAGGACGTCAGAATCGACTATGAGCTAGATCAAGATCTCAAGAATGTTTCTGGAGTCATCACATCCGCTGTAGAAGGGCATGAGGGCAGCAAAGTCTTGATTCGAGGGGAAATCGAGAGCAAACCCGCCTTTCAGGTCGAGGCAGAAGTCGACGACTACGGCATCGCCAAAGCCCGCTTCAGCATCGACTCTCCTGCTCTATGGTGGCCGCACGGGTATGGCAACCAGCCTCTCTACTCTGTAAAATCCACCCTGTTGTCTGCAGACGGCACTGAAATCGACGAGCACACACAGCGCCTAGGTATTCGAAAAGCCAAACTCATCCGACAGCCAGATGACGGGGGCAAGAGCTTCTTCTTTCAAATAAACGATACCGACATCTTCTGCGGCGGTTCCGATTGGATTCCTGCGGATTCTTTCTTGCCGCGCATCACGACGGCGCGCTACCGTTCCTGGCTGCAAACCATGGTCGACGGCAACCAAGTCATGGTTCGCATTTGGGGCGGCGGAATCTATGAAGCTGAAGCCTTCTACGACGCTTGCGATGAGCTCGGAATCCTGGTGTGGCAAGACTTTATGTTTGGCTGCGGAAACTATCCGGCGTGGCAAAAGATGCGCGAATCAATACGGCTGGAGGCGACTCAGAATGTCAAGAGGCTGCAGAAGCACACGTCGGTGGTGCTGTACGCCGGCAACAATGAGGACTATCAAGTGCAGGAGCAATTTGGATTGACCTACAATTACAAAGACAAGAACCCAGAAAATTGGCTTAAGACGGACTTCCCAGCCAGGTACATTTATGAAAAGGTACGTACGTCTTTCTCGAAAGCGCTCATGCGGACTGGCTGCTAACGGCTTTTCCGAGCAGATATTGCCAGAGGTTGTCGCAGCCGAGAGTCCAAGCGTGCCTTACCATCCTGGCTCGCCATGGGGAGACGGCCTGCCCACATCTGACAGGACTGTGGGTGACTTGCATCAATGGAATGTGTGGCATGGAAGTCAAGAAAAGTATCAAATCCTCGACACGCTTGGCGGCCGATTCAACAGCGAGTTCGGCCTGGAGGCGTTCCCTCATATCGACACGATCAAGCACTATGTCACGGATGATTCGCAGCTCTACCCACAGTCACACATGCTCGACTTTCACAACAAGGCGGATGGCCACGAGCGCAGAATAGCCACGTACTTGGTCGAAAATTTTCGTACAGTGACGGATCTCGAGGTTAGTGGGCTATGGAGCCGATTTTGGGAATACGACTGAGCAAGAGACAGGGGCACATACACTTGACGCAGCTCTCGCAGGCCGAGGCCCTCATGTTTGGGTACAGGGGCTGGCGGCGGCAGTGGGGCCAGAAGCGGTTTTGCGGCGGCGCATTGGTGTGGCAGCTCAACGACTGCTGGCCTGTAACGTCGTGGTCGATAATCGACTATTTCCAACGCAAAAAGCCGGCATATTATGCAATGCGACGGGCACTCGCGCCTGTAGCGGTTGCAGTCAAGCGAGCGCATCACGACTGGAGCGTAGCGCATGCGCGTCCCGCCAAGACGAGCGCTTGGGAGCTCTGGGCGTCGAGCAGCAAGACGCATGAGGTGGTCGGGACTGTTGAGCTGCGCTTCATTTCGATTGCGACAGGCAAGGACATCAAGCAAAGCGTCACCAAGACCGGGGTCCGGATTGTGGCCAACGGCACAACGGAAGTGCTCTCTGGAACAATCGACAACGAGGCGGAGGAGGCGCACGTGTTGGCAGCGCGGCTCTGGATCGACGGACATGCAGATGTTGTTTCACGCGACATGGACTGGCCGCAGCCGCTCAAGTATCTGGACTTTTCGGAGCGTGGGGTCGAGGTGGTGCAAGACGGGGGCTCGGTGCGGGTGACGGCTCAGCGGCCGACCAAGAGCTTGGTGTTTGAGGAGCGGCACGGGGTGCTGGCGGACGACAGCGCATTGGACGTGGCACCCGGCGACGTGCAGGTGGTGAGGTTGCGCGGGCTGGGCCAGAATGCGCGGCCGTTGGGGTGGAGGTATCTCGGGCAGCCGTGGACGCGTGGTGTGGCCATGACCTGACGCCGGGCGTTTGCACGCTCGCAGTAGAGAAACAAGCAGCGCGCGGCTGGACCCGGATCGTCCACCAATATGTTCTCGACAAACCTCATCTCCAACCCGCAAGGGAGTGTGCTCTTGCAGCCTCGGCCACTGCGACCCCGCAGACACTAGGCGCGCAGATCTGGGGGAGTGGGTAGTACTACCCAGCTTCGACAACTTCCAGAAGTGCAACCTTAATTTGGCCTTTGCCGTCACCATCCTCGCCCACTTTTTCTGTGGCCCTTTAACACCCAACCATCGCCGCCTTCGCTCGCTCCGCGCATCCGCCCCGATATCTCTGAGCCCTCGCGCCCTCGCATCTCAACGCCTCGCACACCCGCCGCCGGACCGCCCCGTTGGAACAATCGCCAGATCAAAAAGCAAGGTGGGATGTCGTGCCCAAGCGCGGGGTAGTACAATCCACTCCGGCTCACTTCTAGAAGAGGAGACAGAGACGTTGCAAGAGCTTGGGACCTTGGGCACATGTACCACACTTTCCAGGCCACGACCGCGGGCGTCCTCAAGGCCCCGGGCGACGGCGGTGACGCCCTTGGTGGCAAGCACTTGCGCCCGCAAGGCTCGCGTCGCATCACGACGACCAACGCATGCGTCGAGTGCCGGCGCCGTAAGATTCGCTGCGACGGACAGCAGCCTTGTGGCCAGTGCCTGTGGTACCAGCATCCCCAGAACTGCAGCTACGCGAAGCCTGCCCAGCGCGTCATTCCCTCGAGAAAGTAAGTCGACACTTGCTTTCCTCCGGTCGATTTCTCGCGTCACCTGCTTGTTAAATTTGGCTCCCCTTCAAGTGGCTGTCAACGTCATTGGCCCTTGGAATTTAATTTAAAATTTGTCGACATGGATCTCCTTGCTGACATCCCTGTCCCAGGCTCGTCGAAAAGCTCCAGAGAACAATTGACCAACAGAAACGGGTCCTCGAGAGACTTTTCCCCGGTAGAGATGTGGACAGTCTCAACTCCACTTCGCGCGAGGAGTTGATCAATTTGGCCTTGACCTTCCCGGCACCTCCCGCATCGTCCCCTTCGGAGAGCGGCACCCAAACGGCCCAGTCCGTCCAGACTCCAGACGACGAAGATGTTGATAATCTCGGGGAATTGTTTGAAACGACAGTGTTGGAGACACCTGCCTCGGATGAGAGTCGAAGACACGCACAAGGGCCCCAGCAAGGCCTCTCTGATTCTGTCAATGGCCTCGAATACGACGACGAACAACCGGATGCATATGTTGGAATGTCTTCAATGCAGGCGGCAATAAAAGCCATGCAACGGTGCGCTCCGGAAAGGGAAATCCTCAAACGAGAGCACGGTGTTGACACTGTCCCCCCTGGTCGACGTGAAATACCCCCTGTACTTGGAGTGGTTTACCCGGAATATTCGTATGGAATGAATTGGCTCGACCACTACATGGAGAAAGTCCACTCGTTCTTCCCAATGGTTGATATGGAGCAGCTGCGGATGGACTTTACATCTCAACACCGTCAGGACGCCGCTTGGTTTGTACTAATGAACATTGTCATGGCTTTGGGCTGTTTGGCGTCGTCGACACAGGATAACGACTACCACCTCATCTTCTTTGAAAGGGCCCGACAGTACCTCAGCCTCGAATCCCTTGGCAGCATGAACATTGAACTCGTCCAAGCCCTCGGAATCATGGCAGGATATTATATGCACTGGCTGAACAGACCCAACGAAGCGAGCGCCTTGATGGGAGCGGTGATGCGAATGGCTACCGGTCTTGGTCTCCATCGCGAATACTCAGTCCCGGCAACTCGCAGGCAAGGCCGTACCTCGAAATCTCGAGATGACAACCGAATTGCAGAGATGAGGCGACGAACGTGGTGGGGCTTGTTCTGTCTGGATGTTTGGGGTTCTACGACAACGAGTCGGCCCTCACTTGGTCGCATCAGTTCTGCCGTGTCAGTCCTTCCCCCAGGCAAGATCTCCAAAGAGCCAGGAAATACACCGCACAGGCAAGACATGCGGGCGCTGGCTTTGACTCACAACGTCGATTTTTGCCGCATTGCAACCCGGATCCAAGATACGCTGGCGACGAACCAGCTTTTGAAATACGAAGAGATTGAACCAATCGACAACGACCTCGTCGCATGGCGAGAAGGCCTGCCATCGATCCTCACCAATTTCGACGAGGAATGTGAACCATTTTTGCGCATCCCACGGCTTGTGATGAAGTGGCGGTACCAGAATTTACGAATAGTATTACACCGTCCTATTCTTCTTCATATAGCCCTGAAGAGAACTCCATACGCCATGTTGAGTGCCGAGGAAAAGGTTGCAGTCGGAAGGATTCGGGTCATTGCCGGCCAAAACATCAAGGACATGAGCGAGGAGTGCACCATGGATCTCATATCGGGTTGGAACGCCGTTTGGTTCTGTCACCAGGCCTGCTTGATTCCACTCATCAGTCTCTTTAGTGACCTAAGCAACACGGAAGAGGTAGCCAAGTGGCAAGGGCAAATTGAGACTGCGCTGGACTTTTTCGAAAAGATAAAAGACTACAGTGTGGCGGCGCGCAAGACCAAGGAGTGGATCGCTAGGATATATGAAGAAAGCAAACTCCACCTGGAACAAGTCACGCAAGCCGCCAGATGCCATATGGAAGCGCAAAAAGCGTGGCACCAGCAACAGCAGCAGCAACAGCAGATCAAATTCGAACAACAGGAGCCCACAAAAGCCGAAACTCTCAACCTCGACGGTCAAGAGCTCTTGCAGCAACCCGTCCAAGCTGAAGCACCGCCGGTCCGGCCTGATTTGCATCTTCCCATGTCCGAAGCCCAATACATCCAATACATTGCGGCACAATGTGGACAAAATTTATCACAAGCGCATTTCATCCCCGGCACCGCTGCTCCAGCCCCGTTCACCGCCACAGGCCTAGATGACATGTCCTTGTGGTCCGCACAACAACAACCACAACATTACCAACAAGCCGCGCCGCAGTCCCATCAGTATCACCAGCAACATCAACCGACGTCCATGACGGAGCAAAGCGGGCCGTCCAGTCTGGGCTCTTTTTCCAACTTCTGGAACGGCGACATGGTGTGGGACCGCCCATTCGAGTTCCACGACAACCCTGTCGACATGTTCGTGGGAATGGACGAGTACCAGTCGCCCGCGGCGAGCGTTGGCAGCGGTGGTGACGGCGGCGGCGGCGGCGGCGGCATGGGCGGCTCTGTATCGGCTGGGACGGCGCAGCGCGCAGGCTTGGGCATGGGGAGTTCGCGGCCGGGGACGGGCGTGCAAGGGGCTTGGGGGTTGGGGTGACTTTGAGAGGGCGGCCGTGTAATTGGAGTCGGTTTCCCACTTCTTTTTCTCGACGGCTTCAGTATTTTTCTTGGTTGATTTTGGGCCCGTCGATGGCGTTCCTTGACACCCATGCGCTCATACGGTATTCGATGTTTCCCGGTGGTATTTGAGGCTTTGGTTTAGATGCACGCGTGTCAGTAGGAAAAGGGATCAGCGTCCATGATGCACTGGAGTATTTGGATCGCTTGCGTCGACTTGTGGATCTGTTCTAGAAAGTAGCAGCAGCTTGAGATGGCACATCAATGTCGGAGAGAGCTTGCGTCTGCTGAGGCGTTCGTCTCGACGTGCAGGTTTTGCTGTTGTAGAGAGGCAGGCAGTGGAGGTCACGATACCTACAGCAAGCGTAGTTGCAGGGAAGAAGCGGTTTCTTGGAGAACCCCTGATGCCAGTCAGCGTGGTGCAACACCAACCCCTGAGCCTCTTGGTGGCCCCTAAAAAAAAAAAAAAAAAAAAAAAAAAAAAAAATTATTCTTGTGAGATGTTGACCAGGCCGACGCCGACCGACCGACACCGAGCCGTTGCGCAGGGCTGTTTACCGGCAGCCCCTGTGCCATGGAGTAAATGACGGTCGTCTGTCCAGGTAGCAAGTAAACAGCGCACAGATGCGGCCCGAGGGGACGAGCTCTATCGTGATCGTCGAGGTTGATCCAACATGCTCACCCCGAGCCCGAACAGATGGTGTTTGCAGGAGAGGGTTACATATGTAAGCGAAATGGGATAGGGATGGGGCGGCTCTGTTGGATGCCGGCTTGCGTCACGAAGCGGAAGGCCGGAAGGATTGCGGTCCGTAGGCCGTTGAATGGGGACGGAAATGCAGCTTCGGCAGGCTGGATTAGGATGGATGGATGCACTTGGGCGGGATTGCGCGGAGGAGGTGGTTGATGGCAGCCCCCACTGTTTACGTTGGATTCATGCACACTGTGTTTGCATGTCGGATTACTTGCATCGGTCCTCCTGGCAAGGTGTGAGCTTTGTTATCTTATCGGTTTCATTTTCTTGCCATCAGCTTGTCATCCATCATATCATCCATCACTCCATTCTCCACCCAAAACTCCATCAACCGCGACTCTTGCCCGCCTCCACTACGTCCTCCATTCGCACCCCGCCTTTGCCCACCGGCATCCCATTCTCGAAATCTTCTTCTATTCCGCCTCCACCCATCTGATACGCGACGCTCGTGTCTCGCCTCCCAAGGCAGCTCTCGACCCACGCCAACGCGCTCCGATCGCGATTTCAACCTCGCGGATAATCTACACACGACATTGCCTTCAACTTACCAACTACAAACATCACAATGGCCAAGGCAGACGCGTTAGCAAACGGCAATGGCAGCGCTGCGCCTGCCGCCGCCAAGCAGCAGGAGCCTGAAGAGAACATCTTCATGTTCATCCCGAACCAAATCGGTGAGCTCTCGGCTCCGACAAGCTTTCTCTGATGGAGCAGCCTACTGACTGCGCTATTCGACAGGCTACTCGCGCATCGTGCTCGCCATCGCATCTCTCTACTACATGCCGCTGCATCCACGCACCTGCTCCCTTCTCTACAGCATATCCTGCCTTCTCGATGCCCTCGATGGCGTTGCTGCGCGCCGATTCCAGCAGAGCACCAAGTTCGGCGCCGTCCTGGACATGGTGACGGACCGATGCACAACGGCCTGCTTGCTCGTGTTCCTCGCCTCCGCATTCCCCAGATGGAGCATCGTCTTCCAGGGGCTGATCAGCCTGGACCTGGCTAGCCACTACATGCACATGTACGCGACGCTGAGCATGGGTGGCAGCGGCCAGAGCCACAAGAAAGTGGACGAAAGCCGCAGCTGGATCCTCAAGATGTACTACTCCAACAACGTGAGTGCATTCGGAAACCTTATCTGATCCGCAACAAGAGAGTTTCGGGAGCCAAGGCCTTTCGGCAGGCAACTGTGAACCCTTGGCGTTACTTGCGAAACATCGCGACGGTATGCTAACACGACGTATAGAAAGTTTTGTTCGTCTTCTGCGCGTTGAACGAGTTGTTCTTCATTGCGCTCTACCTCCTGTCCTTCTCCTCGCCTCTCCTGACCCCGTCCCTGCTACAGCAGGTCGAGACGCAGACTGTCGACCCTGCCAATCCCCCTGCGCCCAAGCCCTCGATGCTCTTCACAAGCCCATGGTCGGCGGGCGCCATGGAGCTTGCCCGCGCCAACAAGATGGACAGCACTGTCCCTTGGATCCTTGCCGCCATCTCCTTCCCGGTCATGGCCGGCAAGCAGTTTATCAATGTGGTCCAGCTGGTCAAGGCGAGCAAATGGCTCGCCGAGGGCGACCGCGCTGAGAGGAAGAAGCTGGGTCTGCCGAAGAAGAAGAACTAGGCTTTCCGGGGTCGTAGTAGCCAGCTCGAGGCTGGAAACGATGCGTCCCTGGTTGACCCGCCGATCAATGATTCGGGCCGGAGGAGATTGCTCATGATGAGAATCGTCGAGCATTGATTCTTCCGCTGCTGGCTAGGTTTCCGCCCTCACGGTCCACGAAGCCCGCCAACCCGCGGAAGCAGAAGCAAACTGTGGACGCGGCAGGCCCATCTCGACGGCGCTACCAATTCGGTCTCTTTTGGAGGAGACACAAATCAGCAGAATAAAGTAATGAGACGAGGAGCATCCACGTTCGCTACATGATGGATCTAGTGAGCAAGCCCGTCCAACCCTCTGGGAAGATTTGCTTGCCTAAACGCGCTCGCTACCAAGTCGATTCCAAGCATCTCCCGTGTATTTCTTTACCAAGGCTAATGTCACGTCCTGACGACGGCTCGATTTTGCTCTACATTCCTGTTGATCTCTTCTTTTCTTCATTGTCTTGGCCCCTCTTCATTGTCACCTCATCAGCTCCATCGCATTGCCAGGCACGGGTTATTTTTGGGCACGGGCTTGTACGGTCGGTCTGTACGGCGGATTGGCTTTTGTGCTGCGCGGCGCATTTTTTTGATCTCCTGCGTTTTACTGTGGCTGGAGGGATGGCGATGTTCTCCATTTTTCTTTTCTCCTTCTCTCCTTGTCGTTGGTGCTTTTTCCCCAATTGAGGATCCCTTACGGAGATCTTAGGGGGAGCGAGTACTCATACTGTTGTTTTGACTGTAATCGCTGATGTGACGTTGTTTTTGGGAATGGCATTGTGGTCTTGTCGGGAAATCGCAAGCGCGCTGACTCGGAGCGTGAGCAGGTCAGTTGAATCAAGAATTGCGGCTTGCCGCTGCTGAGCACCTTTCTTTTCCTCTCATCTTTCCCCGCGATTGCGTTCATTTACAATACGCTTGAGAAATTGTTGAGCACGGTTCGCATTGGGATGATGGTGCGAAGCGCGAGTGCCCGCGGTCAATTCTGGCGGGATCGACCGTGTCCCGCGTGCGCGCATGCCTGTGAGTCGGTCCAGGACCCGGCCTGAGTGCTCAGGCGCAGCTATGGACAAAAGAGATGCATAAGTGGGGGAGGGGAGCTTGTCTGCCATGCATTGCCTGGGGGAGCTGACTACTGAGACGGGCTGGCTACCTGCCATCACTCCACCGTAACATCTTATCCATCCGTTTACAAATTTGGCCAGGCATTTGTGAGCAGTGTTACGACGGAGAAGCTCGACCTGCTGCTGGTTCGTGCACGATCTTCCGGGCAGTATCTACGTAAGTGCAGCGGAGTGGGCATGGATGAGATGAGGTTTTGTGCTGACGCGCGCGCGCATCTCTGGTCTTTATCCAGATCACTTGACATCTGGTGTTTTGCAATATTTTTCGGTCTTCGCCTAGGATACTTGCTGAACAGTAGATAAAAAGGCCTGCATGTGACGATGAAGGACTCCCAACGCGACAATTCCTTCTTGCGATGCAATGGCTGACTCAAGGAATGTTCGTCTGCTACTGCTCCTAGCCTCACTATGCCAGTGGTATCTCGCGAGTGCGAGGTTCTAGGAGGAGCAGCAAAAGCCGTTTGTTGGTGGTGGTTCTGGACTAGGTAGACGAAAGAGCTTGGATGAGAGACGGGCGGCTTACGAGCCGCGCTGGACGACGCGTTTGGCGCGCTGGCGAAGAAGACGCTGGAAGAGTACGAGGTGCCCGGCGCAAGCGTCGTCGTTGTGCAGGGGGGGGGGGGGGGGGGGGGGGGGGGGAGAAGACGTTTGCTGAGGTACGTCTCCTCCTACCTATCCTGTTGCTGTGTCTACCCAGCCTCCAACCATTTACGTCTTCCTCTTTGCGACATTGGAGCTGACATCCTCACCCAGGGTTACGGCCACGCCGTGCTCCCGTCGACGCGCGCCGCGAACCGCACGCTCTACTACATCGGCAGCATATCCAACTCCTTCACCGCGGCATCACTGCCATACCTCTTCGAAACCACAGCCAACACGACCTCCCCAATCCACCTCCACACGCCCCATGTCCTCGCCCATCCCCTCCGACTTCGTCCTGTGAGACGCCTACGCGACGCGGCACGCGACCATCGCCGACCTGCTCGCGCACCGGACGGGCCATGCCGCAGCACGACGAATCGAACGGCGGCAGCTGGCAGCGCAGCCTCAAAGAGCATGTGCGCAATTCGAGGAATTGGCCGCCCCTGACGGCCCCCTTTCGCGCTACCTTTTCAGTACTGCAATATGATGTATAGCACGCTGGCGCACGTGCTGGAGACGGCGACGGGCGGCGTGCCGTTTGGTGATGATGTTGAGCGCGCTGTGTTTGAGCCGCTGGGCATGCGGCATGCGTATGCGTCGAGAGACAAGGCGCGCCGCACTGGCCGCGCGCATGGTTCTTCACGCCCGTAGCCGGCAACGACTTCTTCCTTGCGGGGATGGACTCGGTGCCGAGAGAGGCGGGGAGGGGCGCTGATGGGTTAGTGTGGGTTGGTAGGTAGGCAGGGGATGCTGCTGGGCGGAGAGAGGGTGGGGTGGATAGGAAATATGGGATGCGACATCACGGCAGACATGGGGATCAGTAGTTGGTGGATCGATCATCCATTTTCTAATTCTAGGGGGTCACCAGAGACTTTGCTGACCTTGCCGTGGGAACACCTGAAGATCTGGACCGAAGAAGACACCGCCACGAGAGGGGAGAGGATATCAGCGCAAGTCCGTCTTGAAGAAAGCAGAAACCGGCATCTCTGCCTCGTACGGAGGGCAGTGGCTTTGGGCCTGATGCTCTGATGACAGCGAAGCGAAATTCTTGCAAGCCAGGTAGGGGGAGTATTGGTACAGCTGAGGGGGGGTCAAGAAAGAGAATCAAGAAACCATGACTCCCGAAGAGCATTAGGAACTCGATCGGATGGGAAAAGAAAGCAGAGAATACTGCAGCAGACAAATCAGCACTTTTGGTGTCGTCCGATGGTCGAAAGGGGCAGTCAGAGCTCGTAGTCGATAAACTTTTGGCCCCCGGAGCAAATGTCTAATTTCTCGCTCTTAACCTTTTTTTTTTTTTTTTTTTTCTTTTTCATTCTGTTTCGCCTCCTGTTCGAGTCTTTGGAGGCTTCATCATCGTTCATGCCGCGCACTGCTGTGGCAAGAGCAAAACAGGCTCAACGCCAGCCGGTATAGCGCGTTGATCTACCCAATCTGGCTCACGACAAAGTCGTCGGTAAACAGCCAGCACTCTTCCTCGGCTCCAAGCCAACTGATCTTGTGCGCAGATTCAAGAATGGTGCCAGGCACCGCCATGACTGGCAACTCTCAAAGACCGAGCTCCCTCTTAGGATCTATGGTAGGAGAGATTTTGACGTGGAAGATGGCCAAATCGACGCTGCAAACAGTCAGTAAACGTGGGAATCCACAAAATTCGGAGGTCTGCTAACTTCTTCTTCAACTTGATGCCGATGCCAGGCAAGTTGCCAACCTTCTTCATGTCGAACTTGGACAGGAACTTTTTGACGCCGTCCAGGTCCTTGGGGTCGTCCGAATCGTGCGGCACGTTCATGATGACCCCACTGAGCATCCGGCCACCACCCCGCTCCGCCAGACTCGAACCGTCTCCAACGAACTCGTATCCGTCGAAGCCCTCGTATTCGAGGCTGGACTGCTTCATGAGACGGTCCATGAGACAAGAGCCAATTCCCTGACGTTGGAATTTTGGGTTGACAAAGACTTCAATTTCAGCCGTGTAGCGGTACATGCCATGAATGCAGTGGTAGTCCCCAGCGGCGCCGAAGCCCAAGATCTGCTCCTTTGTTGCGCCTCTTCTGCTTCTGCCGGGCTGTTCAATCGCCACCAACCAAGCAAACGAGTCTTTCTGGCTTTCCGTCCAGCGAGCCGTCATCTCAGCGGTCGTGACGGCTGCTCTCTCGGGCACTCTGATGCTAGTCTCGAGAACGGTGTTGTAGATTTCCGTAATCTTCGCCATGTCGGCCGGCTGCGCAAAGCGGACGTAGAGATTGATCTTGGTGTTGATCTTGGGTGTCACCGGAGCATTCCAGAGGTCATGCTCGATGAGAGCTGCACGCTCTTCGTACTCCTGCTCGCGTTTCCTCCTCCTTTCGGCCTTGCGTCTTTCCTTCTCCCTGAACTTCTTGCTCGCTTCTTCAGAGCCCATGTCGCGCATGAAGGCGACATCTTCGTGCTCACTGTCCTTGCGGTCGACCTTGCAGTCAGGAACATTGTGCGGGACGAGCTGATTTGGGAAACCAGCCGTGAAGGTCGTCCACCATGGAACGCAGTCCCTTTCGACGCGATGGCCATCAAATGCTTCCTTCCACCAATCCTGCAGAACCATGCCGTCAATCTCGATGGCAGCCCAGGAGGGAGTCGCAATCTCATGCTCGCCTCCTGGAACCTCGATGGCAGACTCATCGCCAGGCTGCGGGCCGCGGAGGATCCAGGTCTGGATGAACTGCTTGTGCTTGGCAGGGTCGACAGTAAACGCTTCGCGATAGGTCCAATCGACACATGGAAGCCAATTTCCCTCCCAATCCACCAGCCTCATAGCATCGTAGTTGGGGTCGTCCTTATCGGGACCACACACCTTGTCCCATCCCTCATCATTTTCCCACTGCCAATGGGAGCCCGCAGGAGACTTCCCCGTTCCATAAGTCTGCCGAATCTCTTTGTCTGTTGCAAACGCTTTGCGTCCGCGTTCCTGCTTCGCGGGTGCGGCAGTAGGCTGTGGCTTACCGGGCTTGCAAGTCCAGACGTTTTTGGGGATGGCACACGCTGGGCGCCTGAAAACTTCCGTGACCTCGTCTTGTTCGTTGCCTTTCTTCACGCCATTTTCATTCGGTCGGTTGGCTTCAGATGGCTGAGCTGTGCCGTTGTGCGCAGCCTGTCCGTTGTGGTGAACAGAGTTGGCAGCAGCTTTCGGCTGAGAAGGGTTGCATTTTCTGTTACCTCTGCCCTTGCCCTTGCCTGTGCGCTTATGAGGCGGCACATAGTCAGGCTGAGGGCTCGGTGTCGAGTTGGGGTTGTTTTCTCCGGTCGTGTGCCGGGAATTGCGCAGGTGAGGGGGCACGTAGTTGGGCTTCGGCTGAGCCTCCATCTTGGGCAACTCGAAAGTTGTTTTCGAGCTGTCGTTGTGCATCTGTTTGTCCTGAGCGCTGGAGCCTACAAAGCTGTCGTGCAGCAGTTGGACGTTCGAAACGCGATTGCTTGGGTGAGAGAGGTGTGGTGAAGACCTTGGCTGGGAATTCTGGATATCCTCAAAGTTGAGTTTGTTTGGAGTTTGCGGCGCATCCGAGTCTGCGACAGATGCAATGTTTGTGTCGTCAGGCTGCTCGCTTGACTCTTTCCAGGTCCTTCGGCCGCGGCTGGCAGAGCGTCGTGAGTGTGCAGAGTTCCTGTGTGCAGTGGGATGTTCGTGATGTGAAGAGTGAGCGGCGGCTTGTAGTCTAGAAAAGTCAGGTCCACGTGGGCGACGGCCGCGAGGCGGGAAAGACTGCTGTTGTTGAGAAGCGGGTTTTTTGTTCGGATTCTGGCCAACATGTGAGGCAACCAAAGGTTGGCCAGGCTGGACAGGGACACGCTTGCGATTGCCGTGAGGTATCCTGCTCCTACCGTTGATGAGAGCGGGCGAGTCTCTCCGCAGTTGGCGCCGGTCTTCGAGCTCTTGACGCTTAGGAGCAACGGCTTCTTCGCATTCGTTGGCCCAGCCTTGAATGCGAAGGAATTTTTCGTGGGTGCCAGGGTTTCTGGTGTTGAGTTGATCCATTATAGGAAGCAAGAGAGAGAGGGTTGTCGGCGTCGTGAAACTCCAAGAGAGCCAATTGCAGCAGGCACCAACTGGGGGGGCACTGAAGATGTGGAAGTTTAGTGAAGATGGATGAGGACGTGTCAAGCACTCAGCTTAAATTTAGATCACAGACGTTGGAGGCAACCACGTGAAAGCCGTACGAAGGGAAGGTCCGAATAGCTACAACCGTTCAAAAATCATTCACCTTGGTTGCAATTTAGCACTGGCCCTGTGAGAGGTAAATATGGACCCAAGGGGTTGCGTCGAACCCATTCAACACTGACTTGACCCTTCCACCCAACAAAAGACATGATCGTACATAAGAAGGGTGATTGTCAACTTTACTTGCACGTTGGCATTGTCAAAGTCGACTCTTCGTCTGCCAAAATAAGTACCTCTTCCTTCGCCACCGAAAACACAGTATGAGCACGATACGAAAACATTCACCTTGACTCCGTGCCGATATTGCCAAAGCATCTTTTCGCAGTCTCCATTCGGCCGCCTGCTCATCTGGCGCTTCGCCGATCGCCCTGAAGAAGACATGGAGATGCAGGGCGGTCTAGCTATGTTACCCTCAGAAATACCAGCTCCACAGGCACCACAGACATAATCACCACCTTCAACCATGCTGGAGAAACGAGAGGGAACCACAAGGAAATTTGCTGCCGCTGCGTATCGCAGGTTAGCGACCAAAAGTTTCGTCTCTGCCCTGGTTCAACAAGGCTTCAAGACCATTTTCTCTCGACCGATCAGAAGGACGGAGTGATTCGACGATTGTGGAGGCATGGAACACACGATTGCTACGGGATAATATCGTTGGGGTCCATTCGGGGTAGACAGAGAGTGACTCGTCGCCCTCCACAAAAATTTATCTTACGGTCGCTTGCAAAATGCACATTCAAACGGTCAACAAGCAAGATATTTGCATGATAGTTCTCTAACTGATTATTAAGCGTCATAACAGCGTCATTTGAGTCAAAAAAAATGTGCAGTCTCGATGAAGGAGCGACAGCAAACCTCCCCAACAATTCAAAGCAGCAAAATCTCCTCCGATCAAAGCAGAACGAAGAGACAGCCGATCCCCACCAACGCCGCTGCGGCAGGCTTCCCATGACTGCTGGCCGCTCCCGTAAAGGCTGGCGGTGCGGTAATTACCGGAGAGCTGGGCGTCTCGCTCGGCGGCACGGAACTGGAGGGTGTTCCAACCACTGACGACAGGGTGCTGCTCGCTGGCGCAGTGGGCGTCAAAGTCACGGAGATCTGGCCGCTACGGTTGCCCTCACCTTCAGAGACTGGAGGTGGAGTGTTGGGAACCGAGGGCATCGTTGGCGGGGGATAAGTGGGTGGTGCAGTGGGAGTCGATGGCACGGAGAATTGGCCGCTACGGTTACCCTCAGTTTCAGAGACTGGAGGAGGCTTGGGGCTTTCGGGCGGCGCGGGATGCGAAGGCTTTGGAACGATTGGTATCGTTTCGTGCGGGGGAGGTGCCGGGTAGGAAGGCTCAGGGACTTTGGTGGTCTCTGGAGGCGGCACGTACGTGTAAGACGGCGATGTCGTTGTGCAGGTCGTAGTCTCAGCTGGAGGCGGTGGTACATGGGTCGTCTCCTCAGGCGGCGGCACATATGCAGGCGGCGGCGGCACTTTCGTGGTCTCAGGTGGAGGGACAGGTGTCAAAGGCGGAGGGACTATGATAGTCTCTGGCGGAGGAACATGCGTCTCAGGTGGTGGAACTTTGGTAGTGTCCGGCGGAGGGACATGCGTGTAAGGTGGCGGCACAACGGTCGTCTCTGGCGGAGGAACGTGAGTCTCTGGAGGAGGGACCTTCGTTGTCTTTCCGGGAGGATGAGGATGTGTAATAATGGTGCTGATAGTCGAAGTCGTGCTGGTAGTGACAGGGCAGGTTGTCGTGTAAGTGGTGATGGTCTCCGTCGTCGTGCTGCCACCAGAGCACTTTTTGCATGGAACGGTTCTGGTCTTGGTCTCGGTTGTGGTCGTCACAGTCGACGATGTGATGGGACAGCTGACTCACATTAGTAGAAGTACTTGGACTAATCACTGATGTATTGACTCACATGGTAGTGTACGTCGTTGTTAATTCAGTGTAAGTACTAGTCTTGTTCGACGGATAAGGCGGGACTGTGTGGCTCTTTGGGGGCGGACTGGAACTCTCAGGGGGAGGAGTATGGGACTTCGGAGGAGGGGTATGACTCTTTGGTGGTGGAGAATAGGACTTTGAGGGAGACGTGTGGCTCTTTGGTGGAGGCACATAGGTCGTGTTCTGGCTTGGAGACGTAGTTGGAGGAGGCACATAAGTGGGCTTGGTCTGAGTAGTGGTCGGAGGCGGCACATAGGTCGGTGTCTTGCTGCAGCCTCCTTTGCAAGAAGTGACAGTGATGGTGGAAGTGGTCAAAGAGGTCCAAGTCGTCGATCCCTTCCATGAAGTGATGGGACAGATGGTTGTAGTGACGAATGTCACCCAAGGGGGCTCAGAATCAGACTTGGTGGGCAGAGGCCAACTTTTGCCTGGAGTATGACCATCCCAACCACCCCAGCCTGGCCCTCCCGCAAAGACGAGCGTGGAGCCGAAGAGCGCGGTCGAAACGAGTGAGAGACGCATCTTGCTTACCCCTGGAAATAACCTCGAGGTCTTGCTTGCGAGGTCAGGGGAATGTCGTCAGTGTAGTAAATGATTTGAAACAACGAGAGAACGACCGCTTTGAGATTGGCGTAGAGTTCGACCACAAATCTTGGGGGCAGGTGAAGTGCTTGGAAACTTCGGGGGGGGCACCTGTTCTATATCCCAAGCAACCCTCTCGGCTGGCACGCCTGCATATTAGCACTTCATCGCGGTTATTACCAAGTGGGGCTGCAACTCGATAAGCCTGATTCGCGTGGAACGATGCCGATGTGCAAAGAGAAGAGGTTTGCCGTCATTCTGTCAAAGGTGCTCGTGTGAATGGAAGGATCAGCAGGAAGTGCGCCTCTTGCATTGACGATAGGGCAAGAGACCGAGGTGCTAATGCAAGCCACACAGAATAATCACCATTCAGTGTGGACTATGATCCAGGGCACAATACCTTGTTTTGACGGAGCAGTCTCTTAGGGAGCCGTACAAGTTGGTGGTTGATGGTGGTAAGTGCCGATGCAATGAGTACAGCCAAAAGGAAATCGATCATTGATTCTCTTTGCATGTGGCACGAGCCATTCAAACATCCATGGTGTGCAGAATGCATTTTCGCTGCCGTGTTGCCAAACAACAAGGTGGTCGAGGGCCAAATGACGTGGGCGTACTGACCACTACCTTAGGTAGGGTGGCTCATATTATTGAATCCATCAACACCACGACGTGGGATGATCCGTATCCTGCCGTCTGGCTGGCAGAGAGCGTTATGTCTGAAGAATCTGTCAGCCTGCTCGTTTGTCGACAACGCCGCCTCTGCTGAGAATAGCAACATCCAACCGTCGCTGCCCTGGACAGCCCCGACTTCGCAGCCTCGACGGGCGCCACCAAAGGACCTGAGAGGTCAGCTTCATCACGATCCGTTGACTTGCAGAACGGGATGCGGCGGTGTAACCCTGCGAGGCAAAAGCTGCCAACGACCAATGCAGACCATCTCGAGATGGTTGTGGTCGCGGTCGTGGCAGGGCGAAAGTCGGGGTGCAGCAGGCAACCTAGCCTTTGCACCCGACTCCACCTCAGACTCTTCTCCCGCCACCACCTCACACGGTCCGTCCGCCCGCTCTGCGCGACATGGCTGAACAAGCTCAACCTCCGTCTCGGTACCTGACAAGACGTGATCCCGGTTCGCATCAGACCACGAGAGATACGTGTCGACCCCACGTACTCAGCATCCCACGGCTGACTCTGCTCGTCGCCTCGCGCACTCCCTGCTCGATCCGGATTAATACGAACCCAAGACACCGAACATGCATAGCATCATCCGAGGCCATTGGGTCGTGGCTAATCCCCACGGCGAGACGATCTTCATTGCGGGGCTCGTGTCGTGCTCTCGCTTGCTGTGTCGAGAGAGAACTACAACACGAGCCTTTACCAAAGAGCTTGTGCCGCTCCACGCGCTACATCCGTGGTCGTCAGACCGGGAGGTCACGTTGCCGTACAACCAGTCGTCAGGCCACAGTTTGGTCCCGATTGATTCACATTATATTGCTTTCCCACGGTATCTTATCATATCGTGGAGCTTGTGCAGAAAGCCAGCAACGTCATCGTGAATGTGATTGACTGCGTCCAGAGAAAGCTCCACCGACTCCTGCTGGCGATGTCGTTGGACGCCGAGGCTGATTGTTTAGCCTTCCCTATACATTTTCCCCTACACACAAAGCTTGGATCTTGGAATGTTCAAACCAGCATCTGCCTCCCCAACTTGGCGCCTCGAGAAGCTTACTGTGGAAGACCAGTGCTGACTCTTCAGAGGAACGGACGAGGCTGTTTTTAATTTCCGCCTTTTGGCATTTCTCAATGCGTGTCAAGCTAGCAAATCGGACTGGAAACACACACAGGCAACGGGAAATGACAAGACTCTCAGCTCGATAGTAGAAGGTGAGTAAGACTGGTCTTCGAGCATGCGAGTGCCTCATTGATCGACTGTTACGCCAACGGCTCGAGGTGCCTCAAGAATTCGTCAAGAAAATCCAAGCGCCTTATCCAAAGCTCAGACCCTCTATGTCGCCATGGAAAAGGGGTACGAGTCATTCAAACGGCCTCGACGTGCGCACAACGTGCTCTTTTACGACTCTCGAAAGCTCTTCCGAAGCTCCGCAGAACAAAGAACCGGCCCCTTCTGTCTCGCGTAGTCCCGTGATCTACATTTGGCTTCTAATTTCAGCGACCAAAATGCGTCTTTGCGCATTTCTTCGGATTGGCGGTCGTCGATGAGCACTTCTCTCCGTCCCCCTACGACTGTTTAGGCAAGAAGACCGCATGAAGAACTTGGTAGATCTACTGTTCAATGATTATAGCTCCTGTCTTTCGTACAAATGCCCGTGTACTTTGCTCCTTTACTCTCTTTTCCAAAAAGATTGACTTTTGCAAAATATGGCTACCATCTTTGAGCAAACGGCCGAGGGCACCATATACAAGTGTCCCGATTCGTGGCCTCTGCCAGATCTCGACGTGCTCACATTGCTGTTTGGTACTTCAAGCTGCTGAAACAAACATTTAGATTGATTCGGTGAATTTTCTTCTGACAACAAGCAGACTCAGAACTCGGCTTCGCAAAAGAATACACGCCCGTATCCATCTCCTGCGCCAACCCGAATCATTTTATTACCAAATCCGAAGCGCGGGACTGCACAAAACGCACCGCTCATACTCTCCGCCACAAGTATGGCATCGGCGAATCAGGACCAGGCAAAGATGTCGTCTGCAGCGTCACCACTGGTCACCATCTTCTATCGATAGCATTCTACGGCATCATTGCTGCCGGTGGTGTCTATTCCGCAGCAAGTCCAGCAGGGTCGCCGGCCGATGTGGCCAAGCAGATGCGTGATGGCGACGCCAAACTGCTTATTTGCAACGACGACACGAGACCACTTGCCCTCGCCGCTGCACAAGAGGTCGGACTGCCAGAGGACCGCGTGCTCGTGATTCCCACAAGCGGCGACTGGGAGCTGCGGAGCGCAAAAGACAAGCAAAACGTCGTGGGTCTCAAGAAGATGGACTGGCAGCGCATCACCGATCCGACCGAGCTCGAAGACACAACCATCGTCCTCATCTACTCGAGCGGCACGACGGGCAGCCCGAAAGGCGTCAAGATCTCGCACAGGAACATCGTCGCAGAGGCCGTGACGTCTCTGGACCCCTGGAAGGCCTACAACAAGAAACATCGACCGAATTTCGAGTACCGCACCATCGCGCATCTCCCGCCATCGCACATCTCAGCCATCCAAGGGTACCTCGTCAACCCCATGTACCTCGGCGGCACGGCCTTTTGGATGGCCAAGTTCGACTTTGGCCTCTTCCTCGAGTACTGCAAAAAGTACCGCATCACGTCGTTCTTCACGGCGCCGCCCATTTGGCTGGGCATCGCACGGCACCCGCTGGTGACGGACCAGTTTGCGAGCCTGGAGCACGCCGTCAGCGGCGGCGCGCCCATGAGCAAGGAGCTCCAGATGGCCGCCAGCCGCAAGCTGGGCCGCGGCAACAAGACGCTGATTTCGCAGACGTGGGGTCTGACGGAGACGACGGGCGCCATCACCCTGTTGCCGTACGGCGAGACGGACGAGACGGGCAGTGTCAGCTGTTTGACGCCTGGCCACGAGGCGAGGTGAGTCCTTCCATCCATCCACCCACCCAAACCTCCCACCACTAACAACAACCGCGCCCAGAATCGTCGACGACACAGGCGCCGACGCGCCACCCGGTTCCGCAGGCGAGATGTGGGTGCGCGGCCCCGTCGTCACGAAAGGCTACCACAACAACGACGGCGCCGACGCCGAAGCCTTCGTGCAGCCCGGCGGATGGTTCCGCAGCGGCGACGTCATGGCATTTCGCGACGGCAAATTCTACATGGTCGACCGCAAGAAAGAACTCATCAAGTACCGCACCCACACGATCCCGCCGGCCGAGCTCGAATCGCTGCTCCTCTCGCACCCGGTCGTTGCCGACGCCGCCGTCATTGGCGTCCCGCTGCTTGATGACGACGCGGGCGAGGCGGCGGGTCAGGTGCCGCGCGCGTATGTTGTCGCGAAGGCGCCGGAGGTGTGGGGCGATGAGACGGCGAGGGAGATTGAGGCGTTTGTTGCGGAGAGGGTCGCGGAGTATAAGAGGCTGAGGGGTGGCGTTGTGTTTGTGGAGAAGATTCCGCGGGCGCCGAGTGGCAAGATTTTGAGGAGGGAGTTGAGGGCTTTGGCGGCGAGGGAACGTTGAGGGGGATTGATTGATTGATTGATTGATTGGAGAGGCGCGTTGTCGCCTTGCGATGGGTGATGTTTGTTAAGTGCGTCAGAAAAAGAAGGGCCCAGATTGTCAAGAGGATCAAAGTGTTCAAATCAGATTTAACTACCACTGCATCACATCGTCTGCAGTCGCTCGTTCCCTCCAGCTGCCGAAAATGCCATCATCCATCATCCACAGTCAAACCACTGACGCGACCAGCTGTCTCCAATCACCAACCACCAGCCCGTTCGTCCGTCCGTCCGAAACGAGCGAGCACCCACCCACCCATGCACGAAGCCTCCTCTACGCACACTACCCCGCTACGGCCTTCGTCCGTCAGCAGCAAACACACATCCTATGTATCCAACGCATGCCTCCATCAACGTCGTCGTCCATCATGACATCGTGAGCTTGTATACGCATCAAGGGGAGAAAAAATCAGGAAGTAAGAGGGAGAGAGAGAGGCGGGAAAAGAGGAAAAGAGGAGAAAACATGGCAGAGAAATAGAGAAAGGGAAATTGGCGAGGAAACAATAGGGAGCAAGGGGAAGAGGGAAAGGGGGTTTGGGCTGGAGAAGTGGTTAGGAGAGAAAAGTAGGAGAGTCATTAGCATTTAGTAGTGGTATAAGTAGTATGCGTAGAGTAGTGTGGAAGGGGGCTTGGTGGTGTAAATAGCAAGTCGTCCGCCCCTTCTTCCCTTTCTGCGACCCAACTGTGACTGGAGAGGGAAAACGGCACAGCTCAACTTTGGCGAGCTAACAAGGAGACGCCAGAGAAGGGGCAGGGGAAAGGTGGAAGAACGAAGAGATGCCGTTGTGACGAGTGTTGACGAGCGAGTAAGACGGCGAGCAAGCAAGCTACGGCGGCTTCAAGGGGTGTGGGTGGGGTATCATTCGTGAAAAACGGGCCAGTCTTCTCTTTCTGACACTAAACAGCAAGGCAGCGACGACAGCCACGTATCATCGTAGCTCAAAACGTGTCACGCTCAAAGCTCTCGAGCGAGGAGCGGTACGAGACTGCGGGAATATATACATTAGCTTACCAAGTCCGTCATTCATGTTCAGTGTTTGAACAAAACTTACTAGGACTCAAACTCTGCTGGCTCAGGTGGTCACCGACCGGCTTCCTACAAATCACTGTCTCAGAGTGATCGAGCGGGCGGGGGCTTCTTGAACCCATTGGGCGAGGTCCGTTCAGAGCCTTGCGGCCAGAGCCGCTGCGAGATGCCGGCTGCGGACTGGACGGTGTCATGGAGCGGCGCTCCGTCTCCAGGCTGTAGCGCACCTCCTCAATGGGAGCGAGGGGCGCCAGGTACTGGCCGTTGCCGAGGGGGCTGCTGTGCATGGGTTTGGCGCCAAATGGCAGGCTGGCACGCAGGTTCTGCTGCTCTTGAGGGACCAGAGGACCGTCGTCCCTTTGTCGGCTGTTGTTGACTTGCTCGGACGCCGAGTGATTCGAGTAGCCGCCGTCGGAAAGAGGCGACATGTGTCCGGTGTTGCTGCTCAGACGGTTGCGGTTGAGAGCCAGGCTTGGTGCGGAGCCCCACTGGTCAAAATCTGGGGACTGGGGGTCGTCGAAGTTTACGGCCTGAGACTCGAGGTAGGTTTGGTGGCGATGCGTCGGGCCCGGACGCGGCTGTGGGTGCTCCAGGTTCAACGAGTTGCGGTGGGCGTGGTACTTGGGATTCTCCAACTCGTGCTCTGGGATCAAGGGCGACGGTGATCGACCCTGCTCGTAAGCAAACCCACGCTGTAAGGATGTCTGCGAGGGCAGGCGGTCGTCTGAATTGACTGCATACTCGTCGTAGTGGGTGAGGTTAACATTGGAGCCAGACCGCGAGGCATCTGAGTACGGTTTGTTCTTCTTGCTTCGCCCACTCTCCTTGTCTGTCGAAGTCGTCGTTCTCGACCAGCGCGAAATCTTCAGGGGGCCAAAAAGCGACGACGAGCCAGTCGACCGGTGCTTCGACTTGGTTTTAGGCGTGTCCGGACTTTGAGTAGTGGGGAAGCTTTCCTGCAGCTGCGGGGAGGTCACCTGCGGAATTGACGTGCTGCGCTTCGCCTCTTGGGTTGGAGTGAGCAGGCGCTCACTGTCATAGCCTTGTAAGTCAGGCTGGTTTTCTTCTAGTTCCTCATCACCCTCGAGCACCGTACTAACGCGGTGTTCTGAGCCCCGACGACCATCGTATCCAGAATGCCGACCGAGTTGTCGGGAGGACGACGGATTGGAGAAGCTGCCAGACTGGTTCGGCGTCGAAGAAGTGTTGGCACGTCCTTCGGGCTCGTAGCCGGGGTCATTGGCTCGGAGGTTCTCGTACGAGGTGATGCTCTGGCCTCGGCTGTCTTGCGACTTGGGAGGCTGAGCAAAGGTCGTCGACTCCTTGAGCCCTTCCACGTCGTCGAGCAGCTGCATGAGCATCTCCTCAATCTTGCCCAAATCATTAGAATTCTTCATGCTCAAGCCTCGCAGGGCGCGCTTGAAGATGTTCTTGCGCTTGTACTGCATGTCATCCATGTCGTCACCCGAGTTCCGGCCCACGCTACGAGCGGGAGGTTGTCCATTCAGGATGCGCTGCACAGTCATATCAGCGTCCCTGTCAGTGTTGCTCATGATCATCCGGTCTTGCTCCGCGATGAACTTCTTCATCTCCTCAAAAGAATTGCGCATCTCAGCGGCGCTGCGCACAAGAGTGACAAGAATCTCGGTGTCACGGGCATTTCTTTGGGCGTCACGGACGGTGAGATGGTCCATGAGTGCCACAATGTCCTTGGACTGAATGCAATCCAGTCCCTTGCCGGTGGCGCTGTCGTAAATAGGGGAAGACATGCCATGGGAGTTGCCACTGAAGTTGCGTGCATGGCCACTCTTGCCTCCCGAGACAAACGGGTCGTCATCGAGGCCACCAGTAAAGTCTGGCATGCCGCCGTCGAACGACTGAGACCTGTCCCGGCGGGGCTCGGGTGTGTAGCCAGGCTGGGCGGCCGAGATGTACCCTTCGTCCTTCCAATGACCAGGGCTGGTCGGGGTCATGTGACGGCGGTGATAACTTTCATCCTCTTCAGGATACCGCCCTCGATGCTCATCATAGTCGTCCTCGACAGTAGGCTGATACTCGTGGTCTTCCGCAGCAGGACTACCATGGTCGTCTCTCAAAAGGTTGGCGGCCGCAACACCAGCAATGGCGGCCGCGCCACCAAGAGCAGCAGCCTCGCCAACGCGCTGGCCCTTGGTCGACATGGGAGGGGTGGGCTCATAAGGCCAGCGGTCAGGGGTACGGGCCGGGCCCTGAATTTCCGAGGGGTTTGTCGTCACGTCCGAGCCGTCGTCCAGACCATGGCCAATCTCGGGCATCGGCTCGCCGAGCGGCATGGCATTGGCCGTCATTTCAATTTCGTGCTCTGAACGCAGCGAACTATCTTCGCTTTGCTGAGGGGAGAGCTCGCGCGCGTGCGCTTGGGCCAGGTTCCTCGCACGGTCACGAAGGGCACCCCAACGCTCTCCACTGTGATTGTCCTGCTGGCCGATGAAGACATTTTCATCTGCGGGAAACCGGCGCTGCTCTGACGAGTCCCCAGAGTTTCCTGATTCGACGTGGGAATTGTGCAACGAAGATCGCACGCTGACGGTCGATGGGTCTACAAGCGAGGCGACGGCGGATTCGACGGCTGCCGGGGTGTGGACGTAACCGGCCTTTTCGCCCACTACTTGGATGTTTTGCTCAACAGATTCCCGGCTGGTATCAGTGTAGGTTGTCTGGCGACGGTCATCGAGCGGGCCATTAGAGCTCTTCAGGCTGTCATCAGTGTAGCCCGTCAAGCGCTTCTCGTCTATCTCAGCACGTAGCGCATCATTCTCCTCGTGTTCATGCTCGAAGAACTCGTCCACATCCTCACGCCTCGGGGTGTCAAAAGACTTCGACTTGCTTTCAAAGGTACCTCGAGGACGTTTGCGCGAGCGCGCCGCGTTTGTGCTGGGCGAGTTTGACGCCGAGTCGAGCGAAAGCTCGGACAATTTTTGACTCACGTCGTGACCGGAAACGGCACTCATCGGTCGAGATCGTGGAGTCTGGTCGCCCTGGTCGTCTTCATACCTTTGGCTGCTTCTGTAAAGGTCGCGGGTGGGAGTAAGCGATTCGTCTCGCTCCTTGCCCTTGCCGTGGTGAGAGGCCATGGCCGCAGCGGTAAGAGCAGTAGCCTGAGCATTTGGCGGAAGGCCATGTTGACCCTTTGACGTTTCAAATGCTTGGTCAATGAGAGAGCCAAAACTGCTCGTGTCCTTGCGCAAGTCCGCGGGCGATCGCGTTGGACTACGAGGTCCAGGCGATACAACTGGGCGCGGCGTTCCGCGAGAAACTTCCTTGACCGGCGTGGCGCCTCTCGATGAAACAGAATGAGGTCCTTCGGTGTTTTCAGACAAGAGCGATGCACGGGTGACCTCGGAAGGCTGGAATTCGCTGGCCATGGGCAAAGGTGGCACATCTTCTTTGACCGACTCTCCCTCATTGTCAATGCTTTCGGACATGCTCGTAGCATGGCTTCCTCGTCGACTATGCCTCTTCTTTCTTTCCTTCTTGTCAATACTGGTGTGGGAGTCGTGATGTCTCAACGCAGCGGCAGTGAGACCGGCCGCTGCGCCACCAACTAGAGCGGCATCCCTGACACGGTGCCTTTCTCTACTCTTTTTGCGATGAGATCTGTCGTCGGCAGTGACGGTGTCCTCGGAATGTCGGTCATAGCTCCTTTCAGATCCTGAACGGCTCGATCGCCGAGTTTTCTTGCCCTTGACAGAGGCTACGTCCGTGGAAAGAAGGGTGCTCCTTTCATCGCCGGACACAACATTAACTGTTGGCGTAGTGGTGGACTTTGAGACGCGCCTCTCGCTGGTGGTGGATGAGGAAACAGGTCGATTGGCACGATTCTGATTCTCTTTAAGCGCATTAATTTCGGGCAAGATGAGCCGCTTGATGGCGTCTTCGACCGTGGCAAGGAGCTTGGGATTGTTGATGGACGAAGTGGTCGAAACACCCGAACGGACAGAGTGCGTATCTGCCGATCTGCGGCTCAGCTCCGACGCGAGGAGGCTAGACTCGGTAGTCCCGCTGATGAGGGCCTCTTCACGTCGAGAGCGCGACGCTCTGCGCCGGGATTTTTCTTCTTTTGACTTTTCACTGCTCGCGCTCTTTTCCCGCCTATGCTTGCTCTTGCTGCTCGACTCGGGCTGGTCCTTGAGTTTTTCCATGATTTTCTGGGTCATGATGCGCTCCCTACTCAAGCTACGGCTCCTCCGACGCTCGGGAGCTTTGAGGTGTTGACTCGCTGCCAGACCAGCGGCAGCGGCAGTAATGGCCGGGGCGTCCAACAAGCTGTCCGGAGGCATTGAGGAAATATCGGACGGCGCGGGGACATAGCGGCCCTGGGATAGATCGGAGCGCGACAAGTCACTGACATTGTTCATGACCTCGACCTCGACCGGGGGTCTTCCACTGACGTTGGACTCGGAGGAGTATGAAAGTTCGCTTGCATCGGTAGTTTTGCCTTCCGAAGGCTTGGCCCCCGAAGGC
Source organism: Phyllosticta citriasiana (assembly GCF_038021145.1). Lineage (NCBI taxonomy): Eukaryota > Fungi > Ascomycota > Dothideomycetes > Botryosphaeriales > Phyllostictaceae > Phyllosticta > Phyllosticta citriasiana. The sequence goes on along the minus strand of NW_027117281.1, from coordinate 557,601 downwards.
AGCAGCACTCTTCGGGTGTATGCAGGCTTTCGCTCCTTGTCGGTGTGGGTGATGTCAACATGGTCGGTGTCTTTGGACTTGCGATGCTTGGACGAGGGCGTGACTCTGACGCGAACGCTTGGTCGAGAGTGGACTTTGTCACCGCTCTTTCCAGCCTCGAAGTACTCTATCAAGAGCGACGTCTGGGACTGGTGACGATGGTGGAGGCCTTTTTCCTTGGGTTTGGTCGCAATCGTCACTGGGGTACCGTCATCCGGAATGGAGTAGTGGGAGCGGTCGGTGCGGCGGGAGATGTCCGTGGCCAGGTCGTCGGCGCGACTGCTATCCTCCAATGCGGAGCTCTCGGTGGGCGCGGGCAGCGGCGGCGGTCTCTGCGTATCGACACCCATTTTCGAAGATGAGCACAGTCGAGGAGGGAGCGGTTGGGCGAGGGTCAAAACATGAACAGCAGCAGGCCTGGGGCAAGAGCAGAATTGGGGTCAGTGGGCGAAGCAGGTGAGGGTCCGGCGGTGGTTTCGATTTGGATCCCGGAGGTTTCAACAGGACGGACGGGGGACCGCAGTCTGGGTTCTGGAGCCAGCCGAAGACCTGGTCGGTTCAATTGGGCGGACAGCGCAGCGTCCTGGCAATGGAGTCGCAAAGTGAGCGAGTGACTGTTTGGGTGGAAGGGCGTTTGGACAGCTGAAGGCTTCGGGGAGGGCGTGTGTCACTTCAGCTGGAGTCGTGACACGGTGACGAAGTGCGACATGCGGCGCGAGTCGGTCGCAAGGTGAGGAGAGAGCAAAGAGACGGGGAAGACGCTGGCAAGGCGGAGTCGTCGTCGCAGTTGCAGGCTAGTCGGGGTGGGCGGCAGACTGCTGGAGGGTGCGGCTTAGGAGTGTGGCGGCCTGACTTTTTTTTTTTTTTTTTTCCTACTTCTGTGCTCGACTCTTTTTCCTTCTCCGTGGCGGCAAGGATAAAGGTAGAGCAGAAGACAGGTGTTCCTTGACGCGAGTTTGGAGGAAGAGGTTGGAGAGAGGCTGGGAGGATGATCACCAGCAGCAACGCGACGACTGGAGCAACCAACGGTGGATGGGTGGTCTCCCGTACGCTCGGACCGGGCAGAGGCCTCGTTGCGCGAATCCCACAGTGGACCCCCACCTGGCACCTCACAATCACAGCCTCACACCCTCACACCCTCACCTCTGCTGCACGGCCAGCACACACACACACACACACACACACACACACACACACACAGGCTCAGCGGCACCCGCGCCAAATCCATCAAATGCATATGCGCCGTTGCGGTGGCTTTTCTGCCGCTCTGGAGCCCGCTACAGCCCATTGGTGTTTCTGCGCCTGTCAGTCTGCAACGTATATTCGCCGCCGCTATTCTGTCCTGTCCAGTTCCGTCCTCCTACCGCTTTCGCATTGCATTGCATCGCATCGCATCGCATCGCGTAGCATCGCCTCGCATCCGCCCGCCGCCGCCGCCGGAGCTTTTCCACTTTCTCTCACTCGATGTGTAACCAAAATATCTCATACGGATGTGTATATCTCCTCGCAGTCACGCCCAACATGCTCGACTCTGAAATCCCATCTTCGTCTAAACCTTGGCGTGCCAAAGTCGTGGCGCATCCACTTGTAAGTCTTCGCGGCTTCCTTGGCGGTCCTCACCTTCTTCCCCTACTCACCATGTGCCTTACCTAGTTCCCAGCACTAATCCTTGCACCACCGCATCAACCAACTTCTCCATTCACAAAGTTACCTACCTGACATCACTGCATGCCAGTGTCGATGCCGCTTTAACAGCTCGAACCGCATGCACTTCATCGTCACTCTGCGTCGCAGCATGTACATCCACCACCCTCTTGACCACACGTCCAACGCGTGAACAAGTGGTGGTGTATTTTTACCCTGAAACAAGTGTCCGCGACACCGTCTCCCTGCCACGGACGACCATCCGATACCCACTCAGAATCCACGCAGCACCCATTCGACCATCCATGCCCTTGTCTCCCTTTTCGCTCTACCCTACTCTTGCTGTCCATTTTTAGACATGGCGACGGGGAAGCAAAAGGCGAGTGCCACACATTTTGTCCCTGTGCAACACCAGCCACCCACTCTGCTACCCGTTCCGAGTACCCACTTTCAAACCCTACCCGCTGCACTTGTGCCTGTCCCTGGCATTGATTAATCTAGATGAGAAGTAAATCTTCCTGTTACAGGTGCAGGCAGCCAGGCACAGGTGTTGTTGGAACTCGCTTGCATTTATTAATGTTGTGAGAAGATCTGAATGGCACGGCGGGCATTCGGCACGTAGAGTGACCTACCGACTCCTTGGCTTGGAACATCAGCCATCTTGACGGCACTCGCGCCGCCACGCCGGTGAAGGCTCATGACATTGTCTCTCGAAGCCCATCTCGAGGTCTTGATTACCTGCAGCTGATTCAATTTTCGCTGCAGATTTCAATTGACTACGAGTGTGGTGATGACGCAGCCACATTGGCGTTTCTTGGACCAGTGGAGGAGGTTTTTGGCTGAGAGATTGCTAAGCTCTAACATGCGAGCCGGTGGAAACTTGATCCAATGCTTGGTTTCTTGTCTTTTTCCCACATCTCTTTTTCTCCCGTTGCCATGTTTCCCAACAGACGCACGGCAAGCCTCACTGCCACGGTGGCGCAATTACAATTCTCACCGCCGACTTTTCCACTGTCGTTGTTGCAGTCGTGCCGTCTGGTCTCACTTGCGACAGGGAAGCCTCAAGCCATGAAGTTGAACGTTCGTCATCGAGGGCGCCCGCACCGGCGTTGCGCCATGATTGTTTCCACCTCGACCCTGGAAGAACCAAGTCTTCTAGTATGGCAAAGCGCGCCATTGCCGTCGGTCGGAGCCAGGCTGTGGTGGCGCACACTACATGTACTTGGCGTTTTTCCCGTCTGCCGCACCGGGGACTTTGAACTCGGCTTGATATCACAGTGCCAGTCAGGTACAATGCGCAAGGCAGAGGATGCCACCTGACGCATAGAGCCAAGACACCCAAGAAAATTCAAGATGCGCACCATCTCTTGGTGAAAATGTCAACGCGCCTCACGATTCGACATGCCCAACGGGTTGAGGCTCGCCGACCATGGACAGGTCCTAGCGCCTCAAATCCGTCGTCTTTGTAATGTTGAAAACGGGATGTCCGGGATGCAGAAGGACATAATCACCAGAAGTTCTGTGAGGGGACCCGGGCTTGTGCTCCGAGCAAGCAAAAAAGTCGCGTTCCAGGAACAACGGCCCCTTCTCCCAAAATCTTTGTTGAAGCGTCTCGCCCGGGCACGAAGATAAAGCCTCCGTGCTATTGGACTCGACATGGCCGAAAGGGCGACTGTGAATCATCGAGGACGTGGATATTGGCAGTCGACGCGGACCTGCAGCCGTCCGCAGGCTCTAGTGGGATGTTTTTGCAGCGTCGTGTTTGGAGGCAAACGAGTCGTGAGAGCGGCGGGCCAATGGCAGTGACTCGGCGATACCTTCTATATCTTCACATGCCGCGTGTAGCCAAGCTGGCAAGCTGATAAGGACGTTGTCGTATGTGGCCGTGGTGATCCCCCAGAGCAAGTGACGCCATGGTTGGCCGTGCTGCTGCAGGCACAGCAGAGCGAACCGTGGGCGGGCGGGTGCAGGTTTTGTCTGCCGGGGCAGCGTCGCGACGAGGATTGATAATTGTGCGGCGCTCGCATTCGGCCTGGCGCGCCCCGTTTGCTGATGAAGTGATGAGGTGGTGGTGGTGCCGTGGGGCGCGCGGCGATCTTGGACTTCGCAGCCCCGCTAGGTACCGTACCTATCTCTCTCAGCGCGTCAGGAGCCCGTCGCCGTCCACTCAAAACCAACACCACCTCACCCTCCCCCCCCCCCCCCCCCCCCCCTCCAATCGCTCAATCTTCTTCGCTTCTATTCCCCACCGTCCTCTCCGCCCTCCGCCCTCCGCCCTCCGCCCTCTGCCCTCCGCCCTCTCCCGCCTCCAGTCCACTCCAGTCCACTCCAGTCCAGTTCAGTCGTCGTCCCCTCCCCTGATTTCTCCTCACCCCCTCTTTCTCCCTCTCACTCCATCTCCCTCCGTTTCGTCTCGCCTCGCCCTGCCCTGCCCTGCCCTGTCCCCTGCCCTCACTGTACCTACCGACCCTGCGGAGGAGCTGCTGCTCCAACGTCATTGCCCTGCCTCTCGACTTATGCGTACCTCACTGCTCTACATTTTTGTCCTGTCCAATTCCATCAGTCCAACCCTTCTCGTGCCCTGAAGGTCCCACGCCTGCCGTTTCCGCCAGCCCTCTCCGCTTCCTCGCCGCGTCCAGCGCCTTGTCTGCGCGCCCTTCGCCTTGTCTAAAAGCGCCAGCGCCCTCGTCATCCGTCCGCCGCTGACCCCAAAGCATCACGTCGCGCCGCCGAACCCTGGCCCTAGACGAGCGCGTCCCGGCTCCGGCTGACTTGTGATTGCACAACCTTGTTTGCGCCTCTGTATGCTTCCCCGCCTCAGCCTGCCGATCCTCTCATGTTAATCGAGTCCGCAGCCCCGTTTTGTCGTCTTCATCCGCATCCTCGCTTGCTCCTCTGAGCCCAAAGGGTCCTGAGCCGCCGTCTGGCTCCTACCTGGCTCTGTCCGCCCCTTCGCCATGACGTCCGCTTTCGAAGACGAGGACCTTTCGCTGTCCATATCCACCACCAACACTCGTCGCAGCTCCAACTCGACCAGGCCTCACGATTCGCCCCACGATGTCAGAGCCAACCCGGGCATGGGCGCTCGCGCAGACAGTGCCTCCATCACAAAGGTCAACCAGCGCCTGGGGCAGTATCAGCTCGTCAAAACCCTGGGCGAGGGCTCCTTTGGAAAGGTCAAGCTGGCCGTTCACGTCGTCAGCGGTCAAAAGGTGGCTCTCAAGATCATATCGCGCAAAAAGTTGATCACAAGGGACATGGCCGGCCGCATCGAGCGTGAGATCCAATATCTCCAGCTCCTCCGCCACCCGCACATTATCAAGCTGTGAGTGCGAGTCGCCGCGCGTTTGCGAAGCAGTGGCTCATTCTGCATCTAGTTACACAGTCATCACCACTCCCAGCGAAATCATCATGGTGCTAGAGTATGCCGGGATCGAGCTGTTTGACCACATCGTCGCCCACGGCAAAATGTCCGAAGACAAAGCCCGCAAGTTTTTCCAGCAGATCGTGTGCGCCGTCGAATATTGCCATCGTCACAAGATTGTCCACCGCGACCTCAAGCCCGAAAACTTGCTGCTCGACGAGAACCTCAATGTCAAGATCGCCGACTTCGGTCTCAGCAACATCATGACGGACGGAAACTTTCTCAAGACTAGCTGTGGAAGCCCCAACTACGCTGCTCCCGAGGTGATATCTGGAAAGCTCTATGCTGGCCCCGAGGTCGATGTGTGGAGCTGTGGCGTGATTCTCTATGTCTTGCTGGTCGGCAGGTTGCCGTTCGACGACGACTACATTCCGTCGCTCTTCAAAAAGATTGCGCAGGGAAGCTACACCATTCCAAACTACCTGTCGTCTGGAGCCGTCCGCCTAATTAAGAAGATGCTGGTGGTCAATCCGGTGCACCGAATCACGATTGCTGAAATACGACAAGACCCGTGGTTCAACAAAGACCTCGCTCCGTACCTACAGCTTCCCGCCGAAGAGTTTTTCGATACGGGCGTGGACCCGAACAAGGCCATTGATCCCACCAAGCTTGGTCCCGCTCGACCTGCTCCGCAGGTTCAGCAACTCCACGAGACGGTTGTTGGAAAGCTCGGAAAGACAATGGGCTATGCCAAGGAAGATGTGCAGGAAGCACTGGCAAAGGACGAGCCGAGTGCCATCAAGGACGCGTACTTGATTGTCCGTGAAAATCAAATCATGAAGGCGAATCGTACGTTTTGCAAACCCGGTGGAAGAAAGTTGGCTAACAGCGGACAGCTCTACTCTCCCAAGAGAAAAGCCTCCAACCATTCCTGGCAACCTCCCCGCCGAGCTACGACCACAGGCACACGCCGTCTCCCATGGCAGCTCAACTTGGACCCCCTCCTGCCCCCAAGATCGAGACGGCAGACCTCGAACGACCGAGACACGGCTCCAACGCAAGCCAGCAGCAGATTCAGGAACACCGCAGCCCCGTTAGCACAATTGCAGTTTTGCCAAGCAGTCTACCAGACTTCCACCGAGCGTACATGAAGGGTCACCCGAAGCCAGGCCATGCCTCAGAACATGGTTATGGGGAGCCCTTAGGATCCCCAACAGAACAATCTGCCAGACAACAGGCCACGACGGCGCGACGTCTCAAACCACACAGTCGCTCACGAGCAGACATGGAAAAGGTGTCGATGAAGCCAGAAGCTTTGACGCCAATTCCGGAGAAGGAAAAGACAAAGAAACCCAAGCCTACAAAGTGGCAGTTTGGCATCAGAAGCAGAAATCAACCTGCAGAAGCTATGCTTGCTATTTACAAGGCACTGAAAGCCATGGGCGCAGATTGGGAAGTCCCTTCCATACGAAAGCCTGGTGGCGGCAACAATGATAGTCCGGATCGCAGCAGCTCCGGTTCTCGGGGCGGATCGACAGACTCACTTGCCCAGCGCCTCAAAGAAGGCGGTATCATCGAATCCGAGTCTGATCTTGACGTCCCGGGTGAAATGGAAGGAGTCCGCAGAGATGACCAACAGTCGAACTCGCGCGAGCGTGGACGCGCACGCCGCGATCACGGACCGTGGGATGACTGGGGATACGCAATCCCCGAAGATCCCTGGGTCATTAACGCACGCTTCAAGAAGGAAGGCATGTTTCCGCCCGGCGCACATCATCCGTCGTCGACGCACTCGTCGCGCGTTGACCTGCACGAGCGTCCGAGCTCTCAGATGCGGAGCAGGTCATCGAGCATCGCAGGCATGTCGCAACACTACGGCGACGACGGGCACAGCAGTCAATCGACATCGGTGCCGCACAGCACCACGAGCAACAGCGCCAACCGCGACCACCCAGGCTACCACTCGCCATCGTCGGCGGGCACTGGCGCGGCGGCGGCGGGCATCCACCCACAGCACCACATTGTCGCCGACGACGACGCGTGCTACGTGTACCTGACGATCCAGCTGTATAACATCGATGTGGGCTTCTTCCTCGTCGACTTCAAGTGCGCCGGATACGAGCGCCTCGTGCACCGCCTCGTGCGCGAAATCCGCGTCTCGTCGCGCGACGGCGCCGAAGAGTGGCGCGCCCTTGGCCCCGACGAGGACCTGCCATCGCTGAGCGGCAAGAATAGCCCTGGTATGGGAGCCGCGGAGCAGCAGCAGCAGCAGCAGCAGCAACAGCAGCAGGGTGGTGGTGGTGGTGGCGGCGAAGGCGATGATGCTGCAGCTGCGGCGCCGCCGTCGTCGGTTCGGGAGCGCGTCGAGCTTGTCGGCGCCGGCAGGGCACGCGATGAGAAGAGGGCGACGAGTCCATTCCCCTTTTTGGACGTTGCCAGTCGGCTCATCATTCAGCTCGCGCAAACGAGCGATTGATGCGGGCCGAGAAGGTCGCGTGGCGGTCCTTGGTTTCTTGCATGTCTACTCTTCTCTCTTGTAAAGTCACGAAGCAAGCAAGTAAGCAAACGTCGAGCGATTTGGGGGTCTCGTGTGTGCTTGTGTGGATGGCACGGATGGATGGATGGGTTGGGTGGTCGGTTGGTGGTCAATTGTATCCAATCTACCATCTGTCGAATGAAGAGATCTTTCCATTCCACCAACAGGGACAAGGAAGAAGCGAGAAGCGAGAAGCAAAAACCAGATAGGAAGAGTGCATCAATTAATCAGTAGTCGACGACGACGACGACGACGTCACTCAACAAGCCAATTGGAAGCCGAAAGGGAGGGCACCAAGATAGCGGGAGCAGGAAAGGTCTCGCGGCGGCGGCAGCGTAAACTGACGGTCTGTGGGTTTATTGTTGGGAAGGAAAGGTGAATACGAGGGAAGCAAGCAAGCAAGCAATAAAGGGTTCGAAGAGGGAGAAAAAGTTGGAGGAAGGGAAGGGAAAGAAAGGGAAGGCAAGGGGAGACAATGAGTTAGACCGTATTTGTTTATTCCCCGTCTTTCACTTATGATCCGAATCATCGAGCGCAAAGTACAGAAGAAAAATAGTAGTGGTAGGTAATAGTAGATATTGTTGAAAAAGGAGACCGTGGGGATACATATAACCATCCGGTATTGTGTTTGGGGGGTAGTGGTGGTGGTGGTGGTGGTGGTGGTTTTTCCCTGCCCCGGATTTCTAAACGCCCGCTAAAACCAAAGAGCCCTTCTGCTGCCAACGCTGGGCTGCTTGCCGCTGCTTCTGTTGCTGTTGCTGCTGCTGCTGGTCCCAAAGACTTTCCAATAGACTCTTCGATCTGCGGGGAGCAGCAGAGGGGTTTGGATGCATGTACCTCCCCAGACGGAGAGAGCGAGAAGACCAAGTCAGCCGCTCAGCCCAAACCTTAACCCAGCCAGCCAGCACCGGCACCAGCACCAGCAGCAAGCCCTCAAAACCCTCTCACCCCATCATCACCTATTTCTTCTTGTTCGGAAACTTGGGCTCGCCAATCTTGTCGCCGCGCAGGATGACGTTGAGGACGCGCTCCATGTTGGCGAGCAACTTCTGGTCGGGTGCGGCCGAGCCGCGCTCAAAGTCGGCCACAATCGTCGGCGTCGTGTTGCACTTTGTCGCCAGGTCCTTCTGCGTCATGGTCGTGCCCTTGTCGTTCTTGGCCTCGGACCGCGCCTTCTTGATCGCGTCGCCCACCTTGACTCCGACCGTCTTGGGCTTGACGATGTCGTCGGATCGGTCCACCTTGGTCAGGTGCTGGCCTTCGACGCCGCCGCGCTGGAAGGAGAAACGTTAGCCTTTGTTTTATTGCGTCTGAGCAGATTTGATCGTGTGAGGGGATGGACATTGTTGGTGAGGTCGTGTCCGTCCAGTGGCAAGGCGAGGTGACAGGTGTCAGACGAGGCTCGACGGCCTAGATCAACTTACCGCGTTGGTCGAGGCGTACTTCTTCTCAGTCGAGAGAACAGCACCGCTGCGCTGAGCAGCATTCAGAGCGCTCTTGCCGCGGACGACCGTCTCACGAGGGGCAGCGGGGCCGCCGCGCACGCGAGAGCCAATCTTGGTTTGAGTGTCCCAGTCAGACATGGTGGCGGTGATTGGAGCTGTAATCGACGATTGATTGGAGCCGGTAGTGTCGGTTGTTTTTGAGAATGAGTTTTGGATGATGGTATCAGCGTTGGTCGTGGGTGATGGGAAGGGATGTGCTGCGAGAGTTAGTGAGTAGTGGTGGTGGTGGGGAAGGGAATGCGCTTTTATGACGAGCGTGGGCAGTGACAATCGGCCATTTGCGAGGCACCACACACACGGGCATGCACTGACGTCTAGTCATCGCACCTTAGTCATCTGCCGAGTTCTCTGCACTTTGTTCGGCCGTCTTCCAGCCATATTACTGCGCACTGCCACCTCTCACATCTCTCTTTGGACACCGCGTTTAATATTCCCGGCGCTGAGCTGATGCTGACTAGCCGCTAGCCTGTTCCTCTACTCCGTCCAAACCGCCCTACCCGTTGTAAACACCGCGCGCGCATATTTCAGTAGCCAAACAGACGCTGCCTTCTACCAGAATTCTCGACTTGCTCGTCATGAAACTTGGAAACCGAAAATGCCTTGTCATGCTGTACAGCTTGTTACTAACTCGCTAGAATCGACCAACCAATGCAGCAGACTGCCGCAACATGAGAGATCAAGATCGGAATCAAAAGCCCAGTGCTTCGGTTGCCTTGACAAAGGCGTCGTACTCGGTCAACGCACCCAACGCCCGCCTCATGTGAGCGTTGAGGAGTTGCAAGCCGTAAACGTAGCTGGCATTGACCCAACCAAATCTGTCCAAGTCAGCATTTGATCTGAATATTGAGCACCTGGAAAAGACTTACCCCTCACGCGGCACACCCTTGAAGTCGCTGCCCTGGTTGCCGTATTCTGCCTCGACCTTGTGAGGATCGATTGGCCTAGTCACGTCGTACTTTTCCACCACGACGCCATTGAAGTCGACAAAGGCTTTGGTGACCATGTAGCACCACTTGTAGGCCAAGCGCTGGGCTTCCGCCTCGTAGCCATAGCGCTCAAAACCGACCCAGGCAAGCATCTGCTGAGGTGCCCAGCCAAATGGATAGTCCCATTGACGGTTGGGCCTTTCGAGTCCGATCGGACCACGAGACTTTTCGGTTCCCGATGCCAATCCGCCGTACTCCTCAAGCTTGGGCAATGCCTTGGAGATAAGTGCAGCAGCCTGGCGCGGTGTAGCAACGCCAGACCACATGGGCCAGAATGTCGTGGCACTCTCATAGCCCGTCTGCTTCTTCTCAACAGTGTTGTAGTCAAAGTACATGCCCTCTTCTTCGTTCCACATATACTTGTCCATGAGGGCCTTTCTCTTCTTGGCGCGACGGTCCCAGGTCGCCGAAGTCTCAACATACGGATCCTGTCCGGGGAGACAAAACTCTTGAGGAATGGGTAGCTTGTCGTTGAAGTGCCCACGAATGACGCGTGCAATGTCTGTTTCGTACTTGTAAAGCAGCGAGTTGAGATCGACCGTTGCAAGGTTTGCCGCGACACGCTCCAGACGGTACGACGTGTCGTGACCCGACTCTCTCACCGCACGGTCGTGCAAAAAGTAGTCGTCAAGCTCAGGCTCAAGGACTTTGCGGTGGTTGTAAGCGTGCACAAACTCCTCAAAAGTCATGCCGTGCTTCTTCGCGTATGGCTCGAGGATGTGGACAAAGTGCGTTGCCTCAGTCTCTGGAGGAACGCCAATTCCTTGGGGACGATATCTCGAGAGACCGCTCTCAGCATCATATCTCGGCTGGGCCATCCACACGCTGTAGTATTCCTTGATTGCTGCCATGATCGAAGTCCGCAGGAAATCAATTGAGCCGGGCTCGTGCTTGATGCGCTCAAAGACACGCAGAGACATGTCGGTCAAGAAAGGGGGCTGCGAACGACCAAGGTAGTAGGTGCGATTTCCGTTGAGAATCTTTCCGTAGTGCTTGATGCAGAAGCAAAAGTTTTGCACCATGGACTTGACCAGGTCGACGCGGTCATTGACCAGCAGGCCAAGCGATTCCATGTAGCTGTCCCATCCGTACAGCTCATTGAACCTGCCGCCGGGCACCACGAATGGCAAGCCACGGAAATCTTTCTCGCCCTTGTCATTAATGTACTCCTCCATGTCGAGCGCGAGAAGACCTGGCGCATCGTTCAGGTCCCTGACGTACTCATCGTCGGCGCAGTCCTCATTGAGCCAAATGACCTCAAGATTCTCCTCGGGATTTGCCTCAGCATGCTTCTTGTAGTATTCGAACTGCTCCGGAGCTCCACGCGGAATGTAGACTCTTGGGTGTGGGTTCGGGGTCCAATCCTTTGGATCTCGAGCGATGCGGGCAATGTTGGAAGCATCGGTTTTGCGAGTGAGGTTGTTCCAGAAAGAGTCCCTAATAAGGCGAGACAATCGGTTAACTGGATTTTCATTGAGACGGGCTTCGTCGAGGATGATGGTCTTCCGGCCGTAGTCTTTGGCCAGCGTGAGTTCCTGGAGAAGGTTCGAGAGCATGTACGTGCCGCGGACGTCAAAGCGGTTGAGGCCGTTGGAGGCCGCAGTACCCACAGACAGAACCTGCCAAAGTGTAAGCCATTAAAGCCCTCGGCAATCAACATTGGCGCCGCAGCCCCGTACCTTTGGCCCATGGTCATCGATTGTGATTTGATAGTTTTGGTCGGTGTCTTCACGAGCGAGCAGCGTCTGGAGAGTTTCGTCGACGGGAATCAGGAACTTGCGGGGGACAGAGGAGGGTTCGTCTGTGCAGGTTAGCATTTGCTGTATTCAGTGTGTCATGGAGGGGTACCATACCGTGACTCGATCTCCTCCCCGGCTGCTTCAGCCCAGCCATGCCGGCATCGTGGCGCCTCGAGACATCTACGACCTGCAAAGTCGTGTTAGCGACAGGTGAGGGTGGATTGTAAAGGGTTACGTACACTAGAGTAGGTGCGAGTCTTTGAGTTCTTCTTGTGCGACTGCCCGTAGTAGACCTGGGCAGTCGACAAGGGGTCGAGATCGTTGGTCAAGGTGCGATGGTGGTGGCGCGGAGGTTCGGAAGATTGCGAGCTCATTTCCCGGCCGAGAAAGCAGTGGACGATAGAGGGTGTACGTAGAGGGGGGCGTGTGTAGCAGTCAACGAGTCGGAAGAGAGCAGCGTGATACCGACGGTCGTGGTACTGAGAGCGAGAGCAAGGTATTTAAAAATGGACGGATGCGAGTCAGGCGCAAAACGTCTGGGCTCAAACAGAGCGTCGAAGCGATAATGGATGAAGCTCAGGTGGCTAGGAGTATAGGTAGGTAGGTAGGTAGGTAGGTAGGTAGGTAGGTAGGATGGTGGAGAGGAAGAATAATGAGGACGTTGAGAGATGGCGGTAGGCAAGGGCAGAGCAGCGGAAGTCCCGTCTTGTACTATCGACGTAATGCAGTGGAGGGGCAGCAGCTGCGATTGATCCACCCTCACCCTCACCCTCACCCTCACCCTCCACCCTCCACCCTCCACCCTCCACCCTCCACCCGTGCGTGGCGCCGGCCAGGAACGATTCGACTCGATCGCATCTTTGTTCCCATTAACAACCTCCACCTCGCTTATGTCTCATGTCGCTATACCCGCCGTCTAGTAGCTGCAGCTGCACCTCGCCGCGCCATTTCCACTGCTGGCACCGTGCCATTCGACCCCGCAACCTGTCATTGCAGTACTTGTACCTCCTAGTCGACGGGTTAAGGTTGTTGGAAATTCGGAGCCTTTCATCATCTGGCCGCCTCTCAACCTATCACGTCGTCCCAAAAGGGTCCAGTGCGACTACGTCATGCCGCTCACCTATCAAACACGACCCCGTGCTTCTGAAAACTCGTTCTCCTCGCCGCCACTGCTCGGGCCCTCCGTCATTCTCCTGCGCTGTTGACCTCAGCCATCGTTGCCCTGTGTCACTCTAGCCTGCATACCTTCTTCCGGATGGCTAATCGAAATCCGACCTGTCATCCACTTTGTCATTGCATCGAAGCCTCGGCTTTGCCCATCACGTTGGCAAAGATTTCGACCACATTTCGCCCTTCTCCCACATCAAGAAGCCGGTCAAGCTCTGCCCTGGTCAACCAAGCACAGTCCAATTTAGCCTATGTCGTCCGCACCATCATATTACCTACACAGGTTAGCCTGGTCCTTCCACCTCGAGCCGCTTGCTTCCCGACTGGTGAACATGGATCTGACACCTGGAGCCGACCAGTCGCATGCCTCGTGGAAACGTCAGCTTCCAGCCTTGTCGCTTCATTTGCTCGTCGAATGAACGAAATTTGAGTCTGTCCGCGGATATCATTGGTTACCCTCGGCGAGGTTTGCTGATGAACACCAACTCAGCCTATCCAGTTCCGGGGCTGACAAGGCTTCCTGCTGGATATGCTGCGTTGCACATGTGCAGAAGAAAACATAAAAGTTGTCATGGGACACAGTGCCCCGCGGGCTGTCCAACGATGCATGCCCGGAGCACTTGTTCCTACACCTTAACCTTCATTGCGGCTCTCCTACATTCTCAGGCTGCATTTTACAGCTGTCGAGTCGTTTCCAAGGCAATCTATGCCTTATTGCCTTCTGATGTTTCTTCGACCGAAGCTCAAGGATCAGTCTTGCTTTCGCCTGTCTTTTTCTCGATGCTCACGGCGACATGACGTGTCAACTGCTGTCCTGGCTTCCTTTCTGCCTCCTGAGTGCTTGACATGACCTATGCATATTCAAGCCAGTCAACAAACTGTGGCTATGGTGTGACTGTTGGCATGATGGCTCAACTTCTTGGCAGCACAACTTTGAGCAGCACTTTGCTCATGCCGTGGCAACTACGCCTGGTTAGTCTTCTGATGCTTGCCCTTCTCCTTGGCTGGACCCTGTCCCCCCCTGTGAGTCAAGACTGAGGTGCTCGACGTGAAGGCGACATCGAAAGGACCTACTGCTGGATCGAATCAGCATGGCCAGCGCTTTGTGTCTCAAAGCTCAATCCCAAACCCAAACCCCGTGGTACATACAGCAGGAGGAGAATGGGAGAGGCACTGCGAAGCATTTACACTCTCCGACCAACAAACAAACTCGGAACATCCTAGCTCCTTGAAAATGTGCATGGCATCTGGAAGCACTCAATTACCACGTCCTACACATTGCAGCGGCGACTGACTCCTCAGGGTCGGCGCAGCTGGCCGGCTAGCAGGAAGAAAATCTCGCGTCCTCCCCGAGGATTTGCTCAAACCCACAGACCCTGCAAGACTACGCAAACTCGCCAATATCTCAATACGCTCACTCGCTTCCTCGACCACGAAATCTCCCAAGCGAACCAAAGGGCATGGGTGCAGGCAGGCAGGCAGGCAGACAGACAACACAAAACATTAAGCTTTCTACCCACAACCTTTCCCTCCCTCGGCTTTCCTTCCTTCCTTCCTTCCTTCCTTCCCTCCTCCAAAGACCAACGAACAGGAACCGCACAGCAACAGCCAACTTAAACACGAATAAAGGATGGTGCACCCCCTCCTAGCCACAAATAGATCGCCTCACCCCTACTCCTAACCCCCACCCACCCTTTCACATCTTTTCTATTCCGTCCGCAAGGAGACAATAAACACACCCGCATCCTCCCTACCCAGCTGCCCCAATCAATCTATGACGAGAGGAGAGAAGAGAGAGGAGAAAGGAGAGAGGATGGGAAGGAAGCATAGAAGATGTGACAAAAGGTTGGATAGAGCATAACGGCAGGTCTAAGTCTGACACAGACGGACGGTCGGTCGCATTTGAAAAGAGCCACGCCCACGCCCTGTCAGTTCAGTGGCATGTTGATACGAGTAGAAATGGAAGTAGAAGTAGTAGGAGCAAGAGTATAGTAGTAGTATAGTAGTATGTGAGAGAGGTCTCAGAGTTAGAGAGGCAATCAATCGTCTGTCTGTCTGTATCCGTGTGTGCGCGTGAAGAGTATCGGTTCGATGAAGAGTGTCGGGACGACAGCAGTAGTAGTGGTGGTGGTGGTGGTGGTGGTGGTGGTGGTAGTAGTAGTAGTAGTAGTAGTAGTAGTAGAAGAAGTGTGTGCGTGTATGAAGAAGTGTAAAGTGTGTGTGTGTGCGTGTTTCCCATCTTAATCCCATCTGTCTCATAATGCATGCTTTCACAAGAGCGACAGCAACGGCAAAAGCGACAACAAGAAATAACTGGACAAGAAGTACTCGAGTCAGAAGAGGACGAGGTGGAGAAAGGGAAAAACAAAGGAGGCAAACAGAGATATTGGGTGATCAAAAACTCCCTGAACCGTTCCCCCAATCCGTCCCACACTCCCTTACTGCCCTGCCTGGCTGCCCTGAGCACAAAGTTCCCATCATCCTACCCATACCATACCAATCCGTTCCATCCGTACATTCAGTTATCCCATGAATGAGAAAAAGGAAAGGGAAAGAAAAACTCCGAGTGCTGGATATTGACTTTCGTCGTCCGCGTCCGCTACCCAGATCGGTAAAATAGTGTCTCGCAACCAGTCAAGCGTCCTTCTCCGCATAACGAGTGTCCGCCGTCCTTGCGTCTTCGGCTTTCTTATCGACAAGGCCCGTGATCCAAGGCTTGGGGTGATTGGCTCCATGGGTCATCGCTTGATTGGACCAAGCAATGAGCTGGTCGACAAAGACTGAGGGGTTTTCGTAGCAACTGGGTACCCAAGGCGTCTGCCCGAGCCTGACCGGGCTTACTCCGCTGCCGCTGATTCCGTGCCTGACGGAGTCTCCGCCGGCGATTCTGTGTTGACGGCGTCGAGGGGTGCCGCATGTAGGGCAGGCTTCGAGCTCTGATGCAGCGTGCCGAGTCGCTTCTTCTCCAGCGCATCTATCACCCAGTGGGCCACCTCCGGGTCTTCCGGCGCCGCCGGGCCCAGGTAAGATACACCCACTGTCCCTGAGGCCGATGCGTCTTCGTCTTCGTCTTCTTCTGTAATGGTCGCTGGCTTCAACAATGGCGCCAGCCAGGCGTGTTGGAGTAACATGGCGTACGTCGGCCGTAGGTTCGGAATCTTGTTCAGACATCCCCTGACAAAGTTCCTAGCAGCTTCTGAGAATCCTTCCTCAGGGAGATCAGGAGGCTCTCCGTCCACGATTGCCTATTTCTACGGTTAGAACTTATTTGGCGCCAAGGCAACCCGCCACTTACCGATAGTTGGGAGAAGATGTTGTTGTACGTCTCTGGAGGGTATGGGTACCTGCCCATGGCGCACTCGATAATGGTCAAGCCCAAACTCCAAATGTCACTCTGCACGCTGTAGGTTCCGCCTCCAGGATTGGCGCCAGCTTGTGCTACGCCGCCGCTGGATATCCTCTCGGGCGCCATGTAGCTCTGGCAGCCAATGTTGGTCTTGGCTATGCTTGCGACCAAGTTGCCGCTCACGCCAAAGTCGCAGATCTTGACCTGGCCTTTGGTGTTGATGAGAATGTTGGTAGGCTTGACATCGCGATGTATGATGTTGTGGTCGTCTTTGAGGGACTTGAGACCCATGGTTGTAGCAAGTGTGATCTTACGTAAGACGTTTTCGGGGATCCCTTCGCCATATATCTTGTCAATAGAGCCTCCATCCATGAACTCCATGCAAATGTAGACGGCGCCTTCCTGGAAGAAGGCGCCATAAAAGTCGATGATGAAGGGGGATATGCAGCGGTGAAGAATGTCGAGCTCCATGATGATTGCGGCGAATTTGGCGTCATCGAGCTCCAGTCTGATTTCCTTCATGGCCATGACCAAGCCCGTACCTCCGCTGGCCTTTTTCGACGACGGGCTAGCTTCATCGGCGTCGGCAGTCTTGCGGCCGGCGGGAGAATTGGAAATGACCGACATTGACTGGGCTTTGTTGCCAGCTAGACCCAGCCCTGGTCTCCGCATTTGGGGTCGACTATGCCTCACCTTGTAGACGGTGCCGTAGTTGCCCTTGCCAAGCTCGTCCAATGTGTCAACCTCATCAAGCGAGATCTTGAAGCTGTGGCCGCTTGCAAACTCGACGCCCTGGTTCGTCAGGACAGCCTTGCCCTTGAAGTGCAGGTTCCCCGTCTCCTTGTCAAGGTACTCGGCGTACTTGTCCATCATGGACCCTCCGTTGGATTGCGCAGGGCCTGCTTGGCCCTCGGCTGGGCCCGCGGCAGGGCCGCTCATGTCGGAAAGCTTCAGACCGGGCTTTTTCCTGCCGGCTGGCGTCGGTTTGGCAGCGGCGCCATTGGGAGTCGTGCCAGGAAGGCCTCCCGGAAGCGCCATGCCGCGCTTCTCAGCCAAGGAGGGTTTTTTGGGACCGGCTCCGCCCAAGCTCGGTATGGCGGGCGCTGACGGAAAGTGGGGGATGGATGGCTTGCCAGGAGTATTGGGCAGCTTGAAGTTGCCTGGTACGCCGCCAGGATTGGTGACGAAGCCGGGGGAGGGAGCTGGGCTCGACGAGACTGCCGGGGAGGACTGCTGCTGACGCAGAGGGTTCGGGGGAGGAGCACCCTGCCTGCCGAGGTGTACCTTTTGTATGCGCGCGAGAATGTCTTGCGAAACATTGAGACCACTGTTTCTGCTCGAAATCGGAGGTGCTTTGGGTGCTGGTCGTCTGGCAGCGTTGAGGTTGCCCAAGGGCGTCGACGAAGAGGTCATGCCCAGGGTCGTGGGAGCGTCGGAGACGGAGCGACCGAGAGGCGGCGACGGACGAGCATGATCCGACGCGAGGTGAGCGGTCGGAGAGGTAGGAGAGGGAAGGTCGGGACTCGAGGGCGAGTCGAGGGGGGAGGGTATGTCAGAGAGATCGTCGGTTGGGGTACTCATGATGATGGCGGGGTAGAGGTCGGGGGAGAGAGATTGTTCGGTGGGGAAGAAGAGATGAGGAAGGAGGAGGAATTGGGTCAGAGCATTGAAGAGGTGTGGCGGTGCGGCCGAGGGAGCTGGCTGTCAAGAGGGACGACAAGCAGGATACACAGGATGGCGAAGAGGAAGAGGCGGACGACTGGAGGGTCCGGGTGTTCAGGTCAGTGGGATGAGGATGGCTTGGCGCAAGTAGAGGAACTGGAAGGCGTCGGCCAAGGTCGCACAGGGAGGGAGGTTCAGGTCATGTTGGAAGTGAGTGAGTGAGTGACCTGACGTAATGAAGCCTCAGACTGCCCGGATCTTGATACCAACACCACCGGCTTCAAACCACGATGTCGTCGTCTGCCCAAACCTGCACGTCAAACAAAACGATGATGCCAAGTCACCGCTCGTGGGTCGTCATCGTCGTCGTGCGCTGTGCTTGTGGCTCTCGCGCGCTGCCAAGGTCTGCCGCGCCTCGCCACTCTGCAACAAGGTCATTCACCTGCCAAACCACATCACCTACCACTCCGACCTCTCCGCCTTTTTATCTTCTAACCGTTCCCCCCTCCCCCCCCCCGCGACATCTTCTTCGCATCTGCACCCTCCACTGGCCTGACCTACCTGGTCTGCTCCGACCCGGCCCGCCCGCCTCGACCAGCCCTCGCCCACTCCCTTGCCCGCCCACGCGCGCCGCGCCCTCAAACCTTTTCTGCGACACCAAGTCGCTACCATCGAATCCTCCCCCAACATCTCAACACACGCCCTTCAAAATGCACTTCGCCGCCCACCGGCCACCCGCCGCAAACGGCTTTGCGACCATGACCCTCCCCGAATCAGCCCTCGCCGCCGCTTCCTTTGATCTCACGCCCAATGGAGCCCACTCGTCGCATCCAAACTTCCTCCACCTCACCCTGCTGGTCTTCGAGGCCGTCATGGAGGTTGTCTGCGTGAGCTTACCTGGCTACATCGTCGCTCGCCAAGGCATGTTCGACGCGAATGCGCAAAAATTCGTCGCCAATCTCAACGTCCAACTATTCACACCTTGTCTGAGTATGTCTTTGTTCGCAACCCGCCGCCACCAACACAGCTAACACCAAACAGTCTTCACCAAACTAGCCTCGCAACTCACGGCCGACAAGCTTGTGGATCTCGCCATTATCCCCGTTATATTCGTCATCCTCACCTTGGTGTCTTGGGGTTCCTCCCTGCTCGTCGGCCGTCTCTTCGGCTTTAAGCGGAAGAGGCCTCTGAACTTCATCACCGCCATGGCTGTGAGCAACCCCGCCTCGCTTTCATGGGTCCCCTTCTAACTTGTCTAGGTCTTTGCCAATTCCAACTCTCTGCCCATCTCGCTTGTTCTCTCCCTCTCCAAGACTATCCAAGGCCTCCACTGGGACCAGGTCCCTGGTGACAACGACGACGAAGTCGGAGCTCGCGGAATTTTGTACCTGCTCATCTTTCAACAGCTCGGTCAGCTCGTGAGGTGGACTTGGGGATACCAGGTTCTGTTGAGGCCTGCCAGCGAGTACGACGACGAAGACATTGGCGCTTCGGCCAGTTTGGAAAGCGGCGATTATGAGGATTCGGCTTCGATTGAGCGTCGCAACCTTTTGGAAGACGACGAAAATGGTCAATACGACGGACACCTGCAGCCGGACTCCACCTTTGCCTCTGGCAGCATCACCCCGGTGAAGAAGGACGACGACCAAGACTCGGTGATGTCCAACGAGGGCCATGTCAGTGGCAAGGCCAACCCCACGCCGACCAACGGAAATGCTGTCCAAGACGGACCTGGAAACCTGGGTAGTGGCCGTCACCAGTCAGAAGATTTGCCCTCCGTGTCCTTCAACCGTCGCAGCAAAAAGACCAAGACGGTCAAACAGTACATCAAGCACAAGTTCGCCATGACGTCGGATGCCATTGCCACCGCCTTTCGCTCCGTTTATGAGTCCTTTCCCAAGCCCGTTAAAAAGGTGCTATCTGCAATTTCGGCTGGCATGGGCAGGTTTCTCCGCGGTCTCTGGGAGTTTATGAACCCACCGCTCTGGGCCATGCTCGCCGCGTTGATTGTCGCTTCCGTACCTCCCCTTCAGCACCTCTTTTTCGACCCTGGAACCTTTATCAACAACTCCGTCACCCGTGCCGTCAAGCAATCAGGAGGCGTTGCCGTACCCCTCATTCTAGTGGTGCTTGGCGCCAATCTGGCACGCAACACGCTCCCCGAAGAGACGGCCCAGGATATCGTAGACGCCAAGGACGAGAAAAGGCTGCTAATTGCTTCGCTGCTGAGCCGCATGGTACTACCGACGGTAATCATGGCTCCCATCTTGGCAGTCTTGGCCAAGTATGCTCCCGTGAGCATCATCGACGACCCGATCTTCATGATTGTCTGCTTCTTGCTTACAGGCGCTCCGAGCGCGTTGCAATTGGCTCAGATCTGCCAGCTCAACAACGTCTACATGGGGGCGATGAGCAAGCTTCTGTTCCAGAGCTACGTCGTGTGGTAAGCTTTGCACCCCTGTACTACATGCAATTCAGCTGCTAACCGCCCACTTTCAGGATTTTGCCTTCGACGCTTATCCTTGTCATGCTTGCGCTCGAGGTCGTCGAGTGGTCCGTCGGTGCCAGCTAAGCTGCGCCACAAGCGGACGTTTGTTGTGTTTCCCTGAAGCCGTAGCGGCCATGGCACGCCATATCGGACCTGCAGAGACGATCACACCGCTTGTGACACCGCTCCTCGTCACTCTTCCCGTACGTGCATGACTGAGACTTTATGCTCAGCCACCAGCAACGTCTACCCGCCCTCAGCTTGTGCTTCTTTGGCCTGTATTAGTTTGATCGATTTGGAGTGGTGTCTTTTTCCCTCGCGATACATACATACGACGTTTTCGCAAGGCGCAACTGGTTTCAGGATACTGGTGTCCGGGCTGCCGATGGGCTTTTGGAACAAACCATTTTCGGTTTGGAATGTGTTTCAGCCGCTAGGTCGGTCGGTGGGTCGGTTGTGGTTGTTGTCGCACTAAAAGAAAAGAAAGCGGAAACCCAGCCACGGATTCGTGGAAGCAGGTTTTTGAGCTCTCGGGTCGGTCGGTCGGTCAGTCGGCAGCAGGGATCATGATTGTGCTGGTGGTGGGAGAGCTACCATCAGCTTGTAGTCTTCTCTCCTTTTCTTCTTTGTTTATTTTTTTGGGAAAACCCCCCACGGCTGACTGGCTAAACGCACGACGAACAACCAAACAAACGACACCAACATTAATCAGTCAAAAAGATGAGAGAAGCCGACCGAGGGCCAACTCCTCGGGAAAAGAAAAGTCCTTTTTATCATTCATGTTCGATAAACAAACAAACAACCAAGACTGAGATGAGATGGTCGCGCGTGCGCGCACCTTGGGTTGCTTGTAACGCCGACGCCGGTGGTTGAAGTTGATAGATTCGCGTCTTAAGAACATACATACATACATATATATCGCGATGCCTGGGGGCCCACGAACGAAAGAATGATATACACATATACACACACATGCAGATAAGCACCCGGACACCTCCACGCGGTTATAGTAGTGTCAATGGCGTCATTTCAGCTCGTCTATCTTTTTTTCCTTTTTCTTTTTTTTTTTTTTTTTTTCTTTCTTTACCTTTCTTTTCCCTCCCTCCCTCCCTCCCTCCTTCTTTCTTTCTTTCTTTCTTTCTCGCTTTGGCTGGCGTTCTTCTGCTATCTTCTTCTTTTCCCATCAAACCTTGTGTGCGTGCGTGCTTGCTTGCTTGCTTGCTTGCTTGCGCAGATTAACAGGAAAAGGTTCGGCCGGCGGCGCGTCTTGTCGCGTCCTGTCGCGTCGGCGTGGCGCGCCAGGTACCTAGGTATGCTGGCCGTACCTAGCACCTAGCGCGTGGATGCACGTGGAATGGGATGGGTTGGCGTTGCCTAGGTTGGAGACCGCATGCTTGCCTACCTGCCTGCCTGCCTGCCTGCCTGCCTGCCTGCCTCCGACCGGCCTACGTTACTTTCCTAAGCACATGTTTTTGATGTTGGATTGGCTTTTTCCGCGGCGGACTGCCGGCGGTTTTTTTCTTTCTTTTCTTTCTTTTTTTCTTTTTTTTTTTTTTTTTCCTTTGATTTTTGGGATTGGATTGGATTGGATGAGATTGATTTAGTAGAGATATGTGTGTGTGCAATTAGATGAGAAAAGAGGAGGTGACGTGGCGCGGATAATAAATACCCCTTTGTTTGTATTTTAATGTTGGCGTTTGTAGGTTGGTTGGCAATGTACATGTATGTGGCTTCGCCTAGCTTAGTTGACGAATGAATGGCGGACATCTTTGCTCTGTTACTTGGTTCATCGGTTCTTGCGCTGCTTGGGATCTTTTGCGCTGCGTACTTGGCTGTCTGTCGCATGCGGTGTTGCTAGAGTAGGCAAAGTGTATGTACCATTATAGTGTTGGTGGAAGCATCGTCGTCTTCGGTGGCTCGGAAGGCTTGGGATCTTGGAGCCTTGGTGGTGTGGTGCTGAGGTTTCTTTCTGCATGGGGCACGCGACAAACCAACGGATAGCCAGATGGATGACAGCTGTGGACAATGTTGAGCCTCCCGTCTTCCTATTGTCTTCCTTCTTTTGATTTTGTAAACTGTGCTGTCATTTCTCCCATATGCCTAATCCGTGCAGCAGAACCTCAGTTTCAAAGCTCTGTCTCCAATGGCTAGCTGGCGGGCGGGCGGTGTGCAGCGTGCATTTGATGCACATGTGGGTAACGCGGTGGATAGGCAACATGCATATCTGGGTAGAGAGGCCGTCGCCGTTGTTTCTGCTCATGGACATGCATGGATGACGGTAACTAACTCATTGAGTTTGGCGGAAGAAAGGAAACGAACGCATGTGTCTTTTTGATTTAGTATTGAATTGTTTGTTTTTTTGTATGTACGATGTTGTGGGTATCTACAGTCCGTGATGCAATCTGTACACTGTATTATGTACGTGTGAGCGCCGCCGTGGCACGGAAATGCGGTAATCAACGCTTTATGCTGGATCCATGCTACAGAGGAAAATTTCCTCGTGTCGTCAAAATGCAGGTATGCGAACGTGAAAGGAGAAACATGGCTCAAGAAAAGACGGGAAAAGTCGTTAAAAAGATCAAGAAAAAGAGCGCTATACTCTCAAACCTCCAGCGCCGCCTCAGCAGCTTTACGATCACCAGCACCTAACGCCTTACTATCCGCGCTATCCTCCTCGGAGCCGCTGTGCGTCTTGGCCACCTCGAGCACCTCGAGGCCCTC
Source organism: Phyllosticta citriasiana (assembly GCF_038021145.1). NCBI lineage: Eukaryota > Fungi > Ascomycota > Dothideomycetes > Botryosphaeriales > Phyllostictaceae > Phyllosticta > Phyllosticta citriasiana. The sequence goes on along the minus strand of NW_027117281.1, from coordinate 534,404 downwards.
GTCCAGCTTGGGGCCCGTGTAGTTCTTTGCGCCGTCAAAGATCCACGTGATTAGCGAGATGATGATGACGATAGCGAAGACGACGATGCAGTAGTTCATGCTCGAGCCCGAGACGGGGAGCTCGGGCGGGAAGACGAAAAGCACGGTCGTGACGATGACGTAGACCACGCCGATCAGGTTGGCGGCCCACGCGACGGGCTCAGGCAGCGTGAAGCTGCGCGGTGGCAGCATCTTGCGGCCCCGCATGCAGTTGATGGCGATGGGGATGCCGTACGACACGCCGAGTGCCACAACCGACGCGGCGGTGATGGCGTTGAAGGCTGAGCTGGAGCCCAGGAAGATGCAGCCGAAGACGATGACCCAAGCCGTCGAGAAAATGAGTGCGTTGAGCGGAAGGTCCAGTGATTGGTGCACCTTGGCCAACTGTCGCGAAAAGGGGAGGCCGCCGTCACGGGCAAAGGCGTAGACCATACGGCTGCTGGTCGTCATGATGGAGATGGTGGCGAAGAGCATGCAAACAAGCGGGAAGATCAGCAGGCAAGTTGCGCCGGCGCGGTTTTGCGTTGCGTTGTAAATGATTTGGAGGAGCGGTCCGGCCGACGATTCGATGACTTCGTTAATGTTGCCCGCGACGAAGAGGAGGCAAACAAGGAAAACGAAGCCAGTGAAAGTGCCAATCAAGACGCAGTACACCATGATTTTGGGGCCCTGGACGGAAGCGTTGGGGATCTCCTCAATCATGTGGGCCACGGCGTCGTAGCCCGTAACGCCGAGACCTCCCTGAAGCAGACCCAAAAGCCATGCAATACCATCGGGCCAGCCGGTGCTGTTGATCCAGTTGCCAAAGACGAAGCTTCCCGAGGAGTAGTTTGGCGATGCGCAGGCCAAGATGGTAATGCAGATGATGGCGAATCCGGCAATTGACCAGCTGATGGCGGCCTTGTTGACGTACGGAAGGGCGGAGTTGGCAAAAGCGTTGAGGAGGAAGGCAATGACGTTGTAGGCGATGTAGATCAGGAACTGATGCCACGACTGGACCTCGTAGGATGGGTGGTATAGCGCAATGAGCCCAACAAGCAGCTGGCTACCCAGAAGGCCTCCGGTGCAGACCAAGGCAATCCAGCCAAAGCAGTTGATCCAGCCAGTAATCCATGACAAGGCAGGCACTGATTTTTTCCACGCAATCACAGCGACCCAGTGGTATTGACCTAGAACAGTCAGTGACGTCTGAGGCAACGAATGCTTCTCGGAAACTCACCTCCGGCCGTGGGGTAGGCGGACAAGAATTCGGCCAATGAAGCGGCAAGGCAGAGATTGCAGAATCCGGCCGTGACCAAGCCCCAGACGACGGCGATGGCACCGCCGCTGGGGAGGGCCAGGGAAAGCGAAGCGGAGAGAGCGGTCCACGAGTTGAGGATGGCAAATGCCAGACCCAACATGGACAGGAAGGAGAACTGACGGCGAAGTTCTCCCTTGTGGCCCAGGGACTCGAGCTGCAGCTCGTCTGCGGTGAGCTCTGGGGTTCTGGCCATGGCTCTGGCTGGCGGCTGGGGCGGGAGGAGCAAGATGTGGAACGACTGCTTTGAGACTTTGTTGGAATAGCAGCAAGTAGATATTTGGTAGAACGCACAGCTGGGGTAGGGTCCAGCACAGATACCGGCGCTACGGGCGCAAAGGGCGAGGAATGGATAGTGTCTGTGGGTTTGGTGATGGCATTAGCTATGTATTACGGTGTGACGAAGGGCGCCCGTACGCACAGTCCAATCAGCGGTCAATTGCGAGACCAAAGGGGCAAAGACCGTTGGCAATTGTGGATTTTTCTCCGGGGAACCGAGGAACATTTCCAGGTCTTTTCGAGCAGTTCGCGGGGAAACTTGGGGGCTTGGCTGAAGATGGTGTTGAGGGGCTAGGTGGGCAACGTTGCAGTCGACAAATTTTTTGTAGCCATCCCGCAGCCACGCAGATCGTCGGCAGGCGCCATACCATAGTCGGAAGGGAAGGTTTTGGCCCGAGGTGAGGATAGAGTACCGTGCAGAAGGCTGGCTTATCTTGGTTGGAATGGTCGGGCGGGTAGGGTGTGTCTCGTCGTCTCCCGTCGTCTTATCACGAGGAGCCGGCTAGCCCCACCGAGCACCGGACGGACTGCACTCAATCAGGTTTCGTCCTGTCAGTCGCTTACGAAGTGCATGGGTGGTTATGTACCTTCCTGCCTTAGGAAGTGCTGAAGTCACATGCTCAGGTCAGATGCCCCGGCCTGCTCCAGTCACATGGATGATTCTTTCTCTTGTTGCCTCAGGCAATTGTTCTACACAGCCACACCATCCCCTCCCCAGCCTTAGCTCTAGCTACTACTAACCCTTATCCTCTAGTTCGCTCCTAGTTTCACTGTTTCCCCTTACTAAGCATAGCAGTCCTTACTCTATATCCCTAAACCGCGCTAAGATAACTCTACCATATACTTAATATAATATCTTTATCACGGCACTAAGCAGAGCAGGTCGTGCTGATTACTAACAATCAATAGGTAAGGAGTAAGAGTAGTCGTCACGAGGCCTGCTAGCAACTAACTATTACTCCTTAGTCTAACTAACTACAGTTAGTGTACACGTGAGCCAAAAAAAACTCCTAACACCGAACGCCATAGATTAGCTGTAACAGCGGCACGGACTGCTTATGCGTAATAATCTTTAATATCTTATTAGTATTAAGCTATTAAGCACATTTATAATCACCTAATTCTAGTTATATAAAGTAGTTAATTAAGTAGATAGCTCAGAGATTAAGATAATATCTTCCCCTCATCACATGACTAATTACATACACGGACGTATCCACTTATCCGTGATTCCCCGTAGCCTCCAATTCGCCTGCGACCTCATGCCTCTGCTTAGGGCCCGTTGTCGCCATGGAAGCTGTCGCTCTCATCAACCCTCTCAACCGCGACAAATATTCCTGGGGCAAGACGCCCGCAGCAACTCACTCACTTGGTCAACCTTTTCAACGTCCAATCACTCTGGCCCTTGCTGCACGTGCAAACTTCTAGCGGGCCACTTTGAGAACCACCCGCCTAAATGGTCTCAACAGGACTCCGTTTGTCTGCTACAGGAAGGACTACCGACCCGTACCGCTTAACCATGTCGGAGAAGTTGCGCTGCTCAAGATGCCAATTCGCCCATTTAAGCCCGCCGGAGCGCTGTTCCGACTGCTCCTCTCGCAGTCGCAGTGCTCCCGAGTCTGGTAAGTCGCACGATATTTTAGTCGTCATGTTGATCTCGTGCGCTGTTCTCTTGCTTGGGTAAGGCCCCTCTTGTGATTGACTCGAAACTGCAAACTGACAGCTTATCAGTTACCTGAAATGGGCCAATGCCGACACCACCGAAACTTTTTGTGACGACACCGACAAAGGCTTTATATGCTCGCCGGAAATCTCTCACTACTGGGGTCAATACAGCCCCTACTACTCTATTCCGTCTGAGATTTCGGCCGATGTCCCATCGCAATGTACCGTGACATTTGCTCAGGTCTTGTCTCGTCATGGGGCCCGTGACCCGACTTCCAGCAAGACAAAGACCTACAACGAGACGATTCAAAAAATCCAGCAAAATGCGCAATCCTACACTGGCAGCAACATTACGTTCCTAGAGGATCTGGAATATACTCTCGGCGCCGACGAATTGACGCACTTTGGTCAGCGTCAGCTTTACAACTCGGGCTACAAGTTCTACCAACGCTACCAGGCCCTCGCCCGCACCAAGAAGCTGTTTGTCCGCGCTTCGGATGAGTCTCGCGTCGTTGAAAGCGGCTACAACTTTACCCGCGGCTTCCATGATGCTATGCTCGCCGACGTCTTCTCCCACCCCAGCCAATCGGTGACGAACCGGACCAACGACTACCCGTATCCCATCCTGACCATTAGCGAAGACGCCGATGCCAACAACACACTCTCCCACTCGCTCTGCACGGCTTTTGAAAATGAATCCGATGATGCCATTACCGACCGTGGCCAGGGCCCGTGGACAAACATCTTTCTGCCGCCTATTGCCGACCGCATCAACTCTCAGTTGCCTGGCGCCAACCTGTCGTTGAAAGAGACGTCCTATCTCATGGACCTCTGCCCATTCTACACCGTTGCTTCTCAACCAACCACCGAGTCGCCCAATCGCGGCTTATCCGACTTCTGTAACCTTTTCACTGTCGACGAATGGAAATCGTATGACTACTACCAGTCGCTCGGCAAGTACTACCACTACGGTGCCGGCGATGATCTTGGCCCGACGCAAGGTGTCGGCTATGTCAACGAGCTGATCGCGCGACTCACCCACGCACGCTATGTGGAGGACCACACGTCAGTCAACCATACCCTGGACGACAGTCAGTCGACATTCCCGACGACGGACCGAAACGAGGACGTTTTCTTTGCGGACTTTAGCCACGACAACGACATGACGGCCATTTTCTTTGCTCTGGGTCTTTACAACGACACGGAAGATCTCAATAACACACAAATCGAGGAGCCTACCGACCCGAGCGTCGCCGGATACAGCGCCGCGTGGACAGCATCGTTTGCTTCGCGTCTGTATGTCGAAAAGATGGTTTGCGACGGCGATGCCAGTGGCGCCAGTGACACTGCCAGCGCCAACGATGAATACGTCAGGTTTATCGTCAACGACCGCGTCATCCCGCTCGCTTGTGCCGACGACGATGGCAAGTGCCTGTTGAGTGCATTCTTGGAGACTCTCCATTTTGCCAAGAGCGGAGGCAAGTGGGCAGAGTGTTTTGAGTAGTAGAGGATGTGTAAACCAAGAGTTTGTCAAAAGTTTTCTACAAGAGCAAGAGACGAGACAGACTTGTCTGGAGCTAATCCACCACTGAAGTAGGTGACCAATCTTTCTAATCACTTTTACTGTACATACCGTCGAAAGACTACGTCGACTTGTTGTTAGACCTGTTGCCTTTTCTGTAAATTCATTGTTGCGACGTCAAGAACCGGCATCAACGTATGATGCGTTGAGAGAGAGCGCGATAGTCCTCATGACAGTAACCAGAGCAAGCAGTTGAGAACTGGCTGAAAGTCCCGTGTCATCCAGTGGCAAAGGAAGGGGCCGTCAAGGGGGCCAAAACCACACGCATACCGCACCCGGGTCGTTGGGTCTACTGCGGGCCACATGTGGCACAACAGACGCATTTTGACACGGCACAGCACGTGGAGAAAACCCTCCCAACAGCAGTCCTGCGTCGTGTTCCCACGCATATTCACTGCCTATCCTTACTCTCTTCGACCGGATTTCTTCCTCGTCTCTTGCCTCAATGGTAAGAGTATAGGCAATGGCGCTTCGCCGCGCCCACCAAACCTGGGTTGCGTGTTCTGCAGCTGTACGAGCCCAGCTAGCCGTTTCTCTCGCTTCGCCGCGCGATTTCGTCGGAGACGATTGACTGCCACCGAAGAGGCGACTTGTACCTGTCTTTCTGTCTGGCTGGAGCGTCTGCACACATTGCGCGCATCTCCAGGAGCCAACGCGGCACGGAATGCTGAAGTGCCGCCTCCTGCTTAAGTTCGACGGGAGGCAGGGCAGGTCGGGGGGGGGGGAAAGCCCGCCGTCCATCCATCGCCACAAATACACGTCGCGAGTCAAGAGCAAGGGATGTAATTAACAAACTGAAAAAGAACAGATTGAGACGAGACAATTGCGATGGTCGCGCGGCGTGGCGGGCGGCCAAGACAAACGTGCGGCGCCCGCGACTGAATCGCAGTGGGGATGCGGCGAGTCGTGGTGTTAAGGTGCGAGTCGTGCAGGCTGGGCAAGGCAAGCCTCGTCGCTCACCTAGGCCTCCCCTTTTGTTTTTTTGCTCGTTTGACAGAAGGAAAAAAACTGCTGTCTTTTTCTTCAGTGTGTGTGGAAGGTGGAGTGTTGGTGGCGGTATTGCTATGGTTTGGCGTCCTGGCCGTGAGATGCCATCGTGGAAAGAAACGTCGTGAGAGTATTCATCGTCGGAGCCATTTCATCCACTAGAGATGAACGTGCTGTGTTCGGCGCGAGTCGTGGAAGAGATGAAGCATTCGTACACCGGGCCCCCTTTCGCGTTACGGTGATTGCGGATGGCGAAAGCAATCTTGGTTGTGGTGTTCACGCAGTGCCAGTGACAGGGCGAGGGCCATGGTGGGAGCTGTGGTGAAAGGATAAGAGTGGTGGAGTAGAGCCATGTCGACCCGGATATTCGAGGAGCCGCAGCGCTGGAGTCGTGGCAAGGCGAGCCACGACCCCTCTGGACTGACTTTGTGACGAGCAAAAAAGAAGCGAGTGTGGCAGTCTTGGTCCTGGAAACACTGAGGAGAGTCGCCAGCTATGTGCGCGCCGCCGTCCTCTCGCCCCCATTACCTCGCTCGCGTTGCGGCGAAGAGTGTGATCAGGAACAGGAAACTTGTGGAGTCGACCCAACAGTCACTCGCAGGATGACTGCAGGGAACTGCTCTACCCTTGCTCCAGACGCCCGGAAACTGTGGATTGTGATGTTCGCTGCGGCTTTGCGGGTACGAGTCGTGGATGCAATTCCAACTACACACTTTCCCCATGAGGACTCCCGGCGGAGGCCCCCTTTCGCTACGCGTACCTGCTTCGGGATGGGATGATTCCAGGTTCGAGGAGGCCTCTCCATCTGCTCCATATAATTGTAATTCTCTCCTGTTGACCAGTCTGCAGCGGCCTAAAAGTCAACACTGGTCATAAGAACTGTCTCTTCCTGTAAGTGCCGCATCCAGACAAAAAGGGACTGTTTACTGAGACTTCCAGTCCATAAGCAGCCATGCGGGCCTTTGCAACGAGTCTACTCGTGGGATCCGCCGCGGCGGCACCACTGCTCGACCCTATCCTGGACCCCATCACTGACAGCATCTGGACCGATCTATCAAGCATAGTCGAAACCTCCCTTGGGACATTAGCAGGAACGCTGGGCGAAGTCCAATCATTCGACTATGTGGTCATCGGAGGAGGCACAGGCGGCAACACCATGGCCTACCGGCTTGCTGAGGCCGGAAACTCGGTGGCCGTCATCGAGGTTGGAGGCTCCTTCGAGGTAGGGAAACCCATTGTGGGCCCGGCCGTCTTAGGAGGTATCATTGGCATTGGAAGCAATCCTCTGGACTCGTTCCCTACCGTCGACTATGTCTTTACGACGACACCTCAGCCGGGAGCGGCCGGGAGAGAAATGCACTACCCGCAGGGCAAATGTCTTGGCGGTTCCTCCGCTCTCAACTTTATGCTGCACCACAGGCCTACCAAGGGCTCTCTAGACGAGTGGGCCAAGGCCGTTGGAGATGACAGCTACACGTTTGACGAAATGCTCCCCTACTTCAAGAAGAGTATGAACTTTACGCCGCCCAACACGGAGACGCGTCCCAAGAACGCCACATCACTGTACTCGGAGAGCGACTTTATCGAGAACAACGAGGACGGCGCCATCCAAGTCACGTACCCTGCCTACTCGTGGTCGTGGCAGAGCTACGTGGCCAAGGCGTTCGAGACGCTGGGCTTCAACATCACGGGAACCTACAACCAGGGCGAGCTCGACGGCTGGCACTACGCGCAGCTGACTGTCGACGCAGAGACCATGACGCGCTCGACGTCTGCGCAGTGGATCTACAAGGCGCGCGACAAGGGCTTGAAGGGCGACCTCAAGGTCTTCACCGGCACCCAGGCCACCAAGATCCTGTTCGACGACAACAAGAAGGCGTACGGCGTGCAGGTGCAGCCGGCCACAGGCATCAACGGGCTCCTCTCGTACCAGATCAACGCTACCAAGGAGGTCATTCTGTCGGCCGGCGCTCTGCACTCGCCGCAACTGCTCATGCTGTCGGGCATCGGCCCGGCCGCGCACCTTGAGGAACATGGAATCGAAGTATTGGCGGACCGGCCCGGCGTGGGCCAAAACCTGTCGGACCACCTCATCTTCGGGCCGGCCTACGAAGTCACCATCGACACGCTCGACGCGGTGCTGGCCAACCCGGTCAAGCTGGCGGCCGTCGTGGCCGAATACGCGGCCAGCGCGACGGGGCCCCTGTCCAACAACGTCGCCGAGATGCTGGCCTGGGAGCGCTTCCCGGCGTCGACCAACCTGTCGCAGTCGACGTGGGACCGCCTCAACGCGTACCCGCAGGACTGGCCGCAGATCGAGTTCTTCCCGGCCGCCGGCTACATTGGCGACTTCCGCATCCCGTGGGCCCAGCAGCCCAAGGACGGCAAGCAGTACGCGTCGATGCTGGCGACGCTGCTGATGCCCCTGTCGCGCGGCAACGTCTCGCTGGCCAGCGACTCCGCCGCCGACAAGCCCCTCTTCAACCCCATGTGGCTGACGGACCCCGGCGACGAGGAAATGGTCGTCGCCATCTACCGCCGCATGCGCGAAGTCGCAAACACCGACATCATCAGGAGCATCCGCGCTAGTGAGAGCGAGTACTGGCCCGGCGACGACGTCGACTCGTACGACGAGATTCTCGACAACTTGCGCACCTCTGTCATGGCCATCATGCATGCGTCGTGCACCTGCCGCATGGGCAAGCCCGACGAGGAGACGGCCGTTGTCGATAGCAAGGCCCGCGTCATTGGCGTTGATGGTCTGAGGATTGTCGATGCCAGTGCGTTTGCTCTGCTGCCGCCGGGACACCCTTCGGCGGTTATTTATGCCCTGGCCGAGAAGATTTCGGACGACATTATTAACGGCCGGTGATTGGCGATGGCTGCTTGATCTTTATACTTGGAGTTCTTCTTTTCTTACGTTGTGTGTTATATCTTCCTTTTTGTTCTTTTTGGCTGGAAATTTAGCGCATCACTTTGGGCAGCAAACATGGCCATCTTCAGTTGGCTTGCCATCAGTCACCTGCAAAGAAGGTGGCCAGAAATTGATCTAGAAATCAACCATTTTATCTGCTTGTTGGTCAACTATGCCGAAAAGACGCTTTTTTCCGTGTCGTATCCCGTAGTCCTGATGTGCCCTCGTTGAAAGACCTCTCTCCATAGCAACTCCTGTTCGCTCCATTTGTACCCCTACTCGATCCGAATGATCCATCCGTCTCCCTCAACCACGCCCCTGGCATCGACTCCTCCCCAAACCACGACAGTCTTATCGTCGACGTTGGCACACGCAAAGTTGGCTCGCGGACCGGGATGGGCCTTGCCCTCGTGAGCATGCTCTTCAGTCGGCAGCACAATGTCGACCTCCGCCCACGCTACGGCACCACTGTCAAGCCCAATGGCGTCACGCGCGCCATCCTTGGCTGCAGCCAGCGACGTGCTGTGCGAGGGGAGCTGGAACGAGTACAGCAGCGACGAATTTGGAGAATCCGGATTGTCAAAAGTGTTCGAGTCGAGGTCGGTGTCAGCGGTGGGTGATTTGCTGGGTTGGGCAGCAGATGGGCTGGTTGTTTTGGTGTTGCTAGCAGCCTGGCCGAAAAGGTAGAGAAGATAGTGGCGACCGTGACCGGTGGAGATGGGGAGCAGGCCGGCTCCGGAACGAGGTGTAGAAGGGCTCTGGACGAGCGGGTTTGCAGGAACCTGGATCGTAGTCCACGTCCCCGATGCAATGTCTTTGTTTGCAGTCGTGGTCGATGCCAGGTCGTACACGTGGACTGGCGACTGGAAGCGATCACCTCCTCCTACGGTGTACACCTTGTCCTCAACGACAGCAATGGCAGAAGGGGGAGTGATTGGGGACAACGTCTGATCCGCATGCGATTGCCAGCCTCCCGTGTTGATGTCAATGGAGCTAAGACTGGGCAGAGTGCGCAAATCTGCTGCACCCGCTGGCTTGCTGAATCCCCCGTACACGACGAGCTGGTCTCCACGCCACAGCGCCGCGCCGTGATGGAATTGCGAGTCCTTGGGGCCGTCTGGTACAGGAGTTTGGCTCCATCGCAAAGTGGTCGTGTTGAAGATCCAGAGCTGGGGCGCCTCTCCCGCCAAAGAGTTGCCATGCTCGTCGCGGCCGCCCCAAATGACAACTTTGTTTCCTGCCACTACGGCTGAGTGGCCTGCGCGAGGTGAAGGCACCGGAGAGCTGTCAGTGGTGCCTATGGCGGGAACTGCGTGGTAGTCGACGCCACTCGTATTCTTTGCTCCTGGTAGCGTGATCTGGTGTATTTCATTTCCGGCGAGGACTCCGTCATGGGTGATGCCGCCAAATATATAGGCTTTGCCGTCGACAACGTTGATGGTATGCCATTGACGGCGGATGAGCTCGCTCACTGCTACTCTCTTCAAACTGGCGTTCAGCGGGACCGTTGGTTGAGCAATTGCATAGCCTGCGACGAGGCCGCCTTCGACGGTTGTGGAAACGACTTGTTCGGCGACTAGGGCGCCTGTTGCAATCTCGGCCATGGTGATTGTGGTTGAGAAGGTTGTGATTGGCAGTGGTTGTACGAGTTGACGTTGAGGTCAGTTCTGGGGACTTTATGCTGATTTACCTTACCTGCCCTCGCACGCCAGGGGGTTGACGTCATTGGTGCAACTTTGGGAAGGCGCTAGGACTATGGCGACATCATCGCCTTGGACTCAAGACGCTGAGAATGTTTCTGTCAGGCTTCTTGCATCTTTATCCAGGTGTTCAGGACAGTCTCGTTGAACAAAGACTGCTGTGGACTCCACATTTCTTGCTGGCCCCGGTGTGTCCAGGTGCGCATGCGGTGCAGTCCCTGATGAGACGAAGTGTGGGCCATGGGATGCTTCCAGTCGGTCGAAATTCCAATAATGGCCTTTCACTCGACTCTATCAGAGAGGGATGTATGTGTTTGGACTTTTGACTAAGGTGCGGAATCCGGCCACCACTTTTAGTGCCCCAGGCCAAGGCCGGGGCCCGGCGGACCGGCTGCCGACTCCGCGCCGCCCAGCCTGACGCGCATGCAACTTGGTGATCGTGATGGTGCCTCTCCATCAACGCCATCCCCGTTCATCGCCTTCTCTCACCTTCACTGGCCTCAAGACTTCCTTTGCCGTGGTCGCGCGCCTCCAAATCCTCTCTCGCCCTCGCTTGGACTCCGATTAGCCGATCGACCGTCGCACGCGTGTTATGTGAGCGCCATCGCAAACACAACAACCATCGCGACACCGCCGCGCGAAATTTCAACCCCCCCCCCCCCCCCCCCCCCCCCCCCCTCTACCGATACCATGTCGACCGTAGGCCCCATTCGTCCTTCCCAAGCCCTTCGCCAGCGTCGCGAATCTCAACGCCCTTCGCAGCTTCGCAGCAGCACTCGGATTGCACATAATGAAGCCGACAGTGCCGCTTCTGCGGACAAGGTGGTGGAGAAGCCATTCGGTATGTTAGTCCGTCAGAGTTTCCCAGCTTCGACTTACAATGACTAGTCATGACCGAGGACTACATCCTGAAAAAGTTCAGGGGCCACCCGCCGTCGCTCATCATCCACCTCCACCAACACCACTTTCGCTTCGAACACCAAGACGGCAACTTTCCCTACAACTCGCCCATGAAGCCGCTGATACAACATTTAAAAGATGGCACTGTTCCCCACTTCATGCTCGAGGAGATGCTCAGGGCTGGGGTGCAATTCTACGATGGTTGCTTGATAGTACAGATTGTCAATCACCGTTCCACAGACAACAAGCCTCCAACAGGCGCTCAGAGCAACACCAAGAAGAAGGACAACATGATACCCGGCTCGATCCACAACTGGAACGACCACCTCACTCCATCTCCATTCGTCCCTTATCCTTCTCCCCCAAAGTCCAACTCTCCAAAGATCGAGAAGCGACCAAGTTCCTCGGGAAGTCAGCCAAGCAAGGAAAAGAAGGAAGTGTTGCAAGATATCGCAAAGCCTGGCCCCAAAAGCCCACACATCTCTGTCACGGTGCTGTTTCCAACTCAACTCTCTCACGCCGCGGAGATTGAGATCCTTGCCACTACTCCGATGCCCGACCTGAGCAGTCGCAGGCAAGCACGGACGGCTCAGACTCCCATATCCGCACATCCGCCCACCCCAATAACATCTGTACCGCCAACACCCTCCTCTGGACGTCCTGCCAAGCGACAGAAAATGATACTCGACGAAACCAATATCCATACTTTCGAGGCCGAGGTCATCAATGCTACAGCACCCGCGCTCTACCTCGATCCCGTCTACAGCATGGCAGAGAGTGTAGAGCTGATCGAGGCAACCACTCACGCTATGAACAAGAATCCCCCGCCAGCGCCCAAGACTAGGAAGCGCACAACGGCAGAATTGGCTGCGGATGAAGCACAGTTCAACGCCGACCAGAACTTCATGTTGTTTGGCGATAGCTCTGCACCGGTTCCGGGTGCTGGCCAAATGAATGGCGAGGGTGAAGGTCTTCGTGGTGCAGCAGCTACATTTGAACCACGTTTCTCGCGTTTCAAGACGCTTGAAAACATCAAGATTCAACACGAGGAGGCCGAAAGGCTCAAGAAAGAGGAAGAAGCCCGGCAAGCCCAGGTCAAGAGGGAACAGCAGCAGGCCGCTGAAGCGCGTGTCAAGGAGAGAGAAGCAGCAACACAGCAAGCCGAACACAACAGACTCATGGCCCAGCAGGAACAGCAACGGCAACAGCACGCTTTACAGCAAGAGCAAATGCGCCGTGCCCAAGCGGCGGCAGCACAGGCCTCTGGCAATATGATGGGATCGCAACAACATCCGATGCAATTATCTCAGCCTCCGCAAAACTCTCCTATGGTTCGGCATCAAACTCCGATGCAGGCATCGCCCGTCATCAATGTCAATGCCGTCGCGACTCACGCCATGGGAGGCGTACCCATGGCTCCAACATCATCAAGTCAAGCCGGCAGTCCACCACGTCCACCTTCTGCTGTTCCTCACTCTGCTGGCGCTCAGCACATGGCTCGCCAGATGTCGCGCCAGCAAAGCAGCCAGCACCCAGGCAGTGCCCACGGAACACCGCAGATGGTCCAAGGCACGCCCCAAATGGGCCAAGCAGTGCCCGTCACTCGCCACATGACGCCTCAGCCTGGCAGAGTCAATCAACATGGCAGCCCCATGGGCATGCAGGGCACGCCCGTGATGATGAACGGCACACCACAAATGCCAAACGGCATCTCCCACGAGCAGATGGCGAGACTTCAGCAGATGCGGCGCCTGCAGCAACAAAATGCAATCAACAACGGGTCGCCTCAAAACATGACGCAGGAGCAGATGCAAATTTTACGTCAACAGCACATGGCCTCGGTGCAGGCACAGAACCAGATGACGCAACATCATGGCCAGACCCCAAATCTTGGAGGCAACCAACCCAATCAATACAACCTTCAGCTGCAGCAACAAATGCGCAACCAGATGAACCAAGTTGCAGGTGCCACACCCAACAATGTTCAGCAGCGTCCTCCAAATCAGGGAAATCCTATGATGAACAACCCAGCCATGGCCAACATGACTCCAGCGCAGCAGCAGGAGTTCCGTGCGAAGCAACAAAGGGAACGGATGATCATGAAGATGGTCCAGCACTTTGGCGGCGCCGCAAACGTCCCTCCGCAGATTCAGCACTTGATACAGCAAGGCGGCAACCAGGGCATCATGCGGGCCTGGCAGATTGTCATGAACCAGATCCAACAGCAGGCTCAGCAGCAGGCGCAACAAAACCAAGGGCAACAGCACAACATGAACCAGCCAAACGGCGGCGGCGGCCCAGGCATGAACATGGGCGGCATGGGCAACATGGGCCAGATGAACATGGGCGGAATGAACGTGAACGCCATGTCGACGGCGGGCGGCGGGCAGGGCGGGCCGCAGGGCAACACTGCGGGCATGAATGGCAACATGAACATGGCCCAGCAGCTGGAAATCATGCGGCGAATGCAGTTCCAGCAGCAGCAGCAAGCCGCGCAGGCCGTCGCACACCAGCAACAGGCGCAGCAACAGGCGCAAAACGGCGGCCAGGGCGGCGGTCAAGGCCAAGGCGGCCCCGGCACGCCAGACCAGCAGCAGGCTCAGCAGCAGTACATGGCGCGGCTCATTCGCCAGCAGCAGATGCTGGCGCAGCGCAATCAAGCGCAGGTCCAGGCGCAGCAGCAGGCCGGCCAGCAAGGCCATCCGCAGCAGCAGATGATGGGCCAAATGGGTGGCATGGGCGGCATGTGGCAGGGTGGAATGGGGAGGCCTGGGCAGCCGGGCAATGGGATGGGTTGAGTGAGTTGAGCGGGAAGAGGCGTTTTGAATCAGTGATGGCGCTGCTGCTGCTCGTCTACGCGACTGGTGGTTTGTTTGTTTCTTTTGATCCTCTTTTTTCTCTACTTTCATATTCCTATCTTACCCTTCTTCTTCTTCTTCTTCTTCTTCTTCTTCTTTCTCCCCTTTCGTCTTTCACCATTGCTAATCTGGCGCTCCTGCTCGTCGCTCGTCGCTTGTCAGTACCTATCTGGCTGCCTGTCTCTCGGATATCTTCCGCACGCAGCACTCACTGTTCTGTCCAGCAGAAGAAAGGAAAAAGTTTTGCTTTTACATCCTTTGCCATATTTCAACCTCGTCTGTCTAAAAACTGTTCTTCTCTCCTCTTCTCCTCTTTGCCATTTTCCTTTCTCTTTCTGTTTTTTTTTTTTTTTTTTTTTTTTTTTGAAAAAAAAATTTCTTTTCTCCACTGCTGCTGTATGTATGTATGTCGCACTCTATACAACGGACGGACGGCGAACGAGTGAGTTGGTCGGTTTGTCGGTTAGTTGGTTAGGCGTACGTGGTGGATCGGACAGACAGACAGATGGGCTGGCTGGGTGCGGTGCGGTGTTCTTCTTCCTGCTGAAGACTCCTTCCTTTTTGGATGGCGCGTTATGTATGGGATCGGATTGGATAGGGCAATTGGTTGGTGCCATGCTTGAGGGGCTGAGCGGATACTACCTACCTACCGAGGTTCGTGGCCTGCCTATGTGGTTTTAGGTAGCCGCTGTTTTTTAAAACGACGACTGAGTTTTAAGACTTAATTTCTCGCCGCTGTTGATGTTGTCACTGTTGCTGTTGTTGTTGTTGCCGTCGTCGTCGTCGTGATCGTGCGCTGTCTGGGCTGGCCGACACTTTTCAAAAAAGGAAAAGGGGAGGGAGTCTGGGGATCGGCTTGATCCACCTTCTCTCTCTCTCTCTCTCTCTCTCTCTCTCTCTCTCTCTCTCCCTCTCTCTCTCTCTCTCCATCGCCGCCGCTGCCAGTGGTGCAACTGACTCATCCATCACACAATGCACTTACTTCTATCGAACCTCCTACATCTCCCGTCCCTCCCTTCAATAACCCCACACTCACTCCTCCACCTTGGCCAATCATCTAGATGAGTGGCCATGCTTCGAGCTAGTCACGTCCTTCTCCGTCTGACGGTAAAGACACGCGGTGCGCCCTCCCTCGTACCGGGGAACGTTTTGGCAAGAAGGCTTTGGATGCATGTCTGCGTTATGTGGATGACTAGGTGGTGGTGGTGGAGGAGGTGGCTGGGTGAAGTGAAGTGAAGTGAAGTAGGGCGTGGATTTACGAAAGCTCGACAGGAAAGAAAGTGCTTTGCTTGGGGTGGTGGCGGTCATTTGAGTTGAAGGATAAGCATGTCTGGTTCGCGTTGGTCTGTTTCAGTGTGGATTATGTGTCTATGTGGTATTTTGAGTGATTTTTGATTTGGAATTAGACATGGAGGGGTGTACGCGTGAGTAGTACAGTACCTAGGGCACATGCACGCACGCACGCATGCACGCAAGCGTACTAGACAGGGTAATATACGGTATTTGCAACCCATGGGGCCAAAAGGGGCAAGGTGGGTGGGTACATATATGTGTACGTGGACAGGCAGGCAGGCCAATAATCTACAACAACACCACCACCATAAATACATCACCCATCGCTCATCCCATGATAAGTCAACTCTCCAATCTCTCTCTCACCTCCCCACAGGCGTGAAACGCAACCACAACGGCGGCTTCTCCCACACCGCCCACGCCTTCTGCCTCAACCAGCCCCCCTCACCTCGCTCAACCTCGCCCATGCTCGCACCAAACGTGACATCAAAGCGCCAAAGCAAACTAGCCAGGACGAGCCGCATCTCGTGGTAGGCGAGGTTGCGGCCGATGCAGTTGCGCGGGCCGACGCCAAAGGGCTGCAGCGCGCGGCGCTTGTCGGCATAGAAGGGCGAGGCGGGGTCGGTTGTTGCAGCGGGGAGCCAGCGGTCGGGGATGAAGGAGGAGGGGAGGTGGAAGTTGTGGGACGAGTGGTAGGTTGCGTAGTGTGGGATTTGGATGACAGTCTATGGAGGGAGAGAGAGAGAGAGAGAGAGTTAGTTTGGGTTGGGTTGGGTTGGGTTGGTGAGAGGGTTGAATGAATGGATGGGAGGGGAGGGGACAGGGGGGAAATGGCAGCAGCGCCGTGATTGGTGTGGCGCGTGGTCATCATGAGTGAAGGATGGATGACAATGTGAGACTTACCCCCTCTGGCACAAAATGCCCACACACCTCCGCGCCGCCCGCAGGCGCCACGCGATGCAAGCCCTCAGCAACCGGCGGATAGTCACGGAGTGACTCCTCCAATACAGCGTTGAGATACTGGCACCGCGGCAGCGCCTCGAGGGAGATATCCTCCTGCGACGCAAAGGCGCTGCGCACCTCGTCCGTCAGACGGCGCAGACAGGCCGGATTGGTGAGTAACAGATACAAGGCGCCGCTGAGCAGCGTGGCCGTCGTCTCGGTGCCGCCAATCATGAAGAGGCTGGCGTTGGCATGCATCTCGCCCAAGCTGAGCGGCAGGCCGCCGTCGGCGCCTTGCTTCTTGCCATTGAGCACGAGCGTCCAAAAGTCTGGCCGGTCCGTCTGCGTCGACAGCCGCTTCGTCACTTGAGCTATCGTGTGCTTGCCGTGCTCTTCGCGTTTCTTTTTCAGCGGCTTCGCCAGCACGCTCAGCAGCACCTTGGCCAAGACGGGCGCGTAGAAGCCCAGCGCTGACCGGATGATGAGCAGCTTGATCGACCCGACGGCAGTGCGCACCCACGGCGCGAATTCGGAGTCACGGTCGACTAGCAGGCCGAGCGAGGCGCCCATGGCCAAATCGCCCATGATGTCGAAGGCGACGAAGTTGAGGTAGTCGGTAATGTCGACATCTTGGTTGATTAGCTCCGTCAATCTCGTCATCAGACGCTCCACATGTGTTCGCAGCAGGGGCTCCTGGTCCTTGAGCGCTCGCTCCGAGAAGGCAGCAGAAAACACTTGGCGTTGTCGGCGATGGCTCGCGTCGTCGAGGTCTTGGAGTAGGCCCGCGGGCATGTCTGGCGGAAGAGGATAGTGCGCGGGCTCTTTGGCAAACGGGGCCTTGTTGTTGCCGTTGACGTAGATCGTTTTCCATGCATCGCCCTCAATGAAGCTCAACTCATCTGGCGAGTACCGTACCACCTTGCCTTGTGAGCTTGTGCTAGGACTCGGCAGAGACCGAAGCTTACATTCCCATATTTTTCATGCAGTTCCGTCATGCGAGGAGCAGATTGGCCGCTCATAACATCGTAGAATCGAGGTAGACATGTTGCTCGATACAGGACAGGACCAGGATAAGCGCGGAGGGGATGAATAAAAAAGTTGTAAAAGACCCGCCAAATGCGGTAAAGGAGCTAAGCGAATGGTCAGATTTGGAACAAGGTCGACGGCCCGGGGATCAAGCGTACCCAGTAGAAAATGACGGCTTTGACGGCAAAAAACATGACGTCTCAAGGAGAATAGATTTGAAATGGCAAACTTGGAGTAGAGAAGAGACTCGGCGCCAGGGGGTGGTTCCTTATGAACAGTGGAAATTGGGCCAAAAGATATATATAACACGCCATGCATGTTCGCTTTGCATGTATTGACAGCTCGGCATATGCCTGCGCCTGAGGCGAGGTTTGTGATACCGGGCCTGTCAGGCTGACAAGGATTAGTGTATTGGCGTATTGGTCGAATTTCCTGACGTGTGAAGAGGACCGCAGTTCGTGCAGTAAGCATTGTCTCGTTCGGCGGGCGCTGATTGGTGTCGAGCGCCAAAGCGACATTTGAGTGGGGGCGGCGCGAATGAAGGTTGTTTATCAGGCGTAAATGCGCTGCGTATCGTGGATAGCATGAGAGTTGCGCCACCAAAAAAGCCGATGCGGAGACGTATCTCTCAACAAGTCGGTTCAGGTCAGGAGGCCCAAGTCGCGCAGAGTCGGGCGCAGCTCAGCTCAGCTCAGGGGTCGACGTAATCGATGTCGTTGAAGAGGTCCATGACGACTTTGAGCATGGGTGCGCAGAGGATCTGCCCGTCCCCGGCCTCGCCGCCAAAGATACGCAGAGTCTGCGTCTCGAGATAGTTGAGGGGTCGCGGATGGTGTTGATGTTTTTGGTGTGTAACCAATGTGGAGGACCATGACGTAGTGAAGGGAGAAAAGGCAGGCGGTGGAAACGCTGGAGGAACTGGTGTGGTCTGGTCGAACTGAGAAATGTACATGTTGTTTTGAAAGGGCACCCTGTTGCGAGGACGGCTCCTGGTGCGGCGGCGGTTGTGGCGTTGGCCCATGGCTGATGAAGGTTTGGAGGTAGGAGTCTGACAAGAAGCTAGGGGGGGTGAGGAGGAGAAGTGGCCGCAAAGGGGGTGAAGATGTTTAGATGTATCCATGACTTTCTATGTGTGCCCAAAGCGTTTGGATGAGTGGTCCGGTCCGAGACCGGCGATGGCAAAAGTGGTGAGTGGGTGGTGAGTGGGTGGTGAGTGGTGATGATGTGACTGAAAGGGAACTTCACGTGAGCAGTGAGTCACAGGGGTCATCTGTTCGGTTGGTGACGATTCGGATGGCCGTGATTCGCCGGACGAGATGGCAGAGCTGAGGCGAGGCCGGACGAGAGGTGATAGGTCCAGTTGGAGATTGATCGAGAGAGAAGATTCGATGGAATTCATTCACGCATTCAACCCCAGCTGCCGATCATTCCCAGAGTGGCTGAGGTGGCGGAGCCTCACCAGCCACAGTGAAGGCGACAGCCGGGGTCCCCGCCGTCTCTTGCATCGCGTAGCGGCTCGGGTCGACGTCGAATGCGCGCCATCCCATCCCATCCCATGCCTTGCTATGCCTTGCTATGCCTTGCCTTGCCTTGCCTTGCCTCGCTCTGCGTCATTCTTTCATGAATACGATCTGCTACCTAGGTTGCCAGTCGAACGGGCACGTTGCTCTTTACATCCTTCCAGCAGCCTCAACACCGTGGCCATGACTCTAGCTGCCATGTCTGACCACTTCGAGCCATGACCACAAAGAAGCACATTTTTAGACGGCACCCGAGACCTTGTCTCCTCGTGAAGTTTAAAAAAAAACAAACAAACAGAGTTTCAATAACCGTCTTCGCGCGGCTGCCACGGGAACTCTATTTGAACCGGCGCCAATCCATCGGCCTCAGGCCGCCGAGGCTAAAAGACTAACCTTTCACGGTAAGCACTCGCACGGCATGGACCAGGAAACTGTTTCTATACTGCTGCTGTAGCGACATGCCGGGTATCCAACTCTGCTCCCGTTCGAACGCAGTCTGATGTTGGGCACCGCCTGCGAATGACACATTACGGACTGTGCAACAAAGCCCTATTCCACCGTCGACTACTATACATTAAACTTTGCCCCCCCCCCCCCCCCCCCCCTCTCGTAACCGCGTCATGGTCGTTCGTCTGTTTCGTAATCAAGGCCCCCCAGTGCTGTGTTGTCTTTCGCGGTGCAAAAGAATCCCAGGGCAGCCGCCTTCGTGACTCAGGGCTGTCTTTCCTAGCCCGTTCTAGCGTAAATCGGCAGCAGAATTTCTGCGTCTTCCTTGAGCCGGCAGAACTTGTAGCTCACGCCGAACGTCTCGCATACGACCGTGTCCTTGGTCACTTTGGCCCTGGCAAAGTTGGTGACATGATCCATGGGAGCTGTGCCGGGGGGTGGCGGCCGTTTCGAAATCCTGTCGGTTGGGTTAGCACCACCGAAGCAACATGCGATCAGATGTAGAGATACTCACGATTCGTCCCGGTAGCCATGCTTTGCCTCAATGGTAAAATCCTGGTCAATATCGTCGAAGCCGTTGAAGTAAAACGAGAAGCCTGAGAGGCTGCACTCTTTCTACATTCCTTTGTGTTAGCGTGGAAAGTCGATATTCGCGACCAAGGGGATTCTTACACTTTGCCGCGGCCACCCTTGCGTCCCGTGCGGCCAATCCGTTTCGCACTCGGCACTTGCGCCTAGCTCCGGATTGTCGTTGACAATGGTGAATTGGATGGCAGTGTGGTAAGTCGACTTTGGGTCCACGGGTTCAATGGCATGAAATTCCTTGATCCTCAGGCAAGCTCCGGCCGTCTTGCAGACTACCTTGGGATCCAACGGCTGTGCGGCAGCAAGTGCGGCAGAGGTGGTCAGGATGAGAGCAGAGAGAAGCATTTTGATCAAAGGTTGAGGGATGATGATTATGATGATTATGGTGATTATGATGATTATGATGATGATGATGATGATGATGATGATGCAGGTATTGTTGGCCAAGCAAGTTGTAGTGGTGAAAGAAGAATGTTTTGCGGGAGCAAGCAAGCACTTTATATATCTTTTTTTTGGGGGGGGGGGGTTTTTTTTTCCGCAGATGCGACGTTACAAAGGTGCGATGAATCCAGAAGAACCCAACCCGGTCACGACGGATGGTACGCCGCTGGGAGCACGAGGAATAGAGTGTCGGCCATATCCATGGATGGATGGCTGTGTTGGGGTCATTGACCCAGACGACAAGCCCTCCCCCAAGGTCCCGGTCAGTACGCTCTTTCCCAGAATGGACAGAATCGACGGGCCGAGGTCCCAAGCGGTGCAAGGGCTCTCTCTCTTCGGGAGCATTGTGCAACTCTGACTTTTGGCCATGAGGCTGGGGTACGAGGTGATGGTGCAACCGACGTAGTTGTCTCTGTCTACATACACTGTCATGTCTCTCTGACCGGTCACCAAGACAAGCTGAACTGGAGAGGGTGTGAAGTGGATTCGGCGATGCCGACCATGACCATGTGCCTTGCTGCTGAGCTGGAGGAGTTGTTGTTTTTGTTCTTGTTGTTGTTGTTGTTGTTGTTGTTGAGGGTCAGGTCAGTAGTAGCATTCATTCGTCTTGGATGGGAAGAAACAGAGTCTGGGCAAAAGGCGGGAGGACGCGGCTTGGCCTGCAATGGCTGACGAGGTAAAAATAGAGAGCAGCTAGCAAGGACCAGGCCTGTCGCCTATAACCAGGCTGCGCGCCCGCGACGCTCCGAAGAACGAGGAGAGGCGATGCGAGGTGACGATGTTGCAGTTCAACAACTACCTACTGGACATGTACAGTACCACCGCCTGCTTCTTCCCAGCCTCTTCTCGGTCTGGTTGTCTGTCAGTCAGCACTGCCACCACCAGCCATCGGTGGCCATGGCGACCGCCGTCCACTAGACCACCGCACCGTCGTCGTGTTTCTGCGTGACTGACATGACATTGTCTCTTTCCTTGCGGCTCTGCACTGAACACGTGCGCGAGTCCGAGTCCGAGTCGGAGTCGGAGTCGGAGTCGGAGTCGGAGTGGAGTGGAGTGGAGTGGAGTGGGAGTCGGCAGTTACATACTTACTTACCTAGGTACATACATATCCATCTACAATTTTACTCACCTTGATGCCGTGTTGAAATTCGGTCCGTGGTAGCCCTGCTGCTGATCCTTTTGGAGCCCCGCAGCAGTGCCAGGCCAGCCTTTGACTCTGTCCAGCCCCAGCCCCAAGACACCTGAGAACCGACCCGAACCGAACCCCCAAGGGCGCGTCGGCCATGCCATGCCATCCAACCTGAGGCCCTCGTTCTTGACCAAGTCGCAGGCCTCGGTCGCCTCCACCTCGTCTGGTGAGTTTCTTTGATCTGCCTGGCCTTGCCTTGCTCTGCTCTGCTCTGCTTCTGCAGCCAAGCCGTCAAACAATGCACCCCCGTCCCGCCGCCGCCGCCGCCGCCGCCGCCGCTGCTGCTGCTGCTCGAAGCTTACCCTACGGCCCTGTCCAAGATCACATCGACCGCTACGCTGCACAAGACGATCAGCAGTCTCACCCCTCCTCGTACCTGTCGGACCACCAAGCCCCCGCGAAACCCACCCCTTCTTCGCTCCATCGCCGCCCCTCCAACGCCGTCTCGAGCCCCGCTGTGCCTCACCCGCCGCCGCCAACAGACAGCTCCTATGCCAGCTACAACACCACGCCTCCAGCCGATCTGCTGAACCAAGGACAACCAAAGGAGGAGAGGCGCTCGCTGCGCAGCAGGCTGGGCTTGGGTCACTCGGCCAAGGAAAGCATCGACAAGTCCTCCAACCTCGCCTTAGGAAGACGAGTCTCGGTCAGGAAGAAAGAAGGCGGCTCCTCTAAACCTTTGCCTGACCACAAACCCTGGTTGTCCTCAAGGCACAATTCTCACCATCTCTCGATTCCTCACGAGGCCAACGAAGACGCTTTTTCACATCTTGACCCTTTCCTCCAGCTCCAACCCGAATTTGCACCACAGCCTCCCGCAAAGGACCAACACTTTGCTCCTCCGACAGTTGGTCCGTCGCAAGGCGCCGAACACTTTCGTCGCCCCTCAGTTCCAACCGTCAGCACCGATCAGAGCTACCGGAGTGGAAGCGCAGGCGAATACCAATTCAGCCCCCACCCCCACCAGCCCAGTATAAGTGGCTTCAGCGCGCATCCACAGCCACCTCCGTACCAAAAGTACGCGCAACCCTCTCAGGTACAAACGCAGCACAATCAGCTCCTTACTCAGATCCATCCGCCTTCGACCGACAACTATCCTCCGCAACAAACCCCCTCCTCACCTGCATTCTCCCGTCCGGACGACTTTTACGTCTTCCAACAACTCCAGCAGCAGCAGCCACAGGATAACGAGGCTCGGCCCGGTTCACGCCAGCAGCAGGAACAGGATCTGCAATTTATTCCACAGCCAAAATCTGCCGCTACACTACAGCAGAGCAGTACTCCGCAGTCGGACATTTACCGTCCTCAAATAGCCCGCGTGCCAGTGCCACAACAATCGCAAAAGTCACAACAGCCCCCAGTACAGCTCCAGCTTGCTCCACAGCAACAGTCCAGTCCGCCCTCTGCTGCTGCTGCTGCTGCTGCTGCTGCTTCTGTCACGTCGAGTCGCCACCAGGATCTCTCAGTCGTGCCCATCACTCCTACTCAAGAACGCGCACCCCAGTCCACCATGGCTCCCACAGCGCAACATAATCGCAGATCTGAAGTAAGTCAAGAGAATCACGTTGTTTGTTGGCAAAAGACTAACCAGATCAACAGGGTAAGCAGCCAACGTCAGGCGTCCAGACATTTGGCGCTGATGTTGTCCCAGCAGCATCACAAGGCCAACCAACCCGAAGCGCCGCCAGACAAGGCAATGGACCAGACTCGGAGTTGGGGAGAGGCACGCCGTCTCCTTCGCGCGCATTTTCTGATCTGAGTGAAGACGAGCTGCGCAACATTCTGAAAGATCACGACGTCCTGCGTAAGTTGAAAAGATATTAACCGGAGCAAACTTGGCTTACATTTTACAGGTGAAAAGTACCAAAAGGTCAAGCGTTACTTCTTTGAACAACAGAACCAAGTCCACCAGCTGCAGAATACCTTGGCTAGCCAACGGATTTCTCAATCGCGCTCTTCGCTTGATGATGGAGAGTACAGCGCTCGCTTCAACCGCCTGGAGGGCCTCATCTCTCAGCTAGCCTTCAACGTCCGCAAAGAGTGGAATGCGATTCCGCAATGGCTCCAGACTGCTGTGAACCGTGAGGCCTGTACAACTGGCAAGCAGGAAATGACGGCTGTCGGCCGCGCCTTTATCAGTGCATGGTTGGTCGACGAAATCTTCAACAAGTATTTCCACCCCGATCTTGACCGAATCTTTTCCGCGCAACTCAAATCAATTCAAATCAATCTCCGCCGCTTTGCTCCACATTTACAGAACCAGGAAGAGGAGGAAAGCTTGACTTCAAAAATCGTCAGCTGGCGTCTCGCCACCCTCGAAGGCCTCTCGGAGCAGCTTCGCAGCCCCCAGGCCATCGAAAACCGCGAGACTTTCATCGAGACGCTGAACGAAGCCATGCTTCGCCACCTTGAAAAGTACATGGAGCCCTCGGCGCAACCGGATCTGAAGAGCAGCATTCCCATGATTGTCGAGCTGTCCGTTAGCATTCTGTCACATCTCCCGCTCGAGTCGCGCGACATTTGCATCGAATACTTTCCTCCGGGCCACGGCATCATGAACGAGTTCATGCGCGTCGAGATGGGAGGCGCGGTGCCCGCGCTGACGGCGCCGGTTGCCGAAGGCGTGCTCCAACACGCCGACAGCCCCGTTTCCGTCATCGAAGGCGCGCCGTCCTCCGAACACGACGCAGACCCCGGCGACCCCAACAGCGCAGAGACGACGCCGCAAACGCCCAGCGGCAGTGGAGCCGGCAACGGAGCGCAAAACTCGCCTGCTTCGGCGGCGACGCAGCAAGCGCACCCGCCACCCGAGCAGCAGCAGCAGCAGCAGCAGCAGCAGCAGCAGCAGCAGCAGCAACAGCAACAACAGAAGCAGCGCAGCGGCGGCGGCGGCATGCTACGCGGCCTCATGGGCGGCAGCAGCAAAAAGGCACAACCGCAGCCGCCGCAGCATCAGCCCACCAGCGGCAGCCAAGTCAGCCTGCCGGCCCCGTCGTCTAAGGAAGACAGCAGCCAACCGCCGCCGCCGCCACCGCAGCAGCCGCCGCGCGTGCGCATGGCCGTTGGCCTCGGTGTGCGCATCTGGGGCCGCAACGTCCTCGTCAAGGCGCCCGTGTTTGCGACGTCGCCGACGGCGAGCGTTCCTGCTGCTGCTGGTGGCGCCGGTGGTGCTGGTGGTACCGTGTCGACGCAGTAGTGCTGTGCTGTGATTTTCTGGTTGATGTGAGGCGAGGTGAGATGGTTTGGCATGCTTGAGTTGGCACCTGTCGGTTGGTTTGGCGAAGGCGAGATGACATGAAGCATCTAGATGAATTGTGCATGCATGTACGCGTTGGGTGTATGTTTGTGTGAATGAGGGAGCGAGATGGCATTTGGCTGGCACTTTCGCATAGCGTTTGTTGGCTTGTTGGGTTGGTTGTTGGCCGTTGGGTGTGTGTATGGTCTCTCGTCCTATCAGGCAGAAAGGAAAGGCATGTGTTCGTGGCGTGGTGGCATATCAAACGGCATGTTTGCATGAAGATGGCATTGATTAATCGGATCAAAGCGTAGGTAGGCAGGCAGCGAGGCGTGAAAGTTGTCATACAGGCAGAAGAGACGGACAGGCCTGCGGGCATGAAGGCAGATGGATGAATGCGGTTTTAGCTATCTATTTCCTTATGCATTTATCCATGCATGCATGCATGCATATATCTATATTGATGACCAGCGGGAGGGATGGGGGGGGGAGGGAGGGATCAAGGCATTGCATTGCTATTTATTCATTTAGGTACTCACCTATTCTTCCATAATGACGTACGTGCGTACGTACGCACCTCGATGACACCAGACAGACAGACAGACAGACAGGTGTGTAGATAGATAGGATATGGACTCACAGTATATTTTCCATTCATTCATCCATCTTTTTCTCCCAACTTGTCTCGTCTGTTTAGGCATCTATTATCTTCTATCCAGGACGCTCCTTGGACACATATGTATGAGTGTACATGTATCCTTTAGACGTGGGGCTTCAAGGAAGATGGGAGCGTGTTTTGCATTGTTTATTTATCTACTCATTCATTCGTGCAACTAACAAACCGAGTAAGTGATATCTGTGCTTCTCTTTCTACTTCTTTTTCTTCTTCATCTTCTTTATTGCGTTGCTTTGTTTGTGGTGGGGGGCCGATATGCCCACATACCTAACTTGGGTACATCGCTCATGCATGCTCGCCTGCCTATGTGCCGAGGCAATATCAGCCATGTGTTAGGCAGATAGGTACATAATCCAGGCACGGCATTAAGTACGACCTACCTACCTACCTACCTATCTACCTAATATTCTGGCTGCCTGCCTGCCTACTGCCACCTGATACTTTTCTACAACAGTCAACGGAACACGCAAAAACTTCTCCTACTTGCGAGTCTAGTAGATGCAACATTGCAGAAATCGGATCCGCGAATTTCAGTGGTAGCAGTACAGGAGCGAGTAAAACTTTTTAGGTGAAGGGGTAGTGGCAGAGTGCAAGAACCGAGATAGAGCGAGCGAGGGTGAGGGGTATCAACAAGGGAATAAACGGGAGAAAGGTGACGAGAAAATGGAAAGAGGTCTGGATCGAACCCCCCCCCCCCCCCCCCCCCCCCCCCCCCCCCTGCGCCAGCCGACCGCTGTCGTTGCTGGTCTTCGCTTCTCCTGCCTGATGAGCCCGCCTGTCTGTGGTCAACCATGCCCTCTACTCTACTCTACTCCGGACGCCTCTCGTTCTTTGATGATGTTGTCCCTCTGGGTTGTTTCCAATGCACGACATTGCTGACTCTCGTCTTCCTCCTCCTCTATCGATCAGACAGAGACGATGAGAAAAATGACTGAAACATGTACAGTACAATCAAAGCAGATGGACGGTTTTTGCGAATCAGCGGGAAGCGAAGATAGGTAGCTGGGCTGTACGACCAAGCAGAAACAAAATAGCAGACTACCGCAAATCAGATGTTCAAATACTGCATCAGGTAACGGGCTGCGCGCTCAACGGCCCAGGACTCCGGCTTCCGCGCTGCTCAAGCGATTGCGACTCTGATCGCTGCTGTTGCCGTTGCTGCTGCTGCTGCTGCTGTCGCCAGCAGTCGTAGTAGCTGCCATGACCGTACCTTTGACGGCCCTGGCTGTCATTGTCTTGGGATACTCGCGGATCCGTGGTATTAGGGTTTTCGTGGTCCTCCTCTTCGTCAGCGTCGTCTTCAGTCGACAGGCTGGAGACGGGCCCACTGTGCGAGGTGTCAAAGGCCTCTTGGATTGGGGAGGCGAAAGCTGCGCGCCCGCTGCCGCCGGCACTGGCGACGCTACCAACAGCCAAGTGCTCAAAGAAATTGCGGTTGTGGGCGAGGGGCCCCGAGCCGCTGGTGCGGTCACCAGATTGGTGTTGGTGAGGCACGTGGACGGATGGCGAGCTCGTAGCCATCGAACTAGGCGAAGGCATGCGCGTGCGCGGTGAATTGATGGCCGGCGGAGCAAGCAAGAAGAGGTCGCGTTGCTGCTGCTGGAAGCATGACGTGCGAGGTGTGGGCACGCTAATGTCGCTGGCCGTGGCGCCTTCGGACTGCGCGTATGCCGTCGTGGCCTGGCTCTCGTATGCCAGGGGGCTACTGCTACTGAGGTGGAGTGACGTTGGGCGCTGGCGACGGCTGCTGCTTGGGCTGCGCTCCTGAGGATGCAGGATGCTGCTTTGGATGCTGGTGGTGGACTCACCTCCGAATCCAGTGCCGATGAACGCTAGCTCGTGCAAGCGTCGCGAGGGTCTTGTGTGGGCTTCCGCTTGAGCGAGGTCGAGACCGTAGATTGAGGCTCGATCTGTGAGTGCATGTTCTACGATGAGGGAACTGCTTGGGCGCTTGCAGTGACAGTCGGGATCACAAGCACACAGGAGAGGCCTTGCGACCAAAGATCGGGGGCGTCTCAGCTCCAAGAGGTTCTGAGGGAAGATGTTTTGACGCGCTGTGCCTATCGGACTGGTCCCTGGGAGAAGCGGTTGGAAACCTTCATCATCGAATCTATGCTGTGGCTCTTCTGGTGCACTTTTGCAGCGAGCATGTTGGATGGTGGCTGATCGCGACACTGCTGCAGGAGCAGGCTTGCGAATTTTGGCTCGCTCAACCTTGGGACCATCCCGCAGGATGGGAGTCGCGCTTTCATCTTGACTTGTAACTGCGGGAGGCTCAGTGGTGGATTTTGGTGTCGGGTGTTCCCGTCTCAGGTTTCCTTGCCCACGCAACAAGATGATGGCTCTTCGGATTTTCGTCTTCATCTTAGCTGCTCCCTTCGATTGCTTTTCCTCTTTAACTTCCCCAAGCTGACGCGGAGATCGTTTTGTATCTGATTGGACGACGCTGCCTTTTTGACCTCGCAAAGTAGCCGCCTGACCACGCGAGGTTTGCCTGCTGGTATTTTCGGTGGCTCCATCCAGATCCAAGGCCTTTGCCGATGCTTCTCTGACAGGCGGGCTGGGGTCCAAGGCTCCAGGAATGATTGATTGGCGATCAGGCGCAAGATTGATGGTAAAATCTTGTAAGGTTTTTAGCGGACCCGTGCTGGCCAGCACCGGGCCATCCATTGCGCTAATCGAGTGCCATTTGTTCAGGAATGATTCCATGTCAAGGCCTTCTCCTCGGTGTGTAGATAATGTACGATGTGATGTAATGTGTGCGGGACCAAGTTTAACCATCTGATGAGAAATGAGTGTTATTTGCCTGGAGTCTCCGCTGAGATTGAACCACTTGAAGGAACATCTCTGGCACCGTACTCCACTCCAGACTCCAGGTAGACGGGAAGACCTAAGTAGCATTCGATTGTGCCATTGATGGCAGCGAGGGCAGCTCCCGCGAAAATTGATATCCCAGATGCCGGAGGGCAAGTTGGAGACCGACAATTCGTTTTGGCCTGGCGGCATGTCTGACCGTCCGAATCGCGACTGTGGGAGGGATTGACTCTCATCTGCGCGATTCATCTTTGGTTTGAGAATTGAGAATTGAGAAGAGAACGAGCAAAATGCAGGTAGGAGAAGGTCAGCAGACGTCAAGGGCGGGACTTTCTCGTGCTTGCAAATAGCAAATAAGACAGCTGTGAGAGAAAGAAAAAGACGTGGACGTAAAGCTTGGACATGATGGTGGGGAAAACGCGCGCAAAAGAACTATGACGATGGATGAATATATAAATAATCCAAGCGTCGACTGCCCCCACGGCCAGTGAGGCTCTATCCAAGGCTGCCTTGCAACCCGCTCCGGTCCGGGGCTGAGTGCCACCCAGCTGTGGCACTGCCAAAACAAGAGCCTCAGAAACGCGCACCGCCACGGCATATGCGGTGAGAAGGCCCTGATTTATTGTTGCCTGCGCAGCAAAACTCATATAATCCATGGATTCTTGACACAAGTCGATTTCGCCGGATTGAGCTTTTTCCAAGCACCCATTAGGCTGCAAAGGAGCGACCAACGACGACAGCAAAAACAATGACGGCCTTGGTCGCGTACGGTACGACGGAATGTAAGAGGCTTCCGATCCCCTGCAGCTGACGGGACGCCACAACTCCATTCCGCTCACGAGAGCGCCGTCAAGGCGGCTACCCACGAGGGCCGCACCGCTCGTCCGTGTGCCTGCATGACGAACACGTTAGACTGACGACGGTAGACCGGGCGCCTCGAACGCAATAGCTAAATTTGATCCTGAGACCCCAACAGATTTGTAGATCTAAAGGTCTCGATCGTGTTGGCTGGGCGCTGAAGTTCTCGCTCGTTTCAACGTGGACCACCTTCTGCGTCGTATAGTAACTGCTTTGATAGTCTCGAGTCGATGCACACCATGGGATGGGGGCTGAAAATGACTACTTTCTTTAGAAGCGATTGCACCATGGCACATGTGTGAATTGACGAGTCCTTTTGACGTCGGCACTCGCCAGAAATCACGTCCAGGGCTTTCATTGCTGACCTCAGAAGAGGAGACCATGTTCCTTGAGCAAAAGAGAGGAGCCTCGGGATGGCTCGATGGAGGCGATGGTCGACAAAGGCGGTGCGCAGCGGCGAGTTGGGGCCAAAAGGGTCGGTCTGACCTCAGCAACGACTATTTGCAGCCAGTCCTGCGATCGATTAAACGACATGCTCATGGCGACTGTCGCAGTTGGGTCTGGTCTGGAGTACGGCCATGCCTTGGAAGGATAGAGGACGAGGATCCAGGTGGAGCGCGCAAACGAAGGGTCAACGTCATGATCGCTTGGAGCTGGACTGTGACCTCGACCCGTCAATCAATGCAGAGGAAAAACATATCAACATCTGAGAAAAGGTTGAAGAGGAGAAGCAATGGATGGGTGACTTTGGACCGTGAAGCCCGCAACGCCGAGACCGCGCGCTCCGCTCGTGGCGGTAGCCGACATCGGCGGGTCCCTCTTCCCCCGCCTCGTCCTTCTCGTCATAATATTTTGTTTCGAACCACCGACGCAACCCTCTGTAACACCACATATCGCCAAAATGCCTTCGTTCAACATTGTCGTCTTTGCCGGTGAGTCGCTCATGCTTAACTTCCAACAATCACTCACTGATCTTGTTTCCAGGTGACCACTGCGGTCCGGAAGTGAGCTCTTCGCGCCCCCGCATCTTATTTACAAATGCTGATTGCAGCTCCATAGGTCACTGCCGAGGCTCTCAAGGTACCGTTGAGCTCACCACGGCATATTTATTGGAAGCTCATGCTCATACAAATAGATCCTCCAAACCATCCAACAGGCGAAGCCGGAAATCCAATTCAACTTCAACAACCAGCTGCTTGGAGGTGTAAGAGATTGAACCTCCTGGAAATGCGCCAATTCTTGCTGACACGCTTCTCAGGCCTCAATTGATGCCACCGGCAGCCCCCTGACCGATGAAGCTCTCGCCGCCGCCAAATCCGCCGACGCCGTCTTCCTTGGAGCCATTGGTGGACCCGTGAGTCCCCCACAACCTCTGGGCATACCGAAGGTGGGCTGATCAAGCGTGCAGAAATGGGGCACAGGCAAGGTCCGCCCTGAGCAGGGCATTCTCAAGCTCCGCAAGGAAATGGGCACCTTTGGCAACCTCCGTCCCTGCTTCTTCGCGTCCGAATCCCTTGTCAAAATCTCGCCGCTCAAGGAGTCCGTCGCAGCCGGCACAAACTTCAACATCATCCGCGAGCTGACGGGCGGCATCTACTTCGGAGACCGCAAGGAGGACGATGGCAGCGGATTCGCCATGGATACGGAGCCCTACTCTCGCGCCGAAATCGAGCGCGTCACCCGGTTAGCCGCCAACCTGGCGCTGCAGGAGAACCCGCCGGCTCCCGTCTGGAGTCTGGACAAGGCCAACGTTCTGGCCACCAGCCGTCTGTGGAGAAAGGTCTTCACCGAGGTCATGGAGAAGGAGTTCCCGCAACTCAAGTTTGGCCACCACCTCATCGACTCAGCCGCCATGTTGATGGTCAAGAACCCCAAGGCCCTCAACGGCGTCATCGTCACCAGCAACCTCTTTGGCGACATCATCTCCGACGAGGCCAGCGTCATCCCTGGTAGTCTGGGTCTCCTCCCCAGCGCCAGTGTCGGCGCCATCCCTGACGGCAAGACCAAGGTCAACGGCATCTACGAGCCCATCCACGGTACAGCCATTCCCGAGCCATCCTCACCCTTCTATGCCACTAACTTGCAATAGGCTCCGCCCCCGACATCTCAGGCAAGGGCATCGTCAACCCCATCGCCTCCATCCTCTCCATCAGCATGATGCTCAAGTACTCGCTGTGCCTGCCCGAGCTAGCCCAGGTCGTCGACGTGGCCGTCAAGAACGTCATCGATAAGGACATTCGCACCCCGGACATTGGCGGCTCCAACTCCACCAGCGAAGTCGGCGACGCCATCGCCGCTGAGCTGGCCCAGCTCCTCAAGCAATAAGCTTCTACTGATCTTTGGCGACAGATGACAAAAGGCTTTGGAGATGTTGGTGAAGAGCTGGAAGCTAGGAGAGAAGGCTTCGTTTTTTGAAACAAGGGGCTCTGGCCTCGAGACATTTCGGTTCTGCAGAAAAAGGGTTCATGATTTGATGATCAGCTGGGTTAGGAGATTTGGGCCTGCCTTTGTCGTGTGTGGTAATTATGACAGTAAGATGAAGGGCCAGGTAGCCAACAAAAAGTATTGTGAGCGATTAGAAACATCTGACATCAGTGCCGTTGTGAGGTGAGAACACATGTAAGGACGTCGCGCAAAGTCTACGCATCACCACTTACCACCTTGGATCCCACAGACCAGGGGAAAGAGTGATGTACTGATGCTATAAGTATACGGCTGCCATTGATCTCAAATACAAACCGGCTCGCTCATCGCCCACCTATAATTTTGTTTGTACAAGACTCCACTTCTGAGCGCCAAAGGCAAAAAGAGGCAAAAAAGAGCAAAGAACCGACAAAGAGCAACAAAGAGGAGGTTTCTCGACTGATGACTATGGATGAAACAGAGCAGAGCAGAGCAGAGCAGAGCAGAGCAGAGAGCCCCACTCATGACCAACCAACCAACCACGCACGTATGGGAGGTTAACATGGAATGACGACGACAACGACGACGACGGCGGCGGCGATGAAAATAAGACATAGCAGTACCCCTTCGATTCTTTCCCGCAACCCCGGCTCCCTCCCAATAAAACGCCTGATAATGCTTTCCTTCAATCCTTACATTCGTACAAGAAGAAGCAGAAGAGGAATAGGTGCATGCGTCCCTTTCTTTTGCCATGATGAAAACGTAAAAAAAGAGCAAAAGACGACGACGACGACGACGACGACGACGACGACGACGACGACAAGAAACCGGAAATACATCAACAACGCTGACCTGACTGCTTGCTGAGCCAACAAATCACGCCAAGTCGATCTACTCCTCATCCGTGTCCGTCTCCGTGTCTGTCTCGCTGTCGTCCGTCTCGTCCTCGTCCGTCTCGCTCTCGTCTGAGTCGTCGACGGCCGCCGCCGCCGTCTTGCGCTTCTTGTTCTCGCCGCCCTTGAGCGCGTTCATCTGGCCTGCCAGCGAATCTTGAACAGTGTTAGACAAGGCGGCTTCTGCGGCTAGATGTGTAGTCGGTGAATGTGGTGTTGGTGACTTACCCTCTTCTGGCTCGCTAATCTCTTCCTCCTCCTCAATCTCCGCAGCCTTGGACGCCTCGTCGACGCTCAAAGTCACGTCCATCTTGGTGTCCATGCCAACGTAGCTGTCGCACACCATGTACATGGTGAACCGGTATTGACCAGCCTGCGGCGGGGCGCCAAACTGCATCTTAAGCGTTTGGACATTGTAGGTGGGGTTTCCTGACTCGTCAAAAAGGGGCTTTTCGAACTTGGTGAAGGTGAAAGGCGGGACGACAATTTTGCCCTGCCTGTTGTCGCCGAGGAAGACGTGCCATCTGGGGGAGTGGTCACGAGCCAAGTAGGGGGCGTGGGCAAGAGGGGGCTGGCCAGCAAATTCAGCCTTCTTGGCCTCTTCCGCCTCAACACCCTTCTTACGGCCGTGCAGAGCATCGAGGTCACCCTCCTTGGGATCCACGTCCGCGAGATCCTTCTCGGTGATTTCCGGTACGTTCTGGGAGCCAGGAGGAATAATGCGAGCCTTGACGACAAACTGAACCAGACTGCCAGGAGTGATGAACTTTTCTCCAACGACCTTGAAGAACGCCTTTTCCACACGAAGCCAAGGAAGCTGCGTTGCGACCTTTTCAGCGGCAGTCAACTGGCTGACATTGAGGAGGCTAGAACCAATTGCACGCTTGCGCCTTTCTTGCGATGCTAGGCCCATAAACTCTTGAACAGACATATGCGACCTTGCGCTAGGTCCCTCAATCGAGCGAACGACAGAGGGGGTGAAGTGAGGGAGTTGCAGAAGCGGTGACGAGCCGGGTGCCACTGCTTGAATCAAGCACTGCGATGTACGGTAAGACGCCAAGATGGCGACAATGTTGCCATACGCAAGCGCAGTGGCAAGGAAGGATTCATTCAATACCAGGGCAATGGGCGCAGCCTCGTATTTCTCTGCAGTCTGTCAGCCTTGTGCTTGGAGGACACCTAGATTCAACAAAGGCGTACCTGCGTTAAGTGTGGCGTCACCCAGGTCTACCCGTCCAAGGTACGCCCATAGGAGAGCCAGTGCTTTCCTCCGTGCTCCTTCCTCTAGGTTTTCCAGTTGCTCGCGATCCTTGACAGACATTCCTCCGGCCAGCGGCGACAGTTCACCCTCCTTGAAGATGCTCGATTCGATTTTTGAAAGACCCGAGTCGGCTTTGTGGCCTTTGAGCGCTTCTTCAAACTCAGTGCCAGTGCTCAGTGCGTGCAAAACACTGCCAGGGGTCATCTCAGGCTTGTATTCCTTGAAGATCTTGCCGGCGCTCGAGACAAGAACCTTTTCCTTGGTGACACGCTGAGTTCCATACCACCACTTTCCGACCCAGTATGGAAGAACAACTCCGAGGACGATGCCATAGGCGAGCAAGACGTATTTGCCGTTTCCTTCGGTCACGATCCACTTGGGCAAGGCGATACCGATGCTGAAACTCTGCTTGCCGTCAGGGTGGCCATATTGCAGGTAGTTGTTGCGGACTTCCTCGTCCGTGAGCGTCTTGAAGGCCTTGGTGACCTCAACCCAGTGGTCATTGATAGACTCCGTTGTGACATTCTTTTCGGGGTCTGGCTGCAGTTTATCGGGGTGGAGAGTCAGAGACAGCTTGCGGTAGTGAGACTTGATTTGCTTCTCGTTGGCAGACTACGCACGTCAGTATCCAATCATCCAAAAGTGACTGCGCGACATACCCGCGAGACACCAAGAACCTCATACGGATCCCAGATCTTGGGCACAGTCCGTGCAGTGACGACCATGAGGTAGACCATCCACGCCATGACCGCCCAACCGCCGACGGCGAGGATTATTCTTCCAAGTCTGCGCTCTTTTCTCCATAGCTTTCTCCGCTGAGCGTCGATGAGGTCTGAGTTCTTTGGGGCGTATTCCGACTGTATTCTTGGCGCAGTGTTCTCGAGCTCTTTGCCGCGGGTGAGAAGCGAAATGGTGATCGGAATGGTGACCAAGCCAGTGATTGTGGTGACGAAGTAGGGGAAGAATTGTCCCTAGCATTGCGGTTATCATCTGTCAAGCGCCAGATATCGGGCGCAGTAGCTTCATACCTGCTCGTCGTACGTGTAGTCGGTAGACATGGTGGACCGTGAATGTCCCTACGGGACGCCGCGAACTTTCTGAGCTGCTCGGACCTTGGGTTTTTTGGAGCGAATGGAGTGCCGGTGAACCTTCGGGTTGCTGCAAAAGTTCGAAAGACGGTCGCCTAAGTAGCTGGCATCGTTTGTCGAGGATGGGCAAGATGTTGCGAAAGATGCGCCTTCAATGCACCAAATGAACAGGTGTCTTGCGCGCGCCGTCCCGGCCGCAGCGGTCGACTTCCGTGCACGTGACTCAGCGGCCAACCAGCACAGCCGCTCTGCGAACGTTTCTACGGTCAGCGATGAAAGACATGTCCTCTTCATTGTGCCTAGTGCCCAGGAAATCACCGAGACCCTGATAGAGTTTTGATTTCTGAATTGGCGGTTTCCAGATCCAAGCTCAATACCAAGTCTGAGAAACTATCAACGCTGAAAATAAGTCTATTATTTTGACACTGGACATGAAGCATGGCATCTTGAGAATCGCAGGGATAGGAACCGAATCAGTTAGTGGCAACACTCTGCAGTAGTAAAAGTGCAAGTTGGCAGGGACTTTCAAGAAGATGCCAAGAAAATGGTCCGCTCGGACAAAGTGCTGTTGCCGCAGACAAAGAACCAGTGGCACGATTGGAAGTAGTGCGAGCTGGCAAAGACTTGAGAGCTATTCAGGTCGACATGCGTATCCGAGCGTGGAATTTTACGCGTCAATAAGAAACGTCGCTCTCCAAGGTGTTGCGGCTCTAGACGTGTCCCAAAGCGGTTTAGTCGAGTTGCGGCTAGGCGGAACCTCGGAAAAGCTAGCGGCACCCACACTGCCAAAAAGCCCTCCGCCTAACACACCTCGCGGCCGCGACAACGACGACAGCTCCATCGGACGAACGACCCACGACAAGTCGCCCACCATGTGTACGTATTGCGGCGCCTTCATCGCAATGCCGCCTCGCTGACGATTCGACACAGCGCTCGTCTCCGGAGAGAAGAGCAACTTCCAGTACATTCTGCGTCTGCTCAACACCAACGTTGATGGCAAGCAGAAGATCATGTACGCCCTGACCAAGATCAAGGGTGTCGGTCGCCGTTACTCCAACCTGGTCTGCAAGAAGGCCGACGTCGACCTCAACAAGCGGTAAATACACACATGCGAAGCCTTCGGCCGGTTCGACGCGAGCGGAAAGGACTAACGGCCAACACACAGTGCCGGTGAGCTCACTACCGAAGAGCTCGAGCGTATCGTCACCATCATCCAGAACCCTACCCAGTACAAGATTCCCTCGTGGTTCCTTAACAGGCAACGCGACATTGTCGATGGCAAGGATGGCCAGGTTCTCGCAAACGGCGTCGACAGCAAGCTCCGTGAGGACCTTGAGCGCTTGAAGAAGATCCGCTCCCACCGTGGTCTCCGTCACTACTGGGGCCTCCGCGTCCGCGGACAGCACACCAAGACGACCGGCCGCAGGGGCCGCACCGTCGGTGTCTCCAAGAAGAAGGGCTAATGGTGTGCTGGAGCTCTCGGGGTTTTGGGCGAGTGCGTGGGTTTCTGGTGGGGGTCTGCTATGGCTTTACGGAGCATGGCTACAATGGTTTTGTCGGGTCTGCAATGTTCCTACGACGAGCAAAAATGAGAGTTGGTCGGTCGTCTAAGAATCGGCTGGAAATGTACCATGCACGGCGTGCAGAATCTCTCAAAAAAATCACATTTCACGAGTTACCCATCCGTGCGCACCCATTTCGCTGTCCCCAGGTCCCAGATCGACCGTTTCTTTGCCGAATCTTGGTTTACCGAGTCCTGCAGGCTTTCCTCTTGTTCAAGTAGAATTGCGGCTCGGCTTCCAGAGGCCGCAGAAGTGGCCCGGAGCGCTTGGCCTCTGGACATTGCAGCACCACGTCACACCCTGGTCCGGCGTCAATATACAGTGCAGTCTGCATTTCCAGAGGCAGCGGCGAACACGACTTTGCTCCTCAACAACATTCTATTAATGCTGCAGGCTTACCGCTCCCCGATACCGCGACTGTAGTGATTGGTTTGACAGAGTGGTTGACCGTCTTACGCCCCTCTTGCAAAATTTCATGGCTGCATGCGCCGGGTCTGCTGTTTGCTGGCTCACCTGTGCATCGTCTGTTTCGGTATGTCAATCGCCTGAGACATAGGATGCAGTGACAATAAGTAAGTGTGCAGCTGCCCGTTGGGCTCTGGTTTGCATTCGTACCACTTCAGCTTTCCTTCACTTCATACATGTAATCATTGCACTCGAGCGGCATGCCTCCATTGCATCAAAGGAGACTTGGCGCACGCAAGTCGCGCTCCCAAATCTTTCGGCCGCTCTCCCCCGTGCTGGACGCTGTGTCACGGCTTTTGAGGCCGTCGTCCGCACAATCGCAGCTGTCTTCGACTGCACCGACTGCCTCGACCAACAGCAGCATCGACAACCAAATGGACCGGGACATTGTGCCAGTGCCCACGGCACCCCTCCCCCCGGAAACCCCTTACGATAACGTCGTCCCTTCCAGCCCGGCACCGTCAACGTGCGGCTCCTCCACCTCCTCCGTCCCCAACTTCACCCCAGACCTCGCGGCATCGAAACGGCGCCGACTCCAACGCCTCGGGCACCTTGACGGCATTCTCCCGCCCGCTCCATTCGTCCCGGAGCCGCGGACGGTGCTGGAAAAGATTGTGCTCCAGCTATTCGACGAGCAACGAATGGACTGGATGATGATTGCCGAGCCACTGCAACGAGTCTACGGCCTCGAAGTGACGAGCGCCGGCGTGCTCTCCATTTTACAGCAGCACGGAAGAGTCCAGCGGACCATGTGGTGGGACTAAAGGCGAGGCTGGGTCTGCAATCTGGAACGCGGGATCTGCAGCAGACAGACAGCTGTATCTTGTGGCGAATTGAGTCGCCTGCCCCCCGTTGCCAGTCGAGCCACGAATCTGGCGGCTTGCATCCCCCCGGAAGGAGAGAACTGCAGAACCTTGCCTGAGGAAAAGTTTTCACGATATCGAGCCATCAAATAGCCGCGCGAGATGAGGCCGAAGGGGCCCTCGCTCGTACAGGTCCCGCACCTGCTTTGCTTCACGACGACACGACTTTGCGCGATTGGGCCGGTTTCCATTATCTTTCGTTGGCGGAGGTCAGGGTCAGGATCGGGCTGTGACTTTTTTGACGCATTCGTTTGCTATTCTCGCCAGCTGTTTTGTTCGCTTGCATGGCGGGCGCCGATTTGACTGGAGCTTGATCGACCACGGCTGTCGAAGAGTACATGTTCGCTTGTTGGGTGGGTACCTCTGCTTGTCTTTTTTTTTTTTTTTTTTTTTTTTTTTTTTTTTGCCTTGCTTGCTTCGCTCGTTTTGCAGAAGTCATGGCGCCCGGGGCTTTTTCGGTAGCTTGCCTTGTTGCTTGCTTGCTTGCATGCAGACAAACGATGTAATGATTATGAACTTCGCTCAGAGGGCTGCGCTGCCATTGATTGCCTCCTCTTGCTGTTCCCGCTTGATCATCCCCTGGGCAAATGGTTTGTCTCAAGTTGCCCGATTTGGCCCACACCGCTTGAAGTTGTGAGTCGCTGTCCTCAATGCAGAGTGTCGTGGTCGTCGGATTTTGCATTTGGCATGCTAGCAGATCCTTGACCATCCGGGGTCCGCGTTGAGCAGGTCGGTGCAGCAGGGATGCCTCGCTGGGACGCTTCCTCATTGACGACTGAGCTGTCAAGCGTTGACGTTCGTTGGGGGCTGTGTGCACCGGATCGCTTCCAGAATTGGCGTGGAGAAAGCGATTCTGTTAACGTCGTTATGTTGAAATAGACTGGTTGATCGACGGAATAAACCAACGATGCCCTGCCGGTGAAGCTTCCTGGAATAGTTAGAGAAGAGTTTGGAAGTTGACCAATTGCTCTCGTGAATGCGATTGCTGGGCCTCCGAGGAGATAAATTTTGCTCCACTTGGACGCCGCTAGCCTGGCGGCTCACATCCGATATGCATGCAAAGACGCAAAATCAGCCAAAACAGAGTGCATGACATCCAGGATAGCCAGACTTGAAGGTCGAGGTTTTCGCTTCGTGGTCTCCTCAACCGTGTTCGCGTGCTAGTGGCTGCCAGAGGCTGGTCGCCTGCAGCTCGGAACCCCAGAGATGACCAGGTGGGAGAGGCTCGTGTGGTGCGTATCATGGTGGAGATAATGCAAGAGGGCAGGTTTCGATTCTAACCATCTCAATGCATATGTACCTATGTGGGCAACAGGCCCAATTGTGTTTGTTTCAAGTTGATGGCTTTAAGAGAGCGAGAAGAGCACAGATTTAGACGCGGATGGCTCAAGACTCTTCCTCAAGCCTTAGTCGCTTAACACAAGCGAGAGACATGGTCCATCAAAGTCTACGAGACGACAAACAAGCGCTTATCGTGGGCTCAACACCAACACAGGGAATGAGAGGCTTTCGATGTGTCGTTCACGGATTGAAAAAGTGAAGGAAGATCTGAAAGTGTAAAATGCGGTAAAATGCCTCTCCCCGAAGGAGTGTTTTTCTGGTTTGAGGAACGTTGCGACGCGCGTGAGCGCTAAGTAGGTAACTTTACTACCCAGAAAGATCATATTTTGTTAGGTTTTACCCGGGCAGTAGGAAACTGGGGGAAAGCGGAGGTATTACCTTGCTTTAGATAGTTTGTAAGAGGTAAAAGGTGGAGGTGAGGTGTACAAATTGGATCCAATAAAGTACATGATGTACTATAGCAAGCATCTAAATTATTTGTTGCGAGGAAAGTCCCAAATTATGTGTTGTGTGCGTAGTACTGTTCGTCTAGAGCGAGGACTAGCCTGGAGGTGCATTCCATGTCTGGAGGTACGTCCAGGGGCCACCTCGGACTAGAGGACACGCCAAAATGCAATCTTCCCGCCGCCCCACCGTCGCGCTTGTGTAATGTTTACTACTTGCGCGTCTTTCCATGATCCTCCTTTTTGAGCATCTCCATCATCCATCAGTCTAACACAATGGATTCCTCAGACTAAAAGTCAATATTCGTGATTAAGATAGGTGAACAAGGACCATTCGAGTTGCTACCAGCCATTTCCGGTCCCGCGCGACGCCATTGACCACGCCGAGCTGAAGGCTTCACGCGAATAACTTTTTTGCACGGCGCGCGTCACACGCAGCACGCAGAGTGAGCCGGCGGACGACTTGTAAAAAGGAAATCACTCTTCACCAGCCTTTCCACCGCTGCGCAACTCCCAAACAACACGATCCCAACACCAGTCCCAGCGTCCAGAGTCTCAAGATGGCACGAACGAAGAACGTTCGAAATCTGCTGAAGAGGGCGAAAAGAAAAGAGACAAAAATCGCTCCGCCCGCGTATAACAAGCCGGAAACGAAGAAGAACGACGTGCGCCGCGACTACGAGTTCGAAGACGGCGACGACCAGATGTGGCATGCGCAGTGGTGTCTGGACTCGTGGAACAAGCCCGGATCGAAGACGCTCTTGCTGTTCCAATGGAAGTGCCAGGATGAACCGACTTGGGAACCGTTCGAGGGTCATAATGAGGACAGCTGTCTCGCTGCCGATTTCTTCGTAAGTCGACGCGCGAACCTGAAACCCCCCTCAACACCTGAGGTTATCAGTCCTAACCCTTCTCACAGCACTGGCTTCCCGACCGCCCTCGCCCTACAGGTTGGAAGCCGCCGGTCGGCTGGGAGGTCCCAGAGACGCGCCCGCCGATCGAGTGGTTCAAGGCCGAGGAGGCAGCTCGCGAGAATTGGCCGCAGCTGTGGGAGCCCAAGACCTTGGAGGCGAAGCTCAGAATCCTGGAGCCGAAGTCCAGAAGCCAGGAGACAAAGTCCAGATGCCAGGCATCGAAGCGAGGAAGACAGCGGAAGGCTCATTCTCGCGCCCGTTCCAATGCTACGATCAAAGCTCATGGAGCAAAGAAGAAGCCGGTCCACGATTCTTCTAGAAAGAGC
Organism: Phyllosticta citriasiana; assembly: GCF_038021145.1. NCBI lineage: Eukaryota > Fungi > Ascomycota > Dothideomycetes > Botryosphaeriales > Phyllostictaceae > Phyllosticta > Phyllosticta citriasiana. Next base: position 493,598 of record NW_027117281.1, on the reverse strand, counting down.
ACCTCGAACAGCGCGTTGTTGGATTCTGAGAAAGGCTTGTCATTCGCTGAGCTTGAGTCGAAATGGGCCAGGCGCGAGGCAAGAAGGAGGAAACCATGAGAGGCATGACGTCGCGTCAAACGACATAGGGTAACCGATCTTCTTGTTTGGCCAGCTCTTTGCTGCCAAACACTCGATTTCCACCAACAAACAAGCCACGGAGCATAAAGGGCTGGAAAGGGTCAGTTCGTACCTAATGACACAGTCTCTGAGTTGACGAAGGAGAAGCTGATCTAAACGTGCTTAGTGATCATTATCGATGGCAGCAAGTGTCAAAATCTCCAGACCGATGCGGAAAGCCACCTGTCCACAAACACCTCCTCAGCTTCTTAATCACGACAAACTCGCAAAAAAAGGGGAGCCGCCATCCTCTCACACTTGTCGTAAGCCCTCGATTTTCACGCGACAACGGCTTGAATTATGCCCTCTTCAACCAGTCGATTTACTCATTTCATTTCTTTTTTTGATACGCCGTCAGTTTTGGTTCAAACGATACCCCATTCCAGAACGGCAGGAGGATGGTCATCCTTTTCTGTGCGGCATGTGGGAACAACTGCTCTGGGTTCGGATAAATTTTTTTTTTCTCTCCGCCTCTTCGCTTTTCTCTCCTTCGAACGGCGTAAACAAAGGAAGACGGACGATTCGGACTGCGATTACGGGTTGTGGTCACGGACCGAACAGTCTCTTGCTGGTTGGTAATGAGTTCGAAAATTAGTGGTGGATGAATCTGGAGCGTTTGTCCAATTTTGAGCGCTGAGCTTTTGAGGACTGGTCTAAGAGACGAGTGAGCCTGTCCACGTCGCCTGATTTTAGTCAGCTTGATTCAGCCCGGAAAATCGGCAGCAATTTGATCAACATCACTTGGACATGCTGCGAGTGAAGTAAATGACGAGACAAAAACATGAACTGGCAGAGGAAATTGGCTTCAGATTCGATACAGCCAGCGTAGCTCATTCACCACTTTAACGCCCTGAACTCCTAGAGCCAACTTTACACCCTGGTGAAAAAAATCAATGCCCCATGGCCAGGAAACCGCAGCCTCCGAGTACGACACTTTTGCGATGCGTCATGCTGATTAGCCCTTTTAAAGAAATCCGATACCCAGGAAGACGAATCAATCACCGCAATCAACCGTGACGCTGGTAGACAGCGCTGACCATGGCGTGATCTCTCTCGAAGGGCTCAAGGGTGAGCTGCTCCTTGGGCTTGATGCGCTCCTCACGGAGCTTCTGGACCTCGCGGGCAAAGACCTGCTCGGCGGGCGCTGTGCTGTCGATGCAGTTGGCCTTGATAGAGACCATAACACCACCACCATGCTTGAGGAACAAGTGGGCGTTCAGACCGACGATACGGGCCTGGTCGGGCTGGGCAACGTCGGCAAAGATGGCGTCGACCATAGAGACCAGCATGCGGTACTTGAGGGGGTGACGGGCGTCCTCGACAATAGGAATGACATTGGTGCGGTGAGTGGCCATGTTGACAAGGTCACGTCCAGAACGGTGGGAGAACTCGACAGCGTAGACAGTACCTAGTCAAAGTCAATATCATGGATGTCTGAGTCTCGGCAGAATGACTTACCAGTGGGGCCAACAATGTCAGCAACGTGCGAAACACTGGTTCCGGAGGCAGCACCAAGGTAAAGCACCTTGCTGCCAGGCTTCATGTAGATATCTGTCTTCATTAGCCCTACAATTTGGCAGATCTGTTGTTGTTTCCTTCTTACCAGCCATTCCACCAAGGATACCGGCCGCCAACTTTGACCTGAAAGGGTTCCACACTCTGTACTCGGTCGTGCTCGCCTCGCCGTTGGCACCGGTGGCATTCTCAGCGCCGGCGTTGGGAATTTGGATGCGCTTCTCGCCGTAAACGCTCTCGCCGGGAGTCAAGTTCTTGGTCAAGAGCAAGTCTTCCTTGCCGCGACCGACGAAGACACCCTCGTGCCTGTGGGGCTCGACGATGACCTTGGCACCACCTAGTCGGCAATTAGCACCTCCTCTCACACCGTACTTATAGAATCAACTCACCCCTGGCACCAGGCTTGCCGCCTCCACGTCCACCACGCGCGCCGCCTCTGGGACCGCCACGGCCACCGCGAGCGGGACCACCACGTCCGCCGCCAAAGCCGCCTGCAAATAGTCAGCCATGAGTCCTGAAAAATTCATTTCTACTGTGAATCGATCAAGATGAATGCGGCGTGCAGGACAAAACGGCGAGAATAAACAAGAGAGAATCGTACCTCTAGCACCGCCGCGACCGCCTCCACGCGGAGCGCCGCGTCCTCCACGGGCTCCAGCACCACCGCGGGGGGCACCACGTCCGCCTCTTGGGGTAAATGCCATTTTTAGGATTTGAAAGGGAGAAACTCGCGTCGGAAGAGCTCAAAGACGAGAGCGAGCGAGCAGCGATCGATGTTGGGGACTTCGCGATGGTCGAAGCTTGGCTATGGAAAAAGTTCTTGACGGAGCCGCAGCTCCTGCCCGCCGTGCTAGCCTAAGCGAGTCTTGGCCCTAGCGCCCACGGTCCGCCGCCCGGGCAAAAATCGCAACACCGACGACCTACCTCGCCTCTGCTCAGCGAGACGACCAACCACCCCGTCAATCCCACAGGACCTATCGACACCCGACCGCCACGATGGTGAGCACTCCCGGCCCGCGAATCGCTTGAGCTTCAGAGCCCGCAATTTCTGAGCGACGACGACACACAATCAAGCGCACGAGAGCTAACGCAGGCTCTCCATTTCTAGGTCCGCTACGCTGCCACCCACATCGACTCCGCAAAGAGCGCTCGCGCTCGTGGTTCCTACCTCCGCGTCTCCTTCAAGAACACCCGGGAAACCGCCCAGGCCATCAACGGCTGGAAGCTCGACCGTGCCACCAAGTACCTCGAGAATGTCACCGAGAAGGCTGAGGCCGTCCCCATGAGGAGGTACGCTGGCAGCACTGGCCGCTGCGCTCAGGGTGAGTCTTGTCTGCTGGCAGAATGGGAATTTTATCGTTGGCTTCGGTCATGGGAAATGGAAATGGGACACAATCAAAAACATGGACAATTACTGAGACGGCGCAACAACAGGCAAGCAGTTCGGTGTCTCCAAGGCCCGCTGGCCCGTCAAGTCCGCCGAGTTCCTTCTCGGTCTCCTCAAGAACGCTGAGGCCAACGCCGACACCAAGGGCCTCGACACCAGCAACCTCATCGTCAAGCACATCCAGGTCAACCAGGCCCCTAAGCAGAGGAGGCGCACTTACCGTGCGCACGGTCGCGTATGTTGGGCAAATTCGGGGAAAACGCAAGCTACGGAACTGACAAAATTTCAGATCAACCCCTACATGTCCAACCCCTGCCACATCGAGCTGATCCTCACCGAGGGCGAGGAGGTCGTCCAGAAGTCCCCTCAGGTTGTCCACCGTGAGGAGGCTCGCCTCAACTCCAGGCAGCGTGGTCTCCGTGTCCGCCAGGCCATCACTGCTTAAACGGTTTTCGTGGGGTGGTTCGGGAAATGAAGCGGACAAAATGGGGGTTTACGGGACCTAGAGTCGGTGTTTCGAGAGTCTTTTGAGGTCGGATGGATGCATGGGCAACACATGCGCTTTTTTCACCTCACTCGAGGTCTACGATATCACGTTGCTAAAAAATCGATTCGACCAATTGGACTCTGCGATCCTGCGCCAGTAGTGACAGGTCGCTGCCCAAATCTACGAGATGGCAAGCCGAGTATGGATGTGGTGAAGTGTAGAAGTGCATTTGCGGCTGCTTGTTGGAGCACCTGCGGGTCAAGTGTATGTACTATCAAAACGAAGACAAGTCTGTTCCCGTACCCATCTATGCTCTGCTCCTCGTAGCCTCCGAGGTATCACTCCGTGCCGGAAAAGGTGAAGCCATGCCATTTTCAACGCCGCATCCTGTTGTCACAAGACAAACTTCCGCTCACAACTTGGAGGCGTCTGCTGCGGAGCTGGTGGACGGGATCGGCTCGCCCGTGTTTATCTTGTCATTGAACGCATTGGGATCAGTCAAGAAAGCCTCGTCGCCGGAGAATTTCCTATGACGCCATCAGCAAACGGTACTCAAACCACACAACAGAAGAAGGATATCAAACTCACCAGCCTCTCTCCTCGCCGCCGCTCAAGAAGCTGCAGTCGCCGTTGACGGTGCAGTCCCATCCGCCACCGACGCCGCGGCCATCCCTCCACGGCACGCGGGGAATGTCGTGCGGCTTGCTAACGTCCCACCTCTCGACGTCGATCTGGCCGGCGGTGCCGCGGCGGTCGAAGCGGCTCAGCGCGCAGGTGAAGCACTTGAAGTCCTCTTCGCCCTCGTCGGGCGGCATGCGGCCCGTCAGCGTGCGGCCGATGGCAATCATGCTGGCGGCGTGGGTGCAGATGAGCAGCGTGCGCGGACCGCGCGGGTCGGCGTCCAGCTCCTCGATGATGCGGTGCAGCGTGTATGCGATGCGGTCGTGCAGGTCTGGGATCGACTCGCCGTTGGTCGACGGCACCAGCAGCGGGTTGTAGTCCTCGTCCAGCAGCGTGGGGAAGTGCGTCGAGAGGACGGCGAGCGGCGCTGGGGAGGGGTGGTCGAAGCGGGCGAGGCCGTAGAATTCACTGTGTCGGCATGCTCATTAGCACATGATCCAATATGTTCTTCATGGTCTTGTTCGCGATCCCGGAGCATTCGTGTCCTGACGCGTCCGCGCTTCTGGAGCATTCGTGTTTTGAGGCGTGCGCGACCTTGGAGCATTCGAGCCCTGAGGTGTGCGCGATCCTGGAGCATTCGTGTCCTGCGCCATGCCGTGCGCGCCTCTAGAGCATTCGTGCCCTGAGGCGTGCGCGACCTTGAAGCGTTCGCGCGCTGTGCTTCGTTGTAGACAAGGGCTGCCACATACCCAAGACCGTTCTCAACCTTGATGTCCTGGCCGGCCAGTCGACCTCCTTCACCAAACAATTTCTCGGCCGTGGGCTTTAACGTTTGCAGGCAGCGGTAGAAGGGACTAGAATAGATGGCGTCGATGGGAGGGTCTAGCGATAGTAGCTTCTCGGCCAACTCCGCTGCTTGGTGCTCGCCATAACTAGCAAGCGCTGGGTCTGAAGGGATGCCCGTCGGTGTCGTTATAATGTTGGACTTGTATTCGCCGGTGTTAGGGTTAACAACCCAGTTCATGCGAAACTATAAAATGCGATGACGGTTAATCTATGGTATTCTTTGCGGTTATAAGGGCCTGTTAAGTAAACTCGCAGGTCGCAGGCATCGCGAGTCCGCGGCCCTGGGCTGGATGCGGGGACTAGGGTCCTGTCGATCTGCTGGCTCTGTAGGGCTGAAGCATGAATAAATGTGCTGGGTGACTTACTCCGTGCCGCACAACGTATATGGTTTCTAGGACCATCTTGCACCTGTCGGGGGTTTGTCTTGGTGTTTAGTGTTGATCTGTCTCGGCGGAGCAGATGGTATTGTTCCGGCTAAAGCCAAAGGAGAGAGCGAAGCACTGCCTCGGTTCAACACCACGCTTTTACACTTTACCAGTTAAATTAGAATGAGTAAGTCATGGATGGCTCGATCATTTACCGATTTCTGGCGGATGAGAGGCTACGGGTTTTAGGCCAACCGTTTAAGGCTTGACGTCACTTGAGCAGAGAATTCAAGAGAACTTGAAATTAATGGAGTGAACGGCCTGAGTTCGGTCGTAATGTGGGTTGCATTTCTATTTCAGAATTCGATGCGCTTGACGCAATACTGGCACGCGTTCACCGATCCTTATGCTTTTTTTGACCCCCTTGATATCCTTTTTTCCCAGCCCCCTGGAGCTAGCCAACATTCTAGTAGAAGAAACCAAGAATCTTGCCAGCAACGTGCTTCCTCCTGGCCTCCTCGTGGTCCATGATACCGGCAGAGGTGGTGAGGACGATGCAGCCGAATTGACGCGAGGGAAGGAGCTTGACGACCCACTTCTCGAGGTCGCGGAGCTGGACGTTGTAGCGGGGGCTGATGACGCCGGTCTTGTTGATGCGGCCGTTGAGCTGGACGACGATCTTGCCGTTGCGGTGGTCGTCGACCTCCTCGAACTCGCCAATGTAGCCTGCAATCGAGTTGTTAGCGGTTTGTTGCGAAAGATTAAACGTTGAAAATCACGGAGAATCAGAGAACGTGTAAGATCTTCGCAGATTCCATCTTTCGGGCACTTAAAGGCCAATGGTTGTGGGGCATTCTCAACCAGTGGCTAGTTATCAACCCGATTATAAAGAAAATGCAAAGAGATGTGTGCCGAATTGGTACGTACCGTGCTTTTGCATGACCTGGAGGAACTTTACGATGACCTTGGACGAGGGCCTGATCAGGACCTGACGCTTGCCGGCCTTCTCGGCATTGTTGATGGCGTTGAGGGCGTCGTTGAGCACGCTGGTCTTGACCATTTTGACGGTTGCAAGAGATTCTCGAGTGGCTCTTGGCTAACTGAGGTATCTGCAAGCGGAGAGAAACATTAGCCTTCAGCAGCCCCAGAGCGCAAAGAGTGCCCCTAGGTAACGAGACCAAAAGGGTTCTTCAGCTCGCATCGCGAAGGGGGAAGCGTATCAAGGCGCGCGCCTGGGCATATCCAGCCCGGCCGGCTATGATTGCTTCCTCCTGGCTACCTGAAGGGCACTCCCATTGCGAAATAAGACATACCTCGAAGAGGACGGGATGGGGTTGTCGAAGCGTGCTGGTCGTAGGTTATCGGCGGCGCGAAGTTGAAGTTTGCATCGCGAGATCATTTTCGCGGTGCGCTCGCTTAGCAAGGCCCGAGCGTCGGTGCTAAGATAGCGATAAGAGATCTCCCGGTCTGCCGTGTTGCTCCGCATTGGGCTGTCTGACTAGAAAAGACGTGGCCGGTCTCTCCCCAATGCTCTCTTGTCTTTCTACGCCTTTGCTGTGGACGATTGAGCTGATGTTGGAGCATTTTCAACGAGATCCATGGAGGCTCTCTCAAAAGTCACTCCTGATTCCCCAAGTCTGATAAATGTGAGGCAAAATGACCCAGGGCATCAATCATCCTCCACGAGCCATGTCCAAGCACCGGCCACAACCTCACAGCTGCCTATCCTACCGCAGCTACACAGCTAGTGATGTCAACTACTTGGTCCTCGGACGAGGGTCCAGTTCATTTAACGCGTCGCTAGCGACTTCGCCTTGAACCATCTCCAACATTTTGGATAACCGCGGCCTTTGCTCTGCTCCACACTCACCATCATCAACATGTCTACTGAAGCTTGCTGCACCTGCGCGTCCCTCCTCTCCAGCATCCCTCCCACCTACGACGAGAAGACGGAGAAGCCAGCTCAGCATGAACGTCGGCTTGACTGTTGCGGACGCGCCATCTGTGCGCGCTGCATGACCGACAACCCGCGATTTGCTACCTATTGTCCTTTCTGTCAAGTGTCATCCTTACCGTCTTCTCTTCCCCAAGGTCTTCGAGATCCGCCAGCGTACTCGCCACCCGCGTCGCCCAGGCCTTCTCACGCAACTCTGGCTCCCGTGGAGATGAACGAAAGGCCTCCGCCATACTCTCCGAGTGATTCCATAGATGCGCCGCAGACCAAGTCAAGTGAGGAGCACGCCCCCGATGTCCTACATTTTGTAGACCCAGACATCGACACCGTTGCCTCCCTTTCCCTAGCGTACGGTGTACCGGTGAATGCGCTTAGGAAAACAAACAACATATTCGCGGACCATTTGCTTGTCGGCCGACGCACTGTTCTGATACCAGGAGAATACTACAAGAGTGGCGTTAGCCTGAGCCCGCGCCCGGTCGAGGGTGAAGAGGAAGAAGCCCGAAAGGCCAAAGTACGGCGGTGGATGGTCGCTTGTAAAGTTGCCGAGTAGGTGAATTTCCCATTCATCAAGAGTATCGCTTACAATGCATCCAGGTATGACATTGCTCTGCTCTACCTCAAGCAACACGACTACTACCTAGATGCTGCCATCGAAGCATTTAAGGAAGACGAGCGATGGGAGAAGGAGAATCCTTTGCGCAAGGGGAAGAATAAAGCAGCCGCTGGACGGAGTAAATGGTCTTTTGGTGGAAGCCTGGCAGGCCAACTCTAAATCGCTGCGAATGTATCCCTTTGACATTTGTCAGTCTCGAAATGCAAACGATCAGTGTTTCAACTGACCTACGGCTGGCGAAAAGGCGAAAGTGCCGATACGTTCTCATTGGAGTCATTGCTTTTTGAGTCGTTGGCATTCGAGGTATTTTCGGCCCACACCCCACACTTTGGAACCGCCAGCCCTATCCTCCTTGGTCTAGTCATCCAAGCGCTCCCTCGGATCTTTGAAGCCCTCATCCGCATTGTGGTGCTCAAACTACTCGAGACCGCATGGGTCGCACACAAGGCCGGACAAGCGCCCACTCATCGTGAGCAACCCACCAATCAGAGCCTCGGACCGCTTTCTTGCAAGCGCTTGGTCAGGACTGCGGTCTTCAAATAGCAACGCAGGAAAATACAGTTCCTTGGTCGCAATCGCTCGCATGCGTTTCACAGGAAAGCCCCTGCAGCTCGCGAATGCTGTCATCCCGCGTCCCTGAAGCTTGATTCGACGGCGAGAGGATCGTTTGGCGCTCAGCACAAGGCTTGACGGCGACCCCGGCAATTTGGCGCCATTTTCGACCCGAATTGATCACTGGAAAAGGGTCATAATCTATTCTGGGTTTCTGGATGCGGTCTTTTTTGTTTGGCGCCCTGTCAAATATTCCGACTTGCAGGTGTTGTGGCGCATCCCGCGCTCACTTAGCCGCTGGTGTGAGCGCGGTGAGAGGTCAACGAGAATGAGGACCGTATAAACGACACAGAGCCCCAGCGACCATCGACGGATATCATCGCTGTGCTGAGCATTCGCTTCCCAAACGACTTTCCTTTCGTCATATCCAGGCACTGTTGATTCTGTGCAATTTCAATTCTGTTCAACTTTCACTCGGAATTTTGGAGATACATTTTTTACTCCTTTATTTCTTCGCAAAAATTTGACAAAATGAAGCTCTCAGGGTTTCAGATGGCGCAAGTGTTTCTCGCAGCGCTCATATTTTGCCTAAGCGTCGCCATCATGGGGACGGCAGGCCACACGCTCCAAGCCTACCGCGGGCAATCTGGCACCAATCCCTGGTGGCTCCCACTATGGAACGAGCACTTCAACGTGCGGGGAACAAATTCGCTGATCGGGTCGGCCGCTCTCTCAACCGTGACGACGCTCGGCTTCATCATCTTATGCTTCGTGCCCAAGGTAAGCCGAAAAACACCAGATGCGACACTTTGCAGTCTCACCACTCGGGCGGTCCGACACAAGCAGAACCACCCTTGAAGAAGAAGCAGGACCAGGTAGCTAATCGGCTGCGCCTCAATCTGGGGCCTTGCGCTCATGTGTAGCTCAATCTCCCCAAACGACCCACGCACTTCGCCTTTACAAGCATTCTGTTGACGCTGCCGTCGGCTTCGGTCTCCCTCTCCATTGTCATTTACGTCCACGTCCTCAACCACGTCAGCCCGCGCACCGAAACGATTCAGACGTGGACCTGCAAGCTCAAGAACCAGCGGCCACTGAACGTCGACGCGGTCGTGCCGAGCGGCGTGAGCAACCACCAGTTTGCGCGGCTGTGTGCTGAGTCGGTATGCATCACATCACCACTTCCCCTTCCCCAACCCATCAAATCTCCTACGAATTTGAGCACGTGCTAATGCCGTCTCCCCGTGCAGAAATTCGCCCACTATACGTCCCTCGTCGTCTTCCTGCTGCAAGCCATCATGCTGGTGGGCGCGGTGCTCGGATGGGTCGTCGACAAGTGGCACGCGCACAAGCACCGCAAGCAGCAGTGGCAGGAGACGAGCTCCGTCGTCGAAATGAGCATGCACCTGGGCCCCAACTCGCGCTCCGACACGGAGAATAGCAGCACTGATGTTGCTGCAGCCGCTGCCGCCAAAGATGAAGAGAGCGGCGGTGTCAGGAAGGAGACGCATGTCTCGGTCCAGCCGCTCAGGAATATGGCGCCTTCGAGGTATTGATTGTGTTGTGTTGTTGACGCCTTGCTGGTTGCCTGCTTGCTTAATTGTTCGCTTTTGTCGATTCCGCGCTTCCGCGAGCGACGCTGTTGGCTGTCGTTTGGCTGCATCGACGTTGTGGAGGAGATCAACAGTCTCAGTGCCTGCTAAACTACCCTTTTCCTCGCCTTCTCCCACCAACAGTCTCATTCCTCGGCTGACGCGTCTGCTTTTGCGTGCGCTGCATAGGTTGACCAGGTCGCTACGCCGCTGGAGGAGACTACGCCCGCGCCGAAACAAATACTGAGCAGATGCGATGGACGGATTGACGGATTCGATTCGAGCCGAGCCGAGAAGTCGGCAACCCCTGATGACGGAGCCCCCTCGTTGACGAGACGGCTTGAATTCGACATCAGTACGTTATGTGATCCATGGGAGCACCTGCTTCTGGCACAATGGATGCCATGGTGATTATGGAGCGTTATTTGATGGATTTTTCGGACGGATTGGCTCACGAGCACTGATTTTTTGCATTGGTAAATCACGAACAGCAAAGCGATGAAACAGTTCAAGAAATCGGCAGATGAAATTCATGCATTCATAACTCGTAGGCGAGTCGCCACTGCCTGCCTTCCCTTCTCATTGCCTCTCAGGTCTTATCCAATCTACTGCCTCTCAGAGGCCAGCTGCTCACTCGACACCGGGAATCTCTCCTCCGCAGCCGGACCTCCCGTATTGCCCCTCTGTCCCACGCTTGCAGATCCATCGCCGAGCTCCTTGTCCAGCCCTCTCTGGCTCTCGAAGCCGGGAACCTTGCCGCACACTGCCTCGCCCTTGTTGCCGACGATGCCGCCCTGTGCCAGGCCGGCCAGGCCGCCGCGCTGGTGGTCACGGTGCTTCTGGCCGTCGTGGCGGAGTTCGGAGCTCGTCTGGCCTGCACCGGGGTGGCCCAGGCCGGTGTGGACGGAGGCGCTCGTGGATCCGGGGATCGTGTCGGCGGCGGATGCGTGTGCGGAACCCGTTGCCGTGTCGGCGGGGTCAGGGTTCGGCTCGTACGTCTTTGATGTTGGTGCTGAGCCAGGTGGGTATGCTTGTGCGTGGAATTCGGGGGCGCGGTCGTTCTCGGAAGCTAGGACGCCGGGCTTGTGCTGGATTGAGTGTAAGCTTGAGTGATTCATCAAGGGGAGAAGGTAAATGAGGGGTCAATGTAACAGGGGTAAAGCAGGGGTACTTACGCCGCCAGTCTCGAGAGGTTCCGAAGGAGGAACACGCGAGCTGAACTCGCCGGGCTGGTTGGAGACGCCCTTGGTTGCGTTCTCGTCTCTGATGGCAGACATGTTGTGGTTGGTGTTTTGGAGTGGTAAAAGTGTTGGTGTTTTTGGAGGAGACGGAGTGATTCGAGATAGTGTGACGAGAGGATTGGTGTGAAGAAAGATGTCAGCTGTAGCAGAGAAGGACTGCAGCTCTCTTGTACCCCGCGTGAGAATGAAGCAGGCGCAATGATGTAAGAGGTTGTTGTTTGCTCCCAGTTTGGCATGTACTCATGGTGCTCTCATGGTGACATCATCCCGCCGCTCACATTCGCTGGACCCGTTGACGGCGCCACACGATTCCAACTTTTCCACCAACTGTTTCTCGATCTTCGATGACATCTCGATCCCAAGTGACACCAATTTTTGATTTTCCATTTCCCGCACTGGGCGGTGCCGGTGTCCCTGATCTCGCCCCTGCGCCTAACCAGGCCCGCACTCTTCAAACCGCGTGTGCGCCACAGCTCTTAACCTGGCTTGTTACACCGCGCGGCAGTATTTCAAACAGCCATTTCGACGTGGGACCATGCTCTCCTGCTTTTGCTTTTGCTTTCGGACCGTCATCATTGCTAATGTCTTACCCTGCCACACGGTCGGCTTACGTTGCAGCAAATACACGCTACCCCATCTACGAATGTGGAAACAGTCAACATGCACAACACAAAGAGTACGGCGGTTGAAACAGAAGCGTTCGTGGTACCAGACTTGAAAGATTCTGGTTGGGGAGCATCCAAGTTTTGGAGCGACGTGGGTGTGGAACATCCATCCGTGGAACTCTATTTATTCCCCAAACACGGTCCGTGGCGCAACGAGTAAGTTGAGCCAGTTTGGCCCCGAAAAGAGAGACTGCGTTCATCATGTTGTCGGGATACGGCAAAACAGCGCAGGGATGTTGGGATATCAGTTACAACGGTAATGGCGCGCGGCGACAATCACTACTTCCAACTCTTCTACCTTGGTCTCCGGGCCCTTGCTTCTTGACCCCAGAACGACACGACCCTCAAAAATAAGCCACTTCCAACCGCTCATGCAGAGTTTCAAACGTGGCCAACAAAATCACCGTTGCGGCAATCCGCTAGTCACGAGTCGACAAGGACTATGGATGCGCAAGCTTCGAGAGTTAGCACGTCATGCCCAAAAAAAAAGTACCGCTACCGCATTCGCAATTCCCAACATACATGGCGATAAGAAGGCTCCCGCGGACCATGTCCCCAACTTTTCATTTCTCTCCCTGGTACGCGTTGCCGTGAGCCGGGCGCCGCGACGACTGTGGATGCCACCATAAACATTATAAGTGTCTACTGCACGCCGTGAGCTAGCAATGGGCCCGACTGCAAGCCATCAAGCTTTTGACTAGGTGCAGCTGCCGAAACTCGAACTAATAAAGGCTGTCTGCCGTGCAAGCTTGACCGTCTGTCCCTATTGCAGTATATAGCAATGGCGAACTTCTTGCAGACTTTCAAACACCCATTTGCCAGCTCAGGTCCAGCAGCGGAAACGTCTTCGACCGCAAACTCATCCGATAATCCAAATGAAGAGCAAAGCCCTCCCGTCGGAGAGTTGGCTCTGTCGGAAACCGCAGCTGGAGGTCTTGGTCGTCACTTGGGGTTGATCTCTACCACCTTTCTTATGTAAGTTTTGGCGAACGCTTGCTCCTCTGAAAATGACTGCAGCTAACACATAATCCACAGAATCGGCCGAATAATAGGAACTGGCATCTTTTCGACTCCATCATCCATCACCGAAAGTGCCGGCAGTGTTGGAGCTGCACTCTTGCTATGGACCCTCGGTCTCCTTCTCAGCTTTGCCGGCCTCTTTATCTGGCTGGAGCTTGGTTGTATGATTCCGCGAAGTGGTGGAGAAAAGCCATATCTCGAGGCAGCATACAAGCATCCAAGGCTTCTCGCGACGACCGTTTTCGCAACTCAAGCCATACTGCTTGGATTCACCGGTATTTCGTGCCCAATGCTCTTCATGCCCACTGTTAACCCCCTATTAGCATCTGGGTGCATCGTGTTCGCTTCCAACGTCATCGTCGCATCAGGAAAGACTGCTACTGAATGGGAAAAACGCGGCATCGCAATTGCGGTCATTACCTTTGTAACGTCCCTCCACACTTTCTTTCCTAGTACCGGAGTCAGAAGCATGAACGTCATTGGTCTTATAAAGATCTTCACACTCTGCTTTATCGTAGTAACCGGCTGGGCTGTACTTGGAGGCTCAAGTTCCAAAATCCCGCATCCGTACGCCAGCTTTCAAAATGCCTTTGCTGGCAGCGCCACAAGCGGCAACCTTTACGCGACGGCCCTATTCAAGGTACTCAACAGCTATACGGGCTGGAGTAACGCGGCCAACGTCCTCAACGAAGTGCGGAACCCGGTGCGCACGCTCAAAATTGCAGGTCCTCTCGGTCTCGGCATCTGTGGCGTGCTATATTTGCTCGCAAACGTGGCATACTTTGCCGTCGGAACCCCCCAGGAGCTGGAAGATTCCGGAGTCACAATCGCAAGCTACTTCATGACCAAAGTCTTCAACACCGCCGGCGCACGCGCTTTGAGCGTGCTAGTCGCCATCTCAGCTCTCGGCAACGTCATGACCGTGACGTTTGCGCAAGCGCGAGTCAACCAGGAACTAGCCAAAGAAGGCGTCATTCCGTTCCCACGATTCTGGGCGAGCTCGTGGCCCTTTGGCTCGCCATCCGCCGGTCTCCTGCTGCACTTCATACCCAGCTTCATCGTCATCGTCGCCATCCCCTTCGGCGACGCATACAACTTCATCGTCGACCTCGAAGGCTATCCCTCCAGCGTCATCAACTTCTTCGTTGTCATCGGTTTCTTCTGGCTGCGCTGGAGCGAACCGCACGCGCCGCGCCCCTTCCGCGTCATGTGGCCCTTAGCCGTCTTCTACCTCGCGGCGCAGTGCTTCTTGCTCACCGCGCCGTTTTTGCGTCCGCCTGGCGGCAAGGGCGACACGAGTCTGCCGTACTGGCTTTACCCCGTGGTTGGAATTTCAATTTTGGTTGCGAGCGTCTTTTATTGGGCCGTGTGGCGCAAGGTGCTGCCGTGGTTGGGCAAGTACAGACTCGAGCCCGTGCATGAGAAGTTGACGGATGGCACCAGGGTTGTCGTGTACAAGAAGTGTCGGGATTGATTTGGAGGAGTTGACCTTGTGGTTTGGCTATCGCAGGGAAAATTTTTTTTTTCTTAACTTTCTTGTTTCATTATTCATATTGACTGTATTGGCCTTGCGTGGCATGCAAACAGTAGGTACTCGGCGTCTCGGCTGCGGCAGATTTCATGTCTTCTTGAATGGGAAATTCTGGGATAGTGGTAGCGCGGTGGAAGGAGGCGGAGGTGATGGCGGTGGCATTAGCTTGAGAGAATGGAAGGGAAATATGATGGGTTGATGATGTAGGAAGTAGTGCTTTGGTCGTGTTTGAATGAAGATGAGAAATTCTTTTGCGCTTGCGCTCTCATGGTGCCTTGTTTACCGCAAAGGGAACATGGGGGTCAGGCAGGGCATGTAGGTACGTACAGTGAATCTCACGGGTACGGAGCTGCTCACTGGTGTGAGCGGATTCAGGGGTCGAGTCAGAGTACAGACGGGCACATATCCAACAAATATCCAACGCACTCATGACTTTCTACGCGAAGTCATCAAAATTGGATTGGAGGCACCAGTTCAACCACACTGCCTACCAAACCAACACAGGCTTGACAACCTCGCCGTTCCCCATTTCCGCCACCGCCTTCCCAAACTCCCGGACGTCCCAAAACTGCACGAGCCGCTCGACCGGAAAGACGCCCTCCCGCCACCAGCGCACCATCTGCGGAATCGACTCGGCGGTCCGGCAATGTCCCTGCACCGCACCGCGGTACGTCTTGCCGCTGACCATGAACGACTGCATGTGGAGGCTTAGCACGGCGTCAGGAAGGCCGGTGCCAACCTGGATGACGCGCCCCATGTAGCGCGTGCCATCGAGCAGCGCAGCGACGAGAGCCGGCGACGCGGACGTGTCGATGCAGACGGTTGCGCCCAGGCCCTCCGTCGCGTCGCGTATCGCCTGCGACACCTGGGCCGGCGCGAGACCGCCGCCGCCGCTGCTCGTGTCAATCGTGTGCGTGGCTCCGAGAGACCGGGCGAGCTCCAGACGCGAGGGCACGCGGTCGATGCCCACGATTGCCTTGCAGCCGCGCATCTTGGCCGCCATGACGGCAGCCAGCCCGACGCCGCCCATGCCCAGAATGGCGATGCTGTCGCTCGGGCCGGCCGCGGCGACGTTGATGACAGTGCCGCTGCCCGTCTGCAGGCCGCAGCCGAGCGGCGCGAGGAGCTGGAGGTCGGCGCGCGAGAGGTTGAGGTCTGAAACGTTGACGACGCTTTTGGACGAGACGACTGTGTGCTTTGCGAAGCTGCTCTGCCCGAAGAAGCGCCCGTGGATGCTGTCGTTTGCGGCGTCTGGCTTCGAGAAGGCGGGCTCGCCGACAAAGTTGATTTCAAAGAAGCGCGTGCAGTGCGATGGGGGCCCTGTGAGGCAGACGTGGCAGCTGCCGCAGTAGGCAAAGGAGAGGAGTACGGCGTCGCCTGGTTGGACGTTCGTGACGGCGCTTCCGACTCGAGTCACGTAGCCAGATCCTACGCTATGGTGAGTTTGTAGTCTTTCAATCACAATGGAAGGCTCCTTGACACACCTTCGTGCCCGAGGACGCGCGGATAGAAGACGGCAGGCACGCCTTGGTCATCTCTCGTATTGCCGCAATGGAGGTCGGTGTGGCAGATTCCAGACGCGACAATCTCGACAACGACCTCGTCTTCTCGAGGCTCTCTGAGCGTGACATCTTCAATTGCCCATTTGCCCTCGGAGAATGGCCCTCGAGACACAAGAGCTTGCGTCTTGATTGGAGAAGCTTGGCCTGCCATTGTTCAAAGCGGTAATCGAACTCGCAATGGGTGGCGCTTTTGAGGTCTTGACACGTCCAAGCCAGTTGGTTTGAGGCGCTTTCTTTTGGTACGAAACATTGCGAGAAATTAGGGTCGTTCAGGATTGCCAGAATGCGGTAGTAGTGGGGTTACAGCTTATCGCAGCAGTTGTAGTTGGAGCGTAGAGCAAGTGCAGGGATGCGGGCGCGCCGTCGGCTCGATGTGCATGGATCCGGGCGGCGCGTCTCTGAACACTCCCGTCCCGGTCCACGGAGCAGCTGTCAGTTGGGTTGCGAATTGGTTTTAGCTGTGGAGCTTTCGCAGACTACCTTCCACAAATCAGTGTCAGCAGATAAGAATGTGGAGCCAAAGAGACTAAAGACGTCTGTGGTATCCGAATCAATATTTTGGTCTCCTGTAGGGGATAAATAATTAATCAGGAAGCTAAGTTCGAACTGTTGGTTCAGCACAGGTTTCATACCCGCGGTTTGCTCCCAAAAAACGCCTTGCATGCAGGTCCGGATATTTCAACAGGGACCAAAAGAGCTCACTCTTGTTCGCGCCGACCCTAAGCACTTTCCCTCCAAGACATCAAGTTTTGCAATCCAGATCAATACGGCCGCGGGCGTCCTCGTCCCCTTCCGTACGGTGCTGGTTCCCCTCTTGGAATTTCGCCTCTCCTCCACTCTCCAATTGGCACACCACCACCCATCCTGCCTCCATCGTACCTTGGCCCCGGACCACGGCGTCCATAGCCACCTCCTCCGTACCTGTCACCGAACCCATTCTCCCTGCCCCCTGGCCCTCTGCCACCATAGTCCCTCGAAGGCGGCGGTCCATATCCACGGCTTGCAGGCACGGGAGGCGGGCCAGTCGCGACGCTTCCATCGGGTCCAGGTGGTAAGATACAACATGATACGTAGTCGCCAATGACGAAGCGCGCGTCGGCCAGCGTCTTGTCGGCATCGCCTTCGAGTCGATCGAGAGCAGCTGCTGCGGCCGCGCGAGATGTTGGCAGTTCGACGTCATCCTCTTCCACACCAGGTCCCCCGCCTCCAATGATTACACTTCCTAGCCCCTTGCTCAGATAGCGTCCCGGCGGCACGTTGCCATTATCTGCGCCACGTCCACCTCCTGTAGCAGCCATGGCGGCGCCTTTGGTGTCGGGAAAAATGAGGCGAAAGGAGAGGCGCGTTCCAATAGCAGGTGAAGGAAGTAGCGACGGCAAAGCCGTCACGAGTAGATGCGTCAGTTCGCGTAGGGTACATGACGGCCAGGTATAGATTTGGAGATGAGGCGGAGGAGGGCTGTGCGCGTAGGGGCTGAATTCCTCAAGACGATGGAAAGCGCTTTGTCGGTAGAAAAGCTTGAGAAGAAAGGGTGTCGTTGTCTGGCGGTCAATCTTTGCGGCGGGCGTTGTAGTCGCCATGGTTCCAATTGGCCGTGGGTTTTTTGGATCAGGCTCTGGGTTGACGCGTGTGACGGACGAGATTTGGTGGAGGAGAAGTTGATTCTAGCGCATTGAATGGTGTGAGAGGCAAGGCGAAGTTGGAAGATGTCGTTCGGGCGATTGGGAAGTAGAGGGCGAGGTTTGTTGCGCAATGGTTGGACGGTGTTGAAGGAACAGCTCGTCGCGTGTCGCGGCGCGGAAAGGAACGCAGCTCGGAACCCCGGACTTGGGCCGAGGCGGGCAGCAGCCAGCCCAATGGACCGCAGCACCTCCGGCTGGACCTGGCTCTAGCTTCCTCTTCCTCTTCCTTATCCTCCTCCTCTACCTTCTTTGCAAACCACTCTCTCTCCTGCGCGACCACTGCTCGACGTCGCCAACATGGACTTCGCCAAGCTCATGTCCGCGCAAATTGAAAAGGGCAAATCCAAAACTCCACCCAACGCCGCCGCAGACGAAAACAAAAAGTATCTCAAGCGCTCTGAGATCGAAGCACAACGGCAGGCTGCTTACCTCGCCGAACAGAAAGCCGCCGAGCAAGCGCGGCTAGAGAAGCTCGAGAAAAAGCGCAAGCTAGAAGAAGAGGAAGCAGAGCGTGAACATGAGCGCCAGGAAAAGAAGCGCCGGCTAGCCGAGCACTCGCGCAAGTTGAGAGAAGAAGAGGAAGAGGCAGAAGAAAGGGCGCGCCGGAAGCGACTTGGCCTGCCGGATTTGCCACCCAAGAAGAGCGACATGGACGAGACGCCGCAACCCGAGGGGGAGGAGGACATATCAGAGGAGGAATTGATTGAGAGATTACGCAAGCTCGCTGAGCCAGCACGGTTGTTTGGCGAAACACACAGGCAACGACTGAAGCGCTACAAGAAGTTGACGGGACAAGCTTTGGCGCCAAAGCTCACGGACGGTCCTATCCCGACAACACTCGAACCAGTCAGTGGCGGAGAAATGATCGTGGGTGCGAAGATGCCAAAGGACGAAGCAGGTCGCAAGTTCCTGGCGCGTCAACTAGCTTCCTACTTCAACATGGTTTTGAGCGAGTGGGAGATTGCGCTTGCGCAACGGCCCGAAGAGGTTCGGAGCAGCTATCAGGGCAAACAAGCGTACAATGCCATGGTGCAGGCCAAGGAGAATCTGCGTCCATTCTTTAGGAAGCTCGAAAAGGATGAGATCGAAGATGGTGTCCTGGAGCCAGTGATAGAGATTGTCAAAGCGGCCCAAGAGAGACGCTACGTGGATGCCAACGACGGCTACCTGAGATTGAGCATTGGCAAAGCGTAAGTCAACTTCCACTTCCATTCAGAGAATTGGCACAAATCTAATCGTTCGACAGTGCCTGGCCCATTGGTGTGACCATGGTTGGTATCCACGAACGTTCGGCTCGAGAAAAGCTGCATGAGAGCGACAAGGCGACTGCGCATATTATGAGCGACGAGACAACGAGAAAATATTTGCAAAGCATCAAAAGGTGTTTGAGCTTCTGTCAAACAAGATGGCCGCCGGAGGACCAGTTGCAGCTCATGGGTTGAGATGGAGATGGAAAAGTAGTGCTAGCGGCAACCAATTTCCATACGAACCTTGATATCCCTTACTCTTTGAAATATCTTTGCCTCCGCACAATGAGTGTCGATATGGTGCATGAAGTGAGAGAAAGATGCTACATGAGACAACAATGAAGGGTAGCAGATCAACTCTCCCACAAGTTGGTCTTAAAGCACCGTCCGCATCCCAGAGTCGCCGCCACCGTGCTAGCTCCGCGGGCAAGCAAAACCTCCGCCGACCAAACCCAACCACGACCACAAACCATGCACGAAATCGTAACTTTGCAATTCGGCAACCAAGCCAACTACCTTGGCACGCACTTCTGGAACACTCAAGTCAGTCACCTCATTCTCCTTCTGCACCCACAGCCTCACCACTCCTCAAGAAACACCGCGCAAACCGCTGCCCAATCAACGCCGCGTTTGCCCACATGACGTGCCCATCCACCACCACCACACCCATCTGTCTGTGTCGCTGACCCGCAACTCTCCAGGAATCCTACTTCACATATGACGATGGCGCGTATGAGTCGCCGGTGAATCATGACGTTCTCTTTCGGCCGGGCGTGGGTGCCGATGGCGCCGACACGTTTATGCCGCGGACTGTCATTTATGATCTCAAGGGCGCGTTTGGCAGCTTGAAGAAGGTGAATGCCTTGTATGAGCTGGAGGAGGATGATGATTCGAGGGAGATTTTGTGGTGAGTGTTTTGACTCTGTTCTGCTCTTTGTCAAATCTTTATGTTCTTTTTTTTTTTTTTTTTTGGTGCTTTCCTCTCCCCTTTCCTCTTTCGTCCCCTCGCTGCCTCTGCTTTGCCTTTTCAACTGTCCCCGTCTGCTTCTACTTTTCAAAACGTCTTCTTCTTTTGCCAAGGCTGCATTTTGCGTCTGTATCAAGAACTGGAGAAATGAGGTCCGGACCAGGGCTTATCCCACGCATGAAGAGCGGGACGCGATTGCCAAACTCATCTCAATATGTCAAAATACATATTTGAAGGACTCGCACTTACATTTCTATTCTCCAACCCAACCCTCTCTCTTTCTCATTCAATGCAAAGAAGCTCGCCGCCTTTCCTCGTCATCAGACGCACATCACCTTGCGCAAACCTCCCAAAATCTTATTCAATTCTAACCCGCACCTTGCACCAGGAACAACGGCACAACGCCAATCAAGGCCGAGCCCATCCTCCCGAGCGCGTACACGCAAGCGCTCGACGCAGGCGCCGACCCGCCGCCTCTGACCAGTGAGACAGTCCGCTACTGGTCCGACTACAGCCGCGTCTACTACCATCCGCGCTCGCTGGTCCAGCTTCACGAGTACGAGCTGCAATCGCAGCTGCAGCCGTTTGAGTCGTGGGGCGTGGGCGAGGAGCTATTTAGGGGCTTGGACCGCGAGCATGATTTGCTTGATCGGTGAGTATTCGTCGATTCAGTGATATCCTCCTTCTGATGACTGGAAACAGAGACCTCCGCCCCTTCATCGAAGAATGCGACCAACTGCAGGGTCTTCAGGTGCTGAGCAGCGTCGACGACGCCTGGGGCGGCTTCTCAGCGCGCTACGTCGAGCGTCTGCGCGATGAGTTTGGCAAGCTGAGCATCTGGACGTGGGCACTCGAGGACGACGAGAAGCAAAAACGGGTGCGTAGATGATGTTCCTCCTTTGCCTTCCCTCGATCACCTTCCTCCCATACATACATATCAACGAGCGACCCAAACTGACACGCAAACGCAGGACAAGCAGCGCGCCCAACTCCTCAACCGCGCCCTCTCCCTGACCTCCCTCGTCCCCGTCTCCTCAACCTACATCCCCCTCCCCACGCGCCCCTCTCCCACTCACTTCCCCTCCTACCTCACCCTGCCCCCCTCCCCGGCCCACCCATGGCACACGGCCGCCCTCCGCGCCGCCATCCTCGAAACCGCAACGTTGCCCTCGCGCCTACGCTCCTCCTCCTCCTCCTCCCTCGCCGCCATGGAATCCGCCTTCAACGCCGACGGCAACCGCCGCATCGTCGAAGCCCGCATGCGCGTCGCCGCCCCCCGCGCCATCGCCGCCCAGCTACGCAACCGCCACGACGCTCGCGTCGCCAACCGCGATAAAAACAAAACAGCTCGCGGCGAGGCGGCGATTGCCAGCGTCGACATCGCCACCGCGCTCGCCGACGCCGACGCCGACCTCGACGACCTCGACATCGCCATGTGCGGCATCTTTGCCGAAAACGCAGCGCCCGAGCAGAGTCGCGGCCGCGTCCAGCACGCCCACCACGTCTTCGGCCGCGTCGAGACGCTGCGCGGCCCCTGGGCTGCGAGTCAAAACGACGAGTTCGACGCCGCCCCCCTGGCGGCTCTCAACGCCGCCGCGCGCGACCGTCGCTATGCTGACGCCGTGCCCCGCGCTTTTCGATACGCCACTCCGCTCCTGTTTCCGCTGCTCGACAGCTTTCCGCGGATCTTCAACATCGAGGGAGACGGAGACGGAGACGAG
The DNA here is from genome assembly GCF_038021145.1 of Phyllosticta citriasiana. Classification (NCBI taxonomy): domain Eukaryota; kingdom Fungi; phylum Ascomycota; class Dothideomycetes; order Botryosphaeriales; family Phyllostictaceae; genus Phyllosticta; species Phyllosticta citriasiana. The sequence goes on along the minus strand of NW_027117281.1, from coordinate 471,868 downwards.
AAGGATGGGGATGGGCAGAAGGAAAAAGATAAAGTGGCCGTCCGCACGGCGCTGGCCACGTCGTCGGCGCTGTCGAGCCGCTTGAGGCGCATGGCGCTGCTTGTGGGGCGCATGGCTGGCGTTGATGAGCGCGAGGCGCTGTATGATGGGCTCAAGGGGTTGGCGGATGAGTACGAGGAGGGATGGGATGATGATGATGATGATTGTAATGATAGTGAGTAAGTGAGTAAGTAAGTAGTAGAGCTCTGGTTGGGAGTGCATAGTAAAACGCATTCTGGAGAGGGAACGGGACCGCGAGGTTCGTTCGTAGTCCCGATAAACGACTTGGAGACGCCGGGGTGATGGAGATTTCGAAACTGTGGTGGTTCCTATCGTGGTACCTAGGTGGATTGCCCTCCACCAGCAGTCCGTCCTTGCTCGTGCTACGGCTTCGATGCTACAGCTGCAGCTGCCGTATCCGACTCCCTATTTTCCTCTCGCCAACTAACTCCTCCTCGCCTGACTGTTCGGCAGACCGGGCAGTAGACCAGCGGCGCCCGCAAAGGCCCTCTGTCCATATGTCCGTCTGCCCGTCTGCCTATAAAAAGAAGTAGTAACTCGAAAAGAAGATCCCTCAACAACGACGCCAGCAATGTAGATACAGCGGGTGGTGGTGGTGGACAGGATACAGTAAGGTAGGTAGGTAGGTAGGTAGGTAGGTAGTAGCTGAGGTAAATGGACACACCCAAACCAAATCCATAATCTACACGTCGTCGGCTTCCATCATCTGTCTCATTCTTGCCTTGCACACTCTCATTTCCTTGATTTTTTTCCCCTCATGTCACGTACGATCCGACCCGACCAACAACACGAACAATAAGTAGCTTGCGACGTGAAAGCGGTAAGCGAACACGGCACGCAGACGCCCCAAGCGGCCTTCCTTTTGACCCACCCCTGAAAAGACTATGTAGCGGTAGAATTGGGCATTGGGAAATCAAACAGCGCTGTAGCCGCCTCTCGAATCGCCGCCCTGGAACGAGTTGACGACGCGGCGACCAATGTCCTTGGCGATGTACGGCAGGTCGCGGATGGTGTCGCCGTGGGGCACAAGGTCCCAGCCGCGGGCGCCGTAGCGGTTGTAGTTGAGCCAGCTGCCGAAGATGAGGTACGCGGCGACGCAGAGGAAGATACTGTGTGCGCGTGAAAAGTCAGTGACGACACATCAACGAAAGGGAGGGACGGAGAGATGCCGCCACTTACATGATGATGAGCCAGGTGAAGAAGCCCCAGTGGTCCGACGACTTGGAGCCCCCAGAGCCGCCGCCCGCCGCCGACTCGCACGCGTACTTGGTCAACCATTCGAGCCGCAGCACCTTGACGCCGCCCTCGTCCTTGTAGCTCCTGAACCGCAGACTGCGTTTCTCGTCGTCGTCGCCCTCACCATCGCCATCCTCCTCCTCTCCCTCGGGTTCGTCACCTTCCGCCCTTCTCACGCGCAGACCCCTCTTCTCCGCACCATCCTCGCCCTTCTCCTCGTCGCCATCCTCCGTCTCGCGCTCGTCCAGCGGGTCGTCGAGGCCCTCGAGCCCCGTCCGCGACTCGTCGCACACGAATTCGAGCAGCGCCTTTTGCTCCTGGCCCTTCTTCTGGTTGAACGGGTACTTGCCGCCGCGCAGCTCGATGCGGAGGCCGTCCTTGTCCTTGTCCGAGTTGGAGTCGGAGTTTTTGAGGCGCGTGAATTTGGGGTCCAGCCCTTTGCCGCGGTGCAGCGTGTAGTCGCCCGCAATCGGCACCACTTGGTTGATGAGCGTCGTGTCGTCGGCCGTGTTGGTGATGTACTCGGTTCCGCACACTGTGGTGGTGGTGATAATGTTAGTGTCGGCTCAGCTTGGGGGAGGAGGCGGCCGTGGCTGCTGCGTCCTGCAGTCGGTGTGCGTCGTGACACGCCTGAGGGGGGGGGGGGGGGGGGGGGGGGGGGGGAACTGGGCAGGCAGGCAGCCAGCGAGCCAGCCAGCCAGCCTGGCAAAAGATGACGAGAAGATGAGCACACGTACCTCTCGTTCCCTGCGGACACTGGTCGTCCTTGTCCACGCCCTTGAGCGGCTTCAGGCTCTGGCAAATGTCGACGGTAAAGGTAAAGTTGGAGATTGACGGCGGGTGTTCTTGTATCCAATGCACCGAGTGCGGCCCGCCCAGCTTCTCCAAGTTGTAGTCTTGCCCGTCAACGACAATGTCCTTGCAGTTGAGGTTGACGGCTTGTGCCAACAGCGGCAGACTGAGGATTGCTGCCGACACGACCGATGCCGCCGAGGGTATTTGAGGTCGTCGCATTCTAGGCGGACGGAGGAGCACTCCCTGGGCTGCTGCTGCGGCGGCGGGAGGTGGTCTCGCGAATCAAGGAATTCGGAGGGTGTAGTCGGTAATGACGTTGGAGATTGGATATGCTGTAAGTTGCTGGGATTGGCAGGATGTCGGCCGTCTGCGCCTGATCGCGTGTTAGTTGGTTGAGAGGTGATGGCAAGTTCAGGTCGCCAGCCAGGTGCGGCAGGGTACAAGCTGGGGTGCTCTGCCAACCAAGACCGTTGGCCGACTGCCGACGCTACGACCACCCACCATCGATGCCCATCCGTCCCACCTTGGCCCGATGCCATTTGCGGCCTCTAATCGCGAGTTCGGTCAAGCAAGTGTGACTAGTATAGTTCGACCACTTCTGGATCCTCACGTCGACACCGAAAAACTGTCAACACTCGAGATTGTCAAGCCCTCACGAGCTACCTTGTACATGAGGATACGAGGATACATTCAAGTATACATGGGTGCTCTATTCGCTTGAACGCTACCGCTATCATGACGACAGTGACATGACGACGCTTCGCCGATTCCAAGACATCATGCTGTGCACCTGATTCCATCATGATCCGTCTCCCATCCTATCCAAGATGAAAAAAAAAAAAAAAAAAAAAAAAAGCGCCGTGATCATGACCCGTTGACCTGCGTCTCTCCACCGTCACCCGTCATCTTCCTATTCTTAATCTCTTCCTTGGACGTTGCCGTCTTCTTATGGTTCTTAAACGCTGGCCCTCTGCCCACGCCAGCCTCTCTCGCCGCCACGACTCCCGCGAGGCACCTCCCGACAGCCTCTAGGTCTCCCAGCAACGTGACATGTCCGCGGTCACTGCTGACGACGCCTCCTCTCACAACCGCATATCCAGGCGGCAACATGGCGGCTCGCGCAAGAACGACGCCGTCACCACTGGCAAAGGCAAGCTCGTCATAAGAGTCCGCATGCTTGATGCCCTCTCGTCCAACTACCTTGGCACCATAAACAGTCGGGATGCTCTTGCCGTAAATCACGGCTGCCGGAGGGTAGACATTTGCGTCGCCGTGATCGTCGCGGAAATCAAGCTCTTGTTTGAACTTTTTGGTTTCAGCCAGCGTGCGCGTCAAATACTCAATCGCCTTGTCGCGAGGAATCGTGACGGCCGTCGCTGGGTTGCTGTTCTGCGACGCATTGTTCTCGGCCGGCTGGTCGCCTTGGTTTGCGCCCATTTGCACACCAATTGCTCTGTTGGGCCGGCCGCCTTCGGCTTGCGCCTCGGCCTTTGCAGTTTTGGCGGCAGATGCCTCTTTTGCTGCCTCGTCTTTGCCGATGCCGGGGAGCGAAAATGTGCTGCTTCTGGGCGACTTGGAAATGGAGCTCTTGCGTCCGATCGTAGGAAGAACGCTGGACATGGATCTCATGATGCCATCAAATCCAATGTTGAGCTGGTTCTTGAGCGGCGGGAGAGCCGGAGCGATACATGGAGACAAGCGTCCTTCGATCCACGTGTTGACATCGAAAAAGTCGACGGGGTATTCCTCCTTGGTGTACTTGTCAATGAAGCACTTGCCGCTCAGGGGAAGCAGCGCAAAGCTTGTGCGGATTGAGAAATTGACTTGGGCGGTTAGCACTCTCGAGCTAAGGAGCACATCGTCACCGTTGCGCAAGGGCCCAAGAATATTGACACAGGTTGTGGGAACGCCAGCGTACACGACCCCTGAAAAGAGATCCGGTCGCTGGTTGATGGCATGGCGTGTGATGAGCCCTCCCAGGCTATGAGCAATTACAATAGCGCCCTTTTGATCTGCCGGCGCATCGGGCTTGTTGCTTGGCAAAGACTCGAGAAACTCTATGAGCCTACGACTGAGGAGATGCGGGCTCAATCTCCAGTCGTAGCCGTAGTCATGGACGCGCAATTCGCCATTCTGAGCGTGCTCCGAGGCCCGAAGACGCTTGAACAGACGTCGCGAGATATCTACAGGACCAATGTGAGTGAGCATGCCGCCCGGAATTACCCGCTCTTCCATCGTCTCCTCATCTTCAGGATCCAGGCCGACCTCCAAATCAACTCTGCGGAGGTTGAGGCCGACCTTGATCGGCACCCACAGTTGCCGATGTGGAGGCTCTGCGGAACGGAGAATTGATCCGCGGTAGCCGCCCAGGATGACAACGTCCCCCTTCAAGCCACTTATCGCCTGATTGAAGAAGGGGTGCTGGGCAGCATTGTTCGAAGTCATTCCAGCAACGCTGTGTCTAGGACTCCTCTTCGGTCCCTCGACAGGGGTTTTGCTGATGTTCAACGGACTCGGCGTGCCTTTACGATGACTCGCAGAGGAGTTTTTCATCGACAAAGACCCTGGACGCCCCCGAGTGAGATCAGTAAGAGACGTTGCCAAATTGTTGAAATTCGGAATCGAGGGTATACCGCGAATTTTAAAATTGGCATCCTGAAAACTGTCTTTGATCGCCTTGATGCGACTATTGACCTGCTCTTGCACGTGCTCAAATCGAGTGTCGTCACCAAGCGACGACGCCTTGGAAAGTGATCGATATAGCACCAGGGATTCGTCTGAAGCCGACCTTCGCAACAGACTATCCCTAGTCAATTGTCGGCTCGGTGGCGGTCTCAGACTGGCATTGTCTGCCCTCTGGTACCTCGAAGCGCTCGATCCATCGAGATGGACGGTAGAACGGCGCGAGTGCAAGGGCACAAGAGAGCTCGAAGGCTTCGGCGCGTTTGGAAATGATGTCCTCTTCGGACTCGGACTGCTCGATTTACTGGTTCCATCCTGGCTCGACCGGCGGTCATTGCTGCTTGTGAATCCTGGTATCGAAAAGTTGAGCAGATTGGGACTCTTGGGTAGTGATGGCAGGTTGAATGGGCGCAGCTTCTTAGTGGTCGAGGCGCCAGAAGACGCGCGTCGCCTGTGTCCAGTCAAGCTTTCCCGCAATGACGCCTTCAAATCCTCGGATCTCTGGTGCCTCTTTGGTCGCGTGGGCGACACTTTTCGAGGCTCGGCGTCTTTTTGCGTCGCGCTGTCTCGCGGCGGTGACGCAATCTCGTGTGTAACTGGCGTCGAAGAGCCAGACGAGCCAACCGTTTGCGGCTCTCTTGTCCCCTCTAGACCATATATTTCTGTATCGCCAAAAGATCCCCCCGGCAAATCCTCCATGGCGGCAGCCTTCTCGGCGGCTGGTGTGGTAGGAGAGGCATAGTGCGTCTGGGCATGGCCGATGCTGAAGCCCACGAGGGATTGCGGGTTCTGTGGAGGATAGTCTTGAGCGGCCGGCGAGTCCTCGTCCGAGGGGGTGCTGAGGTCGGGAGAAGGGGTGACAAAGTCAACATCGGTCGGTAGAGCGTGCGGCATTGTCGAATGGCTCCGGCGGTGATCATGGGAGGGCGATGGCGCGGTTATAGATTGAGCCATGATATTGCGCGGGTGGAGGAGGGGCACCGGCACGGAGAATACGGAGGGTGAGCTGGAGCGCGTTGGCTATCACCAATTGCGAATCAGAGCGCAGACGAGGTGGGATCCGCTGGGGCAGTGCATCACCTCGGTGAGCAAGCGCTGTAGTGGGGGGCGACCTGGCGGATCCTGTGTCTGTATCAAAGGAAGATGGAGAGGGAGAGGGAGAGGGAGAGGGAGAGGGAGAGGGAGAGGGAGAGGGAGAGGGAGAGGGATAAGCAGGAGGGAGTGGAGAGGGCGCGGGTTGAGGCCATGTTAGCTGATGAATAATGACTCGTCGGTGCTGGAGGGAAAGCGCGTATCCCAGCGGAGAGGTGGATGAAGCGCCGGAACAGAAGGAATGTAGAATGTAGGCAGGTAGCGGACTCTTGTGACGCCGTGGGCCGTGGCATCCGGCGCACAAGTTCCAACGGAATCAAAACCGCCCGAATTCCGTCATCCTCGATCAACAAAGGACTTTGCTCGGCCTCGGTCACTATCACCATATGCCCCGACGACCATTGTTCGCATCTTCAGCGATGATTCACTTTTAACTCGTCTGAAACTCGATATGCATCTCGTCCGCCGTCATCTCAACCTTGACGCCATCCTGCAGCCAGCCAAGCGTTTAGCAAAGCTTCGCCTGAACCACACGAGGTCCCACAGCCTCTGCGACACCACTGACGTAACTCTCCAAACGTCTGTGATGTGTAAAAAGCCGTGGCACCATCCACATCGCTTCGAGGGTAAACGAGTTGAACAATTGAAGGCCCATAGAGGACGTCGGCTTTTGAAGCAAGAGAGTGTCAATGAACCACATGCTTATCTATGCATGGCGACCTGTCACGAGCTGTCAATCATGCCTCAGGAACCTTTTTCACGGATACCCTAGGCAACACGCGCGGGATGCCGCCATCACATCACTAGGCCTTGTTCGTTCTGACCAATGTCGTCATGGCATTAAAAAATAACCTCGTGTGGTGGCCGGCGCGTGCAGCAGCCAGCCGCCAACCTTGAGAGCTTCAGTTTATTTACAGTGTACAGTTCAGAAAATACAGCCAAAATTCCCTCTTTTGTCAACCCGCATCGCACCACCACCTTTCCCATCCATCCATCCATCCATCTCAAGCCGCGTCGACGCACGCAATCGCTGCCGCTTAGGCATGGTAGTTGGAGTAGATGCAGCCGACGGGGTCGGTCGTCTCGATCGTCTTCGCGACGAAGCCAGTGCAGTTCTTGCCGGTGTTGAAGGGGTCGATGATGCCGACGTCGATGGAGACGGTCCACTCGCTCTCCGAGTCGCCATAGGGGCAGGCAAGGAAGTCGGAGCCGTCAAACTTCAGCGAGCCGTTCTCGTTGATGGTGAAGCCCTTGCTCTCGGACCGCTTGCCAAAGTACGTGTTGACGCCGTCCGAGTACTGCAACACGCCGCGGCCCATGCCGGAGCGGTCGGTGTAGACTGTTGGCAGGGTTAGCGCTGCTGCGTCCCTTTGCTTCGGCTGAAAAGCGAGTTGCTTTTTTGCTATTGCGTGCCGGTCTGGGACGGGAACTTACACTGCTGCTTGCTGACCTCGGTCGTGTTGAACAGGAACAGCTCCTGCGTATCGACGTTGAGCTGAAAGGTAGCAAAGTCGGACGTCTTATCGAAGCAGTTGGCGTCCTGCTTGCGGCCGATGGACAGGCCGCTCTGGAGGGCAGCGAGGGCCTGGTTCTGGATGGGAGAGCCCGACCTGAGGGCAACCAGGCCAAAGGTCTTGAGGTTCGAGGCGGGAACGTCAACGGCCACGTTTAGGTTGGCGGTGGTCTCGACGACGCCGACGGACGTGTCGACAATCTTGACTTCTTGCTGAGCAGCGGGCAGGGCCGAGGCCGAGGCAGCAAGGGCGGCGGCGGCAACGAAGTTCTTGAACTGCATCCTGATGGAATTTGGAGGCGAAGAAACGAGGTGGTGTTGATTAAAAGGCGAAGAAGGTAGCGGTGGTGGTGGTGGAGGTGTGGATGGCTTTGCTGTTTGGACGGCTTGGCTTGTTGATGGTGACAACCGCCTGGGTCGTACCCGGTGCTTTATAGGATTTACCCAGGTGCTGGTATGGTGGTGGAGTCAAGCAAATACGAGGGCTTCTTGGCCTCGACGGACGTCTGGTCCAAGCACCCCCTACGCGACGCGGGCCTTGTCTGGTGAACGAACCCGGGAAGCAGAAGCCTCTCTTGCTCCTCTCGCAGCTTCGTTCTGGGCCACTGTTGCATGACCACTCGTATTTTCGCCTCACCGGTTTAGTCACAGCGTAGTCTATTCGAGAACGACGTGCAAAGAGCCGCCGGCCGCCTGGCCCACCCGCGTGCTACCAATACGGTGTGTGGCGATGCGATGCCGGAAAAGAAGGAAACAGAAGATGCTACTCCGTCACCATGACCACACACAGCGAAGATGGGCGTCTAAGGAATTAAGACAGCATGTCTGCGCCTGGGTGGTACTGTAGGGCTGATGAACGAGTGAGGTATCATCGGCCACCTCTCGGCACGCAGCGGGCAGTCTTCCCGAAGCAGGCCGTGGCGGGGTTGAATGAATGAGGGGATGGGTGGTCTGCAAAGCGAGCGGTCGTCCTGGGGGACATGTCTCCGTGTGTCGCCTGCCCCCTGTGCTTGTGCTGTGACTTGCTCTCTCTCTCTCTCTCTCTCTCTCTCTCTCTCTCTCTCTCTCTCTCTCTCTCTCTCTCTCTCTCTCTTTCTCTTCCCGACCTTTTTTGGGGGGCCCATGTGTCTCGTATTTTGCCAGCAAAGCCATTATGGTTAAGCGGAAGCGACCTTGGCGGTCAGTGTCCCGATCCAACTCTAGGTACTTTTTTGAGGCCGTGTGGCGCTTCGCGTTGTGAACAGGAGACTTTTGCGCGTTGCTCCCCTCCCCCCCGCTCAGTGGCGCCCGCTGTGCAAAAGCTTCGCCCGTCATGCTTTGCATGTCGGCTGGGGTTCCATCACTACTTCATCGGCGCCCACAGCTCCACCAAATCTTCTAGAAGAACCAGAGTCGTGTCCCTAGAAGCCAGCGAGCGTACCACGACACTCGATCTCGCCCACCACCGCACCCACGAATGCCGCAGGGCGCCGGTGGCTGTTGTGTGGGGTTGCGCTGGGTGACATGCTCGGCCCGTCCCTAGACAAACAAGCATGTAGCCTACGCCCCGACCAAAAATAGTCTGGCTAGCCCGTATTCGCTGTGCAGTTTTTGGGCGATAGCCCGTCCGGAACAGGCCCCTCCCCCCCCCTGCCCCTTTTTTTGTGCTTTAGGTCGCCCAGTCCTTGATTGCCTGGCCACTGTTACAATTTGTCCGCAGGGCTGTGACGTTGATGGCTGTCGCCGCCTCTCGCGCACAGCCATATGTACCGCACCAAATACGGCGTACTAGACTAGACGAGTGCACTGCCACTGGTTGCTCCTCCGTTTTCTGGATGTCCGCAAGCTTCGCCTCTACTCGCTTGCTACGGCCGCACTGCTCGCTTGGATGCGGACATCATGGTTGCCGACTCGATTTGTTGTGTTATTGACTGTCCTTTTTTTCGTATTGCTAATCGCCTCTCAGCAGCCGACTTGTCCGGCTGGCGCGGTGCGGCTTGCTGCCGTCTGCCGTCTGCCGTCTGCCGTCTGCCGTTTCGCAGTCTGCTGTCCACTTGCATCCGTCCGGACAGGAGAAGGAAAACCGATAGTGCGCATGTTGCTTGCTGACGGAGTCGTCGCGGGAGCGCGAGCGTAACTGTACGTCAGAGAAAAGGAAAAGGTCCAGAAAAAATAAGCCTCGGCGTCCGAGGCTTGTTGGTGCTGAAGGTTGAGCCATCTTGTTAACCGTCTTTGAATACCTTGGATACAGTCGTCGCCGCCAGTGGTGCGTTCGTGATGTGGGAATTGGGCTTCTTCCCAACCCATCTCGATTTCGTGTACAATTCCTCGCATCAAGGCCTCTCCAATGCTAACCCATTGATCAGAGCTGCCTCGGCGCAAATTCGAAAGGGTAGCCCATCGGACTAGCCGAGAAGCAGTCCCAAAAGACAGTGCCATGTGCTGCGCCCGATGGGACTCGAGAACGAGAATGGAGTCCGCGTCCAGAAGGAATCCACGGCCATCCCGGAGCCCACAACCTCGACCCATCCCATCCTATCCCTCTTAACACGCTGTTAGTTTCTACGTCATCGCATTCAACATCGCAAGCGCCGAGTCTGCCAAAAGAAGCCAAGGAATATGGGACCGCAAGATGCGTTCGAGATGCGCCACGCACCTGACGACGCTAGCGAGGATCAGTTGAGGATGTGACAACAGGGCCAATGGCATCAGGAATGAAGGATCGCATGAAGCAATTCCGCCCGCACAGCCGTCTTTGTTGGAGAATGCGAGGAGAAAAGAACAAGACGTCCATCCATGTATCGGCGCAAATGCTTCCCAAGGGCCTAGATTCATTGGACGGTGCTACACAGTGTCAAGAATGTTCGACCAGCTGGGCCCGGGTGCACGCGTTCCCAAACCAAAAAACGGTTGAAACCAAGAAGGCAAGTTCCTTGACTGCGTAACAATGCTGCTCTTTCATCTTTGTATAAAAGGGGTCTCCGGCTGTGATCCCGTCGCGGTACCCAGCCGTCTTTTTCGCCTCCTTCTTCCTCAAAGCGGTTCTCGTTGACAATGGACTTGTTGTGGAAACTTCAGTCGCTTCTGGCGCGAATTGGTCAGGTGAATGTGCTCCCGCCCGTGGAGCAGCGAACCCCGCTGCCCGTGTGGTACCTCCCTTGCTTTGTCTTCGTCGTCTCGCTGTCCTTTGCGTTTCCCCGAGGTAAGGCTGCTGCTCCGATCTTCTGAATTCGTGAAACTGACCTCGTCCGCAAGGTCTTTTGAGAACGGCCTTTTCCCTGCCCGTCGTCGCCTATATGGCCTGGAAGTACGGTCACTACACGATTGGAGTCAACTTCCCCGATCGATATCCCTGGGGCTGCTTTCTCGTGGTCATTCTCTTCAGATACGCCGACTTCGTCCTGCTTGGGAATGCGGACCGTGAGAAAATTCGGCCCAAGCCCAAAGGCTCAGATTCCTACCCCACGGGAATAGGGTCTCCGCCGCCGCCGCTGTCGACATTTCCGCGCACTTTCTTCCAGCGATTCCTGTGGGGCCTTAAGCTGTTGACCGTGTACCATCGCGGAGTCGGGTGGACCCATGAAGTCAAAGGAATCCCGCCGCACATCAAACCGTACTCTCGATGGAACTTTGTCGCGCAGCAGATCAGCCACGCATGCCTGACGTCTTTGATCATCAAAGCAGGCAAAGCGTACGTGGCATCGACGCGTTTTGGAAACAGTGATCCGCTTGCCCGTACAAATTTCTTCTCTGAGCCTTGGTGGTTCCAGCTCTCCATTGGCGTCTGCAACCTCTGCTTGATCTGCGCGCCATGCATTTTGCTGAATTCCACCTTTTCCGCAATCGGCGTGGCTCTCGGGATCTGGCGTCCTGAGGATTGCCCACCGATATGGGGCCCGTGGAGCGAAAGCTACACTGTCAGGAAGCTGTGGGGAACGACGTGGCATCAGTGTCTCAGGAGGATCACCAACACGAGTGGTAGCTTTGTGGCCAAGGACCTCCTCCGACTGAGAAAAGGAACCTTTGCATCAAAATACACCCAACTTTTTGTTGGATTTTATGCCAGGTAAGTGTATCTACTGTCTGTTAGGTTGGCTCTGCTAATTGCGGCAGTGCCCTCATCCACTACGGCGGTGCCATATTCACATGCGGACATGACACTGGCGACTTGAAGTATTTCATGGCGCAGCCAGTCGCCATCTTGGTCGAGGACCATGTCATTGCGCTCGGGCGCCGGCTGGGAATCAAAGAGAGCCCCGTCTGGAAGCGCGTCGGCTATGTTTGGACGGCAGCCTGGTTCCTTTTCTCTGTAAGATGGAATATTGGCCCACAGCTCGAAGAGGGTTACGCTCTTTTCCCGGAGGCGGGCGATTTGCTTGGCTTTTTCAACATACACAGTGAATCGGCAACGGCGTGACCGCTGTTCCAGTCCATGTTGAAGGATGTAAATCTTAGCGACGCAGAATCTCAACTCGTCCGTGGATCAGTGTGAAAAGACGGCCCACTGCCAGAGATCATGCAATGATGACGAATGCTTCGGGCTCGTAGCGACGAACGGGACAACGGGCAGTCGGCAGGGACGGGCCGCGGCTATGTAAGAGCAAGACGAGATACTGGCTGGCAATGACGAGTTGTTGCAGAAGATGCAAGGTCAGGGCAGGGGGGGGACGTGTCTGCCGGATCGACTCCCGATGCTACCCCGTCAGCGGGTTTCCTGCGGCCATCCAATCTGTAGATGGGTGGTGTTTTGGGGAGCGAACCAACAAGGTTTCGACGTCGGCTGCTCCGCTATGGAGCATGCATGTCGCGAGGATGCCCCGACACGAACATAGATCTTCAAAACCTGCCACCTGCTCCATGTCGCAGGCTGCCTGATGGCTCCTCCAGGCGGCTATTCTGCGGCAGCCGTTGGTGCTGCGATGTCGCCAGATAAGACGTCAGTCAGCCTTGTCCAAGATATTTGTTTCGTCGTCTTCTTTCTCCCGTTTTGAGGCACTGTCCATCGTTTAATTGAATCGACCTTGAGATTTCTTGACGCACAAGAACTGGGAACATGGCACCTCTGGACGTTGACAAGGTCCTTGCTGAGCTCGACCTCAATGAGAAAATCAGCTTGCTTTCTGGTAAATCGAGAAGATTCAGCATTTGTTATTTGGCTGACGGAAAATAGGAATCGATTTCTGGCACACGGCTCCAGTCAAACGCCTAGGAATTCCATCTATCCGGACGTCCGACGGTCCCAACGGTGTTCGTGGCACGCAGTTCTTCAACGGCGTTCCTGCTGCTTGCTTCCCATGTGGCACTGGCCTTGCCGCTACATGGGACACATCTCTTATCAAAGATGGTGGCCGTTTGATGGGGCGTGAAGCCATTGCCAAAGGCGCCCACGTGATTCTGGGTCCGACAGTGAATATGCAGAGATCTCCATTGGGCGGCCGCGGTTTCGAGTCTTTCAGCGAGGACCCCTACCTCGCAGGGGCCATGGGAGCAGCCGTGGTAGGCGGAATCCAAGATACTGGAGTTGCAGCCACCATCAAGCACTTTGTCTGCAACGATCAAGAGCACGAACGACAGGCCATGGATGCCGTTTTAAGCCAGAGAGCTTTGCGAGAGATTTATTTGATGCCGTTCCAAATTGCACAAAGGGATGCAAAGCCAATGGCTTACATGACGGCCTACAACAGGGTCAACGGTACCCACATGAGTGACCACAAGAGGATCCTCCAGGAAATTTTGAGGGACGAGTGGGGCTTTGATGGGCTAGTGATGAGTGACTGGTGAGTCCAACAATGAGTGTGAGGAAACCAAGTTAACCTGGATAGGTTTGGCACGTATACCTCTGCAGAGTCAATCAACGCTGGACTGGATCTGGAGATGCCAGGACCGCCGCGCGTGAGAGGAAGTCAGACTGCGATTGATGTTGGACTTCGCAAGGTCCAAGAGCGCGCCATCGATGAGCGTGTGCGCAAACTGCTGGAATTGATCAACAGGGTCGACAAACTCAACATACCTGAGAACGCCCCGGAGAGCACGGTAGACTCAAAGGAAACGTCGGAAGCATTGAGGACGATTGGAGCCAGTAGCCACGTTCTGCTGAAGAACGACAGGCAGGTTCTGCCGTTCAAAAAAGACAAGAGCGTGGCCGTCATCGGACCAAACGCACAAATAGCTTGCTATGCTGGAGGCGGATCTGCAAACTTGCGTCCGTGCTATGCAGTGACTCCTTTCGAGGGGATCAAGGCCCAAGGAAATGCGGATGTCAGGTATGCCCTCGGAGCCGCCGGCTATAGGAGGCTACCCGACCTGGGACGGACAGTGAAGACGGCCGACGGAAAGTCTGGGTTGACAGCCAAATTCTTCATCGATCCTCCTTCAGAAAAAGAGAGGAAGCAAGTTGACCAAGTCCATGTTGAGACCTCAGACATCTTGCTCGCGGATTACAAGAACCCAGAAATCACCAGTCCGTACTTTTGGGTAGACTTGGAAGGCAAGCTGACTCCAGATGAGTCGAGAGAGTGGCTTTTTGGCGTGTCAGTCTGCGGAACCGCGAAACTTTGGATCGGTGGAGAACTGGTGGTCGACAACACGGAGAATCAAAAGCAGGGAGATTCCTTTTTCGGCTCGGGAACTATTGAGGAGATTGGAAACATTCATCTGGAAGCCGGCAAGACGTATGACGTGCTGTTACAGTTCGGGTCCAGCGCAACATCGAATCTCAGGACCACTGGCACGACTGTCATGGCTGGCGGTGGCGTCCGACTTGGAGGCACAGTCAAGACCGAGGCACAGGAAGAAATCGACAAGGCGGTGAAATTGGCCAAGGAGGTTGATCAAGTTGTCGTGATTGCCGGACTCAGCGTAAGTGTTTGGGTGGTCCGTGGGTAGGCACCGAAACTGACAGCAACAGGCCGACTGGGAGTCTGAAGGCTATGACCGCAAGAACATGGACCTGCCTGGTGCTGCCAACGACTTGATTGCAGCCGTTGCCGCGGCTAACCCCAGAACGGCCGTCTTCATGCAGTCCGGAACTCCCGTCAGCATGCCCTGGGCCTCTTCGGTCCCTGCCATCGTCCAAGCTTGGTAAGTAGGATAGGTGACTGGGAAGGGCAGATTCTAATGGCGTTTAGGTACGGAGGCAGTGAAACAGGCAACGCTGTGGCCGATGTGCTCTTTGGTAGGGTAAACCCGAGCGGAAAGCTGCCACTGTCGTTCCCTGTCAGGAATGAGGACAACCCGGCATTCTTGAACTACCGAAGCGAGCGAGGACGGACTCTGTACGGCGAGGACGTTTACGTGGGGTACAGATACTATGAAAAGGTGCAGAGAGAAGTGCTATTCCCATTCGGATGGGGTTTGAGTTACACAACGTTTGACCTTCGCAACCTGCGGGTAGAGGACGACAGCAGCGGTGGAAAGCTGGTCGTCAGGGTCAATATTAAAAACACTGGATCGCAGCGCGGAGCGCAGGTGATCCAGGTGTATGTCTCGCAGGGGGCGCCGTCAATCAACCGGCCCGTCAAGGAGCTCAAGGGCTTCACCAAGGTTTGGCTGGAGGCGGGCGAGCAAGGCGAGGCGACGGTTGAACTGGACAAGAAGTACGCGACGAGCTTCTGGGACGAGCAAGTTGAGGCGTGGATTAGCGAGGCGGACGAATACAAAGTCCTGGTTGGAGACAGCAGCGTTTCGACGCCGCTGAGGGCGAGTTTTGGCGTGGCAAAGACGACCTGGTGGAATGGATTGTGAGGTAGAACAAGGGAGAGGCGTAGCACAGCAAGTAGTTAGGCGCGACGCGTCCGCCGCGGCGCGAGTCATGCCAAGACCACCGTCTGCCCTCTGTTTGCGAAGGAATTCCCTCCCCGCCCACTTCTCCCACATCTCTGTCTAACCACCCCAAGACATCTTTTCTTGCTGCTCACCATCCATTGGCCGTTGTCCCAACCGGTAGCCTCGCTCTCCGCGTCTCCCGGCCTTGTCCCATAGCCACGCTCCTCTCATCAACATGATTGGAGACTTGGCATTGGATGCTATGGAGCACCAAGTGCGTTCTTTTCGCATGGCAAATACGCAGCACCACGAGTCCTTGCAAGAAGTCTTACGCAAGTACGAAGTCCTCGTTGAAGACTACCGCCGCTTGAAGAGCGACTTTGAGGAAGAAAGAGATGGCCGTGAAAGATACAAAAAGCAAGCCCGTGGCCACGAGAAAAATCCCTTTGCTCTGGTTTTGATCGATGGCGATGGTTACATTTTTTCAAGAGAGCTCCTCTCCGCTGGCCCTCAAGGAGGTGCCCAGGCTGCTCACTTGCTCAGGGCTGAGCTCACCAACATTGTGGCCAAACTTGGTCAACCCGACAAGTGCGAAGTGCTTGTTCGCATCTACTGTAATGTCGACGGTCTGTTCAACACACTGGGCGAGGAAGCCGCCCAAATCATGCCATTCATGTCTGCCTTCAACGGTGCTGAGCCCTTTTTCGAGTTTGTTGATGTCTACGATGGCACCAGCGAAAGTGCTTCCCGAAAAGTCGAAGGTGAGCCCTGAATCTCTCCACATTGGAGATGTGCTCACTTTGTAGAAACCTTTTTCTTGTTCGCCGAGAGTACACAGTGCAGACACATTTTGTTTGCAGGGTGCCATGATGCGCGCTATATGCCTCTTCTAAGCCCTCATTTGGGCAGATCTGACAGAGTCACTCTGCTTACCGCAGGCAAGTTCGCTCCAGAGTACCAATCTCTTGGGCTTGCACAAGTTGAGCTGGGTCCTATTTTTCGCGGCGGGAACCCCGCGCCAACTGGTGACCCTTTGACCATCAAGGGCGCTGCAAAAAATAGGACGCAATCCCAAAGCAGCGCCAGTCGTCCCACTGCGACTACAACACCCTTGGCCGTTAGCAGCACAGCCATAACCAGCACTACTACCAGCATTGCAGGCGACAATTTCGAGCCTCAACCAGGCATATGCACTCGCTTCATGCAGAAGGTATGGCTTGCTGTCCTCCCTCGTCGTTTGTCCTTGCTGACATGGAAAGCGCACTTGCAAATTTGGTAACAAGTGCAAATTCGCCCATCCCAGAAGAAACAGTGGTGTTCCTGATGGTCATGTCGCTGATGATTGGGGAAACGCTGCTCCCCCATCCTCGTCTGCCTCTGACCAAAAATTCGCTACCTGGAGCGGAGCACGGAACCCCCAAAGCAAGCTTGCAAAAAACCTAGCTCCAGCAAAGAACCAGCGAAAGACTGCACAATCGGCGTTTGCAAACGACTGGAACAACAATGGCTCTGCGCCAGCATTTGCCGATGATTGGGGCTCTGCTCCCTCAAATGCCCAACCCGATTTCGCCGATGACTGGGGATCAGCTCCGACAAAACCGCAGGCCGCGAATCAGAAGGCGAACCATTCAAGCGACTGGTCTGGTAGCAACCGCAAGGGATCCAACTCTACTTCATCATGGGCTCAAGACTGGGACAGCACGCCGCGTGCTAACCGTCGCAAGCCTTCCATGGGACTCGCGACCAGCAGCTGGGCCCCACAAGTGAACACTGTCCAGTTCGGACCAGCGAGAGAAGAGCCGCCCACCAATGGTGCATTCACCACTGCTGCCCACTTGCCTCGTCCGTCACCCGAGACCGAGGGCTTGATTCCCTTGAACAAAGACCGCTGCCGCCTAGACTTTTACCTGCCGCGACCCTCCCATTTCGAGCTGCAGCAGTATCGTGACTCGATCAACGCGTCTGGCAAAAAGCATTGCAACGAGTTCCAACTCAAGGGCCAATGCTCCAATACTATTGCTGGTAAGGATTGCGCATACGACCACGCACCTTTGAAACAGGAATTTTTCCATATTCTCAAGTACATTGTGTCGGCCAGGCCATGCTCTTTTGGCTCCGAATGTCGAGTCGGGCAATGTTACTATGGGCACGTCTGCCAGCGACCGAGTTGCGAAATCAAGGGATGCAGGTTCAGGGCCAACCAGCATCCTTCCGTGCTTGACATCAAGGTTGCCAAATGGGTCAAGCCCACGAGTGAAGGTGATGACGAACCGCTGCTGTGGCAGGACGAAGACATATTGGACTTGCAGTCAAACCTCAACGGATGGAAACCATCGGCTTCAGAATGGGAGCCCCAAGCAGCCGACGAGCCCAGTGGAGCGAACGGCGAATACGGACAAGACGGCGGCTTGGAAAGTGACCAAGACGAAGCCCCTGAAAAGGAAGTCATCAATCTTGGTGCCGAAGACATGACAACCAAGGAGGATTTCGACATTGGTGTTGACGACGTCGCTCCCGGCGGCGACCTGATCAAGCTCAGCGAGAACACCGACGACGCCCGCGAGGATCCCTCTCCCGTCGACAGCCTCGCCCCTGAGGTCGAAACCGACACATCTGCGGCGCCGCCTGCAGCCGATCTCAATGACGACTGGGATCAGCCGAGCGACGCAGGCGCTACCCCGCAGGAATTTGCAAATGACTGGGGCAAGGCGGACGCCAACGCGCCTCCTCCAGACTTTTCCGACGACTGGGGCACCAGCGCTCCCCAAAAGAACAGCAGCAATAGGAACGCGGCGACGGGAGCTGAAAGGCGACAACAGCAGCAGCAAAGCCCGCCTGGTCCTGCATGGTAAGACAGACGAATGCCTTGTGGTTGCGGCGTTGAGGTGCAGCTGCAGCAGCAGTTGCAGGCTTTCGGGGGGTATTTTTTGATTCTCAGTCTGACTGTTGTCTAACCATTTACACACAGGCCCTCTGAGATTATGGAGAAAGAAAAGGAGATGAAGCGGCGGAATTACGACCATCTCCGCTGGGTTATTGACGTGGATTAGACGACGATGATGATGATGATGATGTCTTGTTTCTTGACGAGAGAGAAGATGAAGAAAGAAAGATGAAATCTTCTTGTCGTTCCAGCAACACGTGCAACCAACAGCAACCGCACATAGGCCTGCCTGTCTCTTGGAAAAATCTTGGAGCCATTACAGACAGGCGCACCCTGGCCAGAAGATACGCCATTTCAAGCCATGCATGCATACAATGTGTTGGCTACTATACGCACGGAGATCAGATCTTGTCTTCATTCGCGCAGCAACCAACAACAAACACTACCACCGCCCACCTGGGCACCGGCGTTTCTGGGCACCTTAAAAAAAAAAAAAAAAATCGAATTCTTCTTTTCTGTTCTTTCCTTTCCTTTCCTTTCCTTCACTGTAAACGACAACACAATAACAACAATCAAGACGAAGATGGATGGCAACGAAACATCTCCTGTTTTCTCTCTTGTTCTACCGTTGGCGCAAGGTACAAGGTCCACGGGAGGCGGACGGACGGACGGACGTGCGTAAGAGAAAAATGACGACGGAAAATTTAAATTTTTTCCTCTTTTCTTTTTGGTCCTCCATGTTTGAAAAGACGATGTGATAAAAGGAGTTGGTTGGGGTGGATTGGATTCGCTTGTTGGAATGAGATGGGATGGGGTGGAAGAGGGAAAAGGTGTGCTGATTTGCTGATTTGATGGGATGGGATGCGTGGATGTATGTATGGTACAGAGGCTTGCTTGCTTGCTACGTTCTTTCTACACGGTGAGATACGGTACCTAGGTACCTGGTGACGGAATAGCAACAACAGCAGAACTTACATACACTTTCACTCGCTCCTCTTCTCTCTCTCCTTCCCCCCTTTTTCCAAAGCCTGCCATTACCATCCATCGCAGCTGCTCACTCACTCGCTAATTCAAGTCTCATCAATATTCAACACCAGCACATCAACCTCCAAACCCTTAAGCCCCTGCCTCTCCAGCGTCTTCCCGCCCCCGCTCACCGTCCACCCGCCCGGTCCCCACTTGGTCGCAACGCCATCAGGGCTTGCCTTTGCAGGCAACGCCACACTAACGCTCCCGGGCGACTCCTCATACTCCAAACTAACAACGCAAATCAGCATCTTCTTGCCAACACGCCACGCAGCAGCATCAACGCGCTCTCTACCCGCAACCACCAGCGGCACGACATGCGCACCCAACAAAAGCCGCGCCACATCGTCGGTCGTCAAGGCCTTGGCCAAACCCGCCGTCACAGTCACAATGTCGGGCTGCGTGGGCCAATCCCACGCCAAGATACCCGTGGCGCCGTGATTGACGCTGAGAAGCGCCATGACGGCCTCCTCGGCGTCGGTCGGGTAGCGGCTCCAAAACGTCTCGTTGCCAAAGGCCTGCGGCACGCCCCAAAAAGCCTTTGGTTCCTGCCGCAGCCACGTCTGGTACGCTTTGAAGAGGTCGAGGCGCGTGGAGACGTCTTCGAAGGCCCCGGTGCAGTCGTCGCAGCCGCAACACCCGTACGTGCGGTTGCAAGGTGTGCCGTACTCTTCGCTGAAAGTTGTGTTGACTGCGACGGGGTATACGTCTGAGAGGATGATGTCGGCGCCAGATGAGTATTCCGAGTAGTGGAAGTTGAGGCAGTTGAGGCAGAGCGAGATGGGGTGGTATGCGTCGAGCGATTTGATCAGGTTGTATGTGTCGAGCGTGGCGTTGAGCGTGTCGCTCTGGCCGTCGGGCTCATCGGCCTGGTCATGGTCAGCGGTTGTGTTCTAGTCGAGTGGCCTTGAACTCTTGCTCAGGTCTGTCTGTCAGGCGAGGAAAGCTTACCGTGTACCACAGCAGCAGCGACTTGCGGTTCTTGTACCGATTCACCTGCTCCGTGACGCTCGACAGATTCTTGTACGTCCACCGCATGTCATACATGACCCACAGCCCAATCTCGTCGCACGTATCCATGAACAGATCAAACTCGGTGAATTCGAACGCCTTATTAGCAAGGCCGGCATTCGGCACCACATGCACGATATTGTAGCCGTACTCCTTGTACTTCTTGGCATTGTCGACAATGGCGCGCTGGAAGTAGCCGTCCCACGAGCCGTAGAACGAGTAGGGGAAGAGGGGGTTCCAAGCGGGGCTGTGGGAGAGGTAGTCTTGAACCAGCAGGCCGTTGTACAGCTTGTCGAGCTTAACAACACTGCCGCTGTCGGTGGGCGCAGGCAGCTTGAACAGCCGCGTCGTCGCCGTGTACGACTGGTTGCCGTCGCGCGAGGCGCCGACGATCGTCACATTGTACGGCTCGAGCCGCGCCTTGATGTTTGCCAGCGAGAACTGCAATTCATTGCCCGTCGAGTTTACCGACACGTTCTTGTCAGCCACGAGCGAGAGGCCGCTGTCTGTAAGCGATATGTCAATGTACAGGTAGTCGAAGGGCGTCGTTTGCTGCGTGTCCTTGTGGTAGACGCCGTTGTAGTACGGCTCGCCCGCGACGAGCGACAGGCGAGCGTCGACGATGAAGCTCGCACTCGTGTCGCTCTCAAGGTACAGGTTCATCCGTGGATACACCTGCACGTCCAGGCGCGGTTCCGCTGAGCGGGCCGGCTCGTAGAGCCACCCGCCCGGTTCGAATGAAGCATTGCTGGAGGCCAGTCAACCATGGGGCGCCCTGGGTTTCGGCTTGCAGATGTCATACGCTGGACGGTAGGCCTTGCCACACCATACTAGATTGGCCAATTAGACGAATAGTTCAGCATGGAAAGGAATGATCACACACTGTCAACTCCTGGAGGCGCATTAAAAAGGGCGTCAGCGGCGTGGGCGACGGGCAGATCAAAAAGAAACAGAAAACCAAACGTCAGATGAGCGAGGGCCAAGAGAAATGCCATGATCAAACAGGCAGCGGGGCCAGGGCTTGCAGTAGAGCAGGGCAGTCGAGAGGAACTCACAGCTCGAGGCGGCGTGCGGGCCGCCGCTAGACAACGGTCGAATCAGCATATATGTCTGTGGTTGAGGCATGATGGGCGAAAGGTGTGATTTGATTGAGAGGTAGCATTCCTTTCCGGCGCCCTCACCGGATGCTACCCTTTGGAAATGCTAATGCGCCATGTCGACGGCACGCTAGAAAGATAAACGGTGGTGAAGAGTGGGAGACGGAGAGGGGGTCACTCTCGAGCGTGCGGGGGACAATGGACCGAGTCAATCCCCATGGTAAATACCAATGTTCGGTGGTCGACGATCAGGTTGGGTCCGAGTACTAAAACGGGAATTAGTCGCCTCCACGTCGGAGCTAGCTTCCGTCTCCCGGCCGGCCAGAGTCAGTCCTCACCGCCCCCGGCAAGACTCCAGTCCGCTGCGTCACGGGATGTCTCTTCCTGCAGTGCCAGCAGCCGCTGACCATCTCACGCTCATGTTGCCCCGCCCTGCCCTGCCCTGATACCATGTACTTTTGGCTCCCGTGCCACTGTCTTGCAGACTTCTTTCGTTGCCTATCCATGGTAGTCGGTCGCTCAAGAATCGGGCTCCGTCACTCGTGTAGACTTCCAAACGACGAGACTCCGACTTTCGAAGCAGCGGGAGCGCGCAAGTTCGACTTCTACCACGCCGTGCTTGAGCGATGAACGGCCACGGGGACGAGGAGCCAGGGGGGAAAGGAGCTTCGGCTCAGTGAAAAGCAGCTGGAAGAGGCATCCACAGTTCCCGACGCGGCCGGATGCGACAACTGGATTGAAGAACACTGCCAACAGTGGCGTTCAGCATCGTCGAATAACTCTCAGTGACACAAATCTCCTGAGAAATCGAAAGAAGAAATCGTTGCCGCCATTGTTCCATCATACGTCCCCGCAGCCAAACGACGAAGCGCTGGAAGGAACTTGGTCTCAAGCGAGTCCAAGGCCATCTTCCAGGATGAGCAGGCGGCAAGCGCTCGCTCGCTCTCAGCAAGACGCAGAAATCCCCGAGGCAATCTTGAACTTCGGGCGGCTGGTAACGCGCTCTCAGTCCTCTCGCGCGGGCCAGAATGGTTCAGAGACTGCGGTTGGGGCAGAGCTGAATGTGTTTGAGCGCGACAGGAAATAACTGGCTATTGCTACCACTAAGGTCAGCCACTGAATTTATCGCAAGAGGTAATAGACTGCTGTTTGTTTTGCGGCAAGAACTGATTGGGCGGTCAGAGGGTTGGTGGTGCAGACTCAGCCAGGACAGAGCCACAGAGAGCCTCTTCCATCATGACCTCACATGGCTGCGAGACCTGCTGACTCGCACTGCTCTCCGTCCACCACCTCCCACCTAACCTTCACTCCATGACTTCGTCCATGTCGGCTTTTTGCCCAGCTTCAATAAACGCCAAACATCTAACCGCGTGCTGCTCCTTCCCATCGCCCCAGCCTGCGCCTGCCTCAGCTGTCTGAGTGGTGCCATCTGACTCCAATATGATGGATTCTTTAACATTATATCTCTGGCCTCTCTGCCCTGGTGGCCTCGCTTTTGTTTGCCAGCCCGTCCTACATCGCGCAAAAAGCAAGCTGCCGACAGCGGAAAAACAGAGAGATCGACGGTTTGGTGCAACGCGAGAACGCTATGAAACGCCTCCTCTCCTCAGCCTTCTCCAAGGCCACTTCGTACCTTGGAAACAAAAACCCCTTTGCGCAGCCCATGGACCCCAACGAGCACACCGTCTGGTTGCAAGAAAACACGGCCTACAGGCCCAAAGGCAGCAATGCCAGCACCTGGGAGGCCGAGTTCGTCGCCGCGTTTTTCGTTAGAAACCCCAACCGCCGTACCCTGACCAGGCTGGTGGCCGACATTGCCGACAAGCTCAATCTGGCTGATGGAGATGAGAACGAAGAGACCATAGCAAAGCGCCTCGAGCCGTGGACCACTGAGATCCTGCCCGGCCACACAGTCCGCATCAACATTGGCGGCACGCACGAGGCGAAACTGGGACCAGGAGACCGCAGCGGCGTCAGCAAAAATGTGATTGCCCTGGAGGCAGGCAAGGCCGGCGATGGCGACACGGTCGACTCGCATGCAGTCGGAGTCGACACGCACCCAATGACGACGACGTACGCCGAAGCGAAGGGTTGGGCCGTCATCTCGGACATTGACGACACAATAAAGATCACGGGCACGGGCGACATTGGCGCCGTCTTGCGCAGCACCTTTGTCGACGAGCCGACGCCTGTCGACGGCATGCCCGCCTTCTACGCCCACATGCACAAGACGCTCAACAAGGCGCCCGTCTGGTACCTGTCGGCCTCGCCCTACAACCTGTACCCCTTCCTGCACGCCTTCCGCAACGCCCACTACCCGCCGGGCCCGCTGCTGCTCTGGAACGCGTCGTGGATGGACGTATCCGCCTTCGTGCTGGCCCTCACCAAGGAGCCCGAGCGCTACAAATGCGACAAGATGCGCCAGCTGCACGCCAGCTTCCCGGACCGCAAGTTCGTCTGCATCGGCGACAGCACCCAGCGCGACCCAGAAGCGTACGCCTCGACCTACAGAGAGTTCCCCGGCTGGATCCGCGCCATCTACATTCGCAGGGTCCCCGGAGGCGCCGATGCGAGCAAGACGGCGCCCGAGCGCTTCGAAAAGGCTTTCGAGGGCATCGATCGCGCTCTTTGGCATGTCTTTGATGAGCCGGCCGAGCTGTACCAGAGGCTTGATGCCTTGGTGGCTGGGGATCCGTCGGGCACGCGCGACGATGATGCGCCGCCCTCCTTGCAGCAGCCCGAGCAGAGGCGCGGCTGTATCTTGTTGTAACCTCTTTTCTCGATTCATTCGGCATTGGTGTTATTCATAGCGATTCCTGTTCCTGATAGCCTTTTTTTCTTTTCTTTTCTTTTTTTTTCCCTTGTGAGCATTGTGTCTGGGCATTGGCATGGCATCGCGTGGCATCGCGTGGCATCGCGTGGTGGGGCGTGGCGTGGCGTGGCATGTGGCTGGCTGCTCCTTTGGTACAATTTTATCCCTCTCTGATCCCCTTTTTGCCTCTGACAATAAATAAAGTCGTATCGTATAGCTTCAGCACCCATCCATGTAAGCTGACAGATAGACGATGCTGCCATGCTCTCTATTCCGCCTAGATAACACAAATTCAACCATGCATGATCCTTCCCCTTTTCTTTCGTTCTGCCAAGCCATCGCATGAATGCTACCTTCTCTCACTTCTCTTCGATACTCCACGTCACTCGCAGACTTCTTGCAAAGAAATGCCGCCGCTCTGTCTCGAACAGGTATGTAGATTAAAAAAATCTAATTCTTTTCGTTGCAGAAGAGATGGTATATAGTAAATCCAAAGCCAAAGCCAAAGCCAAAACCAAAACCAAAACCAAACAAACACCGGCCCAATCCACCCAAACGCACCCAAAAAAAAAACAAAAAACAAAAAACAAAAAATTTTTTTTTGACGGTTTTGATCGATCTGATATATCCACAACCAATTTCCCCGTCCCGAACACCACAATGCGCCGGACCGTCTGAGGTAGATAGATGAGAAGAAGCGAATCGGACAGACGGATGGATTGGAAAAAGACAGACAGAACAATAGAACGGCAAAACCAAGATGTTTCCATACCTTTGCGATACGACGTCTTTCACATCAACGCAACAGCGACGCCAATGCCAAGCGACAGCGTGAGGCCGCCCATAGCGAGCCCGACGCCAACCATGGCGCGCTGGACCGCCGTCTTCTGCTGCGCGGACAGCTCGACGCGGACGCGGGAATTCTCGTCAGCAACAGTGGCCAGCTCCGCCTCTTCCCCTTCCCCCTCATGCCCACCTCCTCTGCGCCCCCGACCCAGCCCGTCAACAAACCCGCGATGCCTGTCCCACACCGCGCGATCCTTGACCGCCTGCGCCGCCATCCACTCGTCAACGATGCTGGCATAGTCATGCACGCCATGGCTGGCCGTTGCCTCTTTGAGCCAGCCGCCGCCCTTGCGCGCCGGCGACAGACCCAAGTCGCGCAGCAGCAGGTCGAGAAGCGGCAGGCAGTCGAAGAAGAGGTCGGCCATGACGGCGCCGAAGCCGTAAGGGTAGCGCCAGCGGCCGAAGCGCGCGTGCAGGATGGTTTCGAAGGTTGTGCGCGCTGTGATGGGGTCCATGGGTGCCGGTTTGTGGTCTTCTTGTGCCGTTGCTGCTGTATGCGCCTCTTCGTCTTCTTTGAGGCCTTGCAGGTACGACGATGTTTTGCGACTGGCGGGCGATGGGAACGAGAATGCGACGGCGCTGTCGGGCGTGTGGACGCGCTCGAGCTCGTACGTCCCGCTCGACGACACGCGCGATGACGACGACGGCGAACCGCCGTCTTTAGGGGAAAGACGCGCAGGGGAGCCCGGGGGCGTGCGGTCGGGCGATTTCAGTGGGAGATCGGCGATACAACCACCACCACTACCACCATCGCGGCCGCCGTTGACGGTAGCGCTGCTGCTGCTGCTGCTGCTGCTGCTGCTGCTGCCAGGTTCCAGCGATTCGATGCGGTGCTCGAAAAAGGCCGTGATCCACAGCGCCTGGATCTGGGCCAGCAGCGAGGTGATGGGCGTGCGGGTGGCGCCCGAGAAGGCAAGCGTGCGGTTGCGCGTCACGCGCTGCGGCGGCGCCATGAAGCGGTGCAGCAGGTACGCGTCGTCGAGCGTTCCTGTCGTTGGGTCGATGGGGTCCCGGGCTTGTTGGTTTGCCAGGTGCGGCGGTGCTGCCGCGGGTGGCTGTGACACGAGGGCCGGCAATTTGCTCTTGATCTGGGCATCGGCCTCGGCCACCATGGGCTGGTAGAACTCACTTTCCTTGGTGTTGAGCTTGTGTGGAAGACCGAGTTCCGCGCTGATGTCCTCGCCGTTGCGAGTGAATTTCATCGTGGGCCCGTGTTGCCATCCGGTGCAGCACACCATGGCGTCGACGTTTTCCAGTACGGTGCCGTTGGAGAGGCGGATTTCCCGGTCGCCCAGTTCATCCACGTCAGCCACGTGTATATTAACCATGCCCTTGCGGATAAATTCGTAGACGTCCGAATCGTAGTTCAATATGCCTCTGGCTGTGGCTATCCATTTCAAATCGACCCAGGGTCTCAGCTTGGCTGTCTCGTCGTGGTCTTCGTAGCGGGCATTCTTCTCGAGGGCGTGTTGCATGACGTGCTGCATGAACCAATTAACAAACCGACGACCCCTTTCAGTCTGTTGAAGAAACCGTCTTGGTGCGTGCCATCCGTCCGCGTCTCCCCAGATACAGGGAAACATCCAAGTTATCATGCGTGTCATGATGAGGCTCTCGGCTAGAACCTTGAGAGGTGTTAATCTTGTCGGACCCATCCAGCAAGCTCCGTGGCCGCTCTGTCTCAAGATCCACTGGACCTTGATGCCGGCATTTGCAAAAGCCCAGACGACGTCATAGGCCGACTTGTTGCCCGCAAAGACGGCAACCGATTTCGTCTTCTCTGGATTGAGCAGGTGTCTCTTGGGTCCAAACTCCCGGCTGTGAAAGAGATCTCCAGTGTAGTTCTCCTGTCCCGGGAATGTGGGAAGTTTAGGCTCGGAGGTGACGCCTATACAAACGGTCATTTTCGCGGCGTGAATGAGACGCGTCTCTTTCGAAGCATCCGCAGGTCCAACAGCGACTCTGAGCAACCATCCATCCTCTTGAAGATCTTCAGCTTCCTCGAGCTTGGAGTTGAAGCGACACCGGCGAGCCAGGTCGAAGTGATTTGCATAGTCTTCTAGGTAGCGCCGCACAGCATCGCCTGGAATATGCTTTCCCAGCTCCACACGATATATCTCCGGAGTCATGGGAAAATCGCCGAACTCAAATTTTCCCATGACGGAATTTGTCTTCAAGTGTGGATACAACCTGTCGCGGGCCCAGACACCGCCAATTGACATGCCGGCTTCGAGGATGATCAGAGAGGCCTCTGGATTTACAGCAAGATAGGTACGGGCCATGGCAAGGCCATGAAAGCCTACAAGTCGAATTAGAAACCAGGCATTTCGGTTTTAACAGATTCATACCTGCCCCCACAATCACCATGTCCACACGCTCTGCGGACTCCATTTTCTCAAATCTGTTGTCAGGGGTTCCAAAAACACTGACCACGGGATGTGTGGGACACGATAATCGGACGAAGACAGTTGGACGGAAAGACGCAGGTGTTAAAAAGTCACTCTCCAGAGAACGTCGACTTCAGTGGGCAATGAGCCGCAGTGATCCGGACGGAATATAGATTAAGTAGATTGTGCCTTGGCAGCAACGTCCTGAGAACCAAAACCCAAGATTGAAAGTCAGCTTTTGGCTTGATCTAGGCTATACCACCACACCACATCTTGACTTTGCTTTTCACGCCCAAAGCTGAGAATTGTGCTGGCTGAGGTTGTTCGCACGCTATGAGCATCTTTGGTTCATGCTAACAGAACCGTAGGGCGGCGCATAGTGCCGGACGGACCCTGTATCAGGATAACCTGAAGCGCCACTAGGGTCGCCTAGACCTCGTGGAGAACTTGGGCTTCTCATTAGCTCTGCACATAACCGGCCAGATCATTTGACGCCTCGTTCTGTCTCAGGCTCAGCTCTATTGCAAAGCCCGTTTGGCGGAACTCCGCTTCAACGTGCCACAGTCGCATTCTGCACAGCTAAGATCTATGGCTTGCATCGCCCCAATCCGCACTCCAGGCCCGTATCGACTGGGATATTCGTGGAAAAACTGCCGATAGCGCGCCGCCATAGAGTTTGAGCATTCCGGGAGTTGGGTGCAAATAAGGTTGAACGTAGATCAGGATTGGGCGAGAGCGGAATGGTGTGCATGACGTCCAATCAAGTGGTCCGGAGCGCAAGGCGCCAAGTGCTCTTTGCCCTATTGTGTGCATCTGAATCGCTACAATTTTGTCAAAAGCTTCTTGCGGTGGGTGGCATTCGCGCGGATGTATGTAGTCCAGTAGCCAGCCTCGAAAATTACGAGCGCTTTCTGCGCTAAGAGATGATGTCGGAGCTTGGTTGCATCATGATGCGATTCTAAGGCCAGCAAGAATGGCGTTGATTGCCAATGCAATGACGTTGCTGGAGGCATCGACATGTTGTGCTAGGGAGTTGACAAGAGTCAGGAGCCGTGCGGTCGGGTAGCAGAGCAGTCAATCGCTGACCAGCACAGGAGTATGGGAGCAAGAGCCATTGCGTCTTTGAGCGAGACGGCCTTGGGCGATGAGAGGTTCCTGTGTCATGGAATGCCATCATCAGGTACTGTTTGTTTGCAGGCGTGCTGATGCCCAGATGAGATGGGCTTCCTTGAATGCGGAGGCTGGTGTCGGCATTGAAGCCATGGCTGCTGCGGCGGAGGCAGCTGTGTCGTGGACGACGAGGTACAGTAGGCGCAGACGATGGCCATGATGGTGTGTGGTGATTGTGACGAACAGAAGATGGGGGGGGGGGGGGGGGGGGGGGGTGGACTGTGGGGAGCGTCGGGTGCTTGGCAGGCTGCAAGGGCGCCAAGCCGTACCTGGAAGCGAGATTGGACGGTTCCGTCGGTCCGTCCAACTCCGCTCGCAATCACATCGTCGTCCCCATCTTTCCATTGTCACGATGATCATCTTGGGCTTGTCATGGACTTTGCCTCAAGAAGAGCTCGGCGTGCCTACATGTCATCTCAATTCCTCCAGTGCCAATCCTTGCTGTTACCTCTGTTTGACCGACGCTGACCAGTCGTCGACACGGACCTGCTGAGCTGTTTGACGCTTGATGGAGACACATCAACTACCGCGTCTGTCGAAAAATACCCACAGCGACATCGTATAGCGCCCGGCCAAATCACCTTGAGCCAAGGCGATGAGCATCTGCTTGCTCAACCTTCTTCTCCAAGGCTTCATCAATTGACTCAACTCGCCGACGCTTTTATTGCAACTCGACGATTCTGGAGACCAACTTGGAACGTCGGGCCGTACTATGCAAAAGAGCCATGCTCCGTGCAAGCGAGGGGAAGGCCCAGCCCAGGTGAAACGCTCCAATGGCTCCACCGTTGCGACTTCAACGTGATTCCATGCAGCCCTTCGCGAGGCCGCGTGTGCTTTTGCAACTCCACTCTTTGCCGGGTGTCTCGTTTCAACAGACGCTGATGTTTCGCAGGCTGCTTGGCAAGGTCTGCCTGGGGCTGCATTTTCCCGCCAAACAACGGGCGACGGAACAGCCCGCCTCAAAGGAAATCCGCGCACCCGGATGCTTGCACGTCTCCTCGAATGGGGTCGGTCCAGAGAGCCGCATAAGCTAGAACCCCATGTTTTCCACGGCCAAGTTCCAAAGGCCCGTCCGTTCCATCCTTGCCCTCCTCCGGTGACCTCCTGTAATGCTTGACGGCCCGTAATCTGTCTGCCCCTGCCTCTGGTTATAGGACAGCTGAGTCTGTGCACTAGACAGGGTTGCTTTTCTCGTACCATCGTGTCTGCCTCGAATCTATAAAATCAAAACGCTCCCATTCCAGGCCCACTCGAAAGGAGAATCCTCGCCCGCCTGCACCACCACCACCCGTCCTCTAAGCATCTTTTCTGTTAATCGTTGATCTTCAAAATGTTCAAGCTTCTTGCAGCTGCATCTGCACTGGTTGGCAGCGCTCTTGCACTCACTTCTCCTCCCTCGGGTGCTCTCACCGTCGGTTCGGAGGGCAAATACTCGACCATTCAGGATGCTGTCGACGCCCTCGACACCAGCTCCAGCTCTGACCAGACCATCTTCATCTACTCCGGCACCTACGAGGAGCAGGTCGTCGTCCCCGAGCTCTCAGGCTCTCTGACCGTCTACGGTTACTCGGACAGCGAGACGGACTACAGCTCCAACGCCGTCACCATCACGGCCGCCAAAAGCCAGGATGACGGTCTCGACAATGACGGCACCGCCACCCTTGCCGTCCACACTGGAAACTTCTTCATGTACAACGTGAACGTTGCCAACACATTCGGTGAGGGCAGCCAAGCCGTCGCTCTGTCGGCCAACGCCGAGGGCAACATGGGATTCTACGCCTGCCAATTCACCGGCTACCAGGACACTGTCTTGGCCAACCAGGGCAACCAGATCTACGCCAAGTCGTACATCGAGGGCGCGACCGATTTCATCTTCGGCCAGCTCGCCATGGCGTGGTTCGAGAACTGCACGATTGGCGTGCTCGCCGCGCCCAAGGGCTACGTGACGGCCAATGGAGCCAAGTCAACCGGCGCCTCTTACTACGTCATCAACAAGAGCAAGGTACAAGCGGCCAGCGGACAGTCGGTCGAGTCCGGCGCCTACTACCTCGGCCGGCCATGGCGCCCGTTCGGCAAGGTCGTCTTCCAGAACAGCGAGCTCAGCGACGTCATCAACCCGGCGGGCTGGGTCGAGTGGAACGAGGGCGACCCCAGGACTGATGGCGTCTCGTTTGGCGAGTACGGCAACACGGGCGAGGGTGCCTCGACGTCTTCGCGCGCCTCCTTCTCCAAGCAGCTCTCTGCTGCCGTCTCCATCTCTGATGTTATCTCCGACTACTCCAGCTGGGCCGACAAGACCTTCATCTCCTAAGCCGTCGTTGCTGTCGTCGTCGTTGTTGTTGTTGCGTCCTGTTGCTGCCGCGTCTCTTCTCCGTCCTGCATCAAGCATCAGAGGGCGTTGCTCATTCATTTGCCTTTGATAACACCCATTTCACCCACCTGCTAGAAAGCGGCAAGCGAGAATCATTCATCAATCAGCATCTTGTGCAAACGACGGTGTTGGGTGTTCACAATTCACTTGGAAAAGACACTCAGACAGCAAGGGTCTCCCCAGCCCAGAGCTTATTAAGGATCCCGTACCCCGGCTCTCGGGCTCATATTCCCTGTAAATAGACACTGGCAAAAGCTTAATCGAGTAACATACCCAGCACTTGCATCCGATCCGACATCACTGTGCGTGCGCGTCGTCTGCTACATGAACATTTTCCCTCAATTCTGACCTCGCAATCGCGTGCCCCCTTCATTTGTGTCCCTCCTTCAACCCCATTTGAGTTCGCATCTCGACTTCGTTTGCGATGTTTTGATTCGGTCGTCTAGAAGCGCGGCTAAATTAAAAAAAAAAAAAAAAAAAAAAAACTAACCGTTCGCGCAAAACTATGCCACCTCTGTCGCGATCGCATCCGCCCGCAATTTGAGGCACACATGTGGGGGTCAACAACGGCTCCATTCGATACACACACACACACACACACACACACACACACACGCACGCACAGTGGCAACACGGCGGCTTTCCCCACGCGACCATGGCATCATACTAACTCTCTACAGGACAAAGAAGATATAAATATCAAGCTCGCGTATTGCATTGAGCATTGCGGTGGTGGCGGCGGCGGCGGCGGCGGCGGCGGCGGCAAAGACTCCAAGCGCTCGTCAACCCGAGTATATATGCGCCACGCGAGCGACCTATATCGAGACTGTGCTATTTGGCTGTTGTGCTGTGATGCCATATGGTTTAAGTAAAAAGCGCGCGACGGGGGTAGCCGTTGCGGAAGAAGAAGAAGAAGAAGAAGAAGAGATGCGGGGTTGGATGAATGGAGTTGGAATGGGAGGAGTGCAGCGATGACGCAGGTGGTGTGTTGGGGATGGCAGGGATGGCAGGGATGGGGATGTTGCATGTTGCATGTTGCGTAGGTGGTGCTTGCTTGTAAGGAGGTACTTACTGCACTCTTTGATGGACAGTGCAACGGTGAAAAGGTGCAGGCTTGACATGGTGATGAAACGAGAAGAAAAGGATGAGACGGGAGGAAAAGATACTCTTGGGCCGGACTTCAGCGTTGCTGTAGTAAGTTATAACTTTTTTTTCCTTTGTTCAACTCGCAGTTAGGCAACTTAATAAGCAGTTTAGCTTCTAGCTTTTTAACCCTAGTCTCTAATGTCAAATCTATATATATATGAGAGGCTACACCTTAGGAAAGCTGCTTTATTAGACGGGCTAGATAAGAGGGCTGAAATCAACATAGCCTCCCTTTGTTCTCCGGTATTGTTCAGCTTCTTCCTTTCTATTGAGAAATGATGACGCTGAACTCCGGCCGAAGGGTAGAGGGAAGTTACAGCATGCGAAGCATTCGCTTAGCTGAACATACTCAAGACGTCGTTTTGGAAAAGACAAACTTGACCCTCGAGTCCTGCTCTTTCAGCACCTGCAGCAAAGGCTCATCATCAATCATGGCCTCCAAGTCAACGGCATCTTCCGCAACGGCCTCGGCTGCGTCTTCATCGCTGTCCTCGTCATCACCCAGCCGCACAATGGCCCGCTTCGGCGCCGCCCGCTTCAGCAACGACGCGTCGATGTGCGCGTACTGCATCAAAGCCATCATGTCGCCGCCTTTGAACTTCTTCTTGCCCTTGATGTCCTTTTCCTGTGCCGCCATATCGACCTGGCTGGCTTTGAGCAGGGCAGGGAGGTCGGGAAAGTCTCCCTCGTCGTCTGTATCGTCAACGCCATTGCTCTGGAGTACTGGCTCTTTGGTGTCATTTGAGGGTACCAAGCCGCCATCATTGCCTCTGCCTTCACATGGACACGCAATGAGCTCGTGCGTCTGGCATCTTCCACTCTCGTCGAGAGTGAAGAGGTCGCGGAGATCGTCTTTAGTGAAGCTGGATCCAGCGCTCTTGTTGTCGATGACACTGTCGGCCAGGCTCTGCTTGCTCAACTGCCGCTGATAAATTTTCTCGTCGAGGGCACCCATCGTCAGGAGGCGGTATATCTTACACGGCCGCTTTTGTCCGTCGCGATGTATGCGAGCCATAGCCTGCAATTCATGCGCCGGGTTCCAGTCGATGTCGTACAGAATGAGACGAGACGCTCCGACTAGATTGATTCCAACGCCACCCGCCTTGGTGGAAAGAAGAAAAGCAAACGTGGATGAGGCGCTGGAATTGTTGAATTTGTTGATCATGTCCTGCCGCTTGTTCGCCGCGACGGAACCGTCAATTCGAAGGTACGGGTACGAGAGAGACGTGAGGAGGTTCCCTATCCTGTCCAACGTAGTCGTGAAGTGTGACACCACGACAACCTTTTCCTCCGTGGTGGAGTGGATTTGATGTAGCAGACTGTCGAGCACATACCACTTGGCGCTTATTCCCGGGTTCTTGAGGAGCTTCGCCGGAACAGCATCTAAGGCAGCTTTGATGAGACTGGTCTTAGACTCTGGCTCAGGAGTGTCGTTTGGCGATGTGATGGATTTTGGATTGCTCAGAAGCATTGGGATGTTGCAAACTTGCTTTAGAATATTGATGAGCTGAAAAGCGTTCTCACCGCCGCTTCCTAGAGCGCCCTTGAATACTGGCGACGCGAGAATTTGACGGTAGATTTCGGCTTGCACGTTCGTGGGTTGGCATAGTAGGATGTGTTCCGTCTTCGGAGGCAAGTATCTGGAAAGCACGTCGGCCCTGCGCCGAAGCATAAATGCTTCCACTAACCTGTCCAGCTCTTGTTGTCGCGCCGTTCCCTTCTCCTTGTCTTTTGCAGTTGCCTCAGGCTGTGAAGCTTTCACAATCGGATTCTCGAACTCTCTCTTGAAGGTTGAGAGCTTGCCGAGGCAACCCGGGTTCACTAAATCGGCAACGGCATGAAATTCCAGAAGGTTGTTCGAGAAGGGTGTGCCCGAAAGTGAGACAATCCTGTCGCAATTGAGAGCACGGATGGCAGCCGAGGATTTGTTCTTCGCTGTCTTGAGCCTGTGACTCTCATCAATCACGATGAGATCGATTTGACAGTCTTTGCTGATCTCGTCGTAGGACTTTTGAAGTTTCTCGAATCCGATGATCATAACTTGGTAGCATCTCCCTCTGGTAAAGTCTCTGAGGCGTATCTTTGGATCATCGGCAACGAACACGCCGATTCTTTCTCTTCCCAACCATTTGCGAAATTCTTTGCGCCAATTCTGAACTGTGCCGGCCGGCGCGACAACCAACGTCTTTTTCACAACAGGCGGCTCCTCGTGGACTGGATTTTGTTTCATGAGCGTCCATATCAGGGCGATTGACTGCAAAGTCTTGCCGAGTCCCATTTCATCGGCAAGAATCGCACCTTGTCCGTTGTACGGTCCCATGCCCATGACACATTCGTAGAGGAATGAGACACCTTCCCGCTGATGATCTCGGAGGTGCTTGGACAAAATCGGATCAACGACAACATCGACCACCTGCTTTCCTTTGGGAACGGACGAGGGCCTTTTCATGACCAAAGCATCAGGGCCTTTTGGATCGTGTCGCGGCTGAGGCACGGCTGTGTTGGACATTATTGGCATTGCGCTCTTGTCCAACAAAGGATTTTTGAATTTTCCATTGGTAGCATGACTGCTCTTTGCCGCTGCCACGTTGACAACTTCAACCTGCTTGGCTTCCACCTTTTCTTGTTTGTTGCGAGCCTTTGAGCTGAGGAGAGGTTTCTTCTCGGATTCTTTTTCCTTGGACTCTGGAGCTCTGATTACCGGGGCAGGTGTGTGATTCAAGAACGGCTTGCCAGCAAGGTAGTCCTTCTTCGCAATGATGGAGTCGACTTCAACTTCCTTGCCTCCGACCGACACTGTCGAGCCGGGCAGCAGTGGTATGCTGCAGTTTGTTTTGCCCATCTCGCGACCGCCTATATCCTGGAGGTATGCATAGCCATTTCTAACAGAGAGAACGCCGTCTCCATCCCAAGTCTTGTTCTTTTTGGTCGTAAACTTTCTCCAGAGCACCATGTAGTATGCCTCGTTGCCATCATCGTTCGAGGTTGTAGTTGGCTCATTTGCCGCAGGATTCACAATCGACAGAAGGGGCTTTCGGAAGGTACCAGAGGTCTGCGAAGACCTTGGTTGTGCGTAGACCGGGCTATTGCCGTCTTCGGAGACGCGTCGCTTCTTCGAAGGCGGACCAGTTGGTTCTGAGGGTCGGGAAGGTTCAGATGGATTCGTGGAAGGCTTTCGTGAGAGTAAAGGAGATTTAAAGGGCTTGTTGTTGAGCATGTTCACAACAAGAGGCTGAGTTGCGTGGCGATGGTTGTCAGAAACGCGTCGGGTGTTGGTGTGGACGCGTTCCCGACGGATTGGGCAAAGCGTCTTCCCACGTCATCACCTGTCCGCAAAAACCACTTCCGACAGCTTCATCCCGTCACACTCCTTACAATCATTCTGGTATCCTCTGTGACTGCAAGCCACAGTCATTGCTGCGATGGGATCAGATGCACAACATGGCCACGTTTTTGACGCGTCGGAAAACCGTGAACGACAACGCAATGAAATCGCCCTGCTCGAGAGCATGTACCCCGAAGAGTTTCTCATGATCAAAGACGCACAGTCGCTTGAAGAAGAGATTGAGTTTGAGATTAAAGTCGATGCATCTCACACGCTCTCATTTATCATGCCTGCATCTTACCCTGAGTCTTCCCATCCGCAGGTTTTTCTCTCTTTTGGCGAGGACATCGAGAATGATGAGAGGAGGCATTTCCGAGCCATTCTAAGAGATATCATCCAGAAGCAAGAGCTTGGAATTGAGTGCGTGGACCTCATAATCGGAGACTTGAGGCTCGTGTTGGAAGATGTCAAGGTTGCGTGCGATCATGCTCTCAAATCTGCCTCGAAGCATTCCAACGAGGGTCCAAACGTACATGAACCGGAAGGTCTGAGAGTAGTGTTGTGGATGCATCATCTTCTTGCTACGAGCAAACGACGAGCCATTATGCAAATGTCGAGAGAATCTTGCCTGGCCGGTTACTCGCGGCCAGGATATCCAGGCTCTGTCTACGTCGAGGGCGAAGCAGACAATGTGAGATCCTTCGTCGATGAACTAAAAGTAGGTTTATAGTTGATTTCGCCATTGACCTCGTGGAATGCTGACTGTTATTAGACCATGCGCTGGCAAGCCATACAGGAAAGAGCTTCGGAAAGTTGTCCTATGTCAGCTCTGACTCTGATTTCTGCTGGAATGAAAGGCATTCAGGAGGTCCAGGGCCTTGGTGAGATGGCCGAGGGGCTCAAATCTCATGGCGAAAAGGGTTCAGAAGTCGCGAGCTTCTACCTTGAAAGCATGAAGATCAAGTAGAATCCCGACTGCAGAGTATCAGAGTCAAGTCCAAGACTTCTGAGAAAAGCTCGAATGCTCTTAGTCCACAAGGATTCTCTCGAGATTTGTACTTTCGGTGTTGAGGGGCATGCCGTGACTTTAACGCCAAGCACCAGAATTGTATTCGATTCAGTATGCCGGCACTTTCTTGTCCATCCTCGAGTGGGTTGTCGGTCTTTTTCACGATTTGCCCGGAATTCCCGCGTGACCGGAAGCCATTAGTCATGTCCGACCAAGAGTACCTACATGTACCTACGATACCAGTCGAAAGAACACACCACTGACGTCAGTCACTACAAATCGGCGCTTCCTTCATGTTCCCGTCCGCCGCCTTTCCGACCCCATATTTGCGCGGGCTTTACAGGCTGTCGAAAAGTGCCAAACACCAAGCGTAAACGGTTATTTCATCTTCTCTCTCGAGCGCAATGTGTGAAGTTCCTGGCACGCCAAGCGTGAGAAACAGGACGTGTTGCCCGAACCATTCGAGCTATCCAACCCCTTTTGGAAGTTGTCCGACCGCGTGCCCACAAGTCCGCGCCGGTTCTAGATTGTGGAGTTGAAAAGATGGCTGACCAAAAAACGGCTCCACACCCCTCATCCCCGCGACCTGGGGTACCTGACGCTGACGGCCGTAAATCGACGGGGCTCATCACGAGATCACCTCCGCGGTGGACTTGTCGGTGTATCTTTGGAACGAAGACTCCAAGACTATAAGATCGACTCCAGCGCATGCGACTTCTGCAGGCAGGCCGCGGCAACGGAAACTCCCTCAGCTTCTGCTCGTCAAGATGAAGTCGCCCTCTGGCTTCTGTACGGCGCTTGTCGCCTGTTGCGTCATCGGAACTGCTGTAGGACAGAATTTCACAGCATCGATTACCCTTTCTCTGGAAGGTCAGTCACTGTCTTGGAGAGCTTATACAGCACAAGCAGAGGTTTCTCAGCACCAACGTCGACCAATCATTTCCCTTGTCTCCTGTATACTGAAGAGACGGGCTCCGAGAATTCGCTCGCCGAGCAGGGATTCAATCGGGGATATCCGAAGTAGCTAACTTTGTTTTTGCGAGCAAAAAAGACTACTGGAACGAATACGTCGGCCCGATCGAGCAAGCATCTGTCAACACGACTGTCGAGGCGACTCCGGTCCCGACAAACTCGCTCATCCCGCCTCCCGGTCTTTACTACCCGCCGTTCCCAACTGGTCACGAGGCCCCTCTCCAGACGAAGAACGAAAGTTGGTCCTTTCCAAAAGATTTCAAGTTCGGTGTCTCGAGCGCTGCGTACCAGGTCGAAGGCGCGGCGAAAGATGAAGGCAAGGGCCCGTCCATATGGGATGTCCTTTCCCATCGCGTGCCCGGCTACATCACGACAAATGATACTGGTGACGTTGCAAACAACCAATACTATTTGTACAAGCAAGGTGAGAGGTCTAAAATCGAGTCTCTTTGCAAACAGTCGCGGCGCAGCGATATAATCGACGAGTCGTTGGAGGACGCACTTCGGGAAAAAGGTGGAATTCTGCCACCGTGAGGAGTAGAGATGGAGCACTTGACCATTATTTTCACCACGAATCTGGATTTGGGTGCCACGGCTTTTGACTCGAAGTCTTCGATCTTTATCCTTCCGAGCAAATCTGACATTCCCCAGACATAGCACGAATCGCCGCCATGGGAATCAAGGTCTACTCCTTTTCCATTGCTTGGGCACGCATCTTTCCCTTTGGCTCTGGCCAAGTGAACGAGCAAGGCCTCGCCCACTACCAAGATGTGATCGACACATGTTTGGAGTACGGCATTCAGCCTGCGATTACACTCTTTCACTGGGATCTGCCTCTGGCACTGCAAAACTCGTACGGGGGCCTGCTGTCGTCCAAGTTCATCGACGATTTTGTCGAATATGCGCGCATCATCTTCACGCGATTTGGCGACAAGGTCGATCACTTCGCCACTTTCAACGAGCCCACTGTCATCTGTGGCTTCTACCCGCTACCGGAAGGCTACTTCAAAGCCACAAGCATCCCCGCGGAGCAGCAGCCCTACTACTGCGGCCAAAACCTCCTCATCGCCCACAGCAAGGCATACCACCTCGCCAAGTCGCTGAACCTGACAGCACAGATCACGATAAAGTTAAACGGGGGCTACAAATTGCCCCTCACCAACTCCAGCGCCGACCTAGAAGCAGTGCAGCGCGCATGGGACTGGAACGAAGGGCTCTGGGCCAAGCCCATCTTTCTCGACGGCGACTATCCCGCCTCGGTCAAGGAATACGTGTCGACGTTCCTGCCGGAGCTGACGAGCGAGCAAAAGGCCGCGCTCAACGGCACCGCCGACCTCTTCGCCCACGACGCATACACCTCGCACTTCTACTCGGCGCCCGACTCGGGTATTGCTGACTGCGTTGCCAACGTGTCGCACCCGCTCTTCCCCACATGCGTCAACGAGACGTGGGCATATACGGCGGCGAGCGGCGGATGGGCTCTAGGACCCGCAGCCGACCCGCTCGCGCCCTGGCTGCACAAGGCGACCGAGTGGGTTCCGGCATTCATGCGATACATCCAAGAAACGTGGAAGCCGCGGGGCGGCATCTTGATCACGGAGTTTGGCTTCGCGGAGCCGTTTGAGGCGCAGAAGACGCTGCTGCAGGATATCCTGATGGATCAGCAGCGCTCGGCGTACTTTAAGGGTTTCATGGAGGGCGTTTTGATGGCGATTGCGGAGGGTACTAATGTGGTGGGCACCCTGGCGTGGAGTCTGATTGATAATCTGGAGTGGACGAGTGGGAATAGTGTCAAGTTTGGCCTGCAGGTGAGTTACTTTCCTATCCTGTTCGGAGAGGAGAGGAGTTTGCTAATTTGTCGATATGCAGTATGTCAACTACACGACACAAGAGCGTTATTACAAGGCCAGTTTCTTCCACTTCGCCGATGTGTACAAGAAGTATGTGGAGCAGTGAGCCTCCATCTTGAGAATATAGGTTTTGTTGGCCGGCGAGGCGAAAATATATACATGAATACCCTTTGCTGTTGCATATCGAATTGCTCGAATGCTCGCTTGCCGTTATGTTGTGTAGAAGCCCCGTGTGTGTTTTGCTGCTTGGTGAACATGTGTCCAATGGCGGCCGCCTGGCTCAGTAGTAAGGAATCTAATTCTTCTAACAGCCAAGACAGAAAGAAGCGCGATCATCAGGGAGAGTCCACGTCATTAGTGAAGCGCGCACAGGATGCCTTCATGATCCATATGAAGTTCAGCCCAGCCATGTGATTCGACCCCGACGTAGACCCCAGTCGAGATGCTCTAACTCCATCCAGATGGCACCTTCAAGCCCCCCTCTCACCCCCGAAAAACGAGCTCCACATATCCTCAAATATCCTCACACTTCTTGAGATTATCCCTCGCACTCTCCATCATCACTCTCTTCCACTCCTCATGATCCTCCGCGGGCAGCGGCGGCCGTCCACTATGCCGAGTGGCAAGCTTCTCATACTTGCGCTGCCACTTTTTACACATGACCGGCGTCCACTCGCCAGCCTGCCTGGCGCGCATCTCGGCGTCGAGCTTGTACTTGCGCAGCCACGTCTGCCAGCTCTCGGTGCGCCGGTGGTCGTCGAGCTCCAGCGACATCATCTCTTCGGACGTGGCTTTGATGGCTGAGAGCGGCACGTCGCGCTTGGCTTTGATGGAGAAGATGATGTGGAGCTCGGTGAAGTGGGCGGGTGTGTTGCCGTGGTTTTTGTGCCAGTGGGCGATGGTTTTGTCGGCGGTCATGAGGGTGGTCGTGTTTGTCTTGTCTGGGGTTGAGGCGTCGACCGTGGGAGGGGACTTCGTTGTGTCCCGCGAAAAAGGCCTGCCGGGCTGTTGAATAGAGGTGAAGAGCTGAGCGTGATGAGCTGCGTACCTTTCGACGGGCATGGCGGTGGTCGCGTTGGTGTTGGCTTGGGTCGAGTTGACCTCGGGAGAAGGCGCCAGTCTTGACACCCGGAGGGGACTTCAGAGGTATGACGTTGTAGTCGAAGAGATGGGTATTTTGAGTTGTGTACCTTGCGTGGCGTGGTAGATGTTGTTGCAATGTTGTGCAAGTGGGTGGAGGAGGAAGCGTAGACAGACCGTTTTATATACGTCGTCGGAGGGTAATGCGACTGGAGCGCGACCAAAATTCGAACTCGTCCCAATATTTTTGACACTCGATTCTGTTTATTCCCCCAGCCCCCAGTCGTCCTCAAGCAACATCAAAGCCCGGCTGACGTCCCGAAGTCGCGGCCAGCCGACTTTTTGACCTTATCGGTGGCCCAAAAACCACAAAGGCAACTGGCACAAAACTGACACCGCACCCAATTCCAGCCAGTACCGCGCTTCCGCCAACAAAACCCAGCCCACTCTCCGTATACAGCGCAGTCGATGCCAGCGGAAGACAAGCACCAACGATGTTCTCTCCGGCCGCAACCCCCGCAATCGCCGAAGCCGCGTAAGTTGGGTAGGCGTCCTCAACGTAATGCGAAGCGGCAGTCATAACGGTCTGAATGCCAACACCGACAAGTGCGATGCCAATGGTCGGCGCGATCCACGGCTGTGGGTGCGATTCGGAAGTCGTAAAAGCGTAGAGGAAGAGACCACCAGCAAGACCTAGGAAGGATGCGGGAATGGCGAGATACAGACGAGCCTCGGGCTTGTGTGCGTCTGGACTGATCTTGTCCCCGCTTTGGGCGTAGAGGCGGTCTTGGAGCGGAGAAATGAGCAATCCAATGATGATACCAATGACGAGAGCAGCTTGGACAAGACCGGTGCTTGGAGCAGAAAAGTTGTACAGCGTGCGGTAAACCAAAGGAATGCTTTGCGTGAAAATGAGAGCGTTCCCAAAACAAAAGGATGACCATAGCGTGGCACATAGAATCAGGGGCTCGGTGGTGAGCATACGAAGAGGGCGGACAATGGCAGTCTTGAACAATCCCATAGGGCTGACATGACTGGGAGAGCGGCTAGAGACACCTCTTCGCCCGTCTCGAGCGCGCTCTAAAATCTCGCCGCGAGTCTCAGGGAGTAAAAAGAATACAAAAGGAAAGACCGAGACATAAAGAATTATCTGGATATAGAAAACCCAGCGCCAGTCGAGTGTCGTTATGATGGCCCCTCCGATTACGGGTCCGATGGTGGTGCCGGCCAAGAGACTGCAGATGTACAAGTTAATAGGCAGGCTCCTTGTGATGGCATCGCTCCAAAGGTCGCCGCAGATGCCACTGGTGATATTTTCCAGGATACCAGCGCATCCACCCGTGATTACGCGAGTAGCAATGAGAGTCCCGAAGTTCTGGGCCCGCGCTTGAGGAATGATGAACACCACAAAAAGCAGGTAAATCAGCAGATAGGCTTTCCGAACGCCAAAGGTCTCCATCAGAGGCAGGACAGCTAATGGCACAATTCCGGCGGCCAGTGTCCATGAGAAAACAGGCCAAAAGGAACTGGGAAATTGTTCATCGCTTAGGCCGAATTGAAGATTGATCTCGTCCGCAGCCGCGGTCATGGCAGTCCCGTTGATACCGACTATGAACGTAATGAAGCAAGAGAGGACGGTTACGCGCCATTTTTTCAAATGTGGCCAATTGTAGCTTTTAAGAAATGAGCGACTCGAGCTGAGTTCCAACGACGTGGAAATCAACATACGGATTTCTGGGATCATCATCCCATCTGACAGAGGCGTGCTTCTCGGAATCGCTTGAAGCAGAGTCGTATTTTCCAGCTTCACTTCCTCTAGGAGTGTCGTTTTTGGCGTGATTTTGCTCCGAATCTGGATCTGGAAGAGGATTGCAGAGTGGTTCCAGTATCATGATGGATCGTCTCAAAGCTTGTCCCTGGCAGGACGAATGCTCCTCAAATGACCGACAGACGACCCCAGAGCGACGGAAAAAATTGTGGCGGAGAGCTGACCGGGTTCTTGAGGGTCCTACTGCCCTGGCCACTTGGCGGTGTCAAGCCAAGAGAGATCTCCATCGGCCACGGACTCTGGCTCCGGCGGACGACTGGTTTGGTGAAGCAATTTCGATGGTGTTTGTTCCGACTCTTGAGACGTAATGTTTTCAAAGTGCCATCAGCCTGCTTGATGGTTGTGATGCCAATGACAGGCAATGGGCGGGGTAAAGTTTCCATGTCGAAGACGGCGATTGACGTGACATCATGATGGTCATGGTACATGTGTAGTGATTGCGTAAAAGAAACAACCAAATGCAGTGCAACCAGAACAGCTCGCGGAAGATCTGATCTACACCAGGCACAAAGATGAGTCAGCCGGCTCCAGGTCGGCGTTTCCGAACGACACTCTCAGTCCTCCCTGGGCTGGCCGGCACCCACCTCACAACCTCCCCAATACCCGACCCGAACCCCACCGCTTGCGTTGGATATGCCCAAAGTCTTTGACTCAGCCTGTGCAAATGTCACTCGCTGACCTCCCCTTGGAAATAGTCCGCTACATTATCGAAGAGATTGTGATAGAACCGGACAAAGGCCTCTACAATGCCCTCCGTTGTAGACTGATTTCCCGTAATGTCAAGGCCTTGGGACTGTTTGCTCGCGAAAGAACCTAACGAATTCCTCGTAGAAACTTTCGATCAGGAAGTGTTAGACACCATCCGCTCCCTCGAGATTCTGCATCCGCGCAATGCATCTTACGGTCTCTGGGAGCAAGTATCCTTGCGCTTTGTCTCTCGCTTCCTGTGCCACCTGATTGAAACGGAAGATCAAAAACATCGGTACACGTTCGCATCATCCCTGAAAATGTTCTTGGACGAATGGCTTCCTTCAGAGGGCAACTCAAGAGGCCTCCGCTTTGAACTCGCCTTTCAACTATGCAACATCGTCTATCAGCAAACGGGCGAGACTTTTCAACAAATCTGCGACGTCTACTTCCCCTTTTATCAGCTTTCCAAAGACCGCAGTAGAGATATCAAGTCGCATCTCGCCATTGCCGCCATCTATTTGAACAAGGAGCAATACGTCAAAGATCATCGCCTCGTCCTGCTCCAACCAAACATGAAAAGCGAATTCTTCGGGACACCTCTCCATGCGGCTTGCGCGGTTGGCGACCTGTCGCTGGCCAGGCTACTGCTTCAAAATGGAGCCAACCCAAACAAGCAGAGTCTGAGTGCCTGGTACCCTGTCGAAATTGCAGTCTTGAACAACCACGTCGACGTCGTGCGCGAATTGCTCCAGATAGAGCACTACTATCTTCCGTTTACGAACCGCATGGAGTTCTATGAAAGGATGGAAATGCCAAGACTTTGCCTGTTCCTACTCGGCTTGGGGAAACGCCATGTACCCAGCAGCAAGGTCATTCATTATCCTGAAACCTACCAAAGATGGTTCAATCATTTGAGAGCGACTTACAACGCAGCTGACATGCGAGAATCTTTAATTCTCCTCAGGATCCACTTCATGTTGTTCATGGACGAGATACGGAAGGAGTTGACACGTAGTGACGGAAAGCCCGACGATTACACACCTTCATGGGATTTGGGCCACAAGAAGTACGGTCTACTAGAAGTGGCGCATGATGAAGAACTCGCGTATGAGATTCTCGATGACGCTCATCTTTATTTCGCTGAGTTCGAAATCCATTGACATTTATCACCCTTGAGCGAATACTCGTCTTCGCAGGTGGAATAGTGTCACTCTCATGATCGGAGTGGTGAAGATATCTGTAAAGAGTGGTCTAAAGCAATAAGCCCAGGATTCGTCCAGGTCCTATGGCTTCCTACCAGACCGATTGCTCTGGATGCAGCTTTCAAGACTTGGCGAAGCCACCTCTGCCTCTTCCCCGACTGCCGCGACCAAAGCGAATGCTCGGTGGGATGAATCTGAGTGCTGCCACCGATTTCGTGACATCCTCCATAGTTTCATCCGCGTTAGAGGAACTCGGAGTCGACTTTGAAGTGTGAGCTGTACTGGCAGTAGATGAAGCGCCACCCCTCTGCCCATGCCCGACTAAATCCATTGCGTTTGATTCGGGGGGATGCAGAAAACTTGGTAATTTGGAAGGGGTTTCCGAGTCATTCGTTGTATTCACCTCTGGCACGTCAACGATAGGCTCCGAACTGTCGGCACCGAGGTCCATTGGCTCCGATTCGCTTTTGGGGACTAAATTCGCCGATT
This sequence comes from Phyllosticta citriasiana, assembly GCF_038021145.1. Classification (NCBI taxonomy): domain Eukaryota; kingdom Fungi; phylum Ascomycota; class Dothideomycetes; order Botryosphaeriales; family Phyllostictaceae; genus Phyllosticta; species Phyllosticta citriasiana. The sequence goes on along the minus strand of NW_027117281.1, from coordinate 427,552 downwards.
CTTGGGGCGTCATGCCATCTTCCTCAAAGACGATTCGCTTTGGAGCAGGATTTGCTACCTCCGGATTGCGCTTGGGGGGTTTTTGATGCCTTGGTGGGTGGTGAAGACGAGATGAGCCTGACGGTTTGTTCTCGATGAGCATGGAATTGAGTCCATCAATACCAAACTTGAGAACGGTAAAATTGTAGTTCTTTGGATAAGCGTGTTTGGCGACCATGTGTTCTCGTCGCATTCTGGGCGTCTTGCACATTACGTCGCACCCGTCGGCAAAGCATGCAAACTGCTCAGTCAGCGGTGCGTCTTTTTTTCTTGGGGGGCCGGTCCCAACTTACAATCTTGTCCCCTCGTTCCCGAGATGCTTGCTTGATTGGATCATGGTACTCATCGAAATGCAGGTTGAGAAATTGCTCTGAGGGAAAGTTTACGCGGCAGGCGGAGCAGCGGTTCACGTGTCGCTTTTGGTAGTGGACGTCATAATCTGAATATGATGCGAAGCTGAGCGGGGGATGCGATGGCAGAGAGCAGGTCATGACGGCCGGAACCTCGATAGATTCGTCGACGTGGACATATTTGGCGGCGGCCGGAGGGCTAGAGGCGTCATGGTTGGCTTCTGGAGTGGGCGATGCAGATTCTGCTCGTGAGCGCTTGGCCATGAGGACGGCGATGAGAGATTTACTCGAGGGCGTAGGAATCCACACGCTCGATGCAATGTGGGATCACGGTGAATCAGTTGACGGTCGTTGTGTTGCCAAAGGCCGTGGTGGACTGGGAGCGGCAAGCCGTAGAGTGGTGGCGCACCCCAGGCATTCATTCCCTGGGTGTGGCGGTGCCGTTGAGGGAGTGGATCGTGCGTCTCGAGTGTCCTGGGCTTGCTCAGCATCCGCTTTCACCTCACCCGCAACGCGGACGCGGGCCTCTCCCACCACTCACTCGCTGCTGCTGCTGGCTCTCTGTCCGACCGTCCCGTCGCCGTCCGACTCGTCCTCTGGTACCCGCCGCTCCGCCTGGCGCTCTTCTCTAGGGAAAACGGCCGCCATCCATGGATCGCGACGACACCGCAGCCAGCCCGCAGTTCGCTCCATTTGAAATCTGACCCGGCCTGGCCTTGTATGAGCCCTCATACGATCCCTCTCCATGGCCATATCCGCCGAGCCAGCTGAAAAGTGCGCTCCAATTCTTTCCCAGTCCCGCCCGCATTGTTAACTTGCCTAGGCTCGCTCGCAAACTTGAGCAGCAACTCAAATCAAAGCCCACAGACCAGCGTGCCGCCAACGCTGCCATCTTGTCTCTCCTTCAAGAGTGAGGTGGACTTTGCCGCCGCTCCCGCCCCCGCTAATATCGCCCAGATACCGCAACGAGTGCGAAAAGATTGTCCATGGTGATTTTGGACTTGCCTTCGAACACCACGTCGAGCCCCATTTGTGGGATGCTCACGGCAAAGTCAATACGTATTTTAGAAAACAATTGAGTGTGGTATGTGTGGGACTGCGGACGACTTGTCCTTGGGGGATGGCAGCTTACAGGCCTACCCTAGCTGAACAAAGACGGCCGCACTAAGCCCGTCGAGACGCGCATTGTACAAAAACAGTATCTCGAGTTCATCAAGTCCGGTCAGCGCTTCTACCGTCAATACATTCTCTACCTGGACAAGGCTTTTGGCGGAACTTCAGAGCTCCGTGACCTTGCGAAGAAGTGGAAGAGCGACTGTGCGTTTTCCCCTGCCAATGCCCTTGCAAAGCTGACTTGGGAAAAAGTGCAGCAAGCCGAACCAACTCAAGCGCTTTCCTCCGAACTGCAAGCCCTGATCAGACCCTCCATTTACCAGGCCATCATCCATCTCGGCGATCTGTCCCGCTACCGCGAGCTCCAGCGAAGCGAAGCGCAGCGCAACTGGAGCTATGCGATTGGATACTATACTTTGGCTTTCAAGATCAACCCCGACTCTGGCATATCCCACAATCAACAGGCTGTTGTTGCGCTTGCGGATGGGGACCACTTCCGGGCTGTGTACAACCTCTATCGGTCTCTTGCGGCAAAGGAGCCTCATCCCATGGCCAAGGGGAATTTGGAATTGGAATTTAAGAAGGTCATTGCGGCCTGGGATAGGGGCGAGCTCATTGGAAGACAGACAAATGGACAGGGAAACGGGGCGCATCGCGCGCTCAAGGCCTGGTTCGTCCGGCTGCACAGCAAGTGCTATCGTGGAGAAGACTTTGCTGGGCATGACGGGCTGGAGAACGAGGTCCTGAGTCAATTGGCCGTGGAACTCAAAGAGCGCTCTTTGGAAGGCCTTCTCCAAAAATTTGTCCTGGTGAACACGGCTGCCGAGTATCTCGCCTTTGTCAAACTTCAAGGTATGTCGTTACGCCGTTGACGGAATGCTAGCTAATTAGCAGCAGCCGGCGAAACTACTCGCGAACAGATCCGAGCGTACTTTTTCTTCCTTCGATTCAACATCAAAACCTTTAACATTCTCCTGCAAATCCTCCAGGCTGAGCTGGAACGTTTGACGGGCGAAGACATTGATGGATCCGACTCGGAGCCACTGTCAGAAAAGGTCACGGCAGTTGCTCGACGCGTCCTTCCTGGAATTCGCCTTTACAGCACTTGGTTCCTGAAGAACTGGAGTGTCCTCTCTGCTGATCTCGAGGGATCTGCGCACTCCAAGGTCGATGCTCATGAATTGTGGAAGGCCTATGCCGAAACCTTGACGCTCCTTGCCTCGGCATTCAATGTTGGGCTTTTGCCAATGGAGCAGTACTTGCTGGAAGAAGATGTGGACACGCTTGGATTCCAGCCACTGCTCGCCGACAGTACCAAAAGACGTTGGTTTGACGGTTCTTCGCCAAAAGCCAAATGGTCCGATGAAGACGTCAAGAGGAATCATCCAAATGTCGAGATGCTCATGCGCATTCGCGACTTATTGGTTGATGGTCTCGAGCTTGTGCAGGACGAGGTAAGAGCCGGCCAAAACCTGTAAAAGTACTACTAACCTGAACGTAGAAGTCCCCAATCGTTCTGGACGGTCTTCGTTTTGTGTACCAGGAAGCCGGCATTCCATCTCAGCTTTTGGCCAGCCCGTCGAATAATGTAGAGACGGCCGTGCCAGTCGAATCTCCTCAAATCGATGTTCCACGGGGTGGTGGACCAGTAAATGACGATCAGGTTTCCCACGCAGCTCCCTCCGAAACGACTTCTAATGCCATGTCTAAGGATGCTGCAATGAATCGAATGGTTGACGACTTGCTTGCCGAGGATGTATTGGAGCCCCTCGCCGAAGAGGACGAAAATATTCCCCCAACGCCCCCGGAGCAAACTTTTGAAGATACCGCGCTGATCAAGGATGGATCCTACGGCATCACTCCCGTCACTGCGACAGACTACGTCAACATGGTTAGAAACTACAGCCAAGCGTCTTGCACTCCGGATCGTATGCACCGCAACTCGACAACTTCCCCTGCTGTCCAGCACTTCCCATCGTTGCCTTCTCTGCCCGATCATTCTGGAATTTGGAACAAGAACTACTCCATGACGTCACACAACACCCCAGCCGTGCCTCCTGGACTTCATGTCGGCTCAAGCGCCGGACACTCGAGGAATGGATCACTGAATGCGTCTTGGAGCTCCATGCCCAGTGGTCAAATCCGCAGAAGCTCTCCGCCGTATGGGACCAGTTCGTCCTATGATGTGACTCTTCCAGGTGCTTCTCAAGTTTTTGGAAATATTGGAAATGCAGCCAATGGTCATTCCACCGGACAGCAGCTTCAAGCTCTTCATGATATGAGGGGCTCGGTGTTCTTTGGCCAGAGTGTTTGGGGTGCTGACGGCGTTAGCTGGAGTACGGGTCGCCACCGTGGTTCTTACATTGACACTCCTCCCAACGGCCAAGGCGGTTGATACGGTGAATTGGCTGGCAAGCCTACAACCGACATCCAAAGCGATCTCCGCCGGTCTTGTGCCCACGAACGATGTGGATTCCGCGCCCTTCGATGGATCCCGAGGTCTGGAATAGAGGGATCCGCGCCCCTATCGAGTTTTTCTCGGCCTAGTTGGCACTCGCTGCAAGACTTCAGCATCTCCAACCTTAGCGCCAAAATACTCGCCGTTGCAGTAGAGTACTTGTGAGAGGCCGTCGTTCATACCTTTGGGCCCGATTTGGGAGATTGCAAGGTGGACAGTCGCGCCAGCTGGTGGAGGAGGACGATGAACAGATTGAAATTGTGCTTTTGGAATGCTTTGCTCGGGCTGCGAGCTATTACAATCATTAGGCTATCTGCTGAATTGAGAGTCTTTCTGGCCCTGGTGGTTTTGGTGTGTCTCCTGAGTGATGCAGAGGCAGTCACGAGCCTGTGGGGTGACTTCCATCTGCGAGGAACAAAATCTCAAACAGCTACAATGAAAATCTCCCCAGTGCTTTTCAAAACCGAAGACATTATTCCTGCAAGACTAGCCACAATACCCTCCTCATGGCATCGGCAATTCCGCTCCGCATGGGCCTTGGTCGACTAGCGCCGGTAGCTCGACCTAGCGCACTGACGCTGCGGCGAGTAGCCCCTCCACGCTTCCGCTGTTTTCTCAACCCCACCACCAACATCCCGCATCATTGCCGCCCATTCGCAACCATGTCGTCCACCGGAAACTACGAGCTCCTCTGCCTTGAGAATCCTCTTCTCGACATCCAGGCCGTCGGGTAAGGCACATTCCCGAGAAAATGGCTCGACAATCGCTGATAACAAGCAGCAACGAGGCGCTGCTCGAAAAGTATGGCCTCAAGGCCAACGACGCCATCCTCGCCGAGGAGAAGCACCTGGGTCTTTACGAGGAGCTGCTCAACAACTACGATGCCAAGCTCATCGCTGCTGGTGCCGCCCAGAACAGCGCCAGAGGCGCTCAGGTACGCATCTCTACCTCCATCGGCGACTTTTTGGTCTTCGGATGGTTCTCTAACACGCGCTGCCGTTGTAGTACATCCTCCCTCCCAACACGGCCATCTACATTGGATGCGTGGGCAAGGACAAGTACGCCGACATTCTGAGGGATGCCGTCAAGAAGGCCGGCCTGCGCGTCGAGTACCGCGTCGACGAAGAGCAGCCCACCGGCCGCTGCGGCGTCGTCATCACGGGCAACAACCGTAGCTTGTGCACCGACCTTGCCGCCGCCAACTGCTACAAGCTCGACCACTTGAAGCAGCCCGAGATCTGGAAGCTCGTTGAGAACGCCAAGGTCTACTACGTCGGCGGCTACCACTTGACCGTGTGCGTGCCGGCCATTCTTGCGCTGGCCGAAGAGGCAGCCGCGAAGAACAAGGCAATTTCCCCCCCCCCCCCCCCCCCCCTATTCCATTGCGATTATATGAGACGGCTAACGAGTGAGCGCAGATCTTCGCCCTCTCCCTATCCGCCCCCTTCATCCCGCAATTCTTCAAGGAGCAGCTCGACAGCACGGCACCGTACTGGGACTACGTGATTGGGAACGAGACGGAAGCGCGGGCGTGGGCCGCGTCGCACGACCTCAAGACGGAAGACATCCCCACAATCGCGACGGCCATGGCCAAGCTGCCCAAGAAGAACACGGCGCGCCCGCGCACCGTCATCATCACGCAGGGCACCGACCCGACCGTCGTCGCCGTGGGCGGCGCCGTCGACCTCAAGGAGTTCCCCGTCCACGCCATCGACAAGAGCCAGATCAACGACACCAACGGCGCCGGTGACGCCTTTGCCGGCGGCTTCCTGGCCGGCATCGTCGAGGGCAAGGACTTTGACACGGCTGTCGACATGGGACAGTGGCTTGCTAAGCTCAGCATTCAGGAGCTGGGCCCTTCGTACCCCTTCCCCAAGCAGTCGTACCCCGGCAAGTCTGCCTAAACGTAGGTCCGTTGCTAGTTGACGTGGAGGGAGAGGGAGCATTGATGAATCGAAGCTCGAAAAAACTTGAGGGTTTCTTTGATCGGTTTGGTTGGGTTCCATATTTAGCGAGAGGCCCTCTTTTCAACCTGGGCTATTATGACTGTTTGACTTTCCTTTGGGAGTCTATGAATCAACTTCACCAACAAAACGGGCGGATGAGCAAGCATGCAAGCAAGCCAGCACCCAACGTCCTTCAGTCGAATGGGATAGCGGATGGATGCTTTTGGCTCGCCTGGGGAAAAATAAAGATGAAAAATAAACCATTTTCCTATCATCATTGTTCCAACCGCCCGTCTCTCCTCAACAACTACGTGGGTACCTAAACGGAAAGGATGGGGGAGCTGTGATTGGAACGTCAGACGAATTGAATAGGTAGGTGCCGCTACAAGAAAGGAAGACGTGAAGACATGGTCCACATACATTTGTAGTCCCCAGGGCAACCAACGAAACACAGCACTTTGATTTGATTGACCGACGATGGCGGGAAGAGAAGAAAGAAAGGAAGAAAGGAAGGGAGGAAGGGAAGGGAAGCACTCTTGACTCCGGTGAGGGGAAAGCAAAACGCCAGCCCGATGCTTGCGCCCATGGCTTCTTTCTTTGCAGACAACACAGATAGACAGAGAGACTGAAAGACGCGACGCGACGTATCTCGACTCGACTCGACTCAACTTTGTTTCAAACGACCACGACGACGACAACGGTGACAATACGACCGAATCCAAGATCCGACTTGTTGTGAAGAAGACCTAGGAAAAAGAAAAGTAGAGTGGTAGAAGCGTAGGTAGGTAGGTAGGTAGGTAGGCAAGGTAGTAGTTTAAACAGACAGAGAGACAACAGACAAGGTACAGCACAACACCAGGCCCACTCGCAACGGTGGCTGGCCGGCTGGCTCTACTTGGCATCGACACCTCCGTCTTCTTCCTCCTCATCGTCATCGTCCAAATCCGTGCGCTCCACAATCAAGTTGCCGCTGCGCCCGATGCGCTGCTTGATGGAGCCGCCCTTTTGCAGGTCAAACTCCTCGCGCGGCATCGGCGACACGAGGACGAATTTGTACTCGTGCTCGTATGCCTCTGGCTTCTCTGCCGCCACGGCGTCTTGCGAAGCCTCCTGCTGCTGCTGGAGGACATCGTAGCACTCGACAAACGCGTACAGCTCTTCCATGTCCGCATCGGGCGCAAAGCGGCGCACCACACGGTCGCCCGAGGGCATGCGCAGGCTGATGCGCACCGCGTCCTTAACGTCTGAGCTCGGCTCGCCCGCGATGGAGCGCGCCCGCCATGCCCGCCACGCTGCCAGGTTGCGCGCCTCGCGCTCCTTGGCTTCTTGCTTTGCGCGCTCTTCTTGCTCTGCGCGCTGCCGCACCTCCTCTTCCTCGCGACGCCGCCGCGCCCGTTCGCGGTCTTGTGCCAGTGACCGCTCATACGCCGTGTCTTGTGCTTGGCGGATGTTGCGCGCAGCTTGTTGCTCGGCGCGTGTGGCGCGCGCCCGGTTGAGGGGTTCCGAGTTTTGTGCCATGGCGGTTTGCAGGCGCGACATGAAGGTTGCTGGCGGCGTTGAACCAACTATGCGGGCGACCGTTGACATGGCCGTGGAGGAGACGGACGGCGTGTGGACGATGAGGGCTGCAAACGGGAACTTTGTGCAGTTGAGCGCGTTGGAAACCTGGTAAGCTTCTGAGTCCTGCACGTTGCCGGCCCAGACGATCATGTTGTTTGCCGGATTCTTGATGAATGCTACAACTTCGGGAGACAAGAGTGTCTCGCGGATGAAGGATGCCGTGTCGTCGTGCTCGGGAGAGACCAGCACCACCAGCAAAAACTTGAGCTCCTTTTTGGCCAGATCAAAAGCCTGCGCATAGCCGCCCTCAAAGAAGGGGATCTCGTGGGCGCCATATTCCTCCTCAAACTCCCTGATGAACCTCGCGGCCGTGTCTCGCGGATTTAGGGGTCGCCGCCCACTGGTGTCTCTCCGGCGCGCATGTGGAGCAGCCCGCGTTCCGATGAAGCGGGGGAGGAATGGAAATAGGTAGGAAAAGACATTGAAGAACTTGGATACAATGCTGTACGCGAATCGAAAGGGGAAGAGGACCAGAGAGAGTATCAATGGAGCTTGCTGTGTCACTTGATGCTCTGGCTGTGGGACGACGCGCGGTGCGGGCTCGAGATTGCGACGTCCGATGGTTGTTGAGCGACCAAAGCCGTTTGCCAGAGTCTCTCTCCGACGGGTGTCCTGAGGAGCGGGGACCGGGTCTTCTGGTATCGCGGGCTCGGCGGGTTCACCGTCAAAATGCCTGGATATGGCGATCTTTACTGGGTCAGAACAGAGCCGAGAAGGAGAAACGATGAGGGAGGCAGACTTGGACATTCCACTGGCATCTCTGCAGCAGGGGAATTGCGGTTTCGACAGGCTGGTCGGTGACGGCAGTGAATTGCTGGAGTGCCGTTTGCTGGTCGTCGGATAGCTGGCCAATGTCGACAGGGCCGGCGGGCGAAGTCATGGCGCAAGGCCAGCGGCAGCAGGAGAGAGGAGCCGGGAGGAGAAGCGACGCGTGTCGACAGACGGATGGTGGGGAGGTTGAGGTCTGGTGGAAGATGGGTAGGTGTTTAGTCCGCGGGAGCGGCAATGACGCAGGGTGGGCGGCGGGCGCTGGGCAATGGAAAAAGTCGTGGCCGCGGCAGTCGAGTCGAGCGTCTGGTCCAATGTAGGTAATGCCAATCCAATCTGCTGCTCCCGCTCCAGCTGAAAGCGACTGGATCTTCTCATTGTCGTCGTCGTCCTACACGCTGCCGTCTCTCCCCTAATGGATGGGCTTTGTTCGTCCGCCCCGCCGCCTCCTCCTCGTCGACGTCGTCTCCAGCTGCTGTTCCGCCCCGAAACCTCGACCGCCGACTCAGGCGGCCCCAGCACCAGCACCAGCACCAGCACCCGCGACATCACGGCCGCCCTCCTCCGCGCCTAGCTCTCCCCGCGACGCCCGCTGACCATGCTGCATGAAGCTTCTCAGCGCTGATGGCAGCAATTGGAGGAAGCCCGGGTGAAAGCCGCCGGGCTGTCGCTTCTCCCAGGCCAAACAAAGGACGCGGTATCTTGACCTCGAGGTCCGTCATCGCTAGCAGCCCATGCTAACCTCCCTCTGTCCGCCCCGCAGACTACAACCCCAAAAGCAACATTCTGTGTCGGAACGTCACCATATACGGCCACTGCCGCCACGAACACAACGGCTGCGTCTTCCAGCACGACCCATCCAAGATCGCATCTGCCCAGTCCGAAAATGTCAAAAAGCGCTTCAACGTCGATTCGCCCTCCTTCACTCCCCTCCAGCCCGCCTCGAATGGCGCCGCATCCTCGCCGAGAGCTACCACCATATCTCCAAAAGCTGCCAATGCCGCCGTCTTCACTCCCAAATCCAATGTCAACTCCACCATAACCCCGCCTGTCCACACCAAAGAACCTGCGCCCGAGTGGCATGGGCACGATTTTCAGGAGTTTGTGCCACAGGGATTCGACGTTCAGGTACGTTTGGTTTCAGGTCGCGTTTGGAAAGACGGCAGTTTGCTGCCTCGCAAACGTTTGACGTGGCTGCCATCATGGCCCACCTGTTTCTCTCCCTTGCTCGAGTCCATGTGCCTCTGGTCCGACCTAACATCTTCCAGGGAGAGAGCGCCGTTTCGGCGGCCCTGAACCCCTATGACAACTTTAATCCTGCCGGTGCCGCCATGAGCGGCATGAGCCCCGCAAACCATGCAGCTCAGTTGAATCCATACACCCAAGATGCAGCGACCATGGGCGGCGCCGCCTTTTTCCAAAACGCTGTTGGGGGCTTCCCGCAGCCAATTCAATATCACCTCTATGCGCCAATGGGTCCTCATCCAGAAAACCTCTTGACTTATCAGAAAACAAGCCATGATTTTTTTATCCCTGATCAGTTGCGCGAGGACTTGCAGCGCAAGTCAGAAGCCACTCGCCAAATCCTACCCAATTCGACGCTCCCGAGTGCTGTCGATCACTTCCATTCTCTGGTACCATTGGACACCAACAATCAGAAGAATGCAACTCTTTTTGGATATCCCACTTGGGTTTACAAGGCAGTCTCGGGCAAAGATGGTCTTACCTATACTCTTCGTAGACTGGAGGGATACCGTTTGACCAGCGAGCAAGCCATCTTCTCCGTTCGACCCTGGAAGCGCGTTGATAATGGAAGCATTGTCGCCATTCACGATGCCTTCACCACCCGGGCTTTTGGAGACAGTTCGCTAATTTTTGTGACCGACTACCACCCACTCTCCAAGACTCTTTCTGAACAGCATTTGCAGACTGCTCGGGGATTCCATGGCAGAGCCAATCCGCAAACAGTCTCTGAGACTGTGCTCTGGAGCTACATTGTTCAGATTGCATCTGCATTAAGAGCAATTCACAGCCACAACTTGGCGGCAAGACTGATCCATCCGTCCAAAATCCTGGTCACATCCAAGAATCGGATACGACTCAACAGCTGCGCCATCCTGGATCTGGTTCATTTTGACACGATTCGTCCGCTGCCTGAGCTCCAGCAAGAGGACTTGAGCCAACTTGGACGTCTTGTAATCACGATAGCGAGTAACAACACAGTCAGCCCAGTCAACGCACCAAAAGCCTTGGACCTTTTGGCTCGTAGTTATAGCAAGGATCTGGTCGAGTGCGTCTCTTGGCTTCTCAGCCCTCCAGCAAGCCCTCAGAACCCCGCGGTGACACCGAAAGACATCAACCTTTTCCTTGGGTCCATTGCGGACAAGATGGCTGTGGTTTTGGACAACACCTTTCACGCTGAAGACACGCTGTCATCTAATCTCGCACGCGAGTTGGAGAACGGCCGTCTAGTAAGGCTCATGGCCAAGTTGAACTTTATCAATGAGCGCCCAGAATTCGAAAACAATCCTCAATGGTCCGAGACTGGCGAACGCTACTACATCAAACTGTTCCGGGATTACGTATTTCATCAAGTGGACGCAAACGGTCATGCCGTGGTGGACTTGGGTCACGTCATAAACTGCCTGAACAAGCTCGACGTCGCCAGCGACGAGAAGATTTCATTGGTCAGCAGAGATGAGCAGAGCGTGTTGGTGGTGAGCTATAGAGAGGTGAAGAGGGCCATCGATCAAGCTTTTAATGAGCTGATAAAGCCCAAGAGGAGATGAGACAACATGAGACAAAATGTCGTCGTTTTGGTCGGGCCCAAGTAAAGCAATAGCGCTTCATGGTTGGGGGACGGTATCGGCCACGAGACATGGAAACGACGATAATGGCTGCTTGGTTTCTATGTAAATCAGATGTTGGTTGGTAGACAATTACGAATACAACAACATGAACAAGCTCAAGTTCAAGAATGGCATACTGACGACGAACGCGGTTTAGCTTCGGTCACGCAACCCTTGGCACAGACCTCAGTTCAGGTCCTGCGGCAAATTCGGCAATCTGCCACGACAACGTCAAATCCATTATTCTCATTCACTGTCGATATAGACATGATAGGTCATTGTCGCCTTGCCAATGCGGGGGCGTCTCGAAAGAGCATGGCCCCACCTGAGCAGCTAAGACTACCTACCCCTCACGCCATAACTTGACTTCTATCGCAACCCACTCTCTTCGCACCAGAACACAACCAACCCCTGTCGAATCTCGCTGAACTCTCCATCTGGCCCATTGTCTTGCCCTACGTCAAGATGCCACAGAGACTCAAGTTGGCTGTGGCCCAGTCTCGCACTTTGGACACCACCCAAGAGACACTCAAGGCCCTTGAAGCAACCACCAAGCGCGCCGCCGAAAGCGGCGTCGACCTGCTCCTCTTCCCGGAGGCCTATCTAGGCGGCTATCCTCGCACATGTACGTTTGGCGCCGCGGTTGGGGCACGCGATCCCATCGGGCGCGAGCAATTCCTGCGCTACTTCCACGACGCGGTTGATCTTGGCGACACGCCCGTGGGCGCCGGCGACGCGTGGGTTGACCGCAAGCTACCAGTGGCCAAGGGCTCTTCGGTGCGGGGCGACGGGACGCGAGAAGAGCTGGAGCGCATCGCGCGCGAGACGGGCGTCTTCGTGGTGACGGGGCTCGTGGAGCGCGCTGGAGGCAGCCTCTACTGCGCCGTTGTGTACGTGTGTCCGCGGCTGGGGATGCTGGGCAAGCGTCGCAAGGTCATGCCGACGGGAACGGAGCGCCTTGTGTGGGCTCAGGGCGCGGCGAGCACGCTCAAGGCCGTTGTCACTGATATCAAGGGCGTCCGAGTCACACTTGCGGCCGCCATTTGCTGGGAAAATCTCATGCCGTTGACGCGGTTCGCCATTTATGCCCAAAATGTCAACTTGTATCTGGCGCCCACGGCTGATGCCCGCGATACCTGGCTGCCATTGATGAGGACCGTGGCATGCGAGAGTCGCGCGTTCGTCCTGAGCTCGAATCAGTGCGTCAGGAGGAAGCAGTTGCCAGATTGGGTGAGAAATCCGGCGGCAGCGGCGAAACAGGAGGCCGAAAAGAAGGACCAGGCCGTCGAACACAAGCTGGAAGGACGCAGAAGGTCGACTGTTACAACAAGAGAGGGACACGAAATTTGCTTGCCTGCTGTCCCCAATGGCACCTCTTCTTCAGCCATCGAGGACGGAGACGACTCGAGACCAAACAGCGTTTCCCCTCGCGGCCGCCGAAAGTCCAAGATCACCGAGACACCAGAGCACCACGAAATTTGTTGGCCAGAACCAAAAGCTGCGCAAGATCACCAGGTTTCTTCTCCTGAAGTCGAGGAGTTTGTCTGCCGAGGCGGCTCGTGCATCATTTCTCCTTTGGGCGATATTCTGGCTGGGCCTCTGTGGGAGGACGATTCCGACAGCCTGTTGGTCGTCGATGTCGACTTTGAGGATTGTGAGAGAGGACGGCTGGACCTCGACGTCGCTGGTTCATATGCTCGCCATGACGCCTTTAAACTTACTGTAGAGGGACTGGATCTCGCACCTCCCCCTTGAATGTTTCGTGCTCTAAACCTTTGATCACATTCAAAAGTCCAGTTTCACATTGACTCATTCTGGGGTTTGAAGCTTTCAAATTCAACTAAAGGCTGCACCAAATAGATCTCTTGCTTCGCAAAATTTCACAACCTCTAGCTTGATGTGTTTGTCCTACCTCACGGCTCTCAACCAAGCAGCCCGATCCTCAATCGGCGTATCATACCCATCGCTATCACTGCGCCCATCATTCTCTTCCAGGTCGATAAATACCGGCTTCGTATATCCCCAATCGGTCTCACGGCTCTCATACACGACTCCCGGCTCCGCCTCATCCGAATCTTCCGCGTTTCCTCCTTCGTAGCCATCCGAGTCCGTCTCGTGCGCCGCCAACTCTTCAAAATGCCACCCGGGCTCGTAATTATCTCTCCGATGGAAGACGTCTTGGTCTTGGCTAGATTCCTGCTCGTGGTGATGCTGCTGCTGCCGTCGCTGCCGCGTCTGCACATGAGGCATTGCAAAGTGCCGCTCAACAACGCGCAGCGCTGCCGCCGCTAGGTCCTGAAAAGCTTTGGGACTGAAACGCGCGTGCTGTGCCGGGGGCGCTGGCGTCGACTCTCCGCTGACCTTCTGTCGCTTGCCGTGGCTCGAGGGCGAATTGCGTTGTCGTAGGGTTGGCCGGAATCGCAGCCGCTTCTGTCCCTTCGCGCGAAGCCCATCAGTCGAAGAAGCCGAACTCGTCGCGTGGCTGACTGCACACGATGGGCGCAGTCCTGTCCTGTACTCTTTCCCTGGTTGCTGCGTGCGTGCCCTTGTGGAGCGCCGCGACGAGTCGCCCGTCCGTAGGCGCTTCACAGCCATGGCGTGCGTGGGATCAGAGCGCGCGCACTTCATCGAGTCGCGTCGTCTCCAACCAAATCAATCGCTGTACCCTCTCCCCAGTCTTTGAAGGAAAGGAAGAATATTGAATTTGTCGCTCAATCTGCTTAGGAGTCAAGAACCCAAATAATAGCCTCGTGCCTTTCGAGCGCAGTCGCAGCTTCGTCGCATATATCCCCGCGCATCCATCTTCTTTGTCTGGCCGTCCGTTCGCTTCGTGCCAAGCTCTCTGAACGCGGTTACCGTGATTGCCGCATACGCGGCAGATGTGGTGATGTGCGCGGCAGGTCTTCTTTGTTGAGGAAGGCTCGGCGTTCAGGGGCTTGGCAACTTTTTGCGGAAAATTGACATCGGCGATGTTTTGAGGGGCTTTGGGAGTCGAGGTGATGGGGGGGGGGGGAACGGTGAAAATGATGTTGGACACCTAGTGTGGTGTCGCTCAGGAGTAAGTTGATTTTTGCGGTTTCTGATGTTGAACTGTTACTTGCCACTCGCATCTACTAACTGAATATCTTCCAGTCTCTTTTAATCTGACGAAACAACAGTGTTCCTTTCTCCTCTTCGAATTTTGGTCCTACGTGCCGCCACTTTCTTACCGTCCTTGTCCTTTACTTAACAACCTTCAGGCTGTCCTTCATATCACGAGACTCCAAGAGATGAGATTCCAAGGATTAGTGTCACACACGCTTCTGCGTCTCAAATGCACTCTTGTCACCTTCACAGTCTGCATCACGAAAAGGAAAGAGCTTGGGATGCTGAGAAGTTAAACATTTGGTGTATGTGATTACACTTACTTGTCCCTCCTCTGAGCTTACTAGAGCTAAAACAGGGCTGCCACGCGTCAGCGGAAAGGGGATGTACAAGACTTACTGAAAGTCCGGGAACCTTGGCTGGCCAAATTGCTTGGACGCAAGGCACAGCCTGCGCTCCCTATCATAGCTCGTCGAGCATTCCCTGTGCGCATTCGATGGCCGATCAACGCGGTTCCTTTGGCGCGTAACACGATCCTGCGTGGGACTGGGGGTGCGCTCATGGTCCGCGCCGGTCGAGCGCTGTCTGTAAGGCGCGTCACGCCCAGGGCTCCTCGAGCGCGAGCGAGGCCTGCGCAATTCAGCATAGAGGATGGCCTGTCGCCGTCCGGTCGGCACCCAGTTCGAGTGGCCAGCTGTGACCTGAGCGAGATGGAAAGGGGGTTCGTCGTCGTCGTTGGACTCGGCGTCGTCCATGTCCACATCGTTGACCGAGGCAGTGTCGTCGGATTGGGCAAACGAGTACATGGTATCAGAGCTGGAGGTGGAGACGGCTTGGTCGTCATCATCGGACTCATCAACCTCCATGGAATCAACGGTGAGGTCCTCGTCTCTCATTGTTTCCGCATCGGCCCAGCACTCGATGTCGGTCTCTTCGGTCACATCGAAGACTTCGCACCAGCGACCCGACGTGTCTCCGCAAGCCCGGCACCGGAATGGGAATCTCGATGGCCCTGATCCATTGTTTCCGGCACAGTTGGGTCCGCAGTAGGCCAGTTTGGGGCGCGTGCTGATGATGTGGCCACAAGTTAGGTGATGCCAAACCTCGCCGGTCTCAGCTCCGCCAGAGCAACCCTTGAAAATCTCCTTTCCCTTTCCCTTGTTTTTGTTGTTGTTCTCGCCTGAGGACATTTCGTGTTTTGGGTTTTGTTGGGCTGTATTAGGGTGAGTGTTCGTTGGCGATACCTAATCGTGTCTTCAAGACCTGCTTGAGTTGGCTGGATTGAACTTGTTTGATGATGATCGATTCGAAGATGCTCTGACCCTCGTTATATAAGCATCGAAAGGAGTGGGAGAATAAACAGTTTGTCTTGCGCTCTTACTTTGTCCTTTGTTAGAGTTCTTTCACGTCGAAAATGGATTGCTGGAGAAGCCTTTGAGCTGACATTGTCCTAGATGGCGGCGTCTTTGACCTGGCTTGTTTTCGAATTCGCTTTCATCATTGTTCCCTTTCGAGGGCATCGGCTCCTCCACCGCAGCAACCCCTAGTCAGGCGTGGCCACCAAACAGTCGAACTATCGTATCGAAGTCGTCATCGCACCAGCACTGTCCCTGAAGAAGCGTCGACAGTGAACAATATGTTATGCGCTTGTTCATCCAAGCTGGACATTGTTCTTAGGTGATGCATGGTTACTGCGTATCCATGTGAACTCGTCACTGTTGATGTTAGTTTGAAAACCATGATGTGTGAAAGTTCGCGCATTAAAACCATCGCGGCTGGTGTTCTCACGGCTGGTGTTCTCGCGGCTAGTACACACGCTCTCGCGGCTGGAGCGCCCATAATCATGATGCCAAAATCCCATCACCTACCGAATACTTTCCTCTCAACTCTGACTCCATCATCCACATCCATCTCTCTTGTCCTCGACAGCATCAGTCCCTCGCCAGCTTTTGCCGCCGAGAACGCTTCGCTCTCACCACCATGCCATACCAAGGACTCAAGCCCACCATTTCTCAGACCAAAGACCGCCTCCGGGGCATTCTGCGCGGCAAGCAAGCCCAGCCCAGCAACATAAGTCCCTACGCCACAAGGCACTCCAACTTTTCTGTCTGGACTATCGCAAAGTCCATCAAGGGCATGGTCAGCCACCGGCGGGTCGACCAAGCCGCATACCAGCCCGTCACCGAAGACATCAACCCGCTCCTCCAGAAAGAGCACGAGGACAAGCGTAACGATCCCGTGCCCATCATCACGTTCCCGGACGACCTGGACCCGGAATTCAAGCGGGAGTTGGAGATCGCGACGTCGACGGCGAACGCGGCCATGTTGGAGAAGCTGGCGGTGACGGCGAACGTCAGGAAGCGCGAGGGCCAAATCAACTTCCGCGTATACGACACGATTCCCGAATTGCTTGTGGATTACGGCACCCGCCCGAAGTGGATTAAGACCCATGGTGCGGATGGCAAGCTGTTCTCACTTGTCGACCCTCTACGCATGAATGTTCCCGAGCAGACGGACGAGGATGACGAGGAGGAAGAGGATGAGGATGAGGGAGTTGCGTTTGTCGACAAGAAGGGCAAGACGGCTGTCTACAAGGTGGCAAAGCCATCCAAGCATGTCAGTACAAACCACATTCGATGTCAGGAGACTAATGTTCAACAGCGACCTTGAAGCTGAAGCGCAAGACTCGTTTTCCCTCGGCTCTGAACACTTTTGCACCTCTCCCCTCGCACGAGCTCCTAGGTTGGAACATGAAGCCCAGACAAGTAAAATCAGACGTTGAGTAAAGAAGTGGAGGACCTCAAAATAGCATTGGCTGGCTCGGCACTTTGCAGCGATATCTCGCTTACAATCCAAGTTCTTTGTACCTTCTCAAGCCACTGCCGCCAGAGTGTCTCAGCCATGTGTCTTTGATGACAAAGGGAAGCACAACCCACTGACTTGATGAATAAAGAACGCTACTGTCCAAAGCTCCTGTAGTCTATTGTCAACATATTTCTACCTCATCCCATCGTCCTTGCCTTTTCAGTCCCAGTTTGTCAATCTCCTTGCCTTTTAATTCTTCCAACCAAGCTCTGGTAGCTTCTTTTGCAAACTCCATTCGTTTCTTGTGCAGAATCCAAGACAACAGTCGCTCAAATCATTCTTCGCTTCCATATTCAAGGACGTTTGCCTTCATACGAAAGAGCAAACATCTCATCGCTGCCACATCAAACACTTTCACAAACCGACCGCGGATTCTACAGCAGAGCCAGCCCCGGTATTGGTCAGTGAGCAGCTCGATCAAGGCCACCTCCTCCGCCACTCACGCAGGCACCCGCTAACACCGTCCTCGCAACATGACAGACGACTGCGCGCAAAAGATTCGCCGGACCAACTGCGGCCGCCCAATCCACCGCTTCAAGTACGAGCGCGACCACGTCTCGCTGACACTCCCCTGCCACGAATCCACCTGCCGCACCTGTCTCGCAAAACAGCCCTACGTCAGCATGTTCGAAACAGCAGCGGTAGCGGTGCCAACGTGCGGCTCCGTCTCGAGCCCTGCTCCGACCATGACCTCGTTCGACGAGGACGACACGAAGCCGCTGCTTCTGCCCTTCCGGCTGCGCGTGGCCGAAAAGAAGCAGGCCCCACCGTGGCTGCGAAGGCGCGAGAAGAAGGCTGAAACGCCGTCGAAGAGGTACGAGCTCCGCAGCTCGGCTGTTGCCAAACTGAAGCCCCTTGTTCACAAGTTTGGCAGGTGCTCGAAAGACTTCTTTGATGCGTGTACCCGGCCCAAGAAGGTGTGGCGGCTCGTCATTGAGAAGGAAAAGCTGCGTATGCGCCGGTTGATTGTGCTGAGGTTCAAGAAGCGCAAAGAGGAGTATAGGAAGTTGGTCGAGAGGTGTGATGGCGTGCCGTCGCAGGAGAAGCGGCTTGTTTTGGTCATCAAGGGTGATAAGTTGCGCTGTCGATGGAAGTGGTGATTTTGGCATTTTTGGGCTCTTATTCTCACTCTTTCTGAGACGATTCGCGCTGGAACGCTTTGGGTTGTTGGTTTGCTGTTTCTTTGAGGACTATGTCGGCGTTGTGAGGACATGGAGCAAGGGATGATCAAATCTCAAATTTTGCTGTCGCTTTATGGTATTCTGTGGTGTCACTGCTGATTTGACGCTCAGACTTACGACGGAAACTGAAGTAATCCAGGCTCGCTTCGGGTGCTCCCGCGGTAACCACTTTGAGCAACTGGTGCCAATGGTTGCACAAAAATCGCCTGCCGATGAACCGACGACCGCTCGTCTCCACCTCTCTCGTTCTCTCGTCCACCGCAGCTTTCGCAACCTGGATCGCTCTACCAACACTCGAAATGTTTCGGCTTGCTGCGGGGGCTCGTCCCTACGTGGGTTTGCCCGTGATCAAGCCTCCAGGACCCCTGCGCCCGTCTTTTGCACTCGTCAACACTTTCGCTGTCTCAAGGAAGCTCTCGGGCAATGAAAGTCCTGCAAAAGGTTCGTAATTTTTCGACGAGAACGGAAAGAACATGACTCACAATAAGACTTTCAGAGTCTTTGAGAGAACCGAATCTCGAAAGCCGGGCTCTCGGATCGCAAGTATCATGGACCCCGCCCGGCCATTCTACCAATACATGCACTATGAGCAGTTCTCCCAGGTCGCCACCATGCGCTTTTTTCGTACGATTTTGAAGCTCCCAGTCCCCAAAGCACAGATGTGGAGCAATCCAAACCTGAAGGCTGCAAGTCTCCACAGAGCAGTTCTCATGGACTTTGCGAAGGGAAACCCAGCAAGCTCGGTCAAGAAAATCCTCCAGAACGACGTGGTGGCCAGAACAGGAATGTCGCACTTTGCCTGGCTGTATGAGAAAAGGGTCTCCTCCCTCGTTTTTGATCGGTCGATGGCAGTCCTCTCCCCAGCTTCTGCACTTTTCTGATACACTTCCAGCTATGGATCACTCTATCGTCCGTCTTCTGACTTCATGTACGAACTTCCAAGATGTCACAAGGCCAGAGTACTGCATGGCGCCTCCCCAGAGGAGAAGCGGCTCACCGAAACTAAATTTTATATTGGTCCTTCGTGTGAGAAAACCCTTTTCCAGGGAGACGGCAAGCAACTTATGGAACAACACCATGGCCCCTGTACGTCTCATGTCTCATCTATAGGTTATCATGTCGTTGACATTGGCACGCAGGGACATGTGCTACGGACTACGTGAATTCGCTTCTACGCTTGGAGATAGAGGCGCTTTAAAGGAAAATCGACGGGAAAGATATGTCCCCTGCCAAATCTGACAAGGCTGGGATCTCCCACGAGTACTACATTGAGCTCCTTGAAAGAGCCTTGTCGATTGTCCCGTACATCATGCCCAAAGACAGCGAAATCACATCGCCCCGGCTTCACCACCCTACTTTCGGCATAGATGACGTCTACTTGGATGAAAAATACCATGTCAAGTCCGTCATCGGTCGGCGAGGGGCATGGGTGGGACCGCTCTTTGGAACAATGTCTGATGCATTGAAATTATCCCTGGACGATGAAATGCTGCACCCAGAAAGAGTTACCAAGCAGCTGAAGCCTGCAGTGAGCAAAGAAGAGCTCGATCTGCTTTCGCAGACGCTTTGAGAACGCTGCACGATGCTGAAAAAATTGCTCAAGGAGCCAATTTCTCCGCTCATTCACATCGCCCGGAAAACACAAGAATTTGGGACATTCCCCTTGAAGGTGCTCTTGATGCACATCCACAGGTAAGTCCCACATATTTCTTGGCTCAGTCCTGGATCTCGTTGCTAATGCGTCTCTGGACAGCCATTGGGAGCGTTTTGACGCCCATGTTCCGTGCCCATACCCTGTAACAAATGACGAGATAGCAGCTGTGAACAAGGAGATGGATATGCTGGTGGAGCAGAGCATGGATTTAAAGGATGCCTGCTGGGGTATATCACTATGGACTCGCATGTAGCGACATGGATCGGGGGAGAAGAGATGTGCGGTCGAAGGCACTTGGAGGAATTTGAGCGCTTTTGATTGTTTCGAGATACCCATTCCACTCTACACCTGCATAGAAATCAATCATTCCTCTCAGCAAACCACTGGCGATATTTCGGCGCAAGGTGATTTGATATGTCAGATAGTGCCCTGCATCTTTTTGTCGGCAGATGACGGCCGCAGCGTGGACAAACAGTGTCGCCGCTCGCCAATAAAGCAACCACCTACATCCTCCACACACTCTTTTCTCAACCTCACCTTTTCCACTCTTCGATAACCAGCTCGCCTTCTGCATAATCCAACTTGCTACTTCGGCCCTCTCAAGTGTTTCTCTACTTACGATCGAGCTTCTTCTCTTGCGCCCGACATTTGCACTCGTCAACACTTCACTTCCACGCTTGACAATGGCTTCGGTGGCTGGTGCACCTGCTGTGGCTGTGGAGCCCACTGTAGCCCCGGTGCCTTCTGAGGCTGCTGCGCCCGTTGAATATTCTGCGGAGAAGGACCACTGGTTCGCCTACAACAGTGATTGCGAGTTGTGTGCCAAGTACAATACGTACTATGACATATTCGGAGTCGGTCAGTGGATTGGAGAGGCAACGGGCTTCCGCCTTGACTGCTACGACGACAGCACCCACGAGAAGGTCGAGAGCGGACCACACCGTAAAGTGCTGAGACTGAAGGATGAAAGGGTCGGAAGGGGCACCGGAATCTTCAAAATGTCGATCAAGATGTATGACTGGTCAGATCGCTTGGTCCAAAACAACTCCTCCGCAGCTGCTGTCATGCAATTTGGCGAGCGAGCTTTAAAGCTCCCTGCTGCCGCAGTGCTGCTTTGGAATGTTTCAACTAGCCGCGTCAAAGTCGGCAGTCCCGTCGAAGACGGCAGCTCCATCGAAGACAACAGCTCCATCGAAGATAGCAGGTCCATCGAAGACAGCAGGTCCATCGAAGACGACAGCCTTATCGAATACAGAGACACCATAGAAGACCGCAACCCCATGCCGAGGAGATGCTTCATCTTCATGGAGGAATCGGAGGGTAATCAGCTGAGCAAGCTATGCCGTGATCTGGATCTCAAGTCACAAGCAAAGGTGGCTAGCGAGATCATCGAATTCGAAAAGGGATTGGCTGCATTGTGGCTCTGATGGTGAGCCTGTGAATATTGCCCACACCTCGGATTGCAACGGACGTCGAAACAGGCACGGATCACTGTTCCGCAAGTGCTACGAAGACCATCCACCTCAAGATTTGCAGCCAGTAAAGGTTGTCAACGAAGCGCCTGAGGAGGTTGTCAAGCGTGCCGAGTACGACTTCTACATCGGACCTTCCCAAGAGTTCCGGCTTTGGGAGGGGGAGAGAGAAAAATTGAAAGACTGCCACGGGCCGAGTAAGCCTTCGACTGATCCTTGAAAATGTGATATTCCTGACAGCCATTTCAAGGGGCATCTGCGAGTGACTATGTCAAAACACTTTTGCGATGCGAGATCGATTTGCTGTCCAAACACGCTGGCGAGGACCGAGACGGGGCTGGTCAAAGAGTGAAGAGGCTTCAGTGTGCACCCCAAGTCTGTGTCGAATTGCTCCAAAAGGCCTCTTCGGTTGTTCAATACATCATGCCAAAAGATGACAGCATCACAGCATCTCGCGTCCGTCACCCTGGTCTTAGTCTGACTGACATTTTCGTCGACAAGGATCTTCGCATTGAGACGGTGATCGGCTGGCGAGGCGCGTGGGCCGGTCCTGCGTTTGCCGTTCACGCTCCACCGCCAGCTTTCGACATCGGCGGCCATGACATGTTAAACCACCCAGAGGAGTTTCTTGCGCAACTTAACCCGGAGGTCAGCGAGGAGGAGTTTGACCGAATTACCCAGCAGCTCCTGGTGCGTAGCGACGAATACAAGCAAGCGACCAACAATGCGATGTGGTCGCTGATTCATGTCGCCATCAAGACTCAGGAGTTCGGCATTTTGCCTCTGAAGCACTTCCTGATTCAGGTCCAAAGGTTTGTCTTCCCTGGTGGCTAATTTTTGCTCGACAATCGCTTATGGCTCTTGGCAGGAACTGGGATCGTTTCGATGCGCAAGATCCATGCCTTTACGACTTCACCGAGGATGAAATAAGACAGCATGTGGAAGAGTTCGACGGCTTGGATCAAGAAGGCGAAGATGGAGTGGAGCGAGCCTGCCTCCAAGCGACGAGATGGGTCTGAGAGATGAGACACGGCTAAGACTCTGGACCGACGGCTTGAAATGGGGTAATCGAGCCTCGCTCCGGGAGATGAGATGGCTCTGAGAGATGAGAGAAACAGTTGAAGAGTCCTGGATCTGAAAGAGGTCGACGGCGTGAAGCATAAATACGATGGTGAACCGAAGTAGGTCTATTTCCAAAAAAACGAGATGGATCTCAGGACAGAGTGACACGACTATAGGTTCTGGAAAGGTCGACGACTTGGAGGAGAAGGACGAAGATGAGTTGGAGCGGGCCGGCCTCCAATCGATGAGATGGCTTTGAGAGATGAGAGAGTTGGTTGGATATTCTGGCGTTGATCGAGATTTTGAGATACGCACGCTATTTTGGAACTCACCACTTCAGTCTTTACTCAAATTTGAGAAATTTGGCGGTAATGCAGGAAGAACAGTCATGGTGCGGTCAAACTAAGGTTGTAGCAGAAGACAGCGTGACTTTGACACTAACCGATCAAGGCAAGGCGCCCGTCAAAACGCATCACCAGCAACATGTCAGCCGCCTTTCTAGGACCATGTCACACTCTTCTTTCATCGAGCCTGACTGTGTCACCGACAACCCAAGTCGTCAACAAGGGAGCCATGGACACGGTGGCGTTGGCTCGGTGTGCCGAGTTAGCCGACCCCGTCTCCGTGTGGTCGGACACGGGCAAACTCTTGTGGTCCGTTCCCGACGACAGCAGCTGAGGAATCGCACACGTACGGTACGCTGCTGACGTGTGGCCAATCAGCCCTCAATCGCATCTCTTAGCGCCTCTTGAAGACCTTTGGGCTGATAGGACATTCGCTAGAACAAACGACCGTCTCCACCGGGCATCGGGGAATGCAGATGGTAGAAGGCACTCCTTGTGCCGTGGCATCGGGAGGACCACCTTCCGCCTGGACTTAATCTACTAATTCCGGTCAACCTCTCAGTTTACTGCCACATAAAACTGTCGTCCTCCCCGTCATGGCCTTTTTCTTGCCGCCACGCTGTTTTTCCAGGGACAGCAACCAGACAAGCTTTGCTAAGCTTTCGACCCGCGGCCGCCACCCCTGCACAAACTCAAAATGGTCGACGATTCCAACCTATCGCTATCGCAAACGAGATCTCGTCCGAGCAGACCAGCAAGCACGTCTCTCCAACGCGTCTACTCGACCCATCACCTCGACGACCAAGGTGTCTACCACCACGACCATGCGGCCGGCGAAGAAGTCGAGGATTCGGACGACACTGTCGTCACACGGCAAACTACGTCATCCAGCTCGTCGACCGACAAGGATCGCGCAGGGACGGAGAACGAAAAACCAACAGACGGACACGAGGCCGTGCCTGAGATGCGCGACGGCATTCCAGATGAGCGAGATGTCGAGTTGGGCCCCGATCCAGCCCTCGAAAAGGCAGTCTCCTCGCGCTCTCGGAAGGAGCCAAACCTCGTGACGTTCAGTGGTCCCGATGACCCTGCCATTCCCAAGAATTGGTCAATGAAGCGGAGATGGGCTGCCACGCTTATCGTGTCGTCATTCACCTTCATCTCACCCGTGTCCTCGTCCATGGTGGCTCCGGCACTGAGCTCCATATCAAAAGATCTGAACATCACGACGGAAATTGAACAACAACTGTCCCTGTCCATCTTTGTTCTGGCCTATGCCATTGGTCCCCTCTTCTTAGGACCTCTGTCTGAGATTTACGGCAGAGTCCCTGTCCTTCAGCTTTCCAACCTCTTTTATTTGGCCTGGAATCTGGGATGTGGCTTCGCGCAGACAAAAGGGCAGATGATTGCCTTTCGATTTCTCTCAGGTCTCGGAGGCTCTGCACCCTTGGGAATTGGAGGTGGTGTTCTTTCTGATATGTTCAGACCCGAAGAAAGAGGGAAAGCCATAGCGATTTACAGTCTGGCACCACTGCTCGGCCCAGCAGTAGGTCCAATCGGTACGTCTTCTCAATCCACACGATCCCTGAACCGTGTAACTAATTCTCCACAGCTGGTGGCTTCATTGCCGAAAACAGCACCTGGCGCTGGGTCTTTTGGGCAACCAGCATCGCCGACGCCATCATCCAAATTTCCGGCCTCTTCTTTCTGCAAGAGACCTACGCCCCCGTCCTCCTCAACCGCAAAGCGGCAGCTCTCCGCAAAGAAACCAACAACCCAGCGCTACACACCGAGTACGAGACACCAGACAAGAGCCTCAGCACCGTCCTCGGAACCGCCTTAATCCGACCCTTCCGCCTCCTCGGCACGCAACCCATCGTGCAATTCCTGGCCGTCTACATGGCCTTCCTGTACGGGCTCATGTACCTGGTGCTGTCCACCTTCCCCACGCTCTGGACAAAAACCTACAACGAGCGCATCGGCATCGGCGGCCTCAACTACATCTCGCTCGGCCTGGGCTTCTTCCTCGGCACGCAAATCTCCGCGCCCATCAACGACCGCATCTACGCGCGACTCAAAGCCCGCAACAACGGCGTCGGCCGCCCCGAATTCCGCGTCCCGCTCATGGTCCCCGCCAGCCTGCTCGTCCCCGTCGGCCTCTTCTGGTACGGCTGGTCCGCCTACTACCGCATCCACTGGATCATGCCCAACATCGGCGCCGCGCTCTTCGCTTCCGGTACCATCGTCGCGTTTCAGTGCATCCAGACCTACCTCGTTGATAGCTATGCGCGCTTTGCGGCCAGTGCTATCAGTGCGGCTGCTGTCTTGCGCAGTTTGGCGGGCTTCGGTTTCCCGCTTTTCGCCCCGTATTTGTACCAGGCGCTGGATATGGGGTGGGGCAATAGTTTGTTGGCGTTTTTGGGGCTGGCGCTGGGTGTGCCCGCGCCGATTCTGCTGTGGTTGTATGGTGAGAAGTTGAGGATGAAGAGCCGCTTTGCGGCTGGTCCATGATTCGCTTTCTGCGGTGCAAAAAATTGGTTTGAGGGATAGAGAGAGCGTTCATATCGTGACACATTTTCGGTGAGTTTGAAAAGTTGGACGAGCGCATAGCGTTGGCGTTGGGAATTTTTCTCTGTTTTCTCTTTTAGCGTACGCATATTCATGATGGACGACAAGCATTTTCAGGAGTGGTTGATATACCAAAGATCCAAAATAGACTGCACTAATACACACACAAAGTAGATTTATGTACACGCTGTCCAAGTAAACACTGCGTGATACTACGCCTAATTTTTCTGCTGCGCCATGGCTACCGAAATAGCCCGGCCGCTGACGCCCTCCTCTTTGCCTCTGCCTACGACGACGGCTCCTCCTTCATAGTGGCCTCGTACCTCTTTCCTCTAAACGCCCACACGCCCCAGTTGCCGCAGCTAATGTCCTGCGGGTCGAAATCGTTCAGGTCCCAGCGCAAGCTGCGGAAGCGATTCTCGCCGGGCTGCAGCAAGAGGTCGACCTCGCCGCCGACCGTGTCCTGCACCCATTTGAGGTCGCGCTGCATGTCGAACTCGGTGTAGCCGGTGACGAGGACGGGCACCTTTGTCTCGAGGAGCTGCGGGATGGTGTTGGCCCACTCGTGCTCCGAGGCCGGGTGGCCCAGGCCCGGATGGAACAGGACGAAGCAGTCAAAGTACGGGTCGTAGGGGTAGAATTGGTGCGCTTCGTGCAGCGTGTGGTAATACTCGACGTACGTGCTGATCTTGAGGTTGTGGCTGATGCGGTCCTCGACAATGGCGCCGAAGGGGTTGGCCGGCGTGCGCGGCGGCAAGGGAAACTCGTCGTCCCGGTTTGCCATCGACTCTGGTCCGATGAAGATGAGGTGGAAGGTTGCGCGTGGGAACATGTTTGCCAATTGGTGCCACACTTCGCGCGGCAGCGAAGACTCGGCGCGCGCGCCTAGAATGAACAGACGGACTGGCGGCGGGTTGAGCCGCAGGCCCTTGATGTCGGCGCCAGCGCCCGTCTTGGGCGGGTGCAATGTGTAGCGCAGAGCTGATAGCGACTTGAGACCCTCGACGGTCAGGCGGCCGCCGCTCTTGATGCTGTACGGAGAGAGCTCATGCAAGAAGCTGCCAATTGTCGCAGGATACGTCAAAAGGCGCGTGACTTGCCTCAGGCTGCGCTCAGAATCAATGGCTTTGTGGTCTCTCGAGTAAAAGTAGGTATCCCAGCTCGTAAAGTTGATCAGGGCCTCGTCCATTTGCATGCCTGGGTACTCGAACTCGGGGAAAAAGCGTCCCGACAGCAAGTCGTGGTCGTCCTCGTTGATCTGACGCAAGATGTCGCAAATTTCCAGGTGCTTCTCATAGTCGTCCGCAAAGTGTTCCTCGCTGCAAGAAACCGGGATTCCGCAGTCGGCGCACTCGTAGCGGACGTGTGCTGGTGGGAGCGAGGCATTGACGGATTTTGCTGCCTCGGGGTCTTCCGGGTTGGTGGGTATGCGCGTTTGTTGGTGGGAGGGATGCGGGCAGTATGCGTGTTGTTTTATGAAGGCCGCGCGACGACGGATCTCGGGGGAGGGAGAATTGCTGAAGGAGTGGAAGAGGTTGTTTGGTTTCAACAAGATGTTGTTGTACTCGTGGGACCCCGAGGCACTCGAGCGGTCGGTCGCTTGAGCCTGTCCAGCGGCTGCAGAATTCCGACCAGCAGACGAGATGCCACGCCTTGCGATTTTTGGCTGAGCAGTAGCCGGGGATCTGGTGGTGATGGTGGACTGATTACTTGACCAGCGGCGAGCGCCGGCCTGCAATTGCTGAAGTCGCGGGGTCGAAGACTGGCGGGCAGCCGTCTGAACTGCGGCCAGACAGCGCTGGCATGTCGATCTCGAGCGCATCCTGGGCCTGGAGGTTTGATGGTGGGATTGACAGCGAACGGTGCAGGCTCGAAGGAAAGCTGCCGTCATGACGCGCTGGCCACACCGCCGGCAGAATTTCTGCCGGGAGCTCCCAACCTAATGCGCGACCTCCGCGCCGCGTCGCCTACGCCATCACTCACCATTCTGTCAAACAAAACTCAGTGTTCCCAAACACCTTCACCTCTTGCCAACGGGGACGACCGCTGCCCTCTTGCCTGACCCAACGCTGCTGTCCGACTGTGAAAGCCGCCGAAACTCCCGCTCGAGGCCGCCAGGCCGACAGCATCCTTCGCCATGGCGACCACGTCCAATTTGTTCATGTACTCCCTAGCCATCCAGCCTCCCAGCGCTATCACGCAGGCTGTACTTGGCCAATTCGCCGGAACCAAGGAGCAGCAGATCATTACGGCCTCGGGGACCAACATAACACTTTATCGAATCGATGCGCAAGCGCAGAGAGTTACCACTTTGCTCTCTCACAATGCCTTTGGCATCATTCGCAGTCTTGCTGCATTCAGGCTCGCAGGATCTAATAAAGGTATGTCACAGAACATTCGCCATTTTTGCAGGGCTGTATAGTGATTCTCCAAGTACGCGACCAGCTCCATCGCATCGCGCCTCGGACCCGGCTTGGATGAATTGACGCCTCGCTCGGGCAAGCTATGTCTTGACAGAGAAGAGATAGTGACCATTTTTGCCTCTAGATTACATAATTGTGGGATCTGATTCTGGACGAATCTCCGTCCTCGAGTACCTCCCCGCCAAGAATGAGTTTACTCGCCCCCAGCTCGAGACTTTTGGCAAGTCGGGCGTTCGCCGTGTTGTCCCCGGCCAGTACCTCGCCACGGATCCCAAAGGCCGCGCCTGCATGATTGCCTCGATCGAAAAGAACAAATTCGTCTACGTGCTCAACCGGAACGCCGAAGCCAATCTTGTCATATCATCTCCGCTCGAGGCTCACAAACCTCAGACTTTGGTGTTTGCACTGGTGGGATTGGATGTGGGATATGAGAATCCCATTTTTGCCGCCTTGGAGATGGACTATGACGAAGTCGACCAAGACTCGACGGGCGAGGTTGCTCTCGAAAAACAAAAAGAGTTGGTTTACTACGAGTTGGATCTGGGCCTAAACCACGTGGTCCGGAAGTGGTCTGACATTGTGGATCGCACGGCCAACATGCTTTTCCAAGTTCCTGGTGGACAGGATGGTCCTAGCGGAGTGTTGGTATGTGCCGAAGAGACCATCACGTACCGCCACAGCAATCAAGATATCTTTAGAGTCGCCATTCCTCGGCGCAGAGGAGCAACAGAGGACCCGGCGCGGAAAAGATCTATTACCGCTGGAGTCATGCACAAGATGCGTGGTGCCTTTTTCTTTCTCCTGCAAACCGAAGATGGCGATCTCTTCAAGGTCACCGTCGACATGGTCGAGGACGAGCAGGACCAGCCTACGGGCGACGTCAAGCGCTTGAAGATCAAGTACTTTGATACGGTCCCACCTGCGGCTAGCCTTTGCATCTTGAAGACCGGATATCTCTTTGTTGCCACAGAGTCTGGCAACCACCACTTCTATCAGTTCGAGAAGCTAGGAGACGACGACAATGAGACTGAATTCATTAGCGACGATTTCGACCCGGACCACACTCAGCCTTATGAACCCGTCTACTTTGTTCCTCGTGGCCCAGAAAACATCTCGCTCGTCCAGGCCGTCGACAGCATGAACCCTACGCTCGATTGCAAGGTTGCCAACCTGACGGATGAAGATGCTCCCCAAATCTACTCCATTTGCGGCACTGGTGCCCGCAGCTCATTCAAGTCGCTCAAGCATGGCTTGGAAGTCTCTGAGCTTGTTGAATCGGAATTGCCCAGCATGCCAGAAGCTGTTTGGACTACGAAGATTCGAAAGGACGACGAGTACGACTCGTACATTATCCTGTCGTTTACCAATGGTACTTTAGTCCTTGGAATCGGCGAGACTGTAGAGGAAGTTACCGACACTGGATTTCTGACCCAAGTCTCGACACTGGCCGTGCAGCTCTTGGGAGAAGATGCTCTCATTCAAGTGCACCAGAGAGGTATTCGCCACATTCAAGCCGGAGGCCATATCAACGAATGGCCAGTTCCAAACCACAGGACCATTGTCGCTGCCAGTACCAACGAACGCCAAGTAGCGGTTGCGCTTAGTTCGGGCGAGATTGTCTACTTTGAAATGGACAGCGATGGTAGTCTGGCCGAATACGACGAGAAGAAAGAGATGAGTGGTACTGTGACGTGCTTGAGTCTTGGAGAGGTGCCAGAAGGCAGAATGCGCAGCTCTTTCCTGGCAGTTGGCTGTGACGACTCGACAGTCCGTATCTTAAGTTTAGATCCCGACTCTACTCTCGAGAGCAAGTCAGTGCAGGCTCTTACCTCGGCTCCTTCAGCGCTCAGGATCATGGCCATGGCCGATTCTTCGTCAGGAGGTTCCACTCTCTACCTTCACATCGGCCTGTACTCTGGTGTCTACCTCCGTACCGTCCTGGACGAGATAACAGGCGAGCTCACCGATACTCGTACCCGTTTCCTCGGTGCCAGGGCCGTCAAGCTCTTCCGCGTCACTGTGCAAGACCAGACTGCCGTGTTGGCGACGAGTACCCGCTCATGGCTGGGCTACGCCGATCAGCAGACTAAGGCGTTTACGCTCACTCCACTGGCCTACCCACCCCTTGAATGGGGGTGGAGCTTTAACAGCGAGCAGTGCACACAGGGTATGGTTGGTATCCAAGGCGCACATCTTCGGTAAGTTTGGCAATTGAGTGTTTTTCAAGCACGGAGGAGAGTCAAACTAACGTGGTAATAGCATTTTCACCATCGAAAACCTTTCCAACAATTTGCTCAAAGAGAGCATCCCACTCATGTACACTCCTCGGCAGCTCGTGCGACACCCAACGGAGCCTCTGTTCTTCGTCAGCGAGGCTGACAACAATGTCTTGTCGTCTACCACGCGAAATGCATTAATCCAGGACCAAACTACCAAGGCACAGAACGGCGAGGCACCAGTCCTTTCTCCGGAAGATTTTGGTTATCCTCGAGGTAGGAGCCACTGGGCTTCTTGCGTACAGATTGTCGACCCGGTCAATGAGAAGCGGGTCGTCCATACCATGGAGCTTCAGGAGAACGAAAGTATCGTTAGCATGTGCCTGGCACCATTTGAGTCGCAAAACCAAGAGACTTTCCTCTGTGTTGGCACTGCCAAGGACTTGGTTGCAGCTCCGCGCACTTTTACCTGCGGGTATATTCATGTCTACCGTTTGCACGACAAGGGGCGCGACCTCGAATTCATCCTCAAGACCAAGACTGAAGCTCCCCCTCAAGCACTTCTCCCCTTCCAAGGACGTCTTCTTGCCGGCGTGGGCACCGACTTGCGCATCTACGACCTCGGTCTGAAGCAACTTCTCCGAAAATCCCAAGCCATGAATGTGGTCCCGACACTTCTCTGCGGCCTCCAAACCCAAGGCTCACGCATCATTTGTTCCGACGTCCAGCAGTCCGTGACATATGTCGTCTACAAATTCCAAGACAACCGGCTGATTCCTTTTTGCGACGACAC
Organism: Phyllosticta citriasiana; assembly: GCF_038021145.1. Taxonomy (NCBI): domain Eukaryota; kingdom Fungi; phylum Ascomycota; class Dothideomycetes; order Botryosphaeriales; family Phyllostictaceae; genus Phyllosticta; species Phyllosticta citriasiana. The sequence goes on along the minus strand of NW_027117281.1, from coordinate 396,747 downwards.
CATTCATCGCTACACAACCTGCACGACAATGGTCGACTACGAGACCACAGCCGGCGGCGACCGCTTTGGCAACCTATGGCTGGTGCGTTGCCCACCCAAGATATCAGAAGAAGCAGACGAAGAAGGCTCAGGCTCTCACCTCCTCAACGAGCGGGGCTACCTGCAAGGCACACCGAACCGGCTCGAGCTGCTGGCGCACTTTTACACTCAAGACATTCCCACATCGATCCAAAAAACGTCTCTCGTAGCAGGCGGGCGCGACCTGCTCCTATGGAGCGGATTCCAAGGCTCGCTCGGCATCCTGGTGCCGTTCGTGTCGCGCGAGGACGTCGACTTTTTCCAGAGTCTGGAGCAGCAGTTGCGCACTGAGGACCCGCCTATTGCCGGCCGCGACCACCTCGCCTTCCGCAGCTACTACGTCCCCGTCAAGGGCGTCATCGACGGCGACCTGTGCGAGCGCTTCCTCCGCCTGCCGCGCGACAAGAAGGAGGGCATCGCCGCCGAGTTGGATCGCAGTGTCAGGGAGGTCGAGCGCAAGATTGGCGATATGCGGACTAGGGTTGCATATTAGATTTCGTTGTTGCTGGAGCGTTCTGGCTGGCGGTTGATGGAGTGCGGAGTGGTGTGTTGGTTGGGGTTTTTCTCGTTGATGTGGATGCAACGCGGTCCCTGTGCTATCTATATAAGCGTCCGTCGGTTGGTCGTTAGGTCCGTACGTTATACTACCACCAGAAAAGTTTGTTACGTAGGTACTCAAGAAAACTTTCTTCGTTCTCCTTTCATTCCTGGTCAATCAATCACCGGTATTGTCTCAATGTCTTTGCCTTGGCGCACGAACGTCGAGCTCTGCAAGGCTACTCACGTGAAAAGTTAGGTTATAAGCAAAAGACGTTCAGTGGGCAACCTAGTGTGACGTGGGGACCTAGTTTAGTTTCTGGCGCATGAAGAGACAGAAGGTGGTAAAGCGATGAGCATGTGTGGTAGTAGATTGGTATGACTAAATATGCGGTTGAGATGGAGGCATGGTCTTGTTCCTACCCGAACGCCCTCTCTCTCTTAAACGCTCACCTCGAAAAACAAACAACAGCAAACAAACGCCTGGAGTACCTCTATCCATCCTTCGCGAGTTGACGTACCATCAATCAAGCCAAGCTCATGCGCCGACACATCACCGAAAAGAAACGACGCTCTCAGACTACCTCTCCCCTCTTCTCCCTTCCGTCACGACAATCCATCGAGCCCAACACCTACCCCACCAGCACATCATCCGCGCTCCCCAACACCTTGGCACACATGGCCTTGTCGCACGCGAGCAGCATCCTCTCAAACCTGCCCAGCGGCTCCTCCCTCAGCACCTTCCGCACGCGCATCTCCTCAACATCGACCCCACTCCTGCGATCAGCGCCATCATACAGAACCCAACGCCAACATCGCTCCGGCTCAACCCGCGTCCTCATGACGCCATTGATCTCGACATCGGCAACCTCGAGCAAGACTTCGTTGTCGAGGTCCTCGTCGTCGCGGAACGGCACGCCGGGCGCTTCGAGCACGTAGCCGGTCTTGATTAGTGCGACGGCGCTGTACTTGCCTTTGCCGTCGTAGGAGTGGCCGGCGGCGCTGCTGAGCCGGATGCGCACGCTGCTGTGTATGCTTTCGCGCGTGTCGCGGAGGGGCTGCGAGAAGTCCGGTTTGCCTGTTGTGTAGTTGGTTGCGGCGTAGAGGCCGGGTGTCCGTGGTGCGACGCCTGCGAGGCAGGTTAGGCTCGCGGCGCTGTTGTAGAGGCGCGTTAGGCCCCAGTGCGGGCCGGTTGGGTCGAGGTTGTCGCTGCGGTGCTTGGTTGTGTGGCGTCGGCGAGCTGCTGGTGGTGGTGGTGGTGGTGGTGTGGGTCTGGGGTTGGGGGTGGTGGAGGTGAGGGTGGGGTGCGGTGTTGGGCGGCGGTTGATGCCGCCGTTGTTGGTGTTGGTGGTGGTCGAGTGGTGAGCGAGGTATGTGGGCAGCGTGCGAGAGCGCTGATGCGCTGCTGCCGCCGCCTCTGCGTTCTGCTCGACGTAAAAGTCCTTGTTGTGCGCCCAGGCTTTGGCCAGGTACGTCTCGTCGAACTCGATGCCGACGGCCGGGTCGGCCAGCTGGTCCATCATCCAGGCCAGCGTGATATCTGACAGCCCCGTGTCTTCGTAGCTGCCGCCGACGTTGGAGTGCACGCCTGGAAACCAGACTTGCTTGACGGTCGTCTTGCAGTTTGCTGGTCTTGACCACACGGCTGGGCTGTACGCCGTTCGCCGCTCGTCTAGGGCGAGGGCTTGGAACGCAAACTCAATGTGGTTCCCAAGCGACGTGTCCATGAAGCGGTAGGGATGGAGTGGGCGCAAAAAGGCGGGCACACCAAGGCTCTGAAGCCATGGCGTTGTTGGGATGCCGAGAGCTCCTGGAAGCGTTCAGCATTCAAAACATTTCCGACCAGAGGAAACGAGACTTCACTTACCAACAGTATCCCAGACTCCAATCGCTTTGATCTTGACTTCACGGGTCAAGCCCATTCTCAGGTGCATGAGCTCCTCCTTGTACGCGTTCAAGTACTCATCCACGTTTTTGGAATCGACCTTGTCAAGCTCAAACTCGTGGACGTCATTCATGATCGACGGGACGTATCCTTGCTGTCCGGCATTCTGCCAGTCCTCAAAGACACGAGAAAAGTACGACAAGCCATCCTTGGTCAGCAGTCCTATGCCACCAATCAGACTAGCAATGCAGCGGGCCGTAAAGGCGCCCCTGGAAAAGCCAATCAGGTAGATGGAGTCGCCGTCGGTGTAGTTGTTGGCCAGGAAGCTGTATGCTTCGCGCACGTTTTCCGACAGCCCGGCTCCAACGCCGCCGCCTATGATGTGGTCGACCCAGCTGGTGCCACATCCCACGCCTGCTTGATAGTAGACGATTTGCGGGTGGTCCTGTGCGTCTTCGGCCAGAATGGCTCGTCCGATGCGCGTCACGTTTGAAGGCGTCTGAAGTTCCCATTTGGGAGATAGCCAGGTGCCTTCATTTATGATGCCGTTGTCGGAGTCCATCCATGTTCCTGAGCAAAGTAAGCATAGTTATATGCAGAGTTCGGAGATGGACAACATCTGTGTGGAATTGTATCACATAATGCAAGACGAGGAAAGAAAAGCTCAAAACCTACCATCACAGCACACTATGAGCTTCTTTGGCTTTTTCATAGTCTGATGCGATCCCATTTTGGTAATAAAACGACGATGCGAACGAATCGTTCCAGGATAAGCACTCGAAGGATTTCTAGTGGGGCGAATAGAAACAGAGAGCCTCAGCCCTGGCTGCAAGCGAGAAGACAGAATGATGGTAGAGACACAAATAACTAAAAGGGAATCGCAGGGTGAAGAAATGACTCAGGAGTCAAGGCACTGCTGCTAGTCATTGCCAATCGGGACAGGCAGCAAGAGGAATTCGTCAGCCTTATAACAACGACCATCGCAACTCGTCCAAAGGGCACTTTCTCCCACATATGCAGCCAATCTGGCCCCATCGCATCCGAAAGCAGCGCAGCCCCGACGAACCACCAGCCAAATCCCAAGCACTTCCGACAAGGCTGTCTCTACTAATTTTACCCTACCTTACGCACATGGATTGGTAACCAGCCGCAGCAACTCTCCCCTACCTCCCTCCTAGTTTTTGAGCCCTACCCATCTTATCTCACATGGTCGCCCTCCATGGTAGCCATTGGCCTATGGCGGCGATTGAATCTTCCGTCGTCCTACCCGAGATCGCGCCCCGTCTGCCGTCATCCGCTGCTGCAGTGGAGAGGAGCCGGAGCCTCGTGAGGCAGGCACGGCTTGGCATGCTCACTGCCTGACCGTGCCTTTTTTTTGGTTTGCGCTTCACTGCCACCACTGCTACCATCCAACCAACGCTGGTACGATTTACTGTTGATATCCTTGTGCGATGTCAGTGTGCTTCGCCGCCCTTTTGGTGTGACAACAGTCGCAGCATGGTTCCCGCCAGGAGCTGCCAATTCCGCCTAAGCACTTGACACAACATCTGTCTCCCAAAGGCGGCACCTTGAGGCCTGATGACAATGCCGATAGAGGATAACGCCGTGTTCCTCGATTTTGATGCGTGCCGACCTACCTTGACCGACAAACGCCAGCCGTCGCCATGTGTCTCGTCGATGTACTTCTTCTCCCAGGCTTCATTCAGCTGCATAAGGCTCCAACGCCCACAACAAGACCTTGTGCTGTATGTAGGTGATTCCAGCGCCGATCTGGCCTCTTGCCTACCAGCATTCAAGACAAACAAGCCAAGATATTCAGCCAAACGCCTTCGGAGGGCCGGGCTGCGATGATTGGAGGCGCGACAGTGGCAAGGCTGAGCAGCAACGTCGTCCGAAGTCGACAGATAAAAAGGAAGCAAGTTATTGGAGGGCATGCGAGGGCGGATAACGGCATCTAGGCGTGCGGCTGATGAGCGCTGTAGGTCTGGTAGACGGTCGCCATGATGTGTGGCGCGGCGGGAGTAACGCAAAGGCAGCAGGGTTGGAATAAGCGGCGGGGTCGCGAGGGGTCCAGACGACTTCGGCAATGGGAAATTTGTCTGGGATGCTTCAATTTTTGTAAATGCGGTTCGGTTGTGAAGGGGTGGGTGAGATTGAGCATTGAAGATGGGGGCGAGAAGGTGAGGGACTGACGTCGAAGGCAGGTTCCTGAAGAACAGGGATCATCCTATTCGCGGCACGGGAGTAGAACGCCCATCTCCCGCTTCCGCCGACCACCACCCAACAACATCATCTCTCAAAATTCATCAGCTACCTGTCTACCTCGCATCCTCCTTGATCATGTCGGCCGCCTTCTCTGCGACGGCATACACGGTCGCTTGAATGTTTCCTAGCGTTTCAAGCGGAAAGATGCTTGCGTCGACAACCCTCAGACCCTTGGTGCCGTGAACTCTCAACCGGCCATCTACAACACCACCCAACGATCTCGGCATCATGGCGCACGTTCCAGATGGATGGAAGCAAGTCCACGCACGCTGCTTCGCAAGCTGCTTGGCAGCATGCAGATCATCCAACACGTCTGCAGCATTCGGAGGCAGCGTCCTGCCGCCTTTCTTGAGCACCTCACTGAATGGCCCAGTCCGCACAAGTGTCTCAATGAACTGCGTCTGGCGTCCCAGCAGCTCCAAGTCGAGCGGATGACTGAGATAACGCGGGTCGATGCGTGGAGCCGCCGTCGGGTCTGCTGATGTTATGTGCACGTCTCCACGTGAGAAAGGGTGGTTGAGAATGGCAACAATGGTGATGTAGTTGCCGGGCGTACTGGGAGCTAGTAGCTGCTGCATCGTCGTCGGCCCAGGATTGGTGTTGAGCTGAAGCGGGAGAAACATATACTCGACCGTGGATTCCTTTGGGCTAGCCACGCGCGAACGCAGAGGAGAGTACTGCTCGTCTTTGGCAGGAAAGGACGGGTAAGGAGTGTTGTCAAGGTGAGTTGAGAAAAGCTCAGAGATTTGCGGAGAAGGCACTGCGCCATTGCCGTCAACAGTTGGGAGGTACGCCATGGACAAGAGTGTCCCGGAAAAAGGGCCGCTCCGAGTCTCCTTGTACTGTTGGAGGACAGCTCCGAAGAGCGCTGGATCGCGCAGACAATCTGCGGACAATTGGTCATCGGCAATTTCGTAGCTAATGGCCGAAAGAACGTGGTCTTGAAGGTTTTCGCCGACGTCAGGAAGGTCCAGGACGACCGGAATCTCATGCTTGTTCAACACTTGAGAATTTCCAATTCCAGAAAGCTCAAGTAGTTGTGGAGATTGGATCGAACCGGCCGCCAGGATCACTTCTCCACCGACTCTGATTCGGAACGTCTTCCGCTGGCCATCTTTAGTCTTTACTTGCACCCCAGTTGCGATAACCGAGCTATCGGAGTTGGCCACTACATCAATCTTTTCAACGAGCGTCTCTGTTAGGATTTTCAAGCTGGCCCTGCTCGAAATGTCGTCAGTGAAGTACGCCGAAGCAGAGTACTCTCTGGTCTTCTTGATTGGGTCGATACAGACAGGGTTGGTGAAGGCACCAAGCTTCTCGCCCGCGATTGGGTCCCCTGGAAGATGGAAACCGAGTTCCTTGAAGCCCTTGACCCACGCTTCGTTGAAAGGCGTATACCCATCTGGAATGGTTACTTTCAATGGCCTACTTGTGCCCTGCAGCTTCTCATCCATGTAATCGTCAAGCAGCAGCTGTTTTTTAGTCGCTTCGGATGCAGGAGAAAAGCTATGGAACTTTCGCAGATATGGAGCCATGTTCTTTGCGTCCCAGCCATCGTTTCCTAATGCCGCCCAGGACTCAAAGTCGGCTTTGCTGGGGTAAAGAATTGCAGAAAAGTTGATTGCAGATGACCCTCCTAGCAGTCGACCACGAGGGCAAGCAATTGATCGATTATCCAGACCGGCCTACTGAATTAGTCTCGGACCACATGACTCGTCTGCGGGAAGCCGTACCTGAGGCTCCGTCATGAAAGCCCAATCGTAGCTGGGATCCTCGTACAAGATGGCCATCATTCCGGGCGTGTCGACCTTTTCATCCCCCTTGCGATTTGCGCCCGCCTCGATGACCAAGACGGACTTGGGCTTCTCGGCATCCTCAGTGAGGCGAGCGGCCAAGACGAGACCTGCCGTACCGCCGCCAACGATGATGTAGTCGAAATCGCTGTCTCCAATGGACATGTTGAGCCGATGTGCATGAATGAAGCAACGTCAATACCGAAACCCAACTTACGCGTTTCGCACGGCTTAAATGCTGGCTGGACGGACACGCGAGTCGATAGGAGTTGATGGTGGAGCGATCCGGGACTGTTCAGCGTGTGGAGTGCAGATCTCCGGCCAGCCATGCGGAACGGGACGAGGTCGTCGTGGTGTTGTGCTCGAAGCGTTCACCAACGAGTCAGGGACCCCGGGACCAGAACCACACCACCGGGCATCTTCGACGTGCCTGGATCTTCACGAAGAAAATATTCTACGCGATGCACTGTTGCGTTTCCTGTCATTGGTTCGAGACGTTCAGGGGTTCGGTTCGTTGCCGCTGTGCCGCATCCTATCCTGGGAATGATGGGCCCACTCTGCAAAAGTATAATACCCACTACACAAAAGGTGCCCGTTCACCGGATTTGCCTGAGCCTGACAACCTTTTTCATCAAATATACACAAAGAAATCAAACCAAGCTGACGATGCTGGACGAGGAATGTGCACAATGGCGTCGCCGGCCGCGTAAATCAGCCATTCGCGCCCATGTCCGATTTCTGCGACGCCAAACCGAGTAATATGGACTCGCGATTGGGCCTCAGATCAGAAAGGGCAAGAGATGCCCCTGTGACATGGAAGCGAGTTTGTCGCTGACCGTCGGTTTTCCAACGAAAGCCTCACTGTTTGGACACTTTCCTTGGACGCGAACCACGGCCATGACTCTTGCACCACTCATCCTGCCATATCAATGCACACAAGCATCCCGCCACTGCATCCCCTCTATATGGCGATCTTCAAGCCGCTGAAATCTTCTCCTACGCCACGGAATCGCCTTTTGCCAGCACCACCATGGTCATATCGTACCCGATCGGCCAATTCGCAGATGTTAGGGCACAACTGACGGTGGCCACGGTGCTGGTCGTCTCGGCCACTGCGCTGGTCTGTCTACGGTTCGTGTCGCGGGTCATGAAGCATTCGAAAATCGGCCTGGACGACTACTTTTGCCTTCTCGCGCTGGTAAAGTTTAGGACTCACTTTGTCAATTCTTGGCTGACCGTTAGCCAGGCAGCCGTGTATGGCATCGTCGGCATAGCCTTTGCCTGGACAGCTCTAGGAATAGGCATCCACATCAAATACCTGCCAATGGACAATCTACTTGTGATACTCAAGGTACAGAGGAGCAAAAACGATCAATCCACGCGCCGCTAACACCCGGGGTTTTGGTCCGCAGATGCTCATCCCGTTCCAATTCTGCTACGGCATCGCCATCGCGTCGGTCAAGTGCCCGTACCTCTTCTTCTACCTGCGCGTCTTCCCGCACGCGGCCCTGCAGCGGCTTGCTTACATATGCATGGCCATTGTGCTGGCTTGGTGGGTTGGCAATGTGCTTCAGATCCTGCTCATGTGCCGGCCGTTTGCGAAGAACTGGAACGCCTCGCTGCCCGGCCGCTGCGGCAATCGGCCCATCGGTTTTACCATCATCGGCGCGCTGAATATGATCATGGATGTCGTTGTCATTTTGCTGCCGCTGCCGTGGGTGAGGAGGCTGCAGATGCCGCGGCGTGCTAAGATGGGGCTGTATTTGATGTTTGGGATTGGTCTGTTGTGCGTATTTCTTTCCTCTCCCTCTCTCCCCAACGACACAGCAGCTGACACCAAAACCAGCATCGCAGCCGTCAGCATCATCCGCATGCGCGTCCTGTCAACGCTCAACTTCGCCGACATTTCCCACGACATGGAGCAAAGCTGCGCCTGGACGTTTATCGAAACCAGCGTCGCGGTTATCAACTCCTGCATCCCCATGCTGCGGCCCCTCTTCTCGCGCTTCTTCCACCCCACGCCCGCAAACTCGGGCGCCGATAAGAGCGGCTCCGGCTTCAGCACGGGTGGCGGCGGCGGCGGCGGTGGTGGTGCGGGTGGGAGTTATAATTTGCGCACCGTAGGCGCAGAGCATCATCGTGTGCGCTCTGGCTCGAAGCACTTTGTCAGGCTGTCGAGTGAAGGCGGCGACGTAGCAGGGGTGGTGCAAGGCGTGCTTATTAGCGAGGACAAAAGGGATGGCGAGGCGGCGTGGCAGCAGTATCAGCAGCAGCATGACCGCAACGTCGACGTCGACGTAGAGAGCGGAATCACCGTCGTCGTGGAGCGGCATTGCGTCGCGGTGCTGAGCGACGACAAGTTTGAGCAGCAGCGGGAGAGCGTCGTCGCTGGGGACGAGAGCTCTCAGAGGAGGATCTTGCATGCGTTATGACAGAAAGACTGCACTGTGATGAATTTAAGAATTTCCCCAAGAGTGGACAAGAGGCGAGGAGATCGCGTCGTTTTCTTTTCGCGTTTCGGTTCGCCCCAGAATGCTCCCGGCCCGCTGACCTGCTCCATCAGCGTACATGAGACAAGCAAGGTTGGACAAACGCAGTAGTTTTCATTCAGTCAATGACATTCGGTCAGATCGAGCCAGGCCGACGCGTTGCGAGGAAAAAAGGCCTCTTCGCCATCAATACTACCTCAAGAGAACCTACGTCTCTACCGCTTCATCCAGCCACTGGGAAGAAGACGCCTTCCTCCGTCTCCTCCATCGCCACGAGGCTTTTCCTGGCTCAAGGTGCCAGAGTCGTATCCTCCGGTCGCGAACGACTTCTTCTACGATTGGTCAGCAGTGCAGAGGCTGTAATTAAGGGCTAAAGTGTACCTTGCGAAGTGTCCACTTGACTTCTTTCCGAATGGGGTCGTTGTCGTCGTCTTGGGCTGGAGGCATGAGATGACCCTGACCCTGCCTTGAAGGCTCCGCACGCGCGGCACCCGGAGGAGCAGGTTGGCCAGGAAGCTGACCCGTGACCTGGCGCTTGCTCTAACCATTCTCGTCCAGTGAGAGCTTCTTCATGTCTTGCGGCAATTCCGCCATCTTTCACGGCAGTGTCTTGACCTCATACAGCGAAGGTGCACGTCAAACATGGCCCGGAAGCACACATAGCTTTCTCTGGCTTAAAGTGTGGCACGATTTACAAATTTCTAATTCTCTAGTAGCAAATGACGTCTGTCACTTTTTATTAGCGTTTTGGAACTTGGTACCCCGAAGAGTGGAACATACCTTGCATTGGACTAATCATTTTCGGCCACGCAGGGCCGCAAGCTCCTTCTCCAGCTCCTGGACTCATCCCTCAAGCTCGCTGACCTTGGCCTTCAACGCGGCAATGGTCTCTACGCTGTCGTCGGAGGCCTCTTCTTCCATGCGCTCGTCATCCTCGCTGTCCTCCTCGTCCTCATCCTCACTCTCACCCCAGATCTTCTTCTGCTGCGCCTTGTTCAGAGATTCAAGACACTGACGAAGCTCTGCAAGCGCTTTGTCCGTCTTTTCGTCGCGATCCCAGTACTTATTCGCCCTATACCACATATCCTCGGCCTCGTTTCGCAGCTTTTCGGCACACTCCTAGTCAGTGACGCAGCAGGCCAGGAGAACCAACGTCTAGCGGTAGAAGTCAGCTTGTAATGTTGAGGTGAAACAAAGGTGCGATGCGCGTGCGAGGGAAGAAATGCTCCCAGCCTGGTGCTATGTTGAGCAACCAACGTTCCCAGGGCACGGCCGCCTTTTGCGATGAGCGATTGCTCCCAGGGCATCATGGTGGTGATGAATGAGAAATCGCAAGTCTTGATGTACTTACCTTCATGCGGAGGTATGGAGGGAGCTAGGGGTCCTCCAGAAGCTCTTCCGCCTCATAGACAACGCCTTGGCAGTCTTCGGCGTCATATAGATCATGAATACGATTGTGTTTACCTGTGTACTTGACGATGATGGTGTGACGGTCAATGATGCAAGGTGTAGCGTAAACGTGAGGCTTTCGTTTCAATTAGCTGAGCATGGAGATCCTAGGGACTGCAGAAGCGACTTACACGTTGTGAGGGAGGTGGAGAGAGGGTGGTGATGGTTTCGTGAAATTGTGTGTGTGAATGTGGAAAGAAAAAGAAGGAAAAGAGAAAAACGCGGTGTGGTATGCGACGCCCGCCACGTTTGGTGGTGGCCCAGCGGAAGGAGCAACCCCAACCAGCCGAAGTCAACAGCCACCGCCTCTACATACATGTTGGAATGCATCGCAATAGCCCACAGCCCGATGGATGACAAGCACACACAGAAAAGCTTGTGGTTGGTTTCTATGCTCTACCTGGACCGTTATTCTCACATTCTTACATCAAGTTTGAAGGAGCAGGGCTGGTGGAGGAAGAATCCTGACAGGTCAGGCTGACCTGAACATCACTATCTCGTCAAATTTTAGGCCTATGACGGCTGCATGTATCCGCACAGGCCCTATTGCTTAAGGAACGGGAGCGGCACGTGCGAAAGATGCCGTAAGGCAAGACAGTCGAGACACCAAGACTTATCGCAGAAGAGCGTGAACCAACGGATAATCAGCTGGATGTATCAGTCAGCAGCCCCCCAGAAATGCGCGCAGACTTGGAGCCTCTGTGGGGTCGGACGCTTATAGCTTGGGGTCTTTTGAATCGTGGCATGGAATTCTTGGTCAGCAACGAAAGCATATCCGCTGTCCGTCGACTAAAATAAAATAGGCAACCAAGGTAGTCAGTACTTCTGCTTCTGTGTCGTTCTATGCTCACGGCACATTCGATGATCTTGAATACATTGCGAAACAAACACAACGATTGTAAAGTAAGGGTCTGGCGCAAAATTGGAGGGAAAACCTGAATACTCGGAGATTTTTGAATCAATGGAAAGTAAAAGTAGTCAATCGAGGATCCTGAAAGCTCTCCAAATCGGCGAGACCGTGACCAAGATTGAGAAGCTCCGGTTTTAGGACAGCCATCGATTGTCATCTGTTGTTCTCCAATTCTCTGGGTAAGCTTTGATCGAGTATGGTGCTCCGACGATCAGAGGCAAGAGAAGAGACAAGGGTCATGGAGGATCCATTTGAGAACGGCGAGTCTTGGAAAGCGAGTAACAGCGCAGCAAGAGAAGAACGGCTGTAAGATTTGTCGAACGAGTGCTTGCATGGAAAGGAAGGGAGGACGCAATGCAACAATACAAGCACCCCGATCTAGTCTCCTCGTTGTCGAAAGGAAAATATTGACATGATAGACAGTCTGTGTGACTGAGAAGTGGTATCTAGGTACGTGAGCATCAAGTAAAAGCGCGCAGCCACTCACCAATCCAAGCGAGTGGCTGGCGGGCCCATCCATCTAAACAAGAGGAATCCATCTCATCATTTCTCTTCCAAACCCCCTCTCAGGTCCTCTTCACCTGTCGTCTCAAAAATCCAACGTATATAATAAGCGCAACGTTCATCAACCCATCTTGACGCCAGCAGAAATGTCCTCATTCTTGCCGACATCCTCGAAACGGCCTTCGGCTCTCTTTTCGCCGATGTTGCTGGTGGCGCGATCCATAGGGGGGCGTGCTGCGCCGGTGCGACCGCCCTGGCGTGCTGCGGCGTCTTCCGTGTCTTCGTAGTTGATGAGCAGCTCGCCATTCTTGCCGTAGCGGCGTGGTTCCTTGCGGGCGATGCCGACGAGGTTCCAAATACTCGTGGTTTTGTGGAAGATCTGCGAGGGGTCTTCTTAGCACCTTTTTGCAACCCACTGAGCGATTTGAGGCTTACCGTATCCATTTCTTCCAGCGAGCGATACGCCGTCTCGGGGAAGAAGAAGTAAGTGACGGGCACGATGGCAGCGTTGCTGGGGGATGTAAGTCAGTGGGAGAGCTAAAAAGTTGAGATAAGGACTTCAGGGTGTAGTGGAGGCCATGACAGGGAATTCAGGGAAATGTCGCTTACATGACAGCAAAAATGATGTAAGTTTGATATCCAATGCTGGAGAAAGCAACGGGTGTGACCATTACGACCATGAAGTTGAAGATCTAAAGATTGTTAGCAGTGTGATGACAAAAAGGGAGTTCCAAAACTTACCCAGTTTGCCGAGGTTGAAAGCGCATTGGCGGGTGCACGAATGCGGAGGGGCACGATTTCGGCGGGATATCTGGCTCTGTCAGCTATGATTGTTCTTTGGTTGTTGCCTCCGATGTGAAGAGGAGACCCTTGGAGGGGGGTGGACTCCACCCCGTCTCCAAGTTGTAACCACTTACAGCCACGTCATTCCCAGCCACCCGACAGCGAAGAAACTGTTGAAAACGAACAGGAATAATGCTGCAACGATACCGGCGGCCGTGTTCCTCTCAGCCGCGGTTTTGCCCTCGTTGATGGAATTGGCGATGGCGAGCACAGCCATCGACAGCGACATGCCGACAGCGCCAAAAAGCATGAGAGAACGACGGCCGACCTTTTCAATGATGAATACGGGGATCCAGGAAGCGAGGAAATACTCGGTTCCGTTGCAAGCAGCCAAAATTCGCGAGATGAAGGGGGAGAGGCCGACCTTGACCCAAGTTAGTAAATTGACCTAGAAACAACCATTGAAGCAGTCGCTTACGTAGTTTTCATAAATATTTGCGGCGTAGTATCTAGATAAACAAGTCAGTTTATCGGAGGAATTCGAAACAAGGGGGTGAAGGCTCAGGGTGGCTCACGTGATGAGATTGATTCCGCTGATTTGCTGAAACATCTGGTTGACGTAGGCGAGAACGGTACGGTGGAAGTGGCGATCTTGGGTCATCGTAAAGAGGTCGCGGAAGCTGCCCTGAGCCATTTCCATGACTGTGTCCTTGATGGCAGAAAACTCGTTCGCTATGTACACATCTTCACTGTAGAACTTGTCAGCGTCTTCTGCGCCCATTCCAACGTAACTCAACATTCCCCAAAGCTCTGGAACTAGTTTGGACTCACGGTTCTCTCTCGTTAAGGGCGCAGAGCACGTGGATGGCCTCCTCATCCCTGCCCTTGAGAATCAACCATCGAGGAGACTCTGGGAGCGGCAATATAAACACAACTATGATCAATGCAAACACAATCTGGAAGAGTATGGGAAATCTCCAGCTTATACTTGACGGTTCTAGGTATGAAAATCCCTACATTGGTCAATAAGATTGTCCAAAAAGGGGATCATAAGGGGTAAAATTTGATTTTAGGCTGAAATTGAAGAAATCGATGGCCAAGGACAAGCAAAAACTGTTGAAGAAGAAGAAGAGCACACAGACAAAAGATAAGAAGAATAAGCAGGGTAGTGGGTGGGCAGGGGGAGGGTGGGAATTTGAGGGGTTGGAGGGGGGGGGGGCTTACGAAATCGAGCCAATATGACAAACAGATGCCACCGGTGATCAGGGCACCCTCAATCATGACAAGTTGACCACGGCGATGCGATTTTGACGTCTCAGATTGCCAGGTAGGCACAGTGGAAGTATTCAAGCCGTTTCCGAGTCCAGTGACGATGCGTCCGACGATGAAGTGCGCGAGGGAAAAAGCCGATCCTTGGAGCGCAGCACCAACAATCATGATAGCAGAACCGACGAAGATTGTCCAGCGGCGTCCGAGCATATTACCGATCCAGATACATGCAACAGCGCCGACGAAACAGCCGAGATTGTAAGAAGCAACCGCGATGCCTGTTCCCAAGTCAGCCATTGAACTTGGGGGCAGCATAGAGAGGCAAAGCATACCTTGAATTGTTGCACGATGATCTTGTTCAGCAGCCGTGCCTTTTACTTCCATCTCTGGGAAAACTTTTATGAAGCTCCCGAGCGTCAACAAGCCACCCATAACCTGTTCTAGTAAGTAAAAAGCCACAGTTATGGACAATAGGCCGACTCACACCCTGATCGTATCCAAAAAGGCTGTTGTTTTCGTTAGCTTTTGTCATATTTAATCGCGTTCAACACCCGTGTCCACTAGGGACATTTCGAATAAGATAATACTCACAGGAAATCTGTCATATCCGTCAGTCAATGCTACAACTATCCAGAACAAAGAAACTTACCTAAACCCGCAATCGTTCCAATTGCCACATTCAAGGCCGTGCCTCGTAGGCCAAAATAGTTAGAGCGCTTCATGATTGCTCCCAAGATGGAAAAAGCAGTCTTCGGTGCTTCTCTTTCACCACATGAACCAAGAGCGTCGAGGAGCTCAGACCATGTGAATCGAGCGCGATTGAGGCAGGCTGAAAACACACGCCGCGAACAATCGACAAGACGCGGTGGTATATATCAACAAAAGGCGTCAAAGAGTCGAAGCTGACGCACAATGGGGGAGGACGGGGGGAGGGAGGGGTTGCGAGAGTTGTGGGGGACCGGGGGGTCAAGGCCATTATAAGCAACCAGACACAGTCAAGCCAACCAAAACGACCAGGATGCTTTCTGGGCGGTCAGGGTATAGAAAGAGAGCCATGATCGAAGAGGTGGGTGGGGGGGCAGAATGCCGCTGCCGTCGCCGCCGCAGCAGCAGACACAGCTAGCGCGAGTCCAGCTACCCGCGAGCGGACTTCATCGTCCAGTGACGTCGCGCCGCCGTTATTGGACGAGCGAAGCAGAGGCAGGGAAACGGAGATTGATGTGATGGATCCCCGGGATCGGGAGCAAACAGTCTGGGGTCCTCCACACGCGCTTAGGTCGGACGTTCGAGGCCCGGGTTGCCCGTTTGGGAACTGCCGGCGTTTCTCTCGTGACACCACGACGGGGCCCTTGTTTGATATTTTTCTTGGCCGTCATCCATCATCGCCCATGATCCCCCTCTGTCAGCCTTACTCACCCTGCTGCCCGGTATTGCGGGCGGCGGGCGGCCGGTCGGCTGGCTTGCGGCTCCTTAAGACGACGCAGAGAACCCCTTCCCTGAGAAATATCTTCCCATTATCCGGGGAAGCTTAAGCGCAAGCGGCATCCTGCTCTGGGGAAACCCTTTCTCCACGCGCTGAGCCTCCTAGCGTCAGGCCCAAAGAGCTTCTTTCTCTCTCGCCAAGCACAGCTTCTTTGATTGCTGCAAAAGCCCATCGGCGATGACGCTGCACAGATATCGGGGGACGCTTCGTCTTTGGGCCAGGCTGGGCTTCAATCATCCCCACTGTTTTCTTCTCCAGCTGGAGTTTGGAGATATCCACGCCACCGCGTTGCAACGCGCCCCACAAAATCAGCGTGAGAGAAATCTCAAAGAGTGGTTGGGCGGCGGTCAAAAGGCCGCTCCGCTCTCCGCTCGTGTGTTCAGCAGCATGCTGCAGGTAAACCCCTCCACTCGCCAGACCCCAGATGGAATTGGGGGGCCCCGCCTCCGTCGTCATACTCGCGGCCCATGGCTGCGAATTCGAGCGCGGCCTCCGTTCCCGGATCGGGACATGGCACACGGCCGCGCGTGGCTATAAGCGGTAGATGGCGGCGCCCATTGGCCGAGAAGGCATCTATCTCGTCTTGCAGGCCCATTCCGTGTGCCGAAGCCCGACGAGGGAGGGAGCTGATCCGATGGGATGCCGTCGTCCTTGAGAGTCTTGGCCGGGCCGGAGCCAACAGGTATCGCATACGTACGAGGAAACGACAGGGTCCATCGGTGCGAATTGTGGGTCAACAGCGTCGTCGAGCAAGATGCCGGCACGCGGCGCGGCAGGACAAACGACGACTCCATCACGCCGTGGGTGGCGAAAATCAAGACTTTGAGAGGGGACGAGCGTCCATCTCTCCACACTTCTCCACGCTAACGCAGCATTTCTCCATGTTGTCGAGCTCTGCGCCCTTTTCTCGTCGCACCGCACTGGTCACGACACAAAACCCACCACACCGAGCTGCCTGCACAGCCCGAAAATGACAAGGCGGCCTTGCCGTCAAAGAAGACCCCGAATTTGCCGCACCCGCAATCCAGAAACGCCACACGCAGCCCGTTCTTATTTTTCCCCAGTTTTGGAGGAGAAAGGGTCCCGGGTTTGCCCGATTTGGAAGTTCCGGGGGAATCCTTCGTCAAGGACGACCGTTTGTTTACACCATCGAGTGCAAGAATGGAGCTGAAGACGGAGCTGACCGATGATATCATGTGTGGGTTTGAACACGGATGACAGTAAAGAGTCCTAGACTCAGATCATGCAAGCCGTGGTGATTTTCAACTGCTGAACCGTAGACCTGCCACAAGACCTACACGATGGTCAGCATGAGAAACGTTGGACGGGAAGAGACTTACCGTAAGCATGCACAACACTTGCAAACATCACTCATCCAGAAGAAATTTTGCTAAACTTTCGCATTTTATCGACGAGGCTAGCTAATCCGTTGCCAGCTCATCCCCTAAAAGTTCAGCCGACAGATTACCCATGACCATTTTTTTCGAAAAAGCAGACCCAGCGCTGAGCGCGCACTCATGTACACGTTAAAGCTTCAAGTCGAGCTTCGTCAAGTTGAACTCCGTCAGGTTGCTCCATCAGGTTGAAAGAGCCCAGACGTGGAGCAGGCAGTGACCGCCTACCATTTACCGCCGTCATCGCCAGCAGCAGCAGTGTCCCAGCCTCCACCAGCAGCAGCGCCGCCAGCAGCGTCGAAACCAGAGCCACCACCACCAGCATCGAAGCCAGAGCCACCACCACCAGCGTCAAAGCCAGAGTCACCGCCACCCATGTCGAATCCACCATTGTCTTTCTCGACGACGGGCTTGGGGCACTTCTTGGCGCCGTGTCCATATTCCTCGCAGTTCTTGCACTGAACCTTGGACCAGTCTGCTTACCATTAGCTTGGCCAGTAACAACTCGACAAAAACTTACCCTTCGGCTTGGGACAGTCACGCGAAGAATGGCCCTTCTCCTCGCAGTTGCGGCACCAAGGGACCTTGGGCTTCTCGCACTCCTTGGACATGTGGCCCGGCTCGCCACAGTTGTTGCAAGTCTTGGGGGCAACGTTGGGGCACTCCTTGGAAAAGTGACCCTCTGAATCGGCGTTAGCAAAGTTGCAGAGAATTGGGACATCAACCTACTCTGCTGGCACTTGCGGCACTCGACATTGTCCATGTTGGGAGGCTCGGGGCAATCGCGAGAGTTGTGGCCGCGCTTGTTGCAGTTCTTGCACAAGTGAGGGTCGACGCGCTCTTGCTTGCAGTCACGAGCACGGTGGCCCGTCTCCTGGCAGACAAGGCACTTGACTTCGGGACGGTCAATCTCCTCGCGCTCCTGCTTGCAAAACTTCCTGGAGTGGCCAATCTCTGCGACGGTGTTAGACAAGTCATAAAACAGGACATTCGACTTACCTCCGCACTGGGTGCACTTCATGACGAAGCGGTCAACGACAAATCCGGCATCGGAAAGGCGCTCGCGATTCTCCTCGGGAGTCTTGGGCCATGCTTCCATGGCATTCTTGCGCTTTGGCTTGTAAGAGTAGTTGAAGCTCAAAGCGTAGGTGCAGCCAGTCTTGCCGGCAAAGTCGACAATGGTGTAGACGTCGCCAGCCTTCTCCTTCTTGTCAACAGCAACAATGTGGACGTTCATGCCGTCCTCGCGCATCTGCTTGTCGATATCGACCAAGTCGATTGGCTGGCCATTGGCGAGAAGGGCCTTTCCGTAGGCCTTGATGGCAATGCGAAAGTCGTCCAAGTTGCGCTCCTTGTCAGCTTCAACGAGCATGTTCCAGGCATCGTCGTCCGACATCTCCGGGACCTCCTTGTAGAGAATGTCGGCAGCGCGAGGGTTCTCGCAATCGGCAGCATTGTGACCCTCCTGTTGGCAGTTCCTGCAAAGAACAGGCGGCTTGGTCGGGCACTGCGAGGCGGGATGGCCTTCCTCGTTGCAGTGGCGGCAGGTGCCGCGAAAGACCTTGGGGTTGGGGCAATCGGCCTTGTTGTGGCTGTATACAGGTCAGAAAAGCTCAAATAGGAGAGACGGAAAACTTACCCGACCTCACCGCAGTTGTAGCACTCGCCAGTGAACTGCTTCTCCTCGGGGCAATCACGGGAGTAGTGGCCCATCTGCTTGCAACTTTTGGCTGTTAGTAAACGGTCAATGACGTAAACAGACAACTCACTTGTGACACTCGACATCTTCAGCACCACCAGCGCCACCTCCAACGTCGCCGGCACCGCCTTCGAAGCCAGAGTCGCCCTGGCCGCCCCAGTTGCCGTCGTCTCCGCCGGCGTCGGGCTGCCACTGGCCATCACCAGCAGGGACTTTAGAGCAAGAATTAGCGAAGCGTAAAGAGTTGGAAAAGAAAAGGACTTACCAGGATCCCAAGACATGATGGAGTGGTTGATGTTGGGTGAACCTAAGCGAAAGACGTCAGCTCGGGATCACGACGTTTGAGGCGAGGTAAAGGTAGGGCTGTCGCAATGCCCGACTCTCATGTTGAGGGACAATTGGCGACGCGACTGTGGGATGTCGCTCAAGTGCCGCCTGCTGCTTTGCGCTCAAGCTGGCAGAGCGGGCAGAGCGAGAACGGGTCAACGACAGGACTTACCTTTGGTAAATGTCTCGGATGAGGAAGAAGGGAGTTGAGGACGTAGTGTAATCGGGTCGAGGAGGATGGAGGTTGGCGAGGGACGGAGGAAGAGGGAGCAGCAGTGGATTTTTATCTGCTGGTGGTGATCGTGGGAGTGCGCGGCGGGTGGCTCCCGCTTTGGGGTCTCGGCAGTAGGGCTATGAGGCAGCGAGGCCGTCGTGATGGAACCTCGACCTACCAGCAAGACAGCCCTGGTTGAATACGTTCGCCTCTGTGGAATCTACATGCTGAAATCAATCAATTCCTGCATCAAAGGCAATCTGGATGCATAAAGGAGTACAGCTTCACATGAGAGCGTGGCTTGGAGGTGAGCGGGACACCACTCATGCAACCATTCGATGCGGCTAACGCTAATAGGAAGTTTCTGGGGACGTCGATCCAAGGCTCGGAAATAGATGCTCTGACGGAAGAATCTTCTGGAACAGCTCTGGGAACATGCACGAGGAGTTGGTGGCGGAGGGCCAGGCATGCGACCACCTACGAGACGACAGAGCCTCGACCGGAGGAGAAACGCCCCTTCAAATCGTCCTTCTCCAGCCTCATGTTCACGATGAAAAAAAATCTACAATCTACGGGGGTGAGACGAGAAGACGAGGGGTAGGATACGAGGGCTTCGAGTCAGCCACGGGCCTTGCGGCTCTGCCATGGATATCAAGGATCCTCTCACAGCTTCCGAGCGGATGACAATGAGGAACGTATATTGGAGGAAGAGGGCCCGCGGTGCAATCACGCAAGGATTCAAAAGATGCAGCAGAGCCAGCCACTTTACCTCGCCGCAGCTACCACGCCGCATCCACGGATGCATACAACCCGAGAGCGGAGGGTGATATCCCGGAGAAGCGCACTATGGCATACATGCTCGCAAATACCTTGGGACGACCCTCAAATATGAGAAAGATACGGCAACATCGGCCAATCTACTGCGCTCATTGAGTCGCTGAAGGCACAGGGGGAACCCGGATTCTAGCATGGGCGAAAACAATGGAGACAAGCGGCCGAAGCGCAGGGCGTCGGATTGGCTGCAGGTAGGTGAGGCAGGACACGAACCTCCCAAGTATCGCTGGACAGCAGCACTTAGAGCCGCCGCTGATCTTTTCTCACGCCGGATTGACCTCCTAAGACCCAAGTAGGTACCTCATGTGCTTCTGACGGGAAGACACAGTGCCTTTTCCAGTCCAAAAACCACGCACCTACGCATCCCTGCTGCTACAAAGAACATACATCGCGCAGTCGCACATGACACAGATATTCACACTCCTCTGCGTGTCTCGTCACCGTTCTACACTTGCATAACATATACTGAAACGGCAGTACACGCCGCACCTTCCTCACAAAGTCATGTTCAAGGGTCGAGTTGGAGCTTTGCCCACCTTCTGCCTGCACTATCCTTTGCACAGCGAGCCCGCTCCGCTGGGATCTCGTCTTGCGCTTGCTTACGAGGAAAGTCGCTGCTACTGCTGCCGCTACGGCTGGCGGTAGTGGCTCTGTCTGATCTGTCATTTGTGACGCATACACGCATAGATCAATGACTGTGGGCAGGTAGACAGGCAGGCAGTCAGTCAGGGCCAGCCTCGATAATACTACCGGTTGGGCTGTTGCAGATGCACGCTCTTCTTTTTGCCAGACGCCTACGCAGACCATAGACACAGGCAGGGAGGTGATGGGCGAGCAAGTAGGCTATGAATGAGAAAGCGAAAAGAAGCGTCCTCTCCTGTGTCCACCATGCTCTACATACATACGTACATACATGGTAAAAACAGAAGTTAGGTGTGTGTACTACACAGCATAGCCATTGTACCAAGTGCTTGCATCTCTTCATGCACAAATGGAGAGGGCAAGCTCCTGCTCTCGCTGTGTGAAAACGCACAGCTAAATAAATCTAGACACGCTGCCAGAGCAGCCAGTCAAGCCATCCATCCATGTATGTAGCAAGCAAGCAAGCAGAAGACGAGACCAAGCCGCAGCAAGATATCCCAAACCACATTCACCACCTCCCATGATCCGTCCGTCGGCGGTGCAGCAAACAAGCCATCCCATCCATCTTTCTACGCCGACTAAATACCCATCTCCTTCATGACGGCACAACCCCACGCGCCGTCCTTGGCTGCTCTCCTGCTACTCATAGCTACGGCTCCTTGGCCCGCTTTGCCTGTCCCCGTCCCCGTCCCCTTCCGCCTCATCTTCGCCTCGCGCGGGAAAAGACTCAGGTCATTTTTCGCTTTCCCAATAGCCACACCGACAACACCGCCCCTCCCATCGCCATCGCCGTCGTGAAAAGGCGTCCTCAGCGCCGGATGTACATGCATCTGCGGGCCCTGCGGCGCGCCATCCATTCCCTCATGCGCAACAGCGCGCTGCTGCAGAAGGTGGTGGCGCGGATTCAGGTGGTGCGAGCGGTTGTGCTGGTGGTGACGATGCTGCTGCTGCTGCAGTGTCGTCGACGTCAAGCTGGTGGTGGCCATGATGAGGGCGTCTGGCAGGCTGAGGTGCCGCCGTTTGCGCGCGCGGTGTTGCGGCGGCAGCGGGGGCAGCGTTTTCCAGGCGTACGACTCGGGCAGCGGGGCGCGGGATGATGTGCGTGGGGGAATGGAGATGAGGGTGGAAGAGGCGATGGGTTGGGGTTTTGGGACGAGGGGGTCGGAGGTGGTAGGTGACGCTGGTGATGGTAGTAGAGGCGACGCCGACGCCGACGTGCGAGGAGACGTCTGCGTCGCTTTGGAGAAACAGTCAGAGGTCATGGCCGGAGAGACAGTGGGAGACGGCGACGAAGATAGCAGCGCTGCGCTGTCGGTTTTGAGCTGGTGGTGCGTCTTGCGACGACTCAATGTCTGCGGGAGAAACGGCGTCGACGACGACGCGTGAAAGAAGCTCGTCTTGGGTCGAAGCAACGTGTCACGCCCACGGTCATCCCGATGAGAGATCACGCTTTGCGAGCGGCTCCCCAGTGCGTAGCTCGTCTTGGGCCGCGGCTTGAGCTGGCTGCTACTGTACGCGCGAATGGAGCGCAGACGACTGGTCGACGAGTGCTTTGATAGGCCCGAATGCTGCTGATGTGTCGATTGTGAGCGGGCAAGGTCGAACATGGATAGATTGGAGCTGCGGCCGCGCGGCTTGATGGAGCGCTGCGTCGTTGAGTGCGACCTGGCGAGATCAAACATGGAGAGATTGGAACCTCGTCCGCGCGTCTTGAACGGCCATGCGCAGTTTGCCTTGTGTCCGAGGTCCATCCAAAAGGTCGACGCCTTTTTCGACTCGCGAATCGTCATGTCGACCGGTTCCTCGCTCTCTTCAATTCGTAGCCTCTCTTTTTCGATGCTCAGTCGCCTGTACAAACCCCTCAACTGCATCCCCAATTCGAAACTTTCTCGCATGACTTTCTCAACGTCTTCCCCATTCTCAGACGCGGAATGGAGATGCTCCATCCAGCACTCGACAAAAGTGATGCGCACGCCGCGCCGGTTGGGTTCAATCTGACTCCGAGCAAGAATGCCAACGCGCAGTGCAAAAACAATGGCAGGCGAGCTTCCAACTTGCGCAATAGCACACGCTAGACAGGAGCGCTTATGAAACTGGGCCGGCGCCGAAGCCGACAAGGCCAAAAGTTTAGACATGGAGGCCGAAGTCGACAAAGATAGAGAGGATTGCAACGATGATGCCATCGAGTACATCCTTGGAGTGCTGTTTGGCGACATCATAGAGTCGCGTCTCCCAAGACGACGTCGAATGTCCCGGAATGGGCCGTCGTTTGGCGTCTCTTGCAATTTGTGGGGGGCCGCCGTTGTCCACAATGCAGGCACTGCCGAAAGCGCATTCATGACATCTTCATGTTGCCGGGTAAGTCTTCCAGCATCGGATAAAGGGTCGAGGATTGCCGGAATGTGATCTTCAATCTCTTTTTGCAAGAATGTAAAGATGCTTCGGATGAGGTCGACATTGAGCTGCGAGTGGAGTTTGCAGAGACCTCCCTCGGCATCTGTGGTCGTCGTTTTTGAGCCGCTCATCCAGAATCGTGAGGAAAATGGCGAATTGGACTTGGTCCGCAAGTGGGCCGGTAGACTTTCAATTTGCTGGCGCGTGAAGCGGGCATACGTCGCCCACATTGGCGATTGCCACGAAATCGCCGGAGAAGGCGCATGCGACAAGACGTTTGTGAGCTGTTGGACGTCGGAAAAGGTAAGATTTTGAAAAGTGGCCACTGAACGACGAGCAGTACTCGACCGACTTGCTGTGCATGATCTGTCGTAGGGATCCGGTGTCGTGGCTGGGAGATTTGCAGTCGTGTTGAAAGAATCAAAGGGCGCAGCAGACTCGGTGGCATCTGCGTCTTCCAGCTTGTCGAACCTGTGGCTGCGGACAGCTCGACCAGACCGAAACTTGTAAGCCAGCTTGAGAGTCATAATGTCGCGTCGCTCAATTCGATATTGGCTGCAGCTTGAGGTGTGACAGTCGCATAGGTCGATCGAGGGATGGCACGGTCTTCTTGAACTTGCACCAGTGTCCCTTGGCCAGCCTCATCATGGCGAGATTCTGCGATCCGGATCTACGCGAGCTGGTATGCTGTCGCTATCCAGGGGTTTGGGATGGAAGACGGTTTAAACCTTTTTCGGCTTTTTTGGGACCTCGACTCTCCCTGGATTCAAAGTTCCATGACCGATTCGGATACAAGTTGCCATGATTAAAAGAAATTTGAGGAAGAGAAATTCGTGAGAACAAAATGAGTCTGCATGAGTGCAAAGTAGCCCAGCCTCTTGAAGAAAGAGAAATTGAGTTTTGAAAACGGATAACGGTAGGGAAATGCTCGTGAAGAATGTGGAACGTTCGATCGGGATGGGGCTTCTAGCCATCAAGCACTGGGTTCGGAGACTCCCAGGAATGAGCTGGATGCGATCCTGCGATGAACACAAAAATCCCGACCACAATTTTTTTCGAGACTGAATGTGCGCAAATGATCTCTGAATTGCAACACCAGTCGAAACAGTCGTAAGCAGCCAGGAAGACGTTTGACAGTGTCGTGGCGAATGTTCCGTCGTCTCTCGCGCGAGTCTTTCATAATCACGCAGAGAATCGGGCGCAAAGAGTGGTGGACGCGTGGTATGGTCGTAAGCCTTGAGACTCAACTTGGCAGTAGATAAGCTTCCAGCACAAGCTATACAACAGACCAGGCCCAGGCGGAGAAAGGAAAATGCGGGCCGTTGAACCAACGTCCTTTGTCAATGCAGCATGCTTCAATCAACTATTTCCCTGAAAATCTTCGAGGCAGATTTGATCATCGGTCCAGCAAAATCTAGGCTGGAAACGGCCAGCACTCATAATTGTCCTTCTCGAAAGGAGCACCGGAGAAAGTGCGCATATATGGTCCACCGGGATGACAGAATCTCCTGAATTGGATCATGAATGAGGCTTTGGGGTTCGGCTGTGGTGAAAGCCCTTCACATTTGCTTGGGACCAAATGGCTGGGGTTTCATTTTTCGTTGTTGCTTTTTGCTGTCGAGCTGAGAATATGTCGAAAATTGTTTGTCTCGTCGGCGATAGCAATCAGAAAGTAAAAAGTATTGCCACAGATTGATGCCGACAAATAAAAGTCTCAAAAAGAAACCATCGCATGCGTCGATCAAGCTCTGCGTCATCTGTGAGGTTGACCCACAGACGTGGTTGCGCTAATGCAGTGTCGAGGACGTTTACCCTCTGGGAAAACGGATACTCCAAGTCGCGTGGCCTGGCTTGACAATGGGATTGGCCTTTGCGAGAGGCATTGCTTTTTCGACAAATTGAGCGCTTCCCAATCCATCGACATGCAGATTTGCCGCCACAGATATCCACGCCCCGAGCAAGCGGTCCTCAGGGTGTTGTTTGCCAGAATCCAATTTTGTACACCGTTTCAGTATGACAGCCAATAGAGGCGAACTTGCTTGATTTGAACCAGAATCAAAGGCTCACCGTGTGACTGCGTGGATAATGTCCTTAATCTCTTCCTCGTTGATTGTGCATGAGCTTCTCCGACCCATGTCATGGTCGGCACCAGCTTCGAGATCTAGATGCGCCCTTTGTGAGCCAGTTCTTGAAGGTCTGCGCATTTGCTCGTTTGATCGACTTTGGGCCAGGTACCACTGACTGTCTCGCTCTAGACTTTCGGTAATGGAAATGAGGCCCGAAGTGTCACAAGCGCTCAGGGCCTGTGGCGTCCTCAGCTGTGTCGTCGATGGCTTTCGAGGCATGGTTCCCATTTCCACACTGTCTCCATCTTGCTTGCTTCCTTGTCTGCTGCGTGTCTTGGTTGATCCCTGAGATTGATCTTGAGAACCCAGCTGCCATGTTGGTACTGGCTGGTCGTTGTTGGTTCTGTGACTGCCGCTTGCTTGGTTGAGTGAGCCTTTGGAGAATTTCTTGATGATGCTCGAGCCCCAATTTCTAGATCCGCTCGATGAGCTTTGGGTAAACGTTCTGACTGCTGTAAACCAATGCTTGAAAAGGGGTCGAAGTGTAGCGAGCGATCCGGCGGTTATACCCGCGCCGCATTCGGTTATAGACCAAATAGCAATCATGGTCGCGTTCCCTGTCCCAAATCAGTAAAGCCAGTAAAGCTAGCGTACAAACTCACAAAAAAAGTCAGTTGGACTGATGAGGCCATCAATGTATTTGATTCGCACTGTAGAGCAGACGCTCCCACTGCGCTCTTCAGTACAAATAATTCACCGGGTGAAGAGACTTACATGGTTCCCAAAGACAAGATTAGTAGGACCGAAATCTTTCCTCGCATCTGCATGTTGGCCTGCAGGACGATTTGCAGTGGCAAAACGGCATATGTCCAGTCTGTGAATGCCCCAACCGCAGCAGAAAGGTATGCCAGAGCACGCTGTACATCTCGAGGAGCGCATTCATCGGCAACGTAGCGGACCAAGTAGTCTTTTGGATTGCCGCACATGAAGATGAGGTTGAAGAAGAAGAATACGCTGAGCAATGTAGTGAGGACCATGACAGCGTAAACGAAACATCTTTGCCAGGGCCTGATGAGGATGCGGAGGAAGAAGACGCCAAGGGAAAGCTTGACAGTCATGGCCGTGACGACATACATGGTCTCTGATACGATAACCCACTATTCGCAGTTCAGCCAATATAAGTCGACAAGTCAAAAGACTTACATGAATGGCCTGTCCGATGACTAGCGTATGTGTTCCACCTCCATATTCAAATGCAATAACAATGATGCTGATGCAATAGACGGTGAAGAGGACCTGAGATAGTCAGTAGGTTGCAACTCTTCTTTTGAAGCAATGTTACCAAGGATATACACATCAATGCATCGTCCCATCCAAAGCTTCTAATCATGCGTATTCTGACCCAGCATCGCGCTCCAACAGAAACACAAGTCAGGACCAAGAAAACAATGCAGACGGATAGCTCTGCTGGAGCTTTGGAAGCAGTTTCTGAGAGCGGATGAAAAGTAGCCATGTTCCGATTGTCGTCCTAGGTCACCAAGATTCTGTTAATGGCGACATCAAGAGGACGAGGAGTTATATGACGCTGCGCAAGACTGGGAAAAAGCATTTGGTCTGGTCGACGTAAGATGTAGGAATAGGCGGGCCGCACATCTTAACAGGAACATGGTCGCGGAGTCGTAAGCCAGACAGGGTGTTCCAAGGAGGTGGGAGAAAAGAGGCGGGTTTGGGCTGAGTAGCAGTCTTGGGATAAAGCGGCCCCAGTTTTGCGCAGATTTTCGTCTTATTCATGGCTCCTTGCAGAGCAATCACGGACATGATCACACATTTGGACCGTCTTGAGAGGCAGTGTAACCAGTCGAGTGGATGTCGGGAAAAAGAACGAGGCGACAGGGATCAAACTGCAGCCTGCAGCGATACATTGAACAATTGTCGGAAGCAGATGACGAGCAGATCTCGTTGAATCTCGTCCTAGGTGGCGCATGTCCATGTGGTAAAAGACGTTAAAGTCTCAGGTCTGTACAATCTTCAGCCAGCAGAGGTGTCCAACTGGCGGTGTGCTCCACGCGAGATCCATAGCTCTGGAAATTGCTTTGCTGTTGGGGGATGGGGCCGCAACGGACTCGCCAGAGACGGGAAAAGCCGCCGTGATGATTTTGCAAGGGTTGAGAGACGTTACGTTCGGTTGGTGATGATGCTTTTTTCGGTGGTGGAGAGAGTGGGTTCAGGTTCCGAGAGAAAGGAAGTTGCAGGGTACGCGCGCTTGGCGGCGAAAGCGTTGGACGAGGACGTGACGGCGGTCAAAACAAAACAACACAACACCATGACCCCATCAGCCAAGCTGTTCAAAAAGCATGCCGCAAGCCACCCGTCAACTTGTCCAGGCTGAGGCCGACCCCGACAGGTTCTTGGATCCTCCGTCAGTCATGGAAGATACAAGTCCAGGCGATCCCGGAACCGAGCTGGAGGAGTTCATGGTCGATGCAGATGCTGAGCCCGGAGAAGATGACATGGACGACGAGCCTCCAGGTGAGTTTACTCATCTTTTTGCCTAGATACGACTTGTCACTCCACCGCTCCACTTCTTTTCACACCCCTGTCGTTCCTTCAGAGTGCCGCGCGTGGAGTAACATTGCTTTTCATCCTTCAATTGAGCACTCGCAAGCCTCGAATAAACATCGCCACAGTCACATTTCACACTAAACAAGTCTAGATTCGCCAGGCACTAGCACACCTCTGCCACCCAACATCAAAGAAATCTCATCACTTGCATCATGGTCTGCATCAAGTAGCAAACCGGGCTGTGGGGTTGCACAACTCCGTCTACCCTCGACCACCAGCTTTTGGCAGTCTGACGGGCCGGCACCGCATTATCTCAACATTCACTTTTTCAAAGTGGTTGAAATTGTTGCAATGCGGATATTCCTCGACTTTGACCAGGATGAGAGCTACACGCCAAAAGAGATTGCTTTTCTTGCCGGCATGGGCGAAATGGACCTGCAAGAATGGGCAGTCATGCATCTCGTCGAGCCAAGAGGATGGATCAATGTCGATTTTGACGGAGTTGGCGCAGTGGAAGGGTCTGAATCAGAGGATTCGGATGATGAAGTGGAGGAAGACGAGGAAGAGGGTGAAGAGGGTGCTAGGCGCAAGAAGCGATTGCCAGCCTTGCGTGCCATGCTTGTCCAAGTCAAGATTGTCGAAAACCATCAAAATGGAAAAGACACGCACCTGCGAGGGTTGCAGATATTCGCCAAAGACAAGATGAATCGGGAAAAGAAGATATCGGCAGCAAAGATTGCGGCCATTTCTGGCGCCGACTGTTCAAAGAAAAAGGCCAAGATGATTCCAGACATGGACTTGGGCTTTCCCGAGGTGGAATTGAGATAGATAGATAGAGACATGTACCTATTCTAGCCAAACTTCAACTGTTCGAGTCGACTCAGTTGTGCTGCATCCATGTCAGCGCATGACTCGCCCCATCCGCCCCGCCTTGGGTGCCCGTGGGAGTCCAGCTAAGTGCGCTCGTACAACTGCCGCAACCTTGTCATCTCACCTCCAGAATCGCCATGGACAAGTTCACAAGCATCGCAAAAGGCGGGTGGCACCCGAACAAGGACAGCCGTACATGCTCGTCGTCCGATCAGCCCAAAGGCCTCCGTGATCGAGCTGTGAGTGGTTTCCAAGCACGACGTTTCCAACTTGTCCCACTAATGACGCATTTGTTGCAGAAAGGTCTCATGGGCAAGAGTAGCGATCCATACGAAGCATCTCGAAACCACCAATCTCGTCCTCTGTCGTCCTTGAGGGATCCCGCATCGTTTGCGCCACCCCCAAAACACTACGCCGCTGGAGGAAGTGGTTCGACCAACGCCGTCGTCCCCGTCAGAAGCGGCTTGGGCGCGCCCTTGTCGCAAACCGAAATAGAAGCATCGCAGGAGCGTCAGCGACAGATTGAAGCAGCGCAGAGGGAAGAGGAAGAAGCTGCAAGGCCTCCGCCAGGCCCATACCGTGTCGACACCACCGGCCTGTCAACGTCGCATCTTCCTCCCCCACCAGTCAGGAGGCCTGGTTCAGAGACGTCCACGCCCGTCAACTCGTCCACTCCTCCAACTTCAAGACCTGCCTTGCCTCCACCAGCACCATCCGGCGCAAAGCCGAGACTTCCGCCTCGTTTGCCGCCAAGACAAAACTCCCACCCCGATCTTTACGCCCCAGCACCACCACCTACGTACCAAGAAAGCGTCAATACACCGCCGCCGAATCCTGAAAGTGGCATATTGAACAGCGGAGCAATCAGTAGGCTGGGAAAGGCTGGAGTTTCAGTCCCAGGTTTCAACATTGGGCGGACGGCTTCTCCGCCGGTTCCTGCACGCGCCAGCCCTCCTCCGCGGCAAGACCAAAATGCGCCGGCCTCTTCATCAGGCCAACTATCGGGCTTGCAGTCGCGCTTTTCGAGCATGCGATTAGGCTCATCAAGCTCTTCCGAAAATACCCCCACCCAAGGCACTTCGTTTGCGCAAAAGCAGGCGGCGTTCAAGACCGCCCAGTCCTTTCACAAAAACCCGTCTTCAGTGTCGTTTAATGACATGCGCGGCGCAGCATCAACTGCAAACAACTTTCGTCAGAGGCATGGTGATCAGGTCGCTGCCGGGATGCAGACGGCCAACGGGTTCAACCAAAAGTATGGTGTTTTGGACAAAGTCAACGGTAACACACCCCCAGCGAGTACAAGTACACCCCCAGCAAGCACAAGCACACCCCCAGCAACAGGGGCGTTGGGCAAGAAGCCGCCGCCGCCGCCGCCGCCGCCAAAGAGGAAAGATTTGGGCGGATCGGGGGGTCCCCCGCCGTTGCCCCTAGCTAGCAAACCACGACCCGGGCAACCTTGAATCGACAGCGACACAAGCAAGCTTGTGGCAGCGATCAATTGGATGGTAGAGACCATGCAGGCGCTGTGAAATTGTTGGGCTGAAAGTTTGATATGGGTGTCGCGTGGACGCTACGCTACGAGATGCGGTTCGGTTCGACCTATCATGGTGTCCCAAGTTGCCGAGGCGAAAGGACGGGAGGACAAAACGAGCTTGAAAGCCGAACAATACGACGGACGAGCGGACGGTAGGTGGTCTTTGGCGAGGACGAGAAGAATTATTTGAGGAATGCAATGGCCAGGGCGGACATGGGACAAGAGAAATGCCATGATGCGAATTGAGTTCGAGAGAATGCAAGATGTGAGGAGCCGCGGTCAAGGACACAAGCGCAGGGCAGGGCAGGGCAGGGCAGGGCAGGAAAAGGGCAGGAAAAGGGCAGGAAAAGGGCAGGAAAAGGGCAGGAAAAGGCCAAGGCCAAGGCCAAGGCCAAGGGGTGGAGCGGTCCGACGCGGGATGGATGTCGATGGGAGAAAGTGTTGGGGCGCTGCGTCGCTAACGTCATGCTGATCTTTTTTCCGTTGCGCCCGCCATTATTTTCTCGTCGGTTCCCTGTCTGGTTGTCTATGCTACTTCTTTCTCTCCACGACTCGACTCGAACATCTCACCTTCAATCTCCATCGAGGTTTGGTCGCGTGCCTCCACTGCCACCTCACCTCACCTCACGCCCTCGCCCCACTCGTCCACTCGCCGTCCGAGCTCAAGCTCCCTCGATCCTGCATGGAAAGCCGTTGAAGCCCCGGCGCGCAACCCTTCCGCTCTCACCACCCGTCCTCGACTTTCGTCGCCATGTCGGGTCCTCAGTTGCACCTCCAACTGCCCGATCGGAGCCTTTTCAAATTTCCTCCAGACTTGGCTCCTCCGGCTGTTGCGCCTCCACCCGTCGACGACACCCTGCTTTGGAGAGCGCCTTTCGCCATTGACGCCCACACTTACAACAAGGCCCTGTCTCCTGCCGTCCCCATAACGATAGCCTCGATATACGCCGTCACCGTTACTGTGCTCAATGCATACAACCGCTCGTGCGGCAACAAGCCATGGTGGATAAGCAAGACAAAGGTCTTTTACGGCTTTGTCCTGGCGCACAACATATTGCTGGCGCTCTACTCGGCAATCACCAATCTGGCCATGTTTGGGGCCTTGCTGCGCATCACGCCCGGATTCCAGGGCGCCATGAGCTTCCAAAGCGGGCTGGTGGAAAACGTCGACGCGTACTGCAAGATGAATGGACCGCGCGGGCTGGGCGACGCGGCCATGTTCAACGCCACGAGCAACGCGTGGGAACTCAAGAACCCAGCGCTGCACCTGGCGGGCAATGGCGAGCCGGACCCGACGGACGTGGGCAGGCTGTGGAACGAGGGCCTGGCGTTTTGGGGTTGGCTATTTTATCTGTCCAAGTTTTACGAGGTGCTCGACACGGCAATCATCCTGGCCAAGGGTAAGCGCAGCTCCACGCTGCAGACGTACCACCATGCCGGCGCCATGCTGTGCATGTGGGCGGGCATCCGCTTCATGTCGCCGCCCATATGGATGTTTGTCTACATTAATTCTGGCATTCATGCGCTCATGGTGAGTTTTAGCTCGGTCTGGACGGATGAAGCAAGCTAATTTTGCCAGTACACTTACTACACGTTTGCTGCGCTCGGCATTCGCGTTCCCCAGCGCCTCAAGCGCACCTTGACGACCATGCAGATTGCTCAATTCGTGGTCGGTGCATCATTTGCCATGCTGCATTTATTCGTCGCATACACAATCCCCGTCTCGACGCCCTACACCATTATCCACAAGGTGACGGCGGCCGTCGAGTCCCTGGCCTCTGAAGCTTCTGCGGCTGCCGTCTCGGCCGGCTCCGTCGCGGCAGCAGGCGTCAACTGGGCTCCCACGTTCAAAAAGATTCTGCTGCGCGCCGTCGGCGAAGAAGGCCTGGCCGAAAATGTGCGCGACGATGCGGGCAGTGTCCTTAGTGGTGGCGCGGTGGCGCGTGGTGTTGAGGTGATCGAAGAGACCAAGTGGAAGAACGAATACGTCAAGGTCAATTGCATCGACACGACGGGCCAATCGTTTGCCATCTGGCTCAACGTCATTTATCTGATGCCCCTGACCATGCTCTTCACGCGCTTCTTCATCCGCTCGTACCTCAAGCGCAACTCTAGCTCCTCTCCTCCAAAACAAACACAAACACTCGCCGCCGCAACATCCGACGCTAGGCGCAACGTCAACAACTGCGTCGAAGGCTTCGGCACGTCAATCGAGAAGGCCGAATTCGCCGCCCTCCCCCAACAGCTCCAGAAAGACCTCAAGCGCCTGCAATTCCTCATCAAAGACAACGCTGCCCCGCAGCTGCTCGTCTCCAACGCGGTCAGGGACGTCGAGCGCGGCGTTCTCGCGACTAAGGGCAGTGTGAAAGCCGCGGGAGAGAGAGCGTTGACGTTTCTGAGGGACAGAGCGAGGGGCTTGGGGGTTTTGGGCGTGGATGAGGCGGAGAGTGAGGACGGTGAGCGGAGTGAGGAACATGAGGAAGAGGATGTGGCAGAAGAAGACCATAATAATGGCTGGGTCAATGGCAATGGCAACGGTAACGGCAATGGCAATGGTCATGGCCTTGCTAACGGCAACGGCGCCACCACTACCGCCACCTACGCAGACATGGTTAAGCACTAGCAGCGCCTCTTCCGCATACGCGTCGGGCCCGGTTTGCTCGCTGCGGTGCCGGCGCCGGCCGGCGAGGGATGGATGGAGGTTGAGGTTGCGTCTGGGTCTGGGTCTGGGTCGGGGTCGGGGTCGGGGTCGGGGTCTGGGGACGATGATGCGGCGAACACGCCGCCGGAGGAGGAGGAGGAGGAGGAGGAGGACTAAGTGAGGATAGTAAAAGGGGAAAGGGGGAATGGCGAAAAAGGTGGAGACAAGAGGGTGAAGAGGAGGGAGTGGATGCGCCGTGCTGTCATTGTCATTGTCATTATTGTCGCCGTTGTCGCCGTTGTCGTTGAGGTTTCTTTCTTTTCCTTCTTTTCTTTTTCACCACTTTTTCTTTTTCCTTTTTTTTTCTTTTTCTTTTTCTCCTTTCTTCTCATTAGAGCGCTCAACCAACCGGTCAATCAAACCAACCAACCAACCAACCAACGGACTGAGTGAGTAAGTGAGTGAGTGAGTGGATGGATGGATGCATGCATGCATGCATGCATGCATGGATTGGCTGCTGCATGATGGGAGTGGGAGTGGCAGTGGCAGTGGCAGTGGTGGTTGTGGTGGAGTTGGTGGTGGTGGAGTACGTGCAGGTAGCAAGAGTAGTACTAGCAGACAGACAGACAGACAGACAGACAGACAGACAGACAGCGTAATTACCTTGGTCATGGATCAATCAATCAACAAATCAATCAATCAGTCGTCAAGTTCCGCCAATGTTTAGCAAAGGGGAAGCGCGCGTAGTAGTCGATGGCAGCAGATGGCAGATGGCAGATGGCAGGCTTGTCCCGTTCCGTTCTCCTTGCTTGCTATTTACGTTATTCATCTATCTGTGTATCTACTAATCTAGGCACGTACGTACGTACCTAGCTATATATCCATCGATCCGTTAGTCCACCCATCTGTTAGTCCATCGGTCCGTCAAGCCGTTGTCATCTAGTCTCGTCTCGTCTCGTCTCGTCTCGTCTCGTCATCGTCCGTCATCCGTCGTTGAATTGCACGCTCTCGCTCGCTGTACAAACATGCCATGCCATGCCATAACCCACCCACCCACCCATCCACCATACCTATATGCAAACCTCTCCTACCCCCCCCCCCCCCCCCCCCCCCCCCCCCCCCCCCCCTTCTCTCCAACGCCGACGCCTCACTCACGCCTCAACAACCTTGACCCTCGCCCTCATCTCCTCCCCCAGCACGCTCTCGTCCGCGATGCCAAGCTGCACGGCATCGCCCCAAAAGAACAGCGCGCGCTCCTGCGCATAGCCGAGATAGTCAAACGCATCTTCATCGTCGTTCGCCGCGCCCGCAGCCGAAGGACGACGACCATCCTCACCACCATCGCTGCCGTCGTCATTTTGTGTCGACGAGTGGTGGTGGTGGTGGTGGTGGTTCATGTAGTCCTCCCCTTCCCTTTCTGCCCCGTCTCCTTTGCCTTCGTCGTCGTGGTCTTGTTGATGATGTTGGCCGTGGCCGTGGCCGTTCGTCTTGTTGGACGCCGACGCGTTGAAATCTGGCAGTCCCGGGACCGTCGCCTGCACGATGCCCCACGCGACCCACTGCGCCGAGTTGGCCATGCGCCAGAGACGCGTTTCGGCGAGGAGGTGTTCGACGGCGTCGTTGACGGCGCGCTCTTCGCGCTCTTCTGCTTCGCGTAGCTGTTGCGGCGGCGCGCGCGAGTCGAGCATGAAGGATGTGATGCTGGACGTGCTGGTTGTGTGGGTGGGGTGAGAAGGGCGGGCGGGCGAGTGCGGTTGTAGGAGGGGGGAGATGTGGGGTTGGGAAGTGTTGGAGGAGGATTGGAGAGATGGGGACAGCCGGTGCGTCACGTAGCTGCGGATGAAGCGCGTCTGCTCGGCGAGAGATGGGTAGGCGGGTACGTTGAAGGCGTGCGAGGCGTGTGGGTCGTGGTAGTTATAGCACCATTCGGCCTGTTAAACTCCCACATCAGCCAAATCCAAACCCAACGACATCAACAAACTTACAAAGTGATTGGCAAACTCAAGCCCCGGCGTATTGGCGTTGGAATACTCAAAGTCAATGACGACGAGCTGCTTGTGCTCGTTGGCCGGCAGCAGCAGCGGCGAGTCGCCCGGCGGCACGAGGCGCAGAATATTGCCATGCTGCGTGTCGTTGTGGGCAAAGACGAGCTTCTGCTTGAGCCGCTCCGGTCCGCCATACTGCTCCTCGACCCAATGACGGTACTTTTCGACCGTCGCCCTGAAAGTCTTCCACTCGGCGCCGCACACGAAGCCGCGCCGCCTCCACGCGTTGAGTTTGCCTTCCGGCACTGCACCATCATTGGATGCAATCTGCGAATCGAGCCACTCGGTAATCTGCTCGCAGCGCGCCTCCCACTTGTCCCAGTTGCGCCAGACAAAGGGCCCGTCCTCGCGCTCTTGCGGCAGCAGGTCGATGCCCTCGTGCAGCTCGCGCATGCGCTTGGCAATCTGCATCGACGTGTCCGGGTTGCGCAGGTCCTGCGGCGTCAGCGGACGGGCGTGGAGATATTCTTCGAAGCGCCCGTTGCTGAACGTCCCCAGCAGCCGCGGTCCGATGCGCTTGCGTGCCAGTCGGCGCAGGATCTGCAATTCGGATTCGCGGTCGATGAGATGCTCGACCTGCGGGCCGTAGATACGGAGCAAGAGTTTGCTAGAAACGTCAGTCTCGCACATTTCAAACCGACAAGACACTTACATAGGTGGGTTGCGAGGGCGAACCTCCTTTTCCTCATCCGCCGTCAGAGGTAACTTCTTGGGCGGCGTGACGACGTAGACGGCATTGGTCAGGGCGCCGCTCAACCGCTCGACTTCAATCTCGCCACTCATCTCCATGGGAATCTTGCGCCACCCCTTGAGCCGCAGCGTGTGGGCCAGACGCACAATTTCGTACTTGAACGCCGCCCACGCCTGCCTCTCCTTGGCCTTGCGCGAGCCGGGCGTCAGCGTCTCGTCCACGTCTTCCTGCTCATTCTTGCCGCCCGAGTAGGCAAGCGTGCGCGAGTTGTCGAGCCACGCGTCGACGTTGGGGACCTGCACCTCGAGGTCCTCATTGTCCGACGATGCTGCCGTCGAGTGGCGTCGCAGCCGGCGGCCGATGCGGTGTCCAGCGCGCCGACCTTCATGCGTGATGATTGACAAGCTGGACTCGATGATGCTCTCCAAATTGTCGAGCGCCGTCGATCCTTCAGACGTGTCCGAGTCGCGCCTGGGCTTGGTATCGCAGGTGCCGTCGGTCTGCTCAATTTCGACGTCACGCGCCGTGGTGGTCTCAGCGGGCGCCGCTTTCGCCGTCGCGCGCTTACTCCTACGCGCAGCGCGACGGGCCTTTTCCTGCTTGACCCACGCGGCAATTTGGGAGACGAGATTGTCGTGAGCGTGGCCACGGTTGGCGCCATCTTCGGTCAATACGTTTGACAGGGCGCTCTCGGCCAGACTGGGATTGGACGAGTTGCTGCGCTCGTTCGAGGGCCGGCCTTGCAGACGCTTGCCAATCTTGACGCGGTGTTGCTGCTTGGACGGGACGCGCTCGAGGGCAAAGGCGTCGTCGTCGTCCAGGTCCTTGTGGCGGCCTTCCATGAGCGGCGAGATGCTCTCGGGCTCGGCAATGGTCACAACTGCAGACTTGTTAATACAGGTCATTTTGTGAAAGAGAAAAAAAAAAAAGTCCAAAAGAGGCACGGTGGCTGGCTGGCGGTGTATGTCCCGGTGTACCAGTGGAGAAGGAGGTGACGAGCGAGCAGCAGCAGCGAGGAAAGATATGTAAGCCAGGCACAGGCGGCGGCGCAAGAGGGTGTCACAGATGGCCAAAGAATTTCACTTTGCATTTCGCAGTCGCCAGCGTTGTTGGGCTGATAAGAGCATGGCGATAACCAAAACTCGTCGAGGCTCTGCGGCAATGGGCGCAAGGGGATTGATTGGTCATTTCTGATGTTTTTCTGGATCCTCAGTCGTTGCATCTAACGGGCCGCTGAAACTGGTCGTGGACGGATGGTTCGATCAGGAAGGACCTCACGTGGTGCAGAATACGTGGGTGGGTGCGGTGCGTGCTTCGTCTGGCCGGGCGCGTGGAATGGATGGATGGATGGATGGATGGATGGATGGGTGGGTAGTGAAGTGGACTGTGTGGCTTGAGGGCAGGTATGACGCAAACAAGATGCAGGAACGGCGCCAAAGCAGAGGCAAAAGAAAGCAAGACAAAAAAGAAAAAAGGAAAAAAAAAACTAAAAAAAAACTCACATTTGGAGGCGGCCGTTCGGGGACTGAAGCGACTGACGAGTTGTTCGTTGTCTGGTGGTTTGGAGAGAAGGGCAGGCTTCAAGGTTGGGCCCTGGGAGGTCTCATTGGGCTGCAGAGAATCGGGGGCCATGGTTGGTTGATTGATGGGTGGGAGATATCGACCAAGGCAAAGCAAGGCAAAGCAAGGCAAACCGGAGTGAGGGCTCGGAAACGAACGTCAATCGAAGGCCGTCGGACGGGATGCAGCAAGTCAGGTCGAGTCGGGCCCGGCGTCAAAGGGATCGGGTCGGATGGATGGATGGATGATTCAGCTGCGGCAGAGGCCGGGCGGGAGCTGGCTTAGGTTGTTGGTTGACAAGACAGCGAGTACTTGTGTGGAGAAGAGAAGAGACGATACGAAAGAAAGAAAGAAAAGAAAAAAAAAAAAAGAGAGAAATCAGGTCATGCTGCAGTCAGTGTCTCCATGTCCCGGATCTGGCACAGCACCTCAGCCACCCACTGGGCAGCAGGGCACAGCAACCAAAACTTCAGCTTGGCCGGGTCCGCCCGCCCGCGCGCCCGCGCAGCACTCACCAAGGTAGGTACAAGACAAGACAAGACAAGACATGCTCGCCACCTCCAGACTTTGGGTTCCCCTCAACAAGCAGAACATGATCGGATCCCCAGCTCGTCTCGTGGCCCATCCATGGCCCTGTGATTGGTGCGTCCGTCGGCGCGCCTTGTCCGTCCGTGCCTCTCTCAACGTTACTTTCGATGATGCTCCAGCTCCAGCTCCAGCTCCAGCTCCAGCTCCAGCTCGTCGACCTGCTGACTTGCTGCTGTCACATGCTTTTGCGAGATATCCATGTAGATGGATGTATCCACCATTCCCAACTCCAACGCCTTTTGCAACCCGGGTATCTTTAATAAATGTCCACACTTTCCATCCCTCCACCATCTTATTCCCCTCCCCCCTTCTCTAGCAAACCTGCCACAGCCTCCATCCCCCTGACCTCATCTGGCGCAACTCTCCTCCCCATGCCTTCGACGCTACCCTCGCCATTCTTGACATCAACCCCGCGTCTCTCGAGCAGCCGCCGCGTCTGATTCTCAATGTAGTCTCTGCGCTCCTGCGACAAGTCGCTGCCAGTCGCCGACGGGCCCAATCCCGCAACCTTTGGTCGCAGCGCTTCCAGCAGCGAGCGCAGCGCCGGCAACTGTGATAGCGTAAACGCAGTGTTGGTCTTGAGCGGCTCGTTTTTGCGTCCCCCTGCTGCGCCTTCAGATGCTGCCGTCAATGGCGAATTGACGCCCAGAGCCCGTGCGGCCGGCGCTGTGGCCAGGAAACCTAGCGATGCTGCTGCTGCCTGTCCCTCGCCCCTTTCCCTGCTAGCACTGCTCCTCGCACCATTATCGCCTGCCGAGGCACCGCGAGGCGGCGATGCCGTGGGTTCCCTCTTCATCGCCATCGTCGTCGGGGCGCCGAGCAACCCGCGCAACTGCGAAATAAGCGCCTCATTGCGCTTCTTTTCGACCACCAGAGCCGTCTGCAATTTCGACGTCTCGAGGACCTTTTGTCGAAGCGCCTGGACGGACTCGGGCGTCGGTTGATTCTCCGCAGCGCTGCCAGGAACCTGCACATTCTGCATCATGTCCATGATCAGCATCCTCAACCCACATCCCACAACCCACCAAAATCTAGATGTGTAAGCAAACTCACCTCATAATGCCCCAACCGCACCCACGGCACCAACCCCTCCTCAACCTTGAAAACATTCCTCAGCGCCCAAATCTCCAACTTGTCGAAATTCCTGTCCACATTCGCCTCAAGCAGCGTCTCGAGCATGTGCACGCCCTCTTCAATCTCGCGCCGCATCTCGGGATACAGCGCGCGGCCCTCGCCGTCCGTGTCGGGAATCGCGTGTTGCGCCGCCGCGCCCGCCGCGAACCCCAGGTTCTCGGGCGACGTGTTGAGCAGGCCCGATTCGACGGCGTCGACGGCGTGTTGGAGCAGCTCGTTGATCATGTTGATGATTTGGTCGATGAGCGTCTGGGACGCGTGGCCGAGGTCGCGTTAGCGATGCCGTGGTGGTTGTGGTTGTGGTTGTGGTTGTGTGTGTGGTTGTGTGTGT
Source organism: Phyllosticta citriasiana (assembly GCF_038021145.1). Lineage (NCBI taxonomy): Eukaryota > Fungi > Ascomycota > Dothideomycetes > Botryosphaeriales > Phyllostictaceae > Phyllosticta > Phyllosticta citriasiana. Next base: position 357,776 of record NW_027117281.1, on the reverse strand, counting down.
GGGGGCATTCAGAAGGCAGCCACGCGCTGGGACGACGCGGCGGGACGGGACGGGACGTACCAAGGGCGTGTAGCGAAAGTGCTCCGTGAGGAGCGCAGTCTCGATTTGCTTTGCGCTCGCCATCTTGCCCGTCGTGGATTGTCGTGGTGGAAGAGGATGCTAGACGTCGCGTCGCATTCAATGTTGGATCAGTGTTTACTTGCAACCGAACCCAAGCGGCGGGCAGCGGAGCGGAGGTGCTGCGGAGGTCCGCCCGCCGCTCACCGCCTACCTAGGTACGGCACGGCACCACCGGGCAGCTCGCAGATCACCGCCCCGGGATGCCCTCTGCAAACTCATGTTGCTGCTGGGCACCAAGCACCCGAGTCATCCAACAAGACCGCCCATTCAACCTTGTTGACCAAAAATCCTGTTCCGGACACTTTTGCGATCGGATCCCTCGTTCCTCTTGTCGAGGCACCGAATTAATCTCGAATTTGCAAGACTTGCTCTGTAGCCTGCCAAGAACCTCGCTACTGTCGAATCGTCTCCGCCTCATCAACATGCCAACCCTATTCACTCCTTTCTTTTTTTTTTTTTTTTTTTGGTATTCTCTCGTCATCCTTCTCTAACTTACGCTGTTTGGATCAAACTTCAATGAACCAAAAACGTCTCAATCAAAAACGCTGAATCGAATGGGCACCCTTGGTACAACTCGCTCAATGTAACCGGGCCCTTTGTCTGTCTGAATGGGGAAAAAAGGTATGCAGTGTAACTGATAAGAAAACAAGAACCCTATCCCTTCAAACTCCTACCCTCTCCTGGGTGATTGGGGGGTTCCGTGTGAATGCTCCTTTCGTAGAAAAAGTCGTCAAAAGTGGGGAGAAAAATAGCCGGTCTTCTCACACCATGGGCGTGTCATCACCGAAGACCCAAAGCCCTGTTGTGCAGCATTCCTTCGGCTGCCGCCTTTTCGGTACGAATCTTATCCTGCCTCTTGCGAATCTTGAGGGCCTCGGTGCCGTCGTCTTCGATCCTCTCACTGAACCATGCGTGGTTCAATGCCTCCTTGGCCGTGATGCGTTTTGAGGGATCGTAGACGAAGATCTTCTTGAGAAGATCGAGAAACTGAATGTTGAACGGAGTGGAGGGAGGAATCGTTTCCTGAGCGAGTTAGAAACTGTTCGGACGATTTTATCAATTGCAACATACATGAAGCTTCTTCATGGCCTTGACATATCTTTTTGAACCCTTGGCAGTCTCGGAATTGGGATAGTCGAGCTTTTGTCCTTTGAAGTATCTAGAAAATGTTAGCAAGAGAAAACTGCTGGTAGAGGAACACTCACTGTGCAGCCGGGTTGCGTGATGAACCCCTGTCCTTGGCAGTGACCTGCCGGACAATATGTCTGTCGAGCTTGCCTCCGCACACAGCCTCCATCATGGCTAGGTGCTCCAAATTGTCGTGGGTTTGGAACAGTGCATCTCCAGTGAAAAACTCGACCAGAATGCACCCTATGCTCCAAATATCGCACGGGTAACTCCAGCCGAGGTTGAGGATGATTTCAGGCGCCCGATAGTGTCGTGTCGAGACAACCGACGAGTGGTACTCGTCATCAAACGTTGCAGAGCCAAAGTCAATCAGCCGGATTTCAGGGTTCAAGAGGACCTTGCGATGACGGGCCGACCTGCTGATGGTGGAGGAGGACGATGGGATGGTGCGGTTATAAGTAAAAGTCTGGTAGGCATTGTTGACGAGCAATATATTCTCCGGCTTCAAATCGGTGTGAATGAGATGCAAGTCGTGGAGGACTGAAAAGTCAGCAAAATTCAACACCCGAGTCGTTGGGCTACTCACAAGCCACACTCGTAAACAACTGCCGAGCAAAGGTCTGGATGTGCGTGCTGGGAAAGGGCACGAATTGATTCGACTTGAGAAAGTCAAACACACTCTGTCCGTACAGATCGGTGACAATGCAAATGTGGTTGCGGTAGTCGAAGCAGTCGCGCAGGTGAATGCACTTGTTCCGGTTTGCGTCATCGTTGGACTTGAGTGTGGAGAGGACGCGGAGTTCAATGCGTGATGCATCGCGATACTTTTGGACCGACCGGATGACCTTGATGGCACACTTGTTGCGCAAGCGTCTGTCGTACGCCTCGACAACTTTGCCAAACGTTCCTTGGCCAAGCAGTTTGATGATTTGATCTAAAAATATTAGTGCCCTTCTCTCGATGACACTGCGATGACTTACATCGTTCCGTCAGGTCGGCGTCGGCGTGAACAATGTAGTGACCATCCTCATCGTCGACCTTTTCATTCGGACGTCCTCTCTGCAAATCGTCAGCGGTCGCAAAGACTTAAAAAATCAGGCCAACTTACGTCACCGACAGTCTTGACATAGACGTCCTTGGCCTTGATCGGGGGGTGAGGCGGAGGCACGTAGGCAGTCCAGTGTTCGCGCTCCTGGTCGGTTTCTCTCCGCTTGGCCTCCTTTGCCTCGTCTTGTGCCGTCCTGCGGGTTGTTCGCTTACGCTTCTGCCCTACGACTCCGTCGTCGAGTTTGTTGCCATGAGCGGCGTTGCCGACGGATGACCCGAGCGAGGTCGAGGCGGTCGTGTGAATGGCCGAGGCAGTCCTATCGGTCGACACGGTGTGATTGGAGGGAGTATCGTAATATGGAGTCTGAGTGGTCGAATACGAAGTTTGCTGTTGGTAGACTGGGTCGTAGGCCGTCGAGGCAGCCGTCTTGCGTTTCTTGTCGGCATGGCGAGCGGAGTTGTCTGCGGCAGCGGATCTCGCGGGCTGTGGCTCTGGAGTGTCATCAATGACGATGACCTCCTTTGGGATGCCGTTTTTGTAAAATTCCTCCCAATTTGGCTGATTCTCACGTCTGCGGGAGGGCATGTCGGAGGTTCGACTTGTGTCGGCCAAGTATTGGTGCGAGTAGTCGGGTTGTGGTTGCGGCTGCTGCTGCTGCTGGGGCGCGGGCTGACGCGCGTTGACGGTTGCGGTCCGGCGCAAGTCTGAGCCGGAATAGGCGTTGTTGTAGTAAGCGTTGGAAGAGGGACGCGAACTGGCGTTTACATGCTGCGACACGGACGGCTGCCAGGCCTGATGGTAGGGATAGGTTTGGTGAGGCGGGAGGGTAGCGGTCGCGGTCGAAGGGGTGGACATGGCTGGGCCGGCCGGCACTGGAACCGACGTGGGAGTGTTTTGGTCGATGGCGAAATGGAGAAGAGGGCAGGCGTAGTCGATGGGAGCGGTGGTGGTCGAGGGATCGGAGCGGCGAGGCAAATTGTGGCCGGCGTGCGAGTGCAATGAGCCTGGCTAGGTACCTACTGCACGTTGTCCGTCGGTCGGACGAGCAGATGGCACCTCAGAGTGTGACGGGGAAATGGGGAAAAGGCGGGCGAGGCTGCCGGATCGAGGACGGAGAGTAGTGTAGTGTAGTGTCGAGAGGGGGCCAAGAGCAAGAGGCAGACGAGATCAGGACATGTTTGACCTGTCGAGTTGGTTGAAGAAGTAGGAGTGGTGGTGAGAATGAGCAGAGTAGAGTAGAGCAGAGCAGAGCAGGCGTCTGTCGGGTTAGGGCGAATTGGGCTCTAGTTCCTTGACAGTCTTGGTCGGTGGTGATTTGCACGGACAAATCCAATGCGAGGGCAGAACAGCCGGGCACAGGCACAGGCACAGTGAGGGAAGCTCATCAGTGCGTTGCTTTGGTAATTCGCCCGTCTCTGGGTCTACACTACACAGTCACCTGGGTGGCGCGCCGTGCGAAACGCTCTGGGGAGAAAACAGAACAAGCTCAACACAGCCTTCGTGGATTGATGCGTGAAGGTTCTATTCTTCTTCTCTTTTTTCTTTTCCCCCCCCCTGCTCCTACAGTACGCGACATTTCCAATCTTTGCCTTGGGCGTGCAGTCCATTCATCAACCAACGTCATGTCACAAGAGCCCTCCCTTCTGAAACCCTCCCGCCTCGCAACGCAACACATGAAAAGGCCACCAGGACGACTTCTTGATCATTTCTAAATTTACATGTACTTACGCGTGGTACATGATGTTGCATCAGCCGTGGCAAACGCCGATAAAAAGTCAGCGTCCCCTCTTTCGCTTCGCATGTCCAAAGCCATCGACGTCTGCTTGAGTGACGACTTTTGCCGGAACCAGCACAGCCAGCACGTTCCCCCCTCCATCATCTTGACCCCCCCCCCCCGGTCGGTCCCCGTCTTGCTCCGTCCTCGAGCTGCTGCTGGTGCTGCTGCTACTGCTGCTGCTGCTGGTGCTTCAACATGCTGCGTAACGACCAATGACCCTCTCGCTTGTCCACAGGGACGATCCATTCCTTGTCCCCGAGAAACCAAGAAGGCACTCCCGCTTGGCACCGACTCGACGGCGAAATAATCACGATTACTACTGATGGGGGCCGTCACCAAGTCAGTCGGTCAGTCTTGGAAGCTTTGTCCGGTTCATTGCCATCATTTGAGCAAGGACCCTCCTATCCGCCCCTTTGGTACCGACATCGCAGCCAGCCATCAATCCTCATCATCGCCACGTCTTGTCTCATCACGAAGACCCCAAATTTCGGCCCCGGCCTATGCATTGCCGATTGCTTTTTCTACTTCCCCTTCTCCCTCTCCGCCACTATTTAGCTGTCGATCGGCGCCCGCTCCAGCTGAATAGCTAAATGTGCTGTTTGCCAGTCAGTCTTTCGCTAGACGGCTGACCACAGCTGCCCGCCTGCTCCCCTCTCGCCTCGCCTCGCCTCGCCTCGCCGTGTCGCAAATCATCCTGACATCTTGCCATGGTCCAGATTTTGCCCACGCATCTGTCGACGGAATGCATTCCTGCGAATTTCTCTACCCCACACGAACGCACACACGCCCGTTCTTCGACTCATTTTCGGTTGTCGTCAGGGACAGCAGAGACGCGCGCAAGGGGGGTAGTGCCGCGGAACCACGTCCTGAGTGTCTGCCTGCCTGCCTGCCTGGCCACCAACCTGGACCCCGCGCTCCTCGTGACGACGCACAGTGTCATCTGCTGCCACTGCCACGGGCTATTTATTTCCATCAGCACTTCTGGCGTTGATAGGGACAATTGATCGCGCTCGCTCAGGGCAGCCTCTATGTAGAATGTCTCAAAAGGCAGGAGAAGTAGCTTCACGACGTAGGCAGATTAAGCCACTTCAGGTAGGGACTAAAGGTTACCTTCACGTTATCCATCTCAACACAACACAAGCATCTGAATTCCTGCTCGTCAATAAACCAGCACAAATCACCTCACCTAAACCCCACCAAAAGCCTCTCCACATTTCCCTCAGCCTTGCCTGCTTGCGGCCGCCCCCCCCCCCCCCCCCCCCCCCCCCCCCCGGTCCCCTTTCGCTCTCTGACGTCATCAACTGAGCTGAACTTCCTGCTTCTCCGCCGTCTGCGACAATCGCAAACAACCGGAAAAGGCACCAAAGAAAGAGCAAAAGCACGAATAAACAGCTGGTACCATTTTTCAAACGAGAGTAGGATAGCTGGAGCAGCTCGAGTCGACTGTTTTCACGCCTGCCTGCATGCCTTAAGCCTCCTCTCGCGCCATCCACATCCCACACAGCACCTTCACGATGCCAACATCAAAAACTGTCAAAAGGATCACATCCCATCGACATGCATACAAACATAGATCAGCGCTTTAACATTTCAACGGACAGAGAAGCACCGAGTGAGCGAACAATTGCCAAAGCCTACCAGCTGCCGTGCCCGTTTCCCTTCTCCTCGCCCTGTTTCACGTCCACCGCTCTAGTCTCGATTCCGCGCTAGCTCGCCGCCTGTTTGACGCTATGCCGCATCCTCTGCCGCCAGCTAGCTAACGGAAACCACGCTAGCTACCTACAATACCTAGTACCCGCCGCCGTTTCTTTACGTTGCGTTTGCGTTGTTGCCTTGTTGCGTTCATTTCTCTTTCGCTTCTCTCCAGGCAGTCCTTCCTCTTCACTCGCTGGGCTTCAATCTTGCACGCCAAGTGGGCATCGTCGGCATCACAGATTGGCGAAGACGGCATTCACGACGTTCACCGTGCGCCGCGCGATTTCCTCCACGTCGGTGGCCGTTACCGTGTATGGCGGCGCGAGCAGCACGTGGTCGCCGTGTGTGCCGTCGGCGGTGCCGCTGCCGGGGTAGATGGCGATGTTGTGCGGGGGTTTGAGGGCTGCGGTGTGTGGGTTAGGCGTTAGTCGAGGAGTTGCATTGCTGAAGAAAGAAGAAAGGCACATATGGATGATGAAAAGAGGGGGAAGGGTGAAGAGAGTGAGGGATTCGCGGTACCTGTTTCGTGCACCTTCGTGGCGACGGCGAGCGACGGTTCGAACGGCTGTTTCGTCGCCTTGTCGCGGACAAACTCAATCTGGGTGTGTATGCTAGTCAGCGAGATGGGAGTTGCCAAGTTTTGTGGGAACGGGGAGGTGAAACAAACGAGAAAGATAGAAAGAAAGAAAGAGAAAGCTACCGAGACGAGAGTGACTGTAGAAAGAGGAAACGAAAACAGAGAAGAAAAGAATACTAACCCCCCAAAACAAACCCCTCCCTCTGATATTCCCAACATGCGGATGCTCCTCCAACCCCTCCCTCAACCTCTTCTCCAACAACAATCCCATCTCCCTAACGTTCTTCAACAAGTCCTCCTCTTGCACGATCCGCTGCACCTCGGCCGCCGCAGCACACGCAACGGGATGCGCCTGATACGTGTGGCCGTGCGAAAAGGCGCCGGATCCTCTATCCAGCGCATCGACGACGCGGTGCCCGACGAGCAGGCCGGCAACGGGCGCGTAGCCGCCGCCCAGCCCCTTGCCAATCGTTTCCAGGTCCGGCACGACGTCCTCTTGCTCCCACGCGTGCAGGGTGCCCGTGCGGCCCATGCCGCTCATGACTTCGTCGAGGATGAGGAGCGCGCCGTGTTTGTCGCAGACGGCGCGCATGGCGGCGAAGTAGCCGGGGACCGAGGGGACGGCGCCGAGAGCCTGCGTGGTGGTGATGCTGTCAGTGGAGGGTTGTGCGTCGATGCCTCAGGGATTGTCTGAGGGTCTGAGGACTGGAGCCAGTAGACAGAATGGAATGGAGTCAAAGCAAGCAGATTCGCACTCACAGCACCAACGACCGGCTCCGCCACAAACGCACACACGGTGTTGGGCCCGACTCTTTCAAACTCGTCATCCAACTCTTTTGCCAGGCGCTGCACATACTGATCAACGCTCTCGCCCTCGCGGCGTCCACGGTACTCATTGCAAGGCTCGACGCGCGAGATATTGGGCATGAGGATAGGCTCAAAGGCCGCACGCCGGCTGACGTGCCCGCCGAGTGATAGTCCTCCGAGTGTTGTCCCGTGGTACGACCCCTTTCGCGCGATGAAGTGGACGCGTTGAGGTTGGGGTGGGGAAATCTCGAGAAAGTACTGGCGTGCCATTTTCATGGCGGCTTCCACAGCTTCAGAGCCTAGGGGGAGTTAGGTTTCGGGGCTGTATAGGTTCGAGGTCATGAAGAGAGACTGAGATGAAAGAATTGACGAGTCTTGGACTTGTTCTCTGGTGTTGCCCCCTTCTGGCCTTCAACTCTTGCACATGCCCAGACAGAAAAAAACAAGATCTCAAGAAGACGCGGAGGAAACCCGGGAGAGAACTCAATGTACCAAATTTTTTCGTAGTAAAAGAAAGCCCAGCCCACTCACCTGAACTCACAAAAACAGCCTTGCTCATCCGTCCACCAGTCCCATCAATGACCAACTTTCCCAGCTCTTCGCCCGACTGCGTCCCAAACATGAAGCTGTGGCAGTACGAAATCTGGTCCATCTGCCGCATGACGGCGTCACGCACGCGCTCGTTTCCGTGACCCAGACATGCCACCGCCGCGCCGGCCGTTGCGTCCAGCACCTGCTCGCCCGATTCCAGCGTGACGTAGATGCCGCGCGAGGCGGTGACGGTGGGAGGGGTGAAGCGCATCGAGCGCTGGAGGACGGGCGTCGACTTGGGCGCGGCGACGGTGCCGCTGGGCTTGTGCGAGGAGAACATGGTAGCGAGTTGGATCTTGCCTTGAATGGGAGAATGGTCCCGTATCGTCCTCTACGATGAGAAAACTACGAGAATCGCGGGGTTATGTTGTTGCTCGTTGATGATGAAGACGTTGAGTCACCAAGTTCCGTGGTAGCGGTAGGGACGAATTGGCGCCGCTCTAGACGCTCGACGCGATGATGCGCACGCCTTCATATGCCTCTGCCTCGCACCCACCGCTTATCGCATGTGGTGTCATGATGGCTGTCCGCGGGCTACGAGCTGCAAGTTACGTCGAGCACAGACAGGAGCAGGGTATGGCAGCGGGGACTAGACATGGATGAGGAGCGGAAGATTTGAGTCAAGGAATCGGCTCGCACCAGAGCTCATCAGGAACTCTTGAGCTCTGGACCGGATCATGGAACCAGGCAGTCTGCTTTGCTAGCCCTCGACATGTGCTTGAAGCATGCAGAACGTGGTTCATTAACTCAACCGCCGAAGTACGGATTCCCGGTACTGCATAGGTCAAGGAAGAATTGGCACGTCATGTACCATAGGCCATGAGTCGCAGCAGGAAATTTGTCCTGGTTTGACAACAAAGTTAGACGCGCTATGCAGGCAAGCCGGGGAATAAAGGACGGCTCGAGGCGGCGAGATAAGATCGCCCCGTCCCTTGAACACACATTGAACAGTCATTCTGCGTGTTGATGTCAACAAACATTGCATGTCGGGCTGGCTGAATGTTGCCGTTGCAACGCCAGCGCGGATTGTCGAGTGCGCAGAATCGAAGCATCTAGATTGACAGCGTGTCGTCAACAAAAATGAGACGTTTGGGATGAAGCTTGAGGCGCGATACAGGCGGAGGCGGAGGGCGGAGAGCGGAGGAATCCGGGGTTGAGCGGGAACGGAGTGGTTCCGCCAACGCCAAGTCCCCCAAGCGGTGAAGACGAATATCCGGCAGAATAGACCGCGGGGAACAAACACGTACTTCTCTCCAACTTTTGGTCTCGGTACATACCACGACAGTTGCCCACTATGTCCAACCACGCGCGCGTCGAAGAGCTGTCCGACAGCGACCCCAGCGACATGGATCCGTCCGACTTTGATCCGCAATCCCTCGCGCAAATGATGGGCGGCGTGAATCTGGGAGCTGGCGGTCCTTCATCCTCTCAACAACAGCAATTCATCTCGACGCCGCAGCACCCAATCACGCCCAACGCCCAGGCTGAGGCGCAGCATCGCGAGCGCTCCAAGAACTGGCAGTGTCTGTACCCCGTCTACTTTGACGCGACCCGCACGCGTGCCGAAGGACGCCGCGTTGGCAAGGAGCTGGCTGTGGAGAACCCACTGGCGCGCGAAATTGTCGACGCGGTTGCCGCGCTGGGTCTGCAAGTCGTGTTTGAGCCAGGCAAGACACATCCCAAGGACTGGGCGAATCCGGGCCGCGTACGGATTCTGCTCAAGGAAGATGGAAAGCCAGTGAATTCGGCCGTGAAGAATAGTAAGTCGCCTTGTTGCATTCAGCATTGAAATCATTAAGCTGACACCCTCAGAACACCATCTCTACAACCTCGTCGGTGCTTACCTCAAGGCTCACCCCACGACACCCGATGCCCCAATGCGTCTGCGCATCGCCGGACTGCCCCCGCCAAAGGAGCTCAAGCCTCCTGCAATCCCCAAGGGCTGGAAGATGAATACGATTCTTCCTCTCCACTCAGCCGGTCTCAGCGGCGGTGGTGTCAGCGAAAACCTCTTCAAGGACATGATGGCCGAGATGCAGGGCGAGACGCCCGGCGGCAGCGCCAGTGACAGCGGCGCCGGCCCGGCCAAAAAGAAGAAGGACAAGAAAAAGGGCAAGGCTTGAAGCAGCCGAGCCCGCCCCCGCCTGTCTGCCTGCTGAATGGCCTTGTTTGCCTCTGCTACTGCCGTGGCTACGAATGCAACTCCTGGATGTTTCAAACTGGATCCTGGACTAGCTGACCATGTTTTGCCACTGGCCTTCGCCCATGACGCACGCCAACAATTGGCCAAAACGGAAGTCCCCGGCCATCCATTTCAGGTACCCGGACATCACCTCTCAGGCCAACATTGACGCGTGACCAACGAATCCAAAACCCCAAAATCAAAAACGAAGAAAAACATGTCAATATCGAGCCATGATGAACCACAATAAGACACAAAACGCCAAAAGCACGCAGACCGCCAACCAAACCGCCGTTTGACAGACAGCAAGCAAGCAGGGGTGGAGCGGAAACGACGGACAGACGGGCGGGACGCACCCCGAACATTAGCTTGCCTGCCACAGACCAGGACAAGGAAAGCGCCTCGCTCGACCACACCAGGCCATCATGCAACGGTATTCGCTCGGGGCGACGGCCCGGCGCCAAAGGATCCGTCCGTCCGTTCATGCGACGGGACCGGACCCCCTTCGGCAGGATCCATCCATGGCGCACGTCTGTCTGTCTGTCTGTCTGTCGGTACATGCATACATACATGTTGCGTGTTTGAGCTGTGTGACGCATCTACTTACAGACGGGCGGATGGCGGGTGAGAAACGGCCGGCTGTGCGCGTCAAACTTTCACGTCAGTGTCAAACGTGTCGGCTTGTTTAGCATGAGGCCGGCAGGGGCTGGCGCGTACACTGCTTTGCCTTGCTTGTGCATACATCAGGACAGCCAATTTATTTGGTTATTGCTTGCTTGCTTGCTTTCTGGCTCGCTGCCTGCCTGCCTGGCTTTGCATACGCACACATGCTCGTATTTCTGGCTCAAGCTTTTGCGCCGCGCCGCGCCGCGCCGTGCATGTCTCTCTCTTCTTTCGTTCATTTCCAACACTCCCTTTGGTCGGTTCAATGGTTCGCGTTTCGTATCGCATCGTCTAAGGGCAGCAGCAGACGGACGTGCAGTTAGTTGACGGAAAAGCAGACACTCAGGCATACAGGCAGACGGGGGTTCAGACAAACAGACTTACTTACCATTTGCGTGCAAAAGAAACGGGAAGGGGGAGAGAGGAGAGAGAGAGGTAGAGAGGCTAGAGAAAAACAAATAGTCGTCGTCGTCGTCGTCGTCGTCGTGAGACACAGGATGCCGGGAACGCATCCATCCAACTACTTGGTCATGTAGTTAGTTAGCTAGCTAGGTACTTGGCTACTCGGCTAATCGAAAACACTCAGTGAAACAAAAACAGCTGAGATGCGAGACACATAATGATGAGGTAATGGTGAACAACAGGGAGGATGGATGGATGGATGGATGGATGGATGGGACAAGAAGTGAAATGATAAGACAGAGAGCGAGAAGAGAGATTGAAGAGGATATTGAACGAATGGATGGATGCTATTTGTAAACTTGAAGGTATTTGCTTCGCTTCCTTCCATTCACTTTCCTTCCGTGCCTTGATGCTTTGCTTGTGCTGAGTAAATGCATACATACACACACACACACACACACACACACACAGATATATATATATATATATATTTATATATATATGTATTTACCCGCCGATTGCTTGCTTGCTTGCTTATACACATATGCAAAAGAAGAAAGACCCAGCCAGCTACTATCCATCCATACATCCATATATCCATATCTATACCAATCGAACAATGCCATCCATGCCCACGATGATGCCCTCGATGCGATGCAATGCAACAGCCCAGCTCACTCGCTCACTCGCTTACTCATGCATCTCAGGAAAAAAGAAATAGGCGCAAAAATAAAGAAGATCTACCACTTCATCCCACGCTTAGCATGGCTTAGCTTAGTTGAAGCCCGCAGCCTGCGCGGCAGCCAGCGCCTCGTTGAAGGCCTGGTTAGCGGCCGCCGAGTCAAAGGGGCCGGACTGCGACGAGGAGGAGGACGAAGAAGAGGAAGATTCAGAGAAGCCGGAGCCCTGCTGGGAGGAGGGAGAGCCGGAGCTAACACTGCCGAACGGGAAGCCGGAGGGGAAAACGGAGGGGAAGATGCCAGCGCCGGAGCCAGTGGAGGCGGGAGTCGGGGTCGGGGTGGCAGAAGCGACGGGCGACGAGACGGAGCCCTTGGTGTGGCTGCTGGCCGAACCGGTACCGTTGTTGGGGCCGTGGGAGGACGTCTTCTGCTGGGCCCAGCCGAGGCGTGGGGAGCCCTGCGTCTGGTCGAAGACGACAAACTGGCTCTTGAGGAAGATGTCGCCGATGATGGAGAGGCCGATGCTGGACGAGCCCTGCACGCCGCCGTAGCAGCTGTTGATGTCGACGGACGCGTAGTTGATGTAGCTGCCGGGCACGGTGCGCTTGGCGCCGCCGATTTGCAGCGTCAGGTCCGGCAGGTGCGTCGAGCAGCTGAAGACGTAGCCCGCTTGCCTCTCGTCGTACCTGGCCCCGTCGACCTGCTTGTAGTACGCCTCGACAATGTCGTCGGGCAGGTAGACGAGCGTCGTGCCCGTGTCGGCAATGGCACTAAAGCTGCTCCTCGTCACGGGCCCGTCGCCAACCGCGTAGCCGTCGAGCGTGAAGCCCCAGTAGCCCTCGGAGCTGTCGACGTCGACGTAGGCAATGTCGCCCGTGTACTTGGACGAGTCAAGGTAGCCAAAGTCGTACGTGCCCGCCTCACCCTTCTTGAGCGTCACGGTAAACAATTTCTGGGCCAGCTGGTCGGCGACCGTGTCGAAAAAGGTCGTCTGCGCCTTAGGCGACACGGTGTTGATGCTGCTAAAGGCAAGGCCGAGCAGGCCATCGTTGTCCGTGTCCGAGGTGAAGGAAGACGAGACGGACGTGGCGGCCTCGACGGCCTGGGAGGTGGCCGTGACGCCGCCAACCTCGACCTTGTCGGCGTAGACGATGCCAGCCGCGCCGGAGCCGTCGCCGTAGGAAATGTCCCACGAGTAGCCGTGCTTTTTGGTGGCGGAGCTGGAGGGCTTGTAGATTGCGTGGCCCGTCTGCTCGTCCCGGGCCATTAGGCTGGAAAAGACCCAGCTGCGACGGCGTTAGCTGCGAGAGACGGCAATTGCGTGGGGAACATGGTGTGGTGTTTGGTCGTCGAGTGGCGGCAGCGCCACGCAGCTGAAACAAGAGGCTCGCTCGGCTGAAACGTCGCGTCGCGTCATTCGGCAGGACAGGACAGGACAGGAACAAGCACAAGCTCAAGCTCAAGCTCAGGGCTCGGCCCACGTCCGCAGCCGCCGCCGCCGCCGCCGCCGCCAAACACAATCCCTGACCCTTGGAGCAAAACTTACAGGTCGGCAGATCCAGTGTCAAAATCCAGCTGCAACTCGGTGCCGCCAACCATCACGGGGCACAGGTAGAGAGAATCCAGGTTGTCCTCGGGCGTGGCCTGTACGGATCCTGTCGTAGCCGCCGCCGCAGCGCTAACAGCAGCATCGACGACGCTTGGAATCGTCTTTCCGTACTTCTTGTGCACCTTTGCAACCTGGGCCGGGCCGTTCTTGACGTACGTGCCGCGCTCGACCTGGGCAAACGAAAACGTGTTGCGCTTTTGGAGTTCGTGGCGGGCAACTGGGCTGGCCAGCGCGGTGCCGACGAGAGCCGCCAGGGCTGCTGTCGAGTACGAGGGCATGGTGTTGGTGGTGGGAGAAGGCGACGATGACGACGACGAAAGGTGATGCGCCCCGAGCAATTGGCCAAGAACGGAGTGAATTGGGGCGATGAGGTCCAAAAGGTGACGAGAGGCGGGCAGGGCCGACTTTTTAAGGACGTTATTTGCTGCATGCCATCAGGAGCAAGCAGTGTTCAGGTTGCTTGCTGCATGGAGAAATTCACGCACCAACCCCGAGGGATCGACGAGATCCACCTCTTGCTGCACTCTGCATCTGAACCTCGACTTCAGGCCTCGGGGATGGCGCACATACCCGCCCGCCTGCTACCTGCAGCCGAGTTAGCTAGCCGCTTAGTTTGCACACTGTACCTGTGTTGCCGTCGGCCGGCCCGTCACTCCATCCCAGACGCAAACCTCCACTGCTCTGGCCACCCCAAGGCCCTGACTCGGTCCCAAGACGTCGCCTGTCACGACTCTTGAGCACGCGAGCAGCGAAACAGCTGCCTCTTTGAAACAGGCACGGCTCCACGCGTGGGATGGCGTCTCGGACATTAGCACCAGCTGATGCAGCATCGACAGTGCTGATTGGCCCCGTCAAAACCGCCTGCTATAAAGACGTCGAAACAGGGGTTGACTCGGTTTCCTGCCCTCATTTCTTCTCGCACATTGCCAATGCCACCAGCAGATAGCAAAGCATGGCGGTGACGAGCGGCGGAGCAGCCAAAGCTCGCAGGGTCCCGCCCGGAGCACAGCATGGCCATGTGCCAGGCTGCCCTTGCGAGGGGCCAGAGCCATGACGATGTCGGTGTTTGCTCCAGCCAGCAAGCAAGAGTGACATCCTCGGGAGGCCATGGATACGTAGATAGAGAGTCTGTATGAAAAATGACGATGACCTGAAGCGCTCCAGTAAAAAGGCTCGGCAGACAATCCTGGTCCAGCCAACAGCAAACGCGAGAGGAAAAAAAAAAAAAAAAAAAAAAAAAGGACCCCATCATGGAAAGCTGCCAGCCAGAGAGTGACGAATTTTGACCAATCCATCCGCTGGACAGCGCGTCGAGCGGTTCGGGACGGCGGCAAGAGCCTATTGACATTCATTCATTCGTCCGGAGAAATTGGTCGTGAGATTCAGGGACCAAGCCAGCTACCTGCACATCACCCGCTGCCCAGCCATAGCCAACGCTGAGCAGTTGTGCTTGTTGCATCGCGCCAAGTCGGCGTACTGGATGTGTACGTACCAGCATGTACAGAGCTGGTGGCTGTGTGCGACGAGTGGCGAGCATGGCGCCATCATTTTTCGGTCGTGGTCGTCATTCAATCAGCCAGTCAGTCGGGGAAGCCGCTCGAGCCCGGCGGCATCAACTCGGCGCACGCCAACCAGGCTGGCCATTTGCTGCGCTGCCGTTTGCTGCGCCGCTGGCGCTACCACTGCCATCTGTCGTGTGTACGCTGTTGCGCTTGGCCGCGTTTGTTCGGTCGGCGTCGGCCGTGTGGGATGCGATATCTAGGTATGGGGGCGGGCAACATCGTCGACGTCGTCGTCAGTCGTGGTTTGACTCTGGGTTATGTCGATCTTCCGCAACCTTGCCAAGGTACTCAGGGGAAAGAAAAAAGGCCATCCATGCCGGGGCTTGGCAAATCTAGGCGACGAAATGGGCAGGTGGTGGTAGGCCCCCATATATTATTGTAGGGTTGGGTTGGGTTGGGTTGGGGTTTGGTTTCTGCTGGCGATATTGCGTTTGCTGGGCCAAGAGACGAATGAGAGGAGAAAGGGAGGGAGAGCGACGGAGGTCTGCTGCGTCTCACGGACCAGTTACCTAGCTAAACACCATCCACCAAAGCGGATCCCGTTCGCAACCACCAGAAAAGAATAAAGGCGGCAGCGAGCGACACAACAGCCAACACCGCCATGTCTTGGCTTGCATAATCGCCAAGAGCGGCGCCACAACCCAATCCATTGTGCCAGGCCAGTCTCCCAGTCCCAACCCCCCGAGCACAGCATCAGAACAAGCACCTCCCCAGCACCGCATCCCACTGTCCAGATAAGCATATACGAAGGCGACGGGTGGCCGCAAAAGTTCCTAACCCGGGCTGGCCAACCACCCCCTGTCCCTCGCTCTTCTTTTTTCTTTTTGGTCTTGTTTCCAGACCGTCGGGCCACCGCCGCCGTTGCCGTTACCGTTACCGTTGCCGTTGCCGTTGTACAGGGGCTTGGGGGGGGGCTCGCTGCGCCGTCCGACTGGTCGACGACTGATGGCCCTCAAGTTGCGCTACTCTTCTTGTCAGTTGCCGCGGCTCGAACGTTGAGAGAGCGAACAAGAGATGTTGAAGTTCTTGTTGTCATCGTGTTACCTCACTTCAAAACCACATCTACCGGTACACACTCACTCGCCTTCCTATCCGAGGCAGCTACTCCAACTCCACCACGAGACGAGACGACACGAGACGAGACGACACGAGACGAGTCAAAGGAGTGTGATCTGGTTCCTCTGCTATCATCAGACTTATCCGTTCTCCTCAGTCTCCTTATGTCCTGTGTCTGTCTGTATTCTTGGCCATGTCTCCTTTTTTTTTTTTTTTTTTCTCTCCGTCTCTTTCTTTCCATCTCCCTTTCATCTCATCTCGTCCATTCACTTTACTTCCTAGCCTTCCTACATCATCTCTTCCCTGCAACACTCGCGCGCCGGGCCTTGTCGCCCGTCTGCAAGGCACCCGCACCGCAAGGTCTCCCCATTTTCACATCAGTCATCACTCACTGTCGGCCATTATTCATCAGTCAACAAGGCTCCCCGTTTCCCCTTCGTGTCCCGTCTTCCCCGTTGTCAGGACCTCAGCCTTGACCACTTTTTTTTTTTTTTTTTTTCCCCCCAAAGGCAAGCTGGCGTGCCTTGTAGGGTGCACCGGTTGCCGTGCTGCTCAGATGGACGTCATTGAAGACGTCATTCCCAAGCCGTATGAACAAGAAGTGTGGTCGTGAGGGTTACGGCCTGGGGGATCTAGGAAGCCGGATGATTCCCAAAGGCGGCTGGCTGTTCGAATCCTGTAGAAGATGTACACAAAAAACACACAACCGAAGCCATTCTTGAACGAACAAATTTTTATTCCTAAAAAGAGCCTACTCGCCATTCCCCCTCACCTCATCCCTCAACCGTGCCAGCGCCTCCTCATATCCACCTAGCGCCTCCTCACTCACCGCATCCTCAAGCTTCAACCTCTGAACCTTGAGCCCCGCAGCCCTCACAACCGCCTCACCACGCGCAACCACATTCCAAAACCAGCCAGCCTCCGACCGCGTAAACAGGGTCCACGCCGTGCCGGCGTTGCCCGCGCGCGCCGTGCGCCCCACCCGGTGCACGTAGCTGGTCACGCTCGTCGCCATGTCGTAGTTGACCAGGTGCGTCAGGTTGGCCAGGTCCAGCCCGCGCGACGCCCGGTCCGACGCAATCAGGATGCGCAGCTTGCCCGCGTTAAAGGCCCGGAGCAGCTTGCGCGACGATGAAGATGTCGACGATTTGGTCAAAGTGCCCGTGAGCGGCCCGTAGGCCGGGTTGAGCAGTCCGAGGAGCCGCGATAGGCGGTTGGCGTTTTCGTTATTGTGGGTGAAGATGAGGACGTTGGAGGCGGGTGGTGTGGTTGTGGTTGTAGTGGTTGTGGTGGTTGTGGAGCGTGTTGGCGCTGTCGACTCATCTCCTCCGAGCGTGTCGGAGCTTGACGACTGTGCGTCTGATTCTGAATCAGTGTCTGTGGACGTCGAGTCTGATGCCGCAGACGACTCTGCAGACACCGAGCTCTCCGAGTCTGAAGGTGCCGAATCGTCATCCGATTCCTCATCCGTCGACTCGGTATCTGTCGACGACACGCTCTCCGAGTCATCAGAGTCGTCTTCAGACTTGGTATCCTCGTCCATCTGCTCACCGTAACTCGGCGCTGCCGATTTAGGTAAGTCTGGAAGTATCTGAGTCTGCAGAAGACGGAGGAGAAATAATGGCTTTCGGCTGCCGTCGCCGACAGGGATTGCGCACTCGTACAGCGAATTGGGAAGCTCAAACACGTCTCCGTCGATTCGGCCTCCGGCATGCTCGGTCCCTTCGACAATGACCAATTTTGGCCTGCGTAGTCTGAGAGCATCGAGTTTGCTCAGGTCCCTCGTCATCGTAGCACTCAAAATGACCTTTCTCACGTTCCGCTTCTGCGGGAGGTACCGCAGATGAGTTTTGATTCGGTCTCGTGGACTCATTTGATCAAGCGTCTTTTCCGCCTCCAAGGAAGTCATGACAGTGTCGGCCCAATCCTGGAAGCTCTGGTCGAGCAACCGATCTGCCTCGTCGATGACGAGCCAATCGACGTGATTCAGATTGAAGCCTTTGGTTTGGTGCAAGTGTTCAACCAGACGCCCTGGGGTGCAGATAAGAATGTCGACCTTTGACTCGTACTCTGGCACATGGCCTGGGAGCACATCCAGTACGTCCTCACAATTGTCTTCGTCTGCTGCCCAACCATCGGCCAGACGTTGTTTGGCCTTATCTCGCAACAGCACTGAAGTTGCCGAGTCGTACCTCCTGCCCTTTTTGATGAGCATATCTTGTTCCACACCAAAGGCATGACTGCCCATGGCGGTACCAATCTTTAGGCCGCTGCCGACAGCACATAGCTCTGCGACCTCCCGTGCTTGGAAAACCAGCTCCCGCGTGGGGACGACAATAACTCCACGTAGTTGTGTGACGACGCGATGGCGCATGCTCTCAATCATCGGAAGAAGATAGGCTAGCGTCTTGCCAGAGCCGGTGGCAGCGGAAACACAAACATCGGCCACGTCAGGAGGTCCACCGGGTAGAAGGAGCGGCAGCACAGCAGACTGCACTGCAAAAGCCTCGTGGTACCCCTTGCTTTTCAGGTGCTTGATGAGCTTTGGATCTATCCGCAGTTGTTCAAACGGTTTGCGACTGCTCATGGGAGCAGTAATGGGTTGCGCTAGCCAGGACGGAAGGGCAGAGAATTCGGGTTTGTATGGTACATCGGGGACTGGTTCAGGCTGGGGGAGGGGTCCTAGATCTGAATCGGATTGTCAGTCAGAGTGGTAAAACGCCAATGGAAATGCCAACTTGCCGTGCAACTCTGGCTCCTCCTCTGGCGCCTCATCTTTTGGCTTCTCTCTTGCAGCTACTACCGAAGCAAGCTGTGACGACTTTTCAAACTTGGACAGCACAGCCTTGTGTTTCCTTGACGTTGCCTCATCTTCTGCCGCGGCATCTTGTTGCTCTACGCGCTTGCGCTTCTTTGGGCGCTTGGGATCCTTTTCTTTCCGAGGAGCAACAACCTCGTCGACGTGTGATTGTTGAGTCTCTGGTTCCTGAAGAGCAGTCTCTTTGTGCGCTTTCGGAGGGACGTAGCGCGCGTAAAATTGGCCGGGCATCGTCAAGGTCGCGACGATTGAGGAGCTGTCGAGCATCGCGGTCCGTGTAAATTCATATGGGCTGCCGGCAGAACTCTACACCGCCCGGCCACCGCGGAGCCGTCGCGGGTGCTTTCCGTGGTACCGACGCGCATTCCAACGAGAGAGCTCCAGCGTTTGCCCAAACTGGCGCTTCTCGAGGTTGACCCGTCTAGGGCGTTGTTCCAATCGACCTGCGATGCATTGTCTGATCCTTGACTCTCCTGTTACAAGGCGTAACGGAAGAAGGCGCTCAAGATGCCGTACAATATTGCGTACGTCCTTGCCAACGAGTGATTGCGCGCGTACTTACATGCCGGCAGGATGATTAGCGACTTTTTCTTTCCTCAACCTGGTCGGTCAAGAAGCGCATGACAAAGAACTCAATTCTGATATTTCTCAGGTGGCGTGGAAAGTCACATATACCAGCTTTCAACCGTGGGACCCCACAGTCCGTCAGGAGTCCAATGGCTAACCCATTGCGCAGAAGCTCATAAATCGCGGACATAAAGTCATCATCATTACCCACGCGTACGAAGGTCGCAAAGGAATCAGATACCTTACAAATGGCCTCAAAGTCTACCACATCCCCTTCCTCGTCATCTACCGCGAGACTACCTTTCCGACCGTCTTCTCATTCTTCCCCATATTTCGCAACATTGTCATCAGGGAAAAAATTGAGATTGTACATGGACATGCAAGCCTTAGTAGTCTCTGTCATGAGGCAATTCTACATGCGCGCACAATGGGTCTGCGGACCGTCTTTACGGACCACTCGCTGTTTGGATTTGCAGACGCGGCTAGCATTCTGACCAATAAACTCTTGAAATTCACCCTCAGTGATGTGGACCATGTCATATGCGTCAGCCACACCTGGTAAGGACAGCCCTGGAGATTTTCAATGGAATGCTGACTCGGTACAGCAAGGAAAACACCGTCTTGCGCGCCTCGCTTGACCCTCTGATGGTATCCGTCATCCCAAACGCCGTAGTCGCCGAAAATTTCCGACCAAAGTCCTACGACACAGAGGACGGTGCGGCCAACGGACGGTCTGGAAACCCAGTCTCGCAAACAATTGGCCCTCACGATACCATCACCATTGTGGTCATTTCGCGGTTGTTTTACAACAAGGGGACAGATTTGCTGATTGCCGCCATTCCTCGAATTTTGGCCGCTCATCCCAATGTCCGATTCATCATTGCCGGGTCAGGTCCAAAAGCTATTGACCTCGAGCAGATGCTCGAAAGAAACGTGCTCCAAGACCGCGTCGAGCTCCTGGGCCCTGTACGACACGAGGAAGTCCGGGACGTCATGGTGAGAGGCCACATTTATCTCCACCCTAGTCTTACAGAGGCTTTTGGCACCGTCATTGTCGAAGCCGCAAGCTGCGGCTTATACGTCGTCTGTACTCGAGTCGGTGGTATCCCGGAGGTGCTGCCAGCACACATGACGACGTTTGCAAAGCCCGAAGAAGACGACCTGGTAGCAGCCACGGGAAAAGCAATCGCAGATCTCCGAGCAAACAAGATCCGCACAGAGCGCTTTCATGAGCAAGTTAAGATGATGTACTCGTGGACCGATGTCGCCGAGCGTACCGAACGCGTCTACAACGGCATATCGGGTGTGCTCAGCGAAGAAGAGTTCTATGGCTACTCGAGCGGCGGATGGGGCGCGACGCGCGGGCGGGCAGGCGTGCAGAGCTTCGCCCTCATCGACCGGCTCAAGCGGTACTACGGCTGCGGCATCTGGGCCGGCAAGCTCTTCTGCCTGTGCGTCATCATCGACTACCTGCTATTTGTGTTTCTAGAGTTTTGGTACCCGCGCGAAAACATCGACCTCTGCGTCGACTGGCCTAGGAAGCTGGCGACGGCCCAGCAGCAGCATCAACAATCACAACAGCAGCAGTCCGAGCAGGAACGCAGTGGCGTGACGAGGATGCGGAGCACTCGCCACAGGGAGAAGAGGAGAGATGCTTGAAGGGCGACATGCATACATCTGGTCTTTCAGACACGCACGTCCTCACAAATGGCGGTTTGCCGTGAACAAACGCGGATTTTTCCTTTTGTCAGCCACCTATCATGTCTCCAGATAAGACGGATAGACTTTGGCCTGCCAGATGAGCGGAATACTTTACCCTCCATGGCAGAACCGGGCGGGCGTCAAAGGGTGTTTGAATTGTCTGTCGTGGAGTTGCCTCAGCGCTTTAAGCGAGAGTCGTCTCTTCTCGGCTCGGCTCGTCTCGTCTCCAGCCTTCACCATCATCGCCACAACCATCGGAGAAACGGACACGCACGAATGGGGCAGTTGGAGTTACTTGTCTCGCGTTGATGAAACAACCTACTCTTTTCTCAAACCTCGCTTAACAATGTCGCTCTAGCGATTCGTCTGGTCCCACGTCTGCGTCGGCGCGTTTGTGTGGCGCCGAGTCGTGGCGTTGTGCATTGTCTTTGTCGATGCGAAATGAATGTTGCATCTCAGTGCTTTTGGAGGCTTTGGTGCCTTTTCAGCCGGCTCGGAGGGTGTCCCGGTGCTGGGAGGAGGAGGAGGAGGAGGAGGAGGTGGTGGTGGTGCATTTGAGTGCCCTTGGTGTTTTGTTTCGGATTTTTTTTTTTTTTGAGTTCGTGTGCGTGTCGTTTTGACTGGACTGGACGGGTCGACGGTGGCTCGGAGGCGCGTGTGGCTTAGCGGTTAAGGGGAAGAGGGAGTATGGAGTTTCGACTTGGATGCTGCTACTTTGCTGGATAGCATCCCTGGGTGACCAAGCGCTGTCTGTTGAATGCACGTACTGTACGATGGTTCCAAAGCGTAGATAGAAACAAAGCAGAAGAAAGGCATTGATCCAACTGCACGGACTGAAATGAATATAATATGTACAGAAAAAGTCGTTGAGACGCCGCCCACTAAAATTTCCTCTTTCGACTGTGTGGTGGTGGTAGTAGGTATCTAACTATGAAGCCAAGTAAAGCAAAGCAAAGCAGGATTTTTGCACCTGGACGAGAGAAGGCAAGGAAATCTTCCAAAGACGCCGCCACCGCCGCCACCGCCATCCGTCTGCCCGAGAGGCCACTGACGAGTGAGAGCAAGGAAGCAAACAGTGCCTACACCTCGCCATGCATACATGCATGCACGCTGCCGCGCCTCACCAACAGACGAAGAGAACGACAAGGGCAAGAGAATAGACAGAGAAAGGGAAAAAGACGTGACCGCATGCCAGACACCACCAAGAAGCCCACCATCTAGCTCCAAAACCAATACGTCGCCGCATACTGCACCTCGAAATCGCCATCGATATCCTCACACGTATCCGGCGCATTGCCCCCCGCCGTATTCAGACGGTAGACCTCCTTCCACGCGAGCCCCGGTTCATCTCTCGCGGCGAGCTGCAGCCACGCACAACTGCCATTCTCGGCGCCATCGACGCTGTCCTGTTTCAGCTTCTTGTTGACGGAGGCAGCGGCGCCGGAGCCGGTCGATGGTGCCGACGCCGAGGCTGCCTTTTGCAAAGCCACGACGCCCCAGTTGTGGTCGGCGGTGTCGAGGTTGAAGAAGGGCGTTGACGCGTTGGTGAAGTAGTGGTGGCCGGAGAGGAGGATGGAGTAAGCTTCCAGTGCAGATGCGGCTGTGGGGATGTCGTATTGGAGGGCGATGGCTGGCGTGTCGTACAGTAGGGATGGGCTGTTGGCGGCGGCACAGGTTGCGTTGAAGAGTGTTGCGACGGCGCCGAGGGCTTTGGGTGATTCCGTGGCAGACAGGCCGCTGCAGGTGTAGTTTTGCGTTCCACGGCCGACGGCGACGTGAGAGAGTGTTAGGCCGGGGGCGGGCTGAGGAAGGGGCGTAGGTGACGAGGCATCGGCTGGAAGGCAGTTTTAGTTAAATGTCAAAAGATCTCTGTGCTTGGTCGACGTACATAGCGGCATGGTTACGCTGCTAATGTCGCAGCTGCTGGCCTGCTGCCAGATTTGCGAGAGGACGCTGATGTCGAATGTCTCGTCTATCAACGAAGATGACGAAGATGTGTTGGAGTCGGTTCGCCGTTGGAGGTTTGTCGTTTTTGTGGGCGCCGCAAGGATGCTGCATGGTGCAAGTGCCGCGAGGAGGACTAGTGCGGGAGAGAAATGCATCTTGATGTTGCTCTTGATGTTCGAATGACAGACTTGAAATGTCGCAAGCCGGATGTCAAATCCAAAGCTCGATTGGACGCTTTAGAACTCCCAAAGAATTAGACGGAAATGGAAAATCCCAAACAGGCAAACAGCAGAATGGCAAGCACGCTGGCAGTCAAACGTCAACGACGAGACGTGGTGTCGAGAAGGGTAAAACAGAGTGTTGTAAGGACAGACGTGTCTGGCCAGGAGCTCTCCATTTTCTTATATGTATGCAATGCGGTGGTTGCGAGCAGGACCCGCCGGTGCAACCAGCAGTGTAGTGTCGTGAGCGGCTATCCAGTCGCTCAAAATACTCTGGGCGTCTTAATTGGCTGTGCCCGTTGCACCCAGAACCGCTCGGGAAGCCAGAGGCTGCACACCCTTGCCACACCCCCGGGCCAAGCTTTTTCCCTCTTTTCTCCATAGCTCTATTTTGGAAAGTTTCCATCTGCGTCGTCCTTCGGAGGTTGGGGCAAAAGAAACGCCTCTCCCCGCACTTATTTTTTCCTTTGCTGCTGCTGCTCCTCTCTCGCGTGAGCTCTGACGCAGGATTCTGGAATAGTCAGAGTGCGGCTTGCGCTGGCCGTCTGTTCGGCTGTGCGCGCTGACACCGACTGCCAAATTTCAGCTGTACCACGGTTCCTGGATTGTGTCCACATTGTGTTGTGGTTGTGGTTTGCAAAGTGACCCGCGAATCGACCGTGAGCAACCATCCACCCAGCCATCCCTCTTTTCCCCGTCACCCTGGTCGTCGAATCTCTTGCCTTCCAAACACATCGTCAAGTCCGCAAAGCCGCCTGTACGACATGCGGCGAGTATGACAGGTCGGGGGCTGTCGACAACGAAAGAGCCATCCCGGCCAATCAGAGCACGCAGACTGGCTGCAGGTAAGCGCCGACCCTGCATAAGACCGTAAGCGGCGAGATTTGAGCACATAAGTCGTTCGACTTGTGCAGCTATTTGCCGTCCCTCGCGTTTGGTGCCTCCCCGATGCAGGTAATTAGCGGTCTTGCGACTGAGGGTGCTGATGAGCTGGCCGGGAACCGGGGTCGGATTGGCTACGGCCTCGTCCATGCGTTTCATTCCCTCTGCGCCCACGGATATCCACTGGATCGTGGCGGTCCGTCGGCTCGCAGGACGTAGTGTTTGGCGCCGTGGTGGAGAAGGTGCGTCTGGCCAACTTGGATTGACGAGGTCAGATTGCCGCAGTGCTGCGCATGAGGAGCGGCCGCGTGTCTTCGGGCGCCTCAACCGAAGCCGAGCAAAATGTTCTTTCTTGGGATCAAGATGTGATGAGTAGAGTGGCTCGAATTGTCAAGGCGAATTGACTAAATGTGAGCTGTGTCTACCAGCTATTCGCTAACACGGCGTAAGCTGGGCTGTTCTTGACGTTGGCACTGTCGTGGCCTCGGTTGAAAGCCACCAACACTTGTCAGCTTTGCGCTGAGCCAGCTTTCAGTTGGAACTCCAAGTTGCAGAACCTAATCCTGTCGATTCTCATAAACAGAGCCAAGGATTGAAATGCAAAAAGAGGATGTAAAATCATCAAGCCACCCGACAACAATGACAGTCTTGAAAAATCATCAATGCATTACCTCGAGCTCCAGAGTCGAATATGGGCAAAGGAGCGAGCCTGCGGGGTTGGTCCGCGTGAGCAAAGTACTCACAAAAACGCCACGCCGATTGCCAAATGCTCGTCCCTGTATGCGCTGAGAAATTCAGTATAGGTACATACCTCGCTCACTTCCTCGGCCTTGTGTCCAAATCAGGACGGATCCCACCCATCGCTCAGGTAGACGTCTCGGATATCAAACAACAGGCCCCATGCTATACTGTACTGCGCCGAAAAGTCGCTCATCTCCCTCGTCTTGTCTTTAGCATTGAGACGTCTTGGACGGCAGACTTGATCATCTGCTTCTCGTGTTGGTTCGGCACGCCGATGACGGAATATCATTGGTGACGGTTCGGAACCGTCAAACTCGTGTCCGGCACTCATGACCTCGCCCACTCAGGATTCGTCACTACGTGTCTTGGAAGCCTTCTTGATGCCAAGTGCTATCGCTGTCGCCAGCGGCTACAAGAGGACCCCCTCGACCACCATTCAGAGCTCCAGTGCCTCCCGCAGCTGCCGCTGCCGAACCACCATGGGTATTGCTGAGGCTGATGGTTTCTTCTGCAACTGAGCCGGTCCCAGAAAGCAGCATCCAAAAAACCATCAGATGCAAACCGACGCAGTAGGCGGCAAAAAGATTCCGACTCGTGCGTGTTGCAAGCACCATTCTTGTGATTCGAAACACCAAGCGTTCTGGCAGGCTCATTCGCTTGAGTGCCCGGGCGGACTCTCGACCCCTGAATGCTGCAAACGGCGAAATGTTTTGTTCATACGCTGACCGGTATCGATCCAAAGGTCCATCTCCCATTTGTATCGATGATGGGTTTGTGCTTGAGGAATACGCCGA
Organism: Phyllosticta citriasiana; assembly: GCF_038021145.1. NCBI lineage: Eukaryota > Fungi > Ascomycota > Dothideomycetes > Botryosphaeriales > Phyllostictaceae > Phyllosticta > Phyllosticta citriasiana. Next base: position 332,208 of record NW_027117281.1, on the reverse strand, counting down.
TGTCCCCGACGCGTTGTGTCCCCTGTTGTAGGTCGAAACGTATCGCGTCTTCTCATACAGCTGTAGGTTGTCCTTTTGCAAGGATGCAATTTCGGATCTGAGTGTTGACACCGTCTGCTGTGTCTTTTGAAGCTCAGCTTCGAGCTCCGCATTCTTCTTTTTGAACCGGTCACGCTGGGCAGTGACCATTGGCAGTATGCCTGATCCCCCACCAACAGGTTCTCCGGCTCTTGAGGGATCGAGGCCCCCGGGAGTTCCTCGGGGATCGAAACCAGAGATGATGGATGATGTTGGTGAGGAACGGCCCCCTCGTCCACCGTATGAAGGTTTCTGATATCTAGAAGTGTAGGTTCCCGCCACAGACATGGCCGAAGAGTCGAATGCATTCGATGCCTCCTGTTGTACCTTGACGAGATCATTCTCCAAAGTCTGTGCAAGCTTTTGAGTCTTTTCCAGTTCCATGTTGGAATTGGACAACTCCTCTTGCATCTGCTCAAGCCTTGTCTGCAAATCTTGATGCGAGACTCGAAGGACAGTAAGTTCGTTGCTCAGCTTCTTGTTACGAGCCAGAAGCAACTGCTCCAATGTTTCGCCTTTACCCTTCAACTCCTTTTCTCCTTCGGCCCCAGTCTCCTCGGCAGAGTCTGCGTCGTCGTCGTCCCCAGTAGCGAATTCGATAGACTATCGAGCGTCAGTAGCCATCCCAAATCAACTTTTAGTCTCCTACCTTGAGAACTTCCAATTCGCGCTTCACATTGTCGTAATCACCCCAGCTATTGACCTTTTCTCGTAGTGTATCGCGGTCCCTCTTGAGCGATTCAATCTCCCTCTCCAGCATCCTCTTCTCGGTTTCGATTTTTCGCCTTTCCAAATCCTTTTCGAACCGGGCAGCCTCGAGCTTCCGCAACAAAGATGAATTCTCAGACTGCAGTCTTCTAAAGGCAGGGTCGTCTTCCACTTTGGCCGAGGCTTGGATACTGTTTGCGTTAGAGGTTGATTGGGCCAATTCCAGTCTGAGTTGTTCATTCCTGGCTTCCACTTCCGCCAGCCGCTGGTTGGTTCTGTCCAGCTCCGAGCTGACAATCTCCAGTTCAGCAGCCGTTGCACCTCCAGCAACCTTGTCATCTTCTTCCTCACCCTTGCCCAATCTTTGAGAGACCTCGTAGCTTGCCTTGAGCTCTTTGAGCAACCGATCTTGATTCTCCACCTTTTCTTCCAGGGCCTTTTCCTTTGCTTCCCAATTATTTTGCTTCTCGCCCAATACCGCTGACCAAGAAGCCTCAACTTCTTTAATCTTAGCATCCCTGCTCTCCTCCACGCCTCTGCGGGCACCAAGCTCTTCTTCGTACTTGTTCTCGGTATCCTCGAGCTGAGTTGTGAGCTGGGAAACAGTCTTTTGAAGACGCTGGTTTTCTTCGGCGAGCTTTGGAACCGTCTCCTCAGCCGTCACAATCGAATCGACAGAGGCCTCGAGCAGGGGATATGGATCTGGTGCTTCGGAGAGGGGAGTGTATGCTTGGAAGAAAGCAGTGGATATCGATTTGGATTGGTTGGTCAAGACGTCAATGAAGTTTTGGTAGGCTGCACAGATCAGTGGCCGAAATCACACAGCATTCCAGGCGACAGACCTTTGAGCAGACCCTTGATCTCCGTCAGCTTGCTTGCTTCGTCCAGCTTCCGAAAGTCTTTCGTTTTTTGAGCCAAATCTTTCCGCTGAGTGAGGGCGTCGCGTTGGTGTTCAACGAGTTCTGCAGCTGCAGTATCCAGGGTGGGCATAAGGCCCGCGAGGTTGACATCTGAGTGCGGTTAGTGGCTGCCTCTGGCCAGATTGAGCTGACACGGCTTCGTACTTCGCCAGGCAGCTATAGCTTTTTGAAAGTTGTTCTCGTTTGTCGCGTCTGCGCTGTCTGACTCTCGAATCGGAGGTATATGCTCGTGGCCATTTTCCGTCGCATTCAACGTGGAGCTCTCATCGGCAGAGCTGGGGTTAACGGCTTCAGCCATGGCCGACCGTAGACTGACTTGTTCGCGTGTGCTCGGCGACTATGTGATTGCGTCGGTATGGCTTCAATATCGTTTTCTGGGGTGCATGGAGCGGGCAGGGTGAATGCTGGCAATGTTGATGTGGAGGAGAGGTGTCAAGTCGCGGAGGCGAGCCGTGGCCGCGTCAGGTTGCGGAACTTCAGCCGACGGTACGGCCGCAGATCAAGGAACGACCCAACACCACCACCAACCCGCCATGAAGCTTGGAGAGCTCGGACCTGCCTGGCGACGTCAATTGCCATGACCTCAAGACATGGAAGCTTCAGCGAGCTCCGGAAGCCCGCAGAAATGGCGGAGCAACCTCACGCAAACTGGATCGTACACGCTCCGCAAGGTCCTCTCTGAGATACCGCTCTCCGCCGAAGGAAATCACAAAGATGTCAAGATTACTTGCGCCGAGTTCTGGAGTTAGTACTGACTGAGCTCCATTCAGTTTTGAGCTTTCCTGGCTGACCATCTTGCAGATGACAACCTTTACATTGGCACCTCCGCGGCTGAGATATTGCACTTCGTCCTCATACCACCCGAGCCTAGCGATCCATTTGGGCAACCGAGCTTCATCATCGCATCGAGACTTCAGCCGGGCTACACACAGGATGCAGGCATAGGGGTGCAGCAGATTCTCATACTTCCCAAGGTCAACAAGGCTTGTGTCCTCTGCAACAACGCGCTCACCTTTTATTCGTTGCCGGAATTATCACCCGCCTTTGCTTCCCAGAAGCCGATTAGCTGTTTATGGGTAGGGGGAGTAGACCTCAATGGTGCACCGGAGAATGACTCGGAGCTGGGGGTTGTCATAATGATGTGCCTGCGGAGTCGCATGCAATTGGTCCGGATTGGTGAGGAACCGCGGAGGATTCGAAATATCGAATTGGGGGGCTGCTTGTCCACATCTCGCCGCGATGGGTTCGCGTGCGTTGCGGATGCACATTCTTATGCTCTACTGGATGTTGTGCACCAGCAAAAGATTCCCCTTTTTCCAATATCATCTCTGGACGAGGAAGCAAATGCTCATGTCGGCGGAGCTTCCGAGGACATTTCAATCACGCAGCCTGGGATATCCCGAAGTGTATCTGCCAGCAGCGCAACTATTCAAGAAGGTGGAGAGAGCAGTGGTCCATCTGATCCATCAAGACTGGCCAGCCCAAGTCCAAGGCCTCCAAAAAGCACAAGGCACGGGTTCGACACACCAGATATTATGACAAGATCATTTACGCCTAGCCCAGCACAAACTCCTCCTCCGAGGTCTACAAGCCCACCTTCTCAGGCACCAACTACCGAGGACAAGGCTCTGCCTCCGGTTCCGCAAGAAGCATCCGAAATCAGACAACCTTCGCCCCCTGTCGAAAAGAAGATTACACCTCTGAAGCCACACGTTGTGTCTCCCACTCCCACTGAATTTCTTCTCACAACTGGAACGACGCCGGAGGAGCCAGGAGTTGGAATGTTTGTAAACCTTGACGGCGATGTAGTCCGCGGCACGCTCGAGTTTGAGACCTACCCCGAGGCATTGATTACCGACGGCTCTGGGATAGATCCAACCATGGCCATGAGTGGCTCGCTCAGTGGCGGTGAAGCTGCTGAAGAGGGCTTTGTGCTGGCCGTTATCAAGCGCCGGACCACGTCGGGGGTTTCAAGGGGTGTCGAAGTGCAACGCTGGGACATGGATCCGGGAGAAAATGCGGCATCAAGAGAGTGGTTAAACTTGGGGGCGCTGCCTAGTACCACCGAAGATGAATCGCGCCTCCTTACCCACAGCACGCAAGCTCTGGGCATTCGGACTGTAACGACAGAGAGCGAGCTTAACTTGACCGAGATTAGCGACATGCTCTCACCCCGGCGATTGCGTCTGAAAACAAAGGACTCGCCAGATCCTCAGAGCGAAAAAGTTGACAAGGACGCCGAGGTTGCTAGAGAGAAGGACGAGCGTGCATTCACGAGCAGCTTATGTCGATTTAGATCGCGCAATATGCTTTGGAATGACAACGAGGTTTGGTGGATCGTCAGGAACCCACTGATTGCCCAACTCGATGCAAAACTCACCTTGGCTCAGAATTCCACACCGGGCAGCAAAATCATCAGTCCAAGACGTCAGAACGTCGACTATTTGCTGAACAGCATCCGAGGCCTAGAACCCCGAACCGAGGCAGATTACCTTGGATTCACCTACATCCGCCAAAAGGCTTCTTTGCTGCTCTTCATGGATCTAATCATCCAGACAAAGTTTGGCGTTGCTATTGATGACCTGCACAGGAGCAAGACGGAAGAAGCATTGCAGCAGGGCGAAGTCGATCCCCGAATCATCTTGGCTCTCTTGCCGGTGCTCAGGGACGAAGTTTTGCAAGGACCAAGGGGCATCTGGATACAAGGAGGCATCCAAGAAGTCGTCGAGGGTTTCTTGCTGCAAGAGAACCTCGCAGACTTGTCTCTGGATCCGACTGGACCTCTTGCAAACACCCTTCTTCAGTTAGTCAAGCGTTATTTGCTGCGGTGGCGGAGGAAAAAGGGCTTCGGCAGTGTCGCCGACGAGAAAGAGGTCTTTTTCAGTGTGGATGCCGCCTTGCTCCACTTATTATTGCTTCTCGACACTTGCAGTCCGCCTGGTCCTGCAACCCCCGGGTCGCTGCGCGCCGAACTAAACGCGCTCGTCGACAATGGTGTCGACTGCTGGGATCGAGCGGTCGAGCTTTTGGAGCAGTACAAGCGCCTCTACGTCCTCAGTCGCTTGTATCAAAGTCGCAAGCAGGCTGCCAACGTCCTCGCAACTTGGAGACGCATTATTGACTCGGGAACGAACAAGGGCAACGACTTTCCCGATGCAGAGTCTGAATTCCGCAAATATTTGGGAAGAATTCGAGATCGACCTGTTGTTGAAGAGTATGGCACCTGGTTGGCGAATCGCAATCCCAAGTTGGGCGTTCAAGTTTTTGCGGACGAGAACAGTCGAGTCAAGTTCCGCTACGATGAGGCCGTGGATTTGCTCAAAGCAAAGGCGCCAGGCGCAGTCAAGGAGTATCTTGAATATCTTGTCTACGGCAAAAAGGTAAGAAAGTTCACAAGACATGCGATGAATTGTACTGACTTGAAAAGCAAACGCAATATGCCAACCACCTCATATCTTTCTATCTCGACATAGTCGTAGAAAAGCTCGAAACATCGCAAGAAGCCAAAGACACGCTGCTCCAGACGTACGAAACGTATCGTGCGCTCCGAGCTCCTAAACCAACCTATCGTCAATTCATCACCGAAAACTCCTTCGACGCCGAATGGTGGCACAGCCGGTTGAGATTGCTTCAGCTACTCGGTACCGGCCAAGACGCCGCGTCTTCATACAAAGTGGATGCCATCCTCACACGGCTCGCACCATTCGAGCGTGAACTCGTCCCTGAAATGATCATCTTGAATGGGCGACAAGGCCGCCACGAACACGCCATCCGTCTGCTCACACATGGGCTCGGAGATTTTGACACGGCCATCAGTTACTGCCTGTTGGGCGGGTCTTCGATTTACCGTCCAACCACTGGCGGCGTTCCTACATCTGCACTGCCATCGCACGAGGAGCAAGCTCGGCTTTTTGGCTACCTCCTCCACGAGTTCCTGCGCATCGAAGACATCTCAGACCGTATTGAGCGGACGGGCGAGTTGCTCGAGCGCTTTGGTAGTTGGTTCGACGTGCAGCAGGTGCTAGGCGTGATTCCAGATGACTGGTCAATCGACATCTTCTCCGGGTTCCTGATCAACGCATTCAGGAGGCTGGTCAGGGAGAAGAATGAGACGAGCGTTGCGCGGGCATTGAGCGGGGCAACCAACTTGAGCACCAGTGTAGAAGTGATTGAGAAGATGGAGAGTATGGGGCCGCGGATAATCACTGACGGCGCGAGCGGTCAGCACGTCAGTTGAGCAAACGGAGCAGGCAAGCAAGCATGATACCCTCGCATGTACAAACAAAGTCACATATGCAGCTGATCATGGAACAAAGCATCAAAAATGATTGTGAAAAGTAAACACATGCAGTGCTACCCGAGCTGTGATTCGCGCGACAAGGGCAAGGCGGGCCAGTTGCAGCACCTTGATGTCTTGCTAAGCAACGCGCGTATATAAGCAGCTCACCACCTTACTCTAATCCATCCATCCCTCCCTCTCCCTTCCCAACCCATCCACCTCTTACGACATGGACTCGACCTTGTGGACGCCCGGGAGATCGGGAAGCCACGAAAACTTGCTCTTGGAGTACAGCTCAACACCAGGCTTGTACTTTTCGTTGTGGTCGATGAGGGACAAATCGTCGAGCGTGCCGCCCTTGACGAGGGTGGTGCCAGCCAGCATTTCGCCCTTGACGAAAAGAAGGGTGCCGCACTCTGGGCAAAAGTGGTTCGTCACCTTGCCGCCGCTCTCGCCGACGCGCGACCACGTCTTGGGCGAGCCGGATGCCAGCTTGAACGAGTCCTCCGAGATCATCAGGTTCAGGCTGTACGTGCTGTTGGAGCTGCGACGGCACGCGGTGCAGTGGCAGAGGGCCTGTCGTGTGCCCGAAAGAGCGTGGGTTTGATTAGTGTCGATGGTCTTTTTGGACGTCGAATGTCGCACAAGCGCGTGGCCCGGACCGTCAGATAAGCAGCCACCGCTGTGCTGGGTGGTTGCTTGGATCATGGCGGTCCGTCCCGAACGCAAGCCTGTCTGCCTCGTGCGGGGTGTGGGATTGGGTGGATGCTTACCGCGCCGTTTGGATCGCCTTCAAACGAGTACTTGATGTTGCCGCAGGCGCATCCACCGGTGACCGTCATGATTCCGATAATTTCTTTGCTTCAAAAGTCTTTCGCGTTCAATTGTTGTTCAGAGAAGGAAGTGTTGGAGGAGCAAGAGTTGGTCTCCTGTGGGGGCGGTTGTCTACTTATGCGGGGTCTCGGCCAACTTTCACACCACGTCTCTTCCAGTACAGTTCCGTAACGTCCGCCGCATCTCCACGCTCTTCAGCCGCGATAAGAGCGGGGGGCCTTGTTCAATTCCTTCGTCTTTTGCTAATTCCTAGAGGTATTTATCTAATGCACTGCTGGCATTGGCTGTGTGGGTCTTGACTTTCACTTCCCGTGTACTTGGGCCTTTCGGGAGGTTTTGGCACTGAGCCGTCCGCCCTCGATTCCAGCAAGATCTACATGGGTACATGTCGGAGGCGCCGCTTTCTTGTCGGTGAGCCAACGTCCCCCGCAATGTTGCTTGCTTGGACCACATACTCGTTTGCATTGGCGCTCGTGTTGCTCCTCGTCCGGCTGGTCTTGCGAGTCCAGCGGACTATTTAGCCCTTGTTCACCAATTTTCGTCCCGGCTGCAGATTGAACGGATTGCAGTCAATGCTCTCGTTGTCAATGCAAATCTCTGTACTGCCTCTCCAGTCCTTATGTATGACGTACAATTCCAAGAATAACCAGCGAGCTTTTAGAGAGGATCTTTCACATCTTTGCCTTTATAGTGCTACCGCCGTCTAATGAAATAGTGGCGCCATTGACATAGGCCCCAGCCTTGCTGGACAAGAAAAGACAGGCGCCAGCAACGTCTTCCGGCTTCCCGATGCGGTGAAGCGGAACAGAGTTTTCTATGTCAGACTTGAACTTTTTCAAAGTAGCGGCCATCATCTTGGACTCAAAGGGTCCACACGCAAGGGTGTTTGATCTATAATCGGTTAGTCATGAAGCATTCATTGCAAGGCTCGGCCGACATACGTAATGTTCCTCTGTCCCAAGTGATGTGCGAGCACTCGACTCAAATGATGCAGACCTGCCTTGCTGCTGGAGTAGGCAAAAGTCTCCAGTGCGGGCACCTTGAGCCCATCAACGGAGCCAATGTTAATGATGCGGGCCGGATCGCCCTCGACGGCTGCAGCCTCCAAAAGAGGGGTGACCAATTGAGTAATGGTGAACACGCGTTGCAAGTTCAAAGTCAAGACTCTGGTCCAGGCCGAGTCGGGATATTGCTCGTACGGGGCACCCCAGTTGGATCCAGAGTTGTTGACGAGAACGTGAAGCTTCTTTTCTCTTTTGCTGAACTCTTCGGCCAGCTTCTTGCAGTCGCTTTCTTTGTAAAAGTCGGCGGGGATGGCGTGAGCCGTGCCGCCGCTCTTTTGGCCGGCCTTGTTCAGCTCTGCAACGGCGGCTTCGCATGCCTTGGCGTCTCTTGACGAGATGTACACCTTGGCTCCGTTAGTGACATATCCCTCGGATATCATCCGACCAATGCCTTTGGCTCCGCCGGTAACGAGGACGACTTTGCCCTTTGCCGTGTTAGCTGTGACTTGGTGTTGCCGTGTACAGCATTGCTACCTTGACATCAAAAAGACTTGCAGAATCCATCTTGTGCAGTTGATGAAGATGGAAAGTCCTCACTTGTCCTCTTTATCAAAGGAAGTATTAATCCGGGGAAGTTTGACCGAGGCTTCCGGCCATGGTCCCAATTGGGAACTCCCCGAACTGCGGGGCGGCTCGACTGTGGCTTGTCTCCATGTGGCTCGTGGCTGAACCTTGAAGCTTCCTCCAAACCCACAGCTACAGCCTCTACACCTTTACGCCAACACCATCAGCCATGGACGAACTCCAAGCAAGACATCGCAAGGAACTGCGTGACCTCCAATCACGCATCACCCAGAAGAAAAAGGGCGCTACTAAGAAGACCCGCAAAGGCGTCAACGACGAATGCGCCAGACTGGAACTCGAGCTCAAGGAGCGGCAAGAGCAGGAGATGGCAGAGCTTCAAGGAGTCTCTGGGGATGCCCCATGTGCCGGAGGCGCGACCGACGCTCTCGAAACTGAAGAGGCGGCAGAGCAGAACGATGGCCTCGCAGCCGCTACACATAATCTATCGATATCCTCCAACTCCAATACCCCATCTGCAAGCGACGGCGCAGCGACCCCAGACACACAAGATCAAGGGCCTAAGCGTAAAGGGAATCGGCAAAAGGCACGCCTGGCACGTCGTGCTGCGGAACAAGAAGCTCTCGCGGCTGAAGCGGCGGCAGAGGCCCAGTCCATGCCCGACCTGCGGAAGAAAGAGCGAGAATCGCTGTTGGAACAATTTGACAAGCTTGGTCTGAAGGAACAGGTGATTCGCGCGGATGGCCACTGTCTTTACAGTGCAATAGCGGACCAAATGGCCAGCCAAGGTCTCAACCTAAAGCCGTGGATAGATCCGACAGTCATTGATCAGGGAGACAAGAAACCAGAAGGCTACAAGGTTGTTAGAAGTGCTGCTGCGGATTGGATTTCGAGTCACGCCGACGATTTTATGCCGTTCCTTGAAGAGCCGCTGGATTCCTACGTCGTCAAGGTTCGCGACACTGGCGAATGGGGCGGCCACATGGAGCTCATTGCTCTTGCGAGGACTTATGGCGTCAACATCAAGATTCTCCACGCCGATGGCAGAGTGAATACCATTGAGCCTGGAGCAGGAGGAAAGGCGCGCGGAGAAGAGAAGGAATTGTGGTTGGCATATTACAAGCACGGGTTTGGCCTAGGAGAACACTACAACTCGCTCAGGAAGGCCTAAGATTCTACACCATTTCGCCATTGTGGTCTTCAAGGACTTAATTTTACGGCTTCGCTCCTACGATGGATGCCGCCAGACGCTGACCATGTCCGTGCCTTTGCCAATCTCGTGGGTGTTCAGAGGTGCAAAGTGCGCCTCTTTGTATAGCCCTTCCTTGTTTGTTTTGGGGATAATGTAAGAGCCGAACTGATCAGTCTCTTCAATCACATGTCCGTCCTCATCATATTTCACCTCATCTCCAGGGCGGCTCAGATGCTGATCATAGACCTTGGACGGCAATCCGAATGGAGGACCACCAGTGGAAGGAGGCTTGTACGTTGGGAATTCGACACAGACAAGTGCGGCGCGCGGATCGTGAGAAAGGAGTCGCGACATTCGCAGCGCCCAAGCAGGGCGAAGCGCCGGTGGGAGCGCAGACAAAAACTGCATTTATCAGCCATTCCACCAGTACAATTACAACACTACCATGGGACCAAAAGCACGTACGGTATAATCATAGATTACGTCAAATCCACCTTCCGCGCCTATCTTTTGAAGCCAATCGTCTTTGAAAAAATCTCCGCACACGAAGTTCGCTGAACCTCTTCCCCACTTCTCGTTCAACGTCTCGTATCCATCTTTCAGACCACGCTCCTCTGCTTCCTTTACCCATTGTTTCGCTGCTTCAACAGCCGCAGGGCTAATCTCAAGCCCCCACGCTTCATACCCAGCGGCGCAAAGCAAGAGCACGTCATATCCTTTTCCACAACCTGGGACAAGTGCGCGACGCCTTCGTCCATCCACCACTGGATCCGGGAGAAGTGGAGGCTCGTCCCGGCGAAGTACATCATCAGGCAGGTTGTTCTGGAGCAGGTCGCGCAGAGCGGGGTTTGGCAAGCCCTTATCCCATGGCAAGAAGGAGCCGTCGCACCACAGTTCGTCCCATTTGGCGCCTTGGTCCTGGGGAGCAGTCGAGCTGAAGTGCGACAAGAGGCGGGCGCGGGCGTCGGTAGGACGGTCGGCGGTGGAAGCGTCGGTCATGGCCGCAAAATACCTATCAGAGGTGCTCTCTTTGAAGGTGGTGACTTCCTTGTCTTGAGTCGTTGGCGAATGACAAGAGATGGTGACGGGTGATGGCAGAGGTATGCCGGCAGTTTCGACGCCAGGATCCGACTCATGATGCCGTGGAAGCCGATGTCGCTCCGCCGCACGCTCGCATCGAGGTCATGCTGTGGCGCCCTCGTGTGGCTTGCGGCTTCTGGGTAGGGCTTACATATCAACACACTCTTGCGCCTGCATGCCGAGGCAACGGGCAGCCGAGAACAACGAGCTCCGAAAGAATGTGGGTCAGACACGTTGGTTTTTTCAAAGATTCGGCATTTCAATTGTGTTCCGTGCAACTGCCGAGGAGACTGTTGCTGCCATGCGCGCAAGACTTGACCGGCATGGGATAAAGCTGGCCAGGAACGCTACTCCTCGCACCACCGCTCTGGCGGCTCCCAAAACTCAGGTTTGACAATGGGAGCTAGGAACAGGAGCAAGGACTAGGGGGTCAGCAGCGTTGATGAAAAAAAAGTGCTTAGCCGTGCTTATTTTCCTCCGCCACTTTTGCATGCGGACAGCGGATAATCGGCACACTGCCCTCACTCTGCTCACACCTCGACATGCACCACCCTGCGGCCTACCGCAAGTGGCGCGGATCGTCCCCATCCATGGGAAATATACCTGGTGATTTCTGGCCTTCTGTGGCCCTATGCCATCTCTGCTCCCTCCTTCCTTGCCTCCTCCCTTGGCCTGCGCTTAGGACCATTCAAATTTTTTGCTTCCCGTGTGCGCGCAAGCAAACGAAAGAGCTGGGGAAATACAACAAGGCGGAAAGCGTCAACACTGTTTTGAACAAAATCTTAGACTTTAAGACGACTCCAGATGAAAGAGCTTGGGCAAAGGACGCTCTGCACCGGTCGACTATTACTATTCACTACGACAATTGAGGTCGTCTAGACCAGACTCCAATTGCCGCCAACAATGCCCGACCACGAAAAGAAGCCCACGCTCGAGTCGACGAGCAAGGAAGACCACGATCTCGAGGCAGCAGAAGAGCAACCGCACCCAGCGTCCAGCAGCTCATCAGTATCTGATAAAGATGACGGTGCCGCTCCAGGGTTGCAGCAATCGACGACTCGGTCCTCCACAGTGTTTCGGCCCCCCACCATGGTTCCCCGCAAAGAACGACGAGGCCTTCTATCCAACCTGTCACTCATTCCCGAAGTGACAAACCCGTACGAGTATAGCCGCAAGATAAAGTGGACCATCACAGCGGTCGTGGCCTTTACCGCAGCTGCCGCGCCTATGGGATCTGCCATTCTGTTGCCAGCCCTCAGCGAAGTGACGGCGGACCTCAACACTACCGCCACCATTGCCAATATGACCGTGTCGTTTTACATGCTGGCCATGTCGATATTTCCGCTGTGGTGGAGTTCGTTCTCAGAGACTTTGGGCCGACGAAACATCTACCTCATTTCCTTTACGTTCTACCTAATTTTTCAAGTCCTCTCGGCCGTATCGACAAACATCTCGATGCTCATCGTCATGCGAGTGTTTGCAGGCGGAGCATCGGCAAGTGTGCAGGCCGTTGGTGGTGGGACCATTGCCGACGTGTGGGAGGTCAAGGAGCGAGGTCGCGGCATGGGAATATTTTACTTGGGGCCCTTGTGTGGACCGCTGTTTGCCCCCATCATAGGTGGCGCTCTGGCCGAAGGGCTGGGTTGGCGGAGCACGCAGTGGTTTCTGCTGATATACGGAGGCATTGTGTGGCTGACCATATGCTTTTGCTTGCCCGAGACGCTTCACCGCAAACCGGCGGTTACAAAGACGGATTCGCCTGACCCTCTGGCTGGAGCAAACACGACCGAAGAGATTGAGGCGTCGGTAAGCGGCATGGAGAAGCCAACCACGAACCCTGCCTTGCAGAGAATCTCGACCCGGCAAAGCACCCAAGTCAAGGCCAAAAACTACCTTGGAATTCTCCGCCGCTGCTTCCTTGATCCACTAGGCATCATCCTATACCTGAAATTCCCGGCCATTTTCCTCGTCGTCAGCTACGCCACCATGGCCTTTGCCAGTCTGTACGTGCTCAACATCTCGGTCGAGGCCACATTCAAGGTAGCGCCCTACAACTTCTCGACGCTCATAGTCGGACTGCTGTACATTCCCAACTCACTGGGATACATGTTCACAAGCGTTTTCGGCGGGCGCTGGATCGACTACATCATGCTCCGCGAGGCGCGGCGGAAGAACCGGGTCGATCCGGTCACAGGAAAGCTGCACTTCCTGCCCGAAGACCGCATGCGCGAGAACGCGTGGCTCGGGTGCGTGCTGTTCCCTGGCGCGCTCGTCTGGTACGGGTGGACGGCGGAAAAAGGCGTCTTTTGGTTGGTCCCCATGGTGGCCAACTTCTTCTTCGGCATCGGCAGCATGCTCATCTTTTCCATGGTCACCACCATGTTGACCGAGTTCATGCCCAAGAAGGCGAGCAATGGTATTGCGCTCAACAACTTTGTCCGCAACATTTTTAGCTGCGTCGGCAGCGTTGTTGCGCAGCCGCTGATTGATGCTATTGGTGATGGCTGGCTGTTTACTGGTTTGGCCGTCATTTCTTTTTTTTGGGGCACCTATTGCATTTGGGCCATGGCGAAGTATGGTGAAAAGTGGAGGAAGCGCATGGATGGGCACAAGATGTTTGCATAGCGGTTGAATTGGATTTGTAGACTGCATGGATGGCATGGCGTGGCATGACAGATGGCATGAAGGCACGAGATTGTTTGATAGAAATACCAATAGACGGAGGAATTCAATTAATACAGAAATCATGAATGATCAAATTGACAAAAATTTTGACGAAGATGCCGTGGTGTTGAGTCCCGTCGGGAAGAACAACGCCGGTGCGTGGATCGGCCCGTGGCCGCGGCGTCCATCTTCCCCGACGCGACTCCACGGAAGCTATGACAACGTCTACTCGACCAATGCACCCCATTGTTGAACAATGTCGAAATGATCACAGCCCTCCGCGGTCACGCTCCTCAAGCGTCTTCCATCCGTCATGCCAAACGCTTGCTCTCCCCTTCCACCTCGCGCCGCTACCGCCGCTTCAATTGCCAACCGTTATTTTTTCGCCGGCTGTATTCGACCGAAAATGAACACGCAGCCCCCCTCGAAACTGGGTCTGCTCCCTCCACCGACATACAGCCCGAAGTGCCCGGACATTCAGTAACGCGAGAGGGTTTTGGCGACAAGAATGAAGATGCTCAAGAAGACGTGCGTCCTGCGCATCAAGGCAAAGAAAACAGCGCCGCGCCAAAGACTGAAAATGAACACGCACATCTTGAAACTGGGTCTGCCGCTCCCACTGCTATACAACCCGAGGGGCAGAAATATACAGTGACGCGAGGGGGATTTGGCGACGAGGACGAAGACGCTCAAGAATACGTGCGTCCTGCACGTAAAGCCAAAAAAACAAGCGCCGCGCCAAAGACTGAAAATGAACACGCACATCTTGAAACTGGGTCTGCCGCTCCCACTGCTATACAACCCGAGGGTCAGAAATATACAGTGACGCGAGGGGGATTTGGCGACGAGGACGAAGACGCTCAAGAATACGTGCGTCCTGAACGTAAAGCCAAAAAAACAAGCGCCGCGCCAAAGAGCCAATGGCAAAGATTGCGCAAGGTCGAGCCCGCAGTAACCACGACTGCCACTCCAGGGAACACTAGACGCGAGCCAGAACAGTACGAAAAGGATCCGCTCTCTTTTGTTTCCGATCCTTGGTTGTCGACCTTGAAAGATGAACACGGCGAACCTACTGCCGCGCCAGAGAACACGTTCAAGCGCACCACCCAGGAAGATCTAGTCTCGCTATCCACAACTACGCCGTGGGAGCTTCATCGCCGATATGGCTTCCTTGAACGCGGCTTCGAGTTTGACAGCTTTCTCTCCGCCCGCTCCTTCATCATCGAGGCCATGCAATTGAAGGACAGCCTCAATGCCCACTTGTCCCTTTCGAATTTTGGCAGGCTTGTATACATGAGGTTAGGAAATGGCGAAAAGGACAACGCGCGTTGGAGTCTGTCGGACGAGGACGTGGATCTTGCTTGGGCGTTGCAAAATGCGGCAAAAAAATACTTGGGAAAAAGGCAAATTGACGCGTCGGCGAGGCCAATGGGCGACCTTGGCTTTTCTGATTCATGGTCGAAGACAAGCAGGCTTCTCGTACCCACATCCACGAGATGGCACCACATCTTGGACTTGCGCAAACCGCCCATGGCCTGGCTGACCATGGAGTACCGACCGTTGTTGCAGCTCGGGCTGAACCCCACCGAGGTTTGCGAGGCATTAGTCAACCAAATCACAGATGATGTTTTGAAACAAAAGAATGGAGAGGAGGATATGGCATTCCCGGTATGGTGCGTCACGGATCACACGCTCGCCGTAAGTCAGACGGAGTTTTTCAGGACTTTGGCCAGCATTTCCAAACCAGGCGATGGACGTCTGCAATTTCGTGAGACTGTGATTCTCCACCGCACCTTCAATCTGGAGCAATTCAATGCTATGGTGAAAAGGGAAAGTCAGAGCTTGAAGAGCGTCAAGGATGCAGGTCCCGTTGGAGTCCTTTTGAAGTCGGTGACGAAAAGATGGAATTTATCCACCGTGGAGCGCGACACGCAGCCAGGATCGGGTAATGACTCTGCTGTAGAAGTTTATTTGAAAGGTTGGCGTCAATTTCTGACAAGGGAATTGCGACCAATGGTTTACCGTATTCTTGTCAAAGAGCTCCCGGAACATACGCAACACATCGAGGCGTTGCCTGAAATGTACACCAAAGAAGCAGTCATCAGATCCTTGGAAGCCAGGAGCGGAGCTGGAGAGGAAATTGGACCAGACGCGGCCAAAATGCGCTCGAAAAATGCTGCCTTGAATCAACAGCGAGGCGAATTGGGGCTGAAATCGCAGCATGCCTCCAAGCAGCGCGGCTTCCGGACTCCAAAAGGCTTTGGCACCCTTGTAAGTATGCTCCGAGAAAGACTTGAAGAGGATTCAAGAGATCTACATCAAGGAAGAGGCCCAGACGATGTGACAAGCCTATTACCTGCAGTCCAGTCAGCCGCATGGGACGTCAAAAAGGATGCAGGGCCGAAGGACACTATCGTCCGAGCAGACCCACCGGGTATCGGAGAGAATTCGAGGTGGAAGGGCAAATATGACTGGCTGGTCAACCTGGTCCAGAAGAGGCAGCAAATAGAACAGTCACATCAAGGCTGGGAGAGCAGCCAAGACGGTAGCAGCGTGAACACTGAACTGGTCGGTCTACTATCCAGAGTTGGCAATCGGAATGAGGTCATCGATTGGGAAACGCGGTATCATGAGCTGTTACAGTGCGCCAAATCGCTCGGCCTGATGAGCAAGCAAAGAACCGTCCACTGGGTACCGGACACGGGATTCAGCAAGCGGAAAAACGAGAGAATTCACGTCAGCCGCCAATCAGCCCCCGACAAGGGCTGGAAAACGAAACAAGACAATCATCCCATGCCGCAGCTCGACGAGGCGCAATACGTCGACATGCTGCAGAATCACACGGAAAATAGGCGGGAGAAATACAACGACATCCTGTACTACCACTGGCTGCCGGGCGAGAAGCTCAACCTCAACGACCCGGCGGCCGTCGAGGCAAATACGGAGCAGACCTGGCGTCCCACCTCGTTCAAGAAGTATTTCATGCAAAAGGCCATCGCAAGATATCGAGACCCTTTGTCGACGGGCATGCCCGATTCGCTCGTCGACGCGCCGGGCCTCGAGAAGCAGGACAGACGCCCGCCCTTTGCGACCTGGGGCTCCGGGAGGCCATATGCCCGTCCGCTCGACGCGCAGGGCTGGTGCTTGCACTGGCAGCCGGGCGAACAGCTCCATCGTGATGAAGACGGCCACATACGGGCTCCGACTCAAGAAGAGAAGGTTGGGCAGGAAAATAAGTTGATGAAGAAAGAGGCGCGAAACGATGACGACCGGCTGGCACCTCCACCGGCTTCGGACGCGATGCGCTTGGAGAGCTCCAGTTCCTCTTCGGGTTCCTTTGATGGAGAGGCCGAAAGACGGCCAGACAACGTGGAGTACGTCACGGGCTACTACACCAAGCATTTCATGCCCCCAGGACAAAATTTGGCGTGGGATTCAGAAACGCAGCCGGTGCAAGAGCAGCGGCATGCAGAGACAGAGACAGAGGCAGAGGCAGTGTCAGAACAACAACTACGGGAACAGCTGTCGAGCGCGGAAAACGACCCCGCAAACGTCGGATTTCTCGACGACGCAGAAGCGGAGAAACTCATGCATGAGGTAGGTATTATCAAGGAAGAGGGCAAGGAGAGTGCTTTCACTGAAGGTGAGGGTGTTTCTGACAAGAAGGACGGGGAGGTCGAGGCAGGGACCAAGAGAGAGGGAGTTGAGGAGGGCCGCAAAAGTGAAGATATAAAAGACAAAAAGGACGGGGAAGCAGAGACAGAGGCAAAGAGTGAGGGGGATGAGGGCCGCGAGAGTGAAGAGACAGAAGGCAAGAAGAAGGAGAAGAAGACGGTTTTGGGCCGGGTATGGGAAATGTTCCTGTAGAGGTTGGTTGCAAGGGGCCGCTGTGTACGAGAAGGTCTTTGTATATATGATAGATATGTTGATGGACAAGTAGATAGGTGGAGGAAAGTGCCCGCTGCCACCAAGTCCCTTCTCGTTGGACACTGCCGGAACCGTGAGATGCTTCGATCGCAGACCACAACAGAAGGGAAAGAGGCTGACTTGGGAGAGCTCGCGTCGATAGCGTTCCTACAGCTTCGAGGAAGGTGGGTGAGTAAGTGAAGTGGCAACGAAGTAAACACAAGTGTTTCCGAAGCTACCTTGCACATTCTTCACACTAATGCCCTCTAGATTTCCCAAATCTAGGTATCGAATCTCAACGCCAACCTGCTGGCAAAAAACCGCCAAGGAAATCTACAAGCCACAACCGCCGTGGCAATTCAGACCGTTCCATCGATGGCATAGAAAAAGATGCCCTTCTGCTTCACCGCAGCGCCAAAAGTGAAGTCAAGAAGGTCGCCTTTGGAAAAGTACCACTTTTGCTTTGGCCTGCAATCGCGACCTCCGAGATCTGTAGTGCTAGCGCTGCGGCAGAGCTTGAGGGTGTACCCGCGCTCATTGGCATTCATTTGATTATTCGGCGCAATGACATACGACCTTGAAGTATCGACAAAGCGGCCGCTGACAAACGCCTCGGTGAGGGCAGCCTTCAGCGTGATTGTTTCGATGATCTGCGTGTTTTCGACCGAGCTGCTGGCGTCGACGGTGCGGAAGCCGTACTGCGTTGTGCGGCGGCGCTTGGGGTCCGGCTCGAGGTTGTCCGGATCCGACTGCCTGTCCGGCAGGCACAGGATTACGTCGTCGTCGTCGTGGTCCCGTATCTCGACGCAGTACGTCCCCTCGCCGCACTCGCTCTGCACGTGCAGGT
Organism: Phyllosticta citriasiana; assembly: GCF_038021145.1. Taxonomy (NCBI): domain Eukaryota; kingdom Fungi; phylum Ascomycota; class Dothideomycetes; order Botryosphaeriales; family Phyllostictaceae; genus Phyllosticta; species Phyllosticta citriasiana. Next base: position 314,114 of record NW_027117281.1, on the reverse strand, counting down.
CCTGGTTCGCATTGACATGGCAGACTTCGACCCATGCGCGTGGGCCGCGTTCTGGGTCGCAGATGCGTCCGAGCCAGTCATCTGCGTGGTCGGGGCCGCAGATTTGGTTGTCTGGCACCGCGCGCTTGCTCAACTGCTTGAGAGTGTCTCCTTTTTGGTGGTCTTTCTGGTGCAATTGCGCCTTGGGTGCGGCAGAGCCATGGACAGTGTGATTGCCAAACACGCGGGCAAGCACAGCCTCGACGTATCCCTCTGGCAATTGGGGACCGCCGTCGTCGATGACCATGTCCCCACGTCCAGGAGAATTCCAACGGGACGAGACGACAAACGCAGTAAAGGTGATGCCGCTCGTGACCAAGGCAAGTAGGGCAAGAATCTTTGTCGTGGAGGTCCTCTTGCGGCAAAAAGTTTTCCCAGGGGAGTCGGAAGGCAGCTGAACCGATTCCTCTGGGAAATCTGAAAAGAGCTTGTCGCTCGTCTGGGAGGGAGAGAGGGCTTCTAACGGTTTCGTGAGCAACTTCGCAAAAAGGCAGGCAGATTCGAGCTTACCCCCCATCTCACAGTGAATGCTCATACCAAGTTCAAAGGGATTTGAGACTTGTAGACATGATGAACAGTCTGAAGGAATTCTGGACCACGCCAGATATTAATAAAAAGTGCTGCATAAAATTTCCAAGGCATCATGTCATCAAAGTCCGAGGCAATGTCCAGGTATGCGTCGTGCGTGGCTAAAATAACCTTCAAAGTGTAAATGGTCTACGTTTAAGGAAGATAACTTTAGATATCAATCACCCAGATGATGGCGATTTACATGGTCGCAGGAATTAAGTTCCCCATGTTCCCCGACGAAGAACACCGTCCGTTGATCCCATTGCCAAGACTACCGTGCTGTCTTGATGCCTTGCCTATACGAAATGTGCATGCTCGAAACACCAAATGGAATTTATGCACTGATTGGCTCCGGGGTTTTGGCTGCTTACGCACGCAAAAAGCTTGGAATGTAGCCCTTAATACCCAGATTCGGTTTCGTATTCCATTCGACAGGGACGAAAGTGCGGTTGTCGCCGGCGTTGACCAGACAGAAGGGATTCAGTTAAAGTGTTTTGAATACGAACAGACACCATCGCGAGACTGATGCATCGTTGTGGATCTTAGGCCAAGAGGATACTGCACATCCTGAAGGGTGTCACTATGACATCAGGTGCGAGAATGGGGTGTTCATTTCCAAAGCCTGCGCCGATGTCTCTTATGGACAAAAGCCAATGGCTCAATTCTAATGGATGGCGAAGTTTCTGGGCCGTACACTGGAATTGAATTCTGATGGACGAAGGAGGTACAAAGTGGCGTTAACAAGACATCTTCCCGGACACAGAAAACAAGAGAACTAACTGGTCTACGGAAGAGTCCGAGACATCAGAGCAAAAAAGCAAGCAAATAGAGAATACATTAGAAGGTGCATGTAAACGTGCGTTTACTAACAACAAGCTTCCAGACCAAACCTGCAAGCGTGACGCAAAGACTGAGTAAGACACTTCTTTCACAAATGAAAACCCTGAAGTCAAGGATCATCAAGCGCCTGATCAGCCCTGAGGGAGCTTAACTTCTTAGCTAGCATTCTAAAAGTATAGAAGCTCGCTTGTGCAATCCTGGCTAGATCCGCGTCAAACATGGGCATAATATTGATCCATTCTCGACATCAAGCTCAACCTCAAGCCTCCACGTATACGTGCTTGACTTGAATTTTGGCTATTTCGCCAGATGCAGATCACGGAGCAGCCGATCCGTGATTGTGCGGACGACATACCTCAACTTCTTCGGAAAAATTCTCCCCATCAGTGACTAAACAGGCGATTGTGAGCTACAGGTAGCCGGCTCTTACAAACTCCTCGGCCTGGGTGCTATTGCGAAGGCTGCATACAATGGTCAAGGTCATGTGGAACCACTCCCGCAAAGCCGCTTTTTTGGGGCTATTTTCGGACGGCTTGTCGTTGTTGTCTGCCAACGTCGACACCGGCCTTTAGGCGTTTGCGGCTTCGTACAGATTGGCTTGACGAACCAATGATGGGTCCTGGGCAGCGCAGGTGAATGACTCAAAGGGTAGCATTGCACATGTAGGTACTTGGAAAGTCTTGGTCAACTTTCAGGCTAGACGCTAACCATGCGCCGTATTCGCCTAGTAGTACGAAGACTCACCATCTCAACAGGGAACCTTCTCTTCTGTGACTTCGTAAAAGTTCAGCCGCAAGACAAACACGCAATTTCCAGGGCTGAATTAAACTCGACATCGTCAGCATATTGCTGTAGCTAGCCGACTGGCTTGCGCAATCACCTCGGCTTGGCTATGATTAGTTGCAATACGACGGAGGCATCCGTCAAAAACAATCGTCAACAGCCAGCTCAGTGAGAGACTACTCGATATTTTTGTTGAGCAAGATGCGTATTTTCATCCAGCACCCGACGAAGGTGCTCTGACCCTGCTCTTGATGGAGTAAACATGGAATTTTGCGACACAACAGAAGTTTCCAAACACGTATGGAACCTTTCTTCTTTCACTTTGCGCAGACAAATCAAAGCAGCTAGCCGTGACGGGACTGAATGAGGCTCTCATCGACTTCTCAAGCATCAGTCTGCTACAACAGAATGACCAACATGGGCTCCGACTTTCGCACTCCTCAGCCTACGGTCTGAACACGCCCGACGACGCATCCTAGCCGTACCTACACCCGGCTACTTGAGCGAAAAAGACGGAGCTTTGCGAACATGCAACTTTGCAGCTTTCATCTCGTATATAGATGGCCAAAGCGGCAGGCCATGATAGGGTGTGAACGAGGCTCGACTTCGCTAGCACACGAGCTATACGACGAGTGTAGGTCCCGGCTGGTAGTACGCAAGTGTTCAGCCAGCCAGACACGAAACAGAGCGCGCAGCAAGCGCGGAACCTTTTCTCATCTCGCACTACACGACCAAAGAAGCAGCAGCAGCAGCAGCAGCAGCAGCCAGCCAGCCAGCCAGCCAGCCAGCCTACCAATCAGTCAGTCAGTCAGTCAGTCAGTCAGTCAGCCAGGTTGCAAAACGGAAAAAGCAACCAGGAACAAAAACCCATTGCGCCAGCCACTCCACCTCGTTCCGGTATTAGCACGCGGTACACCCATCAAGGCAAATAAACACACAGGCGATACGTCAGAATTGGAGGGACCTGGCAGTCAGTCGTCCATCGTCCATCGTCCATCGACCGTCGTCCGTCTATCGTGCAGAAAAGCAGAGCAAAAAAAAAAAAAAAAAAAAAAAAAAAAAAAAAAGCTTCCGCCTCGCCGCCCATCAACGCTCAACGCTCGTAAAGAAGCTTCCCTACCCTACCCTTTCACTCTCTTCTCTTTCCTTCCGGCAACGAAGGGAGGTCAATCAACGCACGTGCGCAAGAAGACTGGACACGGGACGGGCGGAGCGGAGCGGACCCCGAAGCTTCGACGGAGAACACGGATGGACGGGGCGCCTGATGTGGATGGATGGAGCGCGTCCTTGGGTTTGCATTGGTTAGGTGATTTATTCACTTATTTAGACTCGAATGGGATGTGTGTATGGATGTATGAGGAAACTTTGTCCGTTGTCCTTGCTTCTCTTTTTGGTTGGTTGGTTGGTGGAGTTGGGGTGTTGTGACAAGAAGGAAGAAGCTAGACGATGCAGTACACACCTACGCAACCTACACATCCTCGACCCTGACCCTTCCCCCCTCCATCTCCTTCTCCTTCTCCCCCTCTCCCCTCCCCTCCTGCTCCTGCTCCCTCCTCGGTTTCCTCGCCGCAAGCCTTTCCATGTCATGCTGCATCTCAGCAATCAACCTACTCCTTTGCCGAATGCGCCCACCATAGCGATAAAACACAAACGGAATAGGAATGAGCAGGACCTCGAGGAGGCCGAGCAGCGTGCCGGCCCAGTGCGGGCCGAGCGTGTTGTACAGCGATGGACCGGCGAGCGGCAACACGCCGCCCATGACGGAGCGTAGGACCGAGTTGCCTGCAAGGGCCGACGCGGCGAAGACGCCGTACGTGCTGGCGAGGAAGTTCGATGCGTAGATGAAGACGGTGCAGTTGCCGGCCTAGAGCGATGTGCGTTAGCAATCCAATCTATGTGGTCAAGGTAAAGAAAATGTCTTGGCTGCTGTGGAGGAGAGGCAGCGAGATCTGGTCGGGGTGGTAGGTACGCACGCCAAAAGGAATCCCAGCCAGAATGGGCCACCACCAGCCCACGGGCGGCGTCGACGTCCACGCAAACCACAGCTCGCCGGCCGGACTCAGCAGCGCGGCGACGCAAATGACCGACACCATGGCCTCGGGCGGCGGCCGGCCCGTCGCCGGGTCGGCCGCGTGCCGCGAGATGATGCGCCGGATGAGCGGCTCGGCGCAGATGACGAGCATGTTGCCCAGCCCGATGCCCAGGTACGACAGGCCCGTGACGCCCGGGCTGAAGCCGCGGATGTTGGTGAAGACGATGGGGTACGCGACGAAGCAGAGGTAGAGGATGGCGTAGACGACAGCGACGTAGAGGTTCCAGAAGATGCTTTGGACAGGGTTAGCAAGGGGAAGGGAGGGAGAAGAGAGCGGGCGAGCAGAAGGCTACTCACCAGATTGGCTCGAATACGGCCATGGTGAACGGTCGCGACAGGTTGACCTTGAGCATGGGCCAAAACGGGCTCTTGTCGTCGTACCGGCTCCACCATTTGGGGTTGCCAGTCTCGCGACGCCGCGCTGCTGCGCGTTGGCGCAGGATGGCTGGCGCATACGTCTCGCGCACGAAGCACATGAGAACGAAGGACACGCCGCCGCAGCACATGACGACCCAATTAGTCCACCGCCAGCCCAGGTACTGGTACACGAAGCCGCCGACCAAGGGTCCTGTTTTGATGGTGAGTCTGATTAGTGTTGAAGAAGGGGCTGCGGAGTGTCGAGTGAGTGCGCACCGATGACGGGCTTGTCAAGTCAGTATGCCGTGGAAAGCATTGGATTTTGATGGCAACTCACCCCGTTCATAGGACCAATGCTCCAGATGGAAAAGGCAAACGCTCTGTACTCGTCGTTGACAATGTCGGCAACGGTGCCCGGCGCGTTCGCAATCATGGAACTGCCAGCCAGCGCGCCGAAGAAGCGCGCAATCAGAATGGCTTCGAGATTCTTGGCCAGGGCGCAGGGCAGCACGAGAATCGTAAAGAGTGCCATGCTGACAATGTAGATGGGTCGCCGGCCAAACATCTCAGACATGGGTGCCAGGAAGAGCGAACCGCATGCGAGCGCGCAGAGGTACGTCGTCATGCCGAGCACTACGACGGTCTTGCTTGATATGTTGAAGTCGGCCATCATGCCTGGGATGCCCGAGGAGTAGGATGTCGAATACATGACGCTGTCAAGGTCAGCGACTGGACAACAAGGAAGCTCACAACTCGAATGTCCCAGAGATGGATGCATCATCAAAGAGAAAAGATGTTGACTGAACTTTGGCAAAAGGTTTGACGACAAGTTGCAAACAAAACACACACTTACACTGTAGTCGTCGAAAAAGCACAGGCAAAAGTAATAAACGCCCTGTAGAGCAGCGACCACTCCATCGGATTATCCGTCTCGCCATCGTCCTCCCAATCGACCTCAAACGCCGGATCTGACGTGGCATTCGTCGCGACGGACCTGCCCGTCGCCTTTCGACCCAGCGCACACTCACCGTCCCTCGTCCCACTTGCTCGCGAGAGGCAATGCTGCAGGCCAAACTCTTGCTGAGTCACGCGCTCGACCTCGTCTCGTCGACGACTGCTGGCGCGAGACGCGACGTCGTGGAGCGAGTCCCCTGACGAATCCGAGTCGCTGCTCGACGCCGTCGAGGCCGGGTAGCTGTGTATCTCGGACGCGTCTTTGGCGGGCGAGTCGTCCATCAGGGACTCATGAAACGAGTGATTGGCGGCGGTGGCGGCTGCGGAATCCATGGCGGGCAATTAATTGAAAAAATGCAAAAGAGACAGAGAGCGCGCCCCTCAGTCTGGGCACGATTGAGTCGTCAAAAGGCGTGGCTCTAGTTCTAGAACCTGTGTGTATTTGGTCTTGCAGATAGGATGAATGCTCCGAAACCAGCAGCCATTAACGTGGTGACTGTGAATACGCAGGTAGGTCTTTATGACTGGACAACGGTCCCAACGAGTTGTGCGCGCGTCTCCTGCAGTAGCAATGCGGGGGACGGTCGAGCCTTTAGCGAGAGGGCGCGAGAGTTGTTAAAAAAGATGTGGATCCTTTTCTTCTGGGGGTGCACGGCATGGAAGCTCGGAAGAAGGGTTGAAGAAGGAATGGAAAAGAGATGAGGGACAGAAAAGTTCCGAAGCAGCACTGAGGGAAAAGCAGCACTGAGGGAAAGAGCAATCACACAGTGTATGTATGCATGCTCTGTATCCACAAGTCAAGGAGCAGCAACAGCAGCAGCAGGAGCAAAAAGAGGAAAGAAGAGGAAAAGAGGTAGTGATAGAAGAGGTACGCTATGATTAACATAGACTATGGGATCGGTCATTTAGTCACCCACGTTTTCCTCAAGGATGATGGGGCGCCATCTGGAGAGGCAGAGTGGGGGGCTGCTTCTCGGATCGAGGCACATAGCCGTGCAAAGGGCGCGCGCGCATTCAGTCGGGGAGCGAGCGACCATCCAGACAAGACGAGCGGCCCAATTCCGCGCCCTCACTGTCTGCACATGACGCAGTGATATGCTACCGTGGACGCGTCTGGCGGCGAGATTCGTCTTCGCCTTCCTGGCTGCAAGAATCGAGGCTGCAGGCGTTGAAGAAGGGATTGTGCCCGTCGTTGGTTCGCCAGAGCGGGTGTGTAGTTGTTTGTACAAAGGCTCGATTGGCTGGGCATGGGCATGGGCGGTGTTGTTGTCACCAAAGCAAGACCGGACTGGCCATGCCGGCGTCGGCAACGGATTCGGCTGCGGCCTTCACCAAAACGGCAGCGAGAGGGAAAAAAAGACCCTGACCGATATGCGGGTTTGGACGCGGAGAGCGATCCGCGTGTGGGGAGTGGCATGGCACATGTGCCGGGTAGCCGGTGGGGTGCAGCGCGGCTTACCGCTGAAAAGCATCAACCACGTCGAGCCGTCGTCACGCCTTCAACCTTTGGCCGTGATCTCTCTGTCCGACACTGCCATTGCTCAAAACTTTTCGTCAGCCGACGGCTCACCCACACAGACGGGATGGTCCAAATGCTATCTCGATTCTTTGTCTGCTTGCGTTCTTCTCCCTGCTCTCAACATGTCAACGACGAATGCTGCGCAACTTGACCAAACGCTCTTACAAGATACACGACGAAAAACTAGACCAAAACAATGTTTCCTCAGTGCTTGAACTGGTCTTCGGTCACGCCCTTGCCCATGGCCGCCGTCGAGCTCACGCCACCCGACACCATCTTGAGCATGTTGTCGACATAGTTTGCGCCGCTCCACTTTTGGTGCGTGACGACGTCCACCTTGTTGTCCATTTCGGGCTCCTGGATCATCTCGCCGTACGCCGCCATGCCGCGCTTGGCGTAGGCCTTGCTGAACGTGTCGCTGATGAGCGCCGTCTGGTGCAGCCCCGCCAGCGTGATGAATTGCCAGCAGTACCCCAGCTCCGCCAGCCGCTTGATGTACGTCTCTTGCTCGTTGCGCGGCATGGCCTTTTTCCAGTTGAATGACGGTGACAGGTTGTACGCCAGCCTGTGGGTTGGTTGTTAGCTTTGCCATCGTGACGCGGGTGGTGAGGATCTCACTTTTGCTCCGGCCACACGGCATGCACGCCATCCGCAAACTCCTTGGCCTGCTTGAAGTCGGGCAGCTTACTCTCCATCCAGATGAGGTCGGCATAAGGCGCGTACGCCACCGCGCGGTTGATGGCGCACTGGCAGCCACCCTGGTAGCGGTAGTACCCCTCACGAGTCCTCGCAGACTCCCAGTCAAAGTAAATGTCGACGCCGGTGATGCCCTTGGCAATAGCGCGCGCCTCGGCGTTGCTTTTGCCCCTGCTCTGGTCCAGGAACTGCTGGATCAGCTGCGCCTTGTTAACGTGCACGCCGGCGTTGATGGTGTCGGCCACAGCCTCGTGGAACAGCTTGAGACCCGCCTGGGCGACCCATTCGTCCTCGATGCGCTGCAGCTCGTCGCCACTCTTGCCTGCTTGCTCGGCGGCGACCATGAGGTCGTTCAGGGGCTGGAGAGCTGGGTTCGTGGCGCCCTGGATGAATGCGTGGTCGCGAGGATCAATCGTCGAGGTGATGAGCGTGGCAGCTTCGGAATCGGTGCGGGCAATGGCGAGCAAGTCGGTCCCCATGATGTCGGCCTGCGCGCGAATGGCGACGAGACGGTTTATGTGCTCGCTGATGGGCACAAGCACCTTGCCAGCCATGTGCCCACACTTCTTGGTGCCAGGGGCTTGGTCCTCAATGTGGATTCCTGCAGCCCCCTTTTCGATGAACAGCTTGGTAAGCTTCATGATGGCGGTCAAGCCTCCGTGTCCAGTATCCGCATCCGCAATGATTGGCCGCAGGTAGTCAATGTTTGGGCATTTGCTGCGCTGCTCTTTGGGAAAGCTGAGGCGCTCTTCTCTCTGCTTCCGGTCGTGGAAAAGCTGCGCGAAGAAGAGGTGCTGCACCTTGTTCGGGACGGTCGTCTAGTCTCGGTAAGTCATCCGTCCAGTCACATCCAGTGACAACACTGACCATGGGGTAGTCTGCAAGATCTGGGCCGGGCTCGTCTGTTGACGAGGCCGTCGACGAGCATTGCCAGCCCGACACGTAAACAGTGTCAATGTACTTGGCCATCTGGGTGACCATGACCGGGTCCAAGCAGCCATACGTGAAGCTCGCGTCTTTGTTCTGCTCGCCATATCAACAACCCGTCGTCACACTTTGAGCATGTGAAAGTACCTTGAAGCGTCCCTCGAGCGTACGCCAGACCTTCTTGGACTGCTCGTTGCTCGGATATTGAATCTTCAGGTTGCCCCGCTTGGTGACAATCTGCTCAGCAGTAAACGGCCGCTTGGTGTACCTCCATCGCGAGTCGCTCCACCACTGCTTGACGGCCTGGACCTCCTGCTGAAAGACGCGGTCCTCGTCGTCGAGGGAGGGCATTTGAGGGAGCATCGAACCAGACGCCATGATGGTATCGGGATCCTGAAAAGCTGCTAGATCAAACGTCGAAGATTGGTGAAGGGGAAGTTTAGGTGCGTCGCCGCTGCAACGAAAAATCCAGCAAAACAAGAACGAGGGAGCCAAGGTAGTAAGTATTAAACCAAGCTACGTCCAGCTCGCTTGGCCGCGTGAGCCATACAACGACATGTTCGGGACAGGTCGGGTAAAGGGGAGCCTGGCCCAGCCAGAGTCATCAAGCTTTCGCCAGCCAGCCCATCATGGATGGCTCTAACCCACCATTGGGCCGAGGTGCTGTAGTCAGAAGCATCAAAAGGATAGTCGCCGCGCTCAGGCGGGAATATGGCCCTTTGGTCCGAGGCCTGGAGGACGCGGGGCTCTGTCGTGGTTGGCTGGCCTTCCCGTCTGGTGGCGCGGATGGCCTGCCGCACGTGCCGTATGCATGACGTTACTGGGGCAGCTCTGGCTATGCGTTTGTTCTGACATGTGAAGTGCTCCGACGACACAGGACATCAAATTGACGCAGGACTGAGCGTTTTTGCGAAGCGTAACGAATGCCATTCGTTGCCAGGCGTCTTGGACAGCGCTCATCACCCCCACATTCTTGACAACGGCTGGATGAATGGAGCACCTCGGTTATCCATGTCCTGACGCTAAGCCTATTCCGGCACAACTCTGGAGCATGGTAACGGCAAGGACGCAGGACTGCAAGGTTGCTGGACTAGCCGCGCTAGGAAATTGTAGCAGTCTTGCTCCTGCATTTGCATCTCAAGCGTCTTTCAAATTATCGTATCGACTAGTACCGACAGCTCAACTCCTTTGCTATGCTCCAGAAATGCAAGACGTTGACCATGAAAACAGACCAGGCGACATACAAAAGACCAGAAGGATGGAAAACGTTTCCAAGTGATCGGACAGTGTCAAATGAAAGATAGGCAAGCCCAAGCCTCAATGTAGTATCGACAAAATCCAACACCTCTGTGAAGCCAGCGAAATATCTTTGAGCTAGAAACAACTTGATCAGACAGCGTCTGTAGATGTGGCTGTCAGAACAGTACTCGTAAACGTACTCGTCCAGGGGAGAGAACTTCTGAACTCGAATATCTTCGTGCGTGTGGCTTTCGATGGACTCGTCCTTGTTCGGATAGCTAGGTGCTGCCGGAGGACAGCGGAGTCTCTTGACCACCGTCCAACCGCGTCGACCATTTCGAACTTTGCCTTTTGAATCAGAGGGGGTTTCCAGATTTCCCAATGGCAGGTCTGGCAGTAATTCTGGCCGCGAGATCCACACGGTCCGATTCCTCTCCTCTGTAAAGATGCATTCGCGGTCAAAGGCTTCCGAAGAGTGAGAGTAGTGCACAAAGCGGCTGTAGAAGGCTGGCGTGAGGACTCGGATTTCAATGTCCTCACACGCAGAGGCAGGGAGCTTTGAAGAGGCAAAAACCTCTGGCGTTCCCATTCCAGGAGGAGGCGAGTATGAGACCCGCAGTGGTGATTGCTTGGCGAGGTCGCGAAGGTATCTGCGGAAAAAGTGTTCGAGTGCAATCTCCTCTGCAATTGGTTTTCTTCCAACGCTAGTTGGGAGAACTTCAGGGCGGAAAAAGACATCTAGCTTCTTCCAAAAGTAGAGCTTGAATGCCTCCCTCAATATTCGTGGAAACGTCACAAAACCGACCCACCACCATTTGGAGATGAAGCAAAGGCTGTCAAATGTCGTGGCAGTCCGGGGGTCCATTGGACTCTTTTCCGAAAAGATTCGGGCTACCAGTTTTGCGTGTCCTTCGGAAGAACGCAGCACGATGTTGTTGTCGATGCTTGCCATCCCTGGGTCTCCGTAAAACGGATCTCGTGCCGTCAGAGCATAGGATCCCTTGCGTGAATTGAAAGGCGAAACATGAAAGTCTTTGGTCCAGGTTTCGACAAACTTGACAGCATTTGAATTTTGCTTTCCTGAAATGCCGCCATCTGCTTTTAGGAGGTACATGCGTCTCTCATCAAATGTGTTGTTGACTTCCAAGACCATGAATTGCAATTGATTTTGCTCAGAGTAAATGTACCAGAATGATACAGGGTTGAAATGATACCCAAGAAATTTTGGTGCAGTGACAAGGTATGCATGATGCCAGGATTCATCGTCGACTCCCTATGCCCAGTCAGTAAAAGCTCAGCGGAGTTGGACTGTCAATTCAGACCTGGGAACGAAGATATTGGGCGAGTTTGTCTTTCAAAGTCATGTTCTGGGCCCATCTCTCGAGATAGTCAGAGCCTTGAACGTGGAACCATCCTCTTCGATTTTGGCCTGCCGGGAGAAGATCCGTGTCGACCGATACCAGAGCGCCATATCGGCAGGGACGTCCAGCAAGACCAATGGGGATCCCCACCAAGAGATAGGAATACGCAAAAGAGTGCTTCTGCGGAAACATTCGAGAGTGTGTAGTACGACTGGGAATGAGTAGCGGGGAGCAATGATGGAAAGTTTCTTCAAGACCTTTGTCCGGATGACTTGCTACCACAGGACGAAGAAGATAGCCCGCAGCAGCAACGCCGACAATGAGGAGTACGGTCAGAATCGAGAGGTTTGGGAAAAGATCCCGTACGACCATGAATCCCAAAAAGGTCGCAAACGTGCGCAGATCACGGGTAGCGGCCGGGTCGTCCAGAAAGAATCGCAAAGACCACAACAAGACCCAGCTGGCGAGACATGTCGAATGGATGAGTCCATGTTTGAAGCCGATGAATGCAGATGATACCAATGGTGCTAGGAGAATTGAGTCTACTGCACCAGAACCCATCGACGAGGCGACCATTTTGCCAGCATCCAGGCTGAATGTTGTTTTGAGAGACGGCTGTGGTGTGAGGCATTGCAGTGCAGCTAGTGCTAACCATATGCACTAACCATGTCCGGTTACATCATCAGTGCGCTCCAATGGCAGTGATCTCCCGTCCGCACTAGTCTCACTAAAGTTAGCGCATCGGCCTCTACAAACGCCGACACGAAGCTCCACCCAAAACTTTCCGTCGGCTCGTCGGTGAAAGTGTTGCGCTCGCAGGAAAAAATCCAACAGCATCCCGAAAGTTTCCAGCCACCATGGCCCCGAACGCAGTCGACTCCAAGAAGCGCAAGCGCAAGAGCGCCAGCAAAGCCGCCGAGGTTTCTGCATCAAAATCCTCCGTCTCGACCGAAAACTCTGCCCCGGCCAAGAGACATTCCGAGGGCGAAAAGACCAAGGCGAGGAAAAAGTCCAAGAAGGAGCACTCTGATAGCGAGGAAGAACAAGAAGAGACGGAGGAGGGCATAAACAAACAGCTGAAGAAGGTCGCCGCAGAAGCTGGCGCCAAGGTGGTCGAGGACGTCGGCGAGGATTCGAGCGACATTGACGAAGAAATGGAGGACCTGGTGGGCGAGAACAACGACAGTGCCCCTCAAAAAGGATCAGACTTACCATTTGCGAGCCGCATGAGCCTCCCCAACGTGGACACGGAACCGCAATCGTTTTCCGAACTTCAACTCAACCCCAAGACGCAAAAGGCGATTGAGCAAATGGGTTTCACCAGCATGACCGAAATCCAGAGACGAGCCATTCCGCCTCTGCTCGCAGGCAAGGACGTTTTGGGCGCGGCAAAGACTGGGTCTGGTAAAACACTGGCTTTCTTAATTCCGGTGGTGGAAATGCTCTCAGCTCTGAGATTCAAGCCGCGCAACGGTGTTGGTGCCGTGGTTCTCTCGCCAACTAGAGAGCTTGCGCTGCAAATCTTTGGAGTCGCCAGGGAACTCTTGGAACACCACAGTCAGACCTTTGGCATCGTGATTGGAGGAGCGAACCGCAGGGCCGAAGCTGAAAAGCTTCAAAAGGGTTGCAACCTGCTTATTGCGACTCCCGGACGTCTTCTTGACCATCTGCAAAATACGCCAGGCTTTGTTTTCAAGAACCTGAAGACAGTAAGTCCTGCCACGTCGCACTCACGAGTCCGTTCTAACTTGGCCTAGTTGATCATTGACGAGGCCGATCGGTTGCTTGAAATCGGTTTCGAAGACGAAGTTCGCCAGATTGTCAAGATTCTCCCTGACGACAGACAAACGATGCTCTTCTCGGCCACACAAACACGCAAGGTCGAGGATTTGGCCAGGATCTCGCTCAAGCCGGGACCCCTCATGGTTGACGTTGCCTATCACGAGGAACACAGCACGGCAGAGGGGCTTGAGCAAGGATACGTCATTTGCGAACCAGACCTGCGCTTCCGTCTGCTCTTCACATTTCTGAAGAAGCACATCAAGAAAAAGGTGGTCGTCTTCATGTCGAGCTGCAAGAGCGTGCAATACTTTTCGGAGCTGCTCAACTTCATTGATCTGCCAGTTCTAGCGCTCCACGGCAACATGAAACAACAAAAGCGGACCAACGTGCGTGTTTCTGGTATATTTGAGAGCAACAGGCGGCTAATGACGCAACTGCAGGTGTTTTTTGAATTTTGCAACGCCAAGCAAGGCATATTGGTGGCCACGGACGTTGCGGCTCGTGGTCTCGACGTGCCCAACGTTGACTGGGTGTAAGTGGAGGACTCTGGAGCGTGCGGGTCAAAGCTGACTCGACGCGCAGGATGCAATTTGACCCGCCAGATTCGCCCAAGGAGTATATTCGTGCGTCAGACCTGGGGCGTTTCATGAGAGAAAAGTCAAAATGGCTAACCAGATTGCAGATCGCGCTGGTCGCACCGCTCGCGCTGGCAGCAGCGGAAAAAGCTTGATTATCCTCAACCCTTCCGAAGTTGGGTTCCTTGCCCATCTCAAGGAAGCTCGCGTGCCCTTGGTCGAGTATGTTTACAAGGTCCTGCTTAGTGACCAGAGGCTGACGTCACCCAGGTTCGAGCTGCCGGCGCGCAAGCTGCTGAACATCCAGAGCCAGCTCGAGAAGCTGATTTCGTCCAACTACTACTTGAACAAGGTTTGTTTGGCGACGCGTGTCAATTGTGAACGGGGCGTGGCTGACAGCATGACAGTCTGCGAAGGAAGGCTACAAGGCGTATCTCCAAGCGTACGCAAGCCACAGCCTGCGGAGCGTGTTCGACGTGCACAAGCTCGACCTGGCCAGAATCGCCAAGTCGTACGGATTCTCAGTGCCTCCGCGGATCGACATTCAATTGGGAGCGAGCATGACGCGCGACAAGAAGCATCAGGGGAGGAGGGCGTATGGCAGCCAGCCGTCGCAGGCACGAAAGTTCAGGAACTAGAGGTCGTGGGATGTGGTGAGAGTTTGACACGGAGGCGGTTTCGAAAACGGAAGTGGATTGGCTGGCTGGCTGGCTGGCTGGGCTAGTGCGGGCGCCATGACGCACTCCCGCCCGGTACTGCAGTCTGGGTGTAGGCATTGGGACTCGGCGTTTTGTAAAAGACTGATTGCAGCCAAGTAGGTTGCTGTTGCTTGGCGGGCGTTGAGGGGGACTAGCTACAAAAATTCTTATTCAGTCTAATGATCAAAAGCACTACGCGAGCAGCGCTTGGCAGCGGGAGGCTGGCTTGTTTGTGTGAGGTGGCAAAGGTCATGTCGCGCAGAGAGCCAACGAATGACGGCGACGGGAGCGACACACGTCAGACAATTTGGGTAGAGGGTGGTAATCAAGGTGACGCGGAAGCCAACGAAAGGGGCAGACGGGCGGTAAAATACAGAGTGCCGGCAGGGCGGTAAGTAACGAGAAAGCGAGGAGATTCATCACCGGACGCGGTCATGGTTCGGGAGAGGACGAGAGGGGGATCCCCTGTCTGCGATCGGCACGGGATGATCTGGTGGAAGAGAGTGAGGAGGAGTGAGGTCGCTGTTACAAGGCTCATTCAGGCCTCTCGCGGCGCACAGATCCTTATAGCTATTTCACAGTAGTCTGGCCTGTGTGAGATGGGCTGGAGGTCGTGATTGTGGCTATGCCTTGGATGCCGCCGCCGATGGCAATTTCGAGGCGCGACAGAGGCAGCAGGGAACATGGGCTGTCTGCGACGGGCAGAAAGACGCCTCTTTTTTTTTTTTTTTTTTTTTTCTTCTTCCTTTTTTTTTTTCGCTCTCTCTTATTTTTCGCCCTCTCAGCGCAGTCTTTAATATTACGACAACACGGACACGATGCACGCCCCCTGACCTCTTGCTTGCTTGGCCCTTGGCTTCTTCGCTCGTCGTCGCTCTCCCATTTCTCCACGCCGCCTGGTGCCGTGTACCAGTGTCCTGCTCAGCCCCGTTGCCGTTTTCCAAAAACCCGCTCGTTCTCCTATCTCGACTCGTCCACCTTTGTCGTCGCTCGTTCAATAATACCCTTTCTCCCTACCCGACCCTACCTACCTGACCACCGACCTGGCCCCGCTCCCAATCCCGCCCGTTGGAAAGGCCGCCTGCTGCCATTCGGTCGTTTACTCGCGCTAGCGCCCCTCGCCCTCCCGCTGCTGCCAAATTCGGCCCTCCGCCGTCTTTACTTGACGACCTGAGGTGACGGTCTTGTCGTCGCAGCAACTCTCCACACCCACCACTCGCTCGCTGCGCGCATTCCCCAGCACCGCTTTGTCACCACCTCCACACCCACCCAACCACCGCACCACGCTCGTTCAGCCTCCGCAATCTACAATCCAACCTCGCCGCGCTCTGGCACCCGCTGCTGCTGCTGGTTTGGTTTCTCCGTCGCGCAGCCTCCCCTCGGCTACTGACCAGGAGGCGGCCCACCCGCCTTGTCACCACCGACTTCTCCTACTACGCCTTTAATCGACCCCTCAGCATCCCACACGATGCGATCCGCCTCATTATCCTCGCGGGCACTCGCCCTTTTCCTATGCTTCTTTTCGCTCGTCGCGCCCTTTGCCGCCGCCGAGCGCATGATCGAATCCAACTCGCTCAACCCGTGCATGGCCAACTCGAGCTTCTCCGCCACCCTCTTCAACGTCGTCTTCACTCCAAACAACAAGACCCTGACCTTTAACATTGTCGGGGTCTCGGACATTTCTGGAAATGTCACGGCTGAGCTCGAGGTGTTTGCGTACGGCTACAGGGTCCTGAGGCAGAAACTGGATCCGTGCACCAATGCCGACCTCAAGGGTCTCTGCCCCATGAACACTGGCCAAATCAACATTGAATCCAACGTCGTCCTGGATGAGTCTACCATCAAGTCTGTGCCGAGTAAGTTGTCGCCCTGATGTTCCAACGGCGCTGTTCTAATGTCTGTCGTAGACATTGCCTACACCGTCCCCGACCTCGATGGCATGGTTCAGATCTACATCAACGACACCGACACTGGCAAGGCTGTCGCGTGCGTCGAGGCGGATCTGTCCAACGGTAAGACCGTCTACCAAAAGGGTGTCGGTTGGGCGACTGCTGTCATTGCTGGCTCCGGTCTCGCGGCCTCTGCCATTACTTCTGGTCTCGGCCACTCGAACACCGCTGCTCACGTCGCCGCCAACGCGCTTTCTCTCTTTGGTTACTTCCAGGCCCAGGCTTACATTGGCATGACTGCCGTCGAACTGCCGCCCATAGTCGCCTCTTGGACCCAGAACTTCCAATGGAGCATGGGTATAATCAGAGTCAAGTTCCTGCAGGAGATGGCCACTTGGTACCAGCGCGCGACGGGAGGTACTCCCTCCACGGTCCTGTCGAGTCTCGCGACCACCTCCGTCGAGGTTGAGAAGCGTGCACTGCACAAAATGGCCAAGCTCACGAAGCGCGCCATGCTCCTTGCCAAGAGAACCAACAGCGACGTGAACCAAGCTGAGACGACCAAGGTGGTTACCGTCAAGGGCATCGAGAGAGTGGGTTTCCGCATGAACATTGAGCTCACCAACATCTTCATGACTGGATACTCCATCTTCATTATTTTCATTCTCTTTGTCGTCTTGGGAGTGTGCATCTTCAAAGGAACCCTCGAAGGCCTCGCCAAAGCTGGAAGGATGAGGAGCAACAAGTTTCAAGAATTCCGCAACGGCTGGTTGACCGTCTTGAAGGGAATTCTCTTCCGCATTGTGGGTTTCCCATTGAGACATTATCTCGCCAAAAACTAACGCGTCTAGATTTTGATTGGTTTCCCGCAAATGGTTGTTCTTTGCTTCTGGGAGCTCACCAAGAAGGACTCCGCTGGTGAAATCGTCCTCGCCATCTTCACCATCGTCACCATGGTCTGCATTCTGGGCTGGGCTTCTTCCAAGGTCATTCGCATTGCGCAGCGATCCATTCAGATGCACAAGAACCCTGCCTACATTTTGTACTCGGACCCCGTTTCGCTCAACAAGTGGGGTTTCCTCTACGTTCAATTCAAGGCCACGGCCTACTATTTCATCGTTCCGATCCTCTCCTTCACCCTCGTCAAGGGCATGTTTATTGCTCTGGGCCAAGGAAGCGGCACTACTCAGGCTATTGCGCTGGTTCTCCTCGAAGCCGGTCTTCTCATTACCATTAGCATCCTGAGGCCGTACATGGACAAGAAGACGAACGCTTTCAACATTGCCATTTCGGCCGTCAACTTTGTCAGCTCCATTTTCCTGCTCATCTTCACGGGCATCTTTAACCAACCCGTGAGTACACTCCCATTGACTTCATAGCCGTCTCTAACGCGTTTCAGGGCATCGTCACTGGTGTCATGGGCGTCATCTTCTTCGTCTACAACGCCGTCTTTGCGCTCGTCCTCCTCATCATGGTCCTGGCCTCGTCATACTTTGCTCTCAGCTCCAAGAACCCCGACACGCGCTACCAGCCAATGCGCGACGACCGTGGATCCTTCATCAAGTCGAACCCGCAGCTCACGACGGAGCTGGATGCCCTGGGAGCGACGGCTCGCGGCGAGGGCAAGCCTGCGCCGTATAAGCGCACGGGCATTGACGATGACGAGGACTCGTTCTCGTCAGGATCGCTCGGCCGTGACGGACAGCCCAAGGGAGCCGAGGCGGGCTACTATGGGCAAGCACCTCGCAGCCCGGTCGACCCGTCCGTGCCCATGTTCCCGGCCAACGGGGCAGACAATCGGTCAGCGCCGCCGTCGTACTCGTCGCCGCGGGGCAGCCCGGCGCCGAATGGGGGTTACGGGCGGACAAACACCATGGGAAGCGACGTGACGGGGAGGAGGGCCAACAATGCCAGCCCGTGGCAGAGGGGGGCTGGGTACGACCACTAGATTGGGTACGGTACTGTGGAATCAGCAGGGGAAAGGATTGTTGGGTTTTTTTCGTCGGCGGTTAGTGGTTGCTGCTTTCTTCTTGATGTGTCACTTGCAGCAAGCCAGCCAGCCACAGCACGCAAACCACAAACACATGCACACAGACTCAAAATTCGATCAAGGGCTCTAATTTTAATAGCTGACGTTTTTGCTGTTGCTGCTGCTGCTGCTGAATTGAGCATCGAACACACATGGACACCCAAACACTTTTGGAATCATCTGGCTTGCATGATATAAGAGGGCCTCGAGCGTGGAGGGTTCGTTACTTTTTCCTCATTCCTTTCTTTTCTTTTCTCCCTCCTCTAAACTCTTCTTTCTCGTCTTCTTCTTCTTCATCATCTTTCCTTTTTTTTCCATCCTTGCTGTACAGAGGCAAATTAGCCACTCATGACGCTTTTTTTTCTTCTCTCCTTTGAGATTTTGAGTAGTTTTTTTTTTTTTTTTTTTTTTTGCCGTCATGTTTTTGCTTCAAAATGGCTGTTATTTTTTTTTCCCTTGTTGTTGTTGGTGGTGAGCAGTGGGATGGGACTGTTGATGGGTCGAAGCAGGGGCGCAGCTGGAGTACTGTAGCGAGGCAGGCAGGCAGGCAGGCAGGCAGGCAGGCAGGCGGGTAGGTAGGGTTGGGACAGATAGTGTGGAGTAGGATGAATTGTTAGTTTTTGGTGACAGTGACGGTGAGAGAGAGGGAGAGAGAGAGAGAGGGTGTTCGTTTGTACAATGGATGTGCGTGTGTGCAATGCGATGCGACGCAACGCGATCTTGATCTTGATCTTGATGACGGGATGCGCTTTGCCTGGATGGGCAGGTGACGATGGACGGCCGGACGTCTGGATTGCAGTGGGGCGCCGGCCGTTGATGACGACGGGCGTTAATGGGGTGGGATTACCCTGGGTCGAGCGTAGAGGAGACGAGGGCAGACGGGCGTGGGGGTGGGGGGCAATACACGGTGCATCGATTTGCGTTGCGAGAGGGTACATGGAGCGACTGTGTTCCTGCATAACGCGTAGCTGGCACCGACATAAGCGACGGACGGAGGTTTGCCTTGTTTGACAGGCAGACAGGCAGACAAGCAGACAGGCAGACAAGGCATCACCGGCAACAAAAGTCGAAGTCGAAATCTTGTCTGTCGCGGATTGCCGCATCGAGCAACGACCCGTGCCTGGTCGGATGGTCGCCCGTCGAAACTACACATCTCGCACACCAACCAACTGAGACTAGCCGTGTCTGAGGGCGTGCTGCAAACAGCGCGTGGGGGGGGTTGTCCATCGATGCGACAACAACGCGACATTGATTGATTGATTGATTGATTGATTGATTGATTGATTGATTGATTGATTGATTGATTGCAAGCAAGGAGGGAGAAGAGGTTAGCACCGCACCGCACCGCACCCACTCACCCACTGACAGACACACGTGCATGATGGAGGGAAAAAAGACTGGCTAGACCATCACACACTACATTACCTTGCCTATCGACCACCCAGACCAGACCACACAATGGACAACCGGGCGCCCTTTATCTACGCGCCCTCGGCCGCTCCTCTCCTCCGCTCCAGCTCTTGGGATCATCTTCGTCGAAGACGTCAACGACCCCATCCATCCATCCGTCCATCCACCTGTTCAAACATCTTTTGACTTCCCTCATCAGCTGACCCTGTGCGAAACAACTGGAACGTGTCCGATCCTCGACTCCTTCCACTGAAAGACTCCCGTGTGCTCACTCACGCACTCACTCCCTCGTCTAGTCTCGTCGTGTGTGCTGTTTTAGCTCATCAGCTGCCCGCCGCGCTAGACACTTAACTTTTTTTCTTGTCGCTTGCTTGCTTGCTCCCTCGAGTCCCAGATCAGCACCTTTTGATCCCGCTTTTTGACTTTCAAGTCTAATTTTGTCGTCTCTCATTTCCTTGATTCCCGAATTTTGCCCTTGTACCATCAAAGATCGTCCTATCAATTTTTTCTTTTATTTGTGTGCATATATGCTTTCATCCTCTCCCACCCAACACCACCCTTGACCTTCTTGCGGCTTTGTCCTCAAGAAACGGAGCCCTACCCGCTCCTACAACCATTTTGCGTCTCACCTCCAACGGCGGCCATCGGCTCTCCAAAGCGCCATCTTACACCTCACTCTTCTTGGGCGGTCATCATACCGCCGCCGCCGCCGCCGCCGCCGCCCGGCCCTACGGACTCCCAGGATCTGCGCATCACGATTCGAGCAAAAGCTTAATCCGGCAGCCGGCCTGGCGCAAAGACGTCGTATGCTCTCCGCCGCTCGCCGCTACATGCCCGCATTGTAGTCATGGCTCCTCTGACGTCCTGTTCCTGCTACGTCCTCGACCACCACCGCTGAACAAAGTCTCGCCATTGGACCCCGTGGCTCCCACGCGCCCTGTCACTGGCCCACGGTCACTTTTTCGAACTTTTCAGCAAGATCTTTGGAAGTAAATACCCGTGGAGGTACTTCGTCGGTCTGGCCTGCAGCACGCTGTCGCCCGTTAAGGCAGGCTCGCCTCCTCCACCATGGTTCCTTCCTTTTCCGGCCATGGCTCCAACACCATGACCCCGCCGGCCACTCCACCGACTTGCCCGCGACCAAATCAGAGCCGTGTCCCTCGGACGAGTTTGCACAGTCCATTGACGTCTCCATTGCAGCCAGCAACATCTTCTCAGTCATTGCTACCACCGCTGTCGAGCACGAATTGCGCGGCGGCGGCAGCATCTCAGGAAAATAACAGTAGAAATACAACCACCATGGCGATTCGCGTCAGCGCCGACGGCGTCTGGGAAAATTCAACCGCCTACACCCTCAGCAACGATGCACCCCTCGGCGTCGGAGCGTGGAGCTCTGTACACCTCGCCATCCCGGCGGAAGACTGCAGGTCAATACCAGCACCGGCAGCAGCCGATACGCCCCCTGCGACACCAGTAGGGCGATCTACTCAGGGATTCTCCAAGCTGACCGTGTCTCCTCCCAGTACCAGGCACTCGCCAGCAGCATCAGGAACGCGGCCCTCGGGCTTCGCATCACTCAACTCGATCAAGGCTAGCAGCGCGGTATGGGCCATCAAGGTGCCGATTAACAAGACGGCCCTGACGGTCATTCGCAGCGAAGCCCGCATCCTGTCGCGCATCTTTAGCCACCAGCCGCAGCTAGCAGCTCACTACGTGGTGCCCTTCCACGGTCTGGACCCGCAGACGGGCAACCTCGTCATGGACGCGCTGCCCCTGACGCTCGACGAATTTATCAACGAGGACTTTTCGAAGCTGCCGGAGCCCCGTCGCACCGCTCTCCTGGCAAACATCTTTCCGTCGCTGGCGCAGCATCTTCTGTCTGGTCTTGATTGGCTGCACACCGCCGCCGGCGTCGTCCACGCCGATGTCAAGCCTTCCAACGTCCTCCTGCGTCCCACGCGCTCCGGAGTCGCCGCTGCCATGCTGCACCAGCGCTTGCAGTCGGCGACGTCGCTGGCCGTGGGCGCGACGCTGGTGCGTCCGTCTCTGCTCGCGGCTCTCGAAGACGCCGGGGAAAAATGCAGTCCGACGGCGGCGCAGGATGATGCTGTTGCTAGCGCGGAGGAACAGTATCACCTCGCCTTCACACCGCTGTACACCGACTTCTCGGCTGCCCTCTCGCTGCGCCCCGACGCCCCCGTCACGGCGCCTCCTGGCAGTACCGCGGGCCACACGATGACGACGCCGCCGACTTCGCCCACGCACGCGGTGCAGCCGGCTGTCGTCGACCAGCAACAACAACAACAACAACAAACAGCACAACAAGACGCATCATCAAAATCCATCCCCAACATCACCGCCGCGCTGCCCACACCCTCACCCTACGCAGCCGGGACGTGGGACTTCCTCGCGCCCGAACTCTGCCGCGCCACGGCCCCGCCGCCCATCCCGACGCCCGCCTCCGACGTCTACGCCCTCGGCATCACGTTTCTCTTCTTGATCACGGGTGCGTCGCCGTATGATGCTGTCGCGCAGGGAAACACGATTAGGCGGCGCGAAATGATTCGTGCGGGTGATCCGGTCGGCTTTGCGGGGATGGATGGAAAGGGGGGCGCGCGGCTGAGGGGGGTTGGGAGGGAGATGGGTGTAAGGGGGGATGGCGATGAGAAGGGGTTCGTGGCTTGGTTGAGGGCGGGTTTGGCGAAGAGTGTGGAGAGGAGGGTTGGCGCGAGGGAGTGGGGTTCGTGGTTGAGGGAGGAGTTTGGGGGTGGTTGGGGTGGTGGTGTGCAGGAGGGATGAAGTCGGAAAAAAGAAAGGGGGGAAAAGCAAAGGGGGGTTTAGGATCTTGGGATCACAGAAGACGCGTCCTTTGGAGTAAGTGAATGAGTCGTTTTGGGTGTTTTGGATTGGATGTCAGAGTTGGAATGGCAGTAACGGCGTTTGTTTGTTTGTTTGTTTGTTCCTTCATTTGTTCGTTCGTTTGCATTGGCATACATACATACACACAAACAAACACTTGAGAGGTTTGACTTGACTGTAGAGTAGAATAACACAGCACAGCACAGCAAAACACAACATAACACAATATACACGTTGTGCGCGTGGAACAAGTTTAGAAGGGGAAAATGAGATGATTGAAGGTGTTGATGGTATTGGCTTTGTGTTTTTTTTTTTAAAAAAAAAAATTTAAAAAAAAAAGAGACGCTTGTCCCTCTGAATATCACTCCTCCATCTGCTTTTTACATCCTCACTTCACCGTCCCTACTCCCCTCTCCCCCCCCCGCAAACGCTCTCTCCCTGTGGAGAAGAAGGCAAGTCGCATGGAAGGAGGTGATCGGTGCATGTCCAGAGCGCGGCGACGGCAGGGGGGTTTGAACTCGTTGGCGTGATTGACATGTCTACCATCATCGGGTTGCCGGTTTTCTGTTGCCATCGTTGGCGTCTACCTCTCGTATCAAAATCAGGGTGTCCACGTCTAAACAGACCTTTGACATCTTCAGCACGGCGAGCAAGTCAAACACGCAAGCAGCGGCGGAGGAGTAACGAGAGACGAGAATGATTCGAAGAAGATTTTTGATACTTTCAGACAGACTCCCCACCATCTAATCAATCAACATTTCGGAAACATTTACCACCATCCAACGCCCACTATCTCGAGTAAATGGCAGCCGGCGTGGCCGACGCACCACCGCATGCCACATTTCCCTTCTTCCGCCTCTTCCGCCGCCGCTTCTGCTATGATACAAGACTCGCAGGCAAATCAACGGCAGAGCTTCTTTTGCTGCCGCAGCCGCCTGGCACCAGAGTCGTCGATGGAGGAGGAGAGAGGAGTTTGTAAGTCCAAATGTCCCCGAAAGATTTGACGAGAAAAAAGAAACAGTTTTGAAGTGGAGTGGTGTGTGGGTGTGTCGAGTATCCCCGACAAAATACAAAAACAACAACGCCATATCGTGCTGTCTAGAACGAGTAGGAAAAAGATAAAAGGTGACGCGCTTGCGATAACCCGAGGCGCCGTCTCCCGAGTGGCCGAAGAACAGACTGGACTGCCGTTTGCTGTTGCTGCCGTGTCGTGCCGATTCCCTTGTGTCTGGAGGCTCTTCTTGGTGTATCCCTCAGTACGGTGCCGATGAGTTTGAAGACGAAGTCGTCCGTCCGATCGGCGTTTTCTTTTTTTCCATTGGCATGCGCGCACACCAGAAAAGAAAAGTTTCCACAACCCACTCCATCATGATGATCCCAGGAAAAGTTTGTCTGAACTCCGGCTATTTGCCAGCCCATTACCCCGAATGTAAGAGGAAGAAGAATGGGCCGGCTCCCCTAGCTCCCCGTTAACCCAAGCCGAAGCAGAGCATCCTAAGCGGCCTGCGTCTGGGGCGGCGGCGGCGGCGCCTCGAGTCGCGTGTTCTCGGCCATCATGCGCTGGAAGCCGATGCCGACGCCCTCGATGACGGCCAGCAGGATGGCGCAGCCAATGGCGCCGTTGCGGACTGCCTTGGGCCCGCCGCGCACGGCGAGGGCACCGCCGGTGAAGAATCCTGCAATGATGGCGTTCCACGGGTCTTCCTTCTGGCGCACGCCCTTGACGGCGCAGTCAAAGGTGCTGAAGAGCCCGCCCCACACTCCAAAGTTGCCGCCCAGTACCGGTGCGCGTGCCTTGATGGCCGTGATTGCTGTGCCGCGTCAGACGTTTCCTTTCGTCGGTTGTGCTTCACGTACCGCCTATTCTGCGTTCACCGTACGGCGAGTTGCGGAAGCCTTTGATGCCGTGCCATACTGTTCGATTGTGAGTAGTGATTGTTTGCGGAGCGGATGCGGACCGTACCTGCGCCACCAATAGCCTGGAATTGTTAGCAGAGTCTTTGATAGCAGAGGACACGACATACTCCCATGCAAAACGCACCACCAAAGTCGGACAGAGCCACCCACGGGCAAGGATCTCTCGAGTGGTCCATGGTAATGGTTGACGAGACGGAAGAGTTTGCGCGGTGCGAGGTGCAGCTGCAGCAGCGAGATGGAGGATTGACGACGGAACGGTGTCGCGAGGAGAGGGTCGGGCGCGAGACGTTGGCTCGTGGGCGTTGGCGTTGGGCTGCGAGAAGGCTGGACGGTGATGATGCGCCGCTCGCCGCCGGGGAAAAATGTAAGTCGTCCAACCTGCCCTACGTCACGTGACTCAACACCCGCTTTGATGCCCGCGATGACATCAACAAAAGCTTCAGGGACCGGCGGCACCTTTAAGCATTGCCAAGAGGGGTTCTAGAAGAGTTTCTCATTACGCACTTCGCTGCTTTCTACATGCGCGACTCAAACGCCTCACAAGGGCCATGTTTCGACCGAGAACGAAACATACAATCACCGGAAGCCGGAATGACGTCCTCCCAGACTCGAATGGTATCTTACAAGCAAAAACTAACATCATGGCGTGCGCCTGTCATCTAGAATGGAGAAAGGAAAGATCATGACAACGTAATCAAGAGCTCTTGAAGAGCATCCGCAAGCCCGAGGGCTCTTTCTTGGGTTGAGGTCGTTTGTCCCGGTCAGACCTGGCAGACTTTTCCGACTTGTGAGTCTTTCGCGACTTTGAACTGCGGGTTGTCTTTTTGCTTCGACGAGACTTGAGGTCCTCTTCCTTGATGAGGCCTTCTTCGATGAAGCGGTCTGCGGCGCCAGGGGTGACCAGCTCATGTTCGACATTGGTGCCGATGCTGTTGGCAGCAACGTCTGCAATGCCGCGACGCCATCTTTCAATACGACTGAGCTCGGGGGGTGCAAGCTCATCCAAGACGTTTCGATCGTTGCCCTCTTCGATCGATTGGACTGGGCCGCCATATGCCAGGGGCTTTTCCTCAGTCTTGGTGGTAATCTTTTTGATAATCTTGTAGCCCCCGAGGGCAACAATGGTGACGCCAACGCCAACTCCAGCTGCAATCATGAATTGCGGACTTGCCAGCAGGGCTACCACGGCTGGAAAGCTGCCCTTGAGGACAGTCAATGCACCGGGTCCGAGTTTGGTGACAATGGTGCTAATCTCGGCCAGGGTGAGGGCGACGGCAGCCAATGCGTCTGGATTCTTTTCGAGACTGCCAATCATGGACTGGACAGAATGATGGACGCAGTTGGCTTCGTCAAGGATTCGGGTAAGGCCATTGACCTTGTCGCGGAGCTCAAGCTCCTCCTCGGCACGGTGGTCGGGGAGAGGTGGAGGAATCTCTCCATATGCCAGGTCCATGTCGACCGAGTCCCTGGAGTCGCGTTTGCTCGACTTGAAGCGTCTGAGGAAGAGGCCGTCCGTGTATCGCCGCGCAAGAGTATCGTGATTGTCGTCACGGGGAGTTTCTTCATCGGCAAACGTCTCGGTGTAACCGCGCTCTAGCGGGGGTTTG
Source organism: Phyllosticta citriasiana (assembly GCF_038021145.1). Lineage (NCBI taxonomy): Eukaryota > Fungi > Ascomycota > Dothideomycetes > Botryosphaeriales > Phyllostictaceae > Phyllosticta > Phyllosticta citriasiana. The sequence goes on along the minus strand of NW_027117281.1, from coordinate 287,971 downwards.
TCGTTGTTGGACCTCCACTTTTTGGTCTTTTTGGATCGCTTGGACGACTCGGACTGGCCATCTTCGAGTCGCATATTCTCCAGTCTGCGCTCGATGCGCCTCTGTTCGACTTCGGCATCGCGAACAGCCTTGATCTCGGCCTTGCGCTCGCGATAGGCCGACTTGGCCTCTTTGAAGACGTTGACGAGGTTTTGGCTCTGGATGAGTCAGGTGACGATGTCGAAAGAGAATGGGGGACTTACAGTCTTGACGACCTTGCCAGACTTGTTGACAATGGTAATGGTTTGCCCGAGCGCCACCATCCTGGAGTTCTGCAGTATGGACGCAGGCCAAGGTTGTGGAACGAAGAAAGAGGGACAAAGTTGTAGCAAGGGTCCAAGCAAAAGGCGGGCTGCAGCAACAAGGTTGGACTTGGAGTGAAGGACGACGCAAGGGCTAAGTATTTTCTTAGGGGGTCCAACACCGAGACCGAGAAATCAGATCAGCTCCGAGGCAGCGGGAGGAAGACGGCAGCCATTTAGATGAGCCTCTGGCCGGGGCGAAGTGCGTGGAATGATATCTGGACTGTGGGAAACCGGGGAAGCTGGAATTTGGCAACGAATCAACGTCAGGTCGAGGGCGTGGCTCACGGTGGTTTGTTGGCGGGGAGGACGCTCCTGATGTGCTGCAGGCATGAATGGCGCTTCTGATCCCAGACTTCGGCGCGGCCCTCGCGCTAGGTTGGCGGTCGTCTGCCGGCTGCACTGTGACTGACGCACCCGCCTGCAAGAGATGGACGACGGACGGATGTAAACCTGCGAGACGGTGCCAGAGTCAGGAGAGCAGAATCAAGTCCTGAAGTTGTTGGGGTTGACCGTTTCATCCTCAGCGCCGCCGGGTTCCTCGTTTGCTCCTTTGCCGCCACTACCGCCACAGCCACATCCACATCCACATCCACATCCAACCTTACATGAACCCTCCACATGGATCCATCACCGCTGCGCCACTGACCGACTGCAGTCTGTCTATCCGTACTACATGCAGCTGACGCTCGACGTTGCATGCATTCATTTGTCCATCCCGAGCCTCATTCATGCCCAACCAGATCAACCGCTTCTCTGTCCGCTACTGCTTGTTTTCGCGCTACATGTTTGGCAGCCGTAGACTGTCCTTTTGCCCGATGGCACATGGCCATGCACCGTCTCGAGCCACTCAGCGCCGCAAACTGTTCGTAGATACCAAACCCGGCTTGCCTCGACTCCCTCCTTCCATGGCCAGCCAGTCCTTTGGAAACTGGAACCATCTCGTTCCTGCGTGTTTGATGATAGCAAGCCACATCGTATCCTTCATTGTTTCCTGCCCCGTCAAATGGAGTGCCTGGGTGCTGCCATCGCCAGGAGAAATCTCGTCATTGCGTTGCGAGACCACTCGGCGTCAACATGACTCTTCATTCGTCGGTCATGGCGCACGGAGCAGATCAAAAGGGTCCAGCTGGCGCTTATAAAAACGTCTGTTGCTGGAAAAATCCTCCGACTGGCGCTCAGTCCTCAAGAAGCTCACATGCTCAATCGTTGACGCAGTCGAGACAGGATCTGATCCAGTCGTTCGACTTTGCCGGGTGCAGCTCAGCCGGACGGAGCATGTTGGACCTGCGGCTATCGAGAGCCACGAAATGCGGGGCTGAGTTTGGGATTGGAAGACGGCAAGGGTGCGGCGAATCGGACTGTGGCGGGCTCTGGAGAGACGACGAGAGTGGTAAGTCGAAAGGTGATGAGTTGGAAGAGCTTGGTTTGGTTGTTCCGTTGTCCAGCTGTTCAATCGGCCCGAGCGGCGCGCGCCGACGCCCTACCGCCTACCGGGCTCATCCCGTTCGCGTCCCTCCACGTTGACTGAGATCTTGTTGACCCACGGTGGAGACACTGCCAACCTAATTCACACCTTTCACCGCCGTTCAAGCTCCACCGGCCACACCTCCGACGCGCTGCTGACGACTGTCCTTTTGCTTAGTCTCCTCTGTGCCCGCGAGAAACCATGACAAGCCGGCAATGGCGTCCGGAACAATCGCCATGGCTGCCCCGAACCAGCAGCCGATTACCCCAAACCTCTTCCACCGCATGAGACATGACAAGTCCATTCTTGCCCTGGCCGTCTCCTCGCAGTACATCTTTGCCGGTACCGAAGGCGGTGAGATCCTAGTCTATGGGCTCGAGACGTACGAGCGCGTTGCTCTAATCAGTGGCCACCGCGGAAGCGTCCTTGGTCTATACCTCTCCCAGGACCAACAACTCCTGTTTTCTAGCGCCGGTGACCGGATTGTCAATGCGGGTGCCCCATGCCACCTCCTCAGTGACTCACTGCTGACTGAGATCCAGGTCTGGAATGCGCGCACCTTTGCCCGTGTTTACTCCATCTACTCGACCTACGACATTGGTGACGTCTTTTGCGTGTCTTATTCGGCTGCCCACGAGACAATCTACCTTGGCGCCCAAAATACCAGCATCCAGTGGTACAATCTCAAGGAAAGGGACACTCGCCCGCAGCCGCACCCAACTGCGCACCCCACGTTCCGCAAAGACCGTTTCTTTGATTCTCTAGGTCCTGGAGGTGTACAGACTCACAAGCCAGATTATTCAGAAGAACCTCGTGATGCAAAAGGAGGCCAGGTTTTAGAGCTGGACAAAAAATACATTCACCAATTCGCGCACTTTGGCTATGTATACTGCATGCTGCTGGCCAGCGGCTCGGTAGCAGGGATTGCTGAAGACGAGGTTTTGATATCCGGAGGTGGCGATGGAATCATCAAAATCTGGGGATTCGACCATGACGATGGTGGTAGAATCCGGGAGCTTCACCAGCTAGAAGACGGTCGGGATGAAGGAAACCCGGTTCAGGCCATGGTCTTGGATGGGACTTTTCTCTACAGTGGACGGCCAGAAGGCGAAATCAACGTATGGGACCTCGAGACTAAGCAACTTGTTAGGAGTGTCAAGACTCAGGTTGGCGACGTCCTGTCGATTGTCCTTGGTGGTGGATTCCTGTTCGCTGCTGGTGATCGAGGATATGTGCAAAAGCTCAACCGCCAATATGAGACTGTCACCAAGTTTCAGGCTCACGAGGGTCTTGTGCTTGCGTCCGCCTTTACCACATCCGATGGCAGGCCAATTTACGTGACTGGTGGTAACGACGCCACCACGGCTGTTTGGGATGTTCGAGATTGCCATGTCACTCCCGCAAGGCCGACTGCCACGAGCAATGGTAGGTCGAATCAACCTGACATGAATGCCCGCTGACCATTGACAGAGCGACTCTTTGAATCTCTCAAGCGATTCGTTTCGTACCGCACCATTTCCTCCAACCCGCGATACAAGGCCGACTGCCGACGAGGCGCATCCTATCTTCGCTCTGTCTTTAAAAACTTCGGCGCGCATACAGAGATGCTCAAGACTGAGGATCCCTTCAACCCCGTCATCTTTGCCAAATTCAGAGGCAACCCAAAGACGTCTAGTCAAAGGAAAAAGATTCTGTTCTACGGACATTACGACGTCATTGCTGCTGAGAATGAGAATGGAAAGTGGATAACCGATCCATTTTCCATGGAGGGCATTGATGGATATCTCTACGGCCGTGGTACCTCGGACAATAAAGGTCCCATCATGGCCGCCATCTTTGCCGTTGCCGAACTGCTCGAGGAGCATGCCTTGGACTCGGACATCATCTTTCTCATCGAGGGAGAAGAAGAGTCGGGCTCGCGTGGCTTTGCCGAAGCAGTACGCGAAAACAAGAAGCTCATCGGAGACGTGGACTGGATCCTTTTGGCCAACAGCTACTGGCTCGACGATCACGTCCCCTGTCTAACCTATGGCCTTCGTGGAGTGACTCATGCCACCATTCAAGTCGAGAGCCCGCACCCGGACCTGCATAGCGGTGTTGATGGGAGCTCTTTGCTCGACGAATCTTTAAAGGACCTTGTCATGTTGCTCGCCAAACTCAGTGGGCCACACGGAAAAATCCAGATTCCCGGCTTCTATGACCCAGTACCTCCAATCTGCGATGAGGAGAGGGCGCTCTACACTGAAATAACACAATCCCTCATCGCGCGCAACCCCGATCTTGGAGACGCAGACGCTCTGGCAGAATCGCTCATTAAGCGGTGGCGCGAAGCGTCTCTGACGATCCACCGATTCCATACATCGGGACCCAAAAACTCAACCATCATCCCACGGCTGGCGCAAGCGCCCATCTCGCTGCGTCTGGTGCCCAACCAAGAAGCAACTCAAGTCGCCAAAGCACTGACGGACTTTTTGCATGCGGCGTTTGACGAAATTGGATCGAAAAACACCCTCACCGTCACCATCGACCACATGGCGGAGCCGTGGCTCGGCGACTTTCGTAATCAGATCTACCAGACGCTCGAGGACGCCATCATCGACGTGTGGCATCCTGTCGAGGAGCGGCGGCGCAGCAGTGTCAACCTAAGCACGGCGGCCAACGCGGCCGCTGCCGCGCGCGCCAGTGTCAATTCCAACAACAGCACTGCGTCTACGTGTGCCGTGATTAACAACAACAGTGACGGCACCGGCGGCGCCGGCAGCGCTCCCGGCTACTTTGACGCCTCGGCGAACTCACACTCAACGCCGCGCTCCCCTCCCAACCCCAATCCCAACTCCAACCCCACAACCACCACCACCACAACAACATCCTCAACCCTCGCAACCGGCAGCGTAACGCCACCAGCCGAAAAAAGCAGCGCAGACCCCACGGCATCGACGCAAAAGCCCGCCCGTCGTCCGCTGTACATCCGCGAGGGCGGCTCCATCCCGTCGATCCGTCTACTGGAGAAGGAATTCAACGCGCCGGCGGCCCATCTGCCGTGCGGGCAGGCGAGCGATAGCGCGCATTTGGATAATGAGCGCTTGCGGCTGGTCAATTTGTATAAGAGTAAGAGTATCTTTAGGCGTGTTTTTGAGGAGTTGCCTAGGAAGTAAGTAGGTGGGGCGAGGGGCCTGGGGAGGGGGGAGTGTGGGGAGTTTGGGAGGATACATAGGGGAAGGGAGTTGGGGGTGGGATGGGGATGGGGAAAAGCGATAGCGGTGGTGTCTTTGTGACGTGTTTCCCGGTTTTTCCACTTGTCTGTCCGGGTCTGCTTGTTTGTCTGTCTGTCTGTTCTGCAGTGAGTGGACACGACGCGGTACGACACGACAAGAGTTGTGTATTTCTATCTATACCTACTTACCTATCAGGCGTGCATGCATACATGCGTCTTCTGTAGCGCGAACCAGCGAACTAGCGCACTGAAAGCGACGTCGAATAAAAGTCCAACCATCAAGGCATGTCGACTTAGGGTCAACAGGGCGCGCATGGCCCTGGTTGACAAGTGATTGACTTCAACACCAAGCCCCAGCGTAGCGCGACAGGTGCTCTGAATGAGTCAAAAAAGATCGAGAAAAGTATTTGTTCTGACCTCTGTCTGCCTCGCCACTGGCCTGAGGATTCCACACACTCTTCTAATGGCTTGACGTTGCGGAGTCGAGTGTGATGGAGACTACCGACCCAAAGTAGCCAAGCAGCCTGCCGCCCATCACCACCGAGGCTGGCAGACGTGAAAGCTCACCATTGATCTTGAACTCAAGAACTTCAGATATTGCGTCACTGAAGGGGTCTATTTGAGGGCAGGAGGTCCATTGAAGACGCAGAGGTTGGGACGCTGAGGTGATCCACCTGTGCTACTACTTATGAAATAGTTTTTCCTCCCATGCCTGCTCCGTAACGGAGATTCATTCTGCCAATTGGAATTATTTACTGAAGATTTCGGTCGACCCAGACGTCGAAGCCATCACCACCTTCACGATCATCGCAACGATCAGTGTTGTGCAGCCACAGCAAGCCGCCTGGCCTTGACCTTGACTTGCGCCGATCTTTTCCAGGCTATGGCCACCTGCGTCATTGTCTGGATCCAGGCTTTCGGACAAAATATACGAAGACATGGAATTGTTTTTACACTAGTTGGTGGAGTGTACCAGACAAGGAGCATTCAAGCGCACGTCGGTGGTTCTACACGGCTCTGTTTTTCCCACTTCGTCGTGTGCCTACCTCCTACTCGCCATAGTGGGCGCACAATAAAAATCTCTCTTTGCACCGCCGTCTCTCCTCAACCCAACACTCTTCCTCCCTACACCACCGCCATGTCCGCCGTCTCATCTTCTCCCGACACCATGGCCAACGTCACGTCCGCCTTGTCTCCCGTCGCCGACATGACCGTCTCTGTCCGCGCCTCGCCCAACGATCCAACTCTGCCAACGATGCCGCCTGAGATGCGCAACAGGATTTGGAGTTTCGTTCAGGAAGGAGAATATCATCTGGAAGATCGCATCGTCATGGGCTGCCGCCGGATTTCGCCTCGCGAGGAAACAAAGCTTGCCGAATTCAAGGCTTCGTTCTTGCGTTCCAACCTCCGCATGACTCCGGGAGTGCGCGACGAGTACGTCAGCTTGCTATGGGGCAGCTTCAAGGTCATCCGCTTTTGCAGCTGCAGCACCCTGGGCATGCACACCGGCGACGTTTCATTCCTCCACTTTCCCCAACATCCGGGCATGTTGTCAATTGAATACTTCATTCATCCCCGCACTTTGATCAGGCCTGCCTCCGCTCTGGATGCCATCGAGGCATTCGTGCAGTCTCTTGCGCAAATGCTTTTCAAGGGCATCATCAACCTAAAGGGTGTCCACCACGAAGTGCGTCTTGTTCAATTCGGTCTCCGTCTCTTGCATGAGCAACTCCGGAAGGGCATGGGCATCAACTTGGCGCTCAAGACTCTGGAATGTGATCCCGAGTGGGAACAGCTCTCGCGCCTGGCGTGGTACCGATACCAATGCAGGCTTCACAACGAAACCGCGGTTGGCATCCGTCTCTTCGCTTCGGCCAGGGATGCAGCGTCGGCAGGAGGCATGTCTTTGTTTGAGGCCCATCAAGTCGGCAGAGCTGCCGAGGAAGCGTACCGCAGGGCTCATGGAAAGATCTTGGTTGAAGATCACGGCAGACCTGACGGGGTCATGGTTGAGAGCAACTCCTTCCACGTCAGCTGGGACTTGTCGGACAAGAAGGCAGAGGGCACTTGAGAGAACCACCGCATCACACAGTCGATACCGCGACCGGCCTGACGACATACAAAACGCGACACGATGACTTACAAGCCTCAACGCCATCACCGACATACTTGAGTCTTGGAGGAAAATCTTGGTTTTGGTGTTGTGGCAGCAGGGTTTCGGCATCAAAGAGCTGAGAAAAGGGTTTTTATCAGTATTGTCTTCTTGGGATACCCGTGACGGCAAGGTCTTTGAGGTGATGGATTTGGGCGTTCTTTTCTGCAGGGTTCTGGTTTTCAAACATTCTCCTCTCTATGTCCTTCTTTCGTTGCTCGTTGACCGGAGTGCTCACCTGCAGACTGACTTACCTTTGACAGTAGCATTTTTTTTTTTTTTTTTTGGCCTCTTTATAGGTGGCTGCCGCGGGACGATGAGAACAACTTGGACGACCTTTCCAGCCCTCTTAGGCCAAAAAGTATATGCGGAGAAAGTCTTCGAGGCCCAAGCAAGTCTGAGTCTCCAAAAGCAAAGAGGAGTAGGAGCAGGCACAGGGAGCACCCATACCCAGGGAAGAATACATTGAAAACCCCAACCCACAAAGACGGTGGTCGCGTAGATACAACCTGGCTTGAAGAGTCTCAACCCGCAGTTCTTCAATACCTCGAGCACGATGACATTCAGTACAGTTCAGCCTACTTTCCGTTTCGAGGTCACCAACTTGACGCTTCTGTATCCTCATCAGCAAATGTTTCGAAGCTCGAACGCCTCTCAAGACGCCGACGAAGGTCACCTACAAGCTTCAGTCTTGCCCATGTAGTCCTCGGATTTTCTCCTTGTCCTTGCGTAAAAACGGGCATGACTCCTCGGGTATGGTAACACATGAAGCCCAAGAGACGAGAGAACTCAGATGAAGAGATGTAAGAGGCCGACGCAGTCGAGAGACTTGAGAGACCCACGACGAATCGCTGCTTGCCTGCAACTCCTGTCGACCAGTCTTACTTCTCTCCTGCTCCCTCCGCCGGAACGCTCAAATCCTGCGTCTTTTCTTGTCTTTGTCCCTCGACAATTCTCTGTAGCCTCTGGTTTGCTACACTTTGAGCCTTGCGGACCTGATTGGCCCTCTCTTCGTCGCCTACCCTGATCAATCTTATCTCGCCCGATGCAGCGCGTCGCATAATAATGCATCGAGACGATTGGTAGCCTCATCACGTGATGGTCTGCATCTGCGAGTGACCGACAAGTCTTGTCTTCTTGCATAGGTCTCGATTCTAGTTCATCAAAATCGGCGGCACAAGCGGAGCAGGTGACAAGGCAGGGATATGCTGCTAGCCAAGGACGCAGCGATAACTGGCCTTGTTGGATGGGCGCCTGGGTGAGAGGACGGCTACTCGAGGGTCAAGACAAACATGGCGATGGTGCAGTTTGTCAGATGAATCCGTCAGCTGTACGCAGCCGCAAGTGAGGTAGTGGGCAGACATCGGATGAGAGCCGAGTCGTGAGTTGTTGCGGATGGTGGGGTAGCCAAAGGAATCGCTCGCCCTGGGCGTACGAGCGGGCCAGGCAGCGTAACCAATCCCCACGTTTCGCGATTTTTTTGCGGACTCTCCTCTATCTTCTTCCGTCACCATGGTTTCTGCCACCAAGCCGACGACCGTCCTGACCCAAACTCTCGTCTCACCCTCCCCCGGCCGTTGGTCTTGAGCGCCCACCACCCTGGCTGCCTTCGCGTCCCCACCTCACCTTTGTCCTGGTCGCCTACTGCCCGCCGGCGCTTCTACTCAACGCTGGCTGACCAGCTTCCGCTTCTGATTCCACTCCCGCCCAGACACCTCTCTCGGCTCGAGCTCGAGTCCAACAATTCTGCATCCGCCGCACAAATGGTGCGCAATCTGGTCGTCTTGGGCGGCAGCAGCCACCCGCAGCTGACCGAAACCATCTGCAACCACCTGGGCATACCTCCCTCCAAGATCCTCTTGAGCAAATTTGCCGTTGGCGAGACTCGCGTCGAGATCCAAGAGTCTGTCCGTGGCAAGGATGTCTTTCTCATACAATCCGGCGGCGGCAAGGTCAACGACCACTTGATGGAGGTATGATCAAGGCCGCGCACGTGGGGAAATGCTGGACCGCTGACGCTGCGTCGCAGCTGCTCATCACCATCTCTGCCTGCAAGACTGCGTCGGCGCGGAGAGTCACCGCAGTCTTACCTCTCTTCCCATACTCTCGCCAGAGCGACATTCCGTACGAGAAGCGTGGTGCCCCGCTGTCCAAGGGCCCGGGTTTTTCAAACACGCAGGGCTACAGCTTCGACAGCGTCCCTGCCACTCCGGCGCCCGGCAGACCCGAGAGCGTGGGCTTGCCGAACGGCCAGGATGGCCTCAACAAGCAGTTGTCGCGACTCCAGTTCGATGAGAAGCGCAATGGCGCGGGTCCCGAGTCGGCCCAGACAAAGGACGGAAGTAAGCGTGCAACCGAGACTTCGAGGTAGAATCCATCTGACCAGCAGACTACTTTGCGCGCGAGCGCGGCACGTCGAACGCCTCTGTCAACGGCTCCAATGGGGTCAATGGCACCATGGCGATGCCTCCCAAGTTCGAGCCGCAGCGTGGGTATAAGCAGTGGGTTGCGCAGGCTGGTACTCTGGGTAAGTCACAGCGAGCCTCGGGAAACTATCGACATGCTGATCCCATCAGTTGCGGATCTCTTGACCTGCGCCGGCGCAGACCATGTTATCACTATGGACTTGCACGACCCTCAATACCAGGGATTTTTCGACATTCCCGTTGACAACCTCTACGGCCGTCACCTACTCCGCAAGTACATTCAATATCACATTCCAAACTACAAGGAGGCGGTGATTGTCAGTCCCGACGCGGGTGGTGCGAAGCGTGCTACTGCCATTGCGGACGCTCTGAGCATGCCCTTTGCTCTGATCCACAAGGAGAGGCGCCCCACACAAATTACCGACCGTCAGAATGCGACCATGATGTTGGTCGGTGACGTCGCTGAGAGGACGGCCATTCTTGTGGATGACTTGGCCGACACCTCAAACACGATCACGAGAGCTGCAAAGCTTCTTAAGAAGGAGGGTGCCACGCAGGTCATGGCCCTAGTTACGCACGGTATCCTCAGCGGTGACGCCATTGACCGGATTAACGCCAGCGCGCTTGATAAGGTGAGAATTTCGAAGAATCAGATGGTACAGCTGCTAACCTTGATAGGTGGTTGTCACTAACAGCGTTGACCAGACGGAGCATCTGGAACGATGCACCAAGTTGGAGGTTCTTGAAGTTGGCAAGTGAGTATACCTGACTGAATTGAATGAACAGAGGCTAACTTGCTGCAGTGTCTTCGCCGAGGTCGGTAGTTCGTTGGGTTGGGGGTCATATTCGCTAACTTCTCTCAGGCCATTCGCCGCGTGCACCACGGCGAGAGCATCAGCGTCCTATTCAACTACGACTGAACGACGCACAACTACGGAAAGAAGGTCGAACCGACCAAGACGAGGTTTCTCTGTAAAATCTTTGTTTTGCATGACTAGAGGCGTTTCGGGTGGGGACGGCCAATCAACCCAGAGGCTTTTGAACACATTCAAATGGTGGCGGCAAGCACTGTTTGACACAAGATACACCAAAAACTCGTCGATACCAGCAAGCATCTAGCTTCTGCGGCGAGGAATTCGAGAAACACGAAGCCGTTTTAGGTAAAAGAACGGCCACTGCTCCACAGGCACTTTTCTCTTTGGTTCTTCTCTCACAGGACGAGACTAGTGAGGTAAGGAAAGTGAATTTCTTTCTAGATCTATCATTATATTTCCGTTTGCGCTGTGCAGTGAAGACGTCCAGTGATGCTTGTCCTCATCGACAGCGTCTACAAATTTGCAAATGGATCCTGGCAGCATTCTGCCATCGCTCGAAGCTGAAAGCACATGTCGAAGATGTTCCAGCCCGCAACGCATGAGGACATGTCGAAGCATTTCTGTTTCACGGTCCCTCAGCGGCTAGTGGATCCCCCTGCTTTGTTTGCTGACGGGATGCGCTTGACAAGACGCGCTACTTTAGTTCCCGCACATTCCTCATCGCTGGCGCGGGAGTTGCGGGATAATGACAAGGCTATCCTTGCTGTTGGTTTGAAAAGACGACGTCTTTCTCTCCTATGCATTTTTCAATTTTTTCTTTCCTATCCCGCTTCGCCTCGAGCCACGGCCGGACTTGGACAGTCATTCCATTGGACGTCCGATTGCTGAAGTGGCAGTCAGAGGAGTGCAGCGCGGAAAGATCAATATCTGCGTCCCCAATTGCTAGCTCGATCGCACTCCGCGCAGGCAGCAGATGCCACGTTACTGCAACGTCTAACATACTTTCCGCGGCTCCCGTGCACAAAATTTTGTGCAATTCTTCTCGCTGGTACTCTGCATTTGCAAGACGTCATGTCGTTCCAGGATCTATGAATGTCGTTGCTGGGGAGGGTCGCCGGCATGTCTGCTCGTCTGGCATGTGGAATGACGAATAGGCAACGAATGCGCTCGTGATGGCAGCGAGCAGCCTGGGAATAGTTGTGCTCCTGTTGGTACTTGTAGTTTCTGTGCATTGGTTTCACTGGATCAGCCTGACGGGTGAATTGTGCATGCGTGTTTCATCGCTGCTGCTGATGGGCTATACAGGCACAATACACCAGCATGGAATGTCTGCGGAAAGAATTGCTCTGGTATTTGTTTTATGTAGGTCGTGCTAGTTTCTAAGGTATGATGCTGCTGGTATTTGTTGCGACGAAGTAGATGAGCAGAGTCTGCAAGATTCGGCATGCTGTAGTCCTCCTTTGCGTCTCTACAGAATTGACCAATTCTTTGCGCCGCCATGCTCGACATCAACTTTTATAGCCAAGTCTGGTGTTGTTCTTTGTGACGCAATGCGGGGATGCCGAGAGCCGGATCCAAGTCATTCAGCTGGGGCACCGGGAGATACGGCTCGCCAATAGAGCACGGCCAAGTGTGTCATCCCAGTCGTGCAGTCTGGGGTGATATTTGCAGCAGCCGGGCCTCAATTTGTCGAATCCGTAGAGCTGCAGCCGACGGCGGATGTCCTCGCTGACCATTTGTCGCCCTCTCGCTGTGCCTGAGCCTTCTTCGACACTCTTTCGGCGCTAGTCCCGATCCGGGTTAAGCGAGGTGTTGGCGTGCGGGCCACCCTTGTCGCCGGGATTTTACCAACCGACCCGCCGCGACACTTTTCGACCGACACGCTCCTCGCGCCATCGCATTCCCTTTTCATCACCCCCCACCCTTCCATCGCGATTTCCATCCACTACGACTCCAAGTCGCGACCCCTCCCTCCATTTTGCCTGCACCTTTTACACCTCTATCCAAGATGGCGCCTCGCAAGACGCAGCCAATCTCCCCGCCGACCGGTTTCAGCCCGCCCAAGACCCGTCTGCGTTCGCGTCGCACCGCCCAAGACAGCTCGTCGCAAGAAGCCGAATCGCAACCCCCGATGCCCGCCGCTCCTGCTACGCGCAAGCGCGCAACGACGACCAAGCCCAAAGCCGAACCCAAGTCCAAGGTCGCTTCCAAAACCACGTCCAAGGCGGCCTCGAATTCCTCCGGCAGGGTCACCAAGCCGCGCGGCAAGGCTGCCACCAAGAACAAGAAGACGGCTGTGGTTGAAGACGACCACGACGATGCCAACGAACCCGCCCAGGACCACGACGATGCTCCCGCCGACACGCCCGTAAAGCTCGCCCCGAAAACCCCCTCCAAAACCCCCGCCAAGACGCCTGGCACGAAGAAGGCCACCAAGAATTTCAACCCCGAGCAGCTCATGGTCCGCCGCACCCGCCGCAGTGTCGCCACAGGTTGGAAGTCGCCCTTATCGCAAGAGGCGCAAAACATCATGGGCATCGTGCCTCATCGTCAGGCTGAACAAGAGAGCACCCCGTTGTCCATCGTCAAAGACGACCATGAAGAAGAGAAGAAGGAGGAGGAATGGTTCCCGCCGGCGCCCGCAACTCCCTACAAGTCGGCGCAGAAATCAGCGGCAAAGAGTGAGCACGACATTTCTTCTGCTGTTTTTCCAGCTTCATCGCCTTTCCAGACGCCCGCCATCACCACTTTCGTTGGCGTTTCTTCTCCTTTTTGTCCACCAACAGTCTCTCAGATCGCGGGACTGTCGCCTGAGACCCCAGCTCCAGCCCCAGCCCCCGCCACTGAGGAGATGGAGTTGGAGCCCTCTTCTGTTGTTGTCGCCTTGGCCGGTGGGGAGCAGTACCTGCCAAGTTCTCCTCCTCCCCCTGCTTTTCCGTCCCCCGCCCCCCAGGCCGTGGCGGAGTGCGCGGTGTCCCCCCGTGCTGATTCTCCAATGGAGGATCAGCCCTCTCTCCTGCATGCGGAGCCCCAGTCTGGGACTCCGTATTCCCCGTCGTATTGCTGTTCACCGGCGGCTCCCCTGCCCTCGTCGCCACCTTGCTTCTCCTCCTCCTCCTCCTCCTCTGACGAGGAGATGGAACCGAAAGTCGTCCCCTTGGATGATGGGGAGGTGATGCAGGTGGCGCGGGAGCTGGAGGGCCTGCGGGAGAGAGGGGCGTCCACGGACGCCATGGTGCGGCACGCGTACCGCCTGGGCGTCAACACGCTGGCGAGCGTCGTTGTGGCGCTCACAATTTACAGGGCTAACGTGGAGGACGCAGCAGGAGCCACCGTCGCCGCCATCGCCGCCCACGCCGCCGCCCTCGCCGCCCCCGCTGCCGCCGAGTCGCAGCCTGTCGCCGCCGCCGCCGACGACGCCGAAGACGAAGAGGTGCTCCAGGAGCACGACGACGACGAGGCCACGACCGGTGGCAGCGAGGCCGACGATGGCCAAGATGTGGAGATGGAGGAGGAGGAGCAGGAGGAGGCCGACGCGGGCGTAGCGGGCCCCGAGACGCCAGACCAAGAGCCTGCCCAGACCACCCCTTCGTCCTCGTACTACCTGGGCGGTCTGTTTTCCAAGGGCATCAGCACGGGTAAACACCTCCTCAACTACATCAACCCGTGGGCGTCCAAGCCTCAATCCCCCCAGTCGCCTTCCCCCACCCCCATCCGCTCGTTGAACAGGAAGGGCCCCATCTCCCCTCGCATCAAGAACGCCGACAAGAGAGCCAGGATGGCCGCGGAGCAGAGGGCCAAGATTGAGGAGGCGCGCCGCGAGCAAGAAGCGCGTCATGCAGAGGTTCAAAAGGTCGCCGAGCAGGCTGCCGCACAGGTCGCTGCACACCAGCCGGGCCAAAAGCGCAAGCGCGTCATCGGCTACAGGATTCCTGCCCACCGTCCCGGCGAGCGTGGCTACGGAATGATTCCTGAAGTATGGGCCCTCGAAGACGATCAGCTGATCGATGAATATCCTCGTTACGCCGACGACGACGATTGCAAGACGCCCTCTCCAGAGCCTACGCCTGCTACCAAGCGCACCAAGGTCGACGGCAACGAGGCGTCCTCTCCAGAGCCTACGCCTGCCAACAAGCGCACCAACGTCGACGGTCAGGAGGCGCCCACTCCAGAGCTCACGCCTGCCACGAAGCGCGCCAACGTCGACGATGACGACGCGCCCTCTCCAGACCTTACCCCTGCCACCAAGCGCACCAAGTTTTGGAATGGCCTTGAGCAAGAGGAAGACCCTCGCTTGAAGGAACCCATTACATTGACGAACGGACACAACTCAGCTGCCGAGAAGACCGCAGAGTTTGAGGGTCACGAGGAAACCTTGCAGCGCCCCAGAAACGCGCTTCGTCGTGCCATCAGGAAGGAAACGGGCAAGGATCTTGCGGACAAGCATCACGAAACCAAGATCAGGCACCACGAGAATTCGTTCAGCCGCACACCCCTCCGCGATAACCAGTCTGTTGTCAACAGGCGCCCTTCGAACGAGGCCCAGCCTGCTCCCTCCACCTCTTACACTGGCTCCATCTTCGCCGTTCCCGGCGACAGCGGTTACTCGAGCAATGTTTTCAAGTCTTCGGACATGCAGGCTGAAGCGGAGAAGCGCGAGGAGTTTACACGAAGCCAGATGAACGCTTTCTACAAGTCGAAGATGCCTCTCGATACCATGAAGGACCATGCGGCGAGACTTTGGAAGATTCCAGACGATGAACTGACGCCTGAAGAAAAGGAGTTTCTCGATAGGGCTGAGAGGGTCACGGGTCACATCAGGGGCACCGGCAGCTTTACTTGCCCCGAGGGCGAAAGTGACACAGAGAGCGAATCCGGAACTACTGAAGCGACGGAAACTGACGACGACGAGCTCGTTGCTTCATCGGGAGTCAAGCAGGCATCTGACTTGACGCCTTCGACTACGACTGCCCCCACGAGCACCGCGTCTGCTCCAGAGGTCACCACGTCTTCTCCTGCAACCACTATTTCTGCTCCCGCCGTCACTGCGTCTGCTCCTGCAGCTACCACGTCCGCATCTAGCGTCAAGCAGCCGAAGAGTATTCTCAAGAAGCCAGCTGAGAAGCCGGCTGAGGGCATAGTTCCGCCACCCACTCCCAAGCCCGCCAACGCTCAGCTGCCTTCTACCACCGAAGGCACTCAGGCTGCTCCCAAGCCAGCCAGCGTCGAGGTTCCGACCGAGGGCACTCAGGCTGTTTCCAAGTCCGCCAATGCCCAGCTGCCTACCACTACCGAGGGCACTCAGGCTGCTCCCAAGCCAGCCATCCTCGAGACTTCGACCGAGGAGCAGCCCGCTCCCACTTCCGACAAGCCGGCCAATCCCCTCATTCACGACGCGTATCTTGACCGTCCCCGCGCTGGTGCCGATGCGAAGGAGTCCATTGCTCGTGCTCGCAGGAATGCGGAGAAGCACAGGCCCACGAAGCCCTCGAACCTTTCGTACGTTCAGCGCGTTGCTTCGTCTCCGATCCATCCCACCGGCGAGGCTGTCACCAACCCCATGTCGGAGTCCCTCATCACGCAGGGCATGGGCTCGCCCGCTGTGAACAACCAGGCTGCTGCCACCTTGACGCCTTTTGGCAACAACAGCAACTCCGCGCAGGATTTGCTCCCTTGGGAGACGCCCAGCAAGGCCAAATCGACTGAGCCTGCCGTCTCCAGCCTCGCTGGCAACGATACCGAAGCCGTCAATGCCTTCAAGGCCGCCTTCGATTCAGACATTGCAAAGACCAACCAGAACTACACTCCTGGTCACAAGAGGAAGAGGTCTACCGAAGAAGTTTTCGACGGCGGCTGGGGTTCGGTCAAGAAGGCGAAGACAGCGACCATGGAGTCGATTCCTGAACAGGTACCCAATGCCCTGTGCGATTTCCTTATTTCATACAAGAACAGACTCACCGCATCTATTTCTTCAGACTTGAGTTTCCCCATTTCTTCTAAGCGCCAGGCCCTTTGGGATAGTCGTTTTGCGGCTTTCCTGGAGGCCTGTGGGCAAGCATCGACTTGATCCCACGCCTTTTTTTTTTTTTCCCCGTTCGTTGATGCTCCCGCCTTTCCATTACAGCATCGGGCGGCGTTTCATTGCTCAAAAATCTCAAGGTCTGCGTAAAAATACCCTTTTTGTACGATAGTTTTCCCTCTTTTTTCTTTGAGGCACACAGCACGGAGTTGGTGGTCGGCTTTTGCCGGGTTACGGTTCACACGAGAATAGGGTCATGAGTCGTCTGTTTTGCACACATCATCATCGGTGGCTGGCTTTGGCACTTTTGCGACTGCTTTTTTCCCTTTTTTGCTTTTCGACTGCACATTTTGTTGCTCACAGCTCGGGCTTTGTGGCTGGCCTTTGGAGTCTGTGTCTCGCTGGTTGATTTCGGAATTGGTAAGTCTGATGGCAAATCACTAGAGGATGAAGCTAATCGATTCGACAGTCTGCAAGCTTCTTGTTGGCCGACTACCTACCTACGCCCTGGTCTTGGTTTCTGAAAGACGGGTCAGGCCTTTTCTTGCGACTTTATGCACATTCCGCTCGTTCGTCTTGCTACCCGTAGGTCTCAAGCTTTTGTGGACTCGTACAATGCTAACACTGCAAACAGTCCTCTCGGTGCTGCTCGTCGACGTCCATGTCCTGGTTTCTCAAGGACTGGACCGCGGTTTTCTCTGGGCACCCCTCTTCCCGGTTGGTCATGTCCTACTTGTTCGGTCCCTCCCTCCTTGATTTCGTTGCAGTTTGTTGCGTTTTATTCCCCCTTTATTTTTTCTCCGACGCTTCACTCTCGAGGTTCCCTGGGAATCGATGGTTGCGCTGGCATTCGGCGGCTTGCCGCTGACTTGACCTGATCTGCCTCGTGCACTGGGGAACCAGTTTTTTGGGTTCGATGATAACCATCGCTTTGATGTGGTAAGGCTTGCTTCGGCGCCTCGAGCTAAAGGCCCATGGTTTAGTTCCCAATTGACTGGACCTTGTTTCTGTCACATCTCCTGCGCTGTTTCTTGACACTTTTTAGAGTGGCCATGCTGGATCGGTCCGTAAGACGCTGAGGCGCAGGATTGGATCGCTGGTGCTCGGAGTGGACGGTCACGCGCGCGGAAGGCATCATGAAAACTGTTTTGAGCATCTGCATCGCGAACCGTAAGCCGCTGCGGCGCTGGTTCGGCAGTTGCTCTAAATTGATGGGATTGATGGCCGGCGCCAACTTCATGAAAGCTCCATTGCGTACGTGCACGGCCATAAGTCGCTTTTGCGCTGGTTTCAGCTGTTGCCGGGGCGGGATTGCGGTTGGTTTGAGATTGTGTTCGGGACGGGCATCGTTGTGCGGCTGATGGGAAAGGCACGGGGGAGGTGAACAAGACGGACTCAGTGACTTCAATGGGGGATAGGGCTGGGCTTGTCCGGTATCATGGCCATTTCATCCGGACCATCATCAAAACATCGCGTACCGCACAATCATCGACGCAGCAGCAGCAGCAGCAGCAGTCAGCAAGCGAGCATCATCATCATCATCACACCAGCTGCCCCAGACGCACCACGACCTTCCTCATCTTCTACGACTACAAGTTTTTCGCTAATGGTGCTGGGCCCACCTTTTCGGTCGCTAAAATCCACAGGCGTGTGGTCTAGAAACACTCTCGAGCGAGCAACAACATTCTCCTCCTCAATGCTCCGACCGAACGACAAACAAACACTATGTACATCATCAAGCGACCGAGCGTGCTAGCAAGCCACGACAAGCATCTCTCCTGGTCACCTCTTACGACCCTTTGGAGCACGTCGACTTGCACTTAATACCGCTTCTGAAAACACACTCGACGGCTTTGTACAGTCAACATCTTACTGTCGAACACACAAACACACAATCAGCCAGCAGTCGAATTTTGCTACACGCACACAAAACCGGCCAACCAGCCAGTCGCCACCGATGACGAACATGGACAACCTTTGGGTTATTGCACCTCTGTTTTTTGTTGATTCTCTGCTTTTTACTGCACTCTTCACTTCTCCACTCTTGCTGTATCACCAGCGAGTCGGGCTTTTACGCCATTGATCGAGCACGGGATGAACGGGGATGATTTTCAGGGGACGATGGATTGACAGAGTTGATGGAGATGATCAGGGGACGACGAGACGGAGACAGACAAGAGCCATTTGGGCTTCTTCAAAATCGGTACATGTGTCGAGATGGGAAGCATGTATGGGGGCAACAACAGGCTCGATTTTGGTTTTTGCTTTTTTTTCTTCTCTTCTCTTCGTTCGGATTCGGGTGCGGCTGCACTACACACAACACACACAACACACATACCCACGACGTCAGGTACCGGACTGATGAGACCACTACCGCCGATGGGGGGTCGGGGGGATTGGATTTTGGATGCTTCGGATGGATTGTCGTGGTCGTGTTTGTTTCTTCGTTGTTGCAGCTCGCTGGTTCACCGACAGATATCTTGATTCCACCCAACCGCTCAAGCGGCAATAGGGACACTGGATCAAGTCGAGTATAGATGTGGCCTATGGATAGATGGCCAATAAAAAAGTTTACGAACATTTGATGTGCTTTGAGTGTGCACATTGTGATTGTTGAGGAGGAGAGGAGCTGATGAGTAGTAATGAGCGGGAAGGGAAAGTCGTGAGATGATGCGGGTGAGGAGGAGGGTTTGGGACTGTTGAATTGCTTTTCTGATGCCTCATTTCGTGGGAGAAAGGTAGCGGAGATGTTTTTTTCGATAACTACGTACACATGGAAATGCAGCACATGTTCAGCATTTATACCTACCAAAGCAGACACCGGCAGACATTCAAGAGACGACGCAACATCCCTGCCCGCGTCCAGCCCGAGAGTCGTCCCTATGGCATTGGTCCGTGCAGCCGCACACCTCCATAATCCATCCATCATCCACTTATCACGTCGCTGGTCCGCACACCCGCCAAACCACCATGGTCGCAGCAACAGAAGACGCAGAGGTGCCGACGGTGACGGTGCTCGTCCTCGGCGAACCGCGCGTCGGTAAGTCGACTTTTCTGTCGTACGTTTTGTCTTCCCGCCTGCCTGTCCCTTCTTTCTCTGCTCTGTTGCTGTTTGGGATGTGGGACAGGAGATATGGGACAGGGGATGTGTGTATGTGGCATGTGGCAGAGCGCTGACGCGATAGTATCGTTATAGACGATTGATGCAAGGCGCACACGTCGCGCCTCTATCACAACCAAAACGACCGCACGATTCTACCTCCGCTTCCCTATCCAGCCTCAACTCAAGCAACGCAACGCTCATCCCCTCTTCTCCTTCCTCCTCCTCCTCCTCCTCCTCCTCCTCCTCCTTCTCCTCCTCCTCCTCCTCCTCCTCCTCCTTCTCCTCCTCCCCCCTCCCCCTCCCCCTCCTCCCCCCCTCAGCACAACCCCACCTCGTCTCCCTCCGCCTACACAACAAACCCTACGCCCTCCTCCTCTACGACACCGCCTCCCCAACCCCCTTCACAGCGCTATCCCCCGACCTCATCATCCTGGCTTTCGACGTCTCGCGCCGCGCCACGCTGACCGCGCTGCGCGACCGCTGGCTGCCGCTCGTGGATGTGGCGTTTAATGCGGATGAGAGGGTGGGCGTTATGGTGCTGGGGTTGTGTCGGGATCGGCGGGATAAGCTGCGGTATCGTGATGAGGATGCTGTTGGAGGCGGTGATGTTGAAGGGCGGGGAGACGGTGGGCTTGGGAATGGGGTTGAAGGGGCGGGAGGTGGAGGCGGCATCGTGACGCCGCACGAGGCGCTGGCCGTCGCGCAGGCCATGCGGTGTGATCGGTACGCCGAGTGCTCGGCGCTGACGGGCGAGCTGTGCGGCCTTGTTGTTGAGGATGTGGCGAAGATGGCGGCGGCTGCGGCGGATGCGAATGCGAACGCGGATGGAGAGGGTGGCGGGAGGATGCAGGGGGGCTGCGGTGTCATGTAGAGGTCTTCGCAGCAAAAGGTGGTCGAGTGGAAGAAGAGCGTGGTGAGTCAGTTGGCATCGCCTTTTCACTCAAGTCGAGGAAAAAAGTGAGAGAAGCAAGCAGCAAGGCCACATCTCGCAGCCGGTACTGATTGACTCGAAGCAGGCGTCCGCCGTAGAAGACTCAAGCCGTCCAAGGCTTCACCGCATCACGTGGAGTGGTCGTCGTTTGGGACCGAGGACCCTTGAAACAGCAACCATCCGAAACTTCGCCCGCTGTTGCGCCTGCCAGCCCTCAGGTCTCTGGCGGGGTCGCGGTGGCATGTCCAGCACGTGCCGTGGTCGTCGTTTGGGCTTGAGGACCCTTGATGCGGCGAGCAGTCGAGGTTGGTCGAAACTTCGCCGCAACCTCGCGTATCTCTTACCCTGGCCTGCGAGCGCGTGCGCTTGCTTGCTTGCTTGCTGCATACCTGCCCGCCCCGGCATCTACTCCGACATTATCTTGGTCAACTCACGGGCTCAAGCATCATTTTACTCGCTGTCGATGCCTTGCTGTGCGAAGTTTCTTCTTCTTCTTTGGTCAGTTCAGTCACTTGTCATCTACTGCAGTTTCCCGTTCATGAATCTCGTATGAGTCGAATCGGTTGATTTCAGCATTCAGCCTTTGCTTTGATTTTCCTCTTTTCCTGTCCCGTGAGTCGGTCATCTAGTCTGTTCACAGAAAAAGAAAGAAGAAGAGTGAAAGGAAGCTCAAAAGGTCCATCTCGTACCACGCACGCACGCACGCACATCTCAAGCAGACGCCCGCCTTGCCTCGTCTTTCTTTTCCATCGCAACAACCATGACCATCACTCCTCCGTACTCGACCGCAGAGAAGCCAACCGCAATCATCCTCGTCTCTCCTCGCTCGACACTCAAATCGCTCGGTTCGCTTTCATCCTCCTGACGCTGCGCTCCAGACGCTCTAGCGGACTGGCGATGCGGCTCCGGCTCCGGCTCCTCTGCCTCTGCCTCTGCGTCTCTTTCTCCTCATCCTTGTTCCGTCCCGTTGGCGTTGGCGTTGGCGACGTCGGCTGCTGCTGCTGCTCTTCCTCTCGCTCTCCCTTTTCCTCTCCCTCTCCCTCATCATCCTCACACATCATCATACTACCACCGCCAACCTCCTCCCTCTTCCTCTCCTTCCCCTTCCCCTTCTTCCTCCTCTGCCTCCTCTCCCTCTCTAACTCATCCTCCTCATCCATCACCGCATTCGCGTACGCCCGTCTTGCCGCGTCGTATGCCGCGCGCGCCTCGCCGTACGCTGCTTTGACGGCGCCGTCTTCGGGCGCGGCGACGCGTGCTTGGCGCGCGGCTTCGTAGGCGGCGGCGGCGTGGGTGCGGTGGGTGAAAAGTGTTTGGAGGGTGTGTGTTGTTGTTTTGTGTGAGGGGTAAGGGGATGCGTTTGTGTTTGCGTCGTTGGCGGGAGATGGTGGGTTGCTGGTTGTGTGGTTGGCGGCGGTGGTGGTATTCGACGAGGAGGAGGACGGCGGATGCTCAGGTGCGGCGGCGGCGGCGAAACCGCGATTTTTGTCTTCAACCTCGTCCTGGCTTTCGTCCTTGCGCTCCTTTTCTCCCTCCTCCTCCTCCTCCTCCTCGTCCTCCTCGTCCTCGTCCTCCTTCCCCCTTTCCATTACCCCACCGCCAAAGCTCCCCATGACCCCCAATTTCAACCCACGTCCGCGTCCCCTCAACACCTCGACGAGCTGCTCCCGCGTCAGCAACCGGCGCTGCGCTCCCTTATCGCCATTCTCATCATCCTGCAGCTGCGGCGACGGCTCGGTAAAAGCTTTCTGCTTGGCCAGCGGGTTGGGTGGGCGGGGCGGCGGCGTTTGTGGTGGTGCAAGGAGGTGGAAGACGTGGTCCGATGTTGGAGAAGACTGTGGCGACGGCGACGGCGAAGGTGACGTACGCCCGCCCGGTGGTATGCGGCGCAGCTTGGTCGAGTAGTGATAGCTGTCTGGCGAAGAAGAAGACGACGACGACAACGAGGTGGTGGCTGGGCTGGACATGGACATGGAGCGCTCGCCAAGGTGTTTTTTGATGGGCGTGTTGGAGCTTGTTGATGCGTGCTTGACCATGATTGCGGCGGCGGAGGAATGAGGTGCCAGCAAAGGTCGAATGGAATTGAGACTGGTGGAAACGGTGGATGGTGGACAATGGACGATGGATCATGTGTTAAAGATGGATTAAGTGCGAGAAAGGAGCTGGCTGTCGGAGGATTTGAGTGCTGGAGTGAGAGGTCGACTCGCAAGCTGCCTGCTGCTTGCTGAGTGATTGCCCGGGCGACACCTTTGCATAAGAGAGGAGGGATCGGGACAAGGTGAATGAGTGAAGGAGCCGCAACAAGCAGCAATCAATTGACTAGAAAAGACCTAGCAAATATCCAACTTTTGTCCCTCGCACAATACTCAAAGCTCCGCCTTCGCGTCACCAAGTCCGCCACCAACGCACTTCCAGCCCTCCTGGTCGGTGCCGTCGCCAGAGCCAACGTAGACGTTGCGAGCCGGGTACTTGCAGTGCGCCCTCTTGTAGGCCACGCCCGTGTCCTTGGTGTCGCCCTTCCACTTGGTGCCGATGAGCGTCTCGGGGGCGATGCCCTCCTCGACCCAGCGCACCATGGCCATGAGCGCATTCTCTTCCGGGTCGAGGCTCTCCATGTTGCCCTGCTCGTTACCAATGGCGTGTGCGCCGTCGCCGCCCGTGCAGTGCGCCATGCCGCTGATGCGGAAGAAGCGGTAGAACTCGTCAATCTCCTCGACCGTCAGCCCCATGGTGCGCGCCACGTGGTTGTAGTAGCGCGGCGAGTTCTCGGAGCTGATGAGCCCGTCCATGAGTCCGTGGTAATGCAGCAGCTTGGAGCCGCGGTCCCGCAGCGCGCTGAGGTCACCCTCCCACGTCTGGATGTTGCCGGGGTTCTTGTTGGACGCAAATTCCATTTGCTCAGAGTCAAGGGACGCTGGGTCCCAGCTGGGGTCATTGTAGATTGCGTAGCGGTACCAGTCGTTGGTGTATGGGAATGGGCCGGCGTAAAGACGTTTAGAGGCCACAATCTCAGAGCCTGGCTGCATGCGCGGGTACACAAGAGAGCCGTTGACGCCGTAGACGGGGCTGAAGACGAGGCGGACGGCGTCGGCTTGAGCGGGCGTGAGACAGGACGTAGTGTTTGTAGCGTCCGGAGCGCAAATGAAGCTCTCAGGCCGGTACAGGCAGAGTTCAGGGTCCTCAATAACGCCGTCAATGACGCCATCGATGCCATCGCACTGCTTGAGAATGTCCTCGTGGATTGCCGCCCACAGGTCTGACGAGACGTACGTTGGGGCGTCTTGGTCACCTAGAATCTTGTACAAGTTTCCAGACCCGCTCGTCAAGTTGACAAAGGCCGCAGCAGGTGCGCCAGCCACAATGCCATCAAAGTCATCGGGGAAGGATTGCGCAGACTTGAGGCCTTGGCGACCTCCTGTCGAGCACCCAAGGAAGTACGACTTGGTGTGAGTCTTGCCATAGAATGCCTCGCTGATCTTCTTGCCGACAACGACACCCGTGTGCATCGAGCGCCAGGCGAAATCGGTAACGATGTCCTCGTTGTTGTAGAAGGCTTCTCCGCCAGTACCGTTGTGGCCATTGTTGGCGCTGACGGTGGAAAAGCCAAGGCCTGCAGTGTATGCCATGTCCTCGTACTGAATGCATCCAGAGACACCGCCGTTGCCAGTGCTCAAGAAGCGTCCAGTCCAGTTGACTGGCAGCCATGCTTCCATGCTGATTTCACTGCGGTTGCTGGTGGGCACCCGAAGCGCAACACGGCAAAGATCATTTGAAACCACCTGAGAAGGGCGCTTGCATCTGGGTTGAGGATCAGGTACAACTCCTTTGATAGTCATGGGGGCCAAAGATAAGAGTCACTCACGTCGCGTTGTTATCGGGAAAGGTCAAGTTTGTGCCAGCAGCCACAAACTCGCTGAACCAAACAGTGGCATTGGGGACAACAGAGGCCAGAGAGGAGGGCAAGGAGCCGCAGTTTTGCTCAAATTTGTCGTTGGAGGCCGCTTCAGCCGCTGCAAAAAGCAAGCCTGCGCACAGCAACGCGCTGTTGGGGCTGGGAAACCTCATGACTACCAGATCTGAGGATTAGGATTTGCAATCCGGTGCGTGAACGAAGGACGAGAGGGGGATGAGAGCTGCAACTAAGAGCTGCAAGCAGGATCTTTAAGGGACTCATGGAGTGGAGCTCTCAACTTCCGCCTGCCAGTACCGTCTCCGAAGGGCCCCACTCTGGAAAAGCCATCTTTCGCAGTGCGCTTCTGGAGCTAGCCTCATGGGACTGGAAATGTGCTTGCGCCCTGCGCCAAGTCACCTGCTCTCTCGCGTTCGCATTGAACAAGTAGATCTGTGGGTGCGGTAGAGCAGACGGCAAGACTCTAGCCGGCGTCCCAAGACACGGATATGCAGACGACGTCATTGCACCTGTTGTGGTGCTCTACACATCTGAACTTTGCTCACGATGTCTTTTTGCGTTCCACGATGGTCTTTCAAATCCCTATGTGCCACGAGTCAGCGGAGTCGGCGAATTATGACTTCGGCGAGATTCAGTCGTCAAACGAAGCCTTGGCTAGTTTCCTGATTCTCGGTACAGCGCAAAAGCGTCCATGGCTCACTGCCGAGGATAATCCTCATCGGAGCCCACTCGAGTCGTTTAATGGTTACTCTTTTCGTCTTGAGGCCGAAGATAAACTGACTTGGCACTTGGCAGGGGACGAAAGCTACCGTGCGGGGAGAAGGGTGTGGGGTACAGATTCCCCGCAACCTTGGAACTTCAGCAACATGACGAGCACTTGGTTGGCTGTCACGATGGCTTTTGAGGGTCCAGCTGCTTATCCACAGCACCTTGATATCTGGGCCAACATTCTGGCACCTGCAGTGATGACGAGCTAGCGGCATCGGGCCTGTGATAGGCCAGGGATTGTCAGGTCCCACAAATGGCGGCAAATCCGAGCTGCCATTTTCGACAATGACGTCGACTGTTTATTCATTTGTGCTCGTTGTCTTGTCGAAATGTGAGATGGAAAAGAAATTGAGAGACTCAAGCAAAAAGATCTGACGTATGAAATTGATTGGCTTGGTTCAGGAAGCCCGCGGGCAGAGACTGTTTTGACAGGAATGGCTGCTGCCTGGAACAGTGGTGGCGGTAAACGACAGCTCCCTTGGCGCATTCGTGGTGTTGAACGACGGCCTCGGGTGTACGGCGGCGAGGTGGAATTTCTTTTGCATTGTACGGGCGATGTGGCCCAACTCCTGCAGGGTGTTGGACGTAAGTGTTCAAAATAAGAGATGAAGATCTCTCAGCCAGAGTCTGGCCGACTGTCCTCCCGCGGCGGTTTCAGGATCAGTCAAAGATGCGCTGCCATTCTCCAACATCCTTCGTACATTTGACGTGTTAGCAAAGTGGGACTAAACAAACCATTCTGTTGTGGTATCACGCAAGCATTAACGCCGGACCGATGGGTGTGTCGTTGAGTAGCCATAGTCGTGAACAAATTGGACAACCCAAGCCTCAAAGCGAGAGATCAGCAAAAAGTGAACTGTCCCAGCGAGTCGTCGAAATTCCAGGTTTCAGGATAAAACATGATAGAGTGATACCTTGGAGCCACGAGCGAGCCAAGCTTCAACGGCTTTGCGGACGTAGGGACCGGTGCCGACGCCACGGAGCAAAACTAACTTGACTTGGCAATTGCAAAAGACTGGCCTCTTGGCAGGGTGCGATGCAGAGACAGAGCAGAAAGCCTGCTTGTGCGCCAGAAGAAGACGACGACGTCCGGGGCATGTGCTCACATGCGGTACGAGGACTCCAGCATCTGTCGTTCACAAAGACGGGTGCGAGGCGGCCGAGGCCGTGTTGCAAACATGAGCATCCGTCCCGCTTGGGAAACAAGGCGTGGACTTTTGGAGCTGGTTTTGGCCGTGTTTGTGGTCAGGAAATGCGGGAGGACCCGCACGAGTGAGGGAACGCTAGTTAGGTTTATCAGATGTCTCTTCCAGCGGTTCGGTACAGAGGGTAGGGTTTGGCGGGTTGGGCTGAGATTGCGGCGTTTTGTGAGTGTCGACGAGGGACTGAAGGTTGAGGACGTAGGGTGGTGCGTCGTGTCCAGCGGCTGGGTACAGTAGGGTAGCAACGGAGAAGGCGTCACCCCGGTGCTGGCATGCTGGAGCCCGGATATAGGTGCATGACATGAATAAACTTCAGCCTTGACTGCGCGTGCCCCAAACTGATATCAGGCGGGCCGCCATATGAATGAAGTGGGATCTGCGGCAGCGGAGAAGCTGGTTGGTGTCGTACATGAGAACGAGAATGAAGTGCCGAGGTTTGGGGAGAGCGAGTGCGAGGCGAGGAATAGCGAGGGGGGGGGGGGGGGGGGGCATGTCGTGGTCGTCGAGTGATGGTGTCCGGTCGTGGTCGAGGAAAAGAAGAGAGAGAGACAGAGAGACGGACGGTAGAACATCGGCGGCGGGTGGCCATCATCTGCATGTTTCAAACCTCAGACTCGACTCGACACACGCAAACCCTGTCTTGGACATGGAAGCACTCAGCTCAGCATGCTCGTCGCCACCGCACTCGAAGCCGCAAGAGGCAGAACCGCTGTCAGCCTTGTCATCGAACCCTCAGCCACCACCGTAACTCTTTCCTGAATAAGCTCACCATCGCAGCCCTGTCTCGCTTCCCTGCAACGCCCCGGTGCGTGCTGCTTCAAATAATTCCCTTCCGTTTGCTCCCAATGGCCCTTCGCGCATCTTTCATGACTCCATGTTGCTCACCTCACCCTACATGACATGCAACAGGAGCCACGCCCCAAAAACCTCCAGTGAGTCGGTATTCCTCGTCGAGTCCTGCCAGCCTTTGACTTTGCCGGCAGTCATCTCAAAAAGCCCTTCAAGATGTTCAAGTCACCAGCTCCTCACGTGACATCTTCTCCCCTACGCGACCCGGCTCACTCTCTCTTCAAGCCCCTTGGACGGGCATCTCAGACGTCTCTGCTGGACGTTTCCACGGCCGAGGAACCCCTTCCCCGAGCTGCAGAATGCGCCGTGCACCTGGAGCTGCTCGAAGTCTTCCAAACGGTCAAGTCGAGATGCGCCAAATCGCACATTGTCGCCCACGCGCTCAATCTGAGGCAGCCCTACAGCTTCGGCGTAGTCACCAAGCGCAAGCGGAGCGCCAGGGCCCAGGCAGCCTGGAACACCTATCTGACCCTGGCCGTCTTGCGATTCGGCAAGTGGTGGGACGCGCTGCTCAAGATCCTCGACGCCCCTGACGGAGCAGTTCCCCAAATCACCAAGAAGACACTTCCGCCGCTGGACGTCCTGATGGTCTGGCACACGTACCTGCTCACGCCACGGAAATACGAAGCCCTCTGCCGCAACGGGCGCGAAGCGTTATTGCAGATGGAGTTCCCCTGGAAAGCCGTCCACAGAGCCATCGACGCCTCCACCAACACCTACCAACTGACAGCCGAAGCGCAAGACGTGTTCCAGCAAAAGACGGGGCTAGAAGCGTACCTGCTCTCGTCGCTCCAACGAGACAAGATCCACGACACGCTGACGCGCACCTTCCTCGAGAAGCTGGCGCACTCGCATTTGCCCGACGCCAGCGAGCCCTTCCGCCTGTCCAGCCTGGGCGTGCTGCCCTATGAATACACACCGCTGCCTCAAGCATACGAGGCGCACAGCGCGGCCCTGTCCTTCCTGCTCCCCGCTATCCACCGCCAGGAGGAATTCTGGGAGAAAATGGCGTCGCTGAACTGGGTGCATTCGCCCGCCGCCGCTCGCACCCTGCACCACGCCGTGCTCCGCTACCACCGCTTCCTGCTGCTCTTCGCGCGCCACCCAGACGCCACCCTCGTCCCCACGCTGCACATCGACGTCGCGTGGCACACGGCGCTGTGCTCGCCTGCCCGCTACGCCGCCGCCTCGCTCGCCTACGCCGCCCGCTTCATCAATCACGACGACACCATCGACGACGCCGCCCGCGACGACGCCTGGCGCGACACCCAGGCCCTGTACAAGCGCGCCTACGGCGACGAGTACGACGTCTGCCGCTGCTGGTGGTGCGAGGTGTGGATGGAAGAAAAGGAGGCGGCGGACGACGACGAGGACGACGATAGGATTTCGGAGAGGGCGGCGGCGCGCTTGGAGAGGGCCATGCAGGCGGAGAAGGCGCGGATGAAGAATGTGAGGAGGTAGATTGAGTGTGGTGGTGGTGGGGGGACGGATGTGTGAGTTTTTTTTTTTTTTTTTTTTTTTTTTAGTTTTTTTTTTGAAATGAGTCTTTTGTGCTGCTTGATATACCCCAGATACCAATCCATCGTTTTTCTATTCTGTATGCTGCAGATTTGAATGCGTGTGGAAAGACTTGTTGCCGATTCACGAGCGAGCACATGAGACTGTCTCGGCCAGCGACAGCAACATTGCCAAAAGAGCACTCAATAGCAGAATTCTCGGTCAACAAGAATTATAAATCCACCACTACAACCTCCCTCTCCCCAAGTCCGGCATACCTGCTATCTCTCCCCAAGAGTTCAGGACCAAGCTCGCCACAATGAAGCTCCTCCCCATCCTTCTCCTCCTCACCATGTTTTCCCTCCCAAAACCAACGCCCGCAACCCTCCTATCGCCCCGACAAATCTCCTGCGCCCTACCCGGCTCCAGCACCGACGCCGACTGCAAGGCCTGTCTGGGCCCGAACGCCGCGTCGTGCGGCCGCACCGGGTGCTTCGATCCGAGCGCGGGCCAGACGTGCTGCGCCGACGGGTCGGCTTGTTCGGGCGGTGACGAGTGCTGTGGGGAAGTGGTGAGTTACAACAGTTGCTTTTTGGCCTTGTTTTGCCTGCTTTGTGCCACGTTGCTGGTCGGGGAATAGACGGTGTAATAGCTGATGCGGTGTCTCACCACTACAGGGCCTTGGTGTATCGGGGTCGTCTGATGATGATGATGATGGGCATGGGACTGGTACTTCGTCGACGACGACACCCACGACAACGACGAAGAAGACGTCACCGACGTTGATGGCCGCGACATCTACCGTTGCCGATTGGTCCTGTGCGCAGTCTGACGACGGCGACGCATGCTGCGCGCGGCGCGGCGAGGGCGTCAGATACTGCGGCGGCGCATGGCCGACGTACACCTGCTACCGGCCCGGGGTGGGCGAGGTGTGCTGCGCAGGAGACAACGCCGCGAGGACGAGGGCTTGCACAGAATCAGGGACAGGGACAGGGGGAAGCGGAGAAGGAGGACGCAGTGGGCAGGTTGCGTGCTGTGATGATGTTGTGAGTCACATTTCTTGTTGCTCTCTACTGCTGCTATTTGCGGCCGAGGGTGATGTGGTGGTGGGAGGGGGACGAGGAGGAAGGGGTGAGATGAGATGCGCATGCATGTATGCATGGTCTGTGGCTGACGCGAGACTCCCTCTCTGCTGGGAGTCGGGTCCTGACAGGCCGATGATGCTGTTGCTGCTTCTGCCACCGCCGGCAAAAGTAATGCGTCGTCCAGGGAATTGCCGTTGGGGGCTACGATGGCCACGACTACGGCGGCGGTGCCTGGAGCTGACGAGCTGAGCACGACAGCATCTACAGTGGTACGATCTTGCTGCCTTGGACGCTAATTGCCGCTTTTCATGCTGATTACTTGTCGCCGTCGGACAGCATTCTAGCCTGGCAACGTCAATCTCGCATACACTGACATCTGGGACGTTGAGAGGGAAGACCAGCCGCGGG
Source organism: Phyllosticta citriasiana (assembly GCF_038021145.1). NCBI lineage: Eukaryota > Fungi > Ascomycota > Dothideomycetes > Botryosphaeriales > Phyllostictaceae > Phyllosticta > Phyllosticta citriasiana. The sequence continues at coordinate 257,783 of NW_027117281.1, read as the reverse complement.
CCAGTACAAGTCATGGCGAGCTTCGTGTGGTTGCACGCCGTCTTCCTCGCTCCGCCGAGCATCGTGTTCTTACTCCTGGCCGCGGCCGGCTTCTAAGACTTGTAAGCCATGCATTGGTAGAACGGGTCTTGGGAGAGATTGGGTATCAAGGTTTCGGCGATGCGGCCGTCGGGGATCATTCTTGAGCGGTTATCAGCAAGATCTGGATTCGAAGCGTGTATTCGTAGATCATTGGTCGGACGTCTGGAATTAGGCTGTCGGATGTTTTGGTCTGCAGCGGTTGGACGGGTCGACAGGGGACGAGATGGAGAGGTTGTGGGCCGAGCGGAAGGGAGGGAGGGAGGGAGGGAAGACGCGTCGCGCGCCTCAGGCAGCCAGGCCAGGCCAGGCCAGGCCCCAGACGTCATCGTCTGCTCGGCCCTCAGGTCCCGTCGCACCGCAATCTCCAGTCCGTCTCTGCACCACCATCATGCCTCCACCAGCCGTGAGCTTTTCCCATCGTTGGCCGAAGCAGTAACTGACTAGAGCGACGGTAGGCGCCTTCTCCTCACCGCTTCAGGCCGCCGCGGGACTCTAGATCTTCTCACAAGCGGCCGTCCGCTCTGCGCCAGGCACTCCCGCCTCCGTCTCCGCCTCCAATCGAAACTCGTCACGATGTGTCTAGTTCGCAATTCAAGCCAACGCCGCGCTTCTCGGTTCCTGCGCTCGGGCATGGTGCCAACCTGACGGGCTCCCAGTTCAACAGAAGCATAGCGTCTGGAAAACAGCACTTCGGTCCCCGTTTGGACAGGACGGACAGCATTGACGACTCGTCGCAACCAGATGGCAACGCTAAAGAGCAAGGGGATCCAGATGATGAAATGCTTTTTGATACCGAGTCCCGAGAGGTTGTGGGAAGCGTCGAGTCCGGCCATGCTCCAATTCCACACGCGCACGGCAACGTCTTCTCTCAAACACCACGGATAAATGTCGATTTTGTTGATGAGAACCCGGCCAAGCGTAGACGCTTGTCTTTGCATGCAGCCACACCTGGGATTGGTCCTGACCAGGCCCACCCACTCCCACGACGACAGTCACTGCATCAAGACTTTGAAGCCAGACATGACCCATCAGTCTTGACCCAGCCAGCAGCATCACCACCGCACCCAACAAGCCCCCCACGCACAACGCGACCACCACGCTTCAAGCACACCGAAGCAACCCCCAGCCGCGCCCATCCACTCGCCCCAACCTCAACAGACCCGCTGCCGCCGCCTCCAACAACAACAAAAACAACATCTCGCCCTCGCAACCCATTCCGCCTCCCACCATCTGTGGGGCATGGCAGCAAAAACGACCCCACCGCCGCCGACGCAACGCCACTGCCCGAGCACTTCTCGCCGCACCGCCGCAACCAAAAGTTTGTGCCGGGCGGCATGGCCGAGACGGTGCGCGGCTGGATCTTGGGCGTCGGTCACGGACCCGACGCCGCCCGCACGTCGTCGCGGGTGTCGAGCATGGTGGTTGCAGGCTCGCGCGAGGCGTTAGGGGAGAATCGGCTGCGTTTGATTGCTGGGAAGACGGATTGGGATGGTGAGGGCGAGGAGGCGAGGGCGCTGCTTGTGGGGCCGGCGAAGGGGGTGCGTGCGGGGGTTGCCATGGGCGATGAGGTAAAGATTGCGGCGCCGAGTTGGGACGTGCAGGTTGGAAGGGGGAGTGAGAGGAGGAGGTGGGTTGTTGGCGTTGATTGGAGTGTGGTTTGAAAACTGGCTGAAATAGAGAGTTCAAGAGGCTAGGCTGCAAAGGTCTTGCTTGCTTGCTTACTTCGGCTGCACACATATATCAGCATTCGATGCAATTTCGCGACACCCGTGACGCCCAAAGTATTCAGGCATCTCAGCAAACAGCAAACTACCCTATGTACCTACCATCAAAAACGCTGAACTCCCCAAGAGAAAAAATACTCCATCGCCGAGAATCGAACAATCGAACTCGGGTTTCCAAACCTACTCAACGTCAAGGTCAACTCCCCCCTAGGTCAAGAGGGAGAGAAGCCGCACGCGGCAGAATAGTCACTAGCTTGATTCTTTATTACAAAAGCTCTCGGACATCTGGCTCCTGTGAGGTCTGGCGGGCTGCTGCCACTGCACCACGACGGATTTGATTTGCTTTGGGTTTGGGTTTGGGTTTGGGGGATGGATGGGGGTTAATGAATTTCGTTTCCTTGAATGAACAACACAATGGGTTTATCCAATCTGTCTGGGATTCTAGCGCTACTGGGTCGTGGGTGCCTAGGTCGGCATTGGAGGGTTGTTTGTGATACGTAGCTTGCTTTTGCTCATCTGGTATGCATGCACGTACGCTGTAGTATCTTCCATTTTGTAGTGTCAAGTGACTCCACGCAAATCGGACACGTACGGTCTGATGATGCTTCCTTACTCTATGGCCTCCACGGCAGAACTGAACTGGGAGACGACCTGACATCCCGGAGTTGAAACCATGCACGATTGACTGCAAAGTGGTTCTGACTCGTCTGTCAGCGCGTCGAACAAACTGAACTGAACGGCTCTGGTATTCCTCTGGGCTTGCTTTCTGCTTCCACTTTTTGCCCTTTTCGTTTTGGAGGCGGTCGTGTCGCTCCCTCTGTGCGTGCGTGGATCGTGTGGCCCAGCCTGTGCTGCGGTGGCAGGTTTTTGATAGCCCATGGACAGAGATCCATGTGGACAGACCGGAACGTGTTGCTGTGTTTTGCTAGTTGATTCATGCCTATATACAAGTTTTACGTGCTACATGTATGCTACTGCTACTGCTACTGCTGGATATAATAACGCTAAATACAGAGCCTTCTACAGTTCGTCAGACAGTTTGTGTGGCCACATGCCGTCTTGGATGCCTTTGCTCGTTCACTCGTTCTGCGTGTCTGAGATTATGATTGCGTTGTGAAAGAGGAAGAGAGAGGGGAGAATCAGAAATCAGAGCGACTCTGAAAGTCCAACTCCTTGCTTGCGTGCGCCTTAGTCGCAATTCAATCATCTCCAACATCAATTCTTCTCGCCCGTCGTCGCCTCCGCTCCCGACGCCGCTCTCGACGCGCCCTGCGCCTCAATCTCCTTCTCCGTGGCGGCAGAAGAAAGCGCCGGAGCGCCCTCCTTTTCCGCATTGCTTCCCTTCCTCGACGCATCCGCATCGACCTTCTCAACCACCTTCTCATCCGCCGACGGACCCGTTCGACCCGTCTCTGCCTCAACAGCCACCTTCTCCTTTTCAACCTCGACGCCCGGCGGCGCCGCCACGCCCGCCGCGGCCGGTGCATCGTTGGGCGCCTCCGGGCCCTTCAAATCCGAATTAGCCGACTTGACGCTCCGCCACTCGACGGCGGCGGAGCCCAGGATGGAGAAACACGCCATGGCCAAGCCGACCTGGAAGGCGTGGACGAGAGCGTCGTTGTAGGCGACGAGGACCTGCGGCAAGACGTCGGCGGGGACGCGCTGTTGCAGCTCGGTGGCACCGATGGCGGTGATGGAGCGCGGGTCGAGGTTCGTGAGCGCCGCGACGCCGCTGATTAGGTCGTTGGTGAAGATGCTTTGCCCGACGGCGACGAAGATGGCGCCGCCGAGCTGCTGCGAGAAGAAGAGGAGCGTTGTCCCCATTGGTACGTCGATGCGGCTGAGCACGGTTTGGATTGCGATGTTGCTTTGCTGGATGGCTGTGTCAGTGATGATGGGGGAGTGCAATGATGGGGGGTGGAGAGCTACCTGCATGCCCAGACCTAACCCGAAACCGAGGAGAACCTGGTATCCGATCCAGGCTGGGTGACCGGTGTTGGTGCGGAACGTGGTCAGCATGCCGGCGCCGATTGAGACGATGACGCTCGAGGCGATTAGGAAGGGCGTGTAGTAGCCCATGCGCGAGACGCTGATGCCGGTCAAGATGCTGGCGACGACGAGGCTTAATACCAATGGCAGCTGCGAGTAAAGGGTCAGTGGAAGAAGAACGAGGAGATGCAAAAGACGCTTCAACTCACGTTCATGATGCCAGAATGAACAGCCGATGCGCCTTTGATGGCTTGGAACCAGATTGGGAGGTAGTAAACGAAAACAAACATGCAGCTATTGCAGTGTCAGCCCGAAAATCGAAATACCAAAAAATAAAAGCTTTCTTACCTTGAGTTGCAAAAGGTGAACCACAGGGCGCCAGCAACAGTACGGTTTGAGACGATTCGCGGAGCGATGGTCGCCGTATCATTTTTGTTGTGCAATTGGACGCCAATGAAGGCGAGAATTAGTACTCCAAAGATGCAGAAGAGGAAGATGATGCGCCAGTTGGACCACGCGTAGTCGTTGCCGCCCCATTGGAGAGCGAGAATCTACGAAAAGTTAGGTACCTGAATATGGCATGAGCTTGGCATGATGTACAAGACAGATGATTGATGGCATAAACAGAAATTGGCCAAGAGGGTCAAGCTGGATAATTTTTTCCTTGAGCGTAAGGCCAGCATTACGTGGCGGAGGCGTATTTTTGAGCACAAAGAGAATCAGCACCGCTGTAACTGCTCCAATGGGCCTGCCATTCGTCAGAAATGATTCCAACCGACGTCACGCAAATCTTACAGGTTCAGGTAAAAACACCAACGCCAGGTTGCGGAACTGGACGCGAAGGCGCCGCCAATGAGGGGACCAGTGACCGAAGCTATTCCAAAGATTGAACCAGCGAGTCCTTGGATCAGGGCACGTTTTTGGAGCGGCATCAATGGGATAGCGAGCAGGACGCCGCCTGTAAACATGCCTGCAGAGCCGAGTCCCGCGATTGCTCGGCCGAGGATGAAGGCGATCGAGTTGGGCGCGGCGCCACAGACAGCTGATCCGACGGTGAATAAAAGCAGATTGATCAAGTAGACCCATTTTGGATTGTAAAAGGTGCTGTGAAGGTGGTTAAATGATAGACGAGAAATTGGAGTGTGAAGACCTACTATAGTTTCCCTACGACGAGTTGCGTGGAACAAGCCGTGAGCTTTGACGAGATTAGTGAATTGACGGGATTTGTGGGAGTTGGTCGAATTCACCATGTACGCAGACCCATACCATCCCTGAAGCTTCATTAGACAACATTTGCAGACCTGATTTTCATTGTTGGTAGCTCACAACGTCACCGAGAGAATGAAATTCATCAGTAATGCGCGGAATCGCCACACCAACAATTGTCCGATCCAAAGCCACAAGAAAGATTCCAGCGTAAATGCCCAGGAGAATTGGAACGACAACGCGAGTTGGGGGATAAAGAGGCTCCGGAGGGCTTTGGAGGCCGCCGGCTTCGACATCTGCCTTGGCTGATGGATCATCACAAGGGGCTTGCGCATCAACTGCACTTGGTTCGGGCTTTTTGTCGATCATTGCGACGACTTGGAGATGCAAAGGAAGCGGAAAAATCAGAGAATTGATGAAAATGAAAGACGTCGGCCAAAGGAGAAGGAAGCAAGTCAGACTTGAGGGAAAGAAAAGGGTCTGGTGCTAGGCAGTGGTGTAACGAGGCTGACGCCGACGTGCATGCAGTCTTATAACTGGGGCACGGAGAAGACGCGGAGTAGCGCGCGTCCGTGTGCATCGTGAATTTGGACCTGTAGTAGTTTGCATCATGGAGGAGGAGAAGAAGGTGGTTTGCCAATTAAGGAGAGGGAGGCTTTGTGGTGGGCGTTGAGGCTTGCAAGAGGCGTCGACGAGGCGGAGATGAGATGGGTGGTGCGAGGGCGAGAAGGTTACAATGACATCTTTGTAGACGACAGTTGAAGGGGACGGGAGTCAAAAGCTGGAGATGGGATGAATTGACAAGACGGTCAGCGTGTGTCTTGTCCAAGACAGAGGAGGTGGTGGTGGTGGTGCAGAGGGTGAGTCGGGTGTCCGCGTAAGGGCCCGAGGCGGCAAAGTCATGGGGCCGACGAGCCGAAAGAGGCTTGCGCTCGGATCGGATCGGACTCCCCCGCCCGAAACCCGTCAGTGAGCAGGTCGGGTCCAGCCCGTCAACATCCACCAGCATCATCGCCTCCCGAACCCTCCGCTCCCTCCGTCTCGCCTTCATCATCACACTTGCTCTCTGCACTTGCGCGGCCAAGCCTCTGCTTGATGACCAACACCGGCCCTCCCGTCGCCGCGGACCCCGTTCGCGATCCGCTGCGCAATCACCCGCAAGTCCAAATGTCTCAGCATCCGCTCCAACCTTGTGCTGTGCCCACCAATCCCTCCCAAGACGTTAAGCCCCCTCCAACCGCTGCATCGACTCTTGATCACGGCCCAGTTGGCAGTCCCGCCAACCTCAAGCCCAACGCTTGCATCAGCTGCCAAAAGCGCAAAGTAAAGTGCGATCGCACCGAGCCATGCTCGTCCTGTAAGAGGTATCGCGCCGTCTGCGAGTTTCGGGACCCGGCGCCCCGTCGCAAACGCAAGCTGTCCGACGAGGACCTCCATGCCAAGCTCGATCACTATGAGCATCTTCTCACCCAATTTGGAGCCCACGTTGACTCCAAACCTACCGCGACCAAGCCGTCTGCTGCTCCGACCTCGACTCATTCTTGGGCTCCTGGATTCACTCCGCTCAATGCTCGGGACCAGCCGAGACCGAGGGATCCCGTTGGGCCGCCTGCCACCAAAGACTCCCCTGCTGCCACCAAAACCCCCGACACTGGCCGTCTAGTCTTTGAAAGGGGCAGCTCCCGATATCTCGAAAGCAACCTCTGGAAAGGCATTCACGACGAAATCAGAGATCCAAAGCAGCTGCTCCGTGACGCTCCAACTCCTTCCAGCGCGAGGCCCTCGACTGCGAATCAATTCGATCCCTACAGCCTGGACGAAGGGCAGCTTGTCCTAGGCCTCATGCACGGCCACAAACTGGATCTTCGCAACTTTCATCCCCAGTCGCATCACATCTTCACCCTCTGGCAAGCTTATCTGGACAATGTCAACCCACTTGTTAAACTGCTCCACGCCCCTACCGTCCAACGACAGGTCCTCAAAGCAGTCAGCAATCTAGAGGCCATTGATGCCGAGACGGAGCTACTCATGTTTTCCATCTACCTCATGGCCGTCGTCTCCATGACCAGCGACGAGTGCCAGTCGACCTTGGGTGAAAACAAGCCCCACTTGCTTACCAAGTTCCAGTACGCTACCAAGGTCGCGCTGCATAGGGCAGGATTTCTCCGATCATCTGACCTGGTCGTGCTGCAAGCATTCATTCTCTTTTTGCTTGCCATGAGATCCTACCATGATATTCACACGCAGTGGTCGATGACCGGCCTCGCCATCCGCATGAGTCAGAGGATTGGGCTCCACAAGGATGGTTCCAGACTCGGCATTCCCTTGTTCGACATTGAGATGCGGAGACGAGTCTGGTGGCAGCTCACCCCCCTTGAGGTCCGAACGTCGGAGCTTGCAGGTGGTAGCATTTCACCCCTCTTGCAGGCGCACTGGGACACTGACCTGCCTCTGAATGTCAACGACAGCGAGCTGAATCCCGACATGAAGCAACTCCCTCCAGAACATAGCGGCCCAACAGAAATGTTCTTTTGTCTGCTGCGCTTCAAAATGGGCAGATTCATGCGTCGCCATAGACATCTCTTCTTTTCGGATGCTCAACGCTTAACAGATGGGGATGATTCCCTGGCCGAGAGGGATCGTGCCATTGACGAGTTTGAGCAGATGCTCGAGACCAAATTCCTCCGACACTGCGATCCTTCTGTGCCACTACACTATCTCACTGCCATTGTCGCACGGTGCGCTCTTTGCGTTACACGACTGTTGGCACACCATCCGCGGCAATATCCCGACAAGGGCAAGTCTTTGCCCCGATCTGAAAGGGACCTCCTTTTTGCAACTTCACTCAAGACAATCGAGCTTGACAACCTGGCACACGGAGACACATCTCTGCAGAAATTCATGTGGCACGTGGACGCATACTATCAGTGGGACGCTCTCATCTACCTCCTCATTGCTCTGCGGAATCGCAACTATGTCGACGACAAGGAAATCGAAAAGGCGTGGTTCCAGGTTAACAAGACGCTCGAGTACCACAGTCAGATCGTGTCTGACCCTACCAACCTTCTTCATACTGCCGTCGGGAACCTGGTTGCAAAGGCATGGAACTCGTATGCCAACGAGCACGCTCGCCAAAATCGCCCACCACCTCCCATTGACGACTTCAAGGCTGTCAGCATGCTTGTTGCCAGAGCCAGGGACAAGTCAATCACCGACAGCCGTGGGGGCTCGGGCGGTCCGGATGGTGAAGCCAGGCACACAGAAGCGTACCAGGCGGCGCCGCTGCCGCAGCAGCAACAAACGACGCCACCCGTCAGCGCGAGCGGATGGAACACACCCCTCAACACCGACGCGAGTCCCATTGATTGGGACGTGTGGGATGGCTTGCTGCAAGAATTCGGGCTGCAAGCTGGTGGATTTGCTGTTGACCTGGTGGGATGATATCTGTCTACACATCTTTTCTGCTGCCTCTGCTTCAAAAAATTCCATTCAACATTATTATAGGGCAGGAAGGTGTTATTCTCGATACCGAATGTACATACAAGGTATACGGCGGGAGGAAATGCCAATGGATCTACTGGCTTTATCGTCGGCTTTGGGGCTGGGAAAAATCTACCGTTACCGCGGGCACATTTCACTCTGTCGGTTTCCGTAAGAAAAGCACCCGAGCATCGAAAGTTTCGATCTTGCAATGAGAAGCGTGTCGACAGTCTGACTTGACATCATCTTCACTGTAGCGTACGCCCTAGACTCAACCACTGGAATAATTCCATACCAAAAGCGAAGTCTTTTCAGGCCAAAGGCAGTTAGCGCGCCAGAGTACTGCAACAGAAACGGGAATTTGCGGGCCCGAACGGCCTGGGTCACACTCTGCGCAACTCCGTCCGAATCTCTAGGTACCTATGGCCGGACTCGGGTCACGTCACACGTCACCGCCCTTAGGTCGACAGGAACTAAAATTCCATTGACCACACCACAATTCCTCCATCACATCTTGGCCAAGCGATTTCGCAGGTGTCAACGTGTCCGGTAACGAGACCATTGTTGTTTTATTTTGTTTTGCATTTTGAGCGGCTATTTCGCGAGCGATTGATTCAGCGCGTACTGCACCCTCGGTCTCGAGAATCCGGACGATTGATACGGCTCTTCAGTCCCACTCCTCACTTCACACACCACATCCATCACCACCGCTACCGTCCTCATCCATCTACAATGCCGCCCTCCACCGGATCGCGCTTCATGCGCGCCGCGCGTACTTTCGCGCTGTACACGACGACCGGCGCAGCGGTCGGCTTCGCAGGGTGGAAGGTGTACTCGCGCAAAACACAATTCCAGGAGATCGACGTGTCGTCGCCGGCATACTCGAGCATCGCGTCGAGCGTGGCGCGCATCAACCCGCACAAGAACCGGCCGGTGATGCTGGACCACTGCGAGCGGCGGGTGCCCCTCTCGCAGCTGCAAACTACCGACCTGGACGAGCTGACGCGCCGCTTCTGCGCCGGCGTGTGGAGCGGGTCCGGCTTCGAGTTGCAGCGCCGCATCATGGAGCGCGCGTTCCGCCAGCTCGACGGCCGCGAGACGGATCTCTGGGAGAGGGCGGACATGGAGAAGAGCGCGTACAAGGTCGGCGAGCGCATAGCGGATCATTTCGAAGTTGTGGGTCGGGCGTCGGACAAGGTGAGCTTGCTTGTGTTACAGATGGTTTCGAGAATGGCGAGCTGATGGCTTGATAGGTTGTCGTCCGCTGCGGCGACTCGCCGCGCAAGCAGGGCCCGCGCAACAACGACGGCATTTTCAGTATCGAGGTCCGCAAGGATGGCGACGACGCCGTCTTCGCCATGAAGAGCTTCTTCTTTGACAGCACTGAGGAGGGCGCCAGCGCCGCCCCGCCGTCGGCTCTTTTTGACTATTTGCACCGCGAGTACGCCAAGCTGTGGATGGAGACGAGCGTGAGGAAGTTGTTGAAGTGATGGACATGAGAGGACAGGAGTGGGACACCTCTGGACATTAATTACGCCGATTTTCCAATCAAAGATGTGGCTGGTAAACTTCTCCAAGCTTCTCCAAACATTTTTCCTCGAGCGACTATGCGCCATTGACATTCACAGACGACGATTCAACACCTACTCTTCGACAGCCACATCGGGTGCCCAAGGATCCAATTGACTCGAGCGAAAATATCATGCTCTAGTCTGGAGACGCCAACACAGTGGGTGTAGAAAGAAATGAGACATCCTCTAGGGAGCAGTCATCCGCCGTCCTAGTCGCGCTCAGGGAGAAGTCGTCCGCCATCATAGCTATGCTGAGGGAGCATTCATCTACCGTCGCAATTGCGCTTGGCGAGCTGTTTTTGCCTATTACCAAGTGTCATTTTTTGTTTTTTCTTTTTTTCACCCACTGTGTCAGCATTTCTCATACCCATCCCAGAAAGGAAATGCACCCGGACAGACACGACGAAGCTACCCCGCACCGACGTCATACGATTGGCCGACGCAGGTACTCCAACCCACGTAGAACACGGTACGTCAACTTAACTACGCGAGTACAGACGCGGATTTAAAAAGTAAACACCTCAATAGATCCACTACGATTTGTAATTTCTTCATCTAGGCGTCGTCTAAAAGTATCAAATGCTCCCTCTTGACTCCAATTGATACCCAGACCTACCAACGAAGATTCCTCCCGCGTGCCAACCACATTTTTGCCATCCCTACCACGAACAAACAAAGGAAGATTCAAACATGCCCGCCTCCGCCGTCTTCGCCCCCTGCAACACGGCCCTCATCACAGGCGGCGCCTCCGGCATCGGCCTCGCGCTGGCCAAACGGTGCGCGGCGCAGGGCATGAAGCTGGCCGTCGTCGACATCGACCCGGACACGCTGGCGCGAGCCAAGGCGGAGCTGAGCAAGGACGGCGCGGCGGACGTCGAGACGTACGCGGTCAACGTGGCGAGCCATGAAGAGTGGGACAAGCTGAAGAAGGACGCGGTGGGGCGGTTTGGTAGCGTCGAGGTGCTGGCGCTGAATGCGGGGACGGCGGGTAAGGGGAGTCGGTGGGGAGAGAGGGAGGGGTTTGAGAAGGTGTGTGCAGTGCAGTTCCTATACACTGTTTATTGCGGTGCTGACGAGACACGATGCAAAAGATTCTAGGAACGAATCTCTGGGGCGTCGTCAACGGCGTCAACGCCTTCGTCCCTGTCCTGCAGCAGCAAAAGAAACAGGCCGCCATCATCGTCACGGGCAGCAAGCAGGGCATCACCAACCCGCCCGGCAACCCGGCGTATAATGCCAGCAAGGCAGCCGTCAAGACGCTGGCTGAGCATCTGGATTACGACTTGCGCGACGAAAAGCACCTCAGCGTGCATCTGCTCGTGCCGGGCTGGACCTTTACTGGCATGGTATGTATCCATTTCTCCCCCTCCCCCTCCCCTTCCCCTTCCAACAACCCCAACAAACCCTACCCTATCGTCTCCAACGATCCACTTTCTCCATCCACTCCAACCCGACATACCAACTAACACCACCCACTTAACAGACCGGCGGCGGCCCCAGCGCCTCGCGCGAGAAGCCCGCCGGCGCGTGGTCGGCTGACCAAGTCGTATCCTACCTCGTCCAAAAGATGGAGAAGGACAAGTTCTACGTCATCTGCCCGGACAACGACGTCGACGAGGCGACGGACAAGAAGCGCATACTGTGGAGCATCGGCGACGTTGTGGAAGAAAGGCCGGCGCTGACGCGGTGGCGGGATGAGTGGAAGGGAGAGGCGAGGGAGTGGATGGAGAGGACGAGCGTGTAGATGGAAGGTTGGGATTGGGGGTCGTGGATTGGGGATTCTCGTCTAATGCTCTTTTGTGTCGCTCTAGATCTACCTGCTTGTTGTCACTTCACGAACCGGATGGCTCTGCCTTTGGCATTGTGACTGTGTGATAGCGCTGGGCGTGGTTGTGATGGTGGACGACTGCTACTGAGGTGCAGCTGTAATGGCAGACGGCCGCTCCCTATAGAACTTCAATTTTTTTTTGTGTCCACTGAGTTGCTGCCTGTCCTTTTCTCTCTTTCTTGCTCTTTCACCAAGAACACAGATTGTTCCGTCAGTGGAGCATTCGTCGTCAATGACCGGGCTTGACCATGGCATGGCCTGCATTTGATTGGCTGCTTGCGCAGGCGCTAACCGAAATTGGTATCTCAAACTCGTCTTCTCTGCTCACGTCTAACCAGATCATTTAAATATTTGGTAAGGATGAATACGACGATGAAATTTGGGATGCCCAGCCTTTGGATCGAGCAAACGTCGAGCGGCGGTGGATGTTCATGTTCAAAATCCAGGTGCTCAAAACGGCCAACTGACCCGGAGAAAATTGGCCGGCCCCCGCAGGCGCAACCTAAACATCGCGTCGCCCGCCGCTCCAACGCGACCAGGTGTAAGCGCCGGCAGCAATGACAGAGCCCCACACCAATGCCTCAGACCACAGAAGAACGCGTCGAGCACGCGCTATCCAAGCTCCTCGAGTACCTGCTGCCCCAGTATCCCCATGAGGACGAAGACGCCGCGGATCAGCGCCTCGACGATGCCTTCAACTACGCCCTGGACGCCATAGGCAGGCAAGAACAAAACACCTCGATCGCGGGCTCTGCTAACTCCCGCGCAGCTCAGGCGAACCCAGCATAGCGTCCGACGTCAATCATGCCGCAGACCTCATCAAGAAGAAGCGTGAGTGCGCTGGCGCAACAAGTCGAACGTGGCTAACCATTGCCAGTTGTGCGCGAGAGCAGCTCGCCGGAGAAGCCGCTCCACTTTGCCAACCTATACTCGAGACTCCTCACGCAGCCAGTGCTGAATCAGAAATGGGCGATGCTCTACTTTTTGTACCGGCTGTCCGACTCGGACATGCCCGCCGCGCTGCAGGACCTGCGCTCCCCTCCCAGGTCTCCTGTCCGAAACGAGGCCGCGTACCAGTCGCTCACCGCCCCCGAGAACCCGCTGTCGCCCACGCGATTCGCACGAGAACGGCAGCTCGCCGAGAATCCTATGTTTAACGAGGCCTTTGCGAACGAGGGCCTGCAGCGCTTGCCTCCTGCCGAGGAGCCCAAACCCGCCAGGGCGTCGACGGAACGGACAAAGCCGTCGGAGAAGCAAAAGGGACATGAGAGGTCCAAGACGGCATCGATCGACCGGAAGAGGACTAGCCTGCAAAAGAAGGAGGAGGAGGCAGCGGCGGAAAAGGGTGGAGAGAAAAAATACACGTCGCTGACGTCCTACGAGCCCTCGGAGACGGCGTTGCTGCGCGACTTGCCGTTTACGCTGCAAGGTCTTTCGTCGTCCAACCTCGCTTTCGCAGCTCCATCAACGCTCAAGATCCCCGCCACGCTGCCGGCGCCCTTGGTGAGCCTGTTGCACACGCTGGCTGAGCCGTCCCTGCTGTACCGCAACCTGTCGGAATTCGTCGACTCGTCCGAAGGGGGTTTGGTCGGACAGAGTCTCCGTTCGGCTTTGGGCATTGAGCTACGGGCTTACCTGGGCCTGGTGGCTACTCTTGAAGGCCAGATACGGAGGGCGCTGTCAATGTTGGATGACTCGCAGCCTAGACAAGGAATCGGCAAGGCGGGAGTGACGTTGAAGCGATGCGTGATATGGACGCGAGAGGCCACCATGGGACTGCGACTGATGAGCTTGATTATAGAAGAGTCCAAGGGTAAGATCTCCAAAGGTGTGGAGGGTACGATTGCTGACAGGTTGCAGGCAAAAAAGGTGGCGAGCTGATTTCCCTTATTCATTCATTTTCCCTATCACACGGCGACCCATTTGTAGGCGCCTTTGCAGAACGGCTCCTTGCTCACGTTACACGACCTTTTTACGACATGCTACGACAATGGATTTATGACGGCGAGCTCTCGGATCCCTACCAGGAGTTTTTCGTGTCGGAACAATACGAAGACGCCAACGACGAGAATGCCGGCAAAGGCGCTGCGACGAGCGTGTGGGAGGACAAGTACAAGCTGAACGACAAAATGACTCCCACGATTGTGTCACCCGAGTTCGCCAACAAGGTCTTTTTGATTGGCAAGACGCTGAACTTTATTCGCTACGGCTGCGGCGACGCGGCGTGGGTCGAGAGTTATTCCAAAGACGCCTCGCGCGAGCTGCGCTACGGAGACACGGCCGCATTGGAACGCAACATTGGAGAGGCGTACAAGACGACCATGGCGAGGCTGATTCATCTCATGGCCAACAAGTTCAAGCTTTTTGAGCATCTTCGGGCGCTCAAAAAGTACATTCTGCTGGGTGCTGGCGATTTCATCGCCGTGCTGATGGAGTCACTGTCTTCGAATCTGGACCAGCCGGCCAACACGCAGTATAGGCACACGTTGACGGCGCAGCTGGAGCACGCGGTGCGCAACTCGAATGCACAGTACGACTCTCCAGAGGTCTTGCGCAGACTTGACTCGCGCATGCTAGAACTCAGCCACGGCGAGATTGGGTGGGACGTTTTCACGCTCGAATACAAGATTGACGCGCCGGTCGACGTCATCGTCACGCCCATGGGCAGCAAGCAATACCTCAAAATGTTTAATTTCCTGTGGCGCGTCAAGCGCGTCGAGTTTGCGCTGGGCAGCACTTGGCGACGGTGCATGACGGCAGCACGACAATTTCTTGGGGCCGTCGAAGACCGGCTAGGGTCCGACTGGAAAAAGGCACGGTGCACCGTGGCCGAGATGATTCACTTTGTCAACCAGCTGCAGTACTACATTTTGTTCGAGGTCATCGAGTCGTCGTGGAACGAGCTGCAAGAGAGGATGCGGCGACCAGAAGCGACGCTCGACGACCTGATCCAGGCGCACGCGCAGTACCTCACAAACATTACGCGGAAAGGACTGCTAAACTCATCGGACCGCATGGACTTTACGGGCCAGCTGCACGAGCTGCTCAAGATCATGCTCCGGTACAAGGACGCCGTCGACGGGCTGTACTCGTTCTCGACGGCCGAGTTTGCACGCCGCCAGGAGCGCGCCGCCAAGATTGAGACGCGCACGGCGGCGGGCAAATGGGGTCTGTCTGATCGCGACTCGGGAGCCTTTGACTCGCCCGTCACGCGCAGCCGCAGCGCGACCAATAGCGACGGCGACGGGTTTCCGCCGCCGCTGCTCCCCAATGCGCCTCATGCCGGCGGAGGCGCCGAAGACGACGATATTCTGGTGGGACTGCGCAACCGGCTCGGTCTGCTGGGCCGCGATTTCAAGGTCAAGGTCAATTTGCTGCTGGGCGACCTGCTGCACCAGCCCGATGCCGATATGCGGTGGTTGGCCATGGTCATGAATTTCAACGACTCGTACGCGCCGGTGAGGCGCAAGAAGACTGTCAGTGGGGGCGCGGGTAGCGGGGCAGGCGCGTCGACGGGCAGGAGGAGTCGGGGCGAGGCGTTGGAGAGGGGAGGGAGTCGAAGGGAGGAGACGAGGGCGTGAGGTAGAGCTGGTGATTTGCTTTCCATGGTGTTTGGTTGCCATTCATGTAGATGGATGGGTGGGCTGGCGGCTGGGCGTAGTTCTGGTGGGATACCATTCGACTTGTCTTTCTTATCCCTTTCTCACAGTGTTGTTGCCCATGTAATTATTATCTGCTGCTTGTGCGTGCGGGCGGTTGCATATAACGGACAGACGGACGGACGGGCGGACGGACGGGTGCATGCATACCCAAGATTTGCGCAGGGGTTTTGGCTGTGACAGGTCTGGGCAACAGTGAAACGCGAAACGAGAAACGAGACGAAACTTAGATACGACGACGGCGACGTATGATCAACGGCCAGGTCCTGTGCTGGCTGGACAAACGGCCATCCAACAGAATGCTGTTGTTGTTGTTGTTGTTGTTGTTGAAGGCGAGCATGCCCATTCAGTCCTTGCAGGAGAACAACGAACAAGGGATCACAAGGCCAACCAACGCAACCAACACCAGCTACTGACCTTAGGTACCGTACCGTATCTAACGGCCACCGCAGCTGCAGCCGCAACCTTTGACTTGAAAGTTTCATTGTGCGCCAGCCAAAGAGGACCTAGCCTGATGGAGAAGTGGGAGGATAACAGCCCGGCTCCTCCCCAGTACCGTGCCATCCATCCCGCCCATCGTTGTGTTGTGCAACTGACGGGAGGTCGTCTCTCTCGCTTTAAGTCGGCGCTTTCCTGTCGCTCTCTGGCTTCTCTTTTCTCTTTGACTCCCTCGCTTCGACAGCTTCGCTCGTTGTGTCAATCAATCAATCAATCAATCGCTCAATTGCTCAATCACTCGCTCATTCTTTTGCTCCCCCGCCGCGTCAATAATCGCTTCGTGTTGGACCCGGCCCCCCAGCAGAACACGCTTCTGCTCCTGCTTCTCTTCCAGGCCGCGTCACCAGCGTCTCCCCAAGTTACTGGAGGTCCCTTGGTTGCCAATCTCTCGATTTCCTCCCCCCGCAAAACATGCGCTCGTCCTTTGCTGCCGGCGCCCTCGCCGCCGCTGGCTTGGCTGCTGTTGCCAATGCCATTGCTACCATTAAGACCAAGGGAAACAAGTTTTTCACCAGTGATGGCGATCAGTTTTTTCTCAAGGGTGAGTAATCGTCATGAGTGACATGGTCTGGTTGTTACTGACGCCAATTGTATTCTAGGCATTGCGTACCAATTGGTTCCTGAGGACCCGCTGCTCAATGCCACCCAGTGCAAGCTGGATGCCGAGTTGATGTCTGAGCTTGGAGCCAATTCCATCCGCGTTTACCACGTCGATGCCGACGGGGACCACAAGGACTGCATGACCACCTTTGCAGGCAATGGTCAGTCGGATCGCTGCATATCGGATTCGTGCCAATGCTAACACGCCGCAGGAATTTACCTCTGGGTCGACCTCGACACGTTCAACACGGCCATTGACCAAAACGCGCCGCACTGGAACCAATCGCAGCTCTCGGCGTTCGAGGCCGTCATGGACGAGTTCCAAACGTACGACAACACGGCGGGCTTCTTCGTCGGCAACGAGGTGCTGACGACGGGCAACGGGTCCGTGGCGGCGCCATACGTCAAGGCGGCCGCGCGCGACGTCAAGGCCTATCGCGAGAAGAAGGGCTACCGTAACATCCCCGTCGGCTACTCGGCCGCTGATATCTCCACCCTGCGCCCCATGCTGCAGAACTACATGGCGTGCAGCAGTAACGCGTCTGAGAACCTCGACTTCTTCTCGCTCAATGCGTACGAGTGGTGTGGCGATTCGAGTTATACGGTCAGCGGGTACCAGGAGCTGCAGAAGAATGCTAGCGCGTATAACATTCCCATTTTCTTCTCCGAGGTAAGGCTTCTCTCCATACACAAGCAAACAAGCAAACTAACACTCCCAACCAGACTGGCTGCAACACAGTCAGACCGCGCACCTTCGGCGACCAATCCGCCATCTTCTCCGCCCCCATGTCCAACACCTGGTCCGGCGCCATAATCTACGAATGGATCGAAGAAGCCAACAACTACGGCCTCGTATCCTACGGCCACAAAGTCGATCCCACGGCCTCGAGCGCCCCGCAAGACGGCTACCCCCGCTCAGGCACGCCCATCCCCGTCTCCCCCGACTTTTCCAACCTCAAGCGCCAGTGGGCCACGCTGACTCCCGATGGCGTCAAGATGAGCGACTATAACCCGTCCCTGTCTGCCCCCGAGTGTCCTGCGTTCACGAGTGAGGTGTGGGAGGTCAATGGCGCGGTGGCGTTGCCCAGTCTGGGCCAGACGTTCGATGCGGCGGATAGGTCGAGCATTACGGCTGGTGGGACGGGATCGCGGACTGGCTCGGCGGCTGCGGCGAGCACGACCAAAACGGGGGCGGCAGCGACTGCCGGTGGTGATGTGAGGAGGATGGGTGTGGGTCTTGCGGGGGTGATGGTCGGCGCTTTTGTGTATTTGTAGGGGCGTGGACGTGAGATTTGGACTGTCTGGCTAGCTGGCTGGCTGGACGTAACTGACTGGACCAGTGCGCTGGATTGTTCGAGTGCGGTGGGATGGTTGTGCGATGTGCGGTTGTTGTGTTTTTCCTAAAAGTTGTGTGCGATATTTCTTACGACGTCGACGTGTGTATCCATGTAAGTAAGTATGTACGCTAGCAAGTTGATAGTTTATCGTGTGTTGTGTTGGGTGCGGGTAGATACTTGTTCAGGGTCAGATTCAGATTCAGATTCAGATTCCGATGCCCCTCAGGGAGACACCTGGGTAGGTAGGGGTAAGTAGGTAGGCAGGCAGGTGTGGTTAGGTACATGTATGTATGCCTCGAGGATCCGAATTACCTCTTTTTCCCCATTTCTCCTGCTTCTTGCCACGACCGACGCATGACTGAATGAATGCATTCAGTAGTCTGTCCGCCGAGGTATTCGTACAACACCACCACCACCACCACTACTACTACTCCCACTGCCACCACTACCAATACTAAAGACAGACTATTGTCTGCTTGCAATAAGTAGGTACCACGCACGCAACATGACGACGGCACGCCATTTACATGTCCTGCTCGACTCGATTCCATTCCATTCGACTGCCTGCCATATCCAACAGTCACGCACGTCGTTCGGCTCTTTCTTTCCACCCGTCTATGGCGCCAGTTCGTTCCAACGCCTATCGTACATACATGCAACCCGAGCTCAGCTCAACGCAGCGAGTCACCCGGATGCTCAGACTGGATCGGGCCGTCGCCGTCAAAAGCGTCGGCCATGTCGTCGTCGTCGTCGTCGTCGTCATCGCTGCCGCCGTCGCTGCCGCCGTCGCCGTCTTCCAGGTCGCCGCCGAAGAGCTTGAATTTTTCGTCTTTCCATTCGCCTGTTAAGGGTGTTAGCAACTTTCCTTGCTTGATTTCAGACTGACGGGAGAAGAAAGGAAAGAAAAGACTTACGACCCCACTCGACGACAAAGCCCTCCTGGACCTCACATCCCTTGAGCACCGTGCGTTCGTCGCCGCGCGCCGGGCCGCCCTCGACGCGGCACCGCCGGCCCAGCACGCAGTCGGAGAGCTGGCAGTTGTCACCGACCTCGGCGCCGTCCATGAGCAGGCAGCGCTGCAGCCGCGCCCCCGTGCCTACCTTGCACCCGGCCCCGATGACGCTCTCCTTGACGTTGCACTTTTCGCCGATGCTGACGTTTTCGGCAATCAGGCTGTTCTCCGCCTCGACGCGGCACTTGAGCGGGATCGTTTCCGGGTGGGCGATTTTTGACGCGTGCGCGAATGGCGACGCCAGGTGCCGGTTGTTCCCGAATTCGTCGAGCGCGGGCAGCTTGGCGAGGCGGAGGGAGGTGGTGAGGAGAAGCGCCGCCGTGTCGACGCGTCGGATGAAGGGCGCTGTCGGTGTCTTGGGTTGGACGTAGGCCAGGATGCGCGGCACGTGGAGAGGCTCCTTGTATTCTGAAATGGCCGTCACTTCTACCGTCGGCCCTGACGCGTTCTGGACGCGAGAGGCGAGCGGAAGCGTTCCCGAAGAGTCGGTATCTTCGGGGTTGCTTGGGTCGGCGTGATGCGGTGTCTTTGACGTGCTGGATAAACTGGCAATGTCGACTTCTTCCGTCAAGACGCCGACCGCGGCTCCGCTCCCGGCAACGACGCTCTCCTCCAGACTGGCGGCGGGTGGGGGATGGAAGATTTCGCGGAGGCCCAGCTTCTCGCCCAGCCCGTGCTGCCATCCAGCTTTGGCCCACCATCCAAGAGCGTCCGACACGCTGTCAAATCTTTCATTCTTCTTAATCATGTCCAGAACCCAGTACGGGAAAAAATAGAGAAAGGCGTCACGGGTCGTGGTCATCATCTTGACGCGGCCGTGCCTGACCAGCAGCGAGTGACGAATGGGCAGGCCCTTGTTCTCGTCGACAATGTCATTCAACACGTCCTTGGGAATTGTGTAGACAAGATTGGACAAGTTCGGACGCAGCGAGCCCGTGTTTGACGGCACGACGGGCTTGCTGAGTGGCGTGGTGGCGACAAAATCCGTCTCTTCGCCTTTTACGGCATCCTCGCCCTTGGTCTGGAACCAGACGCCCAATCCTCCTCTTCTACCGCTCTTTTCGCCACCAATGCTGAGGGGCAGAGGTCGGTTGTTCTCCTTGCCGCCAGTGGCTCCCCCGAGTCCGCCCTCTTCAATCATCCATGACTCAACGAGGCGCTGGCCATTGAGCTCGCAGACCAAGTCGCATGGCAAAACGACGAAATCACCAGTAATGACCTCTTGAACTTCCTTTAGCCTGAAAATCTCGCCCGTGCCCGTCGTCTGGGTCAGGTCCTCGGGAGCAACAATGTCGGGCTTTGGCGAGGGAAGAGATGTGAGGTGTGGGTTTTGCGAGAGAGCTGCGTCGAGGGCTTCGACCGATTCCGGAGGCGTGACGAGTGATATGTCTGGCAGGTATCAATGTCAGAAATTCCAAGGACAACGCCGCGAAAACATACAGTCGCTACATACTTGTGATTCCCATGCGGTAGCACCATTCCAGCGGGTACCAGACCATGGGGCGGTTGGCGATGGGGACGAGCGCCTTGGGAAAGTCTTTTGGATTTGAAGTAAAGGTGTCGAGAGAGACTCCGGGACCACACAGGATCAGGGCCTGGAAGCCCGTGGTGGGCTGAGTTGCATGGGGCATGTTGATTCGTATTCCTCAAAGGTCGGGTTTGTGGTGAAGGAAAAGACCGCGACAGAGGCTGTGGGCCCAGTTTTCAAGTCTATCGCGGTCCTGGAGCGTAGGTCGTGTCGGCGCAAGGGCGGTGGTGGTGTTTGTGGAGTGGAAAAGTGCTGGAGCAGCTCTGACACATCCCGGCGACGTCTAGCCGATCGGCCTTGCGCACGGACCAAAACGGCCCGAGGCCCCAGGGCACCGAAGCTCTCCACCATTCGTGGTAAACACCCAGCCACCTCTTTCTCAACTGCCAACCCATCTTCTACGGCGCTGGACCAGCGGTAGCAATGACCAGCTGCCACCATGTCCTTTTCATACGACCGCTATGACCGCCGTCAACAGACCTCACGTCGCTCCACTTTCGGCTACTGGGTGCCTCTAATCGTGACCGTCACCATTGCGACAGCCGGCGTCGCTGCGTGGATCTGGAGCGAGCGCAGCGAAGGCGACGACGATGACGACCATGCAGACTGGGACGACCCGCGACCACAGGTCCAAGATGACTACTCGGAATCCGCCAGTTTGAGAGCAGCCGAGGACGAGGGCTTCGTGGCGCGCATGTCGGGCGCCATCCGTCGCACGCCCAGTCCGCAACAAGTCTTTGACAACGCTAGCAAGAAGCTAGCTGCGGGCGTGTCCGCCGCTGGCACAGCCTTTGGCGCAGCCCTGGCTTCAATCCGCGAGGAGGAGCGCAACGATTACGCAGACCATTCAAGATGGTCAGAAGAGGCTGCGCGCCAGGTCGAAGCGCAATCTTCAGAGAGCGCTGCCGCTGTTCGAACCCAAAAAGAGGCCTTTACTGAATCTTCGCGATTGCCCTCGGGTCCTGACAACAGGAAAAAGGTTGCAATTGTACTCTCTGCCGATGCTGCCGCTCACGAGGAAGAGCAAGGCGCATATCACGAGCAAGCAGTGCGTTTTATGTCCATCAACCATGGCCGATTCTGACAATGTCTAGTCCATCCTCTCTCATCTGCCCCAAATTGACCACTCCACCACCAATCTCCTCATTCTCATCTACGCACCGCACCTCAAGCCCGGCTCCAGCTCCAGTAACAAGGATCTTTCGCCGGGCAGCACAGGAAACCCAATGGCAGCCTCTCTCGGATCCTCCTACTCTGCCATCTCCGCCAGCTCTGCCGACCAGCCTCTGACGACGGTGGATCCACAGCCTCACGACGCCGGCGACTCGGACAGCAACAACGCCCTCTACAGCACCATCCACGCCGCCGCACGCCGCCTCGTCCCGCGCTCCACCAACATCCTCCCCTTCTCCTGCTCCACCGGCCACGTCCACATGCTCAAACATCTCGCCCCGCGCCTCGTCTACATGACGGAGGACCTGACGGGCCCGCGCGGCGAAAACGTCGTCGCGCTCAAGCCGCCCGGAAACAAGCACTGGGTGGGCCAGATCATGGTGGTTGTCGGCTCCCAGGGAGCTGGCACGGCTGGGCTGGTGGACACGGAGGATGACGAGGGAGACGACGGTGCGGGCGTCAAGGAGGCTCGGAGGTGGTGGCAGGAGAGCCACATGGTGGGCTTGGGCAAGGGCGTCGAGATTGTGGATGCTGATCGGCTGGTGGACGACTTTGAGAGAAGAGTGTGTGGCAAGGAGTGAGCGAGCTGCGCCTTATGATTTTTGGGCTTTTTGGCAGTGTTGATAAACTGCATTGTGCGTTGAGATGGTTGCTTCATATCTCCTCTTGGCGTCGTTGGTCCCTGTCTCGTCACTCCATTTTTCTCTTTCCATTTTTCCCCTCCTTGTCCGCACATTGCGTTGTCAAGCGCTTGATATCAGCGGAAATCAAAAGGCCGTTTGCGTTTCGAGCCACTCATCATCCTTCTCTTTTCTTTTCGGTACGAAAATATATCAAAGCAGGCGATGCTGACTGAGTTGACTGGGCGCGTCGACGCGTCCGATTTGTCCGCGTGCTCCATTCCACCCAAGCAAGGACCGAGAGTGTCGAGTGTGGATCTGGGTCCCGTCGTCTTGCCAGGGTAGCCAGCCGGTCACATTCTTGTGGCATACGTTGTCTTGACCTGCCCTATGCTGTTACGGACAACAGGATCTGCATCAGTCTAATCTCTATTAACGCATGCGTAGGGCGAAATTGGGGTATCCAGTGTCTCGTCTCGTCTCGTCTCAAGTATCTACTCTAGTGAACGAAGAAGCCTCTGCTGTCTCGACGCAGTGCGGCTCTTCTGTTGTTCTTCTACATCGCGTGCGTGCGTGTCTTGTGTTGTGTGTGTCCAGCACACCTCACCTTGGACCAATATTGGGTATCTCTACACCTCACTCACGGCCTTCCCACCCCATCCTCACTCCCATACCTACGCCCTCACACCCCCTACGCCCTCACCTCCCCTCGGCCCCAACATCCTCCACAACCCTCACACCCTCCTTCTCCTTCTTCTCACCGTCTCCCAACGAGTCTCCGCCCGGTTGCTTCGCCGCCGCGGCTTCGACGGCCGCCGTCTCCAACCCCGCCGCCATGCCCGGCGGCAAATGCATCAACACCCTCTCACCCGTGAACAACATGTCGATCTGCTCGAGCGAGAGGTTCTTGGTCTCGGGATAGAAAAAGTAGATTAGTGGCGCGAAGGCGAGATTGAAGATGGCGAAGTAGAGGTACGTGCGCCATTGGATGCTGCTGATGCTGACGGGGACGACTTCGACGACGAGGAAGGTGAAGATCTGTAGGGTGTGTTAGTGGAGATTGGGGGGGGGAGAAGGAGGAGAAACGGACCCAATTTGAGGCTGTTGCAAGACTGGCGGCTTTGGTGCGGATGGCGAGGGGTGCGTATTCGGCGGGGAGTAACCACGGGATAGCGAGCAAGCCGATGGCAAAGAAGAAATTAAACGCTAGACACCCAATCAGTCAGCTCACAATCCAACAACACCCTACTGTTCATTCTCCAACTCACCAAAAAGCATAACAGCAGCAACAATCCCGGCGGCCTTGGAGCCATCGGCGACGGTGCCGGCCAGCACGGCCATGCAGGCGGCCTGCCCGAAGACGGCGAACAGCATCAGCGGCCGCCGCCCGATGCGGTCGAGCAGCCACACGACGGGGAAGGTCGACAGGAAGTAGGCGATGCCGTTGAAGCCGGCGAGGAGGAGCGCCGTGTTTTTGGACATGCCGATGCTGGTTTCGAAGATGACGGCCGCGTAGTATGTTATGAGGTTGACGCCTGATTTGATGGTGGAGTTAGAGTCAGGGGGTTTGTGGTAGGGGGAGTTGGGGAGCGGAGAGCAGCCGGGGGGCCTACCGGATAGCTGTTGGATGAATTGGCCGCCGATGCCGACTAGATTTGTGAGCTGGCTTTGCTATGACGTGGAGTAGGACGTTTTGACTTACGAAGCACACGATATCTGAACCTCTGCGGCCCATTCTTGAAGAGTGCTTTGAACGTGGTGCCGCCGGCAATCTCCTTCTCCTCGTACAGAGCGTGCTGGATGACCTCGACCTCTGCTCGGATGGTTTGCGGGTTGGCTTTGGGCTGGAGGGCCTCGAGCACGCGCAGTGCTTCTTCCTCGTGGCCGTGATTGAGCAGCCAACGTGGCGATTCGGGGAGGAAGATGATCATTCCCAGTGTTAGGAGAGCAAAGAGGATCTGGAAAGCGATGGGGAACCGGAATTGAGACTCGTTGTCGACGAAGCTGAAGCCTGGGAGGAATTAGGAGCTGGTCATTGTGGATCAGGGGAAAACTTGCCGTAGTCGACCCAGTATGCAATTGCTACTCCGGCAATGTTCAGGACAAACTGAGTACATTTGATCAGCCAAAGAATTGTCACCGTCCGTTGAGAGCTCACCTCGATTGCAAGCCCCTTACCACGTTTGTGGGCCTTCATCAGCTCGGCGTGCCAGACGGCTACCCAGACACGTCAGTGTGCAAACTTCGAATTTTTCCAGGGTGTAAACTCACGAATCGCAGAAGTGTTGATTCCGTTACCGAGACCACCGACCTAGATGTCAGAGTCAGCTCCTGTTTGAATCTGACTGGCCACGAGAACATACGATTCGTCCCACAATCAGCTGCGGGATTCCATAGGCAGAGCACTGAATGACTGCTCCAACGGTAAGGACAGTGCAGCCAATCATGATGGATCTACGACGTCCCAACTTCTCACCCGCGCAAAAGGCAAAGATGGCGCCGAAGAAGCATCCTATTTCGTAAATGGCCACGACGGTGCCCTGCAGGCTGGAGCTTCCGGGGTTCTTGACCGTGTCGATTTCGGGAAAACGAGAGGTAAAGGCCGAGCCCGTGAGCAGACCAGACATGACACCCTGATCATACCCTGGTCACATTAGCATGGACCATGGGTGAGAAGTCGAGGGAATCGCCATACCAAAGAGCAAAAAGCAAAACCCAGCACACAAGGTGATGGCATGATCGAGTGCCTAGTCCAACATTAGTAATTTTCGGGTAAGACGACGGAAGGGCTCACGTTTCCCGTCAACATCTTGTCGACAATCAACTCTCAGGGGCTATGCAGAGGAAGAAGTCAAGGCAATTGAGAATCCATGGCCAGTGATGTTGCGTGGGCTCATAATATATAGAAGAGGCCAATGATTTCCTAGTTGGACGTGGCTAGTAGCATGCAAGGAAGCGGTACCCTGACTTGCGTCACTCCAGAATTCTCTCCGCAGTCGGGACATCGGGGTTGTGGGGTGCGTGTGGGCCGGCATGCGGCGACGGACTTGATTGCGTGAAGTTGGCCGGGCTTGGTAGTCCGAATCCCACACGACATGCGGCCAATGACGGCGTTCTCAATGCCGTGCCACTGGAAGAATTGCCCAGTCTCTTGAAATCATCCAGCGTTTCTTCAAAACACTTCTCCCTCAAGACAGCGGCAGAGGTAGCAAGAGGCCAGCCAAAGCCTGGGGACGCGGGGGAGACGCGTGCGACGTCAGGCATTCGACCATGAGGTGACACGGTGCCACACATGGACAGCAGTCGACAGGCGCACCGACTTTCCTACAATGTAGTAACCCGGGGCGCTTAACGCTGCCGTTTGTGATCACGGCCACCAATGCACCTGGGGAAGGGATCGTGATGCAAAGGGGATTTCCTGACGCCAGGCGTGCGGACCTCATAAAGACGACATCGCCTTGATCTCGTCCTAGATCGAGACAGCACCGAATTGGAGCCCTGAACTTGATCGGAATCTCCTTTCGTACCCAGCCAGTTCAGCCAGTCCATCGCGCGGATGGATGAATTCTCCTTTGACGGTCCAACCGCGGCGGGTTGATAAGAGATAGCTTCGGGACGTCGAAAAAGAGAAAGCCGGGCTGAGGTGCCATCACCCACGCAGCGGGGGCGGGGATGGGGACGGGGATGGGGACGGGGACAGCGACGCGGCTCCACCGCCGCCATTAGCCATGGCCTGGATCTTTTGCACCTCAGTCCGAAAATGTCAAAATGCGTTCCTCCCCTGACCACCAGCCCGCCTCGCCCGTCCTCTCCTCTCTCCGTGTAGATTCCTCTGAGCCCCATCCGAGTCCTGCCGTTCCCGCCCAGTCGCCGTCGTCGCTGGCAAACGCCCCGGACTCCGGCTTGAAGAAGAGGAAAAGAGGGAGGCATGGATGTCTCAATTGTAGGCGGAAGCGAAAGAAGTGTACGTGAAATTGGTGCCTTTTAAGCTTCGTCCTGGCTGACGACCTCACAGGCGACGAGGTCAAGCCAAAATGCACCCGCTGTACAAAACACGGCGACGCGTGCGAGTGGGATAACCGCATCATCTTCCGGCACAGTGGCTTGAACCGCGAACACCAGTCCGTGACGAAATTGGGAGACCAGCCTACGCTACCCGTGGGTGACTTGACTGTACGACCTGGCCCTGCTTTCGTCTGCATGTGGCTCATCATTGTCATCATCAGATCATAAACGTCACACCTTCCGTTTCACACACATGCCGCGGCGACGAGCCATCTCCCCAAAACACCTGGAAGAGCCATGAAGCCAGAGCCGATTCTTGGCCGCCGTACCCGCCGAGGGCGGGAGACGGACCATCTCAAACCCACGCCCGGCTCACGAGTCCGCAGTTCCCACCACCACCAGCTCTGCCAGACGCTCAACGCTTGTCATATCTTTCGCCAAGCACAAACGAGACGCCACCGTCCTCGGTACGAATGAAGAGACAGGCCAGCGACATCAACACGATTTTAAATGGGGAAAATCGCCAATTGCCTCGTCCAGAGCGCATGCCACCAACAAATCCTTTCAGCACTGGCAATTCACTATACACAACACCTCTGCCTACCCCCGTGTCCATACCGCCCGAGGACGCCCATCAGCCAACCATTGACTTTGTTTTTACCGGAGTGTCCCTGTCCGCAGGGGAGCTTGCTGCTCTCGACTTTCTCACTTCACAGCCTCAGTCTGCCCTCCATGACCACCCGTCGCCCTCGGATCAGGACCGGACCTGGATGTCCCCCGACGTGAGCCAAGAAGCGTCGTCGGCCTTTTCTGAGCAAGTCATGGTCGAGTCTCCAAATGGATTGTATTACCCCAGCTCGGCGTACCGAGACCTGCAGCAGGACCTTCACACCCACATTGTCGAGACTGCTCGCAATAGCGGGCTGACGAGACATGCCACACCCGAGGCTGGTGCCGAAACTCACATGGACCATGTGCGCGCGCCAGCACATGCAGAAACAGTTTCCGGTGCCACTGACAGACTCGAGTCATTCGCAAGACATCCACGCGCAACTGGACTGACAGATCAGCGCGAGATTGAGCTTTGGCAGAATTACCTCAACGAGATTGCGCCGTGGCTGGACAAGTTTGACAACCAGCGACACTTTCAATTCACCATTCCCATCCTGGCCAAAACGTGCACTCATCTCAGATATTCGGCTCTGGCCTTGTCTGCCCGACAACAAGAACGAAAGAATCCCTCGAGGCCTTATACGGAAAGTCTGGGACTATATCAAGAAGCCATCAGGAACTTGGTACCAGAGCTTGAGACGATGAGCACCGCCGTGGTCGCTTCAAGCGTCCTGCTCTGCGTGTTGGAAATGATTATTGTCTCGCCCAAAGATTGGGGAAGACATCTCGATGGTTGTGCAATCCTACTTCAAGCTGCCAACATTACTGGTGTGTCAGGGGGCGTGAATCAAGCGCTCTTCTGGTGCTTTGCCCGAATGGACGTTTGGTCTGGCTACCTTAGCGACTGCTGCACCAAGGTCCCGATGGATCGATGGCTGTCGTCCAACGTGCCCATGTCGACCGCGGTCAACGTCTTCAAAAACGAGTGCAAAGGTTTCGATGCGTACGCCAATTATGCAGTGTTTCTCTCAGCATCAGTCGTCAACGTCATCAACGGACGTGGTGACATTTTCACAAACCCCGAAAAGCGCGCCGAGTACATTGCTCGCTGGAAGGCGTTGTTCGAGCTTGTGGAGGACTGGTTCTCCAGTCGACCTTTCGGTAAGGCTGCATCCATCTTGTATGACGGCTTGTCCTGACTTTTCAAGAAATGGTACCCCTCCTCTCGTATCCCGCAGTTTTCAATGACTACGAATTTCCATTCCCAAAAGTCTTGTACGGCAACGCTCCTGCCACAAATGGCAACCAGCTATATCATTTCTGTGCCATTCGACTGTTGCAGGAGAAACCCAAAGAAATTCGCCTAGGGAAAAAGACGGGCAAGAGCATCATTTGGCATGCGAGGCAAATTTGTGGAATTGCCGCCAGCAACTCTCATCATGGCGCGTGGGTGCGTATCGCAAGCCCCGAAAGCAACGCTCGACAACTAACGTAGCTTCAGATCAACGGAATCCAGCCGTTATATGTAGCGGGGAAGCTGATGAGCCACCCTAGCGAGCACAGAGCCATCCTCAAAATACTCAGGCGCATCGAAGACGAGAGCGGTTGGGCGACCAAGTGGAGAGCTGACGAACTGCAAGAACACTGGGGAGCGGAGATATAATCACGAGATAAAAAGTTTGGTTCCTGCAGACGAGCGCACGTCTGTGTGCAGTAGACTTTAAGTGCGGAGTCCAATACGAACGCCACCGCCGTCTCTCCCACGAGCGACCAAGAAAAAGGGATTGTGGTTGACATGGCCAGACCAGGCTTTCGGCATCAACATTCACGGTGCTTTTCGAATCTTCTTCAGCCCTGCGTCTCTGATGTTGACCCTGGCGATGCCAAATGCCTGCAAGTCTCAGATGAAATCCGCATAGGGCGCAGGGGCACTAATGCAAGACATACGCCGAGCCAAAGCCTAACCGGAACTCTTTCAAGCGCAAGCTCATGCCCCAAATCTTACCGCTTTAGTGCGCCCGCCGCCGCGAACGAGCTCCCACTTCTGCAGAGTCCAAGCGGCAAATATGTTGGCTAATCCATTTGCTCTGATGCTTTAGGTCATGAGCCGAGGTCTGTCGTAAAATTACTGCGACGCCTAGCCATTGAACATATTTCGCCTGCCGAAATTTAGCAACAATTTGAACCTTATACCGACGTCCGGCTTCCATTCTCCCCGCCGATGCCGGGCTTCCGTGTGTTTAACCTCTCTGGAGTCCCGATCATAAACGTAACGGATTCTTTTCTTGCTGCTACCATAATCTTCTACGGTGCCTTCCTTCCATATTAGTTTCCACAACGCTGCTCACACCCAGTCTCGCGCGTCGCTTACCCCGAAAGCTCTCGAGAGGCTCAATCGATCACTACCGGATCTCGTCGGACGTATCCGCTGAGTCCGCCTCGAGCCGAGTCAAACTAAGCCACCTCCACCTCTTCCATGAAGAAGCCTTGGCCTGTTGCCGTTACAAGCAAGACGTTTCGTTTCGTTTCGCCCGTGAAGAATCTAGTCTACAGTCGCTGTTCTTCCTTGTTGCTGCTGCTCGTAGCTACCATCTCAACGAACCCACTCTTTCACGGTCAACGCTCCTTACAGCCGTTATGCGCTCAGAGCCGCTCTTTTTTTTCCTAGTCCTCTCCCTCATAGTTACCCTTGCAACTGCCCTCACCCCTCCACGCCTTCGCGTTTCCAAGCAAAAAGCGCGTCGCGCAGCTCCCCCTCAAACATCTCGCGACGATGCAAAGCATGGCGTGCATCTCAACGAAAAGACGGAGCGTTTTAGAGTCGACGGGTCTGCCTTTCCCAATGTCACCGTTGGTTTCCCGGAGAGCTATGCCGGGCTGCTTCCCATTGACAAAGAGGGCAGTCCAGAGCTTTTCTTTTGGTACGTTCCAAGTGAAAACCCGGCGGCGACGGACGAGATTGTCATCTGGTTGAGTGTGAGTTTGCAAAGTCGTCGAGGGCTCAAAAGCCAGCTGTTTGACAAGAGGTCTAGGGCGGTCCGGGATGCTCTTCGCTGGCTGGCTGTAAGTTTTTTGATCTCATTGCTTGATGCGCGGAATGCCCCAGAAGTTTGCTCATTTGAGAAGAGATGTTTCCGGACTTTGTTGAGAGACATGGCGAGATAAGCTTGTACACTCGGAGTTTTCTCCCGTCCTTGATTCACTCGCTGACTTCTTCTCAGTCTTCCGTGAGAACGGCCCCGTCACTTGGGTACCGGGAACTTACCTGCCTGTCAAGAACAGCTGGGCTTGGACGAATTTGTCCAACATCGTCTGGTAAAGTCTTCTGCTCGGTATTCGTGAAAAG
This sequence comes from Phyllosticta citriasiana, assembly GCF_038021145.1. NCBI lineage: Eukaryota > Fungi > Ascomycota > Dothideomycetes > Botryosphaeriales > Phyllostictaceae > Phyllosticta > Phyllosticta citriasiana. Next base: position 227,513 of record NW_027117281.1, on the reverse strand, counting down.
CATCTCACGTTTCACAGGATAGATCAGCCACTAGGCACTGGATACTCGGCCAGCAAGCCCACAGCCAAAGACGAGGTCGAATTGTCAAAGCAGTTTGCCGGATTCTGGAAAAACTTCATCGACACATTCTCCCTGCACGGCCGCAAGGTTTACCTTACGGGAGAGAGCTAGTACGTCTGTAGAACCCGAAAAGGAAAAGCGACTGACAAAAACAGTGCCGGTTACTACATCTCATATATATCCGACCTTTTTATTGAGAAAAACAACACCCAATACTACAACGTGAGCGGCATCGCGCTCTACGACCCGGCAATCGGCTTCCCCACGGTCGACGAGCAAGTGTCGACACTCACATTCATCGACCACAACAAGGCGTCGGTCCCCCTCAACGAAACCTACATGCAGCACTTGCGCGAAAAGTCGGCGAGCTGCGGCTTCGACGAATACATGGAATACGCATTGCAATTCCCACCCATAGGACCGCTGAAAGGACCCAAAGGCATGCTCGAAAACGGCACCGTAACCCCGGACTGCGACCTCTCGAACGAAGCCATCAACGCCTCGGCCCTGCTCCTCCCATGCTTCAACGCCTACATCGTCGGACAGCCCTGCCCCCTCCTCTGGGACGTAATGGGGTTCCCGTACATCGACTTCTACCTGCCCGAAGGCTACGACAATCCGTACTTCAACGACAGCAGAGTGAAAGAGCTGCTGCACGTGCCGGTCGAAACGTCATGGAGCATCTGCGCCATCGACCCCGTCTTCGCAACCGACGACGGCAACGACCGCTCGCCGCCCCCCGCGGTGGCGGGCGGCCCCCTCGCCCGCGTCGCCGAGCACACGGGCAACGTCATCGTCGCGCACGGCGCCCTCGACATGGTCATCCAGCTCAACGGCACGCTCATGACGCTGAACCAGCTCGAATGGGGCGGCGGCCGCGGCTTCTCCGAGCCCCCCACGAACCCCTTTTACGTGCCGTACCACGTCGACGCGAGCCAGGCCAGCTGGGCCGGCGCGGGCGTGTTTGGCTCGTGGACTGCGGATCGCGGTATTACGTACGTGGGCGTGTCGTTGGGGGGCCATTTGTTGCCGCAGTATACGCCGTCTGCGGCGTTTCGCACGCTTGAATTGTTGTTGGGCCGCGTGGCTAATTTGAGTGATACGGCGCCTTTTACGACGCCCGAGCAGAAGCATGTTAAGCAGCCTGATGTTCCGCTCGGCAGGGGCACGACTGTAGCGCAGGCGCAAAAGGTCATCCCTGGGTTGGGGTATGGGTCGTGAGTGAGTGAGTGGTGGATTGATGGATGGATGGAAGGATGGGTGTGCGGGACCGGGTGGCGGTGATGATCTATTTCACAGATTCCGTTGTATTTGTGTGAGAGCGAGGAATATATGATTGATTAGTCCCGGACAAGCAAGTAACCGACTAAACGGTCCAACATGTGCTGATGTTCAATTATGAAATCGCCATCATCTCAAACATGAAGAAGCTGTAGACGCTGAAAAGCTGAAACTCTAGAGCGGCACTGAGCTCTGGACTCATGCTTCGCGTTCCATGTTCTGACACATGAGAATATTTGTTTCTCCAGGAGCGGCGTCTTGTAGAAGGCATGGCGACAAGCTGAAGAGCAACGAGTTGTAGGACGCCCGACGGTAGCCTAGAAGACGGGAGAGCATTTTCTGGCAGGACAGATAGCGGCTTCTGATAAGATTGCGAGCGGTACCGTGCAGGATGACCAGCGGACCCATGCAGAACTGCAAGCGAAAAGTCGAAGGATGAAGAGATGCGAGAAAAAGAGTGACGAGCGACGAGCAGAGGCGCTGGGACAAAGACCCCCAGGGCACTAGAAGCTGTAGAGTCGAAACAGAAGCGACGACAAGAATAGTATCTAGGAGTGAAAGATGGCAGGCGGAGGGCTTAGAACATGGAAGGTCGAGAAGCTGAGATTGAAAAGCGACGAGTGAGAGTTTGGAGAGAGGCGAACAAGAAGGCCGTCTAGAATGGAAATGCTGTTAAGCCAGTTGCGGGGAAATCCTGGTTCAAGAGTTCAAGCTGGTGGCATCTGAAGGTGGAATTCAAGGAAGTGCTGTTCCAAGACAGAGTCCTAGGCTGGGTGACGATGAACATTTCGACCGACGCCTTTTAGCTGAATGTCAAGAAACTCATTTGGCTGAAACCCGATTCACCGCATCCTTCCAGGAAAATCAGCACACCTTTGGTCCAACTAAAGTATCTGGCATGCGAAGAGTCCCAAGAAGATGGGAATACCAATTGGTCAATTTTGGGGAAATTGAGGGGCTGCAAACCGAATTGCGACATCCTTGCAGATAATAAACAAAGCTCTGCCTCGAATGAATGTGCATGACAAGCGAAAAGAGTTCAGAGGAGAGAATCACAATTTAGCTAAACGTCAAGAAATCCAAACGACTCAAATCTGATTCGCGGCATCTTGCGAGAAAATCAACAAGGCGCTGGTACAAACGGATGTGCCTGGGACGCGAAGACTGATCAGGCGAGGCAAATGTCGTCTAGCTAGCTGTCGAAGAAATATCTACAATTGGTGACAGAAAGAAGTATCACCACATGAAAGCACTCCGCTTGGGACTTTGGAAAGGCACTTGCGTGTGCATATTCTGCCAAGGGCATATATGCAATTAGGCCCCTATTGCAAAATTTCATGGCGCCGATCTCGTAAGGGGCATCTTCATGCGGAAAAGTCACTGCTGACGGAAGTCATCTAGCTCAAAACCATGGCTTCGTCTAGGGGAATGAATGTTGAGATGTTCAGTCGGAACCATAGACACATAGATGATCTATCCGCGTGTACGAATGCTCCCAGTCTGCGCTCTACTGCGCGGTGTTGTGTGCCACGACTTTTGTCACCAAGCCTCGTTCCCAAGAAAAAACATATAAACAAAGAGAGAGCACAAAGCTTTCACCTAGAAACGCCACGACGCCTCGCTATGCAAAAATAGACTAACTCGATTGCGTAGGGAAAGCAGCACAATGGAATCTTATCAACAACAGACTAGACTCGCAATCAAAGAAATGACAAAAGAAGATGGTTCTAGACCTACCGCCGTATATTCTTCGCGATCCGTCTGTTCTATTCCACAAAAAGCCCGGCGTCTGAGTCTGAGTCATCGAAGAAAGGAGGGTATAGGACGCTGTTGTTGTTGTTGTTGCTGCTGGCAGTCGTAGGAATGGACTGCTGCTGGTGCTGCTGCTGCTGCTGCGGTGGAGGCGGCGGCGGCGTGTAAGCGGTCGATTGGCCGAAGAAGTCCATCTCGGATGGATAGATGGGAGCAGAGGAGACGGCGTGCTGCTGCTGCTGCTGCTGCTGCTGCTGCTGCTGAGGCTGTGCCGTCATGAGCGGAGGAGACACAACAGCAACATTGGTAACAGCGGACGCAGTGCCGGGCAGCGCAGCAGGGGCGGCATAGGCAGACGACGAGCTCGACACCTTGCGGCGGCGGGTGCGGCGCCTCTCAGCGACATCATCGTCACTCTCGTCCTCACTATCAACCCGATCATTGTTGTGCTTCTTGCGCTTGCGCTGGACAGGCTGACGCGCGGGCTTGCGCTCGGCCAGCTTCGCCTGCGCAAACAAGTCGAGATCGCCGAGGTTGTGCTGGATCTGGGAGAACTTTTGCACGCGCGCCGCCAGCGCGTGCTTGGACGACGTCGCACGGTTGGCCTCCTTGTCGCGGATCATGTGGTAGCTGAGGGTGCCGTGGTACCAGCCGTCGCCGCGGTGCTGCGGGTAAGGCTGGTAGTCGTCGAGGAACTTGACTAGGTGGGCGCCGGTGGCCGCGTCGATTTGCTGGCGCCGGCACGAGTCGATGAAGCGTTCGGCAATGGCGCCGGATCGCTCGCCCGCGAGCGACGCGTTGAATTTGGATTTGGGCTCGCTTTGGAATTGCCGCTGGTCCGCCATGACCTCGACGTTGTTGAGGCGGCAGATGTCGGGCAGGTCCATGAACTTTTCGAAGCAGTACAGGTGGAAGTAGGCCGTCATCTTGTATGGGTCCACGCGCTGCCCGTACTTGAACGACTTCTCGTCGACACCGACACGGTAGTGGCCTGCGATCATGGTGCCGTCATTTCCAAGCACGTGTCTGATGGGACAGTTGGCGAAACGGCAGCGGTTCAGCGTGCTGGTTGGGTAGCGTCTGGCCGAGTCAGCCGCACACTTTTGAATCCAGAGACGCAGTTTGCAGTCGGCGCTGATTGGATGGTCGTAGATGAATTGTTTAATCTGCTCCACAGAGTAGGTTGGCATGCTCAGCTCGCCTTGGGGCGAATACATGAATTGAAAGGACTTGCTTTGCCACGGGCCCTGTGGATGCGGTAAGCTTTCGTACATTTTCTCAGGGTCATATGTATTGATTTTGCCCGATCTCTTGGTCAAGCCCATTGTCGTCTTGTTGATGCGGACCCACGAGTGCTTCAAGTCGTGCTCGGGCTTTTCAAGTCCGTACTCAGCCGTATTGATCGGAGCAGCAAACTCGGGGCTGTCGAGGCGGGGACGCGTTTGACGGGACTGATTCGCCTGGATCCTGGAAGGGGATGCAGTCACCAAGCTCACATTGGCTGAGCCGTTTGCAGCCGGAGCAGTCAAGGTAGTAGTCTGGTGGGTCTGAAGATTTGGTTCATCAGTAATAAAAGTCAGCATTGGGTCCAAGATGTTGCCGGGGCCGGACTCTTCCACAGTCGAGGGGTTCGAAGCAATGTATTGATTCGTATATGGTACAGCTGCTTGTGCTGGCCAATTTAGCTGTTGAGGGTTGTCAGACGGCAAGGCAAAAAGGTCGTTTGAGGGATTGGCAGCAGCGAGACTTTGAAAAAAGTCCTGACTATTGCTCAACTCCGTGTAGCCATGAGCGTCAAGAGTAGTTTGTAAATCCAGATGGTTTTCAGATTGCGGATTGTACTGGCCAGAATAGTCTCCGGAAGGAAGAGAGACCAAATCATTAGAGATGACGGTCTGCGCGTGGACTTGGGTGTCAAAGGTTGTGTCGAATGTGGGAAAGTTGAAATCAGCAGGCCAGTCGCTGAGAAGGTCGTCCAGGTTGACATCGAAGGACGCTGAAGACTCGTTTTGTCGATACTCTTGGGCCATGTCTGCTGTGGATTATGTATGATTTGGATGAGTAATCACCAGGACTGAGGCGTTGATCAACAACGCTGTAAAGAATGGACGTGTTGATCAACAACCACAGGAGATGACAGGGTTTGCAAAGGAGTGAAAGTTTCTTGATCAAGAGCAGAAATCAACATCGACGTTATACAGTTTCTTATAGAATGGCCATTGAGCGTTGCTGAACAACACATGGCGTGTGGCTTGAAGAAAGAGATTCTATTATTGTAGCAAAGGCGAAAACGCCATGCTGGGTAACAAAGCAGATTGAGAGGGCCTTTGGTGATGAACATGGTTCAAGCACAAAGGGCAGCCCGACCTGGGGGTCTAAAAGCGTGGCCATGGCCAAGGGCTTGCGCCACGCCTCGAATGAACAAAGTCAAGGGTTGCATGGCTCCAGGTCGAAGAACCGTTCGCAAGCCGCAAAGATGGCATTCAGGTGCAGGGCCTGAGTTACAGTTAGCCTACTGAACAGCTGAGCTGTGTAGAGGTAATTGTCAAAGGAACAAGACGGATCAGAAGGTCTCCAAGCAGTGCTTCCACACGATGTTTCAGAACAGGTCTGTGAATTTTTGCTGGATCTCATCATGTTGGGTCGGGGAATGAGCGAAAGAGTTGACTTACACAAATGGTGGACAGCTGCTTTGTCCTGTCATGTCAGTAAGTCATATCCGGACTCGTATGTCATACAAGCGAATGATAGACGCAGACATGCAGCCTCGCCATGAGAGGTGCGAATGCCTGGTTGTCCGCATTCGAAGTCCTGGTGTCGAGGTTGAAAGTGAGCATAGGGCGACGCGAAGTTTTATACGAAGCGAGTGTCGGATCGGAAAAACCACAAGGCCATGCCGCTAACCAAAGGAGGTTGCTGGTCGCTGTAAGACACAGTCTCCAGTTTCTTTCTGCATCACCTTTTCAACCTCATCGACTGCAGCTGGAACACGGGTGAACCTTGGAAAGAGCCACAGGCCGTCCAAGGTCTAGGATTTTGGACTTTAGCCTCTTCCTAAAAACACCGCAGTCATGGTGAAGAAATTACCCTTTGGAGAGCATTTTAACTGCAATACGCCCATGCTCCATGCTAAGGTATTTTCTCGAATAGACGCCAGTGACGAGAACATTGTGTGCGCGACGAGCCCGCATCAATTTCCGAGAACTTACAGTGCGAGACTGATTTTAACGAGCCCAATCTCCTGGCAAAGACTCAGCCATTTTTCTGTCGAGAAGCCCAACCTCCACCAATTGACTTATTCATCCGTGTCCATGAAAATGTCCGACTTCAACATTTCTTGCGTGTCCGCGTCTCCATTAGGCTCTGGGGATGGACGAGGCGGATGGAAAACCCTGCATTGGTCAGTCTAGCTCGAGCAAGGTGGTTTTGGTTTCCAGTACAGGTGCTGCACGAAATACTCAATCAACTATGACCAAGTCAGCAACGTGCTACATGTCAACATTAGAGACGCTCACCTTATGCGGACACTTTTGCTTTAGAAGCGACAGAGGGTGCTTCGTGCGTCGGTTCTTGGAGCCATCTGTCCATGACACATAACAGTAGCGTTCCAGGGTGCCCGTCTTTGCGTTTGGCTCCTGGATAATGGTGTCAATGGACGCGATTTGTGTTTCCCAGCTTCCTGGAGGTAGGGCATCCGACTCCTTCTCTCTGGTCGGCAGGACAGCTTCTTCCTTGGATGAGGCTCCGGCGTCCTGGCCTCTGCCACTCTTCCTGCGATCCTTTGTTTCTTTTCCAGCCGGCGTGCTCTGGGCGCTCTGGGCACTCTGATCAAGTTTGCGCTTTTTTGTGCCGGGTCCAGGGTTGGTACCCTTTTCGGCCTGCTTCCGTTCCTTCTTGGGGATGTACTTGGGCTCGACGCCGCCGCACTTTTTCTTCCAGTATTCTTTCAGCTCCTCAATGGGTTCATCTCCATCCATCAAGTTCTCCCTGGGTTCCCATGTCCTGTCTTCGAACTTGGGGTATCCGGCCCACACGATCTCGTACTTGACACAGCGCTTGGACATTGTTAGCTTGCGCGTTGAATGCGAATCGCTGGTATGGTAAGCTTGCCTCCGAGTCTTCGAAAATGTGACTCATGACTTTCTCGACAGTATACCTGACGGACGCGTTAGCATGTAGTATAAGATCAATTCTGCAGGTTTTGCGACGCGTACTCTATCTCATCCTCATCTTCATTGTCCTCATCGTCCTCAGATTCGGCGTTGGCCGGCTGCTTCTTTTTCGTCCTCTTGTCGACCTCCTTGTATGGGATTTCAGTTTCGGAAGCCGAGGCCTCGTCTTCGGAGAGAGCGGCTACGGGCGCGAGATTAGCTCAAGCAGTTGGACGCGCTTCGGTAGCAGACTTACGCGGCATTCTGGAAGCGACGCGCAGGTGTGGGACGGAATTGAGAGTGTCGCTGCTGAGGATGGAGGTAGAGATGAGCTCGAGAGCTCTAAGCGTGAGAGCAGCTTGCGTTGAGGGTTGCGGAAAGCTTGTCGCGGTGGAGTCGGGTGGTGGTGTGGATTGCGCGCGCCCGCCTTCGCCCGCCGCGTCCGGCAAAACCCCGGTTCCGGGCGATGTCATCGCGGGCGCAACTAGGTGGGCGGGTGGACTGCACGTCTCCCGCCAGATTTTCCATTTGTTCCGCAACAACCCCCAGTCAACCCCTTACCCTCTCTCTGTCCGAGCGCTCATACGCATTGCGACACCTTCTCGACGCGTCTGAAGCTCCGGACACTACTATTCTTTGGTTAATTGTCTCGGGCGACTCACGGCAACATGGCGATGCGTATGTAAACTTGAGCTCCCCCATGCACACCGCCAACCCCTGCAACAGAGCTTGCAAACTTTCAAGAACCGCTCCAACTGACTGATTTGATAATGTAGAGCTTGACATGTCCAACGGTAAACGCGGCTCAACCCTTCTCGCAAGGGCGCTTCTATTCTCGACGGTAGCTAATGCCTGCATACAGCCCAGGTGATGAAGGACGAGACTGGGAGGCCGTTCATCATTGTCAGAGAGTATGTGCCACCCGCGCAGGCGACATTTCAGCTTGGAGCAAACGGTGACAAAAATAAAGCCAGGGCAAGAAAAAGAGACAACACGGCACGGACGCGGTCAAGTCGCACATTCTTGCAGCCAGGACAGTTGCAAACATTGTCAAGACTTCATTGGTAGGATCCTACATGCGTCGGATCGGAATGGACCTACTAATCCGAGAATAGGGCCCTCGAGGCTTGGACAAGATTCTGATTTCCCCTGACGGAGACATTACGGTCACCAACGATGGCGCTACCATCTTGTCGCAGGTACGGACAACTACAGCTAGGGACGAGCAGTTCTGATGGATAATGCAGATGGAAATCACCAACCACGTCGCAAAACTCTTGGTCGAACTCTCCAAATCCCAGGATGACGAAATAGGAGACGGCACGACTGGCGTCGTTGTCCTCGCCGGTGCGCTGCTCGAGCAAGCCTTGGATCTGATTGACAAGGGAATCCACCCCATCAGGATAGCAGACGGCTACGATGCCGCCTGTGAGGTTGCCGTGGGCGAGCTCGACAAGATTAGCGACGAAATCTCCTTTTCCCGCGACAACACCGAGAACCTCTTCAAGGTGGCCAAGACGAGCTTGGGCAGCAAGATTGTGTCCAAGGCCCACGACAAGTTTGCCCAAATGGCCGTCGATGCTGTCCTCTCCGTTGCCGACTTGGAGCGCAAGGATGTGGATTTCGAACTCATCAAGGTCGACACCAAGGTTGGCGGTGCGCTGGAAGACTCGGCCCTTGTCAAGGGCGTCGTCATCGACAAGGACTTTTCGCATCCGCAGATGCCCTCAGAGGTCCGGGACGCAAAGATTGCGATCCTCACGTGCGCCTTTGAGCCCCCCAAGCCCAAGACCAAGCATAAGTTGGACATTACCAACGTCGAGGAGTTCAAGCGCCTGCAAAAGTACGAGTCGGAAAAGTTCACGGAGATGATTGAGAGCATCAAGGCTACGGGCGCCAACCTTGCCATTTGCCAGTGGGGTTTCGACGACGAGGCCAACCACATGCTTCTCACCAACAACCTGCCTGCCGTCAGATGGGTCGGCGGTCCCGAGATTGAGCTCATTGCTATTGCCACCAACGGCCGGATAGTCCCGCGGTTCGAGGACTTGAGCGCCGACAAGCTTGGCACTGCCGGTGTTGTGAGGGAGATGACCTTTGGCACAACAAGAGACAAGATGCTTGTGATTGAGGAGTGCGCCAACACGAGAGCAGTCACGGCTTTCTTGAGAGGAAGCAACAAGATGGTAAGACGCGCAAAGCTCGGTCGGGACTCAATGCTGACGAGGCCCAGATTATTGATGAGGCCAAGCGGTCCCTTCACGACGCCCTGTGCGTCGTTCGCAACCTTGTCAGGGACAACCGCGTTGTGTACGGCGGTGGTGCAGCCGAAATCGCTTGCTCTTTGGCCGTCGAAGATGCAGCAGTCAAGGTAGGATGCCTTTCAACTCGTATCAACTGTCGCATCTGACCTCGAGACAGAGCCCTGGCCTTGAGCAGTACGCCATGCGCGCCTTCGCCGACGCGCTCGACTCTGTCCCGATGGCCCTCGCAGAGAACTCTGGCCTGAGCCCAATCGAAACCCTTGCGTCCATCAAGTCTAGACAGGTCAAGGAGACGAACTCCCGGTTAGGTGTTGACTGCATGCAGTCTGGCAGCAACGGTAAGCAATCCTGCGCTTCCGCTTTGCGCCACTCAGATATACCCATTTCTGCCTTTTGTTCCTTGCTTGTACTCGCTTGCGCTCCCTGCTACTGCATTCTGCAGCCACTGCTGCCAGCTCTTTTGCGGCTGCATGGGGCTTGCAGCATGGCGCCCCGACATTACACACCGTGGGCACACAGAGTCTAGGCCCGCGTTGTACATGCAGCGGCTCGCACCTTCTTTCGACACCGCCAACTTTTTGCAAATTTTGTCACTTTACACAGACTCGAATTTGCAAGGCTGACGATTTGAATGCAGACATGCGCGAGCACTTTGTCATTGACCCCCTGATTTCCAAGAGACAGCAGCTCCTGCTCGCTACGCAGCTGTGCCGCATGGTCCTCAAGGTACGTCAGCTTTTTTCCAGTCACATGTGGTTTTCTCAAAATTCCCCGCCTGTCGTTGCGCGATGCTCTGCACCATCATCATTGTCATCATCAGCCTGCAGGCGACCAGCCACGGCGGAAGATCCGACGTCCAACGTCCCGTTCCGTCGCCCACGCGACGGTCACACAACATGCACACCTTCCCCCTGTTGTCAATCAGCATCCCCTCCGCTGCAGCCACGCCGAAGCCCCGAATCTTCCATCACGCGCAAGCATTCGCTCGCTGCAAAGCCCTGCTTTTCTCCTTGCCTTGCTCCGCATAACCTTCCCTCGCCTCGAGCTCCCTCCCTGTCGTTTTTGTCGTTCCTCACTCCTTGACAAGGGCGATTCCCGAATGCCGTTGAACAACCCCCGCAAACGGTCATTCAGGTCGCGCCCGGAAACCAGCATCCTCGCGTCCCCACCGGTCTGCTGGTGGTGGCGCCAGGGGCCTGGGGTAGACTTCCCATTCGCAGAAGAGATTTTTGATGACGAAACGCCGCCTCACCGCTCCTTTTCTTTCATTTGTTTTTGTTTACTTCCTGCTTGGTGGAAACGAGGCTAACACTCTGCCTGCTATAGGTCAACAACGTCATCATCGCCGGTTCGGACGAGAATGAATTCTAGGCCCCTGTAGGCACGGCCAGCCAGCCAGCCAGCCAGCCAGCCAGCTAGCGTACACGCATCGCATGCAGCAATCAGGGGGGAATGGAGGGGTGGAAGTGGACATGATTTGGCTGGCTTTCTTTCGTCGTGATCTCTTTTTTGGCATCACACACACACATGAGAATAACAGGAGGGCTGGCTGGCTGGCTGTAAATGCAGGCGCCGATCAGCAAAAAAGAATGTGACAGTACCTGGCATGAACAAGCAAAAACGTGGATGGCCCGTTACCTATGGAGACATGGCTGATGGCTGCTGCTGTGGGAGTTGAGTGGTGAGGGGTGAGCTGGCTGGAAATGGAGATGGATTTGTCTACAGTGCATACATACATGGCGATTGGGTAGGGAGAAGGTGGTCAAACAAGATAACAACAGTCGAAGCCACATACATGCATGCCATGAAGAGCGATTGATTGATTGATTGATTGAGTACACATACATCCAAACAAGCGTAGAGGAAAATTGCAAATGGGTGCGTGTACAGTACAGCAGACTGGAGTCCGGTGTGAGTGTATCTGGCTTCTGTTTCTAGTACTCTTGACCACCCACACACACACGTCTTGACTTGACCGGCCGGTGTGTGGATGCGTTGCATAAGTGCTTGTACTACAGCAGGCAGGCAGGCAGGCAGGTGGATGTGGATGTGGATGTGGAGATTGGGGTGCAGGCAAAGTAGGCAGCGGTCAATTCAATCAACCATTCAACCAGTTAGTTGGTTCCCGTCTTGCTTGCCACCAGTGCCAGTGCCAGTGCCAGTGCCAGTGCCAGTGCCAGTGAAGATGAGGGTGAACGATAGATATTGTTCGCTATTCGCTGTTCATGGTAGGGCTGCCAATGCCTCACTCCTTCATCGCCATGCTGTGTCCATGGTGGGATGGGATGAGATGTCTGGAGCCCATTCGGCCAGTCAATCAGTCAGCGTCTGTCTGTCTGTCTGTCTGTCTGTCTGTATCTCTGGCTGTGCCGCATGCGGGCAGCGTTCCATGCCGTCACACATATCGATTCGCTCTTCTGTCAGACCATTACAGTGCACAGTGCATCGTGTAGCCGCCAGCACCCAAGCGCTCTAGACGGACAGAGGGGGAAAAAAAAAAAAAAAAATTAAAAAAATCCAATAACACATGATCTAGTCAATTCACAACTGGTGTGCGTGTATACAGGCCGGGAGGACAGAGAAGACGATACGTAGGGATGGATGCTGTATTCACGCTCGACGGATACGTAGGTAGGCGGGTGCAGGTAGGTGGGTAGGTAGGGCGTGTGAGGTTTACCAACACAAGCAAACGTCGACTTCGATTGAGGTGTCGAGACACAGCCAGCTAGCTAGCCTGTCCATCCATCCATCCATCCCGTTGTCGCCCATCGGCCTCGCGGCCTACCTCCCCGCCTCCCTGGTCGTAGTAGTATTGGCTTCTTACCACCCACCATGAGCGATGCATGCGTGCGTGGGCGGGGTGGGCGAGCATATAGACAGATAGGTCTCTCTCTAGTCGGGCTTTGTTCAACAGCGGTGCTGAGTGAGCTGGGTGAGCTGGGTAGAGCTAGGTGTCTCTATGCTGCCGTGGGGGATCGGCAGTTGCTGTGCTGCTGTTGTTTTGGCGGGTATAGTGAAGGAAGGATTCGATGCAGAGACAAGAGAGCAGGCTGCATATAGGATTGGTTGGTAGATGACCTCCGACAGCTAGCAGTTCAACATAGAACCCCACCACATTTCTTCCTTTTCAACTCATGTATATTCTTCTCTCTGCCAGATGGATGCGTACCGAAAAGACTTTTGATCCCACCTTCCCCTTTCATTCCCCCCTCCCCTAACCACCACCACACAAACTCCAACTCCAACTCCCTCGATCTCACACCTCACACCAACCTACCCTACTCCCAAGACTCCTGTCCCCAACCCGGCACGCCATCATTTCTCCTTGCCCTTCCCCTTTCCCGCCGCTGCACCACCACCACCACCACCCAAGCTGCGCTTAAACGCCTTGGAGAACTTGCGTGGATCTAATTACATCGTGCGTTAGCCACCGTACCGCTCAAAGGGTAAAAGAAAGACCAAAGTAAAACCAAGTGAACCAAAGAGGACGCAATGAGTGAGAGGAGGAGAAGAAGAACAAGACGCAGAGACGACACGAAAGAGACAAAAGACGCAGAAAGCAAGCACATGCCAAAAACCACAACGACCACCATACCGCACCACCGTACAACGAGAGCGAGAAGGAGAACGAGCGCGGCAGAGCTCAACTAAAGCGCTACAATGCCATGCGGAGAAACGCAATGCGGCAAGGCGAGAGAGCAAGGCCGTCAGGCTTCGCTTCATGCCCATCTCATCTGATCTCATCTCATTGCGTCGTCTTGCCTTGTCTCGAGCACCATACCATACCATGCCATGCCACGCGTACGAAACGAACGTAGGTAGAGCAGGCAGAGGAGTAAGCTGCAGACAGACAGACAGACAGACAGACGCTCCTGCTGGCTGGCTGGCTAGCTGGTTGGCATGTGAAAGACCAGTCGCGGCGGGCGGGCGGCGGGGCGAGACGAGCACGAGACGACGACGTGCGTGCGTGCAGACAGGGAACAGGGGGCGCGGCGCGGGACGGGAGCGGGTTTGACTAAGCAGAGGAAGAGATGCTGGAGGAAGTGCAGTAGTAGAAGAGGAAGTGCGGTGAGGCCAAACGGGCAAGTGTTTGCGAACGACGACGCCAACGAGCGAGCGAGCGAGCAAACGAAATGCAGAGGTAGCCAACGACGAAGCGTCGACTCTGCTTCGCTTTAGCTCAACTAAAGCACTGCGCGTTGGCGAGTTGGCGACCAACGGGAAGTGGTGCCTGGGGCGGGAGTGATGGGGAGAGGACAGAGGATACGTGTTTGAAGAAGCGGAGTGAGGCGCGCCCGCGCAGAGTTGTGGCATGTGCAAAAGAGAAAGGAGACTAGAACAACAAAGTAGCAGACAGACAGGCGGGGGGGCTGGAGCGCAGGCTAGCAAGGCATGACATGGCGGTGCATAATTCCTTTGCGGCCGGGGAAGCGCAATGGTGCAGCCGGCATGAGAGACAAGACGATGGAGAAGGAAAGAAAGAAAGCGAGCAGCAAAAGACGGAAATGACAAAACGAACAAGCATGAAACCGAGGGGCGGGCAATGAAAGGGAAGCGAAAAAACAAGAAGCGAATGGCAAATGAGACACAAACGTACCTTTTCTGCTCATCTTGATTGGATCTCTCGTACCTGCATTCGGACCAAACGATAAAACATCCAAGAGTCAGTCATCAATCAGCCACAACGAACAACGACGCGCGGGAAGGGAAGAAAAAGAACAACAACAAATTTCCCCGTCGTCGGAATGTGGCGCGCTCCGGCAAAGCAATTCCACACTGTTGGCAGCGTGAATCAGGCGAGGTGCAGATGATGATGGTCGAGGAAAAAGCAGAGTTGCCGTCGACGACGACGACGACGAAAGCCACCACACCTTACCACCCACGCGGCATGGTGTTTGGACCGGACATCATGGTATGCGCACATGGCTCTGCTAAACCGGGGCAAGAGGAGCATGCTCGTCATGAGCACAAGCGAGCGATAATGATCCGAAGACGAGCGCAAACCAACCGACCGACCAACCGGCGGCGAGCCATCAAAGGCCGACGGGCAGAGCACAAAGCAGATGACGAGCCATGGCGCACACATGACCGATTCTGCGGCAGCGCCAAGAAGCAAACGAAGCCAGATGCAGGGCGCGCATGGGTGTAGCGGTGATGGTGGTGGTGGTGGTGGTGGTGGTGGTGGACCGTCCGCCGCCCGTCCGCTTCCAGGTAGACAGACGAGAGCTGTAACCGTATACCAGCCATCCGGATACATGTACCGTGAAGCAAAAAGGGCAGGGCGCCTCCGCAGCCAAAGCGGTAAGCGGGGCCCGGGGGTGCGGGAAAAAGAAAAGACGACGACAGCCACAGCAAAGGCACCCCGGAAATAGACCAGACCTGACATGGACGAGGGCGCAAGTGAATGGCCATAAGTGGCAGGCGACAGGCAGCGGGAACGGCGAACGACTAACCAGAGACCGGGGGCGAGAAACCACGATTCCCCAGGCGGCCGAGCGGCCGTGTGGTTCTTTTTGCAGCCAACCACCACCCAGCGCTCTGCTCGACACAAAGTCTTTGCTCGCCGCGACGTGGGGTTAGCCCGGCGCGGGGCAGCGCACGTGGCCCGCGAGCCTGTCCAGCAGCAGCGGAGACGAAGAAAAAGCTTGCTTTCCCATGCCCTGGCCTGGCACCTGGCTCCGGCACATTGCGCGGATGCTGCCACCTCGGCTCATTGTCGCCCGAGGCAAATCAAACAGGCCAGCAGAAACAAAGCCTCCGAGGACCCGCTGGTGGGTGGCTGGATGATTCAAAAAAAGAGTGCGCTGCGTCCGTATGATCGTCCGTGGGGATGGCGCTGCAAACAGGCTGCGCCCCGCAAAATGTTTATTCGAACAACATGGGGTCATCCGCGTGAAGGCTGCTGGACAAAGAAGTGCCGAAAGAAAGGAAAAAAAGGTTGTTCTGGAAAGTTGCCCATTGCCGACGCATCTGGCAGCAGACGACCCCGCAAGTGCGACACGAGGCACCAAGACGTCTTTGGTCTTTGTCTGTGTCGTTATTCGCAAGAGGTCTGCTAGTGCGCAAAAGCTAGACTTGGACCGATACAAACAGTCATGCCGGAAGCGGGGGTACGTATTCGGGGATTTTAGTCGTCTCGATGCGTTGCACGGTAATTGAGCGGCAAAGGGCAGCAAAAGTCCATCGACGCTAGCGCCAGATGGTCCTGGTGCCGCGCGGTGGCAGGGATATCCAGCGGCAGGGCGGGAATAAGGCGCTGGCGGTCAAAAGCCGTCCAGAAGGGGAAGCCGAGCGCGCCACGGGGTTCAACTTTAGCAGCGAAGAAATGAGAACACGTACCTTTGCCTCCTTCCCAAAAGCCACTGCCCTTCTTGCCGATGAGTGTGGCGTGACAGACACCGCAATCTTCCGGTCGAAAATTTTGCTCACGCGAGCCTTGAGGGAAATGAATTAGACGTGGGGCGCGTTCAGGAGACGCTGGTCAACTCACAATATCCACTGCGAGAGAGAAGTCAGCAAAAAGGAAAAGCAATGATCGACAAGACTTGGAGTAGGGCTGCAGGTGGGAGACACTTGGCAACGGAACAGGCGAAAAAAGGAAAGACATGGGCGGCAATGCGGGGGGTGGGGGGGGGATCGGGGCAGCCAAACTGGGGAAACTCGGCCAGCCATATGGCGTCTTTTCGGCGGATGTGGGCCAACCCGCCGCCTCGGGCCTCTACAACAAACACCAGCACTCACCATGTCATACGATTCGCGTGTTCGTTGGGATGGCCTGCCTCTGCGTCGTGGCATCTGCCCGAGACAGGTCAGTCAGCCACAGCACTTGACCACCATCAACGTCGTCGAGGGCGAGGGTGTTTTGGGTCAGAGGGCGGAATGCAATACCTGTCGCATGGGAAGACCTTATTGCAGCACGAGAACCTGGACCGTCGATGAGCAAGCACTCCACGACAACAACAACAACAACAACAACAACCGAGACCTACCGGAACCACCTAAAGCTCTTTGCATAGTGCGTGCACCGTCCGCGCCTCGGCAGCTCTTGTCCAGCAACGATTCCGAGATTCTCTCTGGCCTGGGCACGCGCAATACAGTCAACATGTGAGCCAATCGCACCTGTGCCCAGGGAAGGGGCCGGCGACAAACCTTTTTGCGAGGGAGAGGTCGGGCGGCGCGACCTGTGTGATCACGTTGTCAACATCAGTAAGGGTGCACCACGCAGCAAATAGGCTCGCGGGCGCCCTTCCGCCCAGGCGGCCCCGGCTCGTTTCCGACGTACCTGTCGATGCGCTAACCAGCAAGAACTTTACTTCTGGAATCCGGAATCCTGTCGACGCACGCAGTTAGGTTTCCGTGCCTTGAATGCCCCGTTGGTGATGGCGTTTCCCCTTTTTCCGTGCAACGTGATTCGACGATGTAGGTGGAGGACGTGGCACGTACCCATTTTCTTGTGGCACGCCCTGCATATCGCCATTGCATTTTCGCCCCGGACTGACGCGACCCCCGGACTGGGGTACGGCGTCGAGCAGCCCGAGCACGTCGGGACGAAGTTGCTGTTGGGCGCCACCAACATCAGCTGGCAGCCGCCATCGGCTATTCCGTACATTGGCTTACCTTGTGAGCAGGTCGACTGGCGTGCAGCCGTCGAGATCGAGGTGGCCGGCGCGGACTGAGTTGGCGTGCATCATGTCCATGCGGTAGCCTTGCTTCTGTCAGTCGCATGACCACATGGAAATTGAGCTCCTCAGACGGTACCTATACTGAGAACATTGGCACATTTCTCGCAAGACTCTGTCCGTAGGTCCGTATTCTTGTTAGCAGCGCCTTGGGGCTTGATGTTGACAAGGTCGCGCATGTCCTTGCATCGCGTGCACTTGACTGTAAGGCACAGCTTGACGAGCTCGAGCAGTTCGATGCCAGACAGTTCTAGATGCGGAAAGGACAAAGCAATGCCCCTCTCGGGACCGGCTGCAGGAGAACTCTCGGCTCGCGGCCCCTCTACTGCATCCTCGTCTTGGCTGTCTTCTTCAGAGTCATCTGCATACGACTCGTCCGAGTCTTCATCTTCAACGTCATCCTCGGCGTTGCTCGGATGCCACTCTGGAGGCCTCGGGATGGTGACAATGTGACCCTTTTGGTCGTTGTTAGCATTGCCAGCTATCGGCTGCGCCGTAGCAGCACCGGCGGCGGACGCAGCCGCCGAGCTTGCTTGCGCCGTTCCTAGTCCTGCCATCTGATCAGCGACTGCAGCGACGGTAGCCTCTTCGGGCCTGCGAGGGGCCTCGCGCGCCATTGTGTGCATGTTTGCCGACAGGTAGTTGATGTGATTCATCAAGGTCCAGTTGGGATTGATGCCAACCCTCTCCACAAAGGCATGCTCCAGGTGCGAAGCGTCCCTTTCCTCGATACCCTGCAGTTGCACGCGACAAGGCTGCAGCGGATAGGCTTCAGGAACCATTAGCTCCACCGTCTTGACTGCCTGCAGCGGCAAAGGCAAGTCGGCCCTTTTGCGTGGCTCGACGGGTAGCACAAAGAGTCCATCGGCCAGCTTGGTGAATTGAGGCAGCCTTTGGAGACGGGCCTCTAGCTGGCGTAGCTCTTGCTCGCGCCTGGCCCTGGCCGCGTCTCGCTGCTCGGTGCTGTATGCGGGCTCAGATGGCTTCGCTGGCAACGCCGAAGGTGCTAGCATTTGTGGTGGAGCATCCCTTTCGGCTACCTCTGCAGCAGCTGTGGGGGCATCATCAGGAGTCTCCATGGCTGCAGCATTGGGGACAATCTTGATGGAAAACGTCTCTGCGGGCTGAGCTGTCAGGAGCGTCTCGAGCCGCTTATCCAATGCATTCATGGCTGCCAGGAGTGTGGTATTCGATTTGCCGGCAGCCAGCACAGCATCAAAGCCTCGCTCGACGTTGATCTGGAAACCACGGTCCATCTCACTGTTGGTGACCCTCAGCCGCGGTGGCGCAGCCCCACCACCACAACCATAAGACGCGGGGACGACGAGAGTGCATTGCAGGGCATCAATATCGAATGGAAAATCCGGATCCGAAGGTTTAATGCCAAACTCCATGACAGTCGAGCCGTTCGCTTCCTGACGTTCCTTGGGAGCGAATCTGCGGCGGATTTGCGAAAGCTGAAACTGGCGAGGATCCTCGGCTTGCGCCCGGGGCGTGGGTCGCTGCACGACGCGCGAGCCATCCACCCTCACGGCAGGAGTGTCGCTGCTGACGGGAGCAGGCGGAGCGTGTTGTTGCTTTGGAGGTCCCGACGACGCATCATTGCCGCGCTCCGACTCGGTCGCCACAGCAGAAGAACCTGGAGGTTGGCTTGCATGCTGCTGGTGCTGGGATCTGGCGGCGGCGGCGGCGGCAGCGTCGTGGGCAAAGAGGCAATCGTCACCGGCACGGCAGCCTAAAACAGTTGGGAAAAAAAGAAGAATCTTGATCAGCAACGTAAGGTATTCAGGGATCGGCAAGTCCGGTGACTGTGCAAAAAGGTAGCAGAAGAAGAAAAAGTTTGAAAAAGAAATCAGGGATCGGGCGAGGGGCCCCACACAGCAGCACAAGTCAACGAGGGGCAATGGAAGAAGAACAACAAGAAGAGGTCCCACGTGCTCACCGGCATTGGTGGTAGAGGGTGCGTGTGAGCAGGAAAAGAGTTTTGACCACCCAACATAATGCAATGCAACGCAACGAGGAGAGAAGAGAGGCTTACCAGATTTAGAGGCGTAGAAGCGGCATGCCCGTCTCTTGGTCGCTCCTCGCGGTGGCGCAGCAGCCGGCTGATGGTGTTGAAGGGCTCCTCGGCGTCGGTGTCGTCCTGTTGGAGCCTGCTGTTGCTCTGCGCTGTCATTGTTGTCGGCCATTTGCGCAGAAGCAGAGCGGTGCAGCGGTTGTGAAGCTCAGATGACCCTCCCTTTGCGCCGGGGTGCGGCGGCTAGATTGATGCGTTGGCAGCTTGGTTATCGGTGTTGTAGCTGGGGCGGATGCGTGATGGCTGTTCCGCGGGCCGTCGTGAGGGGGAGCTGTAGGATTTGGGGGTGTGATGGTGTTGTTGGTCGTCAGGTCGTCAATGAATGATCGCCGTGAGTGATGTCGGGCAAGCAACCGCGCGCGGTCGTCGACGTCGTCGTCAGGTCAGCTGGCCGTACGACTCCAATGTCCAACCTTTTTTTCTTTTTCCCCTCTCTCGCTCAAGGACGTGGTCATCTCAAGATTTTAACCTGCCACCTTGACTCACCACAGCGCCGTCGCGTAAGGCTGCGGACCCTCCCCCCCAACTGGCAAAGATGCTGCACCCCATCCATGGCTCATCATGATGCATCGCGCCAGTTACGTACCTGCCGTGTATCTGTGTGTGTGTGTGTGTGTGTGTGTGTGTGTGTGTGTGTGTGTGTGTGTGCGGCCTTTGACAAGCTACAGCACCAACTCCCCCACGACATTCTGCATCATCATGAGCAACAATCAATCCTCCACAAAGGTCCTTCGGCTCAAAGGGGGTGTTTACATGGCACGAGCATACATACATAGGGACATCACTAGATCGATGATAAACAGCCAGACGGGCACGCAAAGTGCCGTCGTCGTCGTCGGATCAACTGAAGAAACTCGGACCAAGGCGCGCGCACGCATCACAGAACATAGAACAGAAGAAAATTTTCCCCTGCCCCTCCGTCCCTCCCCATCTACATATCTCTCCCTCGCCGTCCATGGTGCTCCGCTGTCATCGTCTGCTCGTGTCGTAATCCAGGAGGAGAGGTAGTTGTACGATTGAAGGCAAACAACTTTCCCTTACCCCAGCCACACACGCGCCCGGGTGAGAGGGGAGAGACGAATGGCGGGGGCCGCTCCGAATAAAAGTCATCGTGACATTATACAAGTGGACTTCTTCTACCGCTCTCATCTTAACTTCTAACTCCTACCGACCGCATGAAGAAATCCATGCATCCATGCACCGCCAACTTGCCCCGTCAGTCATTCAGTCAGTGCACCAGTCAATGCAGTGTTTCAAGAAAACTCCACTTTTTCACGTTTTTTTTATTTCACAGCCAGCTCAGACGGAGGGACATGTGAGTTATGTAGCTTGTTATGTATGAAGAGCCATTATTTCTCGCTACTCACCAATGCCTCCCCCTCCCCCTCCCCGCCCCCGGACGAGCCGTTGTGGATGATGCTGATGATGATGATGATGATGATGATGATGAGGTAATAAGCTGCCTGTCATCCATCCCGTATTCTCCCGGTCTCTGGCAGCCTCGAAAGTGGAGCTAGGTACCTATGTACTTGGTCCCTGCACCCACTGGCCCCCCACCCACCACCTCTCTGCCTCTGCACCACGAGCAACGAGCAACGAGGGAAACTAGGGGTGATGGATCCACTCACAGCTTTCACTTTCTCTCTGCTGCTGCTGCTGCTGCTATCTCGCTCCCCAGAGCAGCTACTACTACGTACAAGTACAATAATGTCCTTCGGTCCATCCGTCCGTCGCTTGTATAATGTTACAGGGCTTCTTGCTTTCTTTCTTGCTTTCTGCTTTCTGCTGCTACTGCTGCTACTGCTTCTACTGCTTCTCTTACAAACCACACACACAAACACACACCGTCACCCGGTATGCTCCGTCTCTGGCATGTGAAACTGGCAGGGCTGGGTTGGGCTGCGGCGGGCGTCTCTCAATCCATCCACCCATCCCACCCCTGACCATCCACGCACGCATCCCACGCGCACACAGGCGCCTTGTCGTTTTTTTTCCCCCCCTTCTTTGTCGTCCACCTTTGTGTGTGCGCGCGCCAGAGAGATATACACCACCACCTCTGCAGCCCACCTGTCCGTCGTCCACAATGAAAGACGGAAAAGAAAAAGAGAAAAAAAGGATAAGAAAAGAAAATTCGTGAGCCTCGTGCTGAAGAGAACAAAGTGCAACATGGTATCCCGGGAAAAATTTTTCAGCACGGAGAAAGCTTCACTTCTCCCCCCCCCCCCCCCCCCCCCCCCCCACCCTTTCGTTCCCCTCCCATTCCAACCCCTGCGCATGCAGAGAGGCCGCTCTCCTCCCAAACCCAAAATAACACCGTTTGCGAGAGCAAGAACCATTAAAACTTTGGAAATCACAAAAGAGCAGTCGCCAGACACCGCCACGCTATGTTTGTGAGAAATGCAATCAGGGACTTTGTCCGCTGCAGAGAAGAACCACAAGGACACGGTCCGGTCTCTGTCCACATGACAAAAGGTTCGTAATCAAAAGGCTACCATCCACGTTCGTGATATTCTTGCAGGCCGCTGTCAAAGTAGTTTGTCGTCCACGAGTTGTTGCCCTTTGCAGCGGGGTTTTCCTTGAGCGTCGGAAGAGGCGCTGGTTGGGGCTCACCTGGATAGTGCTTGAGGTTCTTCACATCGGTCGATGTATGTCTTCGCTTGAGAACGGCATTGTTGGTCGAATTCTTTTGCTGGCGTTCCCACAGCAAGTGTTTCCTCAGCGACTCGGTCAGCTCTGTGGTGAGCATGTTTCGTCGAGTCGTCCGAGGAGACAATGCTGGTGGCGCTGCATGAGTGTTGGAGGTAGTCATGATGATTGGTTTTGACCGTGGAATGTTGTTGTTGTTGTTGTTGTTGTTGTTGTTTGTTTCTGGGGCAGGTTCGTATCGTAGAGTGTTGGTGGTGGGAGAGGCAGTAATGGACGGTCCGTTGGGCGAGGTATTTTTGGATCGTCTCAACGCAGGAGTCGACTGCGAGGCGGCGTTTTGTAATGCTTGGGCCCGGTCGCCCTCGTGCATCAGGGTTGTGAGGAGGGAGCGACGCGAAGTCAAGTTTGGCTTTGAGTCGACTCGTTGGAACGACACCTTTTCCTCAACACTAGCGGGTCCGCTGTCCGTCTCCGAGTCCTCCCATTGATCCTCGTCATCGTCCTCGATGGCACTCTCCGACACTTCCTCGTCGCTATCACTTTCAAACACGTCTTCGTTTTCGTATGCTTTGGCGAGCGCTTTGGACGACGACAGTTGTTCAAAGGAAGGCTGTTTTCGTGCGCCAATGGGCTTCTTTAGGCCATCGGAAAGCGAGCTGCGAGCGTTGGTCCTCATCTGGGCCATTTGCATGTGAGTCTCAAGGGAGGAATCTCCTCCCTCGTCCGAGGAACCGCCAAGCGTGAACATGGCGCCCTTTTTCTTTTGCACAGGGGCGGGCTGCGTGTTTTGTGGTGCGATGTTGAAGGTAGGAATGGGTTGTGGCGTAGGCTGCAGGTTGGTTTTGGAGCGATATGAAGAGGAGACGCGACCTGGCGAGAAGCCGCGGACGACGCTATGAGAACTGCAGTCTGTAGAAGTGCTAGTGTCAGAGCCAACGACGGGCGGGCTTAGTTTCGAAAGATCGCTGTCGACGGCGGTGGCGACGGTCGACGTGGACGACTCCGGGACCATCTGCGGCTGGGCGGTGGATCGCGGTGTTGTGTCCTCGACGCGAGGCTCGTCCTTTTCACACAAGGATGGCATCTGCGGCACGGGGGGTGGCATGGGCAGTGGCGACAAGGGTTCCAGTTCCTTCTTCTCTTTGATTGAAATGACTAGGCTTTCAAGATCAATGGGTGTTATATGCTTTTCCGTCCCTCGGTTCCGGCTCTCAGTCGAGTCGAGTCTCCGAATCTGGGGCCGTGCCGAGGCGGTGGTCTGCAGGGTCGATATGCTGTTGACGCGGTCGTCTGACACGTCGGATTCGAGGCTGGAGGAGAGGGCAGGCACAGACATTGAGCCTGGATCGGAGCCCTTGCGGGTGAATGACCAGGAGGGGGTGTCGAAGAGGGAAGACGAAGGGGTGGGATGGTCTGGGGCGCAGCAAAAGGTCTCGCGGTTCCAAAGGCGCCAACTCAGGTTTTCGAGACGTTTGCCCTCATCCAGAGAGTCGGAGCATTTGGCAAAGACTTGGTGGGTCAGGGTCAGCGGGGCAGGAGACAGGCAGAGAAAAGGGATCGCTTACTTGACCAGAGACCAAACAATTGCTCAGGCGAGCGAGTGTCGACGGTGTGAATGGCAGCCGACTCGACCTGCAGTATGGGGACCTGCGACTTGAAGGGCATGGTGACGGGGGGGGGAGGACGGCTCGGTCGGTCGAGGCCGAGGTTGGTGGTGGTGGTGGTGGTGGTGGTGTTGTCGTTGTTGGCGGAGCGATGGGGATTGGCGATGTGTATCCGGGGGATTGTCGTCTCGGGGGAGGGATGTGGAGAAGGGCGTGGATTGGAATAAGGGATTGCAAAGGGCGAGTTTTGACAAGCAAAGGGCTGTTTCCGATTGCGTCAAGGCTCTTGTTGATCGGCAGGTCCGAAAACCGCGAGGATGGCTTTGAGTGCAGGCGTTCGCGCTGCGCTCATAAGTAATGGTGCATGCCCGAACAGCGTGGCAGAAGCGGAGAGTGAGACACGGGGTCGCGGTGGTGAAAGGTGGATGGATGCGGTCTGGGAGGGTGTGGAGGTGGTTGTGGTGGTGGGCAGAGAGAGAGAAGTAGGAGGGTGAGTGTGAGTGTGAGTGGCGGCCTTGCAGCGGGCGGGCGGCGAGGGCGAGGGCGAGGGCGAGGGGGGGAGCGGTGGTAGTGGTATGGTAGTGCCAGTGCAGGGTAGGAAGACGTGGACGTGTGGACTGGACGGGCGGGAAGGCGGGTGAGAAAGCTGGGGTGGGCGCTGGGTTTTGTCGTTCACAAGAAGTGAAGGCGAGGATCAGTGCTTTTTGTCCGTCCGTCCGTCCGTCCGTCTGTCTGTCTGTCTGTCTGTCTGTCTGTCGTCTGTCTGTCCGTCTGTCTGACAAGCCAACAGCACAAGGAAGTTGAGGCGTTTGCGCGCATGGACGGCTGTCTTCACTGGCCTGGCCTGGCCTGGCCTGCGAGGGCTTGGACTTGGGCTTGGGCTTGGGCTTGGGCTCTGGCTTGGGTACGGGTCAAGGTGTATGTGGGCATGGGCATGGGTAGGGCATGGGCAGGGCATGGGCATGGGCATGGGCATGGGCATGGGCATGGGCATGGGCATGGGCAGTGCAGGGTGTCTATGGACTGGACTGTGGACTGTGGACTGTGGACTGGACTGGACATGGGCCATGGGGCACCCCAGGTGCGGCTGGCAGGCATTGAAACCACAAAGCCAACCTACCTGAGGTAACGGATAACGGATGCAAGTCAAGTCACATGCCCTGCCGCATCCGAGCACCCAGCACCCAGCACACACCTCTGCCACGCGCCCGGCGGCTGATGGTCGCTAAGGTACAAACTGCCTTACACACGAGGTTCTGCCGGCTGAGCTTGATACTTACCACTTATGCACTGCTAATGGTCTAGCCTGTGCCTGCCTAGGTACCTACGCTTCACCTGCGCTCACTCTCTCTCCTCCCTCTTGTACGGCGCCTCTCCGGCCACGGTGATTCAGAGACTGCCGCTGACCCCGTGTTGATTGCTCAACTCAACCGCACTCCAAAGGACTTGTGTCCGTCTGCCCACCTCCCCAGTTTTCCCTATCTAGCGGTGGCCATTGCAACAACATGTTGTAGTTACTCTTCGGCCAAGGCGACAACGAAAGGAATGAAGGCGTGCCTGAGCCAGAGCCTGAGCTTCACCACGCCTCACCACGCCACGCCACGCCACGCCCGGTCGGAAGGCTCAGCCACAGCTGAATGAATCACATGCCACGAGGAATTTTACGCGCGCAGCCAGCTGTCTCGTCGACCGATTCCATTGTTGCGAGTCAAAACACGGCACCTCTCGCTGTGACGTCGAGTGTGTTTTGCTCTCGTCATCCTCTCGTTCCTGGACCCGCATCATCAAATAAAGCCTCGCCCGGGGACTTTGACGACAAGCGATGAGTAGTGCGCTGTCACTTGACAAAGTCCAGTCAGTCTCACCGGGTCAGGCCCCATGTGTGCAACAACCCAGCTGCTGCTTTCAGCGCTGCCGACAAACTGTAAGCCCAGATGACTGTTTGCAAACCACAAGTGCTACTGCACCATGCAGTGCCGGTCAAGATACAACCCTGAACTTCACCTGATCAAAAGACCCTGCCTGACCTGCATACCTTACCCCACAAAACCCGCAACCCATCGTCGAGTCCCCTTCACGTGTCGCAGATCAGACGGGACTACCTAACCCCAGCCGGAGGAGCCCGCTCGTGATCCAACAAACCCTCCTCCTCCTCCTCTTCCTCCTCCTTCTTCTCCGCTCTGTCAAACCACCGCCCCTCCATGCGCACATTGCGTGATGGCAAATCTCAATCAATCAATCGCTTCGTTGCATTTTCCCGGAATATTTGCTCCACGTCACCTCAGCCTCCCCATTTCCTGTCTCAAACCAACCGTGACGTGGTACCTCGCCCGAATCTGCGGGCAGCAAGGGGATTTTTTGCTACTCCCGTGCAACACGTATGCGCATCAAAGACGGTCAAGGTCAGACCTGTGATTGTGTCTCTCTCTCTCTCTCTCTCTCTCTCTCTCTCTCTCTCTCGCTCGCCAACTCCTTTGCCTCTGCGTCGAAACGGCGGCGCCTGGGCAGTCAACCAACCAGGCTGACATCACCAACTACACACGGCATGTTTATCAAAGACACGGGCAGCAGGGGGCGAGTGTGAAGAGCGCATTCCTTCTTCTCCTGTTGCTTCAGCCGTCTTTTTTGGGCGAAGGAAGACCAGTTCCCCGGTGCAACTGGCTAGACGGATACCAGGCACCAGGACAGGGCGCTTTTGGTTTGGTCACTAGTCCCCAAAATGGTATGGTTGACGTCGCGTGCGTGGCTCCGGCTGATGGCATTCCGCTGCGCTAGCTGAAGTGTACCTTTTTTTTTTTTTTTTTCCCCCTTCCTTCTCTCTGAACTGCCGAATCCTCCAAGTCCACATCACCATTCATCCACAAACCAGATTCAATCATCACCACGGGACCGCGCCGAACCGCTGCGTCGCTAATGCGCCCTGCGCTCAATCCGGGTCGAGCTCATGATCGTTCAGGGTACATTCAGCATGTTCCGCTCCATCCAGTACTCGCACTATGCTCGCACTCGCTGGGCCCATGTCCGTGGTAAAAACAACCTTGACCGTCTTGCGCCACAACACCATGACACAAAAAGAAAAGACACGACTTCCATTTATCCCGGACCTGTAGGCTGCGCCCCGGGGAACACTTCCCGTTAACAGGCTTCTGCAAAAACAGCCCCATCTGCATGAGTCTCACTCTCGGCCAATGCGCAAAGGGTCTGACTATGCAACATCCCACGCCGGGCTGGTCATCTGCCTCCGAGGCGCTCCTTTTACTCAACTCCTTCCGCACATCCGCTGCTCCTGCGGTCCAACGACTCGGGTGCACATTCGGGACACGCGCGTGTACCCCCCCCCCCGGCATATAAGGTCGGAAATTGGGGCGCTTGAGTCTGCGCCGCATTGACGAATGGGGGCCGTAAGTGCTTCCCCTTTGGTCGACGAGTCGACACCGCCACTTTGCAGTTGAGGGTGTCGAGTTCCCCATGGCGAGAGCATCGGGATGCAATTTCCTCCTGATCGTCAACATGGCTTTGTTGCAAAGGGGGGCAGAGAAACAAGACATCCAACCGCAGCGCACAGACGGGCTTGAGACCCTAGGTACCTAGTTTCTTGGGTTCGCGGGGAAATGCGCGAGCAACACCACGTCAATGCCCTCGCTCTGTGTGAGATTTGAATGCTACCACATAAAACTTGAGCCGTCTGGCTTGACTCGTGTTACCTGCTCGACATGGCAGCTCGTTTGCACAGACGCTTCTCCGATGTCCAGGTTTCTCCGTCTCTTATCCTACGATAATGCAATCGTCCCTATCTCTGGCCATCCCACGCCTGCTGAGATAGATGTACGCGCCACGGCGTCGGACTGGTGAGCTTCGTAGCCGAAGCGCCCACGTGCACCATAGGCCCGGCGTTCCACGCTGTCGGGACCCCAACGAACGGCTCTGGTGTTTGTTCCGCCTGTCCTTGTCGGATCTTGGGCTGCACGCTGCTTGACTTGTCGTAATATTGCCGTGTCCGAGAGAGCGTTGAGACCCTGGAATATTCTGGATTGATCTCCTTCAAGCCCCTTTGGCCATGGAAATAATAGTCTCAATCTTAGGAGACTGAAATGATGAATCAGATGAACAGGGCAGCAAAGCATCCCTTGCGCCAATCTGAACACATTCAGCAGCAGTATAATCAGCATGCGTGCGGTGAGAGCGAGGGCATAGGGCTCCTCACCCGCAGCTGGGTTCATCAGCTGTCAGATCAATGTAGCAATTCCAGCACGGGTGGGGGGGGTTGGTCACAACAGAATCAGATCCAAATATCCTGGTCTCGCACACGATGGACTCACTCAGATACTGCGAGTCCTGACCAAGAATGGCCACCTATTGATGCGTGCTACCAGTGGTCTTTTTTTTTTTTTTTTTTTTTTTCTTGCTTCGACTGCTCACGCGGACGGCGACCAGACCGGCATTCCTTGTTCGAGACGTGGAGCTGGCATTGAATGCAGAGACACGAGCGTGCGACCAACACAGCATCCATCCCCAATAATGAACACGCCGAGTTTGGGGACTGCCTGTACCTGGAGACGACACGACGCCATATCTAAACACCAAAATAGTAACCCGATCATGCGAGCAAGATGCTTTTCGATCTTTCCCTTTGAGCCGGCGTCGACGCGCATCGTCGAGAGGACACGCTGCATGCAACGTCAAAAGACAGCCTCGCCGGCAACATTCCGAGTCCAGACCAGCTGTGCCGGTTTCACGCCGCAGCTTGACTTGCGAGCGGAGCGGCGTCTCAGACGAGTCAGGCTTCTCAGCTCTAGAGTCTCAACTGATGTGCCAGAGGAATGTCACGATACGTCATTCCCAAGCCGCGAGTCAGCGGCGGCGGGGTACTCCAATTGACGGGAACCTGGGTCAACACCAACAACGACAACACATCATCATTATCATCATCATCATCATCATCATCATCATCATCATCATCACCATCATCTTCATCATCACCACCATCGTCATCTCCGCATCCAAGCCCCGGATCTTCACGTTGCATCTTGCTCCAGCGCGGCCCTCGTCCCGTCACTTCATCACCATCAACGTACGTCATTGCTCCGGCCGACGGCGGCGCACGGTGCCTCGCCCTCCGTCCGGCCAGCAGCTCTTTTCGTCTCGTGATGGAGCAGAATTATCCCTCAGCGACATCGAGGCATTTTGTTCGGACAGCAGGCCCCACCAGCAACAGCAGCAGTGACATGACCACGACCCGGGATACAGTCAGCAGCATGTGCGGCGGGCAGCCTAATTGAGCCTCCTCTCCCCATTGCCCCAGCAATTGCCCAAAGCGACAACGGCAGCGCTTGTTTTCGGCCTCTCGAGTTCCTGTGTCCCCCTTTTTTTTTCTTTTTCCTCTCCGAATCGTCATGAGGCTGCTGATGCTCTCCTGAGAGTAGAGCGCTCAAGCTTTGTGCAATTGACGCCGCTGACGGGGGCTCCGGCTACAGCTGTTCTCACATCAGCCCTATCACCACCCTATATCGTTGTGTCTGTTATATGAGCTATCCTTCTTTTGGCCCCCATTTTGGTCCCTGGCTTCTTGGTCGCGCTCGGTCCACGCCGCTCCAAATCCCCCCCACGGCTGTTGCCATTCGCCCATCTCCACAAATCTCAGAGCCGGGGTGATTCTCCTTGGGGTAGGTATCATATCTCGGGCGGCGGTCGGTCGGGGAGGGGGCCACGCTGGCTCATGACTTCTTTGGACGCCCGTCTGTATCTCTTCTGTTCGGGAACTGGTCAGGCGCACACGGCGAATCGTACGACTCGGCTTGTGGACCGACACCTCTGTCTGCCAACTTTTTGCTTCTTTTCTGGGCCACGCGAGGATGAAGAGATGGCGCGGCTTCTTCTGCCCTCGCTTGCCGCCGCCGCCCTGTATTCGTCGCCACTTTGGGCCAGCGAGATGTCTGGTCATCCTGGCCTCTGGACCATCTGCCTCTTGTGTCACTGCCCGTTGGGAGCCTCACCTGGTCGCCCGCAGCCGCATTCACTGCCGATGTAGTGCCGTCGCCTCATCGGAATGCACGTCCGTCTTGCCGCCCATCCGTTTGTCTGTCTCTGTCGGTCGACCGCCAGCTTGATTGACATGACAGCCCTGCCGCCAGCCGCACGCAATCAGTTCTGTACATACGCACCGGGCCAGGAAACCATCACCTCATTGCTCAACACGTGTCTGTCGGTTGATTCTGAGGAGCGTCGTCCGCCGGCAACACGCACTCCTTCCGTGTGCTGAGATTCAGGCGCGCAGGAGGGCAGTCAAACAGTTAGTTCCACCTCCGTCCGGACCATCTTCATCTGCTGCATGAGGTGAGAAGCGTGCCAGGTGCAACAAGATGTGAGAAGCGACCTGGCTCGCGCGTGCCGGCCAGCCAGCCGGCGGTCCGACCCACAAGTACTGTACTGTACATGCCTAGGCACAGGGTGATGGATGGCCCAACACGGCAGCCAGCAGCGCCAGCCATGGGCCGCCCAAGTATCACATCCAAAGAAGAATGTTCCAGGCACCGACAACGACCGCTGCTGCTGCAAGTACCGGACAGTAGCCAAGCAGATTGCGGGACTCTCCTCGTTAAATGTTCCCATGACGACCTGCTTCGATATTGGCCCCGTCCGTCATCCGCAATCAGTCCTATGGACACAAATGTCCAAAGAGAGCCAGACACGCGTGCAAGCGAGCGAGGCGAGGCGAGGCCAATGCAAAAAGGAATCCATCAGCGGTGTGGCGGCCAACACAAATTCACCAACGACGACGCATCTATCCTACTTCAGCAGATGTGATGATGGACGACAACGGCCGACGATGACAACAACGGGCAGCCAATAGTAACAGGAGAGGAGAGGTAAAATTTTTTGGCATCGATCACGCACGCGCGCACGCACAGCGCGCACATTCACTGTAAATACGCACGCGCCGCCCTCCTCCACTTCCACCTCCACCTCCACCTCCGCCTCCGCCTCCTCTCCACTCCATTATCCCTCCCTTCTTCTCCACACGACTACTGACTGCTCCACGCGCTGAGCCCCTCTCCGTTTCCGTCTCCGTTTTCGCCTCCCTTTTTTCTTTTCTTTTTTTTTTCCCCGTGCTTCGCTTACGCGCTTGTGCTGTTCATCACATCACGTTAATCTTCATCCGTCTGTCCGAATAGTCCCGACGGCACTCCTGATACGAGTGAGTAGATGAAGGAACGAAGCTTTGATCGATGGAAGGATTGTTGGGAGGCTGGCTGTCTGTCTGTCCGTTGTTTAACCGCCGGCCAGTGGAAGAGTAGGTGGCCTATGTAAGTAGGTGGGTAGGTGGGGGTGAGGAGGAAGGGGGTCCTCCTCCACTCACTCCTCGGGATCACAGCAGTCGGAATCTTCGTTGCCGTCACTGCTGCTACTTCTGCCCTTGGGCCGGCTGACTGACTGACTGACCGACTGTCTGTCTGTCAGTCTATTCTCTAACAGTTGCCCGTCTGGTCTGAAGAGGCGTGTAGAGGCACTGTGAGGTAAGACAGGGTCCACACTCCCGTCTTCCCCATCTTTCCCAGCCAGCGTTGATGTGTGCGTCGTATTCAGCGGTCAGTCAGTCAGTCAGTCAGTCACTCACTCACTCACTCACTCGCCCATCAGAATCTTTTTGCATCTGACGATGGCTGATTGGATCATGGTCTTGTCTTGTCTTGTCCCATCTTATCTTGAGACGTGCCAGGAGCGCTGGTGCCGCCGCAATCGCCACTTCCGAGCCCCCTCCCCCTCGCCCACAGCCTACCTAGTTTTTCCCTTGTGCTTGTAGTGGGTTTTGGTCTGCGGGAGGGAGTGAGGGAGGGCGGGTGAAGCGAGAGAGAGGGTGGTAGAGGACGTCTGACTGACTGACCGACTGGTAAACCGAGTAGTGCTCCTAATCAATTCGAGGGTCTGCCTTACGGTATACTACCGTACTCGCAGCCGTCTGTCAATCCGTCCGATATCGACACTGTCGACGGGCGCCTGATGTCGATGCTAGCAGCATGCCCGTGTGCTTGTCTGTCTGTCTGTCTGTCTGTCTTGATTGCTTTTGGGGAGGGAGCTGGAAGGGGAAGGGGGCACGCAAGGAGAAGAAGAAAGAGGGGTGATGGATGGATGAATGGATGGATAGACTCATGGTGTGGTGCGGGAATCAGGTAGGTAGGGGTAGCTACTCCCATCCCATCCATCCCTTTCCCTTTCTGCTTCGTTGCTCAGATCCTGGAGTGCTGCTTCTTCACCTTTCTCCCTATTCGGTCAACGTCACATCGACAAGGAGGAGTAAGCGTCCTCACATCAAGGCCCCGTGCCTTTATCAGTCGTCCATTGAAGCTTGCGATTATTCCTGTTTTCTGCCCCCCCCCCCCCCCCCCCCCCCCCCCTTTTTTTTTTCTCTCCGTGTTGTGAGAATACAACAGAATCAATCGCTGAAGCCGTCCCACTCATCATCATCATCATCATCATCATCATCATCATCATCGTCGTCGTCGTCGTCGTCGTCCTTGTCCTCTCCATCTCGATACCCAGTCTGTCCACCCATCTCTCCCTCCTCCCCATCCCTCACAAACCCCACAACAAAGAACCCCATCGTCCCCTCCTCCGTCCCCTTCTCACACCTCAAACACGCCTCGGCCAGCACACTTCTATCCACATCCACATCCACTCCCTCCAAACCCTGCCCCTCACCCTGCTCCCCCATCACCCCCCGTACCCCCCACCTCCTCATCCCGTCAACCTGCTCGTCGCGTCTCATCACGCGCCACCCGCGCCTCCGCGCCACGTCCGATCCCAGCGCCCGCAGCGCCACGTGCTCGTTCTCCGCCGCGTGCGTCGAGCACGTCGAATACGTGATGCGGCGCGCGCGCGCGAAGGCCATGGCGTGCGCGACGATTTTGAGCTGGAAGGCGGCGAGCGAGGTGAGGCGTTTGGAGAGCGAGGTGGAGGGGGAGGGGGCGTCGGGCTCTTGTTCTTGTTCTGTCATGTTGATTTTTGTTGCTGTTGTTGTTGTTGTTGTTGTTGTTGGCGTGGTGGTGCTGGATTTGCTGCGTTTGCGCTTTTTGCCGCGCGTGTGCTCGTTGGCTGTGCTGTCGCCGGCGCTGGGCAGGACAAGCTTGACCGCGTCGTCCCGACCGACGATGCCGCTGCCGGAGCAGCTTGGGTCGAGGAGGAGGGCGCCCACGGAGCCCGCCTCGGCCGAGTGTAGGGGGTCGATGCGGGTGAAGTCCTGATTCGACTTGACGGTGACGAGCCGGGCCGCGTGCGCCGTGTCAACCATCTTCTGCAGAATCTTGGAGCGCTCCTTGTCGCGCTCGCAGGCAAAGATGTGCTGCCGATTTGGCTTCTGGCCCTTTGCCTTTGCCTTTGCGGCCTTGGTGACGAGCGCCGCCAGGTGTGTCGTCTTGTTCCCGGGAGCGGCGCAGGCGTCGATGATGTCGCCGTCTTCGGGCTGCACGTTGAGGAGGTAGGCTGGGAAGCAGGATGCCTTGTCCTGGATGATGAGTTGCCCCCTTTGGTACGCCGTGTTCTTGGTCAGGTCGGCTCGCGGTGGCAGGGCAACTAGATCTGGGATGTGCTCGTCTATGTGGAGCACCTTTGCGCTGGCTGGAGCTGACATGACATCGCGGAGGCTTTTCTTCTGTTCATACGAAGAGAATGTCGATTGCAGTTGCTCGTCCAGCGTGGTCTTGACAGTGTTGATGCGGACCCATCGCGGGTGCTCTGCTTCTCTTGAATCGTCATCCGCATTTTGCTCCTGGCCGTCGTTGATGTGCTGTCTAAACGCATCGACCGTGGCAAACCCTCTCTTCACTCGAATCTTGGTGAACTCGGCGTTTAGCCGCGCCTTGTGTCTGGTGACGGCGAGTTTCAAAGCATGATCTGCGTGTGCTGCAACGCCTCTTTTTGAGAGAAGCAGATCATGCGTGAGGAGAATAGCAAGAAGAGGGGTTAGCTGCACAAGTCAGTTTTTGCCCCGGACTGAAGCGTATCGTGGAATGATTAAACAGAGTGGAGAAATGCAAGACTTGTAGAGTTGGGAAAATGACTGGCACCAAGGGGCTGGAATTGAAAAAGACCAACCTTCTTCTCAAGACTCAAGATGCCGCTCTTCTCCACCACATCCTTGAGGACTGGTGACCATTTGGTCGACTCAGTAACCAGCGCAAAGATGGCGGCCTTGTTGCTCTTCAAGGTCTTATTGCCAAATATGCGGGACTTGAGCGAGCCGCCCTTCTTTTCGGGATTCTCAATCGCATTTGCTGCCTCATAGTACAGCGACATGTTGAGTCTTTAGGCCAGAGAAAGGGCTGGCGAGTTTTTTCAACGGTGCTCGAGAAAGGCTGTGGCTGTGTGGCGTGTGCTGGAGCTAAGACGTGGCCGCTGTGGCTGGGCTACCCTCCTTAGCCGGACATCAAAAATTTCATTTTGGTTTCTTCGATGAGCGACTTTGTCTGAATGGCTACGCTGAAACAAAGTGGATGGAGGCTCAATTTTTTATCCTCTCCTTCACTGTGGAAGAGGTGGAGCGGGAGGTTGGCTCATTGAGCGGCCCGCCATGCAGATGGCTAGATAGTCCGCCTTCTAGATGAACTAAATTACATGAAGGTCGCCAGGTGTCTCTCTAGCCATTAAAAACTTGCAATCGCAGGACAAAGAAATCTACAATCCATAAGAGAAAGAGAATTGGTCGTTGTCTTCTTGCGGCCCAACTTCGATCCCACCCTGTCATTGACGGTTGCCCCGGTGATCTTGGCGTACACAGACCGCGCGACCATGACCCGTCGCCTCCGCACAAAACTCTCGCGTACCCAACACCACTTGTCAGACACGCCCCCACTGACCTACACTGTCTCTACGAGAACTCGCAGGCCTGACCAAGGCTTCAATGGATTCGAAATCCCTCAAAATGGCCGCCTCTCCCTCCGGAACGCCCCTCTACGCTCTCTCCCCCGAACGACTCAATGGCATCCGCTCGCCCCACAGCGGCAGCCCGAACGGCCGTGAAAACCACTCACGAGGCAGTTTGCCTGCTTCTCCCGCTGAGATCAAGCTCGGTAGCCCCCCGAAAATGTCGCCCACGCGCAACTCGGACGCCCACGTTCAGGGCATGGTCGCTCGCTTCAACACCCTGGATATCCGCGACCCAAAGCGCGACGAAGCGGCCTTGAAACGCATGGAAATGGCGAGGGAGATGGCTGAAAACGATGCACGAAAGACAAAAGAGCAGAAAGAAGAGATTGAGCGTCAAGCATACAAAGTCCGGGAAGAGGCCCGCAAGATGCGCATGGAGTTGGAGGATTCGAGAGACCGAGAGAAGAAGGTTTCAAAGAGGCTAGAAGGCGTCATGGTGGGCTTCACAGTAATGTGTTTCTAAACTGCAACCGAGACTGATGATTCGCAGGAGGAGCTGCACCGCACAAAGGAGACTCATAGCCACGCCCAGGGCCTCTACGAAAAAGAAATCCGAAAGGCTCGCAAGGAGGCCTTCAAATCCTCATCCGCATTGGTCAAAATGCAAGAAGAACTCAAGGGCACTCGCAATTCCCTGCGCATCACACAATCTGGCTTTGAATCGGAAAAGACAAAGGCAGAGAAGCGAGAAAAGGAGGCGTTTGACGCCCAGTACAAGCTGGTCGGGGTTCAGGAAGAGCTGCAAAAGATGCGGGAGCAGTTTAAGGTGCTTCAGGAAGAGCGCGATGCGCTGAAGACGAGCCTGAAAGAGGAAGAGGTTGCCAGGATAGCTGCAGAAGGCATGATTGCCCTGCCGCCTGCACAAAACGACGAGGATGACGAGTTTGCATCACCAAAACGCTCGCCGAGAAAGGTCCCTCAATCAGGTGCCTCTGGAAACGATATTTTCGTTCTGCCAGCTCGCGATATTGAGCTCGACGAATTGCAAGAGCAGCTGAATGAGGAGCGCCGGCGGAGAGAGCAGGCAGAGGATACCGTGGACTACATGAAGATGGAATGTCAGTTTCAGTGCTGCTCATGCCGAGTTGCTGAGATGAGCGGAGGCAACTACATTCACGACGACACATTTGAACAAGAGATGGCCAAGATCAGAGCAAGCGTTCCTGCAACACTCACTCCACCACCAACCGGGGACGACACTCAAATGAAGGACGTCGTCGATTTGCCAGTCGAGAAGCCAGCCACTCCTCCGGCTGAAGAAGTGCAGTTCTGCCCGACCACTGGCACATTCCGTACATCACCTTCCAAGCCAGATGCAGCGGAGGAGAAGACGGCGATGGAGGACTCGATAACAACGTCCGCGGACGCCTCCGCCGTCACAGCACACGAGGTATTACCACCCGTCGCGACAGCTCCTCCTCCAACCTCGTCCACCAGCTTACCACAGCGCTCCCGCTCAGCTACTCCCTCCTACGAGCCCAACAACCAACACTATCAACGCCAACAACCCGCTCAGCCTCGCGTCCCTTCCGTCGCCCGCCGCAACCCCAGCTCCTCTTCCCACTCCTCCCAGCATGACCACAACCACGGCCACGGCCACAGCCAACAACGGAATGACCGACAACCTCAACACCAGCCCCCAGCCACTCCCGGAAACCACTTCGTCCGCACCATAACGACTACGACCACCATCCCCCTCGTTCTCGACTCGCCCCGTCCCACTTCTACGATAGACATGGAGGCATCGGCAACATCTTCTCTGAGCCGCACGCCGTCGCTCAAGGAGCGCCCGTTTGACCGCGAGGCCGCGCTCGAGCAGATTCGTCAGCGTCGCATGCGCTCGCGCAGTGTGGCTGAGGGCCGCATGACGCCGCGCAAGCAGATGGTCGAGCGGCGCGATTGGAGCGCGCCGGCGGCCACGCAGTAGATGGATTGCTTGTATCGGCGTCGTTCGAATGCGAGCGAGACTTAATGTGGTGCAGCGAATCAATTTCTTCTTCTCTTTCTTCGTCTCCTTGGTTTTGGGTTGTCTGGGTTTTGTCGTCTGCCGTCGTTTCTCGTTTCTCCTTTTTCCTACTCTTCTTGGTCGCAGTACTGGTGGATGTAGTGTGTTGGACTCGTATCGAATGCATGGATGGGCAGGCGGACACAAAGGAGTATGACGACTGATGTTGAGAAAGCGGTTCTTTAGACACAAGCAGACAGGCAGGCAGGAAGGCAGGCAGGAAGAAAGGCGTTCAAAGGCGTCGATACCCCTGGGGCTCTAGGTCGTTGTCGGATCGGCTGGTAGATATCAATTCTTTTTTTCCTTCTCCTCTTCCTTTTTTCGTCTGTCGTGCCGTGTTTTTGAAGCAAGGCTGAGCTCGCGCTTTTGCCTCTCTTCTCGTTGTCTTGGGCTCTGCGTGCGTTGCCGGGTGTCGACATTTTTTTCGCTTCACGACTTCAACTTTACCTTTTGATCACATATTGCTTGCCCACAGTACCATGTCCGAGACCAAACGTGATGGGACGGCTAAGACAAGGGCCACGCAAGAGTTTCAAGAGAAAGGGGTCCTTATTTTTCATGTTCATTTGCACCTCATGATTTTGCGGGGGGGTTCGATCGAGAAAAGAGAAAACAAGGAAACCCAGGTCCACAACGTAAACCCCCGTTGTTGTTTACCCCGAAACTAATAAGGGGTAGTAGTGTGTGGCTGCTGCTGCACCACCACTGCTACGACCACGCCCGTACCGCAGTAGTCCACGACCGTCTTTCCCCCCGTTTGCCCCGCCCCTCGCATTTGCCCCCATCATCCATGTCCACCTATCAGACCACGATGAGATGCCACAACGAAAAGACCATGTGCATGCATGCGAGAAGGAGGACGACGGGCGGCACGCGACCACGACGACGATGACAAGACGCACCCCCAAGACACAGCGAGCGAAAGAAAAACCAACGCTTTACCGGTTGGACTTGGCGACACGCTCCAGCTCGTCCTTCTTCTTGATGGCGTACGAGTTGCTGCTGCCCTTGGCGGCGTTGATGAGCTCCTCGGCAAGGCACTCAGCGATCGACTTGATGTTGCGGAAGGCGGCCTCGCGCGCGCCGATGGTCAGGAGAGCAATGGCCTGGTTGACGCGGCGCAGGGGCGAGACGTCGACGGCCTGGCGGCGGACGGTACCGGCGGAACCGATGCGGGTCGAGTCTTCACGGGGACCGCAGTTGACGATGGCGTCGACGGCGACCTGAATGGGGTTCTGGTCGGTCATGATGTGGATCTGTAGGTGGTTGTTGTGTTAGGTCCTGAGCTTTTATAATTTTTTTTTTTTTTTTTTTCAAACGCGGGTGCTGTTGCTTCGCGCGTTTGTCTTCGCAGCTTGTTTTGGAGTACGTACGATCTCGAAGGCGTGGGCAACGATGCGAACGGCCATGAGCTTCTTGCCGTTGTTGCGGCCGTTCATCATCAGAGAGTTGGTCAGACGCTCAATGATGGGGCACTGGGCCTTCCTGAAGCGCTTGACGGCGTAGCGGCCGGCCGAGTGGGGGAGATAAACGGGAGTGCGGATCTGGATGTAGTCGCTGCAATCATCGGTCAGCATTTCTGGCCTCGGTTTCGATGGAGCTTCATCGCAATTGTGTCCCTCAGTCCACCACCGCGCCTGGGTCGCGCCAATTCGTCCAATTTTTTTTTTTTTATCCGTAGGTGCGTGCGACCAGTAGAAAGGAAAGGAAAAAGGCGTACGTCAAGGAGATGTCCCTGATCTCGACATCCTCGAAGCTCCACTTGTTGAACAGCTTGATGCTGCCAATCTCCTCGGTGACGTCCTTGGGAAGGACGGGGTAGCCGGTGGGGCTCTCGACCTCGATTTCGCCCTCAGACATGTTGACCAGGTGTGCGACGACTTGGGGGTGGGTTGATTGAGCGAGGTTAGAGTCGTCTGTCGAGACTGGACGGTCGTCGGTGGGGGGGGGATTAGGTTGTTGTCGCCGGTACTGTCGAGGATAATTTCAGACGAGGCCCGGATCAACTGAGTGCCGCACGAGCCTCGCTTAGCGCTCACGTGACGCCAACACTCAACACCACGGCACCTCAACTGCAGCAACGCGATGTAGCTCGAAGTAGCTTCTCTTGTTCATTCTCTCCTCGATTGGATTGATTCTACCGTCAAACGAATCCCTACCGCTATGTCAATGTCAAATGCAGCAGAGCCTTGCAGCTATCACCCCACAACCACCCGCCATCAACCCGCACGGGCCATGCGCAAAGAGAAGACATGATCATATTCCTCAGATACATTTATAAATGTCTAGAGCCAATGAATGCTGTCCAGGGCCCGTCTCATGTGTGGAATGATGCTGGTAGCTACTTCGCTCCACCCAAGACCACCTCTCCCAACGCCGCACCCAAATCCGCATAGGTAATCTTGACCATGCCCTTCTCTGCAGCCCTCTCCCAAGCCGCCACCATATCAGCATGTCCAACCTTGACAACCCATCCAGACGCCGTGACGAGCCTGAAAAAGCCATCGTCACTCCTGCCCCTTCCCACCACACCTTCGGCCCTCAGTAACCTCTCCAACCACTCTCTCCCCTCACCACCTCTCTTCCCAACCCTCCACATGACATCTTCAACCCTCAAAACGCCCCGTCTCTCCAGTCCGTCCTTCACAAGCCGCACCGCCTCGCGCTGCGCTCGTAACTCGTCCTCCCGTGCCCTCCTCTCCCTCTCCCGCCGCTCTTCCCGCTCTCGCCGCGCCTTCTCCTCCAACGCCGCCTCCGCCACCGCCCGCCGTCTCTTCTCCTCGAAAGCTTCCGCCTTGCGCTCCTCTGCGCCCTCGGCGTCGCGCGCCCGCTGCGCCTCGCCCTGCGCCCGCATGAACTCGTGGTACGCCCGTCGCTGGTCGCGCCGCGCAATCGAGCGCGCCTTCTTGGCTCCCACCTGTCGCGAGGCGCGCGCCGCAGCAGCAGCAGGATTGTTGTTGTTGTTGTTGTTGTTGTCGTCGTCGTCGTCGTTGTTGGCGGGGCCTGCGGCGTGGTCGTCTGCGAGCTCGTCGTCGACTCGCGGCTGGTTGTGCTGGGCAGCATCGACGCCATGAAGAGCCGCCTCAGCAGCGGCATCTTCGGCCTCGATGTCGGCGGCGTCTTCGGTGGCGAGAAAGTCGTCTTCTTGCAGCGCGTCTGGGTCGGCGACGGTGTTGTCGTGGGCGTCTAGCCCGCCGCCCGTCGCTGGCTGCGCGCTGCCGTCATCGTGGCGTCGTTCTCCGCTGCGGTTGCTCTCGAAGATTTGCGGCGCAAAGTAGAGAAAGGCGACGAGGCAGGCTGTGTGGATGAGGTCTTGCAGGAGTGGCGTGCCGGGTCGCGTGAAGGGCAGCAGCCGGTTCAGGATGGATTGGATGGCGCGCAATGGGTTCATGGTGTGTGGCGTGCGGTTGCGGTGCGTGTCATGTCTCGAGGAGAGGTATTTTTGAGCCTGGCAGGCAAGCGCATGTTGGGGGTTCGGATGCGCTGGCAATGTTGTAGAGATGAAGGGTGTCGGGCATGCTGGAAAATGTCCGGCCTGTGACGTCGGCATTGTTGGCCATGACTTTTTTTTGGACGTCCCCAATAGGTATGCTCAGTAACCGCACGAATTACTGAAGAGATGGATTTTTCATGATATTGACTAGGCTAGAGAAGGGTTGTTTCGAGAAGGACAAAAGTCAACGGTATCAATATGCCTTCTAACTATACATGATTTTATTTGAGAATCGCTTCTACACATCTAATTCTTCTCTGCGCCCTGTTTCGCCTTTCCGCCATTCCATTTCGCATTCCACTTCTGCTTCTGCTGCTTGTTCCCCCCATTGGCATTCTTGCCATTGCCCTTGCCTTTGCCATTGGGCTGTCCCTTGGGCTTTGCCTCCCCCTTTCTCCCCAAACCCTCTTCAGCCTCGCCCTCCTCCTTCACCTCTTCGGCAAACAACTTCTCCATGGCCGGGACAAAGTACTCGAGCTCGGCAAACTCGCCAATCTTGATCTTCATCAGATCGCTGGCAAAGCCGATGCGCATGTCGTTGTTGACGACAACCTTGGGGGGCGCCTTAGAGGACTCGTTAGTCCGGGCAAACGCTTCGACTTCTTTGGGCAACAAGATGCCGTCGGCGCTGTCGACCATCTCGCTGAAGGCGTCAGCCTCGGCTGGAAGGCCGTCGACGTCCATGGCGTTGTCATCCTCTTGTCCCTCTTCTTGAGCAGCGGCGGTGGGCGCTGACTCGTTTTCGCCGTTGGCCTTGTCGTCGTCTTTGCCTTCTGGCTCGCGCTCCAAGACGGGCAGCTTCTGGTATCGCTGGCTGAAGTGCGTGAGAAGGACGCACTTGGCGCGCATGCGGGCGCCGACGGCCAACGCCTCGCTGGTTGTCGAGTGCCTTTTGGCCTGGGCGTCGCCCAACAGTCCATCTTCAAAGGTGGCTTCATGGATCAACAGAGTCGAATGGCGGCCCATTTGTGCAAATTTAGCATAGCTCGGGCGACAGTCACCGCTGTAGGAAACCTTGAACGGCTTGCTGTCCTCATCCGAGTGATCCGCACGAGTTGCCTCCGGCCACGTAAGGCTGACTCCTTGGGCGTTTTGGCAATGGTGGACCTTGCACGTCTGTAGATTTTGAAGACCAAGTAGGGGCTCAAAGAGGGATCGGGGAACCTCTTTTTCCTCTTCACCTTCGATCAATTTAACGTTGTCGTCCTGGCACCATATAGGCCAGGTTTGCGAGTATCCAAAATCCTCAACGCTAGAGTACTCTTTCAACCATCGGAGCAAGCCCGCGGAAGCGACGACAGCCAGGCGCTTAGTAGCTCCAGCCGACTCTGGATTTGCTGGAATGGAGTCCAACGCTTCGAAGGCGCTCTGACTTGATGGGCGACCCTTGTGAACGATGTGGTACCACGCTTTGATGACAGAAACTATGCCAAGAATGTGGTCGGCGTGAGGGTGGCTGAGATAAATCATGCGGAGATCTTTGAAAATCTTGACAAGTTCAGCAGGTTTAAATGCACGCTGCAGCTGACCAAAGGTGCCTTCTCCGCAATCCAACAGGTAAGAGCCGTATCCAGGGACCCGTACCAGGTTAGCGGACACGTTGCGATACAGCGAAGGCAATGCTGAGCCGGTCCCCAGAGGAATTACTTCTGCGTCGGGGCAGGGAACCTTTGCTCGCCACTGCGCAAGCTCCGACTTGGACTCTTCGATCTTTGCTCTAGCCTCGCTCGCGGCCTCAAGAACGTCGCTTCTGAGGAACGCAAGGGCTGCATTGGGGTTGAATCCAGGCTTCCGCAGGTGGGATTCAACAGGTTTGAACATTGGCTTTAGCAGGTACTCGGAACAGAGCTCCAGTGGCTCAGCGTTCTCCGCCAGGCAGATGGAAGCAGCCGGCTGATACCTTTCATAGCTGGTTGGCGACAAGATTTGATTGCCGCTATAGACCTGCTCAAATCTCTTCTTGTCTGTTCTGGACATGCGTAGTATCGACCCAGCGCTCTTCTTGAACATTATTTGATTCGAGCCCAGATCCAAGGAAGATACAAGATGCTTGACCCGAGGCAAAGACTCCATGAAGGACTTGAGCACTGGATCGGAAGCAACACCTGGCCCGAGAATCCAGACAATGAGCTGTAGGTTGTCCTTGATTTCTTGAAGCTCCCATTCACTGCGGCTGATGAGTGGCTTGACGTAGTCGACAGAAGGGAGATCGACAACTGCAAGAGCCATGCCTAAGCGCGTCGGGCCCACGACCATGTCAGGCGTGATCGTGTCTCCATTATTCAATTGCACGGTCCTCCCCTTCGAAAGCCTTCCCCGTTCTGCACCTCTCGGCACATTCAGTGCATCCGCTCTGGCAGCGTCGAATTTGCCTCGTATGTCGGCAGTCTTGATTATGTATGAAATCGCCTCCATTGCCGGTTCGGCAGGAGGAAGAGTTGCAATCTTGGTTGCCGGCCAAGGTTCTCGGACCAAGACTATCGGATCTTGGTCCGCAGCAGACCAATCAAACGGTTCAATCTTGTTGCTGCCAGGAGCGCGCCAAAAGACCGTGGCCGGGAGCGCAACCGCGGATAATCTCTTCTCAAACAAAGCATCGCGAAGCCAGTCGGAGTTGAACATGCGCGAGACCACCTGTTCAGCAAAATCATCTGGGGTTTGAGACACTGTCGGAGATTGGTCCTTTTCATTTGGTTCGGACGTGGAAATGACATCATTCATCTCATCGTAGCCTCTCTTTTTACCGCTCGAGGTCGAAGACACCGGCGACGGGTGTTCGCAAAGAGGTGAAATGGACATGGGGTATGATCTGACGTTTTCATCGACAAACGAGGGCAGTACCTCTTGGTTCTCTCCTCTCGGCGAATCGCCCCGAACCTCAGAAGTTCGCAACGGCAATCCTCTTTTGAAAATGACCCTTCGACTCGTAGCTATGGTGTAGTTGAGGTTTGGGGGTCCGGTGATACTCAGCGAAGTCGGTTCCTCCTTGCTTTTGCTGTTCCTTTTTGGGTCCTGACTGCTCAGAATCGTCTGGTCGGCCTTGGTGAGAACCATGCCCAGCAGGCCTCCCAGGTTTCTCCATTCCGAGCGGCCGGTCAGGAAGAAATCGTTCATCTTTACCAGACGCACGCCTAGCTCCGTCATTGTTCGCTGCGTGGCCTCGCCCATGTTGCCAATCATGTATTGTTTGTTGTCGGTGTTGATGACCACCACGGTGCTAGGAGTGTCCGCCGTGGGCGTCGAAACGACCCTCAATGATGCTTGCATGGCTTGGCGCAAACTCGCGGAAACCTTGGTTCGGTGGGGCGAAGATGACTGGTTCATGAGCTTCAACTTGATATAGACGTCTCGCAATGAAGTCGCTCACCTGCTGCTCTGTCCTTCTTTGCTGAGGTTGCTGAGAATTTTCCAGGTATTCACCCCAGATGGAGCCGAACAAAGAATGTGTTACAGGCGTCGAGGTAAGAGTTCTACGGCAGAGCGCCCAGCGAGGTGAGCGTAGAGGCGCAGAGGCTCTCACATTCGCGAGAGAGCGTGCGGCTTTGGGATGCGGAGCCACCGCTGAAACGCGACGCTGAATTAAACCTGCTATCGTGGCGACCGGAAGAAAAGGAGCATGAGCAAAATCGAGTGGCGTGCGATCGTCTGGCGAAGAACGTGGGTCGTGGAAGTAGCTCCAAGAATTTCCAAGTTCGCCGCGGCGACGTGATTCCTGCATCCCGGTAATGTAGCACGGGGCGACTTCGGTTCTCTGCCTTGGGCCTGACCACTGCCTCACTTTTTGACGACCATGACTGGTCCTTGTCAGCAGTGTTCGAAGAGTGAATTATTCATCGCTTTTGTTTTCTGGCGACGCGGAATATTGACAACAAGCCTCAGTTTTTCTTCAAACACTGCCATTCTCACCAAGGAGTTGTTGTGACTCCCTCTCACAGCAATTTTCTGGCTACAATTATACACCAGAGGTCTGACATGTGCATGTAAATGATTTCAAGATTGCCTATCCAATCGATGCTGTCATCACAGCTCGAATAAAACCTGTTGTCCGTTTCCCCAACCCCAAGTCAAAAAGAAGCTTGTCGAGGCGCCTTTGTTCGCCGAAATCCCTGCTCTATGGCAGATGTTGAGCTCAGTCCGCTCCATCCTAAAGAGTAAAGAAAAAGAAATGTGAATTGACGGATGCCGCTTTGATATCAAACGAGAGTCGTGCCCACCAAGTCCAGTCTCTAAATATCCACAAAGTAAAGGAAGGAAATAAACACAACGAAAGAAATGGTTGCACGTTCTCCGCAACCCCTACTCCACTTTTGAATACGAAAGATCATGTTTACAAGCACGCGGCAAGAATGCGCTCACACAGGGCGTCGAGCTTGGCGGTGGCGCGTTCAAAGCGTTGTTGCTGCTGCTCAGGAGTCTCGTTGTTCAGGGTGACTTCGATGCGGGCAAAGGCCTTCTCGGGAGCAATGTGACCGAAGAGCGATTCCTTGTTGGAGACGGACGAGGGAGCAGGCGAGTTGTAGTAGAGAGCAAAGTCGGGATTGCCGTCATCGACCTCGACGACATCGGTAGGCTCGTTGGCGACCGGCGTCTCCGAGACA
Source organism: Phyllosticta citriasiana (assembly GCF_038021145.1). Lineage (NCBI taxonomy): Eukaryota > Fungi > Ascomycota > Dothideomycetes > Botryosphaeriales > Phyllostictaceae > Phyllosticta > Phyllosticta citriasiana. The sequence continues at coordinate 182,983 of NW_027117281.1, read as the reverse complement.
ATCTCGGGACGTTCGATCACGGGATAGTCGGGCTTGACAGTATCCTCGATGGGGGAGAAGATGGAAGAGCTACCTTTGCCAGAGAGACCCTCCAAGTCAAAGGGGTTGGTAGGGCCCTCGGGGAGCTCAAGAACGGCAAAGACTTGAGGCTGGTTGAAATTGAAACCGCTGCCAGGGAAGTAGTTGACGTTGTTGTTGTTGTTGTTCATGTCAAAAGACATGGCCGACTGCTCGCTGATCATCGACATGCCCATCTGAGAAGAGTTCTCGTGCGAAGACTCCTTGATCATGGGAGGGGCCGTGTTGAAGTTTTGCTGGGTGGCCGGAGCGGCCGGCATCTTCGCGGGCTCGGCCAGAGCGGGATCGCGGCTGAGCTCATCAAGGAACGGCACAAAAGCCTGGTGGCGAAGCAGGCGCTCAATAAAGGCCCGCGAGCGAGCATTCTCCTCTCTGAGTGCGCGGTTCTGAATGCGCAGGTCGTTGGCCTCGTTGCTCTTGGCAGCAACTTCGCCCTCGAGCTGCGAAATGTACTCTACATCATATTAGAAAGGTAGACAGCGTGAGAAGATGGAATACGCACCCTTTCTCCTAGAACGGAACGCGCGGGCAGACACTTTGTTGCGAAGCTGGCGGCGCTCCTTGCTGCTGAGCTTCTTGCCTTCTTCACTGGCGAGGAGTCTTTCATCCTCATCCATCTCTTCCTCGTCCTTCTTCATCTTGACGATGTGGGGCAGGACGTTGTTGCCATTCACATCCGTCTGCTGGGAGTGCAAGATGCTATCTTGGCGAATCTGGTTGACCACGCGCGCAATGGTTTCTTCGGTACGCGCATCAGTGAATTGAGCTGACTTTCTTTGCGCATGTTGTCGACCCTGTTGTTGTTGTTGTTGTTGTCGTTGTTGCTGCTGGTGCTGCTCGTGCTGTTGCTGGAGCATCTGCTGTTGTCGCTGTTGCTGGGCCTGCGCCTGCGCCTTGGCCGCGAGAGCAGCTTGCTGCTGATGCATACCCGGGAAGAATCGGACATTTTGTTGCGACTGTTGCTGGATGTTGTGAGGGTCGACAAAGTCATCCTTTTGCGCACCCTCACCACCGAATAAGAAGGCGGGCATGGAGCCGGAGTTGCCCATGTTGGTGTCCATGTCGAAGTCGCCCCATCCATCGTCGAAGCCGAGGCCGGAATTGCTAAAGCTGAATGATTCGCGCGCCGGCTGGTTCATCGACGGCATTTGAATGCCCGGAAGGGAGCCGGTGGGCAAGCCGGTCTGTTGCTTGAAGAGCTCGTATTCATGGCTGGGCTTGGCGGGAGTTTGGTGGTCTTCTGCCTGGTCGAGAGGGAGGATGCTGTTAGTGGGGCTAGCCATGGTCGAGGCAACGGTTGACGGGGCCATTTGCGAAGAGCTGGCAGGAGCCGGAGACTGGATGGCGTTGAAGTCGACCAGACTGTCCATGTCCGGGTCGAAGCACTGATTGGTGAAGGGCTGGTAGCCCATGGGCTGGGCCGCGATGGTAGACATGACGGCGATGGGAGAGAGAAGTGGAGGGCGAAAAGCTTGGTAAGGCGGCGGGAGGGTGGTGGTGTTTTGATGGAGAGGTGTTCGGGTCCCCGGGAGTCGCAGACAGACAGGCAGACAGGCAGTGAGAAAGCGTCGTCAGCGTTCTATTTTGGGAACCAGCTGGCGGCTTGGCCTTGGAGCGGGCGAGCGATGCGGTGCGATGCGATGGGGATTGATGAGCGGAGCGATTCGGGATCAAAAGGCGACGGCGTAGAGGTCGTCGCAAGCGGGTCCAGGAGAGTTGTGGTGGTGGTGGTGGTGGTGGTGGTGGTGGTGGAATGGGGATGGGTGAGGGTGAGGGTGAGGGTGAGGGTGAGGGAGGAGGTCCAGTCAGATGGCTGGGGGTGGGTGCAGTGCAGTGGGGCCCAAAGCGTTTTGTCGTTGCTGAGTTTCAGGGCTGCGCCTCGCTCGCTCAATAGGTCATCTCCGGCTCCTCAGCCCGCCTTGGCTCGAAATGGTCAACCCTCCGCTGGCGCTCCACTGATCTGACCTGGCACTCTGCTCTGACTGATCGCTAGCCTAAGGGACCGTCATGTCCTGCTGTCGTTCTTCACGCTGCATGCGCATCCTCTGCTTATCCTCCGCCAAACTTTATCCCGCCCGTCTAACACTAAGCATCCCACGACGGCATTGCCTGAACTTTGTCCCTCTCGCCCCTGCTGTGTCTGGAGCCTCCACACTCGCATCTGCTCGTCCAAGTCCAAGTGGAGAAGAAAAGAACTGGACCGCTCGACCCATCGTGGACTTCCCATTCCATTCTTACTGCTTGCAACAAGAGAACAAAGGCTTGAAACGGCCAGTCGATTCAGGACGGTATCGGTGCTGAGTTCAGCGCGTTGCTGACTTTGCCATGTGCTTCGGCCGACATGGCGTCGGCTCGGAGATAGGCTTCAAGCCAGTCAACTCTTGCAGCTCGCCGACCTTGCTTTGGGCCATCAGCGGCTCACACTGCTAGGGACCTTGGCCGACGCAAAAAAGACACGAGCAAAGGAGAGCCCTGCAGGCCTTGGGGAGGCCGTCGTGAGGAATTGGACCGTCATCTGTCACGCCACGGTGACTGGCCGATGTTGAACTTTTTTTCCCTCTTGTTCTTGACAAGCACTTGCAGGCGGCCGCCCTTGCATACTTTTCGTCGCTCACGCGCTGGAAGAAGTGTCTACCCGGAATCTGGACTCGTCCAAAGATTGTGCAGTATGTGACGAGGTAAACTCCGACTGTGCTCAGCCACATCCAGAATACTTTATCATCGGGCACGCTGGACAAAGACTGTGGTCGTACACGTACGCGTCCGTTGTACAGGTCTGCTGCGGCGTCGCCTTCTGCTAAGCTTCGAGGCTTCTCCCACCATGACCTCCTACAACGGCCACACTCTGTGGCTTTACTCACAGACTCAGGAGGCATGTACAAATGCTGTCGAAATCCGAGAATATCTACAGCGGACTCCTCAGCTCAGGCCCTGCATTACACTCCGACCACGAGCCACATGCCTCGTAGGGTTGGCTTCAGCCCGGCCCGCGCTCCCACGCACGAGCTGAACGTTGCGTTGCGGCAAAGAAAACACACAAATGACTGCTGGTCGTTCGGAGGCCCGTCGCTTTATGCGTTTACTGGTAAGTGGCCAGAGGAATCGAGACTGCCGACTATCACGGCCTGCCTCTCGTCTTTCAGCCAGGAGAACACTCCCCACTAGTATCTTGAGCACTCCGCGACGCTGTGATGCCTTCTTTAAGCAACGTCTTTGAGTCTGAACGCTTGAAGTCGACATCATTCGGCACTTGCACTTGTCCAATGCATGACCCTATTGAAAGCTTATCTTTTTTCCCCGTCTAGACTTCGTTTGAACTGCTATGTATACCCAGGAGCTCTGCGTGGGAGCAAAGCTGGAGCCGATACCTTTGTGGCTCGCTCACTGACTCGTTGTCTCGACCCAGACACAATGGCATTGATATTAGGAGGACGGCGGTCGGGTAGTGAGGAGCCGAGGTTGCTCTTCTGGTCCGCTCTCTGAGCGGCCAAGTTGATGCGCTCAAGTTGTAAAGCGGTTCAATCTAGCATGGCCAATTGGGTTCGGCGGGCCGAGGCGCAACGCGGGCGTGGCGTGGCTGGCCGAGAAGGTTCAGAGATTATTGATGCTTGGATAAATTTCGAATTATATTTTCACATCTATTTTTTTTTTTTTTTCCTCTTCCCTTCCCACATGTTCCCATGTAGTATAACAAGCTCAGAAAAGCTTCCCGGCACCACCACCTCACCTAGCGCTCCAGAGAGCTCGACTGGGTAGACCGATCCTGCATGTACCCTGCTCATACTGACGCATTCAATACCACCGGCTGTGGTTCACACCATCACCACCACCATCGACCAGCACGACCAACGTCAAAACCATTACCATTGCGTTCGCCAGCAAGCCTGGTAGCCCTTCACACGCTTCGGGCAGGTTGGCCCGTCGAACACGCGGTTGAGGAGGAGGAGGAGGAGGAGGAGGCGGAGAGCAAGCGAAGACGGCCGGGAGATGGAAAGCCGGGCGGCGCTGGGCAAAATCGATCAATGACGTCATGGATGGTCGCGTCCGTCACCTCAAGCACAGACGGGACCTGTGCGGGTGCTACCACACTTCCTACATGTACTGTACTCCATGGCCGTCTAGGTAGGTCACAGCAGGCAGCACACTGCGCACATCCTTCAGCCACAGACAGGCACCGTGTAAGAGTAGCGCTTCAGAGCTGTCTCGTTGCGACGTTTGGCGCGCCATTGCCGCAGCAGCACCAGCAGCAGCACCAGCAGCAGCACCAGCAGCAGCACCAGCACCAGCCGAGCGGTGACCTATGTGGTCAGGTCAGGTCGTCGTCAGAAGTCCATGTGCTGGCTGTCCGGTCTCAATGCTTTGGTTTGGGCTGCGGGGGTGAACTTGAACATGGACTTGGACTTTGACGACTGTACCTTAGCCGGGCAAGCAAGCAAGCAATGGTCCGTCTTGTCTTGTCTTGTCTTGTCTTGTCTGGGCTGGCACATCAGACGCCAACGGCGGCAGAACGGAAGGACGGACGCACCTCATGGGTCGGCTGCACATGGGTTTGTCGAAGAAGCAGAAAAAGGCTTGCGCGTCGCCGAGCGCTGGAGAAGCAACCCAAGACTGCTAAAGAAGCATGAGGGGACATGGGCGAGGTCGTGGTCCAGGGGCAGCCTCCAATGGATGGGCATCGGATGGTCAGTCTGGCTGTTGCATCACATCACCTGCGCAGGGCCGTTCCCTGTCGCCTAGGTGGTTTGTCTCTTTTTTCTCTTCCCCCCCTCTCTCTCTCTTGCGTGTTCATCATTCTTGCTTGCTTGCTTGCTTGCCATTGACATCCATTGTTCTCTGCTGCCCGTCGGCTTGCTTCGCCTCTTTCCCCCAAGGAAGTCCTTCTTCCCCGCAATCTCTCAAAAAACGGGCAGCCCCCGGCCCTCCCTCGTCACGCACATTGTTGCCGTTGCTGCGGCGCGATTTGCTTCACTTACATCACTCTCGCCTCTTTCTTTTCCCCCCCCCGCGTCCCACAATCAATCAATTGATACCGTCACATTCTACAAATTGTTTCTACTACTGTACCATCCTATTACCATTGGCACAACCAAAACCACCATCATCCTCTATGATGTCGTCACGACGTTTCTCCTCGCGCGGCCTGTCGTCGCTATTGCTGCTGCTGGTCTCTTCCATTGCCGGCACGGCGCAGGCGCAGACGCCGCCTTTCTTTGAGCCCAGCGCTTCGGACAGGTTGTTGGCGACGTTTGAACAGAATAGCACGGATCCTTTCTTCTTCGTGCCCGGCGGCGTGTTTGCTGTAAATTGTGCGTCTTACCCTCTTCCCTGAATCCCCAACTCCAGAGCAGCCCCCCCCCCACACCAAGAAGAGAACGCATGACGAAAAAGAGACGCACAGGGAATGTAAACAACGGCATTTACTGACACTGGCCCCAAGTAACCCAATCCGCCCCACAAATCTACCTCCCCGCCAACCGCACAACGCTGGGCCCACCCACCAACTCCACCCTGCCGGCAACCTACCTCGTCCTAATGGTCGACCCGGACGCGCCATCGCCGCAAAACACATCAAGCAGCCAAATCCTGCACTGGCTGCAGCCCGGCGCGCGCCTCAGCCGCAGCACCGAGACCCAAACCGCCAACGACACGGCCATCTCTCTGCTAGACGCGGGCACGACCGAGCCCATCGTCGCCTATCAGGGCCCCGCGCCCCCGAGCGTCGCGCCGCACCGCTACATCTTGCTCGTCTTCCGCCAGCCCGATGGCCCGGCTAATTTCACCCTGCCGCCCGACTATGAGGCCCGCCGTGGTGGCATGAATCGCACGCTGTTCAATGCGACGGATTTTGTGCAGAAGGCTGACTTGGGCGAGCCGGTTGCGGCGACGTTCTTCTTGGCTGGTTCTCAAACCACCGGCAATGGGACGGAGATGTATGGTGGCTCGGATGCGGCGGCGGGGATTGGCAATTCGTCGCTCGGTGGTGGGAATGCGACCAGCAACTCGACGGGCGGCGGTGGTGGAAGCGGCACTACTGCTGGTCCCAGTGGCACGGCGCCGACGAATTCGGGCTCGGGCGCCGAGAGGAGGGAGAATTTGGGCTTGGGTGCTTTGATTGGAGCGCTGGCTGGTGCCGTGTGGTTGATTGGTTGAGGGGTGAGGGAGTGAATGAGTGGGTGCGTGGATTGAGTTGAGTTGAGGCGTGAAGAAGTACTGGAAGGGGTTTGCCGACGAATGAACGGACGGTATATCAGAGCCATGGCATAACAACTGGACGCGAGGGACAAGACGAGACGAGACAAGAAGGTGGATGTCTTCCTTCTCGTCTTCCTTCTCGTCTTCTTCTTCTTCTTCTTCTTCTGTCTGGTTTCGCTTGTATTTATTTATCTTGCTTGCTTGCTTGCTTGCTGCTTTTCCCGCGTACGTATGTTCGGCCGAGTGGGCTCTTGCAGATGAATCATGACCAAGAATGACGATGATGAATGACAACGATAAATACGCGAGCGGATATTGGAAAAGAACCTTGAGAGGAGGTATCGTGGTTCGTCATCATCTGTCCATTTTTTTTTTTTTTTGTGTAGGTGGTGGTGGTGGTGGTGGCTCATTTGGTCGACGCTGAATTGAAGCGAGCTAGCCAGCCAGCCAGCACCCGTCGTCTGTCTGGCTGCCCGTCTACCGTATCGTACTCCTGTTCCGTTCCAACTCCTCCCTTCGTTCCAACGTGAATGAGACTGACCCTGAGAAATGCCGATGCCCGCCCGCCCGCCCGTCACTCGCCCTGAACGCCTGGTGTCATGTGGAGGTGTATATGCTGCCGGATAGTTGAATATGCTATCGTAATTTTCCCCTTTCCTCTCTTTTCTGGCACTTTTGTCTTTCTTATCTCCTCTTTCTTATCTCCTCTTTCTTTCTTTCTTTTTTTTTTTAATCCCTAATCTTCATGCATGACAGCCATGTCCAGCACCTCTGCACGCGCTCGGCCTTTCGTCTGCGTCGTGATGAATTCGGTCAGCGCGCGATACGCGCCGGGCTCGACGAAGCCGACGCACTCCCACTCGTCGCCGAGCACGTCTTGGTTCTCGACCTGCTCGACGAGCGCAAGGATGCGGTCCTTGACGGTGCCGGGCGCCTTTTGGTCGTCGCCGTCTGCGTCTTCGTCATCGTCCTTCTTTTTGTTCTTTGCGTTTTTGCTTGGTGCGGCCGATGCGGCTGGCGCCGGTGCGCTCTTGGCGGATTGCTTGAGGATATTGGTTGGGCAGGTGATGCGCAGGCGCATGCGGGCGCGCGCGACGGGGATGGGTTGGTGCGCGATGAGGGCTTTCATGGCTTCGAGGGCTTGCGACTTGGCCGACTTGGTGGTCGTGACGCCGGTCCAGCGGGGCAAATCTTTCCTGGGCGCATCGCCGCCATTCGCCGCGGCGGCTGAAGACGCGGTCGGAGTCGAGGTGCCGCTGGCGTGTTGCGCGGGCGCTTGTGCCGTCTGCGAGCTCAACTGATCCAACGCCTTTTCAATCATGCCCGTCGTGTAGACACGCTTGGTCTTGGGGTCGACGAGGCGGCCCGCGACAATGTCGACGACTTCGTTGTGCACGCGCTCCAGCTGCGCGTTGCGCTCCTTCTCGCCCACCTGCAGCTCGCCCTTGTTCAAAATCTCGAGGATAATGTCGTCGAGTGGCCTGTCCTTGCCAAAGGCCTTGGAAAGATCCTCCTTGTTGGCGACCTGCCCTTTGCTGACGTTGATGAAGACGTTTGGGATTTGCAGCACATTGTCCAGGTCTTTTTCGACGCCGCTGCGCCATTCGAGAACTTTGTTCTTGTAGCATGCGATTTCGAAGCGCTTTTTGCCTGCCAGCGCGCGGTGTTAGGAAGGTTGGTGTCGAAACAGGTAGAGGTGTTTTTTTTTTGGCGGACCTTTTTTCATGCGCACAAGTGAAACATTGGTCAACTTGATTTGGTTGACAGGCTGCAGACAGGTCAGTAGGGATTTCGACAGCAGAGGACATGGAGAGCTTGCCGTCTTGATTCCCACAGGCATTTTGGCGGTATTTTCGTGTGTGGATGGTGTGGGAGAGAGCGAAGAAGACGACGGCAAGGCTCGCAGAACAGAAGATTTGAGGTCAGACCTAGTCATTGCGGCAGTGACGTAGATTTGGCGCTAGAGCTGATAGGGAAGGCCAGGCACCTTATCAGGTTGACATGACCCCAACCTCCCGTCAGGCACCCCGAAGTCGTCTCCGGCCCACCTGCAGCTCCCGGAGCTTAGCTTAGCTTTCCACTTTTGACTCTCCTCCACCCCCAAACCCCAGTCCATTTCTCCTCCACTCCGTCATCACTCTTTCTCCTCACGAGACCATTCATCTCCTCCATTCCATCTCCATCACACCTGTCTCGATTCGATTCTCGACCTCAAATCATCTCTACGAGCTGATTGCATCATGAAGGTCGCCACCTCCGCGCTCCTCCTCGGAGCTGCCACCACGGTGCTGGCCGAGCAGCAAGTCTTCAAGAACAACAAGCCCGTTGGCGATGCCTCCGATGCCGCCTCCAACGCTGGAGGGTCGCTCGGCAATTGGGAAGACGCCCTCAAGCACCTAATCCACAACGACGAGTTCCGCGAGGTCTGGGACGAGCTCACCATGCTGTTCCCCGAGGCCGTCGAGAAGACCATGAAGAACGGCTTCTTCTCGGCTCCCAAACCGCATAGCCGCAAGGCTGACTCTGAATGGGACCACATCATGAAGGGTGCCGACGTCCAGAGCGTCTGGGTCGAGAACAGCAAGGGCGAGAAGGAGCGCGACGTCGATGGGAGGCTGGATGCCTACAGCCTCCGCACCAAGAAAGTCGACCCCAAGTCTCTTGGCGTCGACACGGTCAAGCAGTACAGCGGGTACCTTGATGACGATGAGAACGATAAGCACTTGTTCTACTGTGAGTCATGTCAACATTCTCAAACCGTCAGCTTGGGCTAACAGAGCTTCGCTAGGGTTCTTCGAGTCCCGCAACGACCCCAAGAACGACCCGGTCATCCTGTGGCTCAATGGCGGCCCCGGTTGCTCCTCGCTGACGGGCCTGTTCATGGAGCTCGGCCCCTCGTCCATCACAAAGGAACGCGAAGTCAAGTACAACCCGGCTTCCTGGAACAGCAACGCCTCCGTCATCTTCCTTGACCAACCCGTCAACGTTGGTTATTCTTACTCTGGCAGCTCCGTTAGCAACACGGTCGCCGCCGGCAAGGACGTCTACGCCTTGCTCACCCTCTTCTTCAAGCAATTCCCCGAATACGCCAGCCAGGACTTTCACATTGCCGGCGAATCTTACGCCGGCCACTACATTCCCGTCTTTGCTTCGGAGATTCTCTCGCACAAGAAGCGCAACATCAACCTCAAGTCGGTCCTGATTGGCAACGGTCTCACCGATGGCTTGACTCAGTACGAGTACTACAGGCCCATGGCTTGTGGAGAGGGCGGCTGGCCTGCTGTGCTTGACGAGAGCGAGTGCCAGGCCATGGACAACGCCCTGCCCCGCTGCCAGTCCCTGATCCAGAGCTGCTACAACAGCGAGAGCGTCTGGTCTTGCGTGCCTGCTTCCATCTACTGCAACAATGCCATGATCGGTCCCTACCAGCGCACTGGCCAGAATGTCTACGACGTCCGCGGCAAGTGCGAGGATAGCGACAACCTCTGCTACTCTCAGATGGGCTGGATCTCGGACTATTTGAACAAGGACAATGTCATGAAGGCTCTTGGTGCCGAGGTTTCCAGCTATGACAGCTGCAACTTTGACATTAACCGCAACTTTTTGTTCCAGGGCGACTGGATGCAGCCTTTCCACCGCCTTGTTCCCGGCCTTCTCGAGCAAATTCCAGTCTTGATCTATGCTGTAAGTCATCTTGCGAGCGATTACTACAAATGCTAACGACGCTTCAGGGTGATGCCGACTTCATCTGCAACTGGCTCGGCAACAAGGCCTGGAGTGAGGCTCTCGAGTGGCCCGGCAAGAAGAAGTTTTCTCCTCTGCCTCTCGAGGATCTCAAGCTCGGCGGCAATGGCCGCAAGACTGGTGAGATCAAGAGCTCTGGCAACTTTACCTTTATGCGCCTGCACGCCGGCGGCCACATGGTGCCGTTTGACCAGCCTGAGGCCTCGCTCGACATGTTGAACCGCTGGATCGGCGGTGAGTGGTTCGGACAGTAAACAAGATTGTTTGAGAGTGTTGGAATGAACTGCCATGCGCTTCGAGTCGGATCGTGGTGGAAGCGAGCAGTTCAGTAGTAGAGTGGTAGATGGAAAGGCAAAAGCAATCATATGTAGCTTTGTCCGTCAAATTGATACTGTTTACAGCATTCCATCAATCGACATTGTGTGTGACACATGCCGGATAGCAAGCTGACCGGCAGGCCCTCGTCTTATATATTCCGCACCAACCCTGCTCTGGCGACAAACCCCGTCAATCACTCAGTTACTCAATCGTTTTCACCGTCAATCAACGCTCATACGCGTCCTTGGCGAACGGCAATCGTTCTCTAGGTTCTTGGCGATCGACGCGCCGCCCGCCCCCTTATCCCAGCCCTCTCGGAGCTCCTGGGGAGCTGCTTCGGAGTATGCAGATGACGGCGAAGGCCGCGATGATCAGTGATCTGTAGATTCACAATGATCGCGGTGGTCTATACGTAGGAGTGGCTGTACGTGGCTCTGTTGAAGATTGTTTGTGAACGAAGAGTGTCTGTGGTGATCAAGGCCGAGGGACGGGTGCGAGGATGATGGCGGTGTGGGTAGAGGTGAAGATAGTAGAGATGAGGATGCGGTGGGGAGTTGGGAGATGGGAGATGGGAGAATACAGATGGGAGGTGGGAGACGAGGAGGCGGACAGACGGACGGACGGGGTCGACAAGGCACTTCTCCTGTAAACCCCCCCCCCTCTCTCTCTCACCTTACCATCACCTCTACATACATACACAGTCCACCAACGCAATTGCACGTACGCGCGGCTCGCGTTGACCGGCCGCCGCAATGTCTATGTGTGGAATTCAAGGGGTGGCGTGACTGAATCATGTCAAAGGGGTTTGGCGCGACTGACTCGCCGTCTGTCTGTCTGTCTGTCTGTACACGGGAACACGGGGAATGGGGAGAGCTGCGGTGATCGACCGGCTAGGAGAGTCGGGTTTGACGGACCGCGGACCGCTGGTTGAATCAATGGAGTGGTGACGGTGGCTGATTTGCCGGGTTGGGCCAGGGTGGGGTGGTGGGGGTTGGATTGCTTCGGTCTGTTTGCGTTTTCGACGCTGGTTTTGATGGAGCGGACGCAGTGATGAGAGGTTCCGCGTGTTTGCGATTGTTGAGGTGGAAAAATAAATGTAGAGCTGATGTAGTGGTGGTGTATTGGAAAGCATCTAGGAAGCTGTTCCGACATCGGTCCACTCGTCGAAGCCCGCGAGAAGCGTGTCGACGAGCTTCTGACGAGAACAAAAGATGTCGCCAGGAAATAAAGTTGTCCTCTCAATCGAGACCAAGGAGAAAAGTTGTCGCTCGTCCATGCAGTCGAAATAAACATTGGTGGCCCACCCAGCCACCATCACGATCCCTTGACCGCCGCCAATCCCTACAAACCCACCCCACAACCTCCCCTTACAAGCTGGACCCGGCAGTTTTGGCGCCAGGATAGCGCTCCTGAATAGCATCCCACAGACTCTGACCGCCAATCTCCATATCCTTGAAAGCGGGGCAGGCAAGGCTCAGCAGCGGGGCGGACAGGGCGTCGGCGACCATCTCGATGGGCTTCTCGAGCGTGCTCATGAGCGGCGAGAGCGAGTTGGGCATGAACGTCTTGAGCACCTCGAACACGAAGCACAGCAGGTTGTTGTTTTCGAGCAGCGACGTGGCGTCGAGGATGCCGCCCGTGATGTTGGCCAGCTGCAGGCCGGTGAACGAGTTTACCGTGCCCGTGTTACCGCCGACGCTGCCATTTTTGTGAGCATTTTGTAGATTGTGGAAGTGTGGGGTGGCTTACCTGCCAAGGACTGGGTGCTTGAGGACCCAGCTGACAATGTCGAGGTTGAGCGGGATCAGGCCGTATTCGATGGGCTTGCGGTACCAGTTGTCGGGGAAAGTCTCGTGGCCCTTTTTGTACTCCATCTTGCCATCCTCGGTGTCCACGACGGCAAAGAATTTCTTGTAGATTTCTTGTGCTGCGAAATGTCAGCCAGAGCCAGAAGGCTCAATTTGGAATGGACCACGTACTCAAGATTCCTTCGGGATGCTCTTCAGTGTGGTTGGCAAGCAGACGACCCAGGAAAAAGTAGCCAGCATTGCGCGCAATCATTCCAGTAATGGGACCGTAGTAAAAGTTGGGGTTGTGCGCAACGGCGTAATCGAAACGGTTGGCAGCTTGCTGGGCAAGGGCGTCCATGGAAAGCACGCCGTCCTCGTCGGCCATGTTGTAGAACTCCTCGAAAAGCGTCATGTTCATGGTCCAGGAGTCACCTGTCACGTAGAGGTCATTGCGTGTTAAGGACGCGTCGGATTCAATCCAGTTGTGCGAACCCTGAAGGCCGCGAGGAGTGCCTAGAAGTCATGTCAATTGAAACCATCTTAAATCGATTTCTTGACTAGACGAACCCAAAAGGCCTCCGAGATTGTCCAAGAGGTTGTCCGTCTCGTCGTTGGGACCACCAATGGAGAATCCAGGGTTCAGCGAGAGCGGGTTGCCAGTCCATACGGTGCCCATGACACCAAGAACGGTGGCAAGCTCAAGTCCCATGCCCAAGACTTCGTTGATGGCCGTAACAACCTCGAGGAACTGTCCCGCGTGAGCGCCTGTCTCAGCTAATACAGATACAAGCAACATACGCTGGTCACACCATCGCGGGCAATGTATCCATGGTTTGCCAGCACATTGAGACCCGGGCAAGGTCCTCGCTGATCACCAGCATCAAAGTCCGGGGCTTGGAATGCGTGATCGCCGGTAGTTTCAACCGGAGAAGTCAGGTCCGACAACAGCGACAGGCGCTTGGTGTTGCGGTGCTTCTTCACCAGATCGAGAGCTTCGGAAAGAGTGTCGGGGTGGAGCTGTGAAAGAGCGCGGGGGTCCAAAGTCGGAAAAGCATTGGCGACAAGAGATGCCGTCGGGAGCGAGGAAAGGAGGACAAGAGAGTTGAAAAGCTTCATCTTGAAGAAGGGGTATTAAATAAACAGCAAAACCAAACACGCCTCCGATGCCACAGAAGATCAAGGAATGACTAAAGCGAGTGCAATTGGTGGTCCTGAAGCCAGGAAAAGAGAGACAATGGTCGGCAGAGGTGACGAGGACTCAACACAAGAGCGGCCTCAATGTATGGCAGCCAGCATAAGGGAGCAGGAGCACATGGCACCTGGGCCTAACAAATGAGAGACGTCGCAATTACGGCGACATCGTTTTTGCAGCAGTACCTAGGTACAAGGAGTCGCTACCGCGGTCCCCGAGGCTCTGGTTACTCGTGGGGCCAACCATGTTTCCCGAAAACCAGGCCTGTCAGCAGCAAATAGTAGCCGTGGAACACGCGGATGGCGCGGGGGGAGGAAGCCTTGTCCGCCTAGCCTTTGTGGGCCGAAGCCGAGTCATAGTTAATTTGGATCTTCTCCAAATCGAGCTGCTTCCAGAAGAGCAGAAGATGAGATGGACTTGGGCTGAGTCGGGACGAATCCTGAGAGGGCACAAAATCAGCTACGGGATCTTCCGCGATTCACAAGCAGGAAGGCTGCCAAGTTGTCCGTTCATCACCGAGGGCACTTACAGGCCTTCGAAAAGGAGTTGGCGCGTGGCCCTTTTGGGCCTTTCGTCGGCAGATGCTTATGAGGTTCTGCCGGGTCGGGACGAGGCTCGGGAAGAGGCGAGCTGCGGCGTAGACTCGACGACTTTAGAACAAGGGTTCCCAACTATGAGGTAGAAGTAAATGCTTCTCAGGGTTCCAATTGAGAAAGGGTGGCTTTGACCGACGTCATGTCTCACCAACTGGGGGCGACGAACCCAACGAGCCCAGGCATCGACAAGACAGGAATTTGCTGCCGCACGATTCCAGACAAGGCTAGAGAATGGCGGCGGTCGAGTCAGGCCGTGAATGAAATGTGACGTTGGGGAAAGGAGGAGAAGAGGTCGAGGCATGAACTGCGGTGCGAACAAGGCCGCGCTCGGGCCGCCTTGGCAGAGAAGAAAACGGGCGCTCAAACCAGGCAAAAGCCCATGTCCCATCGACACAACGGTGCATTCCCTGGTCTGTGGTTTTGTCGCAGTTGGCTCGTTGATTCAAACCTTTTACGGTTACGGATCCAAGAGCCTTCCGGCAGCCTGAACGCAGAATCCGTCCTCCGTGAACGTGCCATTTAAATCCACGTGAAGAACACCGCGAGCCGGCTGAAGACCAAGCTATATACTCAACAGTGGACAGGCTCCAATGATCGCCTGCATCATTTCTCATTCCCACGTGTACTGCCAGGAAGCAGGCTCCGCCATGTGCTGCCAGTCTCCGGACGAAAGAGTTGAAGCCGACTGTTGCGTAAGAGCTCGATCAGGGCGCGTAAAAGCATTGCACAGACAACAACAAGAGGCAAGAGATCCAGGGATAACGAGAGCTGACCATTTGGAGCTACTAAAGAAGGATCGCATTTGAATATAGCTCCAAAGACCAAGAATCCGAGAGGTAGAGGCAAAGTCGAGGCCTCCGGGTATTGTCGAGAAGTGACAAGAAATTAAAACCGATATACCGAACAACCCAGTCCAAGTTTTCAAGCGCCCGCATCATACATCCAGTTCGTTTCTTAGACATGTTCTCTGCCTTGCGTGCCTTGGCCCATAGTCCAGCTGTCGGGCCTCGAGTCAGCCGTGACTGACGTGTGAGCCGTGTGCGAAGTGACAGTCCAGGACTCCTTGTGGCCCTCGGAAGTGGTTTGGCCACCGCGGCTCTCAACGTCCACGAGCGGGACAAAATCGGTCTCATCCCCCTTGCTGGGCTTGACGGAGAGCTGGGTTGCGCTCCGGCTGGTCGATGATGTGCCGGTACTCTTGCCCGTGCTGTTGACAGTGTCCTTGACCTTGGGCCAGAACTTGGCAAACAGAAAGCGGTGAGCAGGCATGCAACCGCAAATGATGGAGACGTAGACCTCGATCAAACTCCAGTATCCAGCCTCGAAGTAGTCCCAGGTGATGTTTTGAGAGTTGGCAAAGTGGACCAGGGATGCCAAACGGATGATGGAGGTCAAGACGATGAAGATACCGACGCTGAACATGGCCATAACCATGAGCTTCTTCTTGATGCCCATATTCAAGCCAGCAAGATGTTTCAAAGGCAGAACCATGACGATGACGTCGAGGACAATGTTGACGGCTGCGGCGACGTATCCCTGGATGTGAATGTCATTGCATTTGCCCTCGTGAAGACCATCCCACTGCGTCCAGGCGAAGCTGACTGGGCTACACTGCAGAGCAGTGACGATGCCAAAAATGATGCAGTAGACGACGCAGACGCCCATGACGGAGTAGATGACGACGCGGAAATCCTTGGCGGGAAAGACTCGGAGGTAGAAAAATAAGACGGATATTTTGGAGACACCGAGGGCGACGACGTAGAAGATCTCACCATAGAAATAGTACTGTTCATATTAGAGGACCAAGATTTTAGGGGCGGGTCCGATGCACTTACATAGAGTACGTTGGTGATTTGTTTGGGGGTCAAAGTCCAGATATCTTTACCCATACCATTGTCGGCAAGAACAGGAGCAAATGCAGCGGGAGGAATGGCTAGGAGGACAAGCAATAGCATCGTCCAGTCATCCCAGCTCACTGCGCGACCGTTTTTGCCGAGAGATGCAGCCATGCGGAGGAGGAAGGCAACGAACGCAATAGCCATTCCCACGAGGCCAATGGCAGTGAAAGTAGAGCCCTGGTCACGTACTTCGGCGCCGCATGCTGTCAGGGAGACATTTTTGGTCTCTGGAGGCCAGTTAGCGACGCGACTTGCAATTGTTCGTTGGCGGGTCACCTACGCAGGCCCTCGGGAATCGTGCAATTGGACGCAACGCAAATAGTCAAAGCCCCGTTCAGCTGGGCATTACTGCATAAACAGGACTGTGTAAGGTCTGTGGCGCACTCCGAGGTTGGAATGAGGGTCTTGAGGCAGAGTAACTCCAAAACATCAGATTAGATTTCTGACTCGCGGATGAGGTGACATACAGCACAAGTCGGCATCTCTTTTGCCAGGGCTGTAAGGGCTGAGGACTGAGCGGCTACCGGCTGTACGGCCGAAGCAAAGAAGGCGGCCGTCATGGCCAGCGTGGTCCACAACCTCATGATTGGCGCGGAGTGAAAAACGTCCTTTTTCGTAACGAGAGAATGGGGTCGGACAAGGACGAAGCAGAACAGCACAAAGAGAAGCGGATGGTTCCCTGATCCAGGGATCGAGCGGAGTATTTCAACTACATGAACATTGCCCTCCAACAAGTCCACTAACGTCAAAATTGACCGCCGGCAATACGATTGGAGGCCTGGGCACGACCATCTTGGCTCTGGGGAGGCGATTCCGCAGCGAAGAGCCCGCGATAAGCCCGAGTAGAGGTAGAAGTCATGAAGGGCTCAATTTTTCTCTCTTATGCTTGCGTCGCCTCCAGGGGGATTTTCAGCAATGTGCGTCAAAACGGCCAGGACGGGGGACCGGGTCAAGGGGTGCGGGCTGAGGTGGCCGGAGGCAAGATTTGGCGCAAAGCCACGGGATCAGCATCGAACAAAAGTTGGCGTGCTCAGGCCTGCGATGTTGGACTGTGAGTGGTGTTGATGGTGTTGTCGGCTGAGTCGTGGTCGGCTCCACCAGGAATAAGCTAGGTAGCGGCCCGGCGTGCTGACTACAATGCCCGCGCCTCGACCACACCACGACCTCAGCAACCACAAACTCTTCCCGCAACGGGCATCTTTGCCGCTCCCACCCGACGCCTTGCGTCCCTTGATGCTCGTCCAGCACGCCCCGGCAAATTGCTGACCCTTCTCCCCCATACTCCCGCAATGCCTTTACGTCGTGTTCCCGGTCGGCCACAACTCGCGTCTGCTGATGATGCTCTCTCCAGTCCGATGATCCCAATCACCATCATCGAGCCCCTTGAAGCGTTCGGCATGGCGGCTCATCATGCGTCCGTCTCCACTGTATGGTTCAGAAACCACCATATAACGACGATATAAACACTTCGCTGGCTCCTTTCTTGCCTACTAACCACCTGCGCCAGTCACTCGTTCTTCTGGACTCTCCCTTGCTCTTACTGCTGTCCTTCTTTTGATTCCGACCCTTCTTTTTTTTTTTTTTTTTTTTTTTAAGCAAGTCAAGACTGGACGCACCGATTTAGCCATCATGATCGTCCTCAAGGCTTTCACCGTTCTTTCGCTTTTGAGCTCCTTTGCCTCCTCCCGCCTCATGTATGATCTCCCTCACGAGTCAAGTCATGAATTTGCCCCTCTGACCTTTTGATTGCAGCGATGGCTCCCAACACACTCCCTACCGTGGCGCAAATGTGAAGCGCGACATGCTCAACGGCGCCACTGCCGACACCACCACTCTCGAGGACTACGAGTATGTCATTGTTGGTTCTGGACCCGGTGGTGCTCCTCTGGCTGCCAGGCTCGCCATTGCCGGCCACAAGGTGCTCCTCCTCGAGGCCGGTAACGATGAGCACAACACCACCGAGTACAACGTCCCTGCGCTGCACTCTGTTGCTGCCGAGTACGAGCCCATGAGGTGGGACTACTTTGTCCGCCACTACGACAATCAGACGCAGAACGAGCGGGACACCAAGCTCGTCTACACCACTGCTGACGGTGGCCGCTACACTGGCGCCAACCCCCCCGAGGGCGCCGAGCCTCTGGGTATCCTGTACCCTCGTGTCGGTTCCCTTGGTGGCTGCGCGTCTCACAACGCCCTGATTACCGTCTACCCTCACGAGAGTGACTGGACCAACATCCAGCAAATCACCGGCGATGACAGCTGGGCCCCCGACAACATGCGCAAGTACTTTGAGCGTCTCGAGAGGGCCCGCTACCTTCCCAACAGCATTGGGGGCCACGGCTTCAGCGGCTGGCTCGAGACGTCCGTCACCGACCTCACCTTGATTGCTCAGGACTTCAAGGTCCTTTCTCTCGTCCTGGCTGCTGCCACGGGCATGGGCAAGAGCATCCTCGAGTCGGTCGTCACCACCGTCACCGGTCTGGCCCAGGTCCTGCTCCGCGACATCAACAACAATGGCCCCACCCGTGACTCGGACGAGGGAATGTACCAGGTTCCTCTGGCCATGAAGGTCCCCGAGTACAAGCGTGCCAGCCCCATCGACTTCCTCTTTGAGGTCATGAACGCTGTCAACGACGACGGCACCCCCAAGTACCAGCTCGACATTCAGCTTAACACCTTTGTCACCAACGTCAAGTTTGAGGACAGTGCCTCCGGCAAGCCCAAGGCTGTCGGTGTCGACTTCCGCACCGGCATGGGTCTGTATGGCGCCGACCCGCGCCGCCAGTCTGGCGCCATCACCACCAACGGAACTGCCGGAACTGTCAAGGCTACTCGTGAGGTCATTCTGTCCGCCGGTACTTTCAACACTCCTCAGCTGCTCAAGCTGTCTGGTATCGGTCCCAAGGAGGAGCTCGAGAAGTTTGGCATCGACGTCAAGGTCGACCTGCCCGGTGTTGGCAAGAACTTGCAGGACCGCTACGAAATCCCCATCATCGGCGAGGCCCCCACCAAGCTGGACCTCCTCAAGGATTGCACGTTCTTGGAAGGCGAGGACCCATGCCTCGAGAAGTGGGAGACCAACGCCATCGGCAAGGGTTCCTACAGCACCAACGGTGTCGCTCTCGCCATCGTCAAGAAGTCCAAGGTTGCCGAGAACAACGACGCTGATCTCTTCGTTGCTGGCTGGCCCGCCTACTTCAACGGTTACTACCCCAACTTCTTCGCCAATGCCACTGCCACCGGCAACGCCTGGACCTGGTTGACTCTCAAGGCTCACTCTCGCAACAACGCCGGTGAAGTCACTCTCAAGTCCGCCGACCCGCTCGAGGTGCCCGACATCCTGATGAACAACTTCCAAGTCGGCGGCGACGAGGACCTGGACGCCATCCTCGAGGGTCTCAAGTACAGCCGCAACGCCTTCAACGACCTGATCCCGCTCGACGGCAGCTTCTCCGAGGTGTGGCCCGGCGAGGCCGTGTCGTCGGACGAGCAGCTCAAGCAGTTTGTCCGCGACGAGGCCTGGGGCCACCACGCCTCGTGCACGTGCCCCATCGGCGCCGATGACGACGAGTCGGCCGTCCTTAACGGCGACTTCCAGGTCCGCGGCGTCGAGGGTCTGCGTGTTGTCGACGCCTCGTCATTCCCCAAGATCCCGGGCTTCTACATTGCCCTGCCCATTTACATGATTTCGGAGAAGGCGGCCGACGTCATTATTGAGGCGGCCAAGTCGTCGTAGTGTTTGACTTGTTGTTGCTGTTGTCGTGGGCGGTGTGAATATACGACGCAAGGAGTGTACGTTTTCTATAAGGCATAGCATCTTTTCTATCTTTCTACCATTTGTCGCCAATAGCCTTTTCTTGTACATGTAAACTTCTTGTGCGGGCGAATTAATGTGTACCAATAATTCCCATCTCGTCCTTGTGCTTCTCTCCTTTTATTCTGTCTCCCCTCGCTTCCTTGACGCGCGCCCTCTGTCTGTTCGTATCCAGAAATGACGCACTCGCTTCATGGCACAGCTGCTTTTGAAACCTTGGCCGTCTTTTGCCGTGTCGTCTTGTCAGTCAGCACTCCACCCAGCACTCAGTACCCCTACCCCTGACTGAAACGTCCCCCTTCCTACCTGCAGACCTGACCTGATCGTCACCGCGAGGTCCGGGTAGTGGAGATAGGCGGGCAGGCGGGCAGGCGAACAGCAACGAACTAAGGCAGGCAGGCAGGCAGGCAAAGCATTCCAAACCATCAATCGCCGTCGGTCTGTGGCTCTGTCAGTCAAGTTCGCCTAAACCATTACGCGCACGCTCCCCGCCAGCCTTCTACCTACCTACCTACTTTCTCAGCGCGCAAAACGGCTGAATCAGACGCGCCACCACCCATTGGGGCATGAGAAGCCTCCACACCCTGCCTGTCCGTGAAGAGTATCTTATCTACTCCTGTCGCTTGTTGCCCTCCCTATCTTTCTGTTTTGGCGGCTTTCCTCGCCTGAGTACTTGGCAGCGCGCTTGATTAATTGATGATTGCGTTTGCATGCGTGGCTGGGTGGGTGAGTGGATCGGCCCGCCCGCCGCTCTCTTTGGAGGAAAACGAGGCGAGGCGGCCAGGGCCCGGGACGGAGGCTTTGTGTGTACGTACTCGTGCTTGAAAGATGGCTCGGCGGATTTGTGCGCGCAGAAAGATGCCATGCCCGGGGGTGCCCAGCGACAGACAGCTAGCTCAATTAGTGAGAGTATACTGGATTGTGTAGGTGTGGAATGTTGAGATGCTGTGTAGAAGATGACTAGAGGAGAAAAGCTTTCTGCATAGTCTTGAGTAGGTAGGTAGGTAGGTGACTCGGTCAGTGGAAGTGGTGGGGCACAGTGGTCAGTCAGCGCGCGACCTCAGCGACGGCGCCCCTACAACGATGAAGGCTTCCAACCCCCAACCCACGCGGAGCTCGCGTACAGCCACCTGTCGCCAAACTATCCGAAGGGCAGGGCAGGGCGGTGGCTCAGTCGTAATCTATCTAGTCAGGCATGTTTCAGTCTTGGCACGCCTTATAGTTGACTCGTGCGGAGTCAGGGCAAAAGCAAGCAAGAGCCGCAGCGCGCACACGGGTCTCGGGTGTCGAAACAAACTCTCGCTGCGGGGGTGGTGGGGGTATGTCAATAGTGTTGGAAAGGATGGGTGGATGGCGTAAGGGACGATCTCTTCGGTCTGTGGGCTGGGCTGGGCTAGGCGGGACGGACTGACGGCGAGGAGAAAGGAGAATGCCGGGCGGAGCGACTCATTGGACGGCAGAGAGAGATTTTTACAGAAGAATAAACGTTCAGATGAAGTGGTGAGTTATCTACACAACCTGACATGTAGATGTACAGCCATGTTCAAAAAGTCTTTTTCCAGAAAAGAAAAAAAAGACAAACCCCAACGCCATTGTAATGCTGCGTCATCCTCAGTACCACATCACCGCTTTGCCGCGGGGTTTTGCGTCAGGTACGGCGTCGCCTTGTTGACCGAGGTGGTGGCGCTCTTCATGCGAACCATCTTGACTAGCCTGCCGGGCGTCCTCAGCCGGCTCCACAGCAGCACCGACGTGGTGAGCAAGGCCAGAGCGCCGGCCTGGTGTGTCGCAGCAAGGTGCGTGGGGACCATGTAGATGAGCGTGCTGATACCCAGAGCTACTTGGACCCACGCCATGTGAACGACGCCAGCGAGACCCTTCTTGGCATTGGCGGGCAGCGCTGCGCGAACGCGCGGGTTGAATCGAGAGTACGCAAACAACGCCATGATGGCGGTGAAGGTGGACATGGCAAGGCAGCGGTGGTCCAGCTGGACGAGAGAGGGGTTCTCGAGAATGTTGCGCCACCAGAGGTCTGAATGATCAGACTTGCGGCTGTAGAAATCATCAAAGAGCTCCTTCTTTGGCGGAGTCAGGCCGAGGCCCATCCAAGGGAACTCATTGTAGATGAGACCAGCATCAAGCCCAGCAACAAGAGCTCCAGACATGGCCGTGACGAAGACCAGGCAGGTAAGTGCGGAGACAAAACGCCTAAAAGGACGCAGGTTTGGGTGCTTAAGAGTGGCAATAACCTTTTCCGCAGCAGCAGGGTCCGAAAGCCAGCGGCGTTCCCGAAGAATAGAGAGACCAGAGACAATCATGGAGCAGTAGACCAAAAAGGCAGCACCCAGGTGGGCAGTCAGGCGATATTGGGAGACACGCGGGTGGCTGCCAGGCGCAAAGAGGTCATCTTTCAGACCGCTCGCAACCATCCACCATCCAATGACACCTTGAAAGCCGATCATACCGCAGATGCCGACGAGTTTCCAAGCCATGGGCTTCGAGACCTTGCGACGAGCGATGAAGTACATGGTGGGCAGCAAAAAGGTGATGCCAATGAAGCGACCCCAGAGTCTGTGTGTCCATTCCATCCAGTAAATCTTTTTGAACTCTTCGAGAGTCATGCGTGGGTTGAGGAGTTGGAATTCGGGCGATGCGCGGTACTTTGCAAACTCAGAGTCCCAGTCTTGTTGGGACATGGGAGGACGGGAACCGGTGACGGGGCGCCATTCAGTGATGCTCAATCTGTCGAGTGTCAGAGTAGCGATGTTCAGAGAGGATTCAGAGGGAGCTGTACCCAGACTCGGTCAGCCTGGTCAAGCCTCCAAAGACGACGATGCCAAAGACGCTGACTGCACTGCCGAACAGCCAGTAGGCTACGCTTTTGTCGCTGGTTTCGGGGAAGCTGCTTTTCTTGACGTTTCCGACGGGCTTAGCCGGGACCTTGTTCCCCAGCTCGCGAGCCAATGCGCCCAGCGGGCTCTGTCCGCCTTTGAGGGCGTGGGATGATTGCCATCGGAGAGCGCGAAATACGGGATCCTGCGGGAGTGGCTTGGCCAAAGGGGCGGCGGAAGCGGGAGCTAGTCTGGCGGAGCAGGTGAAGAATTCCTTGGAGAGACGCGGAGCAGCACGCCTCAGAGCCGGAAAGGCCTGGTGTAGCAATGAGGCCATGGTGGTGCTGAGGAAGAGAAATGGGCAGCCGACGATTGGTGGTACGATGACCTCGGGAAATGGTGCAGGGTTCACGTCTTGGCGGCAAAAAGGCTTATCGATACGACACCTAAGCGAATGACGCCAACGCCAACGCCAACGCCAACGCCAACGCCAACGCCAACGCGACGATGAGACGGCTCCACCAACGCAACGCCGAGTGCATTGATGGCTTTACTCCCCAGATTAGCTGTCTACATGTTCCATCATCCACTCACACCTCCCACTCCCAGTCCCAGCCATTCGTTTGCCGCCGCCTCGACCTCCACAAAAAGCAAATACCTACAAAACACTCCCATCGCGTGCCGCCTCGCCTCGTTGTACTGCTGCTGCACCTGATTCCACGCGCATCCGCCAGAATAACCATGTTCACGACGTCTTTTGCATATCCGCGACATCCTTGTGACTTGTCGAGTCCGCTCGAGCTCTCGACTTATCACCGGGTGGCGGGAGCGGGGGCGGTGCCTTCCTGTCACCTGCGCTGAGCTCCCTGGTAGCAGAACGCACGTCACCTCTGTCGCATCGCGACAAGGTCCACGGCATCTCACACACCGACTCCTCTTTACTTCAACACCTCTCCGTCCCTCCACATGATTCTCCGACACCCTCCGCCCTACCCTCTCCTGCGCCTCCACCTGTACCTCGACGCCATCCTGCAGCCTTTCATGACATGGACCATCGCGTCAACCACCTGAACCTCGAGACATCAGTCACGAATGCTCAACCTACCGACTCGTCACAGCATCCAGACGCTGCCCGGCCCCAGAGCCTCTTTGCCGGCCCCATGGACCCTCCAAATAACTTTGCGACTTCCTCCAATTCTCTCTTCGCCTCTGAGCCCATTCCCTTTTCCTTTGCTCCGTCATCTTCCTTGAATCCCTCCAGCAATCCGTGGAATTCATCATTCGATGCTCCTCGCCCTGAAGGCTCCTCGCCCGTCGCCAGTGCCGAAAAAGCCGTCGATGACCCCAGTGTACCGGTGGGATACGTGAATAGATTCTCTCATATCCGCCCCGACTACGATACTTTGGCCCACCTGAGCCGCATGTTTTCTGCTCCTGGTCAGCCGTCGTCTAGAATGGATTCCTTTTCCCACAATCGTTCTCTCTGTAAAGGTCTTCCAAATGTCTTTTTGTAAATCTGCTAACAACTGCAGCTGCCAATCCTGCAACGACCGGTCCACTCCCGCGCCATTTGCTTGACCGAGGCCTCATCGAGGGATGCCATTCCGACATCACCATTGTTGCTTTTGGAAAAAGCTACACGCTGCATCGTCTCATCCTAGATCAGGCGCCCTTTTTCAAATCGATGCTCACTGGACCTTGGCGTGAAAGCCGGTCCGGCCAAGTCGAACTCCACCCTGAGGAAATCGATACATGCATCACCGAGGCAGCCTTTGAGCTCACAATCAAGCGCCTCTACGGTGGTGACATTTCTCAAGACGAGGATGAACATTGCTTGGGTCTTTTTGCAACCGCCTGCTGGCTGGACATGCAAGACTTGGTTGAAGTTAGCATCGATGCCATCCTGCGTCGCATGCATCCTGATGGCCTAGCTCCGCTGATAAAACTCGTCACTCTCCAATACTACGGTCGGGCTGGCGAGAGGATATTGGCATCTGCCAAGGCCATGCTCTGTCGTGACGGATATGAAATGAAAACCTCAAATTGGGACGATATACCCAGCGAAATCATCCGTGAGATTGTTGGTGGAGATGGCTTCTTCGTCTACGGTGAGTACTACCGATGGCGTCTGGCCAAAAGAATCTTCAACAGCAAACTCTGGAAGACTGCGATAGCCATGGGCTTGGTACATCCGGAACAGCGCAAGACTAAGGCTCCAGACATGCTTGGTCTCATGGCAATCCGCTTTGACAGTGTCTATCGACAAAACTACATGACCACAGTCTCTACTCAGGGCAAGGATCCTGATGGGCAACAGAAATGGCTTTCGCTATACACTCATTACGACATTGAGCCGTTGCTCGTGCTTTTGGAAGAGGGCATACATTTTATCCATTTGGACTTTGAGCAGCTCCAGGGGATCCGTCAGACCCGCGATGTCTTTGGTTTGCCCATGGTTTCAGAAAAGGCCATCACGAACGCTCTCTGGATGCAAATGGAGCTGCGACAGCGGGTTGTCACTGCAAAATCTGGAGATTTGGAGCTCGGTCTTAAGCAGCGTTTGAAACGGAACAAGGCCAATCTCGAGGCGACCATGTCGGCATCACAACTGAGCATCAGTGCTGCAAAGGGCAAGGGCGCAGCCAAGGAAGATCCCAAGGTGGAGGAGGACCAAGACATGGACTCGGGTAGCTGGGACGCAAACGGCAAGCCGCGAAAGTTTTGGATCCCCAACAACGACTGCAACATTGTCGTGGGTGCCTCTGCCGAACCAATGGCTTCGGCTTCTCTTCACAGAAACTCATCGCGCCTGTCTGCCACACTCCAGCCCGAAGACGTGCAGTGGGCGAATGATTTTTCAGCACCCCCTGATGCAAATCGAATTCACACTCCGTTCCGCTCCGGCTCGGGAGCCAACGCCAGAGAAAATGTTCCCAAATCCCAAGGAAGGCCCGTCTACTACACACACTTTCCGCCATTTCGCTTCGCCGCAGAGTTTCCCAATCCTCGTCTTCTCAAGGAGAAGAAGAGGGTGTACTCGCGCAGTGTGTTCTATGCTGGCTCGCTGTGGAACATTTACATTCAAAAAGTCAAGACCAACAAAGGCAACCAGCTCGGCGTCTACCTGCACCGCGTCAAAGAATCATCGCTCGACCAAGAAGCGCCGCCGGAATCAGAGTACGAAGCTTACCACAGACGCATCTATCAGGAGTCAGACATTATCAGGCGGCAAATCCGCCGCGACCTGCGTCAACGAGAAAGACAAGCCGAGCTCGCCACGGCCATGATGGGCGTCGGCCAGCCAGGCGAGGAAGAAAATGGCTCGGGCAGCAGCGGCGACGGTGACGCGTCAAGCCAAAGCAGAGGCCAAAGCCTCGACCTGCCAACTTCGAACAGGGCGCGCAACAACCAGTTCGACGACGCCGAGATCGACGGAGCGCACGCGGGCGACTCGTCGGAAGACGAGCCACAATTCCCCACGGAAATCCATACGAGGCCGTGGACGCGTGCTGAGGCATTTGCCAGGAAACACGGGCAGGACGCCTTTACTTCAGCGCTGCCGCAGTATATTGATGCACGGCCAACCATCAAGACGTATTTCAAAATCTACTCGCCGTCCAAGGGCGGTAGGTTGCTGTCAGTGTACGAGAGCGCGCCCGACAAGTTTAACTTTAGCCAGAGCTGGGGCTGGAAGAGCAGCACGCTGATGCTAGATGACGCTGCATCGGTGGCTTCAACCACCAACAACAATTCGTCTGTGACGCCTCGGCAACAGCCGCAGTCCGACCCTGACCTTCTCGTCGGGACCGTGTCGGCCGCCGATGCCATGGACGTCGATGGCGCCGAGGCGGCTGCTGGCTCTGCTGCGTCTGCGTCGTCGGCCGAGGCGGCGCAGCGCACGATTAGCTGGAAGGAGCACTGCGTCAGGAAGAAGGGCGATGGCTTGCTACGCTTCATGATTGTCATTGGAAATTTGTAAACTCGTCGGTGGTGAGTTCTATGCAGTTCGAAGTTTGCTGATTGGCCGGTTAGCTGCAGCTGACGGTGACACTCTTGTCATGACTCCTTCTTTACATGTGCTATTAGGCGGAGACTGGATTGGTTGATTGACAACATTGAGGAGCGTCTTTATCGTAGGGTAGTTCCCGTTTGTCCCTCATCACCGTTATTTATTTTTTTTCATTTTTTTTTTGTCGAGTCATACAGACTGGCGGTTTCGTTGCATTATCACTGCTTGCTGGTGGAAGCCAGATTGTCCTGTACCTCTCTTATCGCATGTTTTCGGTGCTGGTGGCGGGCTGGCTAGATGTGAGCTGATAATGCTATTTTCTTGTCTGTTTTTCTACCTTCAGTTCTGACACTGTCGCTACTAAGCCACACATTACATGGCAAACTGACAGCGTCTTCTAGGCTCGTCAGGGACAACCGCATACAATTCAAACGACGATGACAATCGAGGGAAAGCGAGCAAGACATGAATTGTTCTTTCTAGTTATTTGCGCAGCCTGCCATCACTTTCTCTGGATCCCAATTCCAGTCGTTTCCCCGATTCAGCAATCTGCATTTGCTGGGGAACCAATCTGCCGTTGTCCACTTCTCACTCCTTCAGTCGGAAGGGCAGTCCCTGACCACGCAGACTAGCAAGCTCCTGTTCGAGCTCGCTGACCTGCTTCTCAAGCTCTCCGACCTTCTTTTCGAACTCGCTGATCTTCTTGTCTTTGTCTTCAATCGCAACAGCCTGGTTTCCAATCGTCCAGTTGAGAGTATCAATCGTCTTCGACAGGTGGTGGTTCAATTCATCCACCTGTCCAATATGCATGACGGTTTCTCCGTCGTACCGTTCATCTAGATCCCCTTGGAGCTGCATCCTGATCTGCTCGTCGCGGTTCCTGATCTGCCCATCTTTGATCTGGGCCTGTGCTCCCAGACACTCTTCGATTCCGGCTCTGTAAAAGTACGATGCTTCCTCTACGAACGAGTCGATTTTGAATTGGAGCCTCTGTTTGTCGTAGCTAGGCTTCTCTTTTCCCGTTTTCGATGTTCTGTCTTGTTCCTCCCGTAATTTCTCTACCACTTCGACGTTGTGGTGGAATCGTTTGCGATGAGTCGGAGGCTTGAATCGTTCTTGCTCGATGCCCTCGTAGTCATAGCGGAAACGCTTGCGGCTGGAGTGGAACTCGGACATGTGGATGGATGTCGCTCACGAGTCGACGACTGGGCGAGCTTTCAAGTCGAAGTGGGGAGAATCAACACAGAGAACGCCCTCAGCGACGAGTTCCAAAGAGGAGAGGGAGCGATGACCAGAAGACGACAACACAGCAAAAGCGAGGAAGATGTACGTACGGTTGATGTGCAGGACCTGCGGTCGGTGCCCTTTTAAAGCCTACCTGCCGAGGTGACCGACAGACTGACTGACAGCAAAACCACAAACCACAAGGAAGCAGAACCAAGCCATTCCATTGTGCCGCTCGCCTTCAAACATGTCGAAGAAACCAATCAACACCATCCAACGCAACGCAACCAATGTAACCAACCGCATGCTTCCCCAGTCTTCCCTTCCGTCGCGCGCAACAGATTGACTCAAGACTTGCCCCTCAACATCGCAACCTCCCTCTCCAACTCCTCAATCGTCTTTACCTGCTCCTCAACGCAGGCCTTCAGCACCTCAATCTCGTAGTCACGCACGTCGGCCATGATGTTCCGCTGCCGCACCTCCTCCTCGTGCCGATCGAGTAGATCCTGCGTGTCATGCCGCATGGTGGGAATGTCTGCCACGACGGCCTTGTTGCGAGCGATGGCCTCGTCGGCGGCAGCGAAGAGCGCTTTGTGGGCGTCTGAGGGCTCAGCGATGTCGGTGTCTTCGTTGGTTGGGTTGTTGTCATTGCTCTCGTCGTTTTTTGTGCGCTCTTGGATGCTCGCTTTGATGGCGCGGAGTAATTTGAGCTCACGCTCTTCCATGGCCGCGGTCTTCGGGGGATCGCCTTTGCCGTTGTTCTGATTGATGTCCGAGCTCTTTGCGTCGTCACGGACGTAGAATATCTTACAGTTCTCCATGGTTTCCTGGGAAAGAAGAGAAGTGTATCAAAGCGGTCTCTCACGAATTTCGGCATCTGCTCTTACACTGAATAAGAAGGAGATCGCTGTTGACTGTTGCTGACATTCGTGCAGGGAATGCGATGCCCCACAATCAATTGCCTGCAAATATCAGTCAATCGCAGCAGCAGCCGTGAGCGTGTTGGTTTTCATAACCTCGCGAAAGCACGGAGCTGTGGTGGTTTGGTTGGTGAGAAGACACTGCAGCAATCGAACGAAAAGCAGCAAAGGGAAGATGAACTCTGGCAGCCCACGATCGTGCGGCCTAGATAGACTCTCTCGGCTGTGGTTGTGTTGGTGGTGGTCGTGGGAGAAACGTATTCCCGTGAGTTGCGCCTTCCTGTTGGGTTTTTCGTCTCCTCCACAACCCACTCTCCCCACGCACCTCCATTTTGACGCCGCGCATTATCCACGACTCCCCCCTTCACTCTGCCGCCACGCAATACCTTGCAAGTACGAAAGCCCTGTTGCGCCGCCTCTCTGCTTGATCTCGGGTAGCTGACGGACACAGCGCAATCGCTTAGGCAGTTTGACAGCGTCGACGGCATCGATCAAGACCAGCACGACCAAACGAGGTTTCCAATTGCTCGCCACTCCAACCAATACTCGGGCCCACTTCATATGCCGGAAATTTCGATTCCTCCTCGAGCATTGTGCAGGGTGCGTCGAACCATTGGCACATTGGTTGGATGGCGCAGCTGTTGAACAGGGAACCGTCAAAATTACGTGTTGACGTGTAAGTGTGCGATACACTGCCTTTCCGATTGGTTCTTTTTTGATGATGCTGCTTATAATCCGCTAGACAACTGCTCAAGTGTTGATGGAGGACTGCTGGCTTAGCTCCTTAACCAACCACCCACCTCCCCTTCAGCTGGTCGACTTCAGCTTGCTGCCCTGTATCATCCCCATACGCTTTGCTTGTTTGAGCATTCTATCATGCGTCTGTCCCTGCCTGATCTCTGTTTGCTCATCGACGCCGCGCTGGCAAGCTTCCGACAGCATCAGGACAATTGCTGCGCACTCCATCAATACTGAACTACGAGCGCGATCCCCACAATGCTACGACTAGCTTTCTTGAAGATGATACTATTCCCAAGACCGGGACCTTCAGCCTTCTCTGAGAGGAGCTGGTGTTGCTTGATGCCGAACTCCTGCCCGAAGGCACCGAACCTGCGTCACACTTGGTGGTCGAAAGGAAAGGGCATCGTTGAAGGGAATCTTCCTACAACCTGAGTCGACGTCTCTTAGACACCTTTGCCCGTGAGACCCAGGAAGCGAAATCAACACAGCAAGAAGACGCTGTCGTTTCCTGACGAGGCTTCTACTCTTGCCGGCCATGTTCGCCCATCTCTTGACGCCTCATCGATCCGAGTCTACGAATACTCCGCGCAATCGCCCCCACCACCTCCGCTTTCGCGTGTTGCTTTGTACCACAACGACAATTTCGCACCCGTCTCGCGTGGAGTGTCTACCCGCGATTCCAGCCCAGCCTGGTTCACTATTTGTGCGACTCGACTGCAGCCCAGTCTGTCCCAACCTCTTCCCACTTGAGCTGACCTTGCAGCTTGTTGTACAAGGCCCGAAAAAAAAAAAAAAAAAAACAAAAAAAACGCCTCATTTTCCGGCCACTGGTTGACGAAGCTGCCACGACTAGTCTCGTGCAATTGCGCGTGGCTGGTCGGACGGACACTTACCTTGGATTCCCGAATCAGATCTATGAACACTGGGGCATGTTTTGTCAATCTTCCGTGGAATCTACGTCCGCTCGCAAGCACAAATTGCAGGAGCAGATGGGAGGTATTCACCGAGAATGGTGGTACAATGATTCGATGTCTATGGGTATATTTTTATCCTCTCACTTTTTCCTCAGTCCAGGGCCTCTTTTCGCCTCTTTTGCACCAAGCCGACCTGCCTCCGTGCCTGTCCGATCATCATACACACACAGCTTTCCGTTGCTTTTTTCCGTGTCCAATCAGAGAAATACAACAGGGAACGCCGCCAGCCGGACGTACTGACAGTCGACTAATTTGTCCGCGACATCAGACAGACGTCAAGCTGCAGAGTGACAGATCAGACGTCTTGTTCCTGTTTTGCAATTGCTTATCACGCACGCCTCATCCCACAACCACCCGGATACGTGCAGACATGCATACGCGTCGCCTTGCCCTGTTTGATGTTGATGAGCTAGACGAACTGTCTCGCCCTTCTTCTTTTTGTCGCCGAGACGAAGTATTTTTCCGTTACTGCGAATTGCTTTTGTATTGCTTTTGCGCCGTTTTGGGATCGGCGTGCGTGGCGTGGCGTCGTGGCTGTGTCTGCACCAGTCTGCTGGGTCGAATGGCGTTGATGCGTGACGACGTGTCGGTTCTGGGTGGACGCATGTTGAATTCCGGAGATTCGACGATGGCAGCAATCAATCGAGGCGATTCAGAGGAGGACCCGGATCACGGAGCGGACGGACAGCCTCTGGCAAAACACCTGTGTCAAGTCACGAGCGAGTCGTAAACGGGAGCCAAAGGTAGGAGCCGACTACCGCTCTGTCAGTTGGACAAGCAATTCACGTTACGTCCCTGACAAATCTTCCCGCGGCCTTGAGCGAGCTCCAACGCCCACTTCCAGGAGAAGTAGCGAAACTGTGCCCCAAGACCGACTTGAGCGAGCGCACCGACTTGGGCCGCGGCGGACTCATGGATCCAACAAACGTGGCCTCGCTCATCATCGAGTCGGCCATGGAATGCCTCAGCGTCGCCGACGACAACTCCGGCACGCCTCCACCGCTTTGCAGCAGTAGCGGGTCATCTGCAACTAGCTCACCACGCGCGCGCTCCTCCTCCGCCGCCTCGTCTTCCGGGATGGGCTTGAGATCCGGTGGCAGCGGCATTGGCGGCGCCAGCGAACTCCGCGGCGTTGTCGTCTTAAGCGGCGCCGTCCATGGCTGGCCTGGATGTTCCAGTCGCAACTCGCGCGGCCGGACTTCGCAGTGCAGCGAGACGAGGGCGGCGCTGTCGAACAGAATGTCGCGCAGGCGTCCCGCCACGGCGTAGGCATTTGGACGCGCCGACGGCTCGTGGTGTACCATGTCGCGGATGAGCTGGAGCAGGGGGCCGACGGCGCGAAAGTGGCGGTCGTCCTGTTCGAGGGCCAGTCGCTCCAGCAGCTCCATCCACGCATCCAGCTTGGCGGGGTTGGAGTGGAACGATGCGTCGGTGCGCGTGCTGCTCTTGTTGCCGGCCGTGTTCATGAGTTTGGTCGTTCTGTGTTTGACGAAATCGCCGGGCTTCTTACGCAGCACAAAGGTCAGCATGTCAAGAAACACGCAGCCGAGGGAGAAAATGTCGGCTTCGGGGCTGCTCCAGGCTACAATGTCGTCGTCGGGTGGTTTGGTCTTGAGGGGTGTTCTGCCAGAACAGGACGAACTTCGCGGGCCCAGCTTCATCCTCGTTCTGGAGCGCCCGCTGTCCGAAGTGTGAGAGGAGATGCTGCTGTCCATCGAAGACCGTCGCGATTCCCGGGGACTGGAAACGAGACTGAGGAGACGCGATAGGGCGTATTCGTGCGCTTCAGGGGCGGCATAGTTGTACATTTCTTCGGAAGAGTTCCTCTTGTCTCGCTGGAAGCTTTGGAGCGTGCCAATGTCGGCAAAGGCAATGTTGTTGTCGTGGTCGATGAGAATGTTGGACGGCTGGATGGCACCGTGCATCAGATTCGATGCATGCAGCGTCGCCACTGCGTCAATCAGACAGTGCATCCAGTCCAGCACCAGCTTTTGCCGCTCCTTTTTCGACAGCCTCATGTATTGGGGAGCAGTCCGATGACTGATGAATGTGGACAGCGTGTGATGTCCCACAAACGACGACAGCACGAATCCAACGCCTTTGGACGTGTAGGACGCCCACACCGGCGCAATGTGGTCATGCGGCAATGCCTGTGCGAGTCTGACGTCTCTCCGAAAGTCTGCTTCTGACGAGCCCTCTGCGCCGAGCGGAATGCGTCTTCGAACGTACTTTTTCGTCGCGCCAGGCAGATGCACCCTCGACCAATGCTGGAGATTCGCCGCGGCCGGAAACGCGTGCACGTATTCGAGCGGTATCGCCTCGTTCTCGCCATAGTCGACATGGCCGCCTTGATGCAGCTCGCGCAGGAGGAAGGTGAATTGCGTGGCGTAGAATTTCCTGCCGAGCGACTCGTCCAGACCCAGTCGGTCGACGGCGTCCAGCGAAATAGGCAGCTCGTCGTCATCCCACGAGTCATCTATGATCCTAAAAATCTGGTCCGCAACCCCAATCTCGCACATGATCAAAAAGAAGCGCTTGGCCTTTTCCAGGATCCAGTCGAGATACGTGTCGTCGGTTAGGCCGTCGAAGGCCAGCGGCCTGACGAGCTTTTGCTTGCTTTCGTAGCGCAGACGCGATGCGACGTATTCTTCGGTGACCTTGGCGTCGATGCGTTCTTGGGTCCACCAGATTTGGCAAAGCGGCGCGTGGGGCGTGACAAGCGAGTGGCCGGCATATCTTGTTCATCAGCAAGCACCGACAAAGCAATGGAGAGACTCACCCATAGATAAAGGCATTAAAGGCTATTGAATTTTGGGTGACGACGTGCTGTAGAGATCGGGAGCCCATGGCATGAATTTGGTCGAGTCGGGGTCGAGGAGAGGCCGGAGGATAGTATGCATTTATGCAATCGGGCGTGGGGCAATGATGTACGTGACCAGCAACCTGGGCGAGGATGTACAGGATTATATTGCGCAGACTGCAGGCGTACGAAAACGCGGACGCGGGTGAAATCGTGGTCGGGTCCGCCGCAGGGGCTCATCACGCGGATGCTTGCTCGTCCAACGTCGAAGTTAGCCAGCCGCTGCTTTTGGTAAGCCGCGAGAGCAACGCCTCGATCCCAGCTTGTTTTTGCCTGCGTTGCGCCGTCCATGGCCAGTGGCACGCCTCGAGGCCGCTCACCGCACCTACTTGGCCTCGGTGCCAACAGTGATGGCTGCAGGGGTGCGCCACGAGGCAGACAAAGACGACGATTCTCTATCGCCATGTTGATCTTCATAATCAATGCTGACCATCGGCTGCGCCGTCGAGGTGGAACATTTTTGCGGAAAACCAACCGGGGGCCCGCGGCACCACCCCTGCCTGCTTCCATCGCCCTACCCAACTGTTATCATAACACCTACCTGCCTCGGAACTCCATCTCGAATCGTCGACTCTTCATCCGCCAGAGTCCTTCTTGGTGGCCATCCTGTCGTGGAACAGGTCCAGCCAAAGCTTGTATCAGCTTCCACCAGGCTGACAAAATTTCCGAGTCGTTGTGCAATGACAATTTGTAAGTGTCAGACGTCAGTACGGCGTCTCGGTCAAAGCTCATGGTGGATCAACCACGTGCTGCGCACTGTTGGGGTATGATGGTCCGTTCATGCTCGTAAACAGGCCGATGTCAGGAAGCCGCCTTGGCTGGTTTTCCGACATCTCAGACAAATTTGGACGTTGGAGACATGGATGGGCCAAGTTCATGGCCTGGAAATTGCAAGACAAAAAGACACGCACGTATTGGATTGAATTTCAGACGCAGGATATTCTGACAAGAAGACGTCAAAAGAAAAGTAGTTGCTCGGCTCGTGCCATGTGTTGGGACCTGCTGTGCCATCCAACACGACAGCCATGCCACGTCCTCGGGTTGGCATGTTCTATCCAGCTTTGACTGAATCACCAGACTCGATTTCGGTCCTATGTCGACCTTGCGAATCAATATGTCCGATGTGAGCCCATGATTGGCGGCCACGATTCGTCCAGATGTAGTCCGTCAAAGCGGGGTCTCAAATGTTGTCCAAGGAAGCACGACAGGTCCCGTTCGATCATGCCACAACATGGATTCGATGGAACCTCGCGCCTATTTGATTCATGAATCCGGTAATTGATGTTTCGGCCAGTCTTGCTTGGCCAAGAGCTGGCGCTCGTCATGCGTTTGGGGACTACGCCGTGTGGCATAATGGCGAATTCTGGGCCGGTTCTTACACGAGATGGAGGCGTCATCCACCCATGCGTTGGATAAAATGTGCAACTTGAGCATCGTTCAATCATCGTGAATGACAATTCCAATCTCATCCGGATCGCCCTCATCTTGGCGCTCGTCTTGCTCGTCTTCGCGAGTCCTCTTCAGAGCACTGACGTTGGGTCCCATCTTGTTCGTTGCAACCTCCTCAACATCATTGCCGACCTTCTTTTGCTTGCGTGCCTTGGCCTTATTGCGTCTAGCCTTGTTCTTGTTCGTTTTGGCTTCATCCTTTCGCTTCATTTCCTCCCGCTTTTGTGCAAACTCCTTCTCTTCGTCTTCCTTCCGCTTCTCCTCGTCCATCATCCGCAATCGCTCATATTCGCGCCTCCGTGAGGCTTTGTAGACGTGAAACTCGCCCGAACCCGCACCTGCCGAGGAACCTTGTACGTTTGCAACGATTTCAGGCGGGGCTGCTACTCTTTTTGACTTGGGACCGGTCGGAAGATTTATTTCCTTGTCGGCATTTTTAAAGAGAGCTTCCAGCTGATTGGCTTGTGCGCTTGTCGGCGAGAGGGCTCGTTTCTTGGTTGGACGGTGAGTGCGAGGGTCTGCGCTCGTGGGAATAGATTCGGGAATCGGCTCGGACATGGTGGTTGAGTCGAGGTGGTTTTGTTTCGTTTGAGCGGGTGTGAACGGGTGGGGTGGCGAATGAAAATGGGGTCAAAGTGGCTGACTTGACGGCGACAGCGGGGACGAGCGAAGGGAGCCCGCACTCCGGGGCTGGTCGGATAGGTACGTCAGTTGATGGAAAAGCAGAGCGGATGGCGGCAAATGTCGCGGAAGAGGATGGATAGCGGTGGCGGAGGATGACGATGATGGGTCGTGTGGATGGGGTGGGTTGGTAAAGTAAGGTGGTGGCGCTGGTCCCGCTTGCCGCTGTCGCCCTCTGCAGGTACACACATGATGCTTGGCCTGACCTGACCTTCACCCCCACCCACACTGTCACTCAGTCCCAACAGCTTATGAGAGTTCTTCCCCTCTCTCTCGTCCCCCATCTCCACATCTTCTCCACATCTCAACATGGGCAAGCCACGGGTGAGCAGTCCTGCTCCTTTCGCCCTGCCACTCAATCAAAAACTAACCCACTGCTTCCCTGCAGATGATCATTTTGATACGTCACGGCCAGTCCGAGGGTAACAAGAACCGCGACATTCACCAGTTTGTGCCAGACCATCGCGTGAAGCTCACGCCAGAGGGATGGCAGCAGGTTCGATTCCTCGACGCCAACAGTCACACCTTGTCCTAATCCTCCCAACAGGCAGAGGATGCCGGCCGCCGTCTCCGATCTTTACTCAAACCTGAAGACACCGTCCAGTTCTTCACCTCGCCCTACCGTCGCACTCGTGAGACCACCGAGGGCATCCTTCGCACCCTGACCGCCGACGATCCAACTCCCTCTCCCTTTCCTCGCAGCGAAATCAAAGTCTACGAAGAACCTCGCTTGAGAGAATGTGACTTTGGCAACTTTCAACCATGTTCGGCCGAAATGGAACGCATGTGGCAGGAACGCGCCGACTATGGACACTTTTTCTATCGCATACCCAATGGTGAGAGTGCTGCAGACGCCTACGACAGGATTAGCGGGTTCAACGAGAGTCTGTGGAGACAATTTGGAGAGGATGACTTTCCAAGCGTCTGCGTCTTGGTCACACATGGGTTGATGACGAGGGTTTTCCTCATGAAATGGCGAGTCTTTCAAGCAATGAAGGACCTATCTAACGGCAACAGGTATCATTGGTCCGTCGAATACTTTGAAGACCTGCGAAACATCAACCACTGCGAATTCATCCTCATGAAGCGAAATTCGGACAATGGCAAATACGTTTTACAAAATCAACTTCGAACTTGGTCCGACTTGAAGAGGCGAGCTGCTTCAATGCAGGGACGAAACGATACGACCATAGAGACTGGACCGCCGCCGCCACACGCCAAATCTCCCTCAATACCGGCACGTCGGTGGGGTGGATGTGTAGATGGCTGCAATCATGACAAGATTAACTTTCCTCGACGGGCACGGCGTCAAAACACTTCCGACATTCCCTCCTTGCCTCCCGCCATCCTTCCCACCCCAGAACAATCCGACAGTCCGACCGATCCGCCTCTAAATGGCTCTCGAAAAAATGGCGACATTCCCGGTAGCGGCAACACTTCCGACATTGACGGAACACCGCCCTCATCCGACGCCGACAACCATCACTCTAGCCCCGAAGTCCACGGTCGTCTACACCCCGGTCGTGACTTTGGTGGATCACGCTCCGGTGCCGGCACACCAGCCGAAGGCCTTTCAGAAGACAGCGACTATTTTTCAGCACCGAGGAGCGGCGGCGGCGAAAAGGAGCGATCCAAATCACGACGACGCAACACGACCGAACGCAGTTGGCGAGAGGAGAGCGGCATGGGTGCAGGTGCGCGGGCCGACGCCCTCGGAGATGGGGATAACGGTGCCGAATATTGCGATGCAGATGACGAGGAAGCGCGTTTGAGTTGTGGCGAAACAACTACAAAAGAAGAATTGGAGAGGAAGATTCAGCGCGCAAAAGATAGAAGTCGTAAGAGTTTCAGCGAAGTTTATTGATTACAAGACGGATAGATGGACATGTTTGGGCGTAAGGAATGGATGGGCTGGAAAAGGACACTTTGGCACTGTTATGCGACGATGCCCTTTTTCTCGGCATAGTTTGGGATGGGTTGGGTTTACTGATACAGGTACGAACGGTCTTGTGGCTGTATGATTCCCAGGATGGACGGGGTATGGATTTGGACGAATGATGACCTTTTCGGCTCACACATCTCTCGTCGTCGGCAGTGAGTCGTGACCCGAACCATGAATTGATCATTCGACGCAGGACAGCAGAAAACACTACCTACACAACAGCAATCCAAATCAAACCATTCGCCAAGCAAGTCGTCATCGAAAACTCAGCAAGCTAGTTGGCGCCAAGGAGTGTTGGTGTAGACCAGGGCAGAGCAGTGCGAGGACGCCCGGATTATTGCTCACGGATGAGCATCGTGAGGTAAACGGGAGTGGGTCAACGGGGCAAAGAGAAAAGGGGGGAAAGAAAAGGCAAAGGGCTACAGCACCAACATCAAGAACAACACCGTCACAACGAAACCAACAAAACCCAACATCAAAACATAAGCCTCGCTACTCCTTTTGACCCTCACCAACAAACCAACTACCTCCCTCAACAGCCGGGACGTCGTCGTCGTCATCGCCTTCTTCCGCAGCCGCCACACAGACATAGCTTGCGACGCGCTTCGCCCAGCCCACAACGTCGAGATCTGGGAACCCCGGGTTGGCGATGCGCAGGGAGGACCCGGTGCAGGCGTCGCCGCTACGTAGAGTCAGCCGTGGTCAGCCTGAAACGACGACAAGGGGGAGAAGAATGAGGAGGGGAGGAACGCACTCATAAACCGTACAAACAACGCCCTCATCCGGCGCAAAGCATGCGACGTTGCGGTACCATATCGTGTGCGGCTTGCCCTGCGCGGAGGCGGTTGTGCCGCGGAGAGAGGTGCAGGGGTCGCTCATTATGACGACGACCTCGCCTTTGCTTTCTTCTGCGCTGGTGGAGTCGGAGGAGGAAGAAGTGGAGAAGGACGTGTACACACACGCCGCGTCCTCGCTCGGCACCGCGTTCCAGAAGGGCGTCGTGCAGTAGTATGCCTGCGCCGACAACTATGAGACGTTTCATTTCTTTTGGAGGGGAGGGGGGGTGGGTTCTCACGCCTAGCATGGCTCCTCCGCCGCCGCCGCCACCGCTCATCTCGTCGGCTCCTGCAAACGGCTGCGAGGCGTCTTGGATCGCCGTCTGACCGCTGCCATCGGCTTGCTCGGGGTTGATGTTTGAGAGCGCGGCTGGGAGGAGGCAGGAGAGGAAGAAGAGGAAAAGTAGGGGGAGGGGAGTCATCGGGCTGGTTGGAATTTGGATGTGGAAGGAGGAGGGTTGGTTGCGGAGCTGAGCGAGCGCGTTGCGAGATCAGGAGAGCGCGGGTGGGATTCAGAGTCAGACTGTGGACGTGCCCGGAAATGATGGAGAAGGAAGCAGGAAAGACTGAGAGATTTGAGATTAAGTTGACAGCTTTTATATTTCCCCGGAGATATCGATTAGCAGTGTCGTTCGAACAGCGCCGCGAGTGCTGGCAATTAATGTCGTCGTCGTCGTTGATGATCGCTCTCTTGGTGTTTGAAATGACTTTTCCTGGCTGAGAGCAGATGGCAAACGGCCACGAATAGCCACAGCCACGGCCGAAAACTTGAAAAGGGGATGTATAGGAAGTGGTTCCAAGGAATGACTTTTCAGACAACCTGCTTTGGCTGGTGACAACTTGATAGAATCCAGCCAAGAGACCGGTCGTGTCGTTTGTTGCCAGGCTTTAGAAGCAGGAGAGCATGCCAACAACGCACTCCCCCCTGAATCCAGAAGCAGAGAGCTGGCTCGGTCGTTTGCAGGCACGCGTCCTGCTTTGCTGATCTACACAGACTTCCAAGGTCCATGTCGACATTGTGTGACGAGGCCAGTGAACAAGTCATGCTGGATCTTCAAATCCACTAGCCAAAGATCCAAGTCCGTCAAGATAATAACGGAGCTGAAGCGAAAGGGGATCGAGACTGACTGGGTCAATGGACAGGTTGGGTTGAGTGATCGACCAACGGCATGGCTTCCATCCACTTTGGGCCAACGCCGCGGAGATCCCACGCGCTACACCGAGTGGTGCAAGGCTCTTGAGGCGTACAGAGTCAGATTGGCAAAGGCGGGCTTCAAACGTTGAAGAGGTAAGCGCTGGATAGCATAAATGACGTCCGTCGGCTAGGAGAGGGGCGGACGACAGCAATAATCAAACTTCGACTTGTAAAAACCCGGAGCAAGACAGAAAAGAGAGAAAAGAAATTCTCAAGACCTGTCGTAATTGAGAATGAGGATGGCAACAACGAACTTCCGATTTTAGAGTGTAGATATTCAGGCGTGCGCGACGAGATTAGACAAGACAAGACGTCTCCGCTTCACTTCTGCAAAAACACGAAGAGCGCAGCACGATGATGCGGCGTCCAGCCTTACCAACCGGTCAGCCAACTCGCGTGGCCACACAGCAGCAGCTCTACTTCTCCTCTTTTTCCATCTGCGAAGCGGGCCGTCGCGCCCCGTTTGACGATTCTCCGAGCTCTCTTTGTCATCCTGGACGACGAGCACGTCATGGCAGGCGAGAAAGCAGGAATAGTGTCCAATGGCAAAGTCGGCAGTGTGAGGAGTCGATACATCACATCGAGTCGACACAGGGCTGGGGAAAAATGGAGGAGATGCTTCTGGGTACGTACCGCGTCCGTCGATTTGATACAAGGTCGTCGCCGTCGTCGATCCGGTCGTCCTGACAGCGCACACATACATGTACATGATGGTTCTTCATGCAGCGAGCGCTAGAGCTGCTGCGAGCAGGAAGTCGTCCTTTGGTTGGCGGGTAGCCTCGCGTGGTTTCTGCTGCAGTTGCAAAGTTTATTCTGCGCTTGCATTCTCACCCTTTGTTTTTCCACAACCACAGACAGCCGCATTGGTCCATTTTGCAGGGCCAGCAATATAAGCATTGGCAAATTTTCCGTCACCACGCTAGAGCGCGGTCATGATGCCGCCGAGCTGTTGGAGGAGAGTATGGAGTGAGCGGTGCGACGGGATACAAAGATTTGCGGTTGGTCGAGCTGGCTGCCGGAGATCTTTGCGCCTCTGATGGACCTCATGAGTTGTCGCTCAAGTGGTACGACGGTGGATGACGCCGCCCCAGCAACAAACATCGACTTTTCAACCGTGCTGACCGGCCGTGGGCGTTTGCAAGACGGATTGAAGCCGTGTCCAATCGTTTCGGCAATGACCTGCCCTCTTGGTGCGGCATGCGAGTCGGCGTTAGGCTTGCATGGCTGGTCGGTCGTTGGTCGACAAGACAGCATGGCCATGCCGAACTTGGAGCGAGGTGCTGAGGTGGCCTTGCATTGAGTTTGTAGGCTGCTGTTGTACCTACCGTCGAGAGGAAGGAGGCCCGTGATGGGCGCTGCGTGCGAGTCATGGACATGTCGCTCTGTGACAGGTAGTGAGATGCCAGAGGCGATCCGGCCGGCTTTGGTTTCTCAATTGCGATGAGTTGGAACAAGGCGTTGCCGTCCGTCAGCTTCCATGGGTGACGGGCAGGTGTGCCCATGAACCCGGTCCTAGTCTCTCATAACCATCAAGTGCAGCAATCACTCGCAGCAAGTCGATACCCGAGCCAGAGTGGACGCGATGGGACACGTACAGTGCAGACGGGCCGGCGCGGTGGAGATGGGCATGCGGTGGTGGTGGCGATTGGCGAAGCGGTACAATGTGGAGCAAGCGAGCCAGCTGGCAGAGGTCTGGAGGTTCCGCCCGCGGTGATACATGTGGAGTAGTTGATGGTGGTGGTGGTGGTGGTAGTGGTGCCCGACATGGAGCAGCCTGGCTGTTGGGCAGAGCGAGGCGAAACTAGTGAGGCGAGAGGCAGAGCCCAAAGGTCCGCAGCGAACGAGTAACGTGGGATGCAGCGACAGCGGGCTGCATCTTGCATTCTTTAAAAGATGCTTCCCTCTG
Organism: Phyllosticta citriasiana; assembly: GCF_038021145.1. Classification (NCBI taxonomy): domain Eukaryota; kingdom Fungi; phylum Ascomycota; class Dothideomycetes; order Botryosphaeriales; family Phyllostictaceae; genus Phyllosticta; species Phyllosticta citriasiana. The sequence goes on along the minus strand of NW_027117281.1, from coordinate 141,793 downwards.
TTTTCTCGCCGACAGGAAAAGATTCGAAATGCCCGGAATGACCACCAACAACAACTCTGCGGCGTTGAACAACTACTTTGTCCCCGGCTATGGCATCTCGCGCGCCGTCATCCAGAGCGAGATACGCTACCACTGCGGTCCTGATGCCATAGTCAGACCCTTTACCCATCAAGTGAGACTAACCTTGTCAGCTCCATGTACTGTCTCTCCCACTAACCCGCCTCTTATCAGGGCCGCGACGGCTTCCTCGTCACCACCAGCGGTCCTTCATTGACAAAGGCCCAGATTGAGGACATCAAAACCGCTTCCAAAGAGTACGAGGAACGACATGCACAGAGGACCAGCAGTGAAGAAGAGCCGTTTGTCAATAAGCCGATACCCGTCAGCCCGCGTGGTCGCAAAGCCGAGGTTGAAAAGTAGTCAGAAAAGAAGACGTTGGATTCTAGCGAGGAGTTGCGGGTGCTGTCGATTATACCTCCCCTGCGCTTAACGACTGAACCGGGAATTTTCCACTCATGATATCCATATTCTATTGTTCTTTGAAAGAAATTGTCAAATACTCCGTCGCATGTTATTTACACCAAGCATCATTCCTTTTTCTCCACGTCCTTGCGAGAAGGCCACGTGCCAAAATAATCGTCCCTCGCCTTCAAATACGCCTCTGCATTTCTCAGTACCTCGTCCAACTGCTGCAAAAGGGTCAGAGCCGATGCCGTAGGTATTTTGTCTGCGTCCTCGTCCGACGCCACCCGGCCTGACGTTGGACCATCCTTTTGTGGAGAGGCCGTCGATGTTGTTTGTTGCTGTGGAGGCAGTGTGCGCGGCGCGTAGACATTGGAGATGCGTGAGGGCGACGCAGAAGCTGACCATGGCGAGGGTTGCGCGCGAGAAGGGTGCGGCGTCGTTGGAGGGGAGCAGGTAGTGGTGGCTGCGCTTTCGCTCGAGTGCGTCATTTTGAAATGTGGAACGAGTTCAAGTCGGATGGAAAGCCGATCAAAAGGCAGACATGTACTGCCGTTTAAAAGTTCTAGAAGGCCACGTCCATCATCTTCTTTGTCTGAGCCACCTGTTGAGGGGATAGACAAAGGATGCAACACGTGAGCCGAAACAGTCAAGAACAAAGATCTCGAGGAAAATTGCCGACTCGTCTCATTGCTTTCTATTCGTCTGCTTTGTCATTGGGGATGTCCTTTTGACTCAACCCTTTGCGGGCGAGGTAGCGCGCATTGATGACTTCGACTGGTTCCATGCGCTCCTTTTTCATGATGGGGAGGTATTTGCCCACTAACCTGGCGCCATCGCTACCATCGTAGACTCTATCGCTCCTAGAAAGTGTCAGTATAGAGCATGAGTTCAAGTACCGATTTGACTCACCTGGTAATTTTTGCAGAAGCGTCGTCCTCGTTTTCTGCTGCAGGTTGAGGGCCCTGAGCAGCAACGAGATCCAACAGGCTGCCCGCAAGAGCCTCATCAATTCGTCGACTGTGCCATACCTCCCAGAGATCCTCAATGACACCCTTCTTGCCAAACTTTTCACCCAGACCAGAAGAACGATGGCTTCCTGGCGAAGCCGCTATTCTGTCATCGCCAACGTAAATCCAGTTGAGGCTGTCGGGTCTGCTTTCTTCGGCATGATCCGACTCCTTTCCCTCCTCGATGTTCGGAAACAAGCAATCCCAGAGAACAAGAGGTGCGTCGGCCGCCATTTCGTATTTTGGTTTGGTGGGATTGGTCTCGATATCCAAAAGCTCCTTGACAATTGTTGGTTTCTCGAGGCCTTGGCCGACTAGGAAGAGCACAGCAATCAAATGTCGGACCTGATGCCAGAGGAACGCAGACCCATGAACATTGAAGACAAAGACTCCAGGACCATTCGCATTGACAGAGTCATTCGAGAGCCCTGTGATTTTTTCGCGCTCTTCGCCCACACCGGGTATTTGTAAGGCCGGACTGTTTGTGTACTTGGCAAAGCCTGACCCTGGACTCCACTTCTCAATCGATGCGTGAAATATACGGCGCGTGAAATTGGTGATTTGTTTTGAGGGGTCGACCTTGCATAGGTTTCGGAAATCATGCGATCCTTCGAGATAGCTGGCAGCCTTCCTCATGGCCTCAATGTCCAGCCATCCCTCGCGCATCTCGCGTCCATTTGAGCCATCAAATACGCCGGCAGATCCAAACATGGGCCCAAAGGCAGGATTGGTGAAGAAGTATTTGTATCGGCGCTCTTTGCAGTTGAAACGGGCTGAAAAATTGGCCGGTGGGTTGGGGCACCAAGCCAGAACGCGAATGTCGGGCGGGAGGACGCCATTCAGCATGCGAGTGTAGGGAAGCTCGTCGCGGACGTCATCAAATGGCACCTCTTCGACCATGCCATCCTGCTCTTGACCATCCCCCTGCTGTCTCGGCTTTGGCCGACTACTCCTAACCCGAATGGCAATGACTTGTCCAAACGCCGACACGCCTCTGTCAGTCCTGCCACACTTTGAATAATCGCATCCATCCCAATTGACCTCGCCCTCGCTCTGTCCCTCTTTTGGCGTCGGAAATATCAACCTCGTCTTCTTCAAAGCCTTCCACAGCTCCTCCTCGATTGTCGGCAGCGGTTTGGCTGAGTTGGCATGATGTTCGAAGCCGTAGTAGTTGCCGCCCAAGTAGGCAAATTTGAGCGCAATCAGGCGCGTAGAGTATCGAGAGGGATCAAATGGTTTCGGAGGAGGCTTTGGCTTCTTTTGTAGGACTTGAGGGCTCAATGGCGGTACCGAGGGAGCAGCCGCCGCCGCAGCAGCGATGACGTTGATCGAATCTGTGGCAGCAGTGCTGAATGTGGCATTTTTTTGGGCAAGCTTTTGCTCAAGGACAGAGACCCGGGCCAGTCGCTGCTCGATTTCGTCTCGGCGGGCGAGAAATTCTTGGTCGGTCCAAGCCCTGGTCTCCATGCCGAGTTCGCTTTGGCGGACGTCGTGGGAGATGCGGGATATTGTTGCGGCGATGATGCGCTTCTTGCGATTGCTCAATGTCTTGACTGATCGAGTCTGGGCAGAGAATGAGTGGACGAAACGCGGCACGCGCTTCATGCTCGAGGATGTTGGGGAGAGAAAAAAGTGACGCAGATGCAATGAGCGGGAACACGTCGGGTGGCGCAGCCGCATGTGGCGGTGCCATCACTAGAGAAATGGTCACGATAGATTCAGCACTGGACTAGTTTTCAAGTCGCAGTCTTGCAAGAGGCGACCACTCTTTCATATGTTTCTTTGCTATGACTTTGGCTCGTACAGACATGCTTTTGCTCCTCTCCACACCTCCTCAATAATTCTTCTCGAAGGCAATAGCTTTGGAAAGACCACCACAGCGTCTTCCTCTCCTTCAACCACAAAGGCGAGGTAAAATTTGACCTCAAAGCCCTTGAATGCCTCGTGTATAAAGATGTCTTGGATGGCAGCCGTCGGAATAAATCGCGTAGTCGCCGTGGAAAGATACGTCGGGGAAGACGAAGACGTCTGTATACCCAAACCGCTGAGGACGAGCAAGGACTCCTCTGGAACTCCATTAGTCTGCCCATCACCAGATATCCAGCTTATAACCTACCGGTATAGCCCCTCCTCACCACAGCCCACAGCCCCAAAGCCCCAAGCGCAACAAGCAACCTCAAATCCACGGCCCTGACAGCATTCCTCAATCCCCAACCGACCCTACTCTCCCAAACCAATTGTTCGAAGCCTTCTTCCTCCAGAGGACAGTACATGCGAGCCTTGGCCCAAAACAGACTCAAAATGAGCACCCCAAGACATATCCTCAGCAGGTACCAGAAGTACACCTGGATCTTCTGCGACAGCGTGATGGCTGGCGGGCGCGTCATGACGGTGAAGGAGACGGTGGTAGATGTAGGGCAGGCGATATGGAGATCAGGCGGCGTGGTTCGAGTAAACATGCGCATCAAACGGAGGACGGGGCTGTAGAGGATGCCCAGGACATTGGTAGGGTGGTCCATGTGGAGTCGAGTTGCGCGCTGGTCAGTTGGGCGAGATGAAGGAGTGAAAAGACCAGCAACAAGCTGTAGCGTCGACCAGCCAGGTCTGCTGCGCGAAAGTCTTGCGCAACCAGCGCGCGTTGACTTGGTGTTGAGGGAGAGATGCCAAAGAATCGAAGGAGACTCAGCCCTGTCGGCACATTCCCGGCGCACTAAGATCCCTGCCGTTTTGACGACGACATCCTGAGGTCCTGAGGTGGTCCCAGCTTCGGCCCAAGACTGACAACGCGCCATCGAAGCTACACCACCCACAACATCCGCTATGCCAGACTCTCCGCCCCCAGAATCACGCAACAGATCACGAAGCGGCTCCCGCTCTCCACGCCGCGAACGTCCGCGCAAGACAGGCGGAGGAGGCGGTGGTTTTCGCTGGAAAGAAAAGCCCTCCCGCGCCGTTTTCGAAGAAGAGCGCGAGCGCAAGCGCGAAGCTGGCGGCGACCATCTACAGCGTGGCTACCGTGCCAACCGATCACCACCCCGCCGCGATGACCGTCACGACCGCAACGACGCCCGCGATAGACGAGACGGCGAGTACAGACGACGCTCGAGGAGCCCGCGGGGCGGTAGAGACGACAGGAGAGAGAGGGAGACGGATGGCGGTGAGAGAGATCGCTGCAGGCCAGCACGGCGGGAGCGTAGTCCAGGGTACCGCGAGCGACGACGCGACGACCGCCGCGAGCGCGACAGAGACGAGGCATTGGACGTGGCGTCCAAGTTTGGCATGGCGAGCGCACCGGACAGGCCAGCGGGCGCCAACGGCAAGAAAGATAAGAAGAAGGTCGAGCACAAGATTGCGCCGACAACGGAGCCCATGATCATCGTCACCGTCAATGATCGTCTGGGTACCAAGGCGCAGATACCGTGTTTGGCGAGCGATCCTATCAGTAAGTTGATTTGGTTGGCGGTGGGATGAAGCTGACTTGGCTGCAGAATTGTTCAAGGCGCAGGTTGCGGCGAGGATTGGTCGACAGCCGCATGAGATTATGCTCAAGAGGCAGGGCGAGAGGCCGTTCAAGGATCAATTGACGCTCGAGGACTATGGCGTCAGCAATGGGGTTCAACTGGACCTGGAACTTGACACTGGCGATTGAGGTTTACACTCAAATCTGGGATGTCTAAGAAATGGCACGCTGGGATTGCAATTCACCTTGATACCCATTGAGCACATTTACATCGGAGGTTGTGGGTACGGCAAGGGACACAAATCAAGGATGCTTGACACCAAGCTCGCTGGCTCGGTAATTTGGTCGCAACCGTTCAGCTGGAGAGCGAAGTTTTCAAGACCAGCTTGTTCAGACATGGCCGCTCCACACCAAGTCGATTATGGAGATAGTGGACTCGAATTTGAAGTCGTGGCAAGAAACGTATATTTACACCAAGCCCGAACGCCCTGAAAAAGCATGCTACAGGATATTGAAAGGACAGATCAGCGGTTAAAAGACACTTATGTAGTTGCCAATCCTCTCCTTCTGGTTCTGCGCAATGCACTCGGATATCCAGGTGATGTTGCGGATTTCCTGTCCCTTATTAGCTGTTGGTTTGCGTGGTTGTCTGGTGAGCTTACCTGCTCCTTAAGCTTCACCCAGGCATACACAACCGAATGCGTGAATTGCCGGGTAAATGCCAGCTTCGAAATCTCCATCTCCTTTTGATAAAACATGTCTTCCAAGCTCCTACCTTCACCACCACTGCCGCCCGCCATGTTCCCAATACCGGATCCACCGCCGAGACCTGTTTGGTCGAAAAAGTTCTTGTAGTCGGAAATACCCTCGACTGCAATTCTAACGCCCTCGACGTCATCGGCGCGGGACAGCATCAGGGAGCCCTCTGGGTACAGCCGGCCAAAGTTGGGGTAGAGCTTCTTGCGGTCCGCCTTGGACAAGTCGGTGCCGAACGAGTTGAGAGTAATGTTGATGGCTCTCCGGTCGGCCTCGAATTCCAGCACCTCGGTCATGACTTCGGCCGTCGGGCTACCCTTCATCTCGGCGTCCGTGTTGACCCAATTGTGAAAGTCCTCGATATAATTCTTGTACAGCGTGTTGCGGATGATTTCAATGTTGAGCTCGTCCAGATCTTGGTGGCTGAGCGAGCCCTTGAAATAGGGTGCTAGAGGCGTTTCGATCAAGACCGAGTTGTACAGCTCTTCGATGTTGGTGGCGACGCACAGCACAGGCATCGTCTCGAACCAGCCGAGGGGGTGACACCGCTCCAGAAGCTCCCTGGTGTCGCGTTCATGCAGCGTGCCGGTAATCAACAACGCGACGTTGTCTATCATGTAGCCATAAGTGAGATACTCCATGAACTTGGCCAGAGAGCCGGTTGCGTTGGATTGCAGGTAGCGGAACTCGGAGACTAGCTTCTCGGTAGCTTTGTTGGCCAGAGCGGAGGTGGACGGGTTGGGAGGGAGAGCGGAGAGAAAGTCGCCATAGGCGGGGGAGAGCTGGAGCTTGACATCTGGGGCTGTTAGTTGTCTTCAGCGAAATGAACTGTGGCGCGCACCGTCGATGGTCTCGCACTGGGTCAAGTTTCCATAGTTCTGGCTCGTCAAAAGGGAATTGCGGTATCCGCGTACGATGCCCTCAATGTAGCTGTGTTGTAATCAGCTGGTAGTCCTGGCATTTGAACGAGTGACTTGCCCATTCTGAACATTGTAGTAAAGACCCTCCATTTTGTTGATCCAGCTGCAGGGAACGCGTTTGACGACAGTGGCCAGCTTGAGTGTCGTCAGCATCGGGCATGACCGCGGGCAGCTCGAGCTCCCGATGGATCAATGTTTTGCCGTTCCGCAAAGGGTCCGGTCACTGTTCCGTCCGACATCATGGCATCTCTGCGCCAGACATCCATGTTCTTCAAGCAAGCATCGATTGCACCTCTGATTTTTCATTCTTCTGACTGTGGACGGACCTGCGTTGCTCAATGAAGACTCCTCAGCTTTGCACTGGAAGCAAGCTCCCAGCCTGACCGACCTGCGTCTCTGACACATGCTTGGACACCGCAGGTCCGCTGTCTACTCCTTTCACATTGGTTTCTTCAAGCGATCTACATTTCCGTGGACTTCTTCGCAAATCCGTCATTTCACCGCTATGCCCGGTTCTTGATTAGCCAAGAGAACCTGTTGTACAGGGATGTCGCTCGATCCATCGGTGGTAGGCTTTAACGACTTCCTAGTTTCTCTCGAAATGTCGAAAACGGACGTCAAAAGAGTCAAGGCAAGCATAAGATAGAGCTTATTACAAGATTCGGTCCGCAAATTCGGATTGACAGCTCGTACACCGCAAGTCAACACAGGCTTCACAAAGCTCTTCGGTTTACCTCTCCAGGTCAGCCCATCGAGTGACGCTGCGCGTCTCCACCAACATGGAGAAGCGCCGGCTAAAATACGGCCATTTCACACAACCGAGCTCTGGCCCCAACCGGCCCGTGCAAGCCCCGCACCATAGAGTGGGGTTGGAGTTGGGGTGCGGAGTAGGTAATGAGAATGGTCTCGAAGAGTTTTTCTTGTGTGTCTTTGTATGCCACAAACTTTTAAAGTTTCTAACTACTCAATTGGGCAGCCAGGAATGCACATGATCAGTGAGAACCTCCAATGACTTCATCGAATGGCCAGGTGTGGTCCTTCAAATTGTTACCCGGGTCGGGTATCAGACCGACCGGCAGCGGCTCAAGAACCGGCTTGAATCATCACACGGATAATACCGCTTGGCTCTCCGCCTGTGCGCCGACACGTAGCTGATCCGAACCGGTGACGAGAGATCATTCGGCCTCAGTCGAGTTTACTAATCGTTCTTGGAAGCATTCAACTCTCGGCTTCAACTCGTTCATTGCTTCCGATTGATTTTCGCATGCTTCTTCCCGAATTCAATTGACCAGACTGGTGTACTTTACATGTGTTGAGAACGAACTGTTCCACTGTGGCACTCTGTTCATGCAGGAACTTCGGGCCTTTTCCCATCATGGATGTTCAGGGCGCTCAAGATGAGATGTGGAATGAGCTGCTGCCAAGATGGCGGCGGGATTAATTGCAACCGGCAGAGGATTCCACTATTTAACAAAGCCGGTGCCTGATTCAACACTCTAAGGACTGGTGCCACTCGACCGACATTATGAGGTCCATTTCACTTTACTTGGCCTCGATAGTGGCTGCTGGTGCTCCAGCTTACGCCCAGAACTACACCTGGACGAACCATCCTTCAGAACTTCCCTACTACGGGCAGAGTCCGCCAGTCTATCCCTCCCCTCAGACCAACGGTACCTCTTCTACCAAATGGACTGCTGCCTACGCCAAAGCTCGTGAGATTCTTGCGCAGTTGGAGTTGGAAGAAAAGGTCAACATCACTGGAGGCTACACTGGAACTTGTGTCGGCAACACTGGAGCCGTCACACGTCTCGGAATTGAGCCTCTGTGCTTTGCTGATGCCCCTGATGGTATCCGTGGAAGTGACTTTGTCTCTGCTTTTCCATCTCAGTCTCACTTGGCGGCAACTTGGGACAAGGACTTATTCCTGGCATATGGAAAGGCAATCGGCAGGGAATATTATGACAAGGGTAAGACAAAACACCATTTTCACACCCACTTCTGACGCCATATCAGGCATCAATGTCGCCCTTGGTCCTGTTGCTGGGCCACTTGGCCGCATTGCCAGAGCTGGTCGCAATTGGGAAGGACTGAGCTCGGATCCTTACCTTGCTGGATGGGGCATGTATCAAGTCACTGCCGGTATGCAAAGCAGCGGTGTGATTGCCACGGCCAAGGTACTTTCACTCTAGAGTTTGCGGAAATCAGCTGACGATTTGTAGCACTTTCTCTTCAACGAACAAGAATTCAGACGCCGCCCAAACCAAACATACGACCCAATTGGAGAAGCCATGTCGGCCAATGTTGACGACAGGACCGCTCACGAGCTCTACGCCTTTCCCTTTTACGATGCCCTCAGGGCCGGTGCCGCCAGCGTTATGTGCTCTTACCAGAGGGCAAACAACAGTTATGCCTGTCAAAACTCCAAGCTTCTCAACGGCATCCTCAAGACGGAGATGCATTTTGAAGGCTTTATTGTTTCCGACTGGGACGGCCAGCACACGGGTATTGCGTCTGCCAATGCTGGTCTGGACGTGGTTATGCCACTTGGATCCACCTACTGGGGAGCGAATCTTGTGAGTCCAACCCCTTGAAAAATGAGAGCCCTGCTGACAGTATCCAGACGCAAGCAGTCAACAACGGCTCCGTATCTGTTGATCGCCTGGACGACATGGTCACCCGCACTCTTGCCGCTTACTACTATCTCGAACAAGAGAATTACCCCGAGATTGGTGTCTTTTCTGACGAAGTGGAGCACCCCATTGTCAATGTGCAGAGGGACCACAAGAAACTCATTCGCGAGGTTGGCGCTGCTGGCCATGTTCTCGTCAAGAATGTCAACAACACCCTGCCCCTGAAAAGCCCGCAGTTTGTATCGATTTACGGCTACGATGCAGAAATTATGGCCAACCCTTGGGAGAATGTAGCTCGCTATGGTGGAGGATACGAAGTGAACCATTTGGTGGGTCCAAACATTCAACCTCCTCCCTATGTTCACCCTTTGTTTTTTCCTGCAGAAGCACTAATGCATGAACTAGTGGAATACGTTCAACGGAACGCTTATCGTTGGTGGTGGCAGTGGAGGCAACATTCCTCCGTACGTCATTAGCCCTTTCAAGGCCATCCAGGATCGTGTCATTGAGGACGGCGGTATTGTCCGTTGGAATTTCTGGAGCGAGCAGCCGCATGTTTCGGCGACCACTCAAGTCTGTCTGGTCTTCATCAACGCCTACGCTTCCGAGTCGTTTGATCGTCCCTCTTTGGTCGACGAGTTTTCCGACAACTTGGTCAACAACGTGGCTAAGAACTGCTCCAACACGGTCGTTGTCATCCACAATGCTGGTGTCCGCCTTGTCGACCCTTTCATTGACCACGAAAACGTCACTGCCGTCATCTTTGCAGGCACTCCTGGTCAAGAGTCGGGTAGTTCGCTGGTTGACATTCTCTACGGCGACGTTTCTCCCTCTGGAAAGCTGCACTACACGGTTGCTCGTCAAGAGTCCGACTACGGCAAGCTGCTTGGACCCACCATCTCGGACGAGTGGTTCCCCCAGTCCGACTTTGACGAGGGGCTCTACATTGACTACCGTGCCTTTGACACCAAGCTCAACGTCACGCCGCGTTTCGAGTTTGGCTTTGGTCTCAGCTATACGACCTTTTCCTACGCCGACCTGCACGTTGAAGAAGTGGCGTCTGCCGACAACACCAGCGTCTCTGCTTTCCCCGACGCCTCCATTCCGCTCGTACAAGGCGGTCACCCGCAGCTTTGGGACACGCTGTACAACGTTACGGCCGTCGTTACCAACAACGGCACCACTGGAGCGTCGGGTGCTGAAGTCGCCCAGCTCTACCTTGGCATCCCCAACGCTCCCTTGCGCCAGCTGCGTGGTTTTGACAAGGTTGGTCCTCTGGCGCCGGGTGAGTCGGCCACTGCTGTTTTTGAGCTGCGTCGCCGTGATCTCAGCATTTGGAACGTCGTGGCTCAGCAGTGGGAGTTGCAAAAGGGGTCGTATAAGTTGTGGGTTGGTGCCAGCAGCCGCGATTTGAGACTTGAAGGCGAGATTGTCGTTGAATAGCTCGATGAGTAAATAATAGTACGGAGGCTCGATGAAAAGAATTGAGTAGAGAAGAGAGGAATATGTGAAGACGTGACGGAAAGTAATGAAGAAAATAAGCATTGAGATTCCCACGCTGTCTGACCATCCATGCGATCAAACATTACTTCCCAACAGTAAATCCAACCCCTCAACCTCCGAAGGCCAGAATGTCAGACAGGGGGGAAATGTTTGGTAGCGCTGCGGAGTGTGGCTGGCGGACGACTGTCGGGCCGATTCGGCCGAGCTGTGCCACGCACCCTGATTTCCGCACCTCGGACGTCTCGCAGCTTTCAACACCACCCAAGTCTCGACAATGCTTCATCATAGCGTCCAGCGGTGTGCTTTTGTCCTTCTTTGTGGCCAATTCCGAGGGAGGTGGACTCGTTTCAGTTGACGATGCTGCGCAAACCGCCTCACGAGCTCTGGTGGGGCCGTCTCGCTGCCGACCTCTTGGCTTTGCTCTAGCTGAAGTTATGGACAACAGCTCCTCGAGTATAGCTGACCTGGTGGAAGTCTGCTCCCTGAGTGCAGCTGTGATGGTAGCCGACTGCTCCCAATGTACGGCTCTGCTAGTGGACGACTGTTCCTGAAGTCTCATTCTTTCTGCACCCTATGTGGCATTCTCTCTGCAGGATGCAACAAACGAATTTGCAAGAATAGACCAGAAGCATCGAAAAGAAGCATCAGCAAGACAGCAGACGTCGTGGCAACGCACATCCCAAAAACAAAGCGCACCCGCGGACTTGAACACCGGAAAACTCACTTCCTGACGCGGAACGCCTTATCAAAATGCAAACTGTGGTGCTGGGCAAAAATGAATCAGGCAGGAGCATCAAATGTAAGGGTTTTACACTTGATGCTCCTGTCCTAACAAATTGACTGTTTCATTGGCATATATACTAATTTGACTTCCAGGGCCGCCTCATCCTTTCAACCCTCGGTGAAACTGCACGCAATACCTTGAAAAGCCTCAACGATGGCCCTCTCGGACTCCAAGACGTTCTTGTTTCGTCCTTCGTGCTCAAGGCATTACCCAATTTTCAGCAGACATACTTCAGGCGCTACGTACAACAAGCAAAGCCACTTGGTTGCCTAAACAAGGCAAACATCCAATGGTCCGTCAGGAAGAAGTTCCTCGCCCTTTACGGAAAGCGTCGGGATTATTGACGACAATCTTGGCGAGTTGCGTTCCGGATCAAAGAGACCCTCCATGACACCTTGTATGTATGCAGCACCGACGAGTTTCCACTGCTCCCCCGACCCCGTCCTCCTGATCAAGTACGGCATTCGGGCTCCTGGGATGATGCAGACGGCGTCTCCAACTTGGGCCCGCTGAGGAACCCAGCCAATGAATCCGCGCTTGGTCACGCAAAACTGTCGATGTGCGGAAAAGGGCTTTGAACCAACGAGACCAAAATGCCGCTCTTCAAAATTCAACTCTGGATGTTCTTCAGTGGGATCCTCGTCGTCAACTTCCTCACTCTCGTTCAAAGTACGCCACATTCGCTTGTGCCACTGTTCAAAAAACGTTTGCCAGACGTACTCTGCGTCCTTGTGATTGGGAGATGCCATGGATACACCGGTGCATGCAGCAGTACGCCAGAAAGCCTCGTAAAAAGTGTCGCCAGTAACATACGTCGACTCCTTGGCTGCCACTAGCGGATCGCTGGTAACGTCGTTGTCGGATTGCATCTCGCGCAAGCTTTGCAGAATCTCCTTGTATGGAACTGGCGTTTCTAGTGCTGGGGGTACAAGCCTCTCTACTCGACACAAGATGTACACACTCAGCCCAAGCTGGCGTCGATCGGGCGAGACAGCAACACTGAGTGCGTAGGATGAGAATCCACGATCATTACTGCCATCCGCGGAAATTGACTCCATGGGCTTCATGAGTTCAGCTTTTGGTGCTTGTGTCAGATCGACGGCCCAAGAAGGCAGACCCTCGACACTGCTTTCGATCTGATCTGGAAGAAGCTCAAAAATGTCCAGGCAAAGCTCTTCCTGTACAAAATACAAGGTCAGATCGATGAAGACGTCCGCCACCGACTTTCTGTAATTAGGCGCCAGCCTCTCATTCGACTCGCTCTCAATCTCTTCATGAAGGATGCCGCAAAACGCAAAGAGCTTGTCTCGGGCGTCTGTGCTGGACAATCGACGGGAAAGATCCAGATGTGGAAACAGTCTTCCTTCCCTCGCTCCGTTCGAATTCTTGCCGTCGAGAAAGTTGCGATACTTTGAGATGATTGGAGGATCGTTGAAGTTCGGCGACTTGCAGCGCTCCAGAGCGCCGTATACGATACTTTTGTATCGATCCTTCTCGGCCTCGAGGTCCTCGGCTTCTCTAGAAGCTCTGATGTCATACTCGGCGACAATGAGCGGGCGGAGATTGTTGGACGCTGCGTATTCAATCATTTCGCAGAGTTTGTCTTGGGTAAGGCTTTCGTCGGGAATCCTCAGCGTTATCCAGTGTGAGGCCCGCTCCATTTCAATCATTTCAAAGATTCTTGCCGGAAATTGCTCCATCGGGACACCTGCAAACTTCAAGGCCTCATCCAATCTAGAGACCATCAATCCTCTGGTAATGACGGCAAATCTGGGCCAGCTTATCCTCGAATTTCCGTACACAAGAATAATGTCGTCTTCGGCAATCTTTGGGATCGAGGTAACCTCTTGGTAAATCCAAACTCGTGTCCACCAAGGCACGAGGTAAAATTGAAAAAACGTCTTCCACTGAGACGGTTCGAGGAACTTCAAGCATTCTTTGGCATCGCAACCGAGTTCTTTGTTGATTTTGACGCCGAGGCAATCCTTTCCCTCTTCAGTGAGGCAGTCCGTGATACGCCAGGAGCCAGCATCCAAAATTCGCAAGAAACGAGATTCGAGGTGATCAAAGGTGTCTGCAACCAATTTCGAATCTCCAGGATCCTCGGGCTGTCCGATCCAAATGAACAGACTATTCGCTTTGGTGTAAATCTCACGCATCAGCGCAACTTGAACCGACTTTTCCGCGACGTCTTTTTGATTGATGCAAACGGCGTCGGCCCAAATCGTCAAAGCTTCGTCTTCCTTGCGAGCATTACAGAGTGCATCATGCAGGCTCTTGGTGATTCTCATCTCGACTCCATTGCAATTCATGTAATAAGGTGGTTCCGGATTTCCCCAGGTGTAGGACAATGCTTGATACTGTGGAGGATTCGTCAACGAAGCGTGAACCAAGTCCGCTTCGAGAGGCGCTGCCGTGGTTCCCGGATGAATCTTCAACACGCGGAACTGTGTTGTCTCGAGAGGTTCATAGACGAAATCGATGCACTCGGCGATTGAATGAGGCAAAGCTGGGTCAGGGGAAGTCTCGTTGACAGCTTTCAGGACGACCTGGGCCCTGTTTTCCATGGCTGCAGTTTCATCCTTGGAGGATTCGTTCTCGGGCTCCACCTTTTCTTCCTTGGTCTTTTTCGGCTGGCTATCCGTCAGCACAAGAAAGACACAACACGTCATGGCCTCACCTTGCGGGCTCTCGCACTGAAACGTCTGTCAAACTCCTCCAGCTCTCTCAAAGACTGTTTGGAAACCGTTGGCCGTATATTCTCGAGTGCTCCGTCGAAATGGGAGTTGGTCAGCTTGAGCTTGACAGGACTGTCTTGTTCCTTGTCTTTGTTTTGCTGCTGCTCAATGGCCCAGAGTAGAGCTGCCTCGGCACACAGGCTGCGAAGGTCTGATCCAGAGTACCCGTCAGTCTGCTCAGCAATACTGTCAATGTCGGTCTCCGGATCCAAGTCATCCTGCTTGACAAACAATCGCAAAATCTTTGATCGAGACTCTTGCGAGGGTAAACCTATCATCGCCTTTTGGGGGAGTCGGCGTAGAAAAGCGTCGTCCAAATCCATTGGCCTGTTGGTTGCGACCAATACAAATGGGGCGTCTCCCTTTGGATTTTGTCTGACACTGTCCATCAATGTCAGGAATTGGGTAATGGAACTGCGCTCCCAAGACCTGTCTTCGGATGATCGGCGCCTGAACAGAGAGTCGGCCTCATCAATAAACAAGACGCAGGGAGCAAGTTTGGTTGCAAGAGTAAAGGCCGCCTTGATGTATTTTTCCGTCTCACCAACCCACATCGACGTGACTTGGGAACCGTCAATTGCGAGCATGCTTGCTCCACTCTCCTTGGCAATAGCACGACTGAAGTGTGTTTTGCCGGTTCCAGGTGGTCCATACAAGAGTGCGCCTTTGATCTGGATCTGGGAGAGGAGAAAATGTGACGTCGTCTCGGCTCGGAACTTAAACATGGACGTCAAAAACTTGATGGTCTCCTTGACTTCTCCATCGATTATGACTTCGTCAAACTTGGACTGGAGATCCTCTGGGAAATGTCAGTGGTATGAAACATTTCTGGTGGTCAACATACCTGGCTTGACCACACCATCAATGAGCTCCTTTTCATGCTCGTTGCAGTTGGCCTTGACATCTTCCAACCGTTTCTTCCACTTTTTGTCCGAATTTCCAACCTTTTCTCCGCCGCTTGGTTTGTCACCACCGCCGCTTGACTTATTTTCGTCATTCCCACTTGCCTCATTTCCGCCATGGATCATCTCAAGACGCTTCAAGACGACTCGAACATCATCAAGATCCAAGAGGGGCTTTTTCCATGCTCTTCCCTTGATGCGGTCCACTGCTTTTTCAATTTCGCCCTCTGTCCAAAGTGACTTGTCGAAAGATTCAGGCTGTAAGTCCTCCATCCAGTCTGCATCCGGAAGCAGAGTGTCGACGGCGAAGCAGTTGGAAATTCGCAATCGCAACAGCCGCTTTAGCTGTCGAATATTGATCTGAGCGATTGAGCTTCCCAGAACTTGCCCACCAGAGACATCTGAAGCTTTGACGGCGATTGTCGACGCGGAGGAGGCGCCAATCTTGCGCTTCAACTTTTCATAATTGCTGGAGCTATAAAAGCCACTGTCAGAACTGGCGCAGCTGCTGCTCGAAACTTCTCCTTCGCATGCCCAGCAGACACAATTATCTTCTGGTGCTTCAAGATGCGACAAGGTGGCGATGATTGTGACTGTTTCTCCAGACTGGCGTTTTCTTTCGACGCAGTCTCTCAGTCTGGCAAATATTTTGGGTCCTCTGTCTGCATCCATCACCCGTTTGGCGTCGCGCACGCGGATGATGACTGGAGCCTTACGAGACGATTCCTCGACCTTAGAGCAATCAAGTATGGAAGAAAGCACCCTCATGTTTCGGCTCCAGGCCTCACCGGATGCGCTTCGATGACTGCGCACGGCAAAATAATGATGGGCTGGTCCGAAGGGTGTTTGTCGATCTGGCGTTTCCAGTGTTGATTCCTCCAACGTCCACCCCGTGGAGCTGTTTTCGCGTTGGTCCAACTCCCATCCCAAGTCCGCGAAATCATCCAAATCGACCGTAATCAAGCTGGATTCGAGGTCCTTGGCGAGATGATGGACAAAGGCGTCGAGGATGTCTTTGCCACCCTTCATTTTGCAGCTGAGAATGATGCTGCCTTTGGTTGCCCGCAGATGATTTTGCGCATTGCGAACAAATGTCGAAGCCACGGTATCATACGCTTCTTCATACAGATACTGGGAGATGGCATATTTACTGTCGCTTTCGTCCGATTCTGAGGACGTACTTTTCTCGTCTCCGTCTTTCTTGGCCTTTTGTTGAGGGTCGAGAATCGACAAGCGAGGCTCTTCATTTTCGAGGTCTCGAAGAGTCCTCACATTCTTGGTGACGAACCAAGCAGGGAGGCCTATCATGGTTAATCGATCTGGATGAGCGAGGAAGAAACACGGCACTCAGTCAAGGAAAAGCTCACTCAGTCCAGGAAAAGCTTTTGTATTCGATTTCGACGCCAAGTGCTGGTCGTCTCCAAATCATGTTGGAACAGGTGGCAGACGACTGTTGCCTACTCCGACCCATGCATATCTTCGCATCGACGGGTGTTCACGACCATACGCTACCATCCAGCAAATTTGAACGAGCGCAAGGCTTGCATCGTGAAACCGCCATGGAAATTGAATGTTTTCAGCCCCAAATCCACTCGACGATGACTCTGCCGAGTGCAGTGGGTGGGTCACATCATTCACCCTTGTCTGGGGCCAAAACCAACTCATCTCCCCCACTCAATCCCGACAGGCTATGCGGCACGGATATCGGTTTGCAGGGTGCAGTCCGCCTCCGCCTCCATCCATTTGATAGGCTCGCTCTCCATTTGCCGTTTTGATGCCCGAATTAGGATGCAGACGATCCCATTCGCCGTATGCAGGCTTCATGTCAAACTGTCGCACCGTCATGGCAAGCACCTTGACGTCGTCAGGACACTTGAGTCGCTTGGATCCAACGTCAATGCCAAAGCAGATGCTGGGAAGACACCGCTACACTGCTGCATCGGCAATGAATGCGTCGAATTGCTGATATCACTTGGCGCGGATCCCCTGATTAAAGACGACAGCGGGTCGATACCACTCCACTGTGCAGCGACAAGGGGTGATGAACACGCAGTCTGGTGCGAGGTGGACGAGCAATTGACGCTGCCAACAAGAACAGCCAAACACCAGACAGACAAAGGCGGTCCGGGGACTGTTCGAAGCTGGAGCGCACAAAAATGCTCCTGACGCAGCGGGCATGAGACCGCTGCACTACGCTTCCAAGTTTGGGCATTCGCTGCTTGTACCGCTCCTGTCGTGGAAGCACTGATCAAGCACGGTGCTGACGTCAGTGTGGCGACCAAGGCCAAAGAGTCGTTGATTTTGAAAGCCTGCCAGAGCGCCAACTCGATAGATGACACGCTCGCTCTGATCCGCGCGTTGACAGAGCACGGCGCCGACATTGATGCCGTTAGTGCGAGCGGACAATCATCGCTCTCTGCTGCTTGTTCAAGACCACACCTGGCACTCGACCTGGTCAGATTCTTGCAGCAGGAAGAGGCACGAGTGCGGCATACAGATTACCCGGCACTCTGGCGCAACGACAAGCTGCCGTCATGGGAGAAGCGGGCGATTCATACGGCGCTGAATGAGTATGCGGCAGAGGGACTCAAGGCAGATGAGCTGAATTGGCTGATCATGTTTTTGTGAATGAGTTGATTGATTTCGAACTTTTGTCGAGCCTGCGCAGGAGCAGCTAGACGTTTGAAGTTGCAGGCTTCAGCTCTGACTGGCTGTTGACACCGCCTGGCAGAACGCGAGTGGTGTTGTGCAGCTTGAACTCCTGCAACAATCTGCTGCGTGTTTGCAGACCAGGCCCAAGCAGAAGCTAGATCCAGACGCCAAATATTCGACGCGCTATCCGTCTTGTGCGAAACGTCACTTTTGGCGCTCAACACCTGTTCAAATGGAAAGCCCAGAGACGACCAGCCGTCACCATCCTACACCGTGCCGTTAGAATTGGAGGTCGACCCAACGATCTCAAGGGCTTCCGTTGTTGGCTTCGGCGGCTTCGTGTGCGCTGGCTGCGCATCATCCGCCAACGTTGTCGGGACCGGCTCTGCAACGACACCATCTTCATGTACCTTGACGACGCTCTCACCAAACGCGGCGCCAATCTCCTCGAGCGTCTTGTGTCGTGTTTCCCTAATTTACTGTGAGCAAACACAGCCACCGCTTGGAAGTGGGTCTTACGGAAAGTAGAGGTATGCTATGACGAGGAAGAAGAGCGTGCAGCCGACAAAGACGTAATAGTAGTTCTCGTGTATGTTGCCAAAAGCCGAGGGGCCGGCTTCGGTGACTCCAACGTTGACTATGAAGTGAGAAGCAGCTGCCAGGCCCATGACCTTGCTTCGCAGGGCGATGGGTAGCACTTCGGCGCCGTACAGCCATGTCGTGCTGTTGAGCAGGCCATCTTTTCACGTCAGCACTAGCCCGGTAGACATTGAGGAGACTCACTGTAGCAGACAACAAACAAGTAGATGCCGAGAATTGCGAAGCCTTTGCCGACCTTGTTGTCCGTATTGTCAAAAAAGTGCAACATGATGGCGGCGTAAATTTCAATGACGACAATGCCAGCCATTCCCGTCAAAATCATGCTACACACGTTAGCGGAGGACATCGAGACAAGGACAAGCTTACGGTCGACGCCCCCATTGGTCTGTGAGATATTTGGTCGTGATGCAATTAGAAACAAAGGCAACTGTGCCGTACACAGCTGCCAGCGCGAGAATGGTGTGAGAGTCGATTCCCAGGGATTTGTAGATGATTGCTGCGCGCGTCAGTCAATTCCACAAGCGGGAGTGATCTCACTTTGGTAGTACTGCGAGCGTCAGCCTTGATTCGCACATCATTCGTCCAACATACCTGGATGACATTCACACCCGTAAGGCTCGTCATGGTCTGCACCGCAATCGACCTGCACAAATCAGCCTTGGCTCCATTTCAAAAAGATCCAACTCACACCAGTGCTGGGTGGCGAAAATGGTGGAAGATCTCCTTGATGCTTTTGATCTCGCGGCGCATTTCAAATTCAATCTGCCCACGCATGAGGGCAAACTCTTGCTGAACCTCGTGGCTCTGCAGATCCCGGCGAATCTTGATAAACTCAGCCCTCGCCTGATCAATCTTGCCACTGCGAATGAGTTGCCGCGGAGAATTCGGCATGAAGGTTGCAAGACCGGAAAACATGATGATACCCCACGGAATCTGAATGCCCAGAGGCAGACGCCACTGAACAGGTCCATAGGAAGCGTAGCCACAGGCGAATCCAACCCAGTTGCTCATCATTGTGCCAAAGGAGATGCCACAGCCAGAGATTCCACCAATCAAGCCGCGGTGTTGTGGGTCAGAGATTTCGCTGAGGTAGATGGGGACTGTTGCTACCATGCCACTGTACCTGTCAGTTTGCGAACTTGTAAGAGTCAAGAGTCTTACCCCACAGCGTAGCCTGCTAAAACGCGGCCCGCGAGAAACATGCCAATGTTGACGGCGGCTGTTTGAATAGCGGTACCAACCGTCACAACGGCACACATGAGTTGCATGAAACGGATGCGTCCCAACTTGTCGCCGATGAAGGTTTGCGTCAGAGCCCCAAGAGCTTCTCCGGCAATGTAAACCGCGACGACCTACACTGTCAGCTGTATCCATGACTTCATCGACAAACTTACAGCGCCAGTAAGGCCATCGGAGGGATTATTCATGTAGTCGATCCAGCTTTGATGTGCAATGGCTAACGAGATGAGAAACGTCTCATCCTGCGGTGGCTTACTCACTAGTCGTGGCAATGCCAGTGTCAAATCCCTAATCCGTCGTTAGAAAATTCATGCAGTGGCGGGAGCACCTACAAAGAGAAAGGTGCCAATCGCGGCGAAAAAGGCGACCCCAAGCGTATACCAAAGCCCCATGGTTGCTTCAAATTAGCAAAAGACAAACAAAAGACAGCACATCAACAAACAAGGTTGGAGGCTCACATTTTACCTCGACGCTCACAACATGTCTTCAGGCTGATTAGTAGGTGGATCGAGAGGCCGCGTGAACAGTTGATGCGGGGAGGCGGGGAAACTGGAGCGATCGACTCTACCACCGGCCTAGTTGCCCCCAACTCGCATTGGTTTAGTGCCAAGGTCCGACCATTACCGAGCAGGGTAGATGATTTTGCGTTTGAAACATTTTCGTCGTCTTTGTTCTTGGCCATTAGTCGATTTGGATCGCCATTCAAAGGAACGCCGTCCTAGACGCGTCAGCATTCGAGTGGGTCCAAATTGGAGATTCCTGGGGTCTCGGTGAAGAATGACCCGACTGGACACAAACCCAACCTGAAATGGATCAACGCATGAATTACACGAGTGTACAGCAGATGTGCGACAAAAGATTGGTGACGTCATCGGTAGAGACCGTGTGGATGACAGCGCCCTCTCAAGCTGGCAGTACTGTTACGCAGTTTCGACAGCTCGGATGGTTTTTTTGTGCATGCGAGCCAACCAAGTCTGTGCAAGGAATCTGCGAATACTCTTTCCTTTCCACATGAAGAGAAGAAGGGCGACATTGTTGAGGAAGAGAACGGCACCAAAGGCACCAGCAATGACCGCCGCATAACCTGATTGCAAAATCCAGTCCAATAGTTTGAATCTACTACTTGTCAGTGGAATCAAGGTAAGCAGGAGAATTACTCACCCCATTCCGAAACTGATGGCCTGTTTTCCAAGATTTATTGCAATAAGCATCTCCGAAGTGTTGACGTTGTAGGAGTCGACCGAGTACGCAAGAGCAAAGGTGAAGTAGAAATAGCTTGCCCAGTCGACCAGGGTGACACCGGCAAAGTATCCAATCTGGGAAGATTAGTACGACTCTGATTTCAAGAAGGCCACTCACCCAGTGCAAGTCTCTCTCCGCAGTCAGACCATATACAATCAGTCCGATTGGTCCAATAATCATGGCTGGAAGCATTACCCCAAGCCGCATTTCCGCTTCGCGAATGCCATTGTTCTTTCGTGTAAGGCGAGCGGCAAGATAGTCCGAGGTGGCAGTGAAGGGAATTGCCAATCCGTACCCGATGATGTTGCCTAGGGCAATCAAACCAGAGTTTTCCTGAGACCAATTGTAAGGTGACGCGACAATTTTGATCGGAAAGGTGTAATTAAAGGCAAGTCCACCGAGGCCAATGTAGATACCGAAGCTGGTAATGACCCAAAGGACCGAGGGAACCAAAAAGTAGGTAAAGGATCGAGCTGCAGTGAGGAAGAACGATACTGAATGATCGATGCCACTCCAGATTCTGAGTGTCTGGCGAAATGTCTTGCGGGGTGGAACAACTGGAACAGATTCGAGACGCTCGACGGCAGTCATTTTCTCGCCAGCGTCCTGGTTGGAGGAGGTTTGGCCACCATCGCGTTTGTACATGGTCTCCTCGACGAAAATGAAGGACAGGATTAGAAGAGCGGCGGCAAAGGCGAGCTCCACGTAAAAATAAAGCCGCCAGGAGTAGCCTCCAGCCAGCATGTAACCAGCATAGAGTGTTCCAGTCGATCCCCAACAAAGCGCAATAGTGTAGAAGCCGATACGTTTGCCGCGTTCGTGGAGGAAGAAGATGTCATTGACAAGCTGGACGGGAAGGGCTTCACATACTCCACTTCCCAAGGCATGGACGAGACGTGCTGCCAATAATCCGCTGTAGGAGTGGGCTCGGGAGGCTCCCAAAAGCCCAAACACGTACATGGCCATGGACAGCAACATCACAGGCCGACGACCGAATTTGAGGTAGGCTGGCACCAAAAGAAGGGACCCAAAGCCGTAAGTCAAGTTTGGATACGAAATCAGGTTGGACGCGGTGGTCGGGGAAATTCCAAACTCTTTCGAGTAAATTTGGATGTAAACAGACGGTCCTAGGAGAGCGGAATTTCCAAGGAACGAATAAAAGGACAACAGCACCAGAATGGTCGTCTTTTTCCAGTTTGGCCAATGCAAAGGATCGTTGGGGTCGTCTGCAGGGACTGGAAAGAGTGCTTGACCGAGAGCAGTGTCGTCACCCTCTAATGCCTGGAGGTTGACTGTTCCTGGGATATCCTCCTCATGCGCATGGCTAGCTATCATCAGTCTTGATCCCCAAATACTGGCTCTACTCACCTGCGAGCGAGATGCTGCTGGGCTTGTGTTGAACCCATGGTGTTTCAGTGGTCATTGCTCTCTCTAGATTTTGCGCCGGCGATCAAGCCATATATATCCAACCCCTCTCCTTTGGCGTCGGGTTAAGCCGAGCGCCTCCACGTGTGGAGGAGAAGGAATCGGATCAGAGTATTTCCGAAGAATGTGGTGACTGTTGTGGCATGGAACCAAGTTTGGCGAAAGTCTGTTTGACTTTATTGGTTGCCGATGCTGCGACTCAGCGTCAGTGGATTTGTTGGAGTTGAGCTTCGGTCCAAGAATTGCTGCCCGCCTCCTGTCAACATGACTCTGCACTCCAATCACGCTGCAAGTGTTTTCAAGAGCAGGCGTGATTTACCCTCCCCGACGCGAGTATGCGAGAAGAACTTGGCGACCTGCAGTTACAACTCCACTTTTTCTGTACAAGAATTTGTCAAGCGGATCCTGGAGTCGGCTTGTTGGGAACCCTGTGCAGATCCGGGGTAATGAGCCTGAAGAAGATCCTGGATGAATCGAAATATTTCATTGGCGGGTCGTGCGATTGGCAATGCTCTCGGAACCTTTTTCTGGTGGCCTACGGCCATTTGTGAGTTCCCGTCATAATCCAGTGCTTGATAATCGCATTTAACCCCGAATAGAGATTGTCGATTGATCTATCCGACTTCTATTGCTGGACTCCTGTACACAGGGCACCGTCGACCAAGAGATTTGTACCGCTGATGAAGGAAGCCTTGGAGCTTGACAGGAAAACCACGGCGTTGGCAACCTCTTGGACGGTACCCATTCTTCCGGTGGGGTTCTTGGACAGCTGGGAGTTGAATAGCTCGGGGTTGCCTTTTTCGATGCTACCCCACACACCATCAGCCGCGTAAATGTTGCCGGGACTGACAGTGTTGGCTCTGATGCCCTTGGATGCATGTGTGCGGGTGAGTTGAGCCATGTAGTGCGTCAATGAAGCCTTGAGAGCTCCGTAAGGCGAAGGGGCAGTAAAATCGACATCGCGGCCAGAGACGGAGGAAATGCCTACAATGGCACCTTGGCTCTTTTCAAGGTACGGCAGGGAGGCATTGACCAAGGCGACGGTACCGAGGATGTCGACTTGAAAGGCCTTGGACCATGCACTGGTATCGTTGCCCATGGAGAGAGCAGAAACGTTGGGGATGACGACGTCAATCTTGCCGTTTGCTTCAGCACTCGACTTTACCCAGTCGACAACTTGCTTCTCGTTCGAGACATCGATCGCGGCACCTGTCACGGAACCTCCAGACTCGGCAGCTTGAGATTGGAGTGTGTTGACAGTGTCGGTGACATCTTGCTGGGTACGAGAGCAGAAATGGACATGGGCACCTTCAGAGAGGCTTATTATGTTAGAAGAAGCAATGTCGAGGTGGATTGACGTACAATGTTTGAACAATGGCACGGCCAATGCCCTTTGTTCCACCTGAAAATGTCAACGCGGAGCTCTGAGTAGCTAAGAGAGGCCGTACCTGTGACGAGGACGACCTTTCCAGCGAGATTGAGATGCATGTTGACGATTGAGGTGTCAATGGGTGAGGAGGGAGAGGGTTAAAAGGTCAAAATGACGAAAGATCGCCGGGTGGGTCTCGTGTGTCGGAGCGAGAAAGATCCGATCGGAGATAAGCTCGGGGCCAAGTCGGTCGATGCCTAATTGGATTTGCGTGACGGCACGCTCAACACGCGTCATGTTCAACGCCACCACTCTTCCATCCAGACTGCAATGCTGCTGTCATCTCTCCGGTCATCGCTGGGATGAATTCTCTTGCTTTTGACGGTTCTACCGTTCTCTACTGGGATGCCTGTTTCCCATCATGTCACCAACCAGAACCCTTCGGCCCGACAGCCACAACAACCACATCAAGCCAGCTGCAGCTTTACCTATCCATTGCTCCGGCGGCCGTTGCAGCTTTGGTCTTGGTCTCTCGTTGTCTTCTTCCAGTCCTATCCAAAGGGCCGCAATGGTGGAAACCCTTTGCTTCAGAAATTGATCAAAATCCTCCCAGAGCCACGAAACGAATATCCTTTTGGCCAATCAGTTTGATTGTACTCTCCTCTGCTGGTCTTGTCTTGGCAATTGTTTCTGCCAGTCTTTCTCGTACGAGAATACCCAATTTCATCGACATCTCGCCATGGGTAAGGCAATTCAACCTCCACAATATGTTCACTAATCATGACTCAGGTTGTATCATGGCTTCTACTGGCCATTGACAGGCCAAGATTTACTCCCAAGCTTTTGATGGTCCTCTTTTGCTCCATGCTTGGCTGTCAGATTGCCCAAATCCTTTGGTCCGATTGGAAGGCTCTTGACCCGTTCTCGATTGCCCAGACCGGAGTAAATCTACTGGCTGTGGTCATCATTCTATTCATGCCAATGCGCAATCCTGCTTTGGAATCATCTGGAATCAGCAAACCTTTTACGGAACCAACCTCGGAACTTCGCAGTCCAGAAGACAACTTGACGCTATGGCAATTCATGACCGTATCATGGATGTCGCCTCTCATATCACGCGGCTACAAGGAGCAGCTTCATGACAGCAATGTTTGGAAACTGCCTTTTGAATTTCAACACACAAGATTGCATCTCTTGTTTCGAGATCTCAGGGGATCCGTTGTTCGTCGACTGTTGAAAGCTAATGGACTCGACCTCATCATATCCACTTGCATTGCAATCGTGGAGCTAGTAGCCAGTAAGCTGCCTCTCTAAATTTACCATGTCTGTCTAACGATCTAGACTTGTCGGTTCCCGTCTTGTTGCAGCAGCTTCTACGTTCAATAGAATCGGAAGATGGAAATCGAGCTGCCATCATCTACGCCGCCCTCATTCTTCTCGCACGACTCGTCGCTGCACAGTCCGTCGTCTTTATTCTCTGGTACTGCAGACGCTGTTATGAAAGATCAAGAGGTGAAATGATTACCATGGTGTATGAAAAAGCATTGACTCGCAAGTCGTTTGGGTTTCATGGTGGTGAAAAGGCAGAGGAAAAGCAAAATGGGACAGCAGACCAAAACGGTGGCGTCGAGGGTAAAACCTCGATGCAAAAACTCATGAACAAAGTCTCTTTTGTTTTCTCACGCAGCAAATCTCAAATCAAGGCACCAGAGAAGCCTCCAAAACAGCCAGCCACAATGGGAAAAATTCTTAACCTTTTGAGGGGCGATGTCTACGAGGTTGCACAGAGGTACGTCTGACAAATGTATGAGAGGTTAGGCTGACTATTCAGGTTTTGGGAATTTCCCAACATATTCACCAAACCTCTACAACTCATCTTTTCCATCATTCTCGTCTGGAAAGTTCTCGGCTGGCCCTGTCTGCTCGGCATGACATGTGTAATTGCAGTCCAAATCCTCAATGCTTTTCTTGTTCGGATGCTCCTTAAATGGGAACGCGTTCGTAGAGCTGCCACGGACTTACGACTTCAAGTTTCTTCTCAATTCGTCGAAGCCATTCGTCATCTCCGATGGTACGACTGGCAAAACAAGTGGCTCGACAAAATTATGGACGCAAGACAGAAAGAATTGCGCCTGCGGGTCGTCACAAGTCTTTGGAACATTTCCATCGCCACGACCAACATGCTTGCCACTGTTTTGTTTCCCGTCGTCTCCTTTTGGGCCTATACCGTGATTGCTGGCCGACCTCTGTCTGTGGACGTTGCATTTCCGGCGCTTCAACTTTTCAACCTCCTGGCAACTTCCCTGAGAGAGCTTCCCAGCCTCATTACAGTCTTGCTGAATGCCACGGTTGCCATGGGACGTATCGAGGATTTCATGCAGGAGCCAGACAAACGGGACCGCTATTCCGATGATGGAGCGTCGGAAATTTCATTTGAAAAGGCGTCGTTTGCCTGGCCGGGCTGCACAAGCCCAGTCCTTGACAAGCTCAACCTTGCATTCCCCAACGGACTTGTGGTAATTTGTGGCAAAGTTGGAGCTGGTAAAACGGCTCTTTTGCAGGCAGTACTCGGAGAGCTTGATACACTGGGCGGCGAAACTCGACTTCCTGATGAGGTGATGGCTTACTGTGCTCAATCATCTTGGCTGCAGCACATGAATATCCGACAAAATATTCTGTTCTCCTCTCCTTTTCAAGAACGTCGCTACAAACAAGTCTTGGAGACTTGCGCACTCACTCCGGACCTTGCAAATTTCAAACATGGAGATTTGTCCGACTTGGGAGAGAATGGTATCGGTTTGTCAGGAGGCCAACGTGCAAGAGTTGCTCTAGCCAGAGCAATCTACAGTCCAGCTCGTATTCTTCTGCTTGACGATCCCTTGGCCGCTCTCGACCACAATACCGCCGAAACAATTGTCAAACGGCTCTTCCGTGGCCCACTGATGGAGGGTAGAACAGTCTTGTTGGTCACTCATCGTCTCGACTTGTGTTGTCACTTGGCAGACTGCGTCGTGGAAATCTCCGAAGGCAAAGCTCAAATTCTCGACTCGGAAGCCAAAGCTTGTCTGTCCAAAATTGTCGAGGCTGAAGAGACGAATCTTGAGGAAGAAATCAAGCTCCACGATGAGCAGCAGCTTGCTGCAGTTCCTGACAAATTTATTGAGGAAGAATATCGAGCAGAAGGTGGAGTAGTCGCATCGGTGTATTGGCAATACATCAAGGCGGGAAAGCTCAAGTGGTGGCTCATTCTCATCCTCACTTTTGCCCTGTTTCGCTTGAACAGACTGATGAACTACTGGTTTCTCAAAGCTTGGGGAGAAGCTTACAATCGCCCTCGTGAACGCATCAACTCCATCTTTTCCGGTCTATTTGACAATGGTCTTTCAGGATTGTTTGACAAATTTCCATTTCCTGAATCCAACGTCCACCCATGGCTGCTGGCATACCTTGCAATCGCCTTGATTCAAGCCTTTGTCTATTTCATCTCGGATGGACTTTTGCTGGTCATTATCTACACTGCAGGCAAGCGTCTTTACAGAGCAGTCATGGAAAGAGTTAGCCGTGCAACTTTTCGCTTTTACGACGTTACTCCTGTTGGACGGTTGATGAACAGGCTGACTTCTGACATTGGCACTTTGGATGGTGGAATCAGCGACAAGCTACAAAACGTTGCTTGGTATACCATCGCCTGGGTTTCGTCTATCATTGTCATTGCATCGGTCACGCCCGTGTTTCTTGTCTTTTCCTGCGCCTTGACTGCATGGTTTGTTTTCATCTTCTTTCGATTTTTACCGACCTCGCAGAGTCTACGTCGTCTGGAGATGGTTTCCCTCAGCCCGCTCATGTCAAATTTTGGCGTGTTACTCGACGGGTTGACGACAATTCGTGCATTCCGTGCACAACACGACTTTCAAGACCGTGTCGTTCGAGTTACGGATGCCTTTCAAAAGATGGACCACTTTTACTGGAGCCTTCAAATGTGGCTGATGTATCGATTCGATGCTCTGTCAGCCTTTTCGACCTTTGTCTTGACACTACTGGCGCTTTACGACAATCTTTCGCCAGGGTTGACGGCCTTTATGCTTACGACTGCGTCAAACTTTGTTGTCGCCACGCACTCGCTCTGTAAACAATATGGAGCGCTCCAGATGGATTTTGTTTCGGTCGAACGTGTGGTGGAGCTGCTTCACATTGAAGAGGAGTCTGAGGGAACTGTTGATCCGCCAGCTTCATGGCCAGCCTATGGCGACGATATTGTTTTTGACAATGTCACTGTCAAGTATGCTCCTCATTTGGAGCCATCATTGTCCGAAGTCAGCTTTCAAATTCCAGGAAGATCGACTACAGCCGTCATTGGGCGGACGGGGTCTGGAAAAAGCACTTTGGCCTTGACACTTCTTGCGACGAGTGAGTGTATACTCCTTGTCATTAAACAACCTTGCTAACGTTTGTAGTCCTCCCACAGCCAGGTGGTCAAATTCGAGTTGGAAATATGGACATTTCCAAAGTCAACGTCCATGCGTGGCGCCAGCGGATTGTGCGTTCCTACTTGACCTGCCTGACACGAGCTAACAGAACCAGAGCTTTGTTGCCCAAGACCCCGTCTTGTTTCCTGGAACGTTGCGCCAGAATCTTGATCCCATCAACGAGCACTCGGACGAAGAATGCGCAGCCATCATTCTCCGCATTCTCGGCCCCGAATGGTCACTATCCTCTCGCATCGAAGGCGGAGGTAAGAATCTGAGTCAAGGCCAGCGACAACTTGTGGGCATTGGACGAGCCGTGTTGAGGCGCAGTCCTGTCGTCATTCTAGACGAGGTACTTCTCTTGCTCCTTTCTTAAATCAATTGCTAACTTGTCAGGCTACTGCTTCCATAGACATGGAGACGGCACTTTGGATCCAAGAAGTTTTGCGTGAAGAGTTGCGCGAGAGCACCGTCATTACCGTTGCGCATCGCGTCGAAGCCGTCAAGGATGCAGACTATTGCATTGTCCTTGACTCTGCGAGAGTCGTTGCAGCTGGACATCCATCAGAGATTATGAGTTGGACAAGGTAGATGATAGACGTAGAGCTAGAATGACATTGACGACGCAGCGATTCACTTGTCTTTTCAGCCTCTATTTATCCAGGCGTATTTCCAGAATCTCAGTATCACGCCAAGGCTGAAGACGGAATCAATTCGCGACGAAAGGATCACCACCTTGGTGGAAAACTTGCACAGTGGTTGCTTTTGCTCGTCAAACTCACCATGTTGCACCAGAATGACCTCGGCAATCCAACCGCCACGACTCGGCAATGGACGCCGTGAGGGGCTCTCTTCACCGACAATCAACACCGGCATCCATCTACCACTGCAGCATGCTGCACACCCTGCGACCGGTTCATCGACTACGCCCTTCTCACTACCTTCTCCGCCACTCCCCGCATCGCGCTCGCGCATCGACATGGCCGAAATCACATCCGTCCAAGCCGTCAGCCAAGGACGGCCGAGAAAGTCAGCGCCTGTCCCTCTCGCGACCTTCGTTGGGCTATCTCATTGTCGAAATCAGTCGTACAGACTGGCGAGCTACAATCAATACGCTGCGACACGAAATGCGGTCAATGCCGGGACAGCAAGGTGCCTTTCGACGCGTCTTTTGCATCCTCGCTCTTCCTGTAGCCGGCGCAATGACCGTTGGAATATTGGCCACTTGGAGACAACCACACAATGATGAGGAAGAATGATGATCGAGGACACAATTGCTGTACGTCATGTACGAAAAGACAGCTCCTGAGCGTCAGGCACGGCTCGGGCGGCAGTCTCGCGTTGTCGGGCGACAGCCTCGCGGCCCGAGAGACACGAAAAATCTCCGGATCGCAGCAACGACGTGCAGATATGCAACCGTCAGACCCACAGCAGCTGGCCGAATCTATTTTATCACAAGGCGGTGGTGTGAGAAATTCACACCGACAACAACAAAAGACGACTTGTTTGTCACATTTGGGAAAGCGTTGTTTCTGTATATTCCTCCAGCGTGCAAGTCCGATATCGCTGACGTCAGCGATTGATTGATCTTTTGACTTTTGACAGCACAAGACGCTGAACAAACAATCGACCACCTTTCTCCTGAAATTCACGGAGTACGCTATGAACATGGAGCCTACACACTCGCGCTGTCTCTCCCGTGGGGCCCCACAACAAAGCAGCACGTCGTTGCTTGAACGGCTGCCCGTTGAACTGCGCCTACAAATCTACGACCTCCTCTTCCCAACCAAATGTGTGCCATACCACGCAATTTCCAACGGCACGCTCCGTCATGACACTGAACCTACCTCGACCAAAATCCTCCGCCTCAACCGCGACGTGCACGCCGAAGCATCCTCCTATCTCTACGCGCGTACCCCTTTCGAAGTCCGCATCAATCCGAATGGCATCCAGCTGTGCGGCGGCCGCCACATGACGTATCCGGCATATGACTTTGGGAAGCACGGCGGTCCGGAAAAGATCCATGGCGTGCCGCACGTGTGGGACGGGCTGCTGCGGAATGTGAGGAGGTTGGAGCTACGGCTCACGGCGTGGGTGCAGCGGGACATGTTTGACATGGTGGCCGCGTACTTGCAGTATTTTGTGGCCAGGTTGTTGGATGCCGGGGCGAACCTGGATTCCATTCGCGTCGCTGTTGAGTGGCAGAATGGCCTTTCCAATTTTCCAATTAGCAGGCCCAGCGTGGAGATGGCGAGGAAATTGCTGCAGCCGTTGACGCTGCTGAAGGGGTTGCGTGAGGTGCGATTTGGTCGCATTGCTCCGCTGCCTGTTGGTTTTGATTATAGTGCTGGGTACTATTCTGTCACGGAAGAGGAGCAATACGGCGAGTTGAGGGAATGGCTGAAGGGGGAGATGGAGCGGAGGACTTAGAACTGTTTGATTTTGGCGTTGGGAGACGGAGGTCCTGGAGACTGAGGAGTTTAGGCAGGCATCTTTTTAAACGGTCGATTTCTGATTTCGATAGGGTGAGTGGATCCCATTGGCCACTCATGCAGTAACTAATTTACAAGAATTGAATTCTCCTTCCCTTCCCCTACTTGCGGAAAGCACGCAAGTTCCACAAGCTCCTCTTCCTCGAGCCCTCCGCCTGCACGGGGCGCGCGTTCTCCTGCGAACCCGAGCCGGACGTAGTCTCCTCCAGCTCCTCTCCCTCCTCCTCCTCCTCCTCCTCCTCCACCGGGGCCGTCTTGCTGGCCACCGGACAAAAGCGACGGTGCTCCTCCAGGACGGCGCGACGGAGAGGAGCCTGGTCATGACCCAAGACACAGCCAGGGTCGTGGTCGGCGACGGGGCCGTCGAGGAAGGGCTCGCAGATGACGTCGACGGCACGCAGGCCGTGCGGCAGGCGGCAAGAGCCAGGACAGATGGTCGGCGGAGGCATGTCGCGGACGCCAGCACCCAGACCGAGAGCCACGCTGTCCTTGGCCGCTAGGCCGATGGCGACGCAGACGTGCTGTGGAGCGGTGCAGCTGGGGATCTGGCACGCGTGGCCGCAGGCATTGCAGGGGCAGAGCATGGCCAGGTCGATGGGCTTGATGGTGATGGGCTCCTTTAAGGGTTGAAGTTAGAAAGAGTAGAGAATGGGGGAAAGGGAGGGCGTACCATGCTCATGGCAAACAGGTTCATCATGCCGAGCAGGTGGTTGGCGAGCGAGCGAAGCAGGGCAGGACGCGACGTCTTGGGTCTGTTTGTGGTGGATGCCAGCACGAGACCAATGTCTTCGGCCATGGCGGACAGCTTGTGGTGGAGGTAGGCCGCCTCGAGGTGAGAGCGGCCGCGCGAGAGAATCTGCGGAATGTGCTCGAGCAGGACTTGAATGTCGACTTGCTCCAGACGTGGGTCGCGGAGGATGTTGTTGACTAGGGCTCGCGCTTCGGCCTTGTAGTCGACGTCTGGGTTGGGGTAGAGCTTTGCGTGCTCGCAGGACTTGTTGACGGGAGACATGGTGTATGTGTCTTGGATGGTAGATGTGTCGTCGTTGGTGTGCTCGTGGTCGACGACGGAGGCGCGGTGGTTGAATGTGGTTTCGTCAGGAATCAACTCTTCAGCGGCGAGCTCGTAGTGAGAAGATTGATCTGGCGAGCTCGTGTCGTCAGAGCGAGTCGGTGAGGCAGGCTGGCGCTCGAAGATTCCGTTGGCGATGCGACGAAGGATGGGAGTGAGGTCGTCGGTTGAGGGAGCGTCGTGGATAGAAGACGCTGGCATGCTCGGGGTGAATCTTTCAAAGGCAGAAGCAAAATCATCCTCGTAGAGGCTCGGCGACGACATTGTGAATGGTGGTGCGGCTTGACGTCGTGCGGCTTAAGGTTGACGACGTGGTGTCGCGGCTGTGGTGTTTTGGTCAAAATGGGTGCGGCTGGGTTTTTTTGTCTCTGGAGTGCGTGGGCAAGTAGACACCCACAGCCAGGCGTACGCTGTACTTGTTGAGGACGTCTACTGGTCTTTTAGAAGAGGGAACAACTCTCAGACCTTACAGTCACAAAGTAGGACAGCCAACGTGACTAGGAGGCTTGGATTCGCCCAAAACTCTTCAAGGAAATGTCTATATAGAGAAATAAGGGCTATATTGCCTACTGGTGTTCATTCTTGCAGCCGTTCAAGTGATTGGGATGGGTTGAGGTCAAGAAATTTCCAGAATGGGCTAGCGTGCAAGCGACAGGACCATGGTCCATCAGCCACCGACGTGCGATGGTCATCCATGGGGCGAGGTCAATTCGACGTCAAGAAGACAGACTCCATTGTGAAATGCCACGAATTGAGGCCTTTTCCTGCTCCGTTCGCCTGGGATAACTAGAGCAAGAGTCTCTGCCGCTGCAACCTCAACTCCATGATCTTCAGCTGCAGGCAAAGCAACGAAAGATCAAAAGAAAGGACATGTCCACCAGGGAGGCAACCTATGACAGAAGATGCAACGGAGCGGGCCGTGCCGATCTCAGGGTCCTGCAGGGCGCTCTCTGCGTCGCCAGAAGGTTGGATACAGACGCGGGAACAGTTTCATGGATAAATGCGTGAGGACATTAGCCGATCAATAAATGACGACGATGGACAAGTAAAGATTGTAAAAGGAAAAGGTCAAACACTGGAGGGGTTTGCTCTGCAAGCCAAAAGCGATTGCCACAAAGGCGATGCTAACTCTAGATCAGAACACCTGGCAAAGATGCAGCAGCAGACAATCTCCTTCAACTTCAAACTGAGAGAGCTGAAGTCACTCCAGTATCCATTCTTGACGTGTTGATTACCGGCCAGACCAAGAGGCAAAGCAGCCGTCTCCCCACCGCCACATCCATTTCGGTCGCTCTCGAGCCAAATCTCCTAGCCAAGCCCAGCCCAGCCGCAGCGGAACGGAACGCAGCGGCAGCAATTGATTTCAGTGCGGCTACTCAGCGACGCCGCGTTTACCCTGCAGCACTCGACTCAGCCGCACGCGCACACCGCTCAGCCTCACCGCGCGTATATTCCCTGTGTAGATGGGTCTGGACTGCGTTGACGGCGAGGACGCATTACAAATGGTGGAGGAGAAAATAACGAGGGAGTGCGACGACCAGGCTAGACGCGGGATAAGACGGAGAGAGCTATCTACTTTCGTTGGACGGCAACATCATCTGTTCAGGCACAGCAGATTCAAACGCCACACCCGTCGGGTAACGGCACGTGGTGCCTTGATCGAGCCGAGGATCATTGTGGTCATCCATTTGCATAGTACGAGCGCCACTTTGTAATGGTGGGGTGGTCCCTGTTGATGGAAGGGGAGCTGACAGATGAAGGGACGGAGTCGTGAAACTGCTGACAGATTCCCCAGGATGGAAGCATGTGACACAGAGGATTGAACAATAGCATAAGATATTACCCATTAATAGTTATAATTAAGGACAGTAGGCCGTACATCCAAAGTGCCCACCATCGTAAGTGTATTAAATACTTTTGGCCGTCAAAGGATGGGTATCATAATCATATCCAGCAGGCCGACCGTTGCCGCTTTGTCGAAGAATCCAGAACTCCAGTAGACAATTTTGAACTCCAGTATCCAAACTAAGGAAGGAGAAAATCATAGGGCAACGCTTTGTGCACTAGCTTCAATTAGAATAGTTCTCGACATGTGTGAATGGCGGTGTACCTCTGCGACTTGGCCCACTCTTCTGCCTTCTTGCAAGAGGCACATTTTTGAGGAATCGTCATTCTGTCCACACTGACTCCGAGACAGAAACCTTTTCGATTGCGGATAGGAGTGCACCAGCGTTGACGTGTTCCGCCCGAATGACCGCACGAGTAGTAGACTTTGGTTTCTTCGCACATGTCGATTGAGGTGTGGGGAGTGGAGGATCGACGGAATGAATTTCAACGACGATTGAAATCGTATAAATGTGTGGGTTGAGGCTTTTTTCAGTCGTACGCGTTACTTTATTGGGAAGTTTTGTTCCCAAAGGTTTAGACTTTGAAGCGTCGCCGTTTAGGGTTCCGGGCGGATAGTGTGAGATACGGCGATCGTGACGAATATAGACGATTTTGTACTGTTTGTTGCCTGTCGATCGCTTCGTCTGTCAGTCACCAGCTTGAGTCCAGGCACAGCTGGTCCGTGATGCAACGGGAGAAAGGTTCCTTGTTGTCGGGAGGGCCGGCCTTGGTTTATATCGACAGCCACATCAAACAAGGCGATACGCAGGCCAGAATGAGCTCCGTCAAAAGTTGGTGCTTGCTCATTTCAAACACAGTCGAGGCTGCAGCGGGCCGGTGCGTCGTAACAACTTTCAATGGTCATGGGATTGATTCATGTCGGACAGCCACGGTTACGTCCGCTTGATTGGCATTCGACGTTTGTTTTGCTGCAAGCCGTCACACAGCCGCGACTTGGAGACGCGGTTTATGAGATGGGCGAACGCACGTGCTTCCGGCTCACACGAGCTTGATTGTCAGGAGCTGATACGCGCGCCCTGACAGCGAAACTTTTGAAAAATTTGGGCAGCAGTCAATTTCGACTAGTAATTCCTCATAGTTTCGTCACGAGCTTGCCCGTGTTGCTGCCCTCGAACAATGTGAGCCACGTTTTTGGCACGTCCTCAAACTTGGTTTCCACAACCGTCTCGTTGCCGTCACCAATCTTGAGCTTCCCTTGCTTTGCCGCGTTGGCCAACTCCATGACCGTGTCCTTGGCCTTGCCCTGAGCCAAAAAGTCGAGAAGAATGAAGCCCTTGATTTGAAGCCTCATAGTGACGACTTCGAACCAGTTTCTCAAAAATTGACCCTCTGTCGAATTGTATGAAGAAATGGCACCGCAGACTGCCACCATACCTCCTTGTTTAATTCGAGGGAGCATCATGTCCAGAATTTCACCTCCAACATTATCAAAGTAAACGTCAACGTAATCGGGAGTGGCCGCTTTGAGGTCTTTACGGAACGTGGGAGATTTATAGTTGAGGCATTCGTCGGCGCCGATAGACTTTACCCAGGCACACTTGTTGTCGCCACCTGCGATTCCAATGACTTTTTTGCAGCCAAGGAGTTTTTTGGCGATCTAAAAGGTTAGTACTGGAACGTATTTGAGAGGGGCTTGCTAACCTGTACGACCATGCTTCCAGTTGCTCCAGCAGCACCGCTCACAACCACGACATGCTCAGGCTTGGCTTCGGCAATCTCCTTGATGCCGTAGTATGCAGTAAGGCCAGTAAATCCGAGCGCTCCAAG
Source organism: Phyllosticta citriasiana (assembly GCF_038021145.1). Taxonomy (NCBI): domain Eukaryota; kingdom Fungi; phylum Ascomycota; class Dothideomycetes; order Botryosphaeriales; family Phyllostictaceae; genus Phyllosticta; species Phyllosticta citriasiana. Next base: position 106,396 of record NW_027117281.1, on the reverse strand, counting down.
GTATTGAGTTTCCTTGATGCCTGGAACCTCTGGGACGAGAGAGACGTCTTTGGCGTCGAGTACGGCGTATTCCCTCCAACCAAGGCTGAATGCGGTGACCAGCTTGCCCTTTTCAAATCCTGCAGCCTTGCTTTCGACAATCTCGGCGATACCACCAGACTTCATGCATTCGCCAAGCTTGACTGGAGCGACGTACATGCGCTCGGGCTTGACATTTCCAATCCAACCACGCTGAGCAGGGTCATTGGAGAAGTATCGAGTGCGAACGAGCACTTGGTTGTCGGCAAGAGGAGGAAGGTCGACGGTTTGGAGGGTAAAGGTTGGTTCGGGGCCATCAAGGACGGGTAGGCCGGTGGGATGCCTGGAAAGGACCCATTGACGTGTGGAAGTAGCCATTGTTGGAGCTGTTGGAGACGCAATTTTGCTGGCGCGGGCCTCCTTTGTAGGATGGCGCACGACGGAGATGGTGTGAGACGGTGCCGCACGGTGGGGGCGGAATTGGTGTTGGGAAAGGTTACAAGTCCGGCCGGGACAACAAGCCGAGGCTCACCACCGACAGACACCTCGACTCACCATCCAAACAAAACCCACACCACGACGCCCGGAGATGTCTTTTCGCCCGTCAATCGTCCACATTTTTCTCATTGATGGCAATGCTGACAAACAGACGACCCACTGTCGCTCGCCACCGGAGGAGAGGTCTCTTATGTCCAGAAAACGTCACCGACTCAACGCACAGGTTCATCTTGACGATTCCCATCTTGGAAAGTTGGAGTCCCATCTAGACCGCTGTTGAGCCGTCTTTCCGGTTGACTTTGGAAGACGTCTGCTGCTGATTCAGCGACAGCCTGGATTTCGGGTGCTACCTGAGGCGGAACGAAAAACGAGTAGGAATGTCGACATCGGCTACTTTTGAGCGGTACAACGCCTTTCCACAACCGCCAACAGCTACATGATGTGGGGTCAAGAACACCATGTTGTCGCACACGTCAAGCTTAGACAAAACCTGTGATACGAGACGTGCTTATTGACAGTCGAGGCCACCAGCCGGCATTCTCGCCGTTCCACCTGCAACGTCAACCATGTGACATTGTCCATCGTGGGGGATCTTCCGAGCCGACCTGACGCTGATCAAGGTGGAGAGACTGTTGGTGCGTGTCAAGCGATGGATGGTCAACACCAAAAATTGCCGACTCGCGATAGTCAAGCCCATGGCCTTACATTGCAGGCGTCGACCTTGTGGTCAAAAATGAGGCAATTATGGCCAATTGGTTCAAGCCGACCGGGGCCTGCATATGCGCCTCGAGGTATTCCGTCAAACTGCTTGTAACGACTCGACGTGGCTCCACTGCTTGGCTCCGACTCCGTCATGCCCGACTTTCATCATGCTTCAACCTCCGTATCCGCCGTCATCTTCAACTCCTCCGCACTGCTTGCAGGAGCCACTCTGACTGCGTATGCTCTTCTCCACGAGCCACGAATCTCCATCCAAGTCATTCCCGCTCAATAGCCATTCGCAACGTCTCTTCTTCCCATTTGTTCGTCATTGATGCCCTACAACACATATAGACATCATGGGTAAGTTTTCTTCTCTTCTGACCGGTTCTTTCTAAGTGGATTCGTTACAGCCTCCGACCAGTGGAACGGCTTTCATCACGCCCCTCATCCGGACGAGGATGATGATTGGTATTACGATCAAGAGTCCGATTACCTAGCCGATCAACCTCCTCCACCTCCTCCACCTCCTAAGCAGTCCAACATGTTGCAATACCAGCCTTATGCCCAACCGGCTCCTCAGCCCAAAGTTAGAGTGGATCTTAGTCGAGTTTCTTACTCGACTTGGCAAAACCCATGGCAAAGCTCGCTTAAATATCAAAATCAACAACGGAGTCAACAGGGTGCAAGGCCGGTCTATGGCTACAGCGCATGGGATTATCAGGATGAGGATCAGGATGAAGAATGTGTGTTGTCAATACATCTTGCTGGCTTGGCTGACCTTGATAGATGCAAGTAGCGGCATGGAAGATGTGGTTGAAGTCGATTCATTCCACGCTGACCCACATATCATCGACCAGGATGAAGTTCCCGCTGCACCTGAACCTGCAGGTCCCTCTCAGGCTCCTCCGCCACCCCCTGCTCCAGCTCCTCCACCTGATGACGTGGTGGTTGTTCCCCCACCTATTGCCATTCATACCGGCCAACTTCCTCCTGGTATCACGGTCCCTTCCTCTCCAAGCAGCGGAAAGAGTGTTCACTTTCCTGAAGGACTTGAGGACCCCAAAGGAACATCAATCAGAAACGGTAAAAAGGTTTTGAATCGAAAGGCATCATTGTCCAATCTCAAGGAACCGCCAAAACCAATCATCCCACTGGTTCAAAAGCGTGAACACAAAGGATTGACCTGGAAAGAACAGCAAGAAAAGAGGCGACAAGACCAAGAAAAGAGGAGAGAGGCTGCAAGACAACGATTTCTGAAGTTGATGGAAGCAGCCAAGAAGAAGAAGGAATTGGATTTGCAGCAAAAGAAGGAGGCTGCCGAAAAGGCCAAGAAGAAGAAGGAGGAAGACGCCGAAAAGGCCAAGAAAAAGGCCGAAGAAGACGCCATCAAAGCAAAGAAGAAAGCTGAGGAGGCGAAGAAGAAAGCCGAAGAGACCAAGAAGAAGAAGGAGCTCGAAGCCGAAAAGGCAAAGAAGAAGGCTGAGGAAGCCAAGAAGAAAAAGGAGCTTGAAGCCAAGAAGAAGGAGGACGCGAAGAAGAAAGCTGAGGAGGCAAAGAAGAAGCTTGCAGCCAAAAAGTCGGCTCTCAAAAAACCAAAAACCAAGGATGCCACCAGCGGCGGTGGGGACGGCGAAGTGCCTCCTCCAGCTCCCGACCCACCATCCGCACCAGAAGAAGTTACGAAGTCTGTTTTGCCCAGCGATGCCCTTGACGATGTGGAGAGTTCTTCCCCTGATTTTTCTGCGTGTCATGATGCTGACCCATCGGCTGACGAGCGAATTGATGCGTCAGAAACCAGTCTTGACCAAGAAACGAAAGCGCAACTCCCTGCCGACATTGCAGACCCGTCCGATTCGAAAGGTGGTCAAAGTGAAGGCGAAGACCAGCGACATGAGAGCGTGGGTGAAGGGCAGCCAACCGGAGACGGCTTGGAGGATGAGATTTTAGCAGATGTTGTTGAAGGGGAAAATTCAGGGGGTGTATCAGTTGAACACGTGGTTGTCGAAGCTGAGAGCAAAGATGCGTCGATGGAGGAGGCGGCCCAGCCAAATGTTGAGGTTCCAGATGATGGTCCAAAGGTGGACGACCCGTCGACAGAATCGCCATCTCCACTAGACGACGCAAGACCTGCAGCAGATGAAGAGATTCAGACGAGCAACGACAATGCCGAACCAAAAACTCTCTCGAATTCTCCATCCGAGACATCAGTCGATGAGTCAAGCCAAGATCTGCACGATCAAGAAACGAATAACGGCTCTATTCAACGTGAGGAGTTTAAAGACCTGCCGTCAACAGGCGATGAGGCGGCCGGGGAGGTTCCAAGCAACCACGAAATTCCACCACCAACCTCTGAAAATTTGGTTCAAGATGATGGAGGTACTGACGAGAGACTTTATATTTCTAAAGACCACGAGACCTCTGTTGACGTACAAAGTGCGCCTGAAGAGACTCCTAATCAGTGTGACGGAACCAACACGACCGAGATGTCACAAAAAGAGTCCTCCGACTCGACCGAAGAGCCAGACCATGGTACTACACGCAATGATGCCCCACCTCTTCTAGAACACACCGAACATGTTGAACATCAACCCGCGCAGAACCTAGACATGTCAGAAAATTCTTCAAGTGGCGAGTCAATCCCTGAATTGAAGGACAATCAAGAAGGCGGCGGCTCTTTTTCGCCACAGCAAGACGTCGACCATCTATCCAGTGACGACAAAGACTCGATTGCGCAGTCTGAAGAAAGAGGAGACGGCGGCGTACCACCACCTGACCCATCAATCGATGATCAGAATCATTCAGAGGAAGATCCGCTGTCGCCGCAAGAAAAAGCAGAAGAGCATCTCCCGGATGAATCTGGCGGAAGCGAGCAGTCTAGCCAAGATGTTAACGAGTCTCTGGCGCCTCCCACTCCTGAAATTCCTGCAGGCGATACAATGCAGCAAGAAAGCTCTCAAGTCTTGGAAAAGATAGGCTCCGAGGAGAAAAGCCAAATCGATCACTCCGCTCAAGAGGAAAATGATGATCCTGCGCCGCTGCGAGAAGATTTCGAGCCGTCTTCCAACGAAGCCGATCTTACAGTCGAGTCAGAGCAAAATGAAGATGATGGTGCTTCCGCAAGTGATGGAGCAGGCCAACCAGTGGACAAAGGAAGCTCCGAGGCAAAGACACCGCTCATCGATGAAGACCAGGCATCTCAACTGGAGGAAAGTGAGCATGACGAGGTCGTTCCGCCTGCCGCTCCCGATGTTCCTCTGCTTGACGATGAAAGAGTGCAAGTGGATGAGGCAGGCACGGAAGAAAACTCTGGACACACAAGTATCGAAGAAATATCGCAGGACCTCTTGAATGCAACTGAAGACAAGGCAGGCCAGGGAAAGGATGAGGAAGTTCAGACCACGGATGGCGCCAAACAGGTCGATGCCGCTCCAAATGAAGAGCACGATACATTAGCAACGCCTCAAGATGCGGAAAATGAGAGTCAAGAGGACCATGGAATATCGCAAGGCTTGATCTCTGCTGAACATGATCAAGCGGCTTTAAAAGACGAAAATGTCGTGGATGAACACGAAGAGAACCAAGAGGAAGCTCCCGAGCCTCGAACCTTTGAAGATGTTGAAGATGTCACCGAACCGGATGCTGGCCACGCACATGATGCAACTCACGATACAGAAGAGGGTCATGAGACAGCACAAGACTCTGCTGTCGCTGAACCAAGTGGAAAGCAACCTGATAACGCTTCAACAGCCGACAACACTGGACAAGAACATGGAGAGAGCCAGGAGAGCGCCGCCAAGACTGTCAAAGCTGAAGTTGATGCAGATAACAGTGAATCACCCAATAATCAGTCTTCAGATGAAAAGATCCAGGAGACATCAAGTAACCCTGCTGCTGTCGACGAGGCTGATCATGGCGAGGCTGAGACGGGAGATGATGGCGAGCAAAGCTTGAGCGCGCCCGACACCACGCAAGTCAACTCCAATCCGCCAGCAGAGCCCGTAGAGAGCACGGCTGAGGGTGCCGAATCTTCAAACTCTTCGCAAAAGCTCGATGAACCTGGTAGTGTGGACGATTGTTCGAGCGAAGCTGATTCATCGGAGAAGCCTGTCGAGACTGCTGAGGTGGCGAGTACTGACCACGACCATCCGAGGGAAAAAATCGATGATGCTGCCACCGACTCCACGGCTGCGGTGGAAACTGTCGACTCTGAAAACTCAAAGGCTGCTGTTGATGAGGATGCACAAGACCAAGATCAGGACGGCGGCGTTGATGAAAATAAGGTGATCATCGAATCTAATGACGCCTCGGCGGATGACACTAGTCCGCACAAGGACGATTGTTCCCAGCAAGCATCAGGAGACACTGGGACACCGCCACAAGCAGCAGCGACTGAGGACGATGAAGCAGCGCAGGATTCACAACCGCCAGCTGCAGAAACGAGCGAAAGTCAAGAAAATGTGAAGTATTCCAGCAGTGGTGATTCGAAAGACAACACAGAACAAACTCCTGAGCCAGAAGACAATCAAGCAAAGGAAACCCCCGAGAACGAGTCGAAATCTCCCAACACCGAGCCAGAACGAGATAATTCTGCCGCCTCACCACCTGTAGATGCCGGCAGCTCCAACAGTGATGAATTAAAAGACATTGCGGAACAAAACCCCAGATCAGACGACTCACAAGCGAAATGTAAGCCCGGGAACGAGTCTACGCCTCCAAATGCCGACCCAGAACAAGATGATTCCGCGGCTTCACCACCTACCGACGACCATGACAACAAGAAAGTTTCCCAGACCGCAGACTCTAAAGAAGAGGACACATCACCAGCTGAAGATCAGCAGCAAGATGCTGCTCCCTCTGAAGAAAAGAATGAGAAGTCCGACTCGGAGAAACACCCTGCTGAGTCCGACAAGGAGCCTCAAAAGGACGCACAGCCTACTGCCCCGGATCCTGCGAGTGAGTCTCAAGAAGACGATTCATCACCATCCCCAGAGCAGCAGGAAAATACTTCTCCACCAGAAAAATCAGCAGAAACGCCCGACGCGAAAGATCCAGTTTCAGAATCCACCAAGGAGCCAGAGACAAGTCAAGAACGTCAAAAGGACGCACAGCCTGCTGTCTCGGAGTCCGCAATCGAGCCTCAAGAAGAGACAACTTCCGTAGCGGAAAAGCCGGAGTACGCAGAGGCTGATTACAAGGTTGTGGAGGCGATTATGAATCCACCTCCACCGCCGGAACCTGAGCCTGAGATTCAGAAGCAGGATGAAGGTAAGCTGGTTGCAGAACAGTCCAAGTCTGAAACCAGCGTTCAAGAGGATGACAATGCTGGCGAAGGCCAGGAAGATTCGCAGCCGGCAGACGATGGTGCCGTTTCTGGAGATACAGGCGAGAAAGCTGGTGAAAGCGTGGATGAAGACGCTGGGCAGTCCGATGCCACCAAGGGCGAGGATAGTGATCAGTGCGATTCCTCGGAAGATGCCGAATCGGCCGAAGGCCATGAAAGTGATGCAAAACCAGGTGAGACCGTACCAGCTACTCAAGATGTTTCGACAGAATCAACGCCGAAGCCTGCGAATCCCTCGAATGAAGAAACAATTAATCCGCAGAGCGAGACTCAACCTCAAACTGCAGATGATTCACCTCTAGAAAACGCAGCTTCAGCTGGCGCAGACACCAAAATCGAAATTCCTGAGGGTGACACTCAAACTCTGGATACGACTTCTGAAAAGATTGATGCGGAGACTCAAAACAGCGCCGACGATCCAGCATCTTCAGAAAAAGCGGACAACCAGAATGAAAACCAAACCAAGGTCGATGTGGATCCCTCGCAGGACTCGAAGACAGGAATAGAAGATACTTCGGCCTCGTTGCAAGACCTTGAATCCGATCTCCCCGACTCAAACGCTAGTGACTTGGGCGACACTGATGATGCCTTGTCTGTTGCCAGCAGTATGGCTGCAGCTGTTGGAGGCGAAGAGGATTCTGCCAGTGAAGCTGGAGGTGACGATCCTGGGATAGACGGTGAAGAAAGCCAGCCATCAAAATCATCAGGAGATTCGCCTCCAAATGATGATCAGGCCGAGACCGCAATCGAAGCTGCTCCAGAGCCTGCAGCGAGCAACCAGGATCCATCTGAATCTAAGCTTGGAGACGAAATGGTCGATTCTGCTGCCAAGGATGACTCTACTGAAGGGAAGCCAACCTCGGCTGATGGCGAATCTATTGAGACAAAAATATCAGTGCCTGAATCAGCTGTCCAGGAGACGGATTCTCAAGCGCCATCAGTCGAAAAGGAAGACGAAAAGGCGGTAGATGTCGATTCCCATAACGTCGAGCATCAGGAGGCCGCGCATGAGGGGGAGACATCAGTTGCACAAGACAAATCAAACGAGACTCCCAACGACGACTCTCCTGTAACAGAACAGACCCAAAAAGAGCCAGGCAGTTCAGGGCAAGCTGTTGTCCAGGATACAAACGAAGAACCTCCGACCGGCAAGACTTTATCTACTCTGGACAATCAAGAGAGCAGCGATCCGGCTCCTGAAGGTGATACCGAAAAAACCTCTCCGGAAGTCACCAAGGAAGATGAGAGCTTGTCAGAGTCGAATTTAAAGGGCAATGAGTCACTCGATCAGGACGGTAACGAGGAGACTGCAATTACGGAGCAGTCGGCAGACGATGGCACTGCAGAGAAGGATTCTGGCAAGGATGCTCCTGCAGCTATTGAGCAAGTGACAAGTGATGACATTCCTCTGGACAGAGAAGCTGTGAGTGCAGAGACTGGAGAGCCAGAGACTGAGGAACCTACTTCAATACCAAAGGATGGAGTCGAAGAAAGTCCAGCCATCGCGGAAGCCACGCCTAAAGATGATGCTCCAAAAGATCAGTCTGCACCCTCGGAAGAGCACATTCCAGCGAATGAATTTCCCGGAAATGAAGTCTCTTCAGCTGATGAGAAAGATGTTGAGCAGCTTACGACTTCTGAAGCCAAAGAAGCCTCGTCTCAAGAGCCATCAGCTGCGGCAGAGAACGACCAAGTGACTCCAATCGTTGAGCAACCAGAAATCTCCGAGACAAAGGAGATCGCCCCTGAAGTGGAGCAACAGCCAGAATCAGAAACTCTACAGATAAAGGACACGGCCCCTGAAGCAGTAACAGTCGAAAACCCGCCAGACACCCAAGCGAATGATCCGTCAAACGATGATGTTACGCCCGCCGATGAATCCGCTCCCGAACCGCCTGTAGAGAATCCGCCCCCAGAGATTTCCACCAAAGACGAGCCAGAATTAGTTCCAGCAATCAGAAATGCACAAGTCCAGGCTCATGTCGATGGGAATGAGCCTGAGGCATCATCAGAACAACACCACTCGGAAGCTTCGGCAAGAGAAGCCCCACCCGCGGAAAGTATACCTGAGCGAGTCGACAACTTGCCGGCTTCGCCGACAGATACAAACAAAGAACGGAAACATCGACGATCCTCCGTTTCGCATCATGACTATCCTTATAGACGCCGCCACAGCACAACGAGCACTGGCAAAGGCTCTCAATCCATGTCGTCGTCCAGTCGTGACCAAGCCGCCGTGGCGCCTGCTGATGTCCATCGCAGAAGCACAGTCGACAAAAGTTTTAGACGTGTTTCGATTCCAAGTTCTGAGGGGAAGAAATTTGAAGAAGAGCGGCAGAGAAAGAGAGAGCGCCGAAGGTCTCACACTCTAGCGAAGATGGATGAAGAGGAAGAGGGACAGCGTCGTCGGAGAGAACGTCGAGATCGCGAGGCTGCCGAGGTTGAAGAAGCAAGGTTGAAAGCCGAGCAAGCTGCTGCCGAGTTGAAGATGAAGGAGCTGGCGCATGCCGAGCGTGAGCATGCCGAGCGTGAGCGGAGAGAAGCCAAAAAGGCAGCCATGCGAGAGAAACGGCGTTTGGAAGAGGAGGCCATGCGTCGAGAGGAAGAGCGGCGTCTCCGGGAAGAAGAAGAACGTCAAAGGTTGGAAAATGAGAAGCGAAGAAGACGCGCCGAACGCGAGGCACAGAAGGCGAAGGAGGCGGAAGAGTTGAAACGCCACGAGATGGAAGAGTTGGAAAGGGAAGAAGCACGGAAGCAGCGGAAGCGTGAGCGTCGGCACCGTGAACGAGAACGACGCGTGTCCATGGCTGAAGGAGATGGCTATCCACCTTTCATTCCACCCATTTCACCGCAGGATGAGGACAAGTCGACACCCCCGAAGCCACGACGCAGGCGGACAGAAGACATCAAGGCTCCTGACCCAGCTCCAAGGCGACAAAGTCTCATGGGCGGCCTGTTTGGTCTTGGACGCTCAAACACGGAGCCAACCGTTCCAAAGACAGTCAAAGAGCCTCGTCGACCAAGCAATGTGCATCGTAGCAGCTCACACCGCAAACATCAGCGGACTCCAAGTGAAGAGCGCAGACATCAAGAGCGCAAGGCAGAACGTCGCGCTTCCAAAGCTACAGCATCTTTTGATGACTCGCCAGCCCTTCACGATCCGATTCCGGAAGACGATATTGCTCCCGAACAGGTTCATCCTCCATCGAGCCCGGTACAAGAAGAGCCCGCGCCTGTCGAGGAGGAGTTGAAACCAGAGGTTGAACGACCACCACCAATACCTCGCGCTACAACTTTTGCAAATTACGGACAAACCGAGCGGGATGTCGAACCAGGATCCAGCCATGGAGGCGGGTCTTCAGATAGGCGGAAGCATCATCGCCGGCGACATGAGCATGGCGAGGGTGAAAGAGACAGGCGACACCATCATCGACGTAGAAATTCCGCCGCATTGGATGAGTTTGTGGGGGAAAAGATTGACAGAGGTGATCAAGACCGCGACAAGACCAAGCATCGCAGCAAGGTGCATTCAGGAGAAAGCAAGAGGAGAGATAGCATTATGGAAGGGAAACACAGAAGTAGTGGAAGTGGTCGAACGAGGGAGAAGGAGAGAGAAAGGGAACGTGAAAGAGAGAGGCAGAAGAAGGGGACAAGTAGTGGAGGTGGTCTTTTTGGATCGCTGAAGAAGCTTGTCAAGTGAGGTAACGATTTTTTCTCTCTTTCTGACTTGAGTTCTGGTTTGATGGCTTTGGTCTTGTAGCGATTTTCAGCGAGCATTTCCTTGGTGTAGTTGGCGAGATTGCTGGAGGATTCCATCTTTGGGTTTGGTATGTAGAGATTGGTGGGATCAAGAACGGGTGGTAAGTATTCTGCCTTTCCATCATCTTTTTTTCGTTGTCATTGTTACGAGATATGAATACACTACCTTTTGAGACCATGTGAACGGTCCTTTTAAGATGTTCAACACGGTCGATTACGCCCTTAATCTTTTCATCCATGGTTTTGGAAACACCTGCTTGTTGGTCGACCGCCTTTTCCAGGTAACAGCACGCCGTCATGTCGGGTTGAAACTCAACGGCACGCTCGCTGTATTTCAAGAAGCGTCATCTCAAGAGCGTCATTATTTTTTTGAAGACCTGTAAGCCGTCGTCGCGATTTTTAAGTTGGTCGAGCAACTCGACGTAGGCATTCTGTTGGCAGCGGAGTGTAATTTCAAGCTCATCGACCGCCACGGCTGTCATGTATGTTGCGCATCTCATCGAAGGCATCCTGTTGGCGACGGAGTGTAGCCTCAAGCTTCTCAACACGAGTGGACAAGTGGTTGATGTTCGAGACTCCAATTCCGACGGCAGAGGATTCGGTCAGAGTTTCAAGCTCTTGTTAAATTACTCGTCCCATTGCTGCTGACTGCGGCTCCAAGATCGGTTTCCTTGGTTGGGCCTGCGGTAGCCTTCAAGCTCGAGAATTCTGGATGGAGTTGATGGGCCCACGCTGACAGGCATGGTGGTGATTGGCGGGGGTTGCTGATTCTTCTGTGGATGCCGCGTGACTCTCTTCACCAGACGGATGGTCGAATTTACTGTAGTCAGGCCTGAGACATTGACGTGTAGACTTGCTGCTTGGGAAGTTGGCTTTTCAACAAAAGATTGATTGATCGGATAGACGTCGCCTCAGGGGCATAGAGGTGGGAGGTCAGAGCTCCAAACTTTGGTACCCTTGCCGGATTGGGTTAGCGCTCGGGTTAGCGGCGAGCTTGATCGAACACAACGCTCGCCACCTTTTCTTCAACACCACACCTTAACGGCACTCAATTTTGTTGCATCCCCCCAAAAACTCTATCCTATCGCTCCGCCGTGTCAGAATATACCACAATGGCTATTTCGCGCCAAGAAATCCGGGCAACGAGGCTGGATGACAGCGTCGACTCGACGGGGCGTCTCCGTGCAGCCTACCTCAGAAGCGAGAGGGGGCCAAAATGTCGTTTAGCCGATGACCATGTGGGATGAATGATCCGATGCCAAGCTCCCGGACGCTGTGTCACCAAAAATTGATTGCATGGCGAGGCTGAGAGCCATGTGGACACCGTCAAACGGACCCGATTATTTGCGCTAGGCATTAGCACACAACATCGCTTCGCATACCAATCCTTGTCGTCAGCTCATGCATAATGTGGCTGACCGAAAGTTGTGGCTATTCAATGAAAACCCTTCTCACTCGCACCCAGCTTCGGGCTCTTGCTGTGTGTTTCCTCTGGCAGGTGGCAAAATGCCAAATCCAAGTGAGCATTTGGTCAAAATTTTCATCCTCAAGCTGAGCTCTCTTAGGTGAATCCCAAGAAGCGTTCCTCACCGATGGTGAATCGCCCGTCCGAAAACCGACACCATGGGTGGCACCAATGCTCCGAAAGTCGAGGATTTTCCCTTTGGCCATTTACTGCTGGCTTCTCGCAGCAATCCTGCAGGTCATGGACTTTATATTTCAAAAGAATAGCGGGATTCCGGACGACAAAGACTACAAGTCCTCGATTTGGGCCGCAAGATATTTGCCAACCGTCGGCGTTGTAATTCTTTCATTCATTTGGAAAGAGGTGACGAACGACTTGAAGAAGATTATGCCGTGGGCCTCCATAACCAAAAAGTGGGCCAACTCGTCTCAATCAGTGCTTTTGGACTACACCACAAATGTGGAGATTTTTTCTGTATTCCAGGCAGCCCGCTGTCGACATTTTGCTCTTTTTCTTGCCCTCCTTGTTGGTTTTCTATGTGGAGCATTGTCACCACTTGCAAACTCTCTCATATTTGTGGATCCTCTTGCGTATCTTCAAGAACCGGCAGAATTTTTTGTCAACTCCACATTCAACTTTAACGGCACCTTGTCGAATCCCAATGGATCCATCCCAGCTCCGAAAAATCATTTGGACTCGCTTCCTTACGCTTCAGTGGTTTTTTCCCGTCTTCCAGGAGAATCCTTCGCGCCATGGACTCACGATTCGTACGCTTTTGAGTCTTTTGCTCCGAATTCGACTGACCTGGACATTAACGCGCTGATGACCGCCGAGGTTGAATCTTTTTCGACTCAATTTGACTGCTCATCGTTCGATTATCAAAAAGCCAGCAACGGAACGGAGTACATATTCTCCCCATCTTCAAGCAACGATCCGATAGTCAATTGTACCCACAGCGTTCCTGTTTCCTATCAACTGGATGTTGGTGGGAATTTTACCGCTGCAGACACCACAAAAGCTTGGCTCAACATCTCATCATGTGGATCCACAGAGATTGTCCTTACTGCGACGATTGCCAACAGTCACTACGAGGGTCAAGATCCTGATGAACCAGACTACCGCCATTTTTACACGCTCGAACCTAGCACAGCTTTGGTTTGCTCAGTCGATTTCTACAAGCAACATGTGGAGATTGCAATCAATGGGTCCACCGGAAATGTCGAAAATATCACCCCTCGAGGTGAAGCCACCAAGGTCGATCCAATCTTGAATATGGTAGAGCTTGTGCTATACCTCAACCAATTAACCATTTCTGGTGCATACCTTCCATGGAGAGACTCTGCCCAGTCCGTGGATTTTTCTGAGACACAAGCAGCGTTGAGCTCAAACGTGAAAACGGCAACCATGGATACCTTTTTCGGAATTTTGACAGAAGGCGATGCCTCGGATCTAGAATACTACGTGGATGACCGCGAGAGATTTCGAAAGGATGTTGAACAATTGGCCAATCAAATCATCACGCAACATGTCAATTATCGAGCGCGGAAAAATACCTCGACGCCGATTGCTGGAACCGTTCGAGTTGTAGGGCCAAGGATTTTGTTGCATCGCAGTGTTCTGCGAGTTTTACAATCAACTTTGTTGTTTATTGGTTGCATTTCGATTCTCGTTGGGACACTTTTGAGACCGAATTACTTGATTTTCGGGGATCCTGGACGACTTGCCGCTGGAGCTTTGTTGCTGTCCTCTTCTACGTCTCCAATTCACAAAATTTATTCCCGGGAAGAAAAATCAGCAACAACCATCATGGAACGCAACTTGAAACCACTTGACTGGAGACTGACACAAGTGGATGAGGGTATCGGGCTTCTATGCCGCAAGTCCAGCAAGAATCCGGATTATGAGCGGACAACACCCGCAAAAGATTCCGGCTGGCAACCAATTGCACTTCGTCTTGGAGCTGAAGCATTTTGCTCTTTGCTCATTGCCGCCACCATTTGCATCCTCTTGGTTCTTGTACTACTGTCTCGGCACAATAATGGGCTCACCGATGACGATGATTTTTTACAGAACGCTTTCAAGTTGACGTCTAGCACCATTCTCGTCATAATTGGTTACTCCTGCTCTGGAATAGGCGCAGCAGTCGATGAAGTCTCTCCGTATCGAAGTCTCTTGCAGGCTTCAGCGAACCCTCTGATCAACAATGCTCCACATCCTTTGTCGGTGATCAATCGTACCGGATTCTCTCGAATTGCTTCAACTACTGCAATCTACCTGATGCCAATGATCAAGATCTTGGCTGCCGGGCTATACGGCGCAAAGTCAACAACGACAAGCTGTCCAATTGAGACCACGGTAGACAGCTCGCTCATCACGCACTTTGAGTTCGTCGAAGAACTTCTCGAAAATCAAATGAACCGCGTGGTTTCATCCCACGCCAGACAGTTTGTCGAGTGGACGCAAATTCCTTCCCTCAATATGGATTCTAGACCTGGAGCTTTGGAGAACCTTCTTTTAAGCGATCTGACGGATATACAACTGGACTTGACGGCAAACATGGCTGCAGAAGAAGTAAAAATCAGAGTTCCTGCCATAAGTGTCAACATTTCATACTCGATTCCCAACGAGAGCTTCTTTTTCAGATGGGAAGATGAATACGGATGCATGAAGGTGACGGACTCTGCGTGGTTCGATGCTTTTGTCTGCTCTGAAGTGAAATACCTGGGCTACTATACAGGCAGAAAGGACAATTTCGGCGCTTATTTGTACGACACTTCGAACCCTGTCAGTCCTCCCAGTCATGGAGCATCGATCGTCTTTGGTGATGAGATTCTGGAAGAGTCTTGGAACGTTTCCCTTACACCAGGATTGAATTTCAACGGCACGGTCGGCCTGACAAGGGTTCTGGTGGATGCCACGTATGTTCGCAGCGATAATACTTGGACACCCAAGTCGTTCGACTCTTCAACGATCAAAGCCGATGAACAATATTTCAACAACCAAGGACTTTCCACCAGGCGAAGTGGATACGTTCCGGCATTCTCGTCCTATTCATTCCTAAAAGGCGATTCATTATGGCCAGAGCGACGTAACTCGGATCATTTCTTCCAATGGCTCTCGGTTTATTCGGAATATAAGCTGCACAATCTGACTGCTCTCCTGGACCCGCAAGAGTGGTACAAAGCTATTGAGACTTTGATTGTAGCCTACAATAGTGAATTGTTGACGGAATATCGACGTTTTGCGGCGGAAAATGCGACCGCAGAAGGCATCGTGCCACAAAAGCTGAATGGAACGTTGAACTACCTAGAACCGCGCATCTATCAAGACGGACCGACTACCATAGCCCTCGGGGTACTCCTCGGAATGATGCTTTGCTGCTACATTTGGACCTTTTTCCGCTATCCCAGACGAGCCATCCTTCCCAAGTCTCCGGGTCCTATTGCAGCACAATTATCGCTCCTCGCACACAGTGACCTGGTACGTCGGTTGAAGGAAGATGGAGTGACACGGCTTGAAGATGAGGAGATTTGGAGAAACGCAGCTTTGGGATGGTGGAAAAGAGTGTTGCCAGAGGATACAACGAAAGACAGAGATGAGGAAGAACGAAATTTGCCGTCATTGCGATGGGGAATCGACATTGGCGAGCCTGTTTCCCGACAGAGCTGGGACGATCCTCCTGACATGGAAGATGGACGACATTTCGACGAATCATTGCTTTTGCCAGGAACGCAGCCGGATGAAATTGAACTTGGGATTCTGCAAAGCCGACACGGAAGTGGAGAGCAAGAAGGGCAACAAATTGCAGGACAAAGTAGCTCGTTGTACCACCGAGTCTCGATAAATGAGGACCTCGATGACCAAAGATCTAAGGATTCAAAACTTGGAGACTCAGAGGTCGAGGACCGACGATGGTCCGAAGAGCAACGCCCAGATGACAGTACTTCGCAACTAATTCGAAAAGGAACATTGTAGACCTCATGTTTTCAAAGAGGAGCAAAAAGATCAGCATGAGTATATTGACCGACAACGGATCTGGATGAATGACCACTTGGAACATGAATTTGAATATTCTCACGCACGTTTTACTGTCATTCTCTCCTGCGAGGAAGCATTTTTTGGAAGCCCATTGATGACTTTTAATTTCAACAGGGACAGCTTATTCTTTTTCATGTTCATCACGCTACAGTTTCCACTCGGGGTGTCCTCAATTACGGATACGGCTACAAGGCGACGCCCACCAGAGACAGCCACTACGACTATTCCTCCTACTCCGCCTCTGCGCTTCAAACAGACTGTCCTGATTCCTCTCTATTGTCAACATCGTACTGGAAGTTAGGCTTCGAGTCATAATTTTCGTACATTGCGAAGAACGCTCTTCAAGGTCGATGTCTATCATGACCTGCGATAACTCCTCAGACTGCGCCATCCTCTTTCTCATCAGAACGTTGATAGACCAGAAAAGGATTGGATCCACCCCGACAGCCACCGGAAACGCTCGAGCAACATTTAATTTCTCGCTGGTCACAGCGCCCAAATGACAGTGCTTCACAACTGCTGCCCCGACGAGAGACGATGTAGACATCCTGATCAGCATTGTTGTTTTTGAGGTGGCTGAGGAAGGGTCAGCATGAGCACGAGATCAATAAAGACAACGCTTGATCGAATCATTAGATGAGTGCTGTCTTGGACACGAACTCTCTCTCTGCGGAATTTCGTCACGAATTTCCTGTGCATGAAGCTTGTTACTCTCCTTTTTTCTTTTGTACGGTGAAGCCACCAAGGACCCTCAGGAAGCCTGAAAAGACATTTCCTGCGCGAAAGATGGCATCCAATTGGACTGGTCCCGTTAACGCTCGAGCAAATCCGATCCCCCGCCCGTCCTCGCTCACCCCTCCCCACCGAGCTTTGTTCAGTCCATCGCCGCAATTTGTCACAATGACAATTGGGAGACGACAGAGGAGCGAGGGGAAGCAATGGTTGTCACTTTTATTCTTCTCTGGATGGATCACGCTCAAGCAGCATTCATCTCTTCATTCGGCCCTCATTTGCAATCTGGTTTCCTCTTCGCACACCATCCGAATAATTCCACTACGACGGCTCCTGGTTGGCAGAAGAGCTGAAGTGCTCGAGCGACCTTTATCTTACAGAATTTCACCAGCGTAACGAATTCTAGCACATTGCTTTCTCGATTCGACGCTGATACCTCATACGATGGCGATGACGGTGCAATCGACACGCAGCAACGAATTAATATTAACAGCTCTTTTGCAGACGACAACGACGAATGCAGGCCCGTAGAACAAGTCTTTCTTTCCACTCTTACCCACGAGCTGCAATGGTCAAGCGAGAGGACGACAAATGGCGCTCTCAGTCCGCCAGAGATGGATTACACACTGGAGCAGCATCCCTCTGCCGCCAGGCTCCGTAGACGCTCTAGCAACGTCCAATCCTCTGCCGCCTGGCACCGTCAACGCTTGAGCGCCATGCTATCCCTCGCCCGTACTTGCCCACCCCTCTCCCATCAAGCCTCGCTCGGCCCACAGTTGCAGCTCGTCTGGTTTCTCTTCGCTTCACGATCCGAACATCCCAGTATGACTTTTGCTGGCTGGCGGGTGAGAGGGGATGGGTGATGGCACTTTCATCCTACTTTGGAGGGTCTGGGCATTAGGAAGGGGATGAGGAAGAGGAGGAGGCTGTTTATCCACTACCTCGGTCTCAGCTAGACGGGCAGGCAGCTGGTCGGCGTATTCAAAGCCAATCACTCTCCTGACCTCTTCTCTCTAACACGGAGAGCACACTGCGATGGAAAACCCGTTTCGGACGAACATCAACTGACTGCTATGCTCGGTTGCTTGAGAGGTGCGCAGATCGGCAACCGTGTCAAAGAAAGGGCAAGAAGAAGAAGATTTGTTGGTTATTTGAAGAAAGACGAAGCACTACCGAGTGGTTATAGTAGGAAAGCCAGCGACGACGACGACGACGACGACGACAACGAGAACGCAAAGTCAAACAGCCACCCACAAATATACAGTCTCAAAAAATATCCTCCAACCCCTCGCCATGCCAATCTCCCTCACCGCGCGCAACCTTTTCTCTAACACGCCAATAATCACCGCCAAACACCCAGTACCCCTCACCCGTCGTCTCGCACGTGCCGCGCTTGAACCAGCGGGGCTCGAAATGTTCGCCCTTGGCCTCGCGCTCCCGTCTGCGCGCACGCTGCTTCTCCTCGACGCGGTTCTTCTCTTCGGCCGCGCGGTCGTACTCGCCGTCCTCCATCGCGCGCTGGTCGGGGCGCAGACGGGTGTCGGTGGGCGCGAGGACGGGGCGCAAGCGGTCGGGCAGTGCGTTGAGCGTGAGGACGAACGGCGTCAGGTTGAATGGGATGCCCGAGGGCCGCTCGTGGCATTGCCAGACCAAAATGGCCTGCTTGTCGTTCTTGGAGCCGACGTTTTCGCCGTCGTCGAAGCCCGGAGTCAGACGCGCGTATATCTTGTCGTTCCATCGGCCGCCCATGCTCCACCGCGTCTGACCTTGGGCGTCCATGACTTTGCCCGTCACTTGATATGCCGAGCTGGCCTTCCATCCGCGCGGCTTGAAGTCGAGGATGCACACTTCGCCCGTGTTGTGGTTTTTGATTTCCATCGGTCCGTAATTGTCGACGGTCGGGTTGCCCGTTATGATGCCGATGACGGAGGACGTCACCTTTTTCCATGTGTACATTTCCTCGCCGCCGGATGCTGGACGCAGACGCAGGAACCATGTGCCGAGCGGATTAATGTCGAAGGATTTGCCGTAGAATTTCGATTTGACAGCCGACTCGCCGTAGTAATCCCACTTGGCGGACTCGGCGTAGGCGGCACCGATGGGCGGATGATGCGAGACTTGCTCGACAAAGAATCGATATCCCTTGTCTGGCCTTGCATATTCAAACGTCTCACCCAGGAGGGGGTTGAATGGTTTGGCCACGCGACCAATGGTCGAGGCATATTCGCTGGCGGCAAAGGCGGCGACGTACACCATGCGTTCTGTCGAGTCTGCACGCTCTGCCGCCGTGTCGAGAAGGTCCGTATATTCCATGTCTTCTGCCACACGCTGGAGGAGGGAAGTTGGTTCGTTGAATGAGACGGGGAGCGTCATTTTGGTCATGTCTTTTCCAATCATGGATTTGAGGATTCCCTGGCTTGTTAGCAGGATTCTTTCAGATGTTGACGAAACTCACCCAAAGCGAGATTCGCGGCCGATTATCCTCGTCCAGCTTCAACTTGGCGCGTGGAGGATCCTCGTAGCCAACAAAAGCAGGCTCAATCTCCTTGGCCTTGGCCAGTCTCATGTCTTGCTCTGCCGGATTTTCCTCGACCTTGTGTTCTGGAGCGGCGTCAAAGGTGTCGACCACCTTAACCTCTCCCTCTTGAATGGCATCGAAGAATTCCTCTTCATCCGACTCCAAGTCTGACAGGACGGCGAGGGTGTTGGATTTGATTCCCTCGGGTTCATCATCCTTTTCAGAAATGACTTCTGCAATGGCGTCACTCTTTTCGACGGCGGCATCAATTTGAACTCCCTGCAAGGCATCCCGCAGTGCCTTTTTGGTGCGTTTTCTCTTTTCTTCCGACTGGCCGATTCTACTCTCCAACTCTTCCTGTTCCCGCGCAACCTTGGCCATGCTTTCCTCCCACATTCTCCGCACGTTGGCCTCGCGGTCCAATCGGTACTGCCAATAAGCATCTCGGTCTCTTGCAATGCGCAACAAGTCTCCGACGAGACCCTTGAGATTACTGACGGCCGACTCGTACGAAGCAATGGCCTGCACTGCGACGGGGTCCGAAATGGCCATGGAAGGATTTTTATTCTTTTCCGACTGCAAAGCTTCAGAAACTCGAGTCAAGAGGTCGAGTTGAAGTTTGGCCGATTGTGCAGTAATGTTGAAGGCATCTTTGGTTGCCGAGGGGTTTTGTTGTTCATGACTGCTATCGTCGCCGTAGTCATCGTCGTCCAAATCTCCAATATGGTTTGTACCAGAGACGCTTTCTTGTCGACTACCTTCACCAACGAGGCTAGCATCGTAAGCACTATTTGGTCCTTCATCCTCTTCGGCGCTACTTGCTCCCGTCCGGGAAGTGGACAATGGGACTCCGAGGTTGGCAGCCGAGGGACTAAGGAGGGATTCTAAAAAATCAGTCGAGCTCAACAACCTGTGGTGGATTCTTACGTCGGTTTAATCTCGAGCTTCCACTGCTCTGTGCGTCGTCACGAGGAGATCCCGCTTCCATCTTGGCCTGCCGCAAAGCCTCACTCTCTCGGACTTGTCTCTTTTCTTCCTCCCGAGCCTCGTCCTTGGCCCATTGGATTGCATTGTTGAGAGCCCAAAACCAACGCTTGGCTTCGACTTGATGGTTTGCCTTGAGATGGTACTTGACCGAAGACTTGCCATGGATCTCAAAACGCAGCTTGTCTTGAGGGTCCATGTGCAACTTGGCGATTCTCATGTTGATGGCACCACGACAGGCGGATCCCGCGTCATCTTGGTTGAATTGTTAACAAAGATCTGCCAGGTCAGCAAGATGACTCACCTTGATGTTTGTAATAACTCAGCACACCATCTTCCAATACAAACCACCTCAACTTGTATCCACCGGTATAGTTGGTCCACTTTTTCAAATAACCCTTCATCTCCCGGCCTTCCTTTGCTCCAAGCGCAACCTCGGCAGCGGCAACTCCTGAAGCAGCGACAGCACCTCCAAGAATTGTCTTTTCCTGAATGCCTCGCTGGGCGGCAGCAGCGGCTGGCGATTTTTTGAGTATGGCCTTGGTCTTGTCATCCTTGGTGACGTCTTGGGGGAGTTTTCCCTTGCGATCGCGACGAAATGGATCTGCGCCGTTGAGGAGTAGAAGTTGAATGAGCTGCATGTCTTTTTTTCGAGCCGCCTCGTGAAGAAGGGTTCCACCCGTTGCGACGGTGTCGGGGTCCTTGGTCAATTCTCCACCATTAACGTCCAGCGTCGTCTTGATGCGGTGGTCATTCAACAAAGCCTCCAATCCCTTGTAATCGCCCGCCTCCACCAACTCTTGGATCTTTTTTACATTTGTCTCGATGAAGATGGAGCGGGAGAGTTGTAGCATTTGGAAAATTTCTGGCGTCCGGGCTAGATCGAGCGGGGTTTGAGCGTGGTAGTTTGTGAGAGAGTCGTTGACGTCCTTTTGATCCAACAACATGCGCACGACCGGCGCTCTTCCAAGCTGAGCTGCCAGATGCAGTGGTGTATTGCCATCTTTGTCTCGTCCATTCACGTCCACCCCAGCTCCCGCGTGCGACAGGACGAATTCAATGACGGGAATCTCGGCGCATTGTATGGCGAGGTGTAGGATTGTGGTTCCTTCGAGACGACTGGTGGATGGTATTGAAGTTGTACTTTGTCTAGGTCCTGGAGAGGTGATGGCTTCGTCGCGGATGGCCTTGGAAATGGCAGCCGTGTCTCCGTTGCGCAAGGCCTCGAAGATGCGAAACAATCGCACCGACTGTTCGATCGAGGCACCCTTGGAAGCAGTGGGAGAGAGGGGCGAATGACTCTGTTGAGATGTCGATGGCGACAAATGTTCAGAGGTGGCCGAATTGGACATGGTTGTGGAGAGATGGGGACGATGGCGAGGGATTTGGATGCTGTTGCGAGAAGAGTTGGGCAAAGGAAGTTCCTGATCGTCGGTGACGTCTTGCTTTGAGCCGACGCGCTGTAGCAGAGACTTGACCTGCTGGGCCGACTTTGTCCTCCTGTGGCCGTCGCTATACGAGAAGACGTCAGCGGAGCAAGCAGTGGTGGCTTGACGACTTACTCCATGGTCCACGTAGCTTATGAGCGGCTTGATTGTTGGCGCGACAGGGGTTCCGCCGGAAACAGGCGTAGCACCCGAGCAAGCCGTCAGCGGCAGAGTGTCTGAGGAGCGCGTCTGTAAGGAGTTGAGGAATGCGATGCGCAGTCGAGCCGTCCAGTCCAGTGCAGTGCCGGTGCCGGTGCCGGTGCCCGGTGCCCGAGGTGCGAGGATGCTCTCGTGGTGTCGTGGTCCCAGCACAGCTAGCGCCCGCAGCTCGGACGGGAGATTCAAGCCAACAAATCCGACGGATATCTGCCGCTCATACTAACCATTGAAAGGATTCTTCCAAGAAATATTCCAAGAAACTCTACAGCATCAGGCGCATCAAAGTCGTCGTGAGTCCAGGCATCGACTCACCCCAGACACACTCTCGGCCCGCTCTCAAGCACGCCGACTGCACCGACGTCACAATTGTTCAACCGAAACCATCTATCAACATTAGATCTATTCTTCTCTCGGCGGCGCAATTGCGACAGCTCCAACGACAATGGCACGCACTCTGAAAGCATCTTTTGATTGGGCTCGCGAGAAAATTCGACTTGTGTCAAAGCAACGTTCTCTTATTCAAATGAGCGATCGAAGAGATAGTACACGACCTCAATCCCTCCCTGACTGTGGCGTGTCTGCAACAGAGAGCACTTTGAATGCCGGTGGTGGTAGTAAATTTCTAGAAACCATCTACAAGGGCACTAGCATAAGCCTCAGAGCCCTCGGGCACTAGCTGTCCGTCGAGCATGTATTCACCAGTCAAAGCATTCTTCTGTTTCTGGTAGTGCTTGCCAGCTCTGGTCTGGCTGCAGGTGAAGTTGTAGTGCCCGCCTGATGTTGTATTGGTGCATTTTGGCATGGCCTTTTGTCGCATCCACACGCTGGCGGGAGAATACTCTGACGGCGAGTTTTACAAGCCGCCCGACTTTGAGCGGGCTGAGAGGGGTTTCTGGGATGCAGTTTGGAATGGTAGGAGCTTGGTCGAGGCCAATTTGGAGGCTGTTTGTTCAGACGGCCGTCACGCTGGCCACGCTGCTGGATGCCTTTCAAAAGGTCGACAACAAAATTGGCCCGTACAATCCCGTCGTAGTCAGGGCTTTGCACAAGCATCTCACCTATCGCATTCCTCGACTACGCGGCCCAGATTCACCGTACGCAGGCTGATCAGCCTACTCTATTAGTCTACCCGCTCACCAGCACGACGACGCTTCCCAGCTGCCGTCGGACATCTTCCTTGTCTACATCATGCGTGTCTTCTACCTCTCCCCACATGCCCGTCTGCCAATTGACTTCTAGAGTGCAGGCTTCTGCTGCTTCTTCAATGCCAAACCGAGACTCATCCCGCAAGTGAGAAAATTCCGGACTCCAATCCACCAACAGTCTGCTGGCCACCAACAGACTCTTGCTGGCCAAGACACCGCGTTCCAATCCAGCGAGTTCATATGCTGGCAGAGTCGATGCCCATCCCCTTATGACCTCGACCGTGTTTTGTGGCTGCTCAACCGGCATGATGCTGTCAGTTTCGAGAATCGGCTTGATTTCGACCCCAGGCCACAGTTTGGTGGTGAGAAAGTTGATGATTGGCTGCGCCGTTCGCATTTGTACCTGGCGCAAACTCTCACCCTTCTCTGCTGCCGGGTCGTGAATGTTTTTTTCAGGTACCCAACACAGCAATGTGTCCGTACTCAAATATTTGAGAACCATCCGCACAATGCCTTCGCGAAGTCCATTGTCGCCCTTTTCATCTGCCAATGATATGTCGAGAGCGCGTGATGTCAACGAGGTCAATGGTGTGTAGTGCTGTTTCAGGGCTTGCTGGGCATTGACGAGCAAATCCCACTCGAGGGCAATGGCGGCGGCAAGCTGAGGCTTGTTTGCGGGGATGGTCAAGACGTCTTTGGATGGCGTGCGCACAGGGCGAGAGTCGAGCAGGATGTGGTGGCCATCTGACGGGTCAGCACGCCACGCTTATGGGACAATGGACGACATGACATACCTGGGGTTTGCTTTACGTGGACATTGCTCCAGAAGCGTTTCTTGAGGGCCGAGGTGGGCTTGGCCTTGAGCTCTTGGCCTCTTTTGACGAGTTCGGCCTGCTGCAGCTTGCGGGCGACGCGTTCCTGAGCGGTCGAAGCGGCAGGCTTGGGAGGGCCTGGAGGAGGACCTGGAGTGGTGGGATGCGGGAGGGGGTTTGCAGAGACGGGACGTGAAGAGTGAAGGTAGCGTACTGGCTTGAAGCCGCGTGCAGAGAGTCGACGGATGGAATTCATGATGGTGTTGAGAAGGAGAGAAGTATGACATGGGTGGTCCGTTGACCGCCTTGGGCCTGGACCATGCCATGTCCTCGTTTCGAGGTACGCGGGGTCTGGAGAGACTGACTGGAGTCTGGGGTTGGGGTAACAACTGACTAGATAGACGACTGGTCTAGACATCTTTCCATTCTGCCGTAGAACCACAGCCTGCAATCCACCCATGCATATGCCGGTCGGATGATTCTTGGAAGATTCCATTGGCATTTGCATTGCATTGTTTTCCACACCGGGGCCGGGACACGAGCCGGACGAACGCAGCTCACCTCACGATACGACGGCTCCAGAGGAATGCCTTGGTCGCCACCGCACCGCTCTCGACCGACATGCTACTCACTCTTCTGCTTTCGGCCTTGATGCGCACACAATGACTCTGTCGTTTGGCCATTCGTCACTGTTGCAACCCCATCGTCGACACGAACGGCATTTTCCATCCTCCTAGTCTGCGCCGCCCGGTCCGCCGTGCGCGCGTGGTCATAGGTCCACCAGACTGGGCTCCTCTCAATTTCTCATTGTCCTCTCCCATCCATCTCGCACATCAGCAAGGGAGTGCGCTCCCAGGATTGCGTCCCATGCTCGTCGGTCAACTACCCCACCACCATGGATCACGATACTTTTTCAAATTCTCCCCTCCCGCAACCAAAGGCCATCCGTTTCGTCACAAACACCGACGGTCCCTATGCAAAGCGTCGAAGAATCAACTCGGCCTGCCTGACATGTCGTCGTCGCAAAACCCGCTGTTCAGGTGAACGTCCTTCGTGCGAAACTTGTCTCAAGAACAATCATAGCTGTGGCGGTTATGGGCCAGATTCTGGAGATACCGACGCCAGGCCAGCTCCGAAACGTTTCCCCAAGCCCGTGTCTACCTCTATCGAGTCTACCGCGAAGTCTACGCAGTCTACGCAGTCTACGCAGTCTACCGAGTCTACCGCGTCTGCCATGCAGCCTACCGCCCCGCAGCCACCCGTCAGGAATGTGCCACAAGCTTGCAACATTGATCCAAATTTGGACCAAGTTCAAGACCCAAGTCCTGAAGATGGGAGTCAAAGTTCAAGTATGAATGACCAAATTGGTGAATCAATGGCTAACAGGTTAGGTCGACATGCTTTGAGCCTCAGCATTCGCAATCGCATGCCATATTTTCGCTACTTTGGTCCCACCGCCATCATGCCGGGATTCAAACAAATGGTTGTCAAGGTCAAGGGAAAACAACATAGCGCCACGGGTACATCTACAGATGGTGAGTTTGATTGACAAGGTGTCGTCAAATACTAACCTGGTAGGATTGTCGTCACCTCCACCACCCACGGCTTCATCTCTAGGCCGCGCAACCCCCCAGCAATCGACCGATAGCGTTTCTCCTGCAGAAATCCCCATGTACGACACTTCTTCCGTCCCTCCTCCTCCATTGATCACACAACTCTGCAAAACCTTTTTCAGGCATCTCGGCTGCAACTTTCCTTTTTTGCAAGAGGAGCGCTTCATGCGAGATCTTGAAGAAAAACAAGTCGACGCCATTCTCGTAGATGCAGTCTGCGCTCTTGCTTCCAGATTTTCCAACGATCCATTATTGACAAGGGCTCGTCCTGACGCCGAGGGAGAATGTGCACCGTCGGAAAGGGGCCAAGCTTTTGCTCAGAGGGCCAAGTCGGCAATTGCAGACACTTTTGCCTGTCCTAGCATTGCTGTCGTGCAGGCTGCATTACTGTTGGCCTATGACGAGTTTGGGGCCAGCCGCGACTCTGGTTTGTGGATGTATCTTGGAATTGCCATTCGAATGGCTCAAGATTTGGGAATGCA
The DNA here is from genome assembly GCF_038021145.1 of Phyllosticta citriasiana. Taxonomy (NCBI): domain Eukaryota; kingdom Fungi; phylum Ascomycota; class Dothideomycetes; order Botryosphaeriales; family Phyllostictaceae; genus Phyllosticta; species Phyllosticta citriasiana. The sequence goes on along the minus strand of NW_027117281.1, from coordinate 80,643 downwards.
AACATTGCAAGGACTCAAATACGAAGGTCGAGTCGGTCAAACACCCGCCAGCGTATCTGTCAAGAGGGGTCGCAAAATTCCTGAATGTGAGACCACCGGCGCTTCTCCCGAAACTCCTAAAGACTTGCAGGCCATTGAGGAATTACGGGCTGTAGAACGAGAGAGGGTCGACACTTTTTGGTCAGTCTTTTTTCTCGATCGAGTCGTCTCATCTGGTACTGGACGACCCGTTTCGATTAGGGATAAAGACATTGAATTGGCTTTTCCATCTTTGGACACGATGGATCGATCGACCGGAGATCCACTACCTCTACCTGCTCTGATTCGAGTCATTCATCTCTACGGACGAGTGACGGACATTCTCAACGACATTAAGGCAGTGTCACACGTCACTCCAGAAGTCATCAAACAGCTTGGATCGATGGAAAGCTTGTTGACTGAAATTTACCAGAATCTTTCCCCTCGACTACATTTTAGCGTCATGAACTTTCAGCATTACCTCCGTACCGGACAGGGCACAAACTTTATACTGCTCCATTTTTGGTTCCACACGCTGATTGTTCTTTTGCACGAGCCGACTTTACTCAAGACGTTTGAGGGGGAAATTCAGCAACTGTTGCCCAACAGTCATGAACTCAGCATGTCATCTGCCAAAACCATTGCCGACATTTTGGCTTTTGCTGAGTTGGCCGACGTCAACAGGGCAGGATTCGGGAATCCTTTTACAAGGTAAAATCCACGGTTCTAAAATCTTTCGTTGCTAACTGGTTAGTCAACCCATTTACATTGCTGCTTGTGCTTTTTTAAAAGAGAGTGCGCTGCAATCGGCTTCGTCGAATCCTCATTCCAGACATGCATCGCCTCCGTTGGAAGATGATTCTCCGCCGGAATATAATGGATCTCGCAAGAAGGATGCGGACAAGCAAATGAGGCATTCTCTCTTGGCCAGTGCAGCCAATGCAAATTATCAACGATGTTATCGGGCACTTCAATCGTTGGAGCAGTATTGGGCTGGTACCAAATATATCCTGACCGTTCTCGATCAAAAAGCCAAGGGAGTTGTGGATCCTCTGTTGTATACGAGGGAGGAAATGGAGTCTGCTTTAGAGGTTCCCCGGCCTGAACCATCTTTCAACACTCCTGGTTGGCGACGGAAATTGTCATGGGGAGCATATGTTGCTCCGACTGGAGAAAAAGAGATGGAGCCTCATAATAGTTCAGCCTATTTTTCTGCTTCACCAATGGACGCAGGGCAGGGTGAGTTTGACCTGTAAATTGAATTCATTGGCTGACTATTGTGAAGCAATCGGTTGGTCTCTAACGGGAACCATGAATTCGCCCAGCACAAGTCTCGCCGTCTTGTATCCAACTGAAAATCGCGAACACCGCCGTTCACAAGACATGGGCGTATCCATTTCATCCGTCATGGCACATGGTCAGCAACAACGCATGATGCCATCTCCCCTACCTCCTCGGCACGCCATGTTCAGTCCTCCACCGCCAGGCTTACATCCGCCGCCGTCAAACCGCCATCCATCTGCTCCATCGCCCTTTCACCACAATCTGGACGACCAGCCCACCCCGCTAGTCTCGGATGCAGATCTCTTGCTCAACCTGCACTCACCTTTTTCTGCCACCTCGCCCCCGCGTAGTACGGCTGCTCAGACTCACGTCTCGCCCTCGGCCCATGCCCATCATCACCCGCATCCGCATCCGGCGCACCACGTCTTTTCCCACTCCCAATCGCACCAGCGTCCTCCGTCCTCGTCGTCGCATCAACATCATCAACATCACCGCGCAGCTAGCTCTCCAACTGCCGGGGCAGGACCCGGCTCCTACTACTTTGGCGACTCGCTCATGATCGAAAGCCAAGACATTGACATGAGCGCCCTAGGCATTGGTTTTGGCGGTTCTACGAGTGGAGCGAGCAGTGATCCGGCGGCGTTGGCGAGTTTTGGCGCGCTGCCGTGGATTCAGTATTTGCCGTTGCCGGATATGCTTGGTGGAGTGGGCGGGGGAGTGGGAGGGGCAGTGGGCGGAATGGATTGGTTTGATGCTTCTGCTGCGGCGACGGCCAGTGCTGATGCGGATGGAGACGCAGAGGCAGATGAAGGTGTAGCTGCGAGTGCGAGTGCGAAGAGAGAAAGGGGAGACAAGGGGAGAGTGAATGATAGGGGGAGTGTGACGGGAAATGTGATGGGCATTGCCGTCAAAGTCGAAGGCGATGGCGATGGGAGGGGTGGTGATGATGGTGGAGGGGGTTGACGAGTTGATGGGTATGTGGTATGTTTGTCGTGTGATTCAACGGACTGTGTATACAATAGAATGGCAGTGTGCGTGCTTCGATTCGGTTAATATACACTACATTGAAAAAAAAAAAACAATCGTTCCATCCGCCTAACCAACTCATCAAGGAAGCAGTACACAGAAGGGCAAAGCAAAGCCAAACAGTCCACCATCCGTCCATTCGTTCGTTTAGTCGCCCACCTTGGACAAATCAATCATACAAGCGCTGCGTGTCAAGAAAGAAAAGGGGAAGTCATCAACGGAAAGAAAGAAACGGAATCTAATATGCAATCTCAGCACGTGCTGACTCGACGCATGTCTCTCTCGTCTTTTGTGTACGAATTAGACACCACGGAACTGGCGACAAGTCAGTAAAGCCACGACAAGGTGTCGGGGAAAAACTCACCATCCTAACAATCAAGAACCACACGGCGCCCGTAAAGCGGAACGCGCTCAAACCAGCCACACTCCACAGCACGACATCCATGTAAATCTTGGCGCGCTTCGTCTTTTCGCTCTCGCCCGAACCGCTCGAACTCGAACTGTGGCCGCTGCCGCTACCGCTGCTGCCCGAGTCGGTCTGACGCTTCTGGTTGCCGCTGGACGAGGAAGACGAGTCGGAGCCGCCCGTGCTGAGACTGGCGTCTGTGCCTGCTGTGACGAGGACGACGGCGCAGAGAGCAAGGTTGCAAAACATCCAGACGAGAACGACGACGGAACGGAAACCCTTGTAGTAGTCCTCCTGCTTGTCGGCGGCGGATGGTGTCTTTTTCGGCTCGACGTACTTGGTTGCGAAGACGCGGAGTTCCTGTTCGTACTGAGTGTTGAGGTCGTGGTCATCGGTTGGGGCCGCAACGTCGACCTTTCCGCCCGGCTTGGTGGTGACCGAAGGCAGCTTCTCCGGCTTGTCGTCTCCTTTGGTTCCCCACGTAATGTCGTGCGTGTTGCAAAACGCATAGACGTTGAGGATGTTGATGTACGTCGGCGTCATGAGGAGGTATTGGAAAAACGACGTAAACATGTGCCATGGATCCAGGAAGATGAAGGATGCCACAAAGTACAGCAAGTACGTTGACGCCATGGAAACGATGAGGGTGAAGAAGACGGTGTTGGTGAAGAGCTTGGCAACCGAGAAACCATCCTTGGCCTCTTTCTGCACCGATATGACGGTGATGTAGATGGTGGCAAACATGAGGTATGCCATGATCAACGCCCAAAAGTACACCATGGTCATGTACAGCTTGTTGGAACCTTGAGGACGATTACCAAGAGCCAGGACGAAACAGGTGATGACGATGGCAATGTAAGCCCACTCAAAGACAGCAGCCAAAATGTTGCCAACAGTTCCAAGCAAGTCCTTGTTGCCGAGGGACTGGGTGAGGATGCGGAAGACGAGGAAGAAGTTGCCGAGAGCAAACCAGGCAAAAATCATGTTGATTGATTGGTAGGTGAATTCGACCAGGAACATCATCTTGCGAAGGAAAGAGTGGTCACTTCGAAAGATTTGAAGGCCATGAGCAATGGCGTAAATGGCTGCAAAGAAGGAACCATTGAGCCAACGACGACGCTGCATGATGAAGTCGGCCATCTCAGTGGGAACGTCAGTTTCGCCATTGGCAGACTTGACGTATTGCAAAATCCAATGACAGTTGCGTTTGGCAACCAATTCGAAACAGAGGATACGATCTTCGGCGAGATACATGTTGGCTGTGAAGATGCCAGCATTGGCGCCATGCATCTTTTCGCCAGCAAAATATTTCTCTAGTGGACCACTGCCAGTCTTGTCGTTTTGAAGAGCCACGTAGCGGTAGGCAGAAAAGGCACCAGGAAGGACCGAGATGAAACCAAAGGCCGACTCGAGAGGTTTGTCCAGAATGTTGCTCATCTTGTACTCGAAGTTTTGAGTGGCAACCAGAGGATTTAACAATTTCTTTCCATGGGCCAGCAAAGCCTTGATTTCACCACAAGCGCCGGCACACATGGGTTCCAAATCAAAGGCCTTCCAGAGTTGATAGATGGAGTCTTTTCCAGGTTTCGTTCCTGCATCAATCAAGACGCAAATGTTGGGATCCAAGACGCTGCCAAATGCTTGAAAGAACCATCTGTGGGAGTTGATTTTTTTCTGATTCTTTTCCTTCAAGCAGAAGAGCATCTGGATGGGTGTGTTGCCTTTTTTGACGTTGACGACTCCCTTTTTGATTTCGAGAGACATTTGCGTGGTGTACTGACTTGTTAGTGATGATTGATTGAGGAAAGGAGAGACATACCTCGTAAATGTGGGCCGTCACGTCTTTTCCGTTGACCGTCTGTTTGGCGATTCCGTCTTGGTAAACACCCATACCAGCCAAAACAGCCCTCGTTCTGGGGTTGATCTTGGCACGACCATCGGCCACCACACAGACGACAATCTTTTTCCAAGCATCCTTACCCCAGGTCTTGCTGTTTGTCCTCGAATTCATGAATTCGATATTTTTGATGACTCCAATCATGGTACGCGCAAACAGCTCATCCTCCTCGTTGTACATTGTGATGACGATGAAGAGTTCGGTATGACGGGGCTTTGCAAAGAGACGCTGACGAAGGGTGAAGCGTTCCTGATAGAATTCGGACGGATCGCAAGTTGCAGCCGAGTATCGCATATGTGTGAATTCGTCGCGCTCGGGGGGTTGAGCATGGGGGACTTGATTGAGGAGACGTGGAGGAATGGGACAGTCGAGGACGAGGTTGCCATTAAACAGCTGTACCTCCTTGACCGTCTTCCATCTACGAATCGGCGCAGGGCTAGGGGTAGGTTTTGGCATGTCGTCAAAATAACCTCCCGCACTCTCAACGCTGGGACTCAGCGCGCCTGCTGGATTGTGGCCGTAGGAGTTTTGCGGCTGTAACATGGGTCTATTGTCCGCCTCGTCCTGGTAATATTGTGCATCGTCACCTCCCATGGTCGGATTGTAGGCCGTATTTCCGTACGCGTCATGATGCGCCGAGGGGTTGAGAGCGTAGTCATGGACTCCGTAAGCCGCGGGCGAGTATCTGTGGTCTGCCTCGTATGCCTCGTTGTGGCCGTAGGTATTTTGGATATTTTCGACGGAAAACTATCAATTAGCGACATTCTTGCAAATGTTTGGCCGACTCACCGTTGGCTGGCCTTGCAAACGATCACCTGGAGTTCCTGGACCAGGACCTGGACCCATGGGAATCTCGAGAGGTGCCGAGTATGGATTGTCTTGAAGCTGGTAGGTTTGTAGTGGATGGCCAGGCGAAGGAGTTCGATGGACACCAGGTCCTCTTCTGTGAGGGTCCATGTTGTCGTTGTAGCCGTATTCCTCGTCTTCGTCCTGACGGTTTGCCGCGGGGCCTGAATCTTGTTAGCTGGCTGGGGTTGTAACCAGCTTCTAATGGAGCGGAATGTTGGGAGCTAGCGAGGCGGCTACTGCGACTAGGGATGGGGTGTTTTACCAAGGCGGTTGTACATGTTGGCGAATGAGCAGCTCTGGCGGAGATGAGCAAGGAGGTGAGGCCAGGTAGGGATCAGCGAGTGTTGGCACGACCTCACAGATTGAGTTTGGGCGGTGGGATCGACTGAATAGTTTCAGATTGGTTGTGCCGGGGTGAAGAGGACGGTGGGTGACCGACGGCGATAGACGGTGATAGACGGTCGTAGAGACGGTGACAGAGGTGGTGACAGGTAATAGATGTGGACGGCAGGAGAAAAAGGTTCGCAGCAAGCATAAAATGAGTCGACTATGTTGTGCCGTCAACGAGTGGTCGAAGGTAGAGGCTGTTGTGGTGGGCGGGGGATCTGAAACTGTGAATTCACTGCCACCCACCCACTGCTGTGCCTCTCCTTGTCGGGGCAACCATGATGTAATTCAGGAACCGACCATCCAATTTCATTTTCGCATCTCTACAATTTCTTCACCGCCGTCTCCGCAAGTCGTAACCCTCACAATCTTGTCAGCTCACGTACCGCCGGCTGCTCCTTGACCTCAGGGTCTCTCCAGGATTCGGGCACAGCCTCATCACCTGTGGCGTTCAACCGTCAAGTACTTCGACGGCATCACCGATGATTTTGCCTCATCTCCACTCTACTTTGCTTTCGACAAAGTGCTGTCTTGAAATATCGGTGTGCCGGGCCGAACGATCCTCCGCATGCACATCATCGCCTCCGCCAGATGATTTCCACATGTCTGCAGGACTAATAACACGATCAACACCATCTCTCTCGCCTGACCTGACGACTGCTGACTGCTGCTAAATTTGGACCACTCCATGGAACAGGCAGCAACTTTTGTATTCTCGATGTTGGGATGACCCAAGCAACTCAACGAGCAAAGCCTTGTCAATCGCCCATACGATTACGTCTTTTTCAAGACTGAAACTGTTGCCATGACGCAAATGTAGTCGTCCATTGCTGCGCCCTCTCTCCACAATTCAACTCACAGCCACGGCTCAACGCCCATTCGAGCCGCTCCGCTTACGCACCTGCAGCCAGGAAAGCCGTCTTTTTCGTCCCGCAACTTCAAACAGGGTGACTTGACATGCTTAACCATTTACCCGTCAACACAACTGGTAAGCGACATGTCGCACGGGCAATTGACCAAGGCGTTTGAAGTTGCTCCCGTGTCCGTTTGTGTGTACGCGAATTGTTGGAGAATACCTCGTTGACAGGACTGCGCCACAGCAGCCACTCAAGGTGGACCCCGTTGTGATCTCCGTGCCCGAGGGACACCCACATTTCTCCCGACGTCATTCCAAAACCTCTCACCTCTACAACTCGGTACAGAATCATGGCGACAGACAAGCAGCCCGTCTCGATCCTCTTCGTCTGCCTCGGCAATATTTGTACGTCTCTCCGAAGATGCCTTTCCCTGCTAACATCTCAGGCCGCTCAACCATGGCAGAAGGAGTCTTTCGCAGCCTGACTCAACACCCACCTCATCCTCTCATTGCACAAATCGACTCTTGCGGTACAGGTGCCTACCATGTCGGCTCACGTCCCGATTCTCGCACCCTCTCCACCCTCAACGCTCACGGCATTACAAATTACACCCATCGAGCACGCAAGTTTGCCTATCCCGACGACTTTCACGTCTTTGACTACATTTTCGCCATGGACAAGGAGAATCTCGAGGATTTGGAGGAGTTGAGAGAGCGAAGGGAAAAAGAGCTCAAGAGGCAAGGCAAAGAGACCGAGGTGGGAAACATGGGCAAGGTCATGCTGTTTGGTGCCTTTGCTGGAGAAGGGAGGAAGAGTAAGCAGGGTGAAGTTGTGCGGGATCCCTATTACGGTGGTAATGATGGGTTTGAGAAGGCATACGTTCAGGTCAAGAGGTTTTCGGAGAATTTTTTGAAATACTTGGAGGAGGAATGATACCCGGAGGAGACTTTTGGTCTTGGACAACATTGAGATGGACTAGATTAGACTGGATTACTGCTGGTCTGGATTGAGAATAGACTAGATTATTGTTGAGTCTGGTGAAGGCCTACAATGTCGCATACTTTTCTCGCATTGACCGCCTGTTCATACTCGTCCAGCTTGAGTTCTCCAGCCGCCCACATCATAATGGCCTGAACTTGGACAGCATCCCGACCCTTTGCTCCCACGTATCCCACAATATTGACCCAAGCTCCCGTCTGCAAATCCGTCGCATGGGCCGACTCGAGGACGTGATCAACCTGCACGTACGCAGAGATTGGGGGTAGAATGGTAGGGTACGAGTGGTTCAGAGTGAGGATTCCTTTCTTGACGTCGTATCTCTCGACACTGCGAGGTTAGCATAGCTCAAAAGTTGAGGCGTCAACTTACCATCCCAAAAAGCGCACCTTGGTGCCCTTATCCATCGACCTCAAGTCTGAAAGTAAAATCAGCTGGCTGGCTGGAGGACCCCATAGATTGGTGCCCGCTTTTCGCGACGACATGGTGGTGTAGAGGTAAACACTGCAACAAGCCGGCGTAGGGCCGGAGACCGACCTGGGCTGAGGCTCGGGCGCACGTGCCACCTGTGATGCACTCACCGGGCTGGTTCCTTGTGCTTCGCCAACATGACCGCCCGATAACCCACACCACCTTGCAGCGACTGACCCACGCATCTCAATCTCGACTCGCTCGTCCGTCGCCTCGACCTCTTCCTCAATAAACCCTCTATCGACCCTCCGACTTTCTTCCTCCCTCGGCTGACGGACGCCCGCCGCAGTCACGCCCGCAAACCCCACATCGACGACGACGACGTCTCTTCCTCTCGATATCCTCTTCTGCTCTGAGAACGTATCAACATGTCTGGTTGGGGCCTCGGATGGTTCGGCGGTGGCGCGACCAAGAAGAAGGATGCGCCCAAGAATGCCATTTTGCAGTTGCGCGGGCAGTTGGAGATGCTGTCGAAGCGGGAGAAGCACCTGCAACACCAGATTGATGAGCAAGACGCCATAGCACGGAAAAACGTGAGCACAAACAAGAATGGTGAGACCCATCACCTCAAACAGCACGTACAACGATTTGGGTGCTGACGAGGAACAGTGGCCAAGGCAGCCCTCCGACGCAAGAAGCAGTTCGAACACTCGCTCGACCAGACTTCGTCGCAGATTATGACCCTCGAACGCGAAATCTACAGTATCGAGACGGCAAACATTAACAAGGAGACGTTGGATGCCATGAAGAATGCTGGTGCAGCCATGCAGCAAATCCACGCCGGTCTGACCATTGACAAGGTTGACCAAACAATGTATGCGATTCGGATAGAAGGCCGTTCATGGTGCTGATGATTGTAGGGAACAACTCCGCGAACAGCATGCTATTGGTGAAGAGATATCAGAAGCTATCGGGCAGCCCATGGGCAATCAGGCTCTCGACGAAGACGAACTTGATGAGGAGTTGGCCGACTTGCAGCAGGAGGAGTTGGACAATAAGATGCTCGAAACTGGCAACGTACCCATCAACGACAAGGTGTCGAGATTACCTCAGGTTGCAACGGGAGAGAGTGAGTTTTTTTTCGATCCATCCAGACGTATTCTTGCTGATTTGTACAACAGTTCGTGGAAAGGCGCCAGTCAGGCAGGAGGAAGAAGACGAGGAGGAAGAGTTGAGGAAATTGCAGGCTGAAATGGCCATGTGATGTGTTATACGAAGATGATTTCTCTACTCTTTTTTGTCTCTCCAACCAGACCGCCTGAGCAGGGAGCACTTTTCTCCTCCAACATCTCTTGACTCGGGCATGGACAGTGGGATACGACGCGTGGATGGAGAAAGTTGGAAGACTGGGCGGTCTCTTCTTGCAGCTATTTATTTTCTCACTTCTCTACATCATTCCCTTTTCTTTTTTCTTTTTGTCTCCCTGGTGTTTGTCCTGTCTCGTTTTTGGGGCGTGCGTGCGTAAGCTATAGACTTGTTTCTCTTGGTTTACCCATTTCTCTATCTGTTCATTGCGATCCTCAATCCCAATCTCATTCAACTCGAACATTTTATTTCCCTGTTTCCTCTCCTCTCCGCATGATCTGATTTGGCAAGGCGGCTTGATTCTCCGCCCAAGAGGCTGTCTGCCCCCGCCGCCTCTTGTGCTGTGGGATGGCACTGACGCGAGTTTCAAAGCAGTCAGGAGAAGAGGAGGCGGCGCTGACGTCTATCATCTGGCTAACATTCAACATTCGACATTAATGTCCGACTTGTCAGCTGCCTCCTGCTCCTGTATATCCACCGAAGCGCATCTTGCATGCATTTATGCACGTATGCGTCCGTCCGCACGTCATACACCGACTCTCAACCCCTACTACTGCTGCCGTCTGTCTTTCAAAGCAGCATAAATTTATTCCGGCCAGAACAACAACTCTACGCCTTCTAACGACCAATTCTCCGCCCCTTATCGCCCCCCTCCCCCACTGATCTCTGCTCAGCCCACCAGTTGTCATCTGTCGACTTGCCTGGACAAGAAGAGGAGCGGAGGGGATGAAGAACGGAAGACGGAAGACGACGCCCTCTTACGGACATGCTGGTTAAACAGTCACTTATTCTGCCTCTATACACGCTCATCTACCTCTCGGTCAGCTTCTTCTCTGTCTGTTTGGTCGGGCGGCACTTGAACGCGCTGTCGAACGACCAATCTCCCACCGAGTTCCGCTCGGCCCACAGTTGCAGTCTGTCTACCGTGTTCGTGTGTGAGAGGGAGGGATTCTCTGCTCGAGGCAACATCTCTTCAAGAGTAATTGCTATGCTACGGCCGTCTCGTCGTCATGGTCATCACCTATTTAATGCCTCCCCGGCACACTCGCTGTCATGTTATCCGCCTTTCCTGTACTCCCCAACAAATCCATACATCCCTCAACCGCAGTCTGCATCCGCTCCGTCGCCTCCTCAATGACGGCCGTCAAAGGTCGCTTGCCCGCCCACTCAGCCCAGACCTGCGTACACGGCCCATTCAACACCTTGTTTATGTTGACCTTTGCAACGCCACCCTCCGCGATGCAGCGACCAAAGTGTTCGCCCGTCATGGGATCCGCACCATGCAACACGAGCTTGACGCGGTCACCGACGGCCTCGCGGATTGATGAAAGACGGTCATATTCCAACACGATGCCCCGCGGTCCGTACGAGCCGTGCACATTGCCAAACGCGGGCGCCAGCCAGTCTATGCCGGTTTCGGCAAAATCGAGCGCGTCAGCGGGCGTGGTAAGGACAGCCTCCAGATCCGCCGTATCCTCAATGCCATCCTCGCCACCCTCGATGCGCCCCGGTTCCGCCTCGGTCGCGATACCCCGCGACGCACAATAAGCAGCCAACTCGCGCGTCAACTCCAAATTGCGCGCCCGCTCGTAGTGCGACATGTCGATCATGATGCTATCGAAGCCGTGGGCCATGTCGGCCGCCCGTCGCACCATGTCGGGCGACTGAGCGTGGTCCAGGTGTAGCGTTATGGGGACGGATGCCTGGCGAGCGGCTGTTGCGGCTAGTTGGACGAGGAGTCCGCCTGCGTATTCGATGGCCCATGGGAAGAGGAGGATCATTGCCGGGGATCTTTTCGCTTCGGCTGCGCGGATTGTGGCGAGGATGCCTTCGGTGTTGTAGCAGCACATGGCGGGGACGGCATACTTGCGCGTGTGTGCATCTTCGAGGAGGGGAATCGCGCGGTTCGTTTGGAGTTTGAGAGACATGTCGAGTGGATTGGAGGTGAGGCGAGGTGAGGTAAGTCAGCTTATAGCGCAGCTTATAGCGCGAGCGGATCGCGGGGCTCTCGCCCGAACTAAACAGGACGAGGCACAGCTCTGGCGAGAGTGGTCCGAGGAGTGGATGTTAACAAACAATGGTTGGATCGGCAATGAACAAAGCCGACAACGGACGGCGGAAAGAAGACCGCCTCCACAACGTCACCGAAGTGCGGGGGACCAACTGTGGGGTGCTCGGACAAAACACCGCGCACATGTCGCCGTACAAAATCGCGTCGTTGTCAACAATTGGAATGGTGTAGCATTCAATCATGTCTCCTCAAATTGGTTTCGTTGGCCTCGGAGCCATGGGCTTCGGAATGGCCACCAACCTCGTCAAACAAGGCTACCGAGTCAAAGGTTTCGACGTCTTTCCTGCCAGCGTGCAGAGATTCCAAGAAGCAGGCGGTATTGCTGCGTCGTCTCTCGTCGATTCAGCTGCTGATTCCTCATTCTACATTGTCATGGTTGCGTCGGCCGATCAAGTACAAGAAGCGTTGTTTGGAGAAAATGGTGCCGTAAAGGGTAAGTTTTCTGACTCGTGAGTAAATTGCCTATTCGGGTAAACTGATATCATTGTAGCCCTACCACATGGTGCTACCCTGCTCCTCTGTTCGACGGTTCCTTCATCGTATGCCGAGTCTGTCGCCAAAGAATTGAGAGATGACATTTTCTTTGTCGATTGTCCAGTATCCGGAGGAACTCAAAGAGCCGCCAATGGTACATTGACAATCATGGCCGGTGCCGAGCCTGAGGCTCTTGAAAAAGCCAAATGGTTACTTCAAGAAATGTCGGATCCCAAGAGTTTGTATGTTCCTGGTGGAATTGGAGCTGGAAGCAACATGAAGATGGTACATCAAGTTCTTGCTGCCATTCAAATTTTGTTATCCAGCGAAGCCATGGGATTTGCAGCCAGATTGGGATTGGATGCGAGGAAGACTTATGAAGCCGTCAACAAGAGCGACACTTGGTGTTGGATGTTTGAAAACAGAGTTCCGAGGTTGATTGAGGAAGATTTTGTTCCTGGAGCCAGTGCAATCACCATTATCCTCAAAGATGCTGTAAGTCATTCGTTCAGGGGGTGATAGGCTGCTAATTTTGCAGGGCATCATCACATCCATGGCTCGTCTCACCGATTTTCCAACTCCTCTTTCCGCTGCTGCAGAGAGCATGTATCTCGTCGCCCTCGGTCAAGGAATGGGTCGACTTGATGATGCTTCCATGGTACGACTGTACTATCCAGAGCCTGTCAAAAATGTCGTGGTCAACGAGGGAGATGTGGAATTGGTATTCAAGCTACTCCGCGGAGTCTTGATCTGTGCTGCTGCAGAGGCCATTGGTTTTGCTCGCTTCCTCAATTTGGATCTTCACCAATTCCACGACTTGGCAGCCAATGCTGCTGGTGGAAGCGTACAATTTCGCGAACGTGGTGCCGAAATGATTTCTCTCCTGACTGGACAAAAGGTTGCTGGTGTTCGGGACTTGCCAGAGTTGGATATTGATGCTGTGAGAAAAGACTTGGCCGATGCCATTTCTGCTGCAAGAAAGGTCAATTGTCCAACACCTCTGGCCAGTCAAGCATTGAGTCTTTTGGCGACTGCAAAGAGAAAGAAGGATGACTATTATGGATTGTTGTAATTACCTATATTTTCGACGTCTTGACTCGAGAAGTTACTGGTCTGTCGCTGGCCAAGCTGTCGCAAATGAAGTTGACGGCGATTTCGGCCATTTTTGGAGTCGTCTCATGACCTACACCGTCAAAAACCAAATCCTCAAGCTCAAAAGCAAGTCGAGGATCTTCCTGAACGGCTTTTTTGAGAAATGTCAAAAAGTCTTGACCGCACTCATACGGAACCAATTTGTCTGCACCACCAGAAAGGTTCAACAACCTCTTTCCCTGCAGATTGGCCCACAAATGTCCTCTCAACCTCTCCTTTTCTATCGGTGTTGGAGCTTCCGCATTCGACAAGCGGCGCATCAAAGATCCCGCCGGATCCCATTGACGAACCGCTTCAACCAAGGCTTGGGGGAAGTCTGAAGAGCCAATAAAGTCGGGTCCCCACGTCTGCAACTTGGATTTTTCCGCTCGTTGTTGCATCAATGCAGTATAGTCTGGACATCCAATGATGGAAACGGCGGTGGAGATGCGTGGTTCATGCAAGATGCAGTGCCAGGTTGCATGACCTCCCAAGGAGATGCCGAGAACCAAATGTTGATTAGGGGTGAGGGAGATGTAGGCGGGGAGGTACGACAGGAGTAGCGAAGTATCGGTTGCAGTACCGTCTGTGCGAGTTAGGATCAACAAGCGGCGAGCGGATGTAGACTTACGGTATATTGAAAACATGTCCTGAGCGTGTCGGGGGTTTCCATTTCGCCAGGCCTCGTTGGAAACGGCATCAACCTGTCGAGAACCATGATTGCGTTGATCGAAGCTGACTGCAATGAGGCCTTGGTCTGATTTTCGAGAATTCCAAGCGCGAATGGCCTGGGCGGCGATTGGAGACATGCATTGATGGGTTTGGTTGCGTGGGTGTAGAAGCCATAGGCATGCGACGGGGGATTGAGGAGGAAGTTCCTCTAGACCGTGAACCGTGGTGAGGATTCCAGCGATTGTAAATGTCGATTGCGACACTGGGTCCTCGTTGATGGATTCGACTGGATTTGGGGTCATGTTGTTGTTTGGTGGAGGTGCGGCGGATTGCGGAGATTCCCCTCGGCTGATCAGGGACTCGCGCGCGTCATCTCAACATCTCGGTCCTCTCTCTGCCACGCCACCACTCCTTTTGCCAGGGGTTTCCTCTCCCAAACCTTGCTTCACCCAAACAAGACCCGCCTCCTCGCTCAAAACCTTTCCCTCTCCAGGGCGCCAACAACATGGCCACTCGCGACATGGCCCGCGACTCTAGCCTTTCTCCCACGTCGTCAAGTCCGCAATCAAATTCCCCCAAACCTGAGGGATTTGGGGATACTCTGCGGGTTGGAGAATTCCCCTTTCACTCGAATACGTCCGACATACCCAAACCCAACCTCGAACCTTCACCCAGCTTCAACCAAGTCGCCGACCCTACCGATTTTCAACCTGGAGACTTTACTCCCGGACGTCGAAGCGTACAATTCGCTCGGAATTCCACCCAAGATCCTGCGTCAAACCCACACTCTCGTCAACATTCGTTGGAGGAGGATGATGAGAATCGAACAAAGGAGAGGTCGAAATTGATTGATAGAATCAAGGCTTTGAATCCGTTGCAAGGCCACCACAGGAGTATAAGTGGGTTTACGATTGGAGATGGACCTGCTGGGGAAATTACACCGAATGGACCTCTGTCTCCGGAGTCGGAAAGATCACAACCAATGTACGACGACATTAGCGAAGGAGAGGCGGATGATGAGAGTGCGGGAGAAGGTCCTGCAAGACCTGCCAGAAGGAGAAGGAAGACACGACGAGTCGATCCAGCTCCAACTACACCAAAGAATATGCACGCCGCATCCTTTTACAATTCTCCTGGAGATACCCCCAATACCGTTGCAGGTTACCGCCCTCCCTTTGCACGACGAGGTACCATGAGCGACATTCCAGAAAATCAACGCATGGGTTTGTCGGAAGACGAAGGTCGAGACATGCTGGCAAAGGAGAGTGCTTGGAGGAGGGGATTACATGGTCGTCGAAGACTAAGCTTTTCGGGTCGCAGACCTGATGCGCATGACTCTGATGGTCCTCGGCGACCCAGTCATCTCAGGCGTTTTACTGGAATTGCCACTCGAATGGACGGTTCGGATTCTCCATCGGCATGGAAGCAACGAAGTGAGAGAACAACCAGCATCAGCGCACAAAAATGGCGTCAACTCAAACAAGGATTGAAAATGCTTGGGAAGCAGAGGAAGGAAGAGAATCGGATTGATCATGCCAAGTCGGCCGAGTTGGTTGCGGAGCTCCTTGCCGGTGCACCTGCAGCTTTGTTTCTTGCCAGCATGTTTCAACGGGATGAACATGGTCATAAACGGGTTCCGATTTTGATGGAACAGCTCAAGGTTCGAATTACCGACAGTTCGAAAATTAGCGACAAGGCTGGAGACCGTCATTACAGCTTCCGGATCGAATTGGAATATGGCAGCGGCATGACACGTATGAAGTGGGTCATTCACCGGACGGTCCGTGATTTCGCCAATCTGCATCTCAAATACAAGACGGCCATTACCAAGGAGAAATATGTTCGATTCAGGGGAGAGGATTCGGTTCATCGAAGTCAACTTCCTCGCTTTCCAAGGAGTGTTCTTCCGTATGTTCGTGGAATGCGTGGTTTGATGGAGGATGATCAAGAGGATGAAGATGAGGATATTCCTCCTGGTGCCGTGACCGATGGAGAAGCCAGTGGGGGAGAACGTCCAAATTTGAAAAAACACAATCGTCGATCATCTCGACATACTCGAAGGTCCAGCATTGGAAGCCCAGAAACTCCGGGGATTGTTGGAGAGATGACGGCGAGGACTGGTAGCTTTTTCGGACAAGTCCCTCCTACTCCAAATCCGGCTCGAAAGGATACATATCAGGAGAGGCAACGAAAAAAGTTGGAACAATATCTTCAACAACTCATTACGTTTGTCATTTTTCGTCCCGACTCCAACAGACTTTGCAAATTTTTGGAATTGTCTGCCTTGGGGGTTCGTCTTGCACAAGAGGGGGGTTATCACGGAAAAGAAGGATTCATGATGATTCAATCAACAAAGGCCGCCAATCAACGTGGATGGAATCCGACCTTTTTCAATCACCCAAAACATCTACCAAAATGGTTCCTCGTCAGGCACAGCTACATTTGTTGTGTCGATTCCCCGGAGGAGATGAACATTTATGATGTTTTTCTGGTGGATCCCGACTTTCATATTGACGAAAAAAAGGGAGCTCGTGAAATGGCTAGCAAAGCAAAGACTTCTGCTGCCCATCCCAAAGCCCATCAACTTCGTCTCGTCAATTCGGAGAGGAGGTTGAAACTGCTTGCCAAGAATGAGAGGCAGATGATTCAGTTTCAAGACTCGATCAAGTTCATGATTTCTCAAACCGAATGGTCAAAACCTCATCGATTCGACAGCTTTGCTCCAGTCAGGTACAATGTCTGGGCTCAATGGTTGGTCGACGCTAGGGATTACATGTGGAATGTCTCTCGAGCTATCAGCATGGCCAGGGATGTTGTCTACATTCACGACTGGTGGTTGAGTCCTGAGTTGTATTTGAGAAGACCTCCTGCCATTAGTCAAAAGTGGAGATTGGACCGTCTACTCCAACGCAAGGCTCAAGAAGGTGTCAAGATTTTTGTCATTGTTTATCGCAATGTTGAATCGGCCATTCCCATCGACTCGGGGTATACCAAGGAGTCTCTTCTCGATTTGCATCCCAACATATTTTTTCAACGCTCGCCAAACCAATTCAAGAAGAATCAATTCTTCTGGGCCCATCACGAAAAAATTTGCATCGTCGACCATACCGTTGCCTTTTGTGGAGGTGTCGATCTTTGCTTTGGTAGATGGGATACCCCGAAGCATGTGTTGAACGACGACAAGTTGACTGGTTTTGAATTGGACAATCATCTTCCAAAAGATGCTGATCACTGTCAAATGTGGCCAGGCAAGGATTATTCCAACCCTCGAGTCCACGACTTTTATGCCTTGGACAAGCCGTATGAGGAAATGTACGACCGAGAAAAGGTTCCCCGAATGCCATGGCACGATATCGGCATGCAAATTGTTGGTCAACCTGCCAGGGACCTGACTAGACATTTTGTTCAGAGGTGGAATTATTTGAGAAGAGACAAACCACCTTCTCGTCCGACCCCATATCTCCTCCCACCTCCCGACTTTAATCCTGCCGATTTGAAGGCTTTGGGATTGGATGGGACTTGCGAGATTCAAATGTTGCGTTCGGCAAGTCGGTGGTCTTTGGGGACACCTGATCGAGTCGAATGCAGCATCATGAATGCCTACGTCAAGAGCATTCAAGCCAGCGATCATTTTGTCTACATTGAGAATCAATTTTTCGTCAGTTCTTGCGAAATGGACGGAAAGAAGATTGTCAACAAAATTAATGACGCTTTGGTGGAACGAATCAAGCGTGCTCATCGGGATGGAGAGACTTGGCGGGCCATCATCATCATTCCCCTCATGCCCGGCTTTCAGAGTACTGTCGACAGTCAGGATGGAACCAGTGTCCGTCTGATTATGCAGTCCCAATACCGCAGCATCTGTCGAGGAGAATCCTCTCTCTTTGGGAGGTTGAGGTCTGCCGGAATCGACCCTGCCGACTATGTCGAGTTTTATTCTCTTCGATCTTGGGGTCGCATCGGTCCAAACAAGGCTTTGACGACCGAACAACTCTACATTCATGCCAAGTGTATGATTGTGGATGATCGAGTTGTCATTATTGGGTCGGCCAATATCAACGAACGCTCCATGTTGGGTTTCCGAGATTCCGAAGTTGCTGCCATTGTTCGGGATTACGACATGATTGATTCCATGATGGGTGGCAAGCCTTATAAAGTCAGCAAGTTTGCTCATTCTTTGAGGATGCGTCTGATGAGGGAACATCTCGGTCTTGATGTGGACTGTATTGTTGAAGATGCTCAGTCGGAGGTGTATCAGTCTGATTTGTCCCGGCCATCGACTGCGGAGAGTAATCCCACCATCGAACAGCAATTGATTGAAAACAAGTATCGAGCTGAGGAGGAGTTGATAGCGAGGGAAGAGGCAGGTCACTCTTTCAACCACGACGTCGAAATGGAATCTCGTCCCGTCTCCCCAGAATCGACCCTTTCCAAGATGGAGCGAGAAAGAGATTTGCGTGGCGAGGGTGTCGACCACATGCTGGAAGCGTCCGCTCGAGGTTTGACCCGAGGAAGAGATTCTACGGTTGACATTCGTGGGCACGAAGTTTTGGTGTCGTCTCCGACCCGCCGGAAAAACAGCCTTCTCAAACCTCGCGATCGTCCTCCTTCCAGCAATCGCCGCACCAGTGCCAGTGCCAGCAGTGCCAACATGGACTACGACGGCTTGCCCCCCTCTTCCCTCCCTCGTATGAATACTCGCGAGCTTGGTCTCACCCAGCTTTCCCAGCTGCCCGCCCTTCCCGTCCAGGACGACACCGACATTGGCGGTCCTCCCGTCGCCCACGCCTTTACCGCCAAGGGGAATGAGATTATCAATGCCCTCCTCGCCACCATGCGGAGGCCCGTCGTCACCATCGACTGCATGGCTGACCCCATCAACGATTCTTTTTATATCGATACCTGGCACACCGTCGCCGAGAACAACACCAAGATTTACCGCCAAGTCTTTCGCTGCATGCCCGACAACGAGGTCCGCACCTGGAAGGAGTACCGCGAGTACACGGCCTTTGAGGAACGCTTCGCCAAGAGCATGGGCACCGTCTACACCCGCCACGACGCCAAAAATCCAAAGGAGGGCGGCCCTCCCGGCACCGCTACCACCATCAACCGCAAGGCCCACGAGGCCGGCAAAACCATTGGCACCGTCGGCGAAAAGGTCGGCGAGAAGATTCACGACCATCTCCACCTCGACGTCGACCCCGACTCCGCCAGCAAGCCCTCCACCGCCACCTCCCAGCCCGTCGACGAAAAACCTCACTCTCCCAGACCAAACCCCTCCTCCTCCTCCACAAATGTCCCCCCCGACCCCCCCAAACCTACCGCCTCCCAGCGCCGCCGCAAGCGCGCCCCCACCCGCGGCTCCCTCAAGGCCTTTCAGGCGGGGGATGATGGGGCCTTGTTGGCCAAGGGGGATGCCGAGACCCTCCTCGAGCTAGTCCAGGGCCACCTCGTCGCCTGGCCCTATGACTGGCTTGAGAAGGAGGAGGCCGCTGGTGGTTGGCTTTATGCCGTCGATCAGATTGCCCCCTTGGAGATTTAGTAAGTCCTTTGTCCTCTTGTGGATCTTGCTAACTGTTGTAGTATTTGACGTTTCTATTAATTAATTCGGGTATTATCAAAATAAGTGTCGTCTGTCAAACAATGTCGTCTGTCAAACAATGTCGTCCAGGAGCATTCATCGGTAACAGTACTCTCCGTGTCGTCTAGAAGCATTCATCTGGAACAGTACTCTCCGTGTCGTCTAGAAGCATTCATCGGGAACAGTACTCTCGCGTGTCTAGGGAGCTTTTATTTTTTGGAAACAATACGTTCTTACCGTGTCTAGAGAACATTCATTATTTGTGTCGTCAAGGGAGCATCCATGATTTCGTAGCACTGGACAGGGTCTCAATTGTCGGCAGGTCACAAAAAGCGGATACCGACCTGTCGCCTGATTGTCGACGCGTCGCTCGTTCACCACATCTGTCGAACTCGTCCTCATCGTCCAAACCAGCCAACTTACATTCTCAAGGTCTTCCGTTAGCATGTCCCAGCAGCCAAGCTTACCAGCCAGTTTGCGACTAGATCCTTGATCGACTAGTCTCCGCCGCGCGATGCGAACGAGCTCAGAGTCCAGGCGGTGACGTCTGGGGTTCTTTACTGACGACGTGTCCTCAGACTCCATGCCTCTCCCGACTCGGCCGTCCAGTCCTCCCGTCATCACCCACCCCTCCCCCACTGAGCTTCGCTCGGCCCTACCTTGCAGTCCGTCTGGCTCCGCTTCGCTTCGCCATCCGAATCCTACCGTCCTTTGTAGAGACTACGTGCTGGATGGAGCGTCTGGTCAAGTCCTAGCCGCCTACGAGGGCGTCGGTGCTGGTGGAAGACTCTGCTTGAGGACCCGACGGTCTGCTCGCACAACGGATACATGTAAACCGGGACGGCGACAAATAAGCAAGCCATGCTTCAAACGGGATGAGTAGGAACATACCCGGACCTCGAATGCTCCCCCTGTCACTTCTTCCGGACCTTCAGGACCCCCCTTGACTTCAAGTCGGCACGCATCTGACGTGCAGGCCAACCACACGCGGCATTGTGGGTGGTACATCGCCGCCGGGTCTCTTTTGCACCAACCTGGACAGCTCCCAAGACTCTCCGACCAGGCAAACAACCGGGACAACGGTCATCTTTTGCAAGACCTCTGGGCTCGTTTGATTTTGCCCGCCATATCGACGAGCTGTTCCTCAGAAGTCTCCGTCTTGGTCCATGCTTGCGAATGTGAATTTGGGGGAAGGCAGTATTCCAGCCACAATGTAAACACCGTCGTGTGAAATCTGTGGCCTCTCGGCTGTGGTGGTAAGCTGCGGTCAAGGCGTTGTGCCAACACCGTCCGTAAAACCGTCGATCCAACCACCAACACCATTCAAATCAACCTCTTGTAAACAAACTCAAGGTACAAGACTCCTTCCTCTTTTTCATCCACATGCTAAAGCCTTACAGATGTCTTGGTCCGACAATCGCTTCTTCCTCACCCGCTGGTTTTCGCCGCCGCAGCGCCCAAGTGGCGTCTGGCAACCATCGAGAACTCTGAGGTCGCTCCGGGCTTTCATCCATGTGTGTCACATTGAGTCTGGAGCTCTGTGGGGTGTTTATTACTGCGTACTTGTGCCACTCCCTCTCTCCGCCCTCTCCTCCTCCTTCTCCGCCCGGTGCATTGTGGTGATTGTGGTGGAGGTAGTGGTGGTGGTGGTGGTGTTGCTGCCGGCGGCGAGCAGGGGACGGAGGCTTTCACTGCGAGTATGTTAGCACAAGGCAAGCCGGTCACCGGGAATCTCAGTGGCTTGCTCCAAGCAGCAGTCCTTCGCCAGTACTTACAGTTTCCCCAAGGCAGAGGCATAGGCATCGTTGAACCTTTTCACTTCGGCCTGTACTTCTCTCCTGTTCTCCCCACAACATGACAAACAGTAGTGTACATGAGGGGGCAGGGCATAGGGACCCAGGCGCATCGAGAGACAGAGTCGGGGCGAGGACGATAGTGAGGGCGAGGCGCAGGCTGGCGAGAGGTGATGGTGAAGATGCGAGACGGGGGAGAAAAGAGAAGGCCTGGAGGCGAGTAATGGATTGTTTCAACATTTTCAGTGTGCGGGTGGCGAGTATCGTCAAGCAGGCGCGTCGTCGGAGGCGTGACCAAGACACCTTACTGAATCGGGTCACTGCGTCCAACTTCGAACGTCGGAAGGTCGGTGCCAACAATCGTGGCGCGGAGGACGACACAACGAACAGGATGTGCGAGACGACGGGAGCATTTGTGCCCCTGGTCTGGCAGTTGACAAGAAGCATTCAAGCCATTTCCTAATACCATAAGGTTAAACATTGGGTTATTCAAGCGTCTACAGAGCATAGTAACAGGGACCATTCGAGGCCCAGCCTGCTTAAGCTGATCACAGGGGTGAAATTGCAGCATTTCATGTCCGAACAACTGTTTCTGATGCATGTTTTCCATTTGATTGTTATCGCAACTTGATTCCTCCGCGCTCCAGTGCTAGCACCTCCAGTGGTGCAGCACCTGTGCGACCTTCGATCATCTTTTCAATCTCCTTCTGGACCCTAGACCATCCATCCTGAGGGAGAATGTCTTCGGCATGATGACAATTTTCGGCAACTTGCTCGTTGATAGCTGCCATGCCATTACTTCAACTCCCACAGACTCTCAAATCGCCAAATCGCCGGTGGCCGAGCTGCACGCAGGCCTTCACTCCCAGTCTTCTGACAGAAACTCGTCGAGATCGTCCGAAATCTTCTTCATGTCGTCGCCATGTTTCTTCATGACCTCACTGGACTTGACGACATCTGGCATAACCTCAGCAAGCTTTCCGAGATTTTCAAGGCTTGCCTCCCAATTCTGGTTCTCCTTTATCCTGGACTGGAGCCCCCGATTATCGCGATCTTCTGCAAGAAGCTTCTTCACCATCTCGTGCTCACGCTTGACATTTGCTGGAATTATTTAGCAATCTCGAACACCCATCTTGTGATCATGCGTCATCTTACCTAGAAGAGGCGTGGTCCGCAACGCATCTCCGGCCCATATTTTGTACTGTCTACTTGGAACTGTCTCCGAGCTGAAGGTGCTCCGACCGGCCGGGTAGTACGCAAATCCAAAGCCAGTCTCAAGAGGGCTCTGGGCAAGGCGATTGAAAATGATTTCGGCAACGGAGCTCTGCATGTCGTCCCAGATCTTGTAAATGACAAATTGTTGAATTTTGTAGGACCGGAAATGAACGGCGCAGATGGCATCGACCAGGTTCATGAGCCAGTTGCTCGACTCGTGCTTCAGATGCGACTGGAGTCGCGTGCGGGCTTGGTTGGTGTAGCCTACCTCGCTGAACGGACGAGGCCTGGAGTTTCCATCACAGCCCTGGCAACGGGCGAGGACGGCGTTGCAAAAGTCATTTGCCCGAACTTTGCGGTCCTTGGCGTATTGACCAAGGTAGCGGCGTTCGCCGTAATCCCATCTGATCTTCTTCTTCGATGGAAGGTCCCTGGCCGTGTCGATGATGCATGCGAACTCGACGTCCTGATCACCTCCATCGATATAGCGCTTGACGAGAGAGATGATCTCTTTGAGTTCATTCACTGTGGGAGATTCGCCTTGAGCGTTGGCGAGGTATTGCACGTAAATTACCGGCTGATGCTGCTTCGCTTCTGAATGTGCACGAACCTCTGCCATGCTGTCTTGTAGAAATCTCTTCAAAGCGGGGTTGGTGTTTCCGATCATTGCCTTGGGGATGGTGCCCTCAATGACAGCTTGAAGTACATGGTTGTTTGTTGAGGCGAGGATGTTGAAGCCATGTCGAAAGAACACCTGTTTGGAATTTTCTGAAAGCTTTTCCTCCTCTGAGATCTTCACCAGCAAGGCATCGTAACCCCGCAGCGCTTCTCTGATGTATCCTCTCGTGTCTTCAATTGTGCCGTCTTCTGGGGCCTGGAGCGTTGCTTGTGACGCTTCTTCTTGGCTGATCATGCGTTGGTAGGCGGGAGGAGAGGTTTCCAATGGCAGATCATATTCGCTGAGGATTCCTCCGTCCCGAGGGATGCTGGTGTTCGCAGAGGACATAATGAATGACGTTAATAGTGGACTGGAAGAGGTTCGCAGCGTGTGGGATGGAGTGTGGACTGGAAAGAGAAACCTGTCAGTATCAATTGCACTTTTAGCTGCTCTTGAGGACCTACTGAGAGCAGAAGCAATGAAAGGGAGATTGGCGATGATCTGACCTGATTGGTAGAAGATGAGGCGGAGACGAGGCTGGTAGAAGAAGAGGGAGAAGAAGAAGAGGGAGAAGAAGAAGAGGAGGAGGAGGAAAAGAGGAAGAAGATGTAGTCGTGGGAGTTGAGGAGCGAGGAAGGACACAAGCGGCAGCGGAGGTTGAGGTTGAGCAAGAAAAGTCTACTAGGGAATAATAATCCAACAGACGCGACTACACCTTCACTTCACTACCTGGAGCCGCCTCGGCTGCTAATCTTGCGCCTCCACTTCACTTCTTTGAATCCCTCCTGACTAAACCCCGGATTGACTCCAATTCACCCCTCGTAATTATCTAAGCTCGCGGTCAACGTTCGCTGGTCCGGTCCATTCGCAAACGTCGTTGACAAGCTTGACGAGATACTCGTCGGGAAGATGTCATAGTGGAATGTTTGACCAGGGCTCTTCGATTCCTTTCCGGCTGGGATGCTGCTAGGATAGCAAACCGGTGACAATCTCTCCAGAAAGATCTATTTGTGTCGCATGCGTGCAAGTCACGGCCAGAGCACTTTCTTAAGCGCTGCAGATTTCCCGCAGAATCTGGTAGAACTCGGGCTTGTAGTAGCGTTTGCCGCTGATGACCACGATGGCATACACGCAGGCCCTCATCAGCTGCTCGACCGCGGTGGTGGACAATAGAGGCTTCCGGTCTGCGCCAATGTCGACCAACAATGAGCTTGTCCATTCCACCAGCATCTGCGGATCCATGGCTTTGACGGGCGTGTCGGGAGAGAGTCTGTCGAAAGAGTGTAGTTGGTTAGTGCCAGAGTTGCCATCGCAGTCATCGACGAGTGGCTCCGTCGACTGTACCGCCGTGTGACGCCGGTGAGTCCACCGTCTCGTCTGCAAAATAGAAAAATCTAAAGGCTCCGCCCAACGGCCACACCTACCAACAGCACCCTAATTTTTTCATCTCCAACCAGAATCAATGTAAAGACTTCGCTCTTCCATGCCGATTCGGATGCTAACGTGCCGCAGATGGGCGAGAGATGGCAAGACGGTCATTCCTGGTGGACCAAGTTGATCGCTCCGGCTGCTCGTCCATGTACGCTTCCATTCTTTCTTCGAGGTCGACTCTTGAAGCTAACCAGGAAAGCAATGATGTCGTCCACCCTGCAGGCCATGCGCGGCACCCGAGCAAGGATACTTCATCAGGAATTCGTCATGTACAACCCCTTGGCGCCCATCCTAGTCTGTTGTGAACAATTCGACAACTCCGTCTGTCCCCACCACCGCGACCATGGCCGGGAAACATCAACATTTCTTCGCCCGATAGATTTCACTTGCTGACCAAGCACTTTAAGTCCCGCCACGCTTCCATATTGTGGTGCGAGAGGAACTTGTACATCATGCCATTCAATGGAGACGCGCGCCAAGTCCCCACGATCAAAGTCAATGGCAAGCTCCTTGGCACTGGAGAGACTGGACCTCTTCATGCAGGCTCGGAGATTCGCTTCAGCGATGACCTCTTCGACCCATTCTCGGCCTGGCTCGTCACTGGCATCTCTGAGGGTGAGCCAATTTCTGTCCCTCCGTCAGCAGGTGATACCATGAAGACCGTGGTCAGCCATCTGTGCGTTGCTTGCTTGGTCGTCGTCATCAGCAAGACGTACAAGCGCTAGATTCAAAACTTGGGGGGAAGGATGACGGAGGAAAGCCGAACATGGACTTGGAAAGGAAGGGGTGTAATTGAGCTCGATCCAAGACTCTGCGCATGCATTACGGGTGACCTTTGTCTCGTGACACTCAAGTTTGATGCTCCTCTCAAGGCCCTCGGGTCTTGACCAGAAGGGTTAATGAACTTTGACGGCTGCAGCGGCGGCATCGGGCCCGTCTGTCTTTGCCGGCAATGTCGACGAGCTGTCTCCCTTGAAAGTATGCCCTGATTCATGCTGGAAAACGTGAGTAAAGCAGTATTCCAGCCACAATGTCGTGAAGCTCATCCAACCAACCTCATCACCACCGACACCAACAAGCATGACGCGATCAACACCACGTGCGTCAATGATGCTCCTGTTTACAAGTTGGGCGCCTCGTTCAAATCGACCTCCCGTGGACGTTTCATTATGGCATCAATGGATAGCTGGACGCTCTGAGAGCGTAAAGCCAGTGGAAGATGTAGAATTACACTAGAAAATAGAGGGAAGCGCTCTTTAGGTCGTGCCACGTCGGAAACCTGCAGCGGAGCCGGGCTTTTGTAATGACAGCAACCTTTCCAGCAAAAGATCGAAAGGATTGTTTTAGTGTGTGAGAGTGCCGCATTTTGACGAACTAGACGCGTATACAGAGTCCGTCTCTGTTTGTGTGTTGGTGGACGAAGAGATGTCATCAGAGGCCGGAATGTAAGCGCCGTGTGGCCGTCAGCGCCGGCTTTATTAGCCTCTACCATGACTCAGGTGCTCTAGTTACCTCTAATAACCGCATATCTAGACGATGGGAACCTTACCCTCACTATATTACTACCCACGGCTCTTCTTCTTAGTGGTTAAATACGCTGGCTAAGTAATCTCCATATCTAAGGTTCACATATTACTAATAGGAATGCAGGCTCATTATTATCCATTCCTAAGTCCTAGCTAGATCCTACTACTCTTTAAAGTGCCGACCTAGGCCCATTTACCCTTAGACTAGTAAGTTAATTAGACGCAGCCCCGCGGACGACATGAAAAAGATGGGATGCGGTTAGGCATAGGGTGTCTTCTAATAAGACCTTAAGATGCTTAGCTGAATAGCATTCATGCAAGGCCCTTATGAGGTTATTATGTAAGTCACATAGATGTAGCGGAAGTAATAGTAGTACTAGATGGGATATTAGACCGGACGTAAGTTACTAGAAGGCCTAGCTAAGCTCCGGCTACGCTTAGGAGTATTCCTAGGTGAGTTTTACATACGGGAACTCTAAAAATTATCAGGAAATATCTTTTACTAAGAGCTAATGTTTCTCTAGGCCGGCTATATCATGGCTAACCTAGTCATCTATAGAAATACGTAAGCACAGCTCACCGTCTAGGAAGGGCTGCTTAACTTGTATAACTCGTCCGCATTATTAAAACTCATCTGCTTAACGCCATGCTCAGCCGCAGAGTATATGTTCGACTTGATCTTGCCGGGCTACGCTACAAGAGACCGCTGACTGCAAGATGGGGTGCAATCATAGTGTCTGTGAAGATGGGCTGTAGTAGTTATCGAAAGTCAAAAGCAGCCCAATTCTGCCTGCATTAACGTCGGTTTTTCTGCTTCTCCGGTTCCCAACTAACGAAGTGGTATTTCTGTAATGATGCATAAGATTCTTCGAAATTCGCACGGGATTTTGCGATGGGTACCACTGCTCCGTCTTGCCCAACCGCCAGCTACGGGTATGACGATATGCGCAACGCCAAAAAGCCCCAGCGGACGCCGCACCACACAAAGTCATGCAGTACAAGCCTGCAAGGCCAAGTGGCTGGGTTCCCCCAAAAGAAATTGCGCTTCAGTTCGTATTAAGGCCCCAAAGTGCCGCGGTCTGGCTCGTGTCATCCCTTGCTGGCCTTGACAATCCACCGCCATAAACTTCCGATTCCAGTTAGACCATTGGATCGGAACCAGCATCCATGCAAAGCGTCGCGACTGACCTATGATAGAAAACTTGGAAGCCCGACGCGTCTTATTCGACCACTTTTCATGCCTGTCGGCTCAAAATCGTCATCAGCGGCCTGTTTTGCACAATATCCCCGTCGAGCCAGGCGCCGAACGCATGACACTATCTCTTTTCTTCTTTTAGGACCTGCGATATCGACGTGCTGGTGGAGGAAAATGACAGGATTAATAACTCTCTGAATTCATCTCGTCGTGTTGGGGAATCTTTCCGCACCATTCATCCTGGATTGAGCTGTTCCAATGAAGTGTGGAGTGAGTCTGAGGGAACAGTGATATTCATGCTACCTCGAAAGACAATCAAAAGGTGTCCGATTTCCGACCCACGCGCCCAATCTGACTGAATCGTGATTCACCTCATACCTCGCTCAACAGTCCGATCCGACATTGGAGCCTTTTCTCTCTTCTTTCTCCCGTCCATGCCAATTGCACCAAGTTCTGGTGTGCGCACCATCTTGTCTGTGATCTCCTTGTCTATCAAGAGTATGATGTTGCAACCAGAGCCTATGCGTCATCCCTAGCAGGATTGCGCAGGTGGTCGTCGTAGGCCTCGAAATGGCTCTTCAGATCCGCCATCGTCTTCTCCAGGGCTGGAATGCGCTTCATTGCCCATTCCACGGCCGGGCGCTTTGTCTTCAAGAAGTTCTCGGCTTCAGTGGCGACACGCGTCAAGTGGTTCAGGTGGCGCAATTGATTTTCCGACAAGACTTGAGTGTCGACCTCGAAATGGCTCTTCAGATCCGCCATCGTCTTCTCCAGGGCTGGAATGCGCTTCATTGCCCATTCCACGGCCGGGCGCTTTGTCTTCAAGAAGTTCTCGGCTTCAGTGGCGACACGCGTCAAGTGGTTCAGGTGGCGCAATTGCTTTTCCGACAAGACTTGAGTGTCGACCTGCACAACACTAGCAGTGCGTGAAAGCGAAACGGAATCATTCGCAGTCCATCTGAGGTCTGGACTGCCGGTGGTAGCTTGGTATCTCTGATGCCTGATTCCAGGTTGCGAGCCGGTCAAGGTAGGTCCCAATGGCTTCAACATCATTTGCGCAAACTGACTATTGACGGCTCGAGTGACTTCTCGGTTGATCCTGGCCTGATCATTCTCCCTCTGGGGCGCGAGGATGTTGACCAGTGAAGCATGCGACTCGGCCTCATCAACCCTTGCAACTGGACGCACTCGTTCATGGGTCCGCGAAAAAGCCACGGCCGAGTTGATGTCCTGCGCGTACGTTGACTTGAAATGTTCCAGCAGACGCATCGATCTTAGCGACATGGTAGCTTCGTGGGATGCCTGGAATGCGGCTGCCATCGACTCTTGGGAGCTCTCGGCCTGTTTGTCGACGTCGTTGGCCATTGTCTTTCTGCCCTGAGGACTTGGCGATTAATTAAAGGTTCCAACGGCCACTACGTTGCTTCTGTTGTTGCGCGTCCATCGAGGAAGGAGGAGCTTACTTGAAAGGTTTTGGAAAAAACGAACGATCAAGCGGGTGACCAGGGTGTCTGTAGTTGTCGGGGAGGAAGGTTTGCGTGGATGAGTGCACGCAATATCGTGAGTGAGTCTTGACGACAGGAAAAGATCGGTCGCCAGCGGCGCTCGGGCCTCATCCTCTGTCAGCGCCTCTCGGCTTCCAGTTTGGTGACACACCACCGCCATTGACCGATTAGGTTTAGTGCGTCGCCAAAGAAAGATCGCTAGAAAAGATGAGAAGCTTGAAAGGGCCGGATTATCTGACCATAGCCATCCGTTCGCGGTGCACTTAGATGTGGTAGAGAGCGAAGAAAAGCGGCACGAAAGAGATGCGCTGAGCGCAAAGCCCGGATATTGGACATCTTATGCCGTTTCAAACGTTGGGACTCGGGTCCCTGTATTTTGCAAGGGCCCCCGCGGCTCGGCGTCTTTTCCGATGTCAAGGTATCTGAGGTCTCTGATTTCTCGAGAAGTCACGTCTTGCCTACGAGTGCAGCAGGTACGCGGCCTCGCCAGCATGGCTCTGGGGGCCTGGCCAAGCTTTGCTTGCAGAGAAGTCCGGGATTCGCCCAGAATTCCCCACCTCGCAGCATGCCGCCTCCTAATTCCATCGACCCAGCAGTATCCACCTATCTAGAAATTCGATGGTGCCAGGACGTCAATTGATTGACAGGTGCACAAGAGTCGGCATCGATGGAGTCTCGAGCGTGGTTGGGATGAAGATCTGACGCATCGGAGAAATTCAAAAGGGATCTTCCCGATTGAAGAGATTCGTAGCAGGTACCTGCACAGGAGAGAATTTGAGGTAAGCCTTGTTGCAAGCCTTATTGAAAGGCACGTTGGACGTGCACCAACCAAGTTCCACACATATCACTGACATTTCCGTGGTGCTCTCGCTGTCAAGAGAGCCGCATGACATGATTGAACTCGACGAAGCGGAGGACCGGGAGTGGAGTTGGTAAATGATGAGCCGGGCCGCCCGGGCCGCGTTGGATCCGCCGCTGACAGGACCCCTGTCGCTGATCTCCACGACTCTCTCGACTCACGCTGCTTCTCCTGTTCGTAGGGACCACGACTTGCCGCGACCCGACGCCTGAGCAACCATGTCGAATCTTCGGTGGTCACTGTCACCACCCAGTGAGCTGGCATCCGAGCCAACTAGCTCCGCATCCCATGCCCGCCCATCCTCCACGAGAGTACCCCATATCCCAAGTCATCATCGCCGCGCTCATTTGAAAATCACGTCTGCCAATACAAACACAAGACACCACCGCTTTCTGCCGTCGATTCGCAGGCAAGGGCCCTCTGCTTCTCCCCGAAGATCTTTCCCTTTACATTTAGAATTTCTCCGCTTTCTAACCAGCCTTAGCCAAACACCGCCCTTTATTTCGAAACCAAAGTCAACGATACCAGCTCAAGCGACTGATGAGGGACGTTTTAAATATGGCCATCGACCTTTCGGCTCAGGGATCATACATGTGGCGGGTAGCAGTCATCGACACGTCTCTCGTTCTCCCGGGGAAACAATTCAAAAGTCCTCAAAGCGGCGACATCAGGCTGGTTTGGATAGGGGACTACGGTAGGCAGAGGAAGATTACGGGAGAGAGGCAGTGGGAGGGAATCTGCCGAGTGATGCTGGTGTCGCTTCCAATCCGATCTGCCTGCAGCGGGCGGTTACGTGGCCGCTGTTTGCTGGGTAGGAAAGCAACAGTGCTTCCGTTATCGACTTCAAAACACGTGAACCTCGAGCAACAGTGGTCTCGCTATCTTGAACCGTCGGCACATTGTCTGCGCCAGTTAGCAGATTTTCTTTTTGATCTTTCAAGCCGATTCTAGGCTTGAGTTGTGTTGGGCCTGCACTACAAGTCATGTCCACACTGGCTACGTGTCTCACTCACCAACAGGCGTTGTGTTGCTGATAGAAAGGCAGCGGGTCAAATTTCCTTGGAAAATACCAAAATAAGTCGCCATTGCAGTCGAACTGTCGAGGTGTATGGTGCCGTTTTTTGCAGTGGAAGCTCTCGGCAACCAGGCGTTGGCGCAGCCTGATCCGCCGTCACCCCCCACAACAACTTCAAATTCTCCAAAATTTCCTCAACCTCACAACACGCGCCGAAAAGTCCTCTTCTTTCGATTCATCGCAAAACTTTCTCTCGTCCCTCTCTGTTTGCAGCATCAACCCCCACAACAACTTCCGACTCTCCAAAGTTTCCTCATCCGCACAACACGCACCAAAAAGTCCTCTTCTTTCAACTCATCGCGAACCGTTCTCTCGTCCCTCTCTGATTGCAGCAACAATGGCCATTCCTGACGAGTCGCCTGAGAGAAAGCTCACCACCACACAGCTAGCTTCTCTCATCGAAAGCTTTGACGAATGGGGTGCAGAGATCGACGACGCTACCCGACGACTTGCCGATGTTGACCAAGACGCCCAAACAATGTATCAGGCTTTTCGGGAGAGGGAGCTGGTGATGGGCGAAGCGCGATTGACCTAGACCTCTGGTCTGTGCGTCGGTTCTTGCTAGCCACATCAACATCGCCTGCACCCACTCTGCCAAAATACCTCCCTTCAACACACGACATCGCCAGTGTTCACTCTCGCGTCAAAGTAACGTTCAAGCGTCTCGTTATCAGGCAAGTCTTTTTCCTCTCAACATGGCTGAAGCAGTGCGTCCATTCCGACCATTTTTAGTGCAACCACTGATGCCTCCAGAACTCTCCCGATGAAGAAGTTTACCTCATGGCGCTGGACTTGACCAAACTGAAGGCCATCAATGAGTTTTACTTGAAAAACAAGCGCTTTTGCACAACTGTTGCTGAGATTCGTGAGCTCGGCGAGCAAATCCTCAAGGACGCCCAAGAGGCCATCAGGGCCGTTCGCAAAGACTATGCCAACATTGGCGAGGCCCTCAACATGGCCAATTCTCAGGCCGATAAGGTCATTCGCGCCAACAACAAGAATCATCGCCATCGCCAGGCTATTGAGCGCACTTGGGGTGAAACGCTAGAGCCCGAGCAGCTTGCGACAAAGGGTCAGCACATGAAACAGTCTGGGAAGGAGGAGGCTGCGAACGATTCAGCCGACAAGGCCATGGTCGACGCTGATGCTCAAGCATTGACCTTTCGCGCACACGTCGAAGCAACTGAGGGTCTTTACAATTGCTTGGTCGACACACTCAACGTCATGAAAGCTAAGGCTGAGACTTTCGCGGATACGATCATCCCTGTCATTGACGAGTTGAAGATTAGAATCGAGATCCTCAATGGCAACGAGCCCGACAAGGTCAATGACCGCCCCACCCCACCCGTCAAGGAAATGCTCAGATACCGCAAAGATCTGGTCAAAGCTCGCGATGGGCTCAACAAAGTCGTCAAGCCCTTCTTCGTTCAGTTGGTTATTCGCATTTCGAGCGAGATGTCGGCCTACACGACGTTCTTAGACATCCTCGACCGCTTGAAAGACTTAGCCGACAGCTACGATGACGTTCACGAAGAGGACTAAAACGGCAGTCATGACCGTAGCCCTCCTCGTCTATGTACCGACACCCCCGGCCCCCCAAAGACGTCGAAGGCAAGAAATGAAAGTGTTGAAATCAGGGACAAGGTCGTGGAGGGGGCACTGGGGTAGCAGTCAGTCTTTGGTTGAGATGAGAGCAGAAGATGGAACGTCTTCAGAATGGGTAGGTAGACAGTAAGCTTTCACTCAAAACAAAATGGATTTTGTGTGCTCCAAACTGTTGTCTTGTACAACATCCAACACATGCTCTGGCCGCGCTGTTTGAGGCTTTGCATCGGGGCAAATTCCTTTCGTATCCAGAGCCTACCTGTGCCAAAACGTCCCGGCCGTTGAAAGCGGGCTTGCCGCCAGAATCAACATCCAGCGCGCATCACCCGGGAAATAGGTCTAGTAATGCATTGGAAGACATCTCAATAAAGGTGTTGTCATGGGAAGCTAGTCATATAGCCTGGGGTACTGGAGCGGGAGGAGCACGAGAGGCTTTGAGGATCCCTGTTCAACACTTATGTCCCCATCTTCCAACTTCGAGTACGGCTCCCCTTGCTTCTCGAGACGTTGCATGCTGTCGAGAACAAAGGACACAATCTGTCTGGCTTTGGGATGCAGTAGATGATGGAGCAATCATATATCTCAAATACTAATTCCTTCGATCTAGATACCATACATTTCTGCACAACCCTCTTCCAGAACTTTGAAAAATTCCTCTTCGAGGGACGGGTAACACTCTACATTGAACACATTTTCCACCTCCTCCTCAAACCCCCTCTTCCGCTTCACACCTGCTGATTTCTCTTCTTTTTCTTCTTCTTGTCCTGCTTCTCCTCCTTCCTCTTCTCCTTCTTCTCCTATCTCTCCGCAGGCTGTGGTCTCTGGGTCCGGAGAGGGCGGCCCGGCCCGAGGGATGGGGTGGTCAGTGATGGTGGTGATGGCGGTGGTGTTGGTGGTGTTGTTGCTGCTACTGCTGCCAGCTCGGAGGTTCTCGATTTCTCTTTGTAATTCCTCAATCTTTTGCTCAGCCTTGCTCAGCTTCAACCCTAACCGCACATTTGCCGCCCTCAATGTTGTGACATCAGACGAGCTTGCAAGTTCGCTGTATGCTTGCAGACTGTCCTTGTATTTTTCATATATTTCATTTGTTTTTTTCTCCAACTCCTGTCGTTGTTTTTCACTTTTTTTAAATTCTCTGTCTCTTTCTTCGATTGTCGCCTCGTGCCGCTGGTGCTCCGTGTGTATAGCAAGGAAGCTATTCCTCGCAATGTCTGCATCTTGGTTTATCTTTGATGTGGTGCCATGCACCCCAAGTGCCTGCGCGGGCGGCTGCGCGGACGAGTGCGCCGGAAGGCCCGCCACAAATTTGTGTAACGTGGCTTGACGGCCTGACATGGTGGAATAAATGGCAAAATTCTTACATTCAATGTCAGCTCACAGATAGCAAATGATGCTGTGGAAATTTGAAAGAATGAAAAAGATCGCAAACCAGAATGGTGAAGGAATAATGACCACAAAGCCTTTCTCGTCCTGGAATTTTGAGCGCATGGAATGTATTTCACTTACTTTGGAGTTCTTGAGACAGGAGAAATAGTACAGAGCAGCACCAGACAACAATGGCAGCGCTTACAGGTCGGTAGGTAGGTAGGTCGGTAGGTAGGTAGGTAGGTCGGTAGGTAGGTAGGTAGGTAGGTAGGTCGGTAGGTAGGTAGGTAGGTAGGTAGGTAGGTAGGTCGGTAGGTGGGTAGCTATACTACATTGAAGGGTCAGCTTTCGTAAATGGTAGAGGTGCAGTAATAGGGACACTCACGGGCGAGCAAAAGACGCGGACTGGAGAGAAAGGAGAAGAAGAAGAAGAAGAAGAAGAATAGAAGAGAGGAAAAGCCGGCCTGGAGTGCGCGGCTGCCACCACCAAGGCAGTCGCGACTGAGAAGGGAAGTCGTGCAGATCTCCCGGCCCACCCACCCACCAAATTGGTGGCCGACACAGAACACCCACCAAAATGCACTTCGTGGCTGGCTGGTCGATCGGTGACTATTCAGACATCTGATATGTCCAATCGGCAAATTCTTCAGAGTTGTCTCGACACGATTGTTCTATCGAGTCAACCTTGCTTACACTCTAACTACAGCTGGATTGGGAAAACGACATTTCAAATCCGAAGTCGAACCGCTTGCTTGGCCCTCGAAACCCGCTTTCTCCAGACCATGGCAGCTGACTTGCTCGGGCACATTTGCTCGAGAGCCGTTTCGAGCTTTTACTGCGATTCCTGACTCTTGTATCGTCAAACATACAGCGGTGCCCTGAGGTCTTCCTTGCTGGGAGGAACGTGCAGCCTTTGATACGTGGTGGGAGACTGCAAGCTTCGGATGGGGTCTCTGGAAGCCCTGCCCAGCATTTCTCCAAGCCTATTTACCACGCCCCGATGGATCTGACCATCTACATTTCTGGAGAGCTCCGCAAAGTAGTTGGTGGGATCGCGTGGAATCACCGACTGAGTACGAGTACGTGCAGCCGAATCAGCCCTTGCGTGCATAGGCATCGTTGAACCTTTTCACTTCGGCCTGTAAATCTCGCCTTTTCTCCCCATAACATGATAAATAGTAGTGTACATGAGGGGGTAGGGCATAGGGACCCAGGCGCAGCGAGAGACAGAATTATGGTGAGGATGAGAGTAAGGGTGAGGCGCAGGCTGGCGAGAGGTGATGGTGAAGATGTAAGACGGGGGAGAAAAGAGAAGGCCTGGAGGCGAGCGATGGATTGTTTCAACATTTTCAGTGTGCTGGTGGTGAGTATTGTTAAGTAGGCGCGTCGTCGGAGGCGTGACCAAGACACCTTACCGAGTCGGGTCACTGCGCCCAACTTTGAACGTCTGAAGCTTGGCAGTGCCAAAAGGCGTGGCGCACAGGAAAAGACAACACGCTGGGGACATGCGGCAGGGGAATTTCAGCAGCCCAGAGTGTTAATTTTTAAGACTGAACAAAACAAACCCTTCTCGCAGCTTGAACACCAAACTCGTCAGCGGCTGTACCCACCTTTGTGGTATCCTCTCCTGTCCCACCCACCGTCTCTCCTCGTTCGGAGCATCGTCTGTGTCGCTCTTGAATCTATCGGTCCACCAGGCTTGCAACGCGTGCTTGACATCGGTGACCCGGTCATCGTTTTAGCCAGTGCCGTAGTCGTAGCGAATCATAATTCTGTTGTCTGGTGGCGCGTATGGGTAGAGTACGCGGGCAGGATAGCATACTCGGAGACCTATCCAGATCAGTCTCGTGTAATGAACCTGAGAGAATGAGGGACTTACGATGGTGCTGGACAGGCTAGCACAACTTGACCCAGGATGGGCGCTGTTGAAAGCAGCCCTGTGGAATTTGTTCACATCGGGGTTGACGGTGGCCTAGAGCGACCCAAATGGCAAAGGGGTCAAAGGTGCTCCCTTCGCCAAAGTAAGGTCCGATCCTTCCTTGTGACTTGGATCATGAGCCATGCTCCATGGGCCAGAGGAATATGGTGCGGTGAGGCTCGACGCTAGTGTATGGCTCTTTGATGCACAATCCAAGACATCCGCACTGTATATACCGTGTCTGGGTCTGTCATAGTCGTGGTGGTTGTGCCGAAATCAGCGACATCACCGAGCTCCTTTTCCAGCATTCTCCAAGTTGGCGAGGATGGAGGAGGAGTCTTAGACCAACAGTCAAATGAACATTCACGACCTTTGAAGCCAGATTGCAGGAGATTACCGCTATCTACGAGCAACAGCTCAAGACTGAATGCACACAGTACTGTAAGGCTATCGTGAAATGAGGCACAATTTTCCTAGAGTAAAGGGTACTCGCAGTTAAGACAGATACAGAGTATTTTATGCGTAAGAAGGATACTTAGACTAGGGAAGATAGTATAAGGCCAGGCTGGAGCAGGAGAGGTTAAAGATCCAAGATGACCGGGAAGAGACGTCCAATCTTCGCTTCCACAGGGGATTCACCAAGTGTCAATGTGACTCCATGGAGGGCGAACGCCAGAGGAATAGACTTCGTGGAGGGCGACCGCCAGAAGAACGGACTTTATGGAGGGCGAACGCCAGAAGAGTGGTGGAGGGCCACCCCAACAGTGATCTGGATTTGTGGGGGGGTGTGATCCAATGTAGACTATTATGTGTTTGAGATTGGTTTGTGCAAATGGAAGATAATGCCAGTGTGGACGGACGAGAATACGACCTTTTGCAGCTGCTCCAGGAAGTGAGGTAGTAGGACAAGGACCATTGCTCTTCTTCCAGTCTCTCAGCAGTTCGGGGCACTTCGAATGTGTTGACGCTTGAAATACTGGGGGCAAGTAAAGGGCGCTATACTTGGAGAGCAAAACAAATTATACACAAAGGAGCGTACACCGTGGGCTCCTGGGCCTGGCATCGACAAATGGAGGCTTCGGACGATGTGAGGGAAAGAGCCAACCATCAACTAAGTGGGGAAAAGAGCGTCAGAGGAGCCTCCGAGTAGGAAAATCGGGTTGGAAGCGGAATGAAGCGCGGCTGCCTGCCAGTGACCGCTGTAATCCTAGAGCGAGAGAGCAGTAGTAGCGCGGTTGCGTTTGGAGGCTTCGAGTGCGTGATGTGTTAGAAGACTCGGGCCAGAAATCAGGTGGAAAGGAGCTGTCTATACGAGTGAGTCAAAGGTTGGATGGCGGCGACTTTGTGAGAGCTGAGAATATCGCGCAGCTCCCGGACAGCAGCCTCAACGGCTCTTATGATCGGCGCCTTAGTACCTTTGACTGGCTGGAGACATGAGCAGTCAAAAAGCCCCGTCGTGAGAGATCAACATCTTGGAAGTCCAATGAACACGCTGACTACCTGCCCACCCCAGGCTCAAGGCTTGCGATGAATGACCAGAAACTTTTTCGACAGAATCAGACGCGTACTACACAAATGCGACCGTGAAAGCGGACTGGTCCAGCCAGATCCGACAAGGGAACTGAGATAAGCGGTCGGCAAGTTGGTCAAGGCCAGAAGAGAGAAACGGGAGCGCTATCGAGCAACTGGAGCAGACCGATCTTTTCGACGCTGAGCCTGTAAGCGACTTGTGATTCTTGTTGGACCTTGCATAACCTAATTTTGATCTCCGCCCCCCAAGTCCTTGACGCATTCAGCACTTTTGTCGCCATAAATCGACCGCTAGAGATACGACCTGCAGATATTTGCGCTGCAGCATGGGAGCGAAGCCCTGGTGGGTGAGGTTGTCGCGGGTCGTCCTCGCGCTCTATTGCACGGGTCCGGACGAGAGTCTCGAGTCGCGCGTGATGTATTGATCTTTCTGGAATGCAGAAATTTGACTCTGGCGAGTCTTTTGTAGCAAGACGTGAGTGACGACGGTTCTTTACGTCGCTGTTCTCGACAAGAGGGCGAGCGATTTCGACAAGATGCCACATTGCGTGGGTGTATTTTCCCTGGTGACTTGGGGCATATGGAAAGCCACAGATGGGTCTCTCGCTAACGTGGACTTTGTGCTGCGAGGTTCTGGGGACTGGGTGTTGCCTGGGGGCACAGGTCGTCAAAAAGGCCACCAAAGTGCGGGAGACACATTGAGTGAAGGAAGAAATGAAACATGCTCTAAGGAGCAGTTGACCGCGGTCCCAGCCGCACCTCAGGAGAAGTCGTCTGCAATTGCTGTGGGGTATTCAAATTGTCTTACTGGGGCTAATGTATGTCAAAAGTCCCTCTAGCAGCTCAAGGAGCTCAAGCGGGCCGATGAAAAGCTCAAGAGAGAGTATGAGGACAGCTGGAAAGGACAAAGATCCGAGAGGACGAGGGAAGCTGGAGAGGACCAGTCTCCGAGAGGACGAAGAAGAATTGCTGAATGCCATGTGTCGGAGTCTGGCCGCCGGCGATTTGTGGCTGATGTTGCATCCTTATCTTCGTAAGTTTCGAAGCGCCCTGGACGTTGTCGAGAGTGGACCGAAGAGCAAAATCATGCGAACCGCACCGGGGCACTCTCTCGGTGCGCACAATGGACTCGATATCTGGGACTGAACGTAGCGATGCTGTCCAACGGCTGGTAAGTCAATTCCGATTGACTGTTCGCGTAATGTCCCGAAAGATATTGCAGTGTCCAGACTCGTTTAACCGTATGTTTCTTGCGTGCTGCAAGCCTCGAGCTCGACAACAGCGGGGCGCGGATTTCGACGGAACGCGACAGAACATCAACAGTTCGGGCGTGCGGAAGAGGCACTTAAATAAATAGAGTTTGATAAAAGCGACAAATCGATGGAGAAAAGAGCAAATCCCAGCGTCCAAAGTGACATCAAAGACGTGTCTGGCCAGGGTGCGTGAAAGTCTGCTGACAAGACGGTCGAGCGGGCACCATAGTGGTCCTTGGACGTCATGGGTTGAACCAAAAAGAAGTAACACTCCGTCCAATGTGGAAGAGATTCCATCCAGCACCAATTAGGATCCGCTTGTCCCAGTGGACTCCCTTGTGTTGCTGGACAAGCCTCTCACCTTGTAGGTGTTGTTCCCAAGTCCTAAAGGATGTTCCGTACGAGGGCGCACGGAGCCTCCGCATTGAAGGCTCGAGGCTTGGAGGGTTTGAAACATCGGTTTTCGAACGAGGGAAACGGAGGAGGTCGTATGGCGAGGGCGTTTCTGAGCAAAGGTTGGGGTCTGCGCAAACGTTAGTGAATCGAGCAGCAACGAGGGAAGCATATTACGGTTGATTGAATGTGCGCGAGGGCCTGTAACTGTCGCATTCAGGGCCAGAAATCTTGGATCTGGGGTCAATGGGAACGGCGCAAGTGTTGTTCGGTGTCGATGCCGCTGTCATCGCAAGAGGTGTTCGAGATTGGCGGCAAATAGCGTGTCGAAAGAAATGGTGCGCCTTGGAAAAGCAGCTTCGGTCTGTCTAAGCGCTTAGATGTTTAATTTTGTTGTGCAAATACAATGTTGTCGGCACCAGGGTTGCTCGGCGACCAAATGCAAGCTCCCGTCAGTTGTGCACATTCCCCTACGTCAACCATCAACGCGACGCTCGTCAACCATCTACACGCCTGACCAAAGGCAAGAATCCCGCATCAGTTTCTACCCGCGCATCCACTGATAGATCAAAGGAGCCAGGTGCCACCCGAAAACTGCCAACCGACCTTGCTACCGACCTCCAAACCAAGCACCCGCGGTAAGATAACCCTCTTCCCCAGCCGAGTACAACCAGCCTGACAAGTTTGATGTTCGCTGTAGATGGAGGACGCCAACGATGAACCGCACAAGGAGCCTCCCGAGGAGCTTCCCGAGGACCCGGTTCATCAACACGACGAATGGGATCTCGAGCCTCCCGAAGATTCTGTTCCGCACCACGATGGATGGGATGAAGACGAAGCCCATGCCCACGACGAACTTCATGACCCTCGCAACGACCCGAGATACCAGCTGGAGCAGAAAGTCCAGGCACTCAAAAGTCGGACTCAGCAACTCGACTCGGCCATGGGCAAGTCCGACTGGGGCGAGGAAGAAGGCAATCTGGTGGATTATCTGATGGCAGAAAACGCCATGCTGCGCGAGCGCCACGACGCGATGCAGGCCATGCTGCGAGGCGAGAAGCACGGCCGGGACTTTGTTCTCGATACGCTCCAAGAAGAAAATGACAGGCTGCGCGAAAGGCTTGATGACATGT
This sequence comes from Phyllosticta citriasiana, assembly GCF_038021145.1. NCBI lineage: Eukaryota > Fungi > Ascomycota > Dothideomycetes > Botryosphaeriales > Phyllostictaceae > Phyllosticta > Phyllosticta citriasiana. The sequence goes on along the minus strand of NW_027117281.1, from coordinate 40,764 downwards.
ACAAGAAACCCATGGACGATGACAAGGACGACCAGATTCTGATTCCGAAGTTTGAGTTGAACAACTCCAAGCAGAGTGCGGAAAAGCTCGCCGAAAGAGTTGAGAGTCTCGACTACCTAGTGGACAAACTCAGGCGCCAAAACGAACATTTCAAGGCTGGATTGAAGCTTGCGATTTCGAAGATCAACGAGCTCACGGTCAAGACTAAGGCGGGCGACCGGTCCAGCAAGGAGATGGGCGAGGGTCATTCGGTCGACCGAGTCCAGGAACTGCGGGAATCAGGTGCAAAAGAGGCGGATCTATTCGAAAGGGCGTGGAAGAGGTTCGGAGCTTCCTTAATTGTGACGAGTATGACAGATCAGATGCTAGAGATGGATCGTGATTGACCAATACAATCTTCCATGTCCACAGGTTGATCATGCAACCACACAAACGAGCAACAGGCTGTACTTACCTTGCAGCCTTGAGTGATCGCGTAGGCTTCGTGTTGGAATCGCTCAGCACGAAATGCATGCCTCCGCGCCATCTTTTCCAGCTCTCAAGGTTTCTGGACGTCATGTTGCGCAGTTTGCAAAAGGCCGAGGGATTCGTTCTACTTCGAAAAACTACCATTCCACACGTTCTATCTAATTCTTCGCGACCAATTGGGCAGCGGACGATGAAGACCGCGAGCCTGATGCACTTGAAATCCGATTTGACTTCTTCCGCATTGCCTTTTTCCTCCACCCACGCCAGTTGTACCCATTAGACCACTTCAACCCATCTTACATTCCCTCTGTACCCATAACATCACGTCCCTTCTTCTTCACTCCATCCATTCCCATTGTACCATTGCCCGGTATTCATACCATCTCTCCTGCAGCCCCGAGGTCATGGAGGACACAGTCTGAGTCTGCTGGTCACGTCTCGCGAGATCGGGCGTTTTGGTGGCTCCTGTACGAATCGACTTGACGGGACAAAGTCGCATGCCGAGCCGATAGGGCCGGAATCATGGTGTTTCTCAGATGGTCAACGGTCTGACGCGTGTTCCTGAACAGGACCAAGGAATTCGACGCGAGATGGTCGAGCAGATGAAGGTGATGCAATTGCTGCCTCGACAAGACTTGGGTGTCTACGGTTATGTTGCGGATGGGGCGCTGACGCGAGCGGGAATCGTTCAGAATTGCTGTGAGGTCCTCACTGCTGGGAGAAACCTGCAGCCTTTGATACGTGGTGTGGGACTGCAAGCTTCGGATGGGGTCTCTGGAAGCCCTGCCCAGCATTTCTCCAAGCCTGTCTGCCACGCCCCGATGGATCTGACCATCTACATTTCTGGAGAGCTCCGCAAAGTAGTTGGTGGGATCGCGTGGAATCACCGACTGAGTACGAGTACGTGTAGCCGAATCAGCCCTTGCGTTCTGGATCTGCATCGCGAGGCTGCTCGTCATGCGTTGGATTGGTTGACGGTTTGCCGCGAGTTGGACAGTCCGGGCCTGGCGACTTTGCATTTGGCGCGCCAGAGAGTTTACCAAGTCAGTCTGCCACTTGAATTGGTCACTCTGTGGAAGCACTTGCTCGCGGTGACGCGGTGTAGAAGCAACAGACTCGATGTTGTCCAAGTAAGTCGAATGACTAGGCCGCACGCGGAAGGCGGTCCGCGAACGAGAAAGGCGCGTTTCCAAGGTCTCATGAACCCTCTGAATGGTCGCGTTTGAGCTAGCAACGTGGTTTTCGAGCGAAGTAGTCAGGTTGGTAAGCGACTGTTCACGGTCTGTGCGGATCATAATGGGGACTCGCTGGGACACGCGAGATGCTGCAACCACAGCCGCAATATCCTGCGTGTGGGTGGAGGGCAAATGTTGGCGGGCGACGGGAGCGCCGCGACGTGCCAGGGATGCTCCCAACGCGTTGCGTGTCGTGATGAGAGACGCATTGGAGCTGTAGATGCGGCCTGTATCCCGGACTGCTTGCTCTCCCAGAGAATTGACCAGATCCTTGTGCGACTGCACATGGTCTACCCTAGAGACGATTTGCTCTCGGTCATGGGCTAAGGAGCGGGTGAAAGCCTCCCTTATGGTCCCCAGGTACGTTTCTGGAAAATGCTGTGGAGCTGGGCGGTCATCTGGACGCGCCAGCGCTGTCGACCTCACCCCATGGGAACCAAGGACCAGAGCATTCGCAAGTGCAAAGTGCGAATGGACTGGATCGACACTGCTTGCCATGGCCACACGTGTCCGGCTAGGCGAATCCAAACGTTGAGCCGACATAATTCCCTGTGTGTACGAACTTGCCACCATGCGTTGCGGGACGGGACGGGCCATCGGGCGCCTCAGGCTTGTTATCTCTTGCTCGGGTCTACGCACCATGTTGCCGGCCATCACGGCAAGAGACTGTATCGTGCTGGAAGTGGCCACTGCTTGAGGACGCGCACGGCTGGTTGAAGCCGCATGAGCTGCCTTGATCTCCTGGACGTATGTCGAGGAAAAGTGTTGGAGACGGGGCTGACCCGCCGGACGCGCCAACCGCGACGCCCTCGTTGCTTCGCTGAGCGCGCGATGAGTAGCTGCTCTCGATGCGCGCTCACTCCTGGCCTGGTTCTCGAGGCCGTCAACAATTGTACGCAAAGAAGCCAAGTGGTTACATTGTGCAATGGGCTGGACTTGCTGCGGTTGGTTGGCTCGCGTGACTGTCGCGTAACGCGCGCTGGGAGCAGCGCGGCTCGGGGGACGTGCTGAAGGCTTCAAGGCGGCGTTGGCAGCGATGTTTCCACGACGCGCTGCATCTTCATTTCTCTGGATATCACGCCGGAACATGCTCGCAAGCTCCGCCTGATGATCGCCAGACTGGACGCGCTGGAGGCGTGGGATATTGCTCGGCGTGACTCTCGTGTAATCCGCACTGGGCGTGTGACGGTCCCGATGACGTCCCGAAGACCTCAAGGCGGCGTTGGCAGTTTTGCTCTTTAGACTCGCTGCTATTTGATGCCTCTGATCACCACGTTGCAACATTCTCGTAAGCTCCGCCTGGTGATCCGTGGATTGAACGCGCTGGGGCCGTGGGATATCGCGAGGCGCAATTGTCGCGTAGTCTGACCTGGGAGCTTGACGATGGGAGGACGAACCCAGGGATCGGGCTACTGACGAAGCATGGGGGCCTGCGCGAAGGTCATGCGGTTGCAAACGTTGATATTGCTGTGCCGTACTGGAGAGGGCTTGATTCTGTGCCCGCAGCACACGGATTTGATTCTGGAGGGTTTCAACATCTTGGCGAAGAGGATCGATGTCGTTGGCCTGTTCCCTCAGGCGGTGGATTTCCTGGGCGTGCCTTTGTTCCATGTCGTGAGTTTCGGCGGCTTGGTCCACGACGACCTCATTCACAACCTCTTCCGCATCAACAACGGCCTGCCCAGCTTCGACGTTTCTGGACTCTAAATTCCTTTTCAAGCTCTTTGCTATTTACTCCCGCCTGTTCAATTCCTGCTTCAGCCCAAGAAATCCCTGGTTCCGTTATTCCACCTGCTTGAAGCCTTGATCCCTTTCCCGCTTGCGAATAGAGGTCGTCTTGTCCCTCCTGGCCACATTTTACTTGTCGCCTTCGATATCTCTCCTCTGGACGTCGATTGCTTCATTTTTGACGTCAAGATGGTAATTCAGGTCAGACATGGTGGCGCTTGGGGATTGATTGCGGGCTGCTGCGGAGCCAGATCGACCATCGTCTTGATTTTGTCGGCCCCGGGGGATGGATGGAGCATCTCGCTGGCCAGCCACGGACTGGTCCCCGAAGAGTCCCATGCGGCGATCGTAGTCTGCAAGGTCCTGAGGGTCGAGCTTTCCTTTCTTCGCATCTTCCCACAGCTTTATTTCTTTCGCAAGACGTCGTCGAGACTCTTGCAGTCTCATGACCAGGGTAGCCCGGTACTGCGCACTGGACGGGTCCGGGTGGGCGGAGGGATCTGGAGGGACCTCCTGTCCTTCCGGCCGCATTTCTCCAATATGTTGATGACGTGCGTCTGTACAGTCCTCGGGTTGTCTATCCAGCTTCCTGGTGACATCTCTTGCTTTTTTTTCTTGCTTGACGATTCTTTGCCACATCCTGTTCAGCTCATTGCTTGCCTCGCGAGCGACATGTGGCCCCCCTCCCCGGGTCGGCTCGTCAGGCTGATTTTCGTCCATGATGACGGGCTTGAGAGTGAGAGGGTTACGTGAAAGAGTCCTTCGTTGGGATAGAGGAGCTTTTGGTTCGTTGAAGGACGAGTGTGACGGAAGGGTGGCGTTGACAGCGAAAGGATATCGAGGGAGAGGTGTCGAGTGTTATTGTGGGAAATTGTTGTCGATCAGTTGAAGGAAAAGTGTGACTGAAGGGAGGTGTTGAAAGCGAAAGGACTTCGGAAAGGTGGTGCGCGTCAAGGGAAAGTGTTGCGCGTCGGCGGCGAATGAAGCTGAGCCGCCGCAGCGCCTACAAATGCGTGCAAAGTCTCGAGAAGGCGATTCGGCGGTAAGATAGTGGCAGACAATCGAGTGGGTGGAGATGATGGAGGAGGGTGCAGGAGTGCGAGCAAAAGCAGTGGTTGGAAAGTCGGTGGAAGATGGTGTCGAGGTCGGCGGCACGGCAACGCCCACCCCACAAAGGAAAGGCTGCGAACTCTTGGCTGGGTTTGTCGAATCAGACAGTGGTGGTATCGAGCAGAATCCAAGCGACTCAACTCAAAGTGACTTTGGCAGAACGCGCCATGAGCTTCCGACGTGGTCGCGCAAACGGCGCTCGCTTACATGGCCTGATTGGGCCGTAACAACAATGGGAACCAAGTCTAGACAGCAAAGACCACGTCATACGCAACGAGATACACATGTATCTAGTAGTATTTCCTTGCAGATCAAGGAAGCACCAACAGTGGATGGTATTGGAGAAGACTGCTGGACGTGTTCGGACCGGGAGCATTCAAGATCCGTTCGTGCACCCCTGGTCGAATGACCACTCTGATTTTTCCGCTTTTGGCACCAGGAACATGATATGATTGTCTTACAAGGAGTGGAAGAGCTTGCTGGCTTGCAATATGCTGTTGAGGCACAACTCAGTCATTCCCCGTCGACTGGCCCATGGAGCAACAGACACCTTTCAACGCCTCCCCAATATCTGTTCCATTCTGCCCCAGACTCCGCATAGCCCTTGGTTGAGGGCCTGAGCGCGCGATCGGTGATTGCTTTTGGATAAAATCTGCCGTGCAATGCAGCAATTCGCCAATGTACAAAGCGGTCCTGTTGTCACTTCACGAGATCTCCCCAACCCTGGGCGACTTCCAGCTCACAACCCGCCATAACGCCGAAGAAAGCCGCTAAAGCAGACCCAAAAGCAAACTCAGAACCCAAATGTGTATCAGTACAAGCAGGGGAGATGCCGAACGAAGAGTCGAGGTACCGGAGCACCGAGTTGAGAATCAAGCGTTGCGCTCCTCGACGCGCTTGCGACGCTCCTAAAAGTGCTGAAGACGTTCGTCGAGCTCCTTCAGGCGATCCTTCATGCCCTGATGCTCGGACGACGGGTCGTTCGCGGCCTCCTCAATCTTGACCCTCTGCAACTTGTAGTTCTCTGGACCGGGTTAGCGATAAAACACCGTTGAATGATTTTTGACGTACCAATGAGAGGCGTGGACATGACCGCAGCATCCGCGTAGTCTTCTCAGGGATGCTCGAGCAGAATGGCGGTAATGGGCACGCCGAGACCCTTGAGGGAAGGCTCTTGCAGCAGTCCATAGCCGGACAACATGTAGCCGTGAAAAGCGTCGTGTCACTTCTCTCCTTTCTCGGGCCTCAGCTCGAAGCTGGGGATTGGTCGAATTTCAATCGCTGTGCTTGTCTGAGTTGACCACGGCGAGCTGGGGTGCTGGTTTGCGTACACATGTTGTGCTTGTAGGATGCTGGTGGTGTAGTGTGTTTTGGCGCGAGGTGGCACAGGTGGCTGAGCCGGGGCGCTAATCCCAGCGTGGACTGACCATGCGCCACCCCGCTTTCTCCGCTGCCCGTTCCCCTCAACAGCGAACAACCTCCATCGCTTCTGGCCGGCTCGACACTTCCAGGCCAATCAAATTGTCGCGTAATCTTCAATTCTGCCAACCAAGCGACGCATAGATTGTCAGGTACAGGGCACGCCTGCACATGACCGCTCTATGCATTCGTCCTGGTAGGCTCCCAAAGAAGCTCCAATGGCCAAGAAAAGACCGAAAGGCTGTCTGACTCTCTTGCATGAACAGTACCACTGCCCAAAACGCCACTGGACGCTTGCCGAGACCTTTGGCACTCCCAACTCCTCCAAGCCTCGATTCCTTTCGCCGCGTACACCATGAGCTGCCTATATCTACAAGCGGTCGCAGCGGCACATCAGCGGTAGCTCTCTGGGGCTCAAGCTCAGACTCCACAGGTGCCATCAAGCGGCTCGTGTCATCCCTTACATTCCTGACGGATCCACCGCCACAAACTTCCAAATGTCGTTAGGCCACTCAAATGGAGCCAAGGTACACCTTACACTGGGAAGGAGAGAAAAAAGGAGACATTTCAAGGGTCGCGAACAGCGGAGGAGAGAAAGAGTCGCAAGGCGCCACACCTCGCATGACTCGTTGCGGCTTGGATTGAAGCTGTCTTTGTACGTCCAGCTTAACCGTGACGCTCTTGGCCTCCGAGGCGTTGTTCTCTTAGGGCCGATGGGAGATTCGGCATCTTGCTGCGCACCAAACGCACAACGCACGATCTTCCATCTTTACGAACCTGCTGATCATGGACAGGTCTTCAAGCGCCATCGATCCTCGGGCAGAACAAAAAGCCCGGGTAGTCGGTGAAAACCCCTCTGCGTCTCCAACGATGACCTGCTCGGCGCCATCGGCTTGCTGTTAAGCTGCTCGTTCAAGAGACAAGACATCACCAACGTCAACCTACATGACTGACGCTTTGATCTCATTCAAAATCTTTTTAACGCACCTTGATACTACATTGGGTGTCAGACGTAGCAGGCGGCTCGCTTTTCAAGGCCAATCGCTGTCGTGGTCTTTGTGGAGTTGGTCACAATGATGCCTGCGGCGCTTGGGCACCGACACCGGCCTCCGATGGCACCTTGATATTGGTGTGGAGAGAAGACGGGTAGGATGGCTGGGCGGCGAGGCCCGAAGCGTCAGCGCTGATCTCTTGGACAGGCATCTGCGACTGGTCAGTCTGGACTGCAGCAGGAGTACATTGTACCGAACACTTGCCTCGGATCCTGGAAGATGATGTTGTTTCCAGAGTGAGGTGGGTGTGGAAGAGCGTTGGAGGGTGGCTGGTGGAGGGAGGATCTAGGCGAAGTGGGCGATTTACCTCCACCAGCTTGACGGCGGTCGTCCTTGAGCTTCGCAATCTTTTCTGCCATCCAGGAGAGCTCTCCGGAGACTAAAGCAACCCCTTTGGCAGCGCTGCAAGCTCTTCCACCTTTGGTTCTGGTGCTGTGTCTGATTTCGGCGCAGGTCCTGAAAAGCTTCAATCCGATGGTCTTGCCGCTGGCCCACCTTTTCCGCCTTGGTTGTGTTTGCAAACAATGCATGCTGGTCCTTGACTATGACCACGTTCTGGCTCCCCAAAGCTGCTTTCTCCTGAAGCGCCGCAACGTCCATTTGGTCAACGCTTTTGCTGACATGTCTGCGTCTCGCCACACCATTGGCTTCGACTTTGGCCGTTTCCTGCTTCCGCCGTTTAGATTTGTGAGCCAAAGGATTTGTCCGGGCTACTTCATGGACATGGTCAGCTTTTCCCATGACTGGAAACTTCATCGGTCAGGGTGTCTTTGCTCCGTCTAGCCCTCATCGAAATTAAATCACTTGAAGCAGTACTAGTCTGCTGCATGAGTTGAGTTTGGTCTGTCTTCAAGGCACAACCGGCTTGTGGGATAGTTGCTTCCATGAAAACAATCCCATCGCCGACGTTGTCTGAGAATCCTAGGATTGCTCTCTCGTTTGAAATAAGAACCTTACATCAGAGTTTTGCTTGCACACTCGCAAAGACGACTACATTTTGACTATAGAAGCCCGCCATTTCCGTCTCAATCTCTGACAGCAGCACCGCAGCCTTTGCTGTGGAGCCTCACAAAACCAAGACTGAGACAGCTGTCGGTCGATGATTTACACCCGGCTCTCTCACCTCTTTCCCCGACGGCAACGCATCTGACTTTCTTTGTCGAGCTCACTAACGCTCCGAACACCAAGACTGAGAATATGGAGGTGGTCAAGTTCCTCGATTCACACGTCAAGGGACTTGCTCTCCCGACCAAAGGAGATCGAGGAAAGCTTTCTGCTACCACGAAAACCCTCAAAAACTTTCCAATCATTGGACCAATGGTTTTGATCGAAGCTGTTGAGGCGCCGATACCCAGAAAATCCAACTTACCCGTTCTGCTTCCGAGAACATTTCAACAATTTCCTAGTGATCCAACCAATTACTCCAATGAAAGCTGCCGAAACGCCGTGGCGAACCCGGCGTTACTTCTCAAAATCCCAATCATTTAACCTAAGAGTTTGAACTTACTGAGGCTTCGACATTGTCGGGCTGAACTTTAGTCTTCGTGTACATCTATCCTGAATCTCGGAGTTGGCTTCGATGTCGTCCTTAGTATCGTCCACTTTATGTCTGTGCTGCTTGTCGGATGCGTCAGTAGTGACCGGATGCTGCTGTCAAAGCCTCATTGGACAGCCGTGCTGTGTTTAATCCTCCGCTTCGCGTTCCTGAATGACCACATTTGCCCTGGACGGGTACGACACAGTTCAGGAAGGGAGAGCACATTGTTCAAGTTCATCGTCAAAACGCACTTCAAATAAGCTCATTCATTGTTCTGTTCCTTTGACATTCCTCTGCGTCACTTTCCTCTTCATCCAAGCCACGCCCGAGGAAGCAAAAGCCAATAGAAGACCATCCCAGCAGTTTCGAAATAATGGGTCCGGGATTCGACTTGGTAACCTGATGCCGGGAACACCGTAGGAGATACCCAGCATGAATCGAAACCGGGCTTGTGATGGCTGAAAAGGTACGCTTGCCGAATCTCAATTTCACGACAGTCAACATACGAGATGTCGGGGTTAGGAATTGGAGGAATTGTGCCTGGGCGTTTGGAACTTGGGTCTTTGGTTGTAGGGGTCGCATCCTTATGCTGCTGTTGGTTCTCGAGAGCGTTCGTCGATCGCTGTCTCTTTGTTCCTGTGGCTTGGTCCTGCTCCGGCATTTTTCTCTTCTGGCCTGCTCAAGGTTAGGCTTGCAACTGTTTTACTGGCGCCAAAACCATACCTTCTGTCTTGCTATCGATAAACTCCTTCACTTGCTTCTGAACCTGGAAGAGCTGCTCTTTGATTTGCGAAAGCTGGCCCTGGAGGTCGAAATTCTTGTCTTCCAGTGTGCGAAGCCTGGAAATGATCCTGGGATCGCCTGAGCCGGTCAGCTCCACTCCCTGGTGCACAAAATATGACGTACCGGGACTGTTGAATTTTTCGCTTTGCATTGTGTCGCGATGCTCGTCCTTTGGGTCGCGTTGCCTGAGCTCACGGAGGCTTTTGTCATTGAAGTCGTCTGGGTCGGCGGGCATTGTTGTGTTTAGATGGAGGACTATGGAAGATGGAAGAGGCGGTCAGACGGATGTGTGCAGCAAGCCGTTGCACTGGCGATTCCCACGGCCAATGACGCGCCAACGAATGCGTGGGCCCTTTCACTGCACTCCAACACCTTCAGGCCGAGTTTGGTCAATTTTCCAATCCTTTGGGTCAATTTCTTGCCTTCTACTCGAACTTTATTCGTTGGTTTGCCCTTGGCCTTGCGCGCCAGCCCCGACTTTGCGCGTCAGCCTTGAACTTGCGCGTCGACCATCTGTCAACACTCCCGTCTCTGGCCAGAGCTCTATACTCTCGTGTATCAGCCTCTCTTCCTCACTCTAGCCTCCAGATTCATCGAGCCATAATCGAAGAGGCTGACTGTTCCCTCTCTCCTAGCGTACATCATCCATCCGCATACCATCCATTCCCACCACTGACTGTTCGCCATGACCGAAGATCCTATACGAGTAGACTGCACTACTCGAAGGTCGAACTGTTTGGAGATCCAAGGTATCCGCACTGCCTGGAGGTCGGAAGCTCCCGCGCTTTGACAGCGATCGACAAGGGAGTTAACACCAGCGGCGTTCACTCTGTCGCTGGTCCGCCTCCGCTCGTCATTGCCCCGCCTTTTGTTTGGGAGAGCAACTACGACCCACCACATCCCACAACATCACCACCAACGACTCATTGGTACTCCGATACCAATTCAACAGCATCCTCAATCGTCTCGCCGCCGATTTCATTGCTTTTCAATCCGCCTGCCAGCTCATCAATGCTGCTGTCGCCGTCGTCTCGAGCAAAATTTTTGTGCCTGACGTGACTCTCCGCGTCGACATTATCTCCCCCGACACCATTTGCCCCCAATCTGTCCACAACGGGGCCCTCACCCACCGCCGCCACTCACTGCATCAAAACTCTCTGCGCTACTGCGTGGCTCTCGCTCGAGCGACTCGCCTAACGCTTCTAAATCGTCTGCTGGGAAGCTCATTACCTCCGCTAGTTGACAGCGCACATGTATCCTGAGAAGCAGGAGAAGAAGACCAGGGCAATGGGGACGACGAATATTCCTGGATGAGCCGCAATGCTGTTGCAGAGCGCTAGGAAAATATAAAGTAGCTTGGGTAAGGTCCGCAGAAAGAGGACATGATAAGCAAGATGGCTAACAATAGCCTACAGGAGTCTTGCTCGCCATGGAAGGGGACCAGCAACACGAGTCAGAGACAGGACCTCTCCTCAGCCTCCACCTCATCACCATCAAGCCGCCTTGGCTTATGACCAGACTCGATTCCAACCCTCCCCGCCTTATCACGTCCCTTCAAATCTCTTTGTCTTCTCGTCACTTCACAATTGCATCCAACGCTCGCTCGATCATGGCATGAATCGACCTCACATTCAGCTCCAAATTTGCGATCAAGGTTACCAGGAGCGGCGTCCGCTACATCACCTCGACCCGGGGAACCAAGAAGCGCGACGAGCACGCCTTAATCCCGGTGTCCGAGGCGATCGAGGTGCCGGCGCCACTGTTCGAGGCCACCACATGCGATCTGGTCAGGACCACCCCGCCCGTTGCGAGTGCCAGGAGTTACGCCTCGCTTTTACACAATTCCTTCAACACCTTTCAACCATACTTTCTCCGTCCGCCTCTAAGATGCCGGCGGAGAATCTGACCTTCTCGGGCGCCGAATGCATCTCTTATACCCATCGAACAACCGCTCTAGCGACAAAGAGACCCCTTCGAGCGTACAGGACTAGAAAGTCAAGGACTGGCTCGCCCCGACTGGGCTTCATAACATGGAGAATCGCCAGAAGATGCTCGAATCGTCGTTCCTGGTGAATACGTCTTCTTGAATTTGGCACATATGGCTAACCTATGCAGACCGTGATGGTTATTCTCACCACGTGCAAAGACCAGGCCTTTTAGCGCCAACTCTTGATCTTATCCTGTATCTCGTACTACCCTGTGCAAATCACTTGTCCCTTTAGATTCCCCTTTTGCCTCCAGTCTATGCCTTGGCTCATAATCCAAAGTGGTTTCCGCTTCGAGGCCTTGAAGAATTTTCCCTTCAGCTCAGCGGTTTTCGCATCAAGGTGTGTAACAGAACAGTTTTTACCTCCGAAAATCTTCATCCCCTGCAGCCAGATCGGCTGCCTTCACCCGTATATCCTATAGTCTCTCTCCGACTGCTTCTTCTCCGGTCGATCCATGACGAGGGCCACATGACGCACATGTACAATTGCGCCAGAGTCTGCGCGCTGAGTCCGTCACGTTTGATGACTTGCAAAGTTTGGTAGCGGCAAGAGTCAACCGTGTCAGCTTGGCTGCTTCATATGGCTGCAGATGGCAGGCCTGAAGCCAAGAGTACCCTCGATCATTACAATTCCGAGTGCACGCACTAGGATGCGGAAACAACCGGATAGTATCGACCCGCAATCTCATTCTCGAAAGCCTTCGTCAATCTCGTTTGGCGCGTCCGCTACCGTATTTCGCTCAGTCTGATAGAACAATCTCGCGCCCAAGGTGGGTAGGGCTTGACAAACAATCGGAGGCCCTTTTCGATCAAAATGCAGCCGTTCAAAACTCGACCTACACCGTCAGCCGTCTTGACGCCCTCTGTGAGAGTGAGTATTTTACATAGGACTATTGTATCCACCAACTCATGGTCTTCAAGCGTTTCTTCCCCAGGTGATGTCTACTTGGAGCGCGGAACGCAGGGGATCTGCGTGAACCGCAACGAGAAATTGACCTACATTGGCAAGCCGCTCGACCACAATGGAGTTTTGCGGAAAAGCTCGAAACCGCCGACAAAGATCGCGAAGATGTAGAAGGGGCGATGCCATGGACGAGATGCAAGTCAGAAGGTCAAATTCACTCTGCAGAAACTGGAAGACCCGTCCTCTCAACACAATCATTGTTCAAAGTCCATCGGATACGTCCCAAGCGCTCGTTTAGGCTCTTTAACTGACACTGGCAGACATTCATTGAATTCTTAACCAGCCTGGAGCAACGAGCATGCATGGCACTCCTCAACATTATCTTTGGTATGTTTCGGACGCCTGCCCTTCTATCCTTCAGATTCTCGAGACTTTACGCAGACGGCAAGCCAGCCCGCGTTGGCAAGGTTTGTCGTCGCCTTCCCAAGGATCCTGAAATGGTCTGCCGTCCAATTTCTGAGTATGGGTATACGACAAACCCCAAGCATGAGCTTCCTCTCAACCATTACAGGATTCACCGGCATGTTGTCTATATGTGTTGGGCACCTGAGCAGGAAGAGATTGTTGAGGTTTTAGCGAATCGCCTTGGAATTGCTTTTCCTCTATATAAACTCAAGGTAGCTCCCTCCTCGTTCGCCTGTCACGATAGTCCTTGGCTGACAGACTAGACAGAAACAACAGCCAACACAACCACGCCCTAACCGCACACCATCAACTCAAATTTGGGACCATTTTGGGCACACGCTCAACCATTCCTGTAGCCCATCAGCTATTCACACCTTGCTGTCCGTCTTTTAACTGCGCCATCATGGTAGAAAGATACAATTTCAGAAGAACGAAAAGGAAATCCAAGCCAAGTGCTCTCGGAGAGATGAGGATTGTGGTCGCCCCAGGTTTATCACCTGGAGCCCGAGCCAGAAGTTGAAATAGAAGTCGGTGAGTCCGAAGAGCAGCATTCGGAGGCCAAAGGCGTATCCAGTCAAGCAAATGAGCCTGAATCGCAGCGGTCAGAGGCCCAGGGCGTCCCCTCAGCCCTCGGGTCAGCTCCCCTCTCTGCCCGGGTAGATATTGTCGACCCACGGCTCCTCTTTCAATCCCCGGTCAGTCCATTCGCGCTCATGCAAATCGCCTCCACTGACACTTGACAGGCAGTCACCGCCACCAAGCTTTCATAATGACGGAAAACTTCTACCCAGGATACCAGCCGGAGGGCAACACGGCTGGCAAACGGTTGGAAGCCGGGACGCGTAACATGGAGGGTGAGGAAGCCTCAGCCAAGCTCGACGAGGGCTTCGCCCAGGAAGCAGGCCTACGCATTCACGATTTGGCCGATAAGAGAAAGAAAGCAAACGAAACGATTGCGGAGTACAAAAACATCAACGTCGCCGTCGAACAAGGTATCGCCCTCAGAGACTTCACCGAATCCACGCTCAAGACTGCGACTGAAGCAAGCACCGACAACTGCGAAAAGCGGATTGAAAAAGTCCAGCAGCACATCTAAAAGATAAAGAACAAAAGGCAAGCTGGCGGTGATTACCAAGAGATCAAGAGCCTTCGAGAGAAAACTTCCGAGCTCGACTCAGAGCTGAGCCTTCTGAAGATTGAGCGCAACATCTGGAGGTGCGAGGTTAGAACCAGGATCCTTGCGGAGCACGACGAATGCTCTGCATTGGTCCATGATACGGATCAGCTCCGTCAGAAGATGTTCCTGTTGCCGAACTGTTGCTCCACCCGGGAATGGATCATTGAGCCGTTCGATGAATGGGAAGGGCCGGGCATGGTTGCTCTTCGGCACCTGAGCAACAAGAGCCATGTCGATGAGCAGGAGTTGCAAAAGATCAAGCGGGAACATGTACTGCTCTCGGACTTGGTTAGATCGGGAACCAAGAGCGATCCGCCTAAGGAATCGACAGATGCCGACTCGACGCTCCGCGGAGAAATACTGGAGCCCACTTTGGAGCCTCTGGAGAAGCACGCCCCGCTCCCAACCATGCATGGCCTCGAAACGACGCCGGGAATTCTGCTGGTAGGGAGTCTCCGAAATCAGCTGGAGCACCAAAAAGGTCGCATCACCTCACTCAGTAATGAGGCGGAAGGTTTGCATCGCAGCCAAGCCTTACTCATCGATCTGGTTCGCTCGGGCACAAACAACAACCCCCCGGAAGCGCTGGACTCTTCCAACTTGGCCTTTGGCGAGGGATCTATGAGCTAGAATTGGGCTCCCTGCAGGAGTACGGCTCACTCATGGCAATGGACGAGTTGGAAGAGACTCCTGCGATGCTGCTGTTCAAGAGTCTCCAAAATCAGCTGGCATCCGCTCACAAGACCATTTCCGAACTGAAGGGAAAGTTGGGAGCCGCTGGCGATAGCGAGGCTCAGTTTCTCAAGGAGAACAACGTGCTCCACAGGCTCGTTCATTCAAGCGCCCGCAGCGCACCCGCAGTCAAGTTCGAGATGCCCGAGCAGTCGGGACCTGATTTGCAGCTGGAGCCAATGACTAGTACTGGTAAACTTGATGAACTGATCGATATGGAGGAAAGTCCGGCTATCATGCTCGTTCAAAGCGCATCAAAAGAGCTCCAGACCCTTCGCACGCAAGTCGAGGAAAAAGACGAAGAGTTGGCGGAGCTCAAAAAAGAACGCACTATGCTGGTCGAATTGGTCCAACGTGGTCAGCTCGACTATCCACCGCAAAGCTTTGACCTGGAATCCGCCGCCACGAGCTTGCAAGGTCTCCCCATCGGAACGTTGACCCCTGAGGATCGAACGCTTCCAAATATCATGGAAGACGACCTCGGAAATTCCTTGCCGTCCAGATTGGAGCGACTCGTTCAGCAAATGCAGCAAAAGACCAAAGAATTCGATTTGGTCTGCCGCATGGCCCAGAGTGGCGAGTTCGGTGCTCCCTCAACCACCTTCGACGCGTCGACCGAGATGACATTCGACTTTGATGTCGCGGAGCCGACTCCGTCAAGCCTGGGCTCTATTATTCTCGAGGATATGGACGACTTCGATCCCGGGAAAGCTCTGCGGCAGGCGTTGATGAGCAGCGTCCAGACTCTCGACCAATGGGTCAGTAACACCGAGCCAGAGTTGGAAACGAAGATTCAACTTCTCCAAAAGTTTCTCCGAGATAATCATGCTGTAAATGACATCAATGACGCCAGGATCTATCTGGAAACCTCGACGGACACGGTTCAGCAATCATTAGACTCGCTGGAGGAACACATGACGCAATGGAGCCCATTGACCCCGCATGAAGCCCTGCCAACACTTGCAGATGATGGAATAGGCGTACGACTGGCTCAAACCGTGCAGAATCTGTTCGATGACCTGGAAAGGGTGAATGGAATATACGACGAGACCAAAGACCAGCTGAAGCATCAGCAAAAGCTTGTCACAGTCCTCTTCAAGCTGTTGCAGGCCTTTGGTAGGCATATCAAACACTTCTGGAGGTCCAATGTGGACATGGACGAGCTGGATTCCCTTTTCAACAACGTCCAGCAATCGATCAGTGATCTCGAGTCGGCAGCTCCAGGCGAATCGGAGCCTCTACATCGCTTGCCTGATATACTTGACCATCCAAATATCCTGCAAATTCTCAATGACGCCTTCACTACCCTGCAGCACCGGCTGGAAGACTCCAACTCTCTCCTGACTGCGATGAACGTAGATTCAGCTCGCGACCTTGATACGCGCTTCGAAGCGATGAAGGGGCAGCTTGATGCCGTCCAGACCTTCACGGGCGACAGTTCCATCCGCGACTCCTACCGCATTGAGGACGACATGGGAGATAGGCTTGTCGACATCGAGAAATTGTCCAAGGAGGTCACCAAACAATCTGCAGCGAGCTCCACGATGCTGCGCTACCTTGCCTCAAGAACAAAGACCGAGATTTCCAGTTTCCAAAGTACTGGCGCAAGCATCAGCGAAGCAACCTCGCATGCCTTGGAAGCCCTCGACCACTCCACAGCCAGCCTCGGCGAGTTCAATCCCAATGACAGCAGGAGGCTGCAGGACTTGGTCGAATGGAACGAAGTCGCCTTGGAAAATGTCATAATCCGTTTGCAGTGCATCATGATGAGGGTAGCTTTCACATTGCGTAGTGCGACTGGAGAAGTGGAGAGACTCAGAGAGGTGATCAGGAACAACGCTCTTTAGTCTTTCCACATCGGGGCCAAAGAAACTTATGTTGTCATTCGAGCGGTGGAAAAGAAACCGTGGTTGGCGAATTCTTCTGGCTTGATGTACACATGAAGGACTGCCTTGCCACGTCATCTATGGAGCATTCACTCTCTTCCATGGTGGCGCTAAGGGAGCTGTCGTCTACCACTGCAGTCACATCTGGGAAGCTGATCAAGGTCAAGGCTCTATTGGCCAAATTGCTCCAACGATACATACGGAATTGGAACATGGCGGGGATGGTGGTCGTCGACGGTCGCGCGGGAGCCTGATTTGTCTCGGGTGCATCTTGTGGCTCTGATCGCACAACAAAAGGTTATGGGGAAGAGCCCACGAGTGGAGCTCGTTCAATCACGTAGTCTGAGATTGCATGGAAATGGAAGTTTATTGAGACTGGGTGGGATGGGCACGACTGCCGAGAGAACCCTTGTTGTACGACTTCAAAATCCGACTTAAGCGATCGGCCCACAGCATTGTGCAATCTATCGTCGCTCAAGTGGCTTCGCGATCTACCTAAGAGTTTCCAACGCGTGCATCGCATGCCATGGAGCGCTGAAGCCCCGCGTTGACATTAACATGGGCCGCGGTTGCGCTTGTTGTAGCCTCGGACCTCTCCGTCTGCCCCTTCTTTACTTCTTCTTTTCCTCTTCGTACTCCTTTTCGAGGCGCTGAAACTCTTCCTCCTGTTTGAATATGCTTACCGCCGGGGAGGGGCTCATGGCGTCGACTTTGTCTACAAACAAAAATCAGCAGGGCACAACGTGATGACAGGTCAACTTCCTACGCCTAAAGGTCATCTTGTCGGTAGCCATGTAGCGCTCTTTGAGCGTGGAATAGGTTGCTCTGAGCTGCATGATGGCATCTGCACCTTGCTTGAGGCACTTGTCGGCAACGGTCATGTCCCATTCGCCACTGGCTGCCATCTCATGGACTTGGTCGGCGAGAGCGTTGAAATTGTCTGCAAAAGTGAGATTGATCATCAAACTGAGGCATTCAGCTTACCGATAGCAGCAGAAATTTCTTTGGAAGCCGTTTTTATGGTATATGGGGAGATGTATGCGTGTTGTTGAGGAGTAGCCGGAAGGTTGACTGTGGAGAGGTTGCGCCTTCCCCTCTGACCATCAGCTGGACCCGTCAACATCACAACACCACAACACCTCCGCACCCAACATGGCCAAATTTCTCAGCGTCTGGGATCCAGTCGCCAACTGGCCTGAAAATGACCGCGTCAGCGCCAGCCAGGCCGCCCAGGCTCTCTCCACCCCCGAATGCCGGTACGCATTTGCCGAGTGGCGCAAACGACACGACGAATCAGCCGGCACTCGCGGCGAGACCGTACCGCGAAAATACGTCATCGAAAAGGTCAAAAGGGACGACTGCTATCTCGAATACCTGTAATACGTCCAATCGGACAAGTGGACGGCTAAGTTGTCGATTGCCAGGCTCGTCTACTTGCTCTACCGCCTCCAAACGCGACACCCCGCTCCCGCTGGGCTTTTCGGGGGAGTACACGACGTGGAAAAGGCTTTGGATGCCCTCCTCGACTTGGTGTTTGAGGTCCGGGATCAGCACTGCCCATCCAAGAGGTTCCGCAGTGCTTTGGTTGCGCTCATATTCCCAGACGTCAGGGTGACGGAGAAGCAAAGGTTTGGCTGGCCAAAGGTCGACTGGTGTGCACGCGAAGGAGCTCCGAATGCCTCCGGGGATGCTCACCGGGATGAATTCGACACGAAAACCTCCACAGATAACTCTGATGCCTCTTCGATTGCGTCAAGGGCGGGAGCCTCCCACGATGCACTCACAAATGCCTTCACAGGTTTTCGCGATGCCTCTTCGAATGCCCCCAGAGTGGGAACCTTCTCGGATACACCAACGAACGTCTCTAATATGGAAGCCTTCGTCCACGTCTCCTCACGCTCTCATAATGCCTCTTGGAAGACCCCCAGCGCTGGAGCCACCATCGAAGCCTCCACAAGTGCTTCCACGCTGAAAGCATTCTCCAATGCCTCCGTGGACCTCTTCCCAAACTTGCACGACACGATAGTGCTTCAAGACTCAGCCCTGGATATGCCATCAGTCTGGCCTTCTGGTCCATCTCTCCAAGACGCATGCAACATCTTGCACATTCACAACAAGACCCCCTTCCACATCACAGGAACTCCTGCACAACGCTTCTGGTGGTATCAGGTCAAAGGTATCGCCCACATCAAAGTCTGCCTCCTTGAATACGGCAAGGCGGCCCTTCTCGATTTCATGGGCCTCGGAAAGACACGCCAGAGCCTTGTTGGCCTCGAAATGGCACTTTTGTCTTCCAAAATCAATACGTCACAAAAGCCGTCGCTCATAATCGTTCCATCAGGCCAAATCGGCGAGCACTGGATCAGTGAGGGGCTTCTTGCAAGCAACAGGTTCTCCTTTGTTGCAGTTGGAGACGGCTTCTCTCAAGAACACCAAGATTCTCGGTGAGTCAAGTACTCAAGATTGCCTGCTTTCGAGATGTGCTCGCTCGTGGAGGACTGTCTCCTGTTATTTGTCTGCACCTTTGGCACCATTCGCAAAATTTGAAATCACACAAAAATTAGCAACGGCTTTCACGCCATCGTGGTCGACGAGGCGCAGCAGATGCGCAAGTGGAAGGGGAGCGCCACATTCTTGTCGATTGACAAACTCAAGCCCACCTCGCGCCTTGGCTTGACGGCAACGCCTCGCTTGAATGGAACCCGCGACATGAAAGGATTCCTCACCTTCTTCCGTGACCGCCACATTGACGTCGAGAAGACCGGGCTCGAGGTGGCTCGACATGGCATCAGCCCATACGAAAAGGGAGTACTGGCAAAATACCAGGCCATGCCCGAAATGTGGGAGCAGTGCGTCGACAATGGAGACTTGCAGATGGAAGAAACGACCCTTCGAAAACTGCCCAAAGCCATGCCCTTTGTCATTAGCCGCAATTCGAACATGCCCAACGACGACAAGTCCACTACCATCGGCGCTGGTATCCCTGCACTCTACGTCTCTCGACAGACAATCACTTTTGGCAGCCAAGACTCCGAGGATGCCTTTACCAACGCCTTCAACCAGGTGCTGGGCGAGTTGTGGAGAGAGGTCAAGGGATGCAAGTTCATCAATCTGCCGACTTTGACCAACCTTGCCACCATGACACTTTCGAAATTCGCCGCCCGCATTCCTGCCGATCATCGTTTTGTGCACCAATTGCATGCGGAGGATGCCGACCTCCCAGCCGTATGTCAAGCTGTGCTCAAACGGAACGTGTCCGAGGATGAAGCCTCTTACTTAGTGCGTAGTCCCAAGCTCGACTGGCTGGCAGCCTTCCTTGGCCGAGCGGTCGTTGATCGTAGAGAAAAGGTCCTCATATTTGTCCTCAACAACCGCGAGCAGCTGCTGGAGAGGGCCTTTCTCAAGACGTTAGGCCTCGGCCCGCTCGCAACTTTCCATTCTGGATTGGGCCCAAAACATCGAAGGGACCTCATAGACAGCTTCAACGGAAGTGGTGGTCCGTCAATCTTCATCACGACTTGGGAGATGGGATCAGTAGGGTTCAACTTGCAAAAGAATTGCCGCATCGTCGTCGCCTTGAGCCTGTATTACAACCGCAATGCGGAAATGCAAGGCAGGGCAAGGGTGCATCAGCCGGGCCAGACCAGACCCGTAGTCTACATTCAATGCCGACAATCCCCCTCTCTCGACACAGTCTTTATGCTCAAGCACTCTGACCGCAAAAGGTCCGCAGAATTTTACGCGCGGCTGCAGCTGGCCAAAGAGGACAAGGAAAAAGTGGACAAGGTCCTCGAGGCTGTTTCCAGCGCCATGGCTGGCATTGAGGAAGGGGCCGAGGCAGAGGCAGCGCTCGAGCTGGACTTGCAGGAGGTTGGCATGAGTTCAAGACTCATTGAAGTCTTGCAGACCGTCTTGGCTGGGGATACTTTGTCGTACTGCAAGAATTTGAAAGAGTTGTAGATGGAAGATCGACCATCACTTGGAGGAGCTGGGCAATACGTATTAGATAGGCTATTGCACTCCTCTTCCCATCAATCCATTGTTCTATCCTATGAACGCCTCTTGCGACCTGTCCGACAAGACCGTTCCTCCAAGCCGTACCAACATTCTTTCATGATGTTTCCCGTGCTGTTGCTCAAGCGGCGGGAGCCTCCCTAGCATTGTCCTCGTTGTTCTTCGTAGTCTTTCCGAACATCTTGAACTTTTGACCAAGGGTTCGCCCGCGCTGAGGGCTGGGGTTGCGAGGCTTCGAAGTTTCCTTCGGAGGATTGTCGAAAATCACGTTGAGCTGTCTGGCGCTTGGAACCGTCTTCTTCCCACTGATCACATTGTAGGCAGCCCGCGAAATCGACTTTGCCTTGGAGGCCTGGGTCGGACTGGCAAACGAGCGAAGGGAAAGCATGCTCTGGGCCTTGGCCAACTGGTTGGGGCGTTTCTTCTTCTCCGTTAGCTTGTCTTCGGCTTCGGGGGCGGGGTCGGACAGGGGGCCACTGGTACCAGGATCGGTCGTGGCGCTGACCGCCTTGTCCTTGGAGACGGTGCGGTCGACAAGCTGGGTTTCTTTCAAGCTCGCAACCTGGGCTCGAAGAATGGTGTTTTGCTCCTTGACGCTGGTCAATTCCAGCTGGAGACTGACGATAACGGCCTGAAGCGAGGATTTAACCTTGGCTTCGTCTAGAAGAGTCAGTTTAATTCATCAAAAGGCGGCTCGACTTGATGGTTACCGGCAGCTTTCTTTTTCCTTTTCTCGGCCAGATCGCGCATCTCCGCTTCGAATTCCGCAGTCGAATCAATCAGTTGTTGAGATTTCTTTTGGGTTTCAAGGACAAAGTTCAAGTCGAACTTTTCCGATCTCTCATCGCCATCAGAGTCGAGGAGATTCATGATTGTTGGTGCTGAAGGTGGCAGGACAGAGTTTGAAGGTGTTGGTGATGGATGACCGGTATGGTGGGAGCCAGGCGCTTGCGAGCCGGACAATCAGGCCGCGCCGCCCAGCAGCCACTTCTGACCCGCAGCCTCTCCTACGGTACCCATCGTTCCCCTTCAATCTTCACGTCAGCCTTCGTACATCAGATTCCACGTCCTAAAGCTTTTGCAACGGCAAGTCAATCGATCCAGCGCGCCAGAGGCCTCGCTTACCAGTGCTAGATGTCTCCAATCCAAGCTTTCAACGCTGAGGCGCCCGCCAACGAAGCCTCCGCTACCTCGGACTCAACCTCTCGATCCAAGGCCCTAACGCTGATACGCACACCAACAAAGCCTCTGCTGCCTCTGACCTCAGCGTCCCCGCCACGAATGCCGAAGACACTGCTACGGAGTACATGGCTCTTTTCAAAAAAGATCT
Organism: Phyllosticta citriasiana; assembly: GCF_038021145.1. Taxonomy (NCBI): domain Eukaryota; kingdom Fungi; phylum Ascomycota; class Dothideomycetes; order Botryosphaeriales; family Phyllostictaceae; genus Phyllosticta; species Phyllosticta citriasiana. The sequence goes on along the minus strand of NW_027117281.1, from coordinate 18,937 downwards.
CCATCTCCTCGCTGAGCGCATTTGGGAAGACGAGCTCTGCGAACTGGAGAGGCGGTAAGTTTCCACATTTATTCGAGCTGCAGATGCTGATAGGCAGACAGCTGAACTCCATGGGCCAAACTCAAAGCAGGTGATGAACAAACCGGCAAAGGATACGTAGAAGGATAAGGAGGATGGGGCAAGAAGACTGAGGCGAGCTACGAGCCTGACGTTGTCTTGTCAGCGAATAGCCAGCAAAGAAGCCTGAATGGATGCATGATGACTGAAAATCAAGCGACGTCACTCTGGAATTAACTCGAGTCGAGCCTCCCAATGTGTCACATTCTAACAAGGCCTGTGTCTTGCGAGCTGTTTCTAGTTTACGGTGTCCTTGATGCCCCTGAGTTCCTCCTCAAGCTTAGTGACGCGCTCGGCCATTTCCTTGAGTTCCTGCTCGAGTTTGGTGATGCGCTCGTCTTTCTGCTCGCAATCCTCTGAAGATAGTCAGCGTAAGCGTTGCACCGAAGTTTATCCAACGCACTGCAGGTGATACGGACGACTCCGCCGCTACTGCTCTTGTTTTCCTGTCCCGCAAAGAGCTCAGGGTGGCGAGCCATAAAGGAACGGAAGCACTGGCCGGTCCGATGGGCGAGATCCATGGCTTCATCGATGGAGCGTTCATTGGGGAGCTCTTGTTTGTCCGGCATTCTAGAGCTATTAGCTACTCCCACGACTGCAGGGCCTTGACGCGAGCTTACTTGTGTATAGGCAGTGGGTTTACTGGTCAGAGATCGGTATAGGGTCGTGGGTTTGTGGATGGGGTGTGTCGATGGTTGTTTGCAGATGAGAGGAGTGGGGAAAGAGATGGAGCGTCGGGCGCGCCCGTTGGCACCTTGCCTTCCTTACCTGGACACCATGCAAATCTCGTGACTCGCCCAGAAGATACCTACCTGTACTAGCGGTTTTTTACCACCCAACAACGCGCAGACTCTCTGTGATGGATTCAAGCAGGGACTTGGAAGGCTCAAGGACAAAGACACAACAATTCAAAGGCTGCTACAAGACAATCAGGAGTTTTCACGCGAGAATCAATTTCTCGAGGTTTATTTTGATGCCTTCGAACCAGAGGTAGATGCGCTAAAGCAGGGTCTGTTTGTCGTCAAAGACCTGAAAGCCAAGCTCTCGTTCCGGATTCAAGAAGTCCAAACTCTGGAGGTGGACTTGGAAGCCAGAAATCTAAGGTGGCGTCTGGATCAGTCTGCGCAGCCTGCGAAGCATGCGAGTGAGTGTCCGAATGGGAAACCAACGACCCGAAAGCGGCGCGGGAAGGGCAAGAAACTTTTCAGTATGCGCATCATGACTTCTCCCGACTGCGATTTGTGCTGCCATGACTCTTCCCGTCTAGCACACCGGATGGTTGTTGAGGTGTTGATGCGTGGTGACGTCCATAGTACGCTAGACTGTTTGGGCCTAGCGCCGAGTCTCGTCGCGACTGACCAGCGCAGGAGACGCTCCGTCGACTCTCCCACCAACATGAAATCTCGAAAAGCCCCCACCACAACTCCAAGACACGTTTGTTGCTGACCTACCCACTGCCAACTTTCGCTTACATATCACGAGAATGAGTAGGAAGACCCCTGCTGGCCACGCCCGAATCGCACCCGGAGCCGCCCCTCGTCGCGCGACCCACAAGGCCACTCCTCTCCCCGCAACGCCGACGACGTATCGAAAGGATCCCTCGCCTTTCGCTACACTTGTCGAACGGTTCCGACACAACCCATATTTGAGTGGCAGTCTTCTCATACCCAACGTCGACTCTGTCCAGCGCTCTTCGCTGCGCTTTCTCGCCGAGGGGATTCGCGTATGGGGTCGTTATATCTCGGAGCTGGAATGCGCCACCATGCAAGGGCCACCCTGCGTCTTTCAGGGCCCTTGCAAAACTGCCTTTTGGCGTTAGACTCTGCTTTGAGCTACGGCTCCCGAGACCCCTGTCTTGTTGTCTCCACTCACGACACCCGCATCATGGACACCATCGCTTCGGTCGTCGAATAGTATTTTCCGAGGACCAACGACTCCACAAAGGACGATGTGCTATGAACAGAGCGCCAAATGCCTACAAGTCGAGTTTCCACTACGGACCCAATCTTTCCCTCTATTGCTCGTCAAAGCTGCTTAACTACTTCGTCGGGTGCTTCTCCTTCCTGCTGAAGCAACTTTGCAGGACCAAAACAAGCCTAGCAAGTGGCCGGCCTCCAAAGAGACCATCAAGCGCCTCTCGTAACGTTGTTTCCTCATGTTTTGAGTGATGATGCGAATCCAGCTGCTTGCTGATGCCCAAAAATGCCCTCCGCCAGGCCAACGCTTCGAGACGCCGGCTCCATATTGTACAAACCTTTCGCATGCTGTTCTCACAATGACAAAGTCCAAAAGAAATGCCGAGGGCCACCGACTCCGCGGACGGTCGGCTCTCAACGACGCGGCCGGGACAGCAGCCTGCGAATAGACAGCCAACGGAGGGATGCTCGCCATGGACTGGTCCTGCGAGCCGACTGATCGCCAGCGAGAGGCGAAGCGGTCGCGGCGGCGGCGGTGAAGATGGGCTGATAGCAAAATCGAATCTTTCTAAGAGTCCATGGTATACAGCGACCCGCGTCCTACGTTACCCTTTTGCTGTTTGTGAACTTGCAGGACCTCGTCAGGACTCTCAATTAGCAGTGTTTGGCTCGGAGGATTACCTCGTAACAAAGATTGCCTTTGTATCACAGCCAGATCTAGGGAGATGTCGACTTCTTGAAAAGGGTACCGCCTAGGAGTCATCCAGCGGATCGTCCTGACTGCTCTTCAGCCACTTCTTTTGCATGTCATCCAATGTTGTCTGGCATTCTTTGACCGTTAGACTTGCCCGCAATCAAAGTGCTGGTACGAGGCTTACTTGAGCGCAGAGAGGGCGGCTTTTGTGTTGGTCGATGAAATGTGGGGAGAGGTGGGTGGAATGTTGAGGGTTCAGCAAGAGAGGGAAAAAATGGTGTCTGTGGCGGCAACGAGAGGATTTCCGCTGGCATTGCACAGGGTGGGTGCCAGACCAAAAGGCCAAGGCTCAGATAGGTCAAAAGCCAGCGTGATGCAAGAGAATATCGGCGGAATATTGGGTGCATGGCTGGTCTTTGGTGGCTCTGTGAGGTGCGCGAGCCCACCCTATCCCAATTCGGGTCGTGACTGCCTTCGGAGGAGCCGGCGCCGGCGCCCACGCAGCAGATGAAATCTTCGTCTCTGCTGGCTGTTCTTTCACACCCCGTCTGTCTCCACAAACTCTGGGTACGCCTGCTCTACTCATTGATCTGGGACCTAGACGCCCTCACGCCAGCTCGCTTGCACCGGACGCACCTGTCACATCAACACCACTGTCCTGCTCCCCTCTCTCCCCGTTAAGTAAGTCTCAATCTTTTGAAATGCCTGATCCAAGCTAATAGCCGTAGAATGCCTAAAGAGAAGTCCATGGAAGAAAGATTCTTCGAAGAGAATTTCACGGAAGAGGGTTTGCCGGCAGAAAGTTTCGTAGACACTGTCAGGAACTTGATAAGGGAGGTGATTTTGACTGAAAGGACACTGGACGCTCGGCGGGAGTTCGACGCGCAATACTTACAGCGCGGTAACACTAACCTGGACACCGGTCTTGACGATTCTGCTTCGTCCGCCTCCGGGGCCCTTCACCACTCCGACAACAAGCCCGGCCTTGGCCTTCAGGGCTCTAATGACAAGGTCGAGAACGTCGACCAAGACGACGACGAGGATGAGACGGCCTCTCCCGGCCAAAAGCTTAAGCGCGGCGAGGCCGGTAAGAAGACCTGGACCTGGGCGGACGTCACGTCCAACCTCTACGCAAAGACGGCTGGTGGAGAGGTCGGTTGGGCTTCTTTCAGCCAGGCTTTGAGAACGGCTGTGGAGGCAGGCCTTACTGCCTTAACTACTAGTAACGACAAGATGCGCCAAGTGGCCATGGCCAGCGTGGAGGATAGGCAGAGAGGCCGCTGCTGCATGACTGCCAACATCAACGACGTGGGCTGGGGAAACAGTCCGGATAGCAGGGCTACCGATTCCGCGTGCAAAAGGTGTCACGAGTTACCGGGAGGCAGACCTTGCCTGACGGTCCGTCGTGCTGGCGGCTTTTTCCTGATGCCGTTGAAGGAGGGCCAGACCGACGTCAACGTCGTGTCTCACTGGATGAATCAGCAGTGAGGTGGTGCCGTGCTGGAGGTTACTTACGCTGGGAGATGGGTATGAAGTTGTTAGTCAAACCAAAATGGTTAGGCCATCCAAGGAATGCAAATACCATAGTGGACGAATGCTACCTAGACATGACTGCGGTGACTTCAAATGCCGCAAGACCGCACCGTGTTGCTGGCCTAACGAGAATTGGAATTGTGGCGGTGGATCCGCAGGGGTACAAGGGATGGCCCGACCCGCGCCTTGTCACTTGTGGACCCTGAGCCCCACACCGTTATTAGATAGACAGAGGCAGCTTCGACTGTTTGCGACAAACTCGACCGAGAGTTGGTGGAGCAGGGAGTGTCGTAAGTCTCGACGAAGGCCACGGTGGAGGGAAAAGGACGGCGGAGAAAGCGGGTGGCGCATGGTCGTCTACGCCGGCATTAGTAGCGCCCCGGCTCAGCCACCTGTGCCACTTAGCGCCAAAGCACACCACCGCACATCCACCACATCACCAGCATCCTACACCTCAAGCAACCACCCGCGCTCGCCTCTCCCATCATCGCCATTCCAACTCGCTTTGTACCTCTCCCGATCGCATCGAAAATCCAACACTCCCGCCCTCCACCATCGCCAGCCGCATTTTCATTTCTCACCATGGCCGCCGACACACTTCCAGGAAGTCCGGTTTCACCGCATGGTAACGTGTCCGGGAGCTCTCAGTCTTGCCAGGATGTCTGGGAGAATGATTTGCGCGAGGCGGACATGAATCAGCTCACGGAGCAGCAAGCGAACGGAGAATATGAAAATCAAGGGTATGGAATTTATTGGGGCAATGTCAACATGCTTCCATTCATCCCGGGCCGCGACCTCCCAATCTCGACTGAGCTGAGCATCACCGACCTTCCCGGCCCCGACAGAGATCCCGGTATTTTTCCCGACCAGGCAAAGGATTCTATGCGGCTGTTCTTGGAAAACTTGCACGAATTGGTGGAGCGCATATGGAGCGAGGTGGCAGAAGAGCACGGTCTCCACGAGCGGCAGCATCACACCTTCGTCAGGCATGGATTCTTGATCCTCTTGACCATGAGCAGGGAACTTGTCCATGCAATCATCAAGGGAGATGTGCCGGCGATGGCCAAGAACGACGGCGACCCCAGAAAGCAGGCGAAGCAATTTTTGCAACTTTACAACGCAGAACGCAACCACCCCGAGGTCTTGCTGACAGGCCAATATTAGCCCTGCCTCATCGGTAAATACCTGTGCGATGAACGTGGTGAGGGCCTCAAAGCAGGAATCCTTCATCGCATCCTTGACCAGATTGAGCTTTACCTCGCAAACGATGAGTACGCCTACCAAGTCGAGCGCCAATTCTTCCCATCGACCGCAGCAAGAGGCTATCGACTTTACATAGACGGCAGGCCATCCCGCGTTGACAACATTCGGGATTTCGTCAAGAAGGTTTGTCGACACCTTCCAGACGATCCTGAAATTGTCTGCCGTGCCCTTTCGGAGTATGGGTATACGACGAACCATAAGAACCGCCTGCACATGCATGCGACTCATAGGAAGAGCAATTACATCATCAACTTGGTGGAAGCAATCACCAAGCATGAATTTCCTGATGAGAATTATGGGGTTCACCGGCATGTTGTGCACATGTGCTGGGCACCCGAGCAGGGATGGGTCGCCGAGGTCTTGTTGAATCGCCTCGGTATGGGATACGTCTCCACCGGCTACGGCATGTCGACCTGGGCCGCGGAACGTTGCAGCTCTACATCCTTCACCATGAATTCATCGTTCTACCGCGACTGGGCCGGTAGAGCGTGGAAGTACACGCCATACGTTGGTAAGTTGTCCCATCCAGTCAACCAACCCACAGCCACTGACTAGTGTCCAGCCCAGTTTTGATTGTTTCTGTTGGCTCCGCTGACCTGCCACGTATCTTGGAGCTTTTCGGGACCGTTGGGACGCGAAGGACGTCTTTTGTCTAGGCCCAGGCGTGGACTGATATCATCTTGACTGTCATTGATGAAAGCAAAGATTTTCTTCATTCTTCCAACTATTTCGAACCAAAGCATGTCACTGCCTCTTCTCAAGTTTCTGAGAGTACAAGCCCCAATGTTCCGCCGACGGCTTTCCGGCTTGAATCCGTAACTTTCCTGGCAGCTGGCCCCTCAAAGTCTCGACTTGAGGACGATCTTTCTCCGGTCATAGGACACCCTTTGAATAAGCTGCATGCAAGAAACCAATAGGGAACGAGAATCAGAAAGAAATCCCGAGGATATCAATGCAATGGGTCGGCCTTGCAGACGCCCGAAGTCCGATCATTCTGGTGCCCAAAAGCCAGGGTTGGCTTCGCGATACCGTGTGCGTCAATGGCAAGGTAGTGCCCTGTTCTTGTCAAAGTCGAACTGACATCTCAGAGCTCATGACGCTTGTGATGACCGAAGAGGTATGCCTGCCGAATGGCGATCTCACGGCGGTCGACGTAGGCAATGTCGCGGTCAACGTCGAGAGAAGTTCCCTCTGGGATGTCGCGCGCCGGGGCTGTGATCTGGGACTCCTGTTGATGTTCAGGAGTCTTGTTCGACTGAAGCTGCCTCTTTGCCGCCGTGACTTCCTTCTCCTCTTCCGTTTTGCGCTTTTTGCCTGGTCAATGTTAGATTCGTTCCAAGCAAAATTCCAAAGGACCGACCTTGCTGCCTGCTCAAGACATGACCAATGGAGCGGCTCATCGCAATGACTTCATCACGCTCCATTCCCTTCTCGGAACACAGATTGTTGAAGACTTCCTTCAAGTCTTCGTTGGCGCTCTTGTGGTAACGGCTTTCCTCGTGGCTTTCGACGGTGTTACACAGCAGTTGCCTGACACGAGAGAGATTCTTCTCAATGATCAGGATGTACTTTAGATATTGGATGGCTTCAGCCGAATACTCCCATAGCTCGAGCGAAGTTCCACTGCTGTGCTTCTGTGCAACGGAGGACGGGATTAAGGACGACGTCTCCTGCATTCCCGAGACTTGCGAAATCCATGTCAAGTTGCCCGCCTTTGCCCTGGGTTGTCCTGTTGGAATGTCCATTGACAATGTTGGTGTGTAGAAGAGGGTGGCGATGGAGGCGAAAGGTGGCTGCTTTCAAGCCGCGCGAGCGTTGTTCAAGAGCGCGGCAGACTGGAGGTGGAGTTTCCACAGCCGGCGGCGGAGTGCCAGAGGCACAGGCGACACGTGCAGTGTAGAGTTGTGAGGCTTGAACGAGAGACTTGTCAGTTTGAACGCGCTCAGCTTTGCTTTTGGGACGAAATACAAGCAAAGGAGGCAATGCCCATAGAAATGCGATGGTGATCTGACCGGACCGAAGAGTAGAGGTTGAGGTTGAAGAGGGTGGCGAAGAGGAAGAAAAAGACACGGTCGAAGATGTGCATCAAAAAAAACTCAAATGCCGGCAGTCGGCGTGGCCCAAAATTGCATCACGCACAATAGAAACTCACCGAACTTCAGCGCGTCATGGTTGTTGATTACGACCGTCTCCACGTCTGGATGACTTTCAAATTTGACTCAAACTACCTATAATGCTGCATTTGTTAATCCTCCGACGCTGAACAAGGTCAGAAGGGTTGTAGTTGGGTGGACACGGATCAAGACGGTAGTTATTGAGGCATCAGACGTCTTTCCTTGCTGCTTCGCGCAAAAGAACAAGAACAGGATCATCAAGGAAACCGTACGGTGCTCGGGTATGTTGGAAGACTGTAAAACCGTTGCCGAGGACAACTTTGAGGCCAAGTAAAAGATCGACGGGCTTCTTGGGATCCACCTCCAGCGGATTGAGGGGAGTACGAATCACAGAATACATGCTTTATGATCAGAAGTCTGGAAGGTCACCTGCGTGGACGCAATACACCGTCTTGTCATTGTCTGCTTTGATAACCGCTTGCGGAAGTCCATCGAAAGCTTCATTTCTGTACCATTGTGGTACTGCCTTGCTGAGCCACCACATGAAAAGGAGAAAATATGTCATTAGACCTGACTTGAATCTATGCTACGTCTGCAAAGGGACTCAAAATCTGTCCACTAGGACCAGAATCACACCATCCCACTTTGATGACCCGAATCCATCTAGTCTTGCTGCAGGGCCCTTCCTTTACTCTTGTCCCTGGCTCTCATTGCTTGCATCTCCGTCCGCCTTGTCAAATCTGCTGTCTGTATTGTCGTCACTTGACCCGCCGCTCTGCGTCGCGTTTGGAGATGGCATGGCGACCAGCCGTCGGGATGCGCGTTGGCGGATTCGGGCGATCCTGGGCTCATTTTGATTGCAGAAGACTGCTGAATTTGAATTTGGCACTTTCAGGTGGCTGTGGGGTGTCGTTTCATGGCACTCATATGGGGGCGAGGACGTGGTGACGCGTGGAGGAGGGCGCGTTGGCCACGACGGGTAGGGCTGATCCAGCGACGGGTAGGCCCGCCCCACGCGACGGCCTGCATCTCCCTGCGTCAATCCTGCGCCACAACCAAACACCATCCCCACCAACCCTCGAGATGCCTCCACGATGTACGATCAATCTGACTGACAAGGAGTCTTGCTAACATTTCCAGTCACTATCAACGGTCGTCCCATCAGAAATCTGCGCGAAGACTACCGCGGCAGACGCCGTGGCCTCTACAGACGCGGCGGCCGTGGGCGCGGCCTAGGCAACGGGGTTGTTCGGCGCGGGCCCGCCGGTCTGGGCTCTGGCTTCACGACAGACGAGCGCAAGTCGTTGAATCCTGTCGCTTTGCAATATTGACCGCCTGTAGTCCAGCCGTATCCTCTCCCGGGGCAGCTCGTGATGGCCCGGCCCCAGCCGCGCAACCACCATCCCCCATCCTCCAGCCACCAGCCTCCGTCGCCGAGCCGCCAGCCCCTGTCGTCCCACCAGGTCCCGTCGTCCTACTACCGGTCCTCTTCCGAGATGGACAGCGACCGTCAGTTGTAAAACTATCGAATTTGGCTTTTGAAGCTTACAAACCTAGCCCCTTCCCTCCCCGAAGCTCCCCGAGAAGAGCTCGCCATACCGGCGACCCAGCGTTCCTCCCAGGCCATCCTCCCTGACCCTACATCGTCGCCGCACATAGACCGCTACAACTGGCCCTCATTCCGCGAGCCTACCTCCCCCGTGCCCGACACCATGCCCCCCACCGCGACCTCGTCGGACACGGGTCGCTATGCGTTCGAGGAAGACCCTCGTTACGCCTTTCCCCCTGGCGACAATCCCATACGCCTTTCCCCCTGGCGACAATCCCATCGACCAGGTCCTCCAACACATTGACAACCAGCACGGCAGCAACGTCTCCCGTTTCGCCCCCCGCCTCCGCCACCTCACAGTCCCGCAGGCGCGCGAGGTCCTCCGCCTGGTAGGATATCTTTGCGAGGAGTACATGAGCCTGGAAGAGGTGCGCCGCATCCGCGGAGCCCTCCAAGACTACCAGGTTGAGCAGACCTCCCGCGAGCGGGACCGCCGCGTCTTTGGTCGCCCGGAGTGAGCGCGGCTGCGTCTTTTTGTGGGGGGGAGAGTTGTCGGGAGGCAGCGGGGGTTGTTTGGTGCCGTGTGGGTTAGTAGGCAGTTTCTAATCTGGACCATCAAGGCATTGGCATTTTTCTCTCGGCAATTCGACACCATGCAACGTGCACTCATGGCTTGATTTGACTCCCCTGGCCCTCGAGATCCAGCATGGGGTCGAAGCAGAGCATGAGGGCGACGGCGTTGAGGTCCAGGTCAAGTTTTCCCTTTCCATTCGTCAGAACTCGAAGAAATCATTGACCAAGGCATCAGGATCCATCCGCCGACCGTCCACGCCTCCATGCCAAGTCGCGCCAAGAAAGTCGAGTCTTCAAACACACGCGGCAACCAGCAGAAGCCCTCGGGCTGCGCAGCGCGAGAGGAATGGGAGCTCTGGGGGAGGGAATCAAGTCTGTTGAAAGGGGAGGGCATGGGAAAGGGTGCCGCCCGCTGCGAGGCTCGCTAGATGCAACCCTCCTGCCCACCGCTCGTCTTCTTGCACGACAAATGTCAGGTAAAGGAGTTAGATTCATTTGGCCATGGCGTGTGATGACGCGCGAACACATTTGTATTGTTTTTGGAGTGCATTGATGTAGAACCACTCCACCTCGCCTTCAACCAACTGATCAGGGCACCACCACAAGCCACTCCCGTCTCATTCTGATGATGGTACTGCTTCATTCACGGCCCTCTCCGGCATCGTCTCAAGTGCAGCACTTCTTGAAAATGCCAAAAAAGGCATTCCTAGCCTTGCGCAAGTTGCCGCGCGGGGCCTTGGGAGAGGCAGGCGACAAGGTGCGGTCATCAGGGACCGAGGGAGGAATCTGGTCGGGACTGGCAACGCGGTGCTTGCAAGAGCTCGGTGAGCGTCTCCATCTCCTGGCGCATGTCGGCCACCTCCTGCTGCATGTCGGGCACCTCTGACTCCGTCATGTCGAACAGCTTGGACTTGAGGCGGACAATCTTGGACTTGAGGCGCAGATTCTTGGACTCGAGGCGGAGGATCTTGCCGTCCTTGGCCTGAAGCTGCTTGTACAACTTGTCGATAGCCTCGCTCGTAGCTGATTTTCTCCCAGTCTGCAAGCTCGCTGGCCTGGGTTGCCATTTTGCGGGTCAGGGTGGCCAGTTGGCGACGGAGGGATTCATCGTCGCGTTGAAGCTCCACATTGGCCTTGCAGCGAAGCGCACAGGCCTCATGGCTTCCATCATTTATTTTTTTATCTGGGTGTGACCGTCTCGTTTAGTTTCCCCAGCTGTTGCGGGTGTGGCTAATGGCTGACGGGTATGGCGGAAAACGTCGCCGCGCCGGGCCAAGCCCTTTTCCATCACCTTTGGCAGGCTAAACGATGTTGTTAACGTTTCGATGCTCCTCCAATCAACCATACAGTCCTTTGTACAAAGTCCCACATCTGTCGCGGCTGTTTTAGTGGTTGTAGTGGTGCCCTCCGGCCTTCCCGCCAACTCTGCCTCCACTGTGACGGCGCCCAAAATTCTGACATCTAACAACGTCGGAGTTTGGCCATTATCTGCTATTCCCTACCCTCTTCTAGCCCATCTAAGTTTATTGAAAGTGTTTTCCGGATTGACTTTGTGCTTGAATGGTTAAAAATCTTTTTCGGCGCAAACAGTGGTTGAGAGACTCAAAAAATTCACAAAAATCAACCACAGCATTTGAGGACTCGCAATTACACCCAGAATATTATTTCAGACGCTCTACGATCGCAAAAAATATTTCAGAGCATTGTTGTTGTGTATTTGGGGAGCGACGAGTCTAAATGCCTAGCCACCGCTAACAAAAATATCTTCCCTCTTGAATCAGAGCATCCCTGGCCTCAAGAAAATTCCAACAGCCCAGAAACGAGGAGGTTAAGCTGTAATGATGTTTTACGGCGTCAGATTACCTTATTCGCGCCCAGGAAAAATCAGAGACGCCGTTTTCGGGATCCAGCCAACGCTTATGATTGAATGCTCCCGCAAAGATGCCCCTCCCACCCCGAATGCTTCTGAGATGTTTCAAATAGCTTCAAACTGCCCCCGGATGATGTTTGGGTAGTTACTCGGCGTTGTTTGTAGCCATCAACAAAAACAATGTGCCCGCTCCACGCAGGTTGACACTTTCATTTTTCCCTCAGTTAACGAAGGATTTCGGTTCCTGAAACACTCTCCCGGGGTCATTTGAAGCTCATGAAGATGATTGCCGCTGTTTTTGGACGCGATTGGACTCATAATCCGTCTCCTCTCAATTTTTCCCGATGAACATGGGGAGAAACCCAACACTTTGTGATTCTTTACTCCCCTGACCAATTACCAGTGTTCTTTCCATTGCGGATAGCAGTTTCACGCTCACTTGAACTGCCGGGACAGGTTTCGGGGCCGCAGGGACATGTTTGAAAATCGCCAAAAATCCCAAATGAGTAATTCGACCAAGTACCAACTTTTGATTTTGGACCTGATTCAAGTGTCAATCTTCTCGGGGGACTGAAAGAGTCTCGTAGCGAATGGAAAAAAAATTCTACGACTACTTTGGGTGATGGCGAAAAAATCAAAAACCGAGATGTATAATTTATTTTTTCCCCAACCTTCGATTTTCGGACCGTTCTCTTCGCCGACCATCCTTTTGGACGTAAAGGACACAGTACCGAACAAGAGCGAGCCAAAAGGACAACTTTTATCTACTTCGAAAAATCTCCAAAGTGAAATCGCCCAAGACCAAACACTCGAATTTTGACCCGCTCACTACGGGGATTGGATTGTGGGACTCAAAGATCATCAGGAAGATGTAGAAAAGAATTATACAACGACGTTTGGGGATCGAAGAAGAAAGAGATCAAAATCTGGGGGATGAAATTTGTTTTTAGGCTTCAGGGATAGAGCTGAGTCCCGATAACAACGGGGAACTTCTTCGACGACCCCAAGAACCCGGGGGAGACTAAAAGCGAGGCAATCAGAGCACTTTTAGTCGAGGCAAGAAAATCAAAATTGGTCGATTTGCAATCTTGAAAGATTTCAAAACTTGCCCGGATGGCCTTCCAACTAGTCTCGCCGGCTCGCTTCAAGGTCAATGAGGTAGGGAAAGAGGTCGCTGGGTCTAGAAAGGGCTATCATCACGCCTGTTATGCAAGTGATGCCAAAAGGGTTAATTCTAGGCGGATCTTAAGGATCGCCCGGAGTAGCTCACAGACTGGCTCCCCAGGGTGGAAAGTACTCAGATATCACATAGACAAAGCAGGAAGACGCCAGGACGCGCGGCTGTTAAGAGAATTCGAAGTGTCGGACAATAGAGGCCCTGCAGCGGTTTCCTTCGGTAGAGGCGCAGGAACGGCGGGGAGTCACCAATTGAAGAGGGATGCGAGTGAATGAAGCAAAGAAGACATGGCTGACGCTACCTAGGGGTCTACGGGAAGGTAGCGGGCAAGGCAAGTGTCACATCAAGGCATGGGGCACTGAGACGAGAAGCAGAGGCGCGGAGCGCGAGATCACATTGTATTTGACTACCAAAAACATTAAGAGCCATCAAAAACAGCCCGGGCAGTGCGCAGCTGGTCAGGATGAGCCGTCGGAGTTTGCACATCATCTATTTGAGCGATCCGGGACAATGGGCGGCGGAGGGGCGATGCGCGGCGGGAACCGGGAAGCAGAGGAGCGACAGATGGCTGGCGGGAGGTCGGCAGGGCTGACGGAAGCGGCAGCAAGAACTGCCAGCGTCCGGGGCACCGAAAGAAGACCAAGACCTGCACCGCGGCGACCCATGAAGCATCCCAGCGCACCCGGCGTCGACATGAAGCCCAGCAGTGGCCGCAGAGACGCAGCTTGCCCATCTCCAACCACTGAAATCCTCCGTTGTGAACGGAGAAGTCGGTCGAGTGCGCAAGGGCGTAGGCATGGAGGACGGTGACGAGGACAGCCTGTGTTGGAGCCAAAGTTGGCTAATAAACACGCAAGGAGCAGACCTGCCACGTTGGCCGACCACAAATACTTCTCACTTCGTCCCATGCTCGTGTAGGCAATCGGAGGTGACGCCGTCCATTTCCGAGTCTGTGGTGATGATTGACGACAAGGAGCGGACTCTGCGGCCTGCAATGCCATCGCTAGTATTTCAAGCTGTTGAGTCGGGCCTCGGGCAGGCCATTGACCACCGGGAGGAAGAGAGATGGAGTCTCAAGGTTTGCGACCCGGCAGCAAGGGCTCAACATTCTTGCTGCTTCTGCAGACCCCGGTGGCGCCAAAGATGCGTGCGCGTCTCTCAAAGCATGGTCAGGATGGTCGAGCATGCCAGAAAATGCCTGAGATGTTCAGAGCTGACCTCCGGAAGGCCAGGCTTGGTCTTGAGGGCAGGACCGGCAGCAAGATGAAAGAGGTTGACCTTGTCGCTGCTTCTGCAGATGCCAGACGTGCTATAGATGTGGGCGCGTCTTCCACAGCATGGCCAGGATGATTGAGCACACCGTCAAGTGCCTGAGACGTTCGACGCTGGCCGCTGGAGGGCCAGGCTCATGCTCGAGCTGGTGCGCAGACGTGGTTGGAGTCAGGAACAAGTGCCGTGGGCTGGCAGGCGACCAAAGACAGGCGAACTTACAACCACGGGCGCCCTCCAACAAAAAGACGTACGGCGAAGAGACAGCGAGCAAGGGAAAGATAGATGTTGTGGCGTAACGTCGCGATGCTTTCAGTCGAGGGACTGGACATGTTGGGCAAGCTGGCATTCGACCGCAAGCTTGACTGTTTGGGTGCCACCACGGGTTGAGGGAGCTGAACAACAGATGCGTGTTGATTTTCCGATGGCGCCGAGCTAAAACGCATGGCAAAAGCGCGGAGATGCCGGCGGTGCTCTACAACACTCCTCTGGTGGCTGAACCTTGCATCAATCAAGCAGCATCATCTCCTGCGTCGTCATGCTTCCTGAGGTTGCCAATCGACAGGATTCCGTTCTTGGTGCCAGTGCGAAAGCCACTGCTTCTCTTGCGGCCTGGAGAAGCAGGTTTCCTGTTGGTACTGCCAGAAAGCGTCAAAGAGGGCTTTCCCGGGCTACCTGGGCGAGGCATGACATGGTTCTTGAGGCGCATGGGCAAAGACCTCACCTTGCTCTGGGGACGCGCGTTGTTCTTTGAAGAAGAAGGGGAACATTCGTCGCCGCGACAAGCTGGTCTGAGAATGGATCGCGTCGATCTGGTCCCGCATCGCCGGGCTCCAGGACTCGCCTTGTTCTTTGAAAAAGCAGCCTTGGTAGAATGCAAATGAAGGGGGAGCATTTGACGACAGGCCACGATGCCTCAGGACGGGGGAGAAATGTCGCAGAAACTGCCCCAACGACTGCAGGTCCGTTCAATCGTGAAGCAAGTCCAGCGGCAGGCCCGGAGCGCCCGCTGACCTCGTTTGCCGTCGACTTTGCGCGGATGCAATTTCAAACAAAGGCTCATCGGCGGCCGCTGAGGTTGAAGAGCTTCGTGCTTAATCGACCACTGCCACTGCGCTGCCGGTGGCCTGGCCTGCCCGCTCGCCGGTGGAATGCCCTATTTGCTCGCCGGAAGCAGCATTTGTAGTCCTCGACGGAGCCGTATCTCGAGCCGCATCACGTCTAGGTTGACGACGTGTGCCGACTGGGTCGAGAGGTTGATGCCTGGCCCGGCGGAATTGGAAGCCCGGGGCAGGATCATCGCTGAAGGAGGCTCCCTGCGAGAAGCAGAGCCAGAGGATTGCTCGGTGACTTTGGCCGCTCAACAAACGGCGAGTAGGTCCGTCCATGTCGTCAGCCAGAGCCATTGCGCATGTCTCGCGTGAAGAGGATCCCTGCGAGAAGCAGACAGAGAATCCTGCCCAGTGACTTTGGTCGCTGGAGGGAACGCGGCGGGGTTCGTCCATGTGGTCAACGAGAGCCAGAGGCTTACCCGGTGATTTCGGTTGTTGGAGGAAACGCGACGGCCGTTGGAGGAGAGGCGAAGGACTTCGTCATTGTCGTCAACGTGCGTGGCTCGTGCGGAGAGGGTCCCCTGCGAGGAACAGAGGCTGAGGCTGAGGCTTGCTGGATGATTTCGGTCGTTGGAGGAAATGCGACGGGCATGTCGTCAATGAAAGCCGTTTGATCGGGAGGAGGTTTAGCCAGAGCGAGAGGCAGAGGGCGACCCTTGCCCGATGACTTTGGTCTTTTGAGGAATGGCGAGTAGGTTCGTCCATGTCGTCAACCAAAGCTGATGGGTGGAGGGCTGAGCGAAGGCGAGAGGCGGAGCAAGACCCTTGCCTGATGACTGGAGAATGGATTCGTCCGTGTTGTCGACCAGAGCCAACGTGCATGTGTAAGGACGCTCCCCGCGAGAAGCAGGCCCGATGCGGAGGCGATTTGGCGATTTGAAAGCCTTGAGCAGGAGCCTCGCCCGGAACTTGGGTCGCTGGAGGAAACGATTTTGGAGGATCTCTTCATCGATGTCGTCAACCAAACCGGCGCTCGGTGAAGGCGAGAAGCCGACGAGAATCCTTGCCGGAGGACTTTGGTCGCTGGAGGAAACGATTTGATCGGCGGGAAGATTGAGGTTTAGATGCCGGCGGAAGCGCAGAAGTCCTGCTGGCTTTCACATCTGAGAGGAGTCGAGGAACGGGACGCGTGGAAACGGCTTTGGCTGCTGCCTGGGTACGCCAAAAGGATGACGATGGGGCGTTCGCGCACGCAGGAGAGAGTGGGATTGGGCTATGAAATTGCTGGAGATGTCGTACTGGTGCTGATTGTGCGACAGCGAGGGCTTGAGGCTCCGAGGGCGCCGTATGTGAGCAATTCACCAGGCGCTGGGTCCGCCGCGGCACTGGCCTGGTCCGAATACCCTTCCGCTCTGCATCGCTGAAGCATTAGATGCCGCAGCAAATTGTGAGCCCTCCGGAGCCGAGATGTGCACCTTTCCTGTGGACATCAGGCTCTGGCAGGCCATCTCGCGCGACGCTAGCACTCCATTCCACCAAGATGAGCCTCCAGCTGCCTGCAAATTCCCGCGTTCGATTCCCTGGAGAGCAGTCTTGTCGCCGGCCATGGCGTTGAAGTGGTTTGCACGCTCGCGGACCACGGTATCGATGGACGGGTGGGAGGCTGTCCGCATTTACTCTGGAGACCATGCCGGAAGAGCATCGCGCCGTCCCTGGATATGCTAGAAACCTGTGCTTCCGTGGCGCTGCCGAGAGCCGTTACGTGGTGATGTCACTGGGACTGGAGACCTGTCATGGAAATTGTCAGAACCGACGCCAGCTTCAACAATCTGCCATTGCGGGCTATGCTCACCTTCTTCCTTGCCAGCAGACCAGCTCCTCTTGTTTCCTGTCTCTCCAGCTCTTTGTTTGGGCCCGCGGCCAGCTGCCACGGTCACCCTGGCTCACCGGCCACCCCCGGACATCGAGTCAGAGCTTGGATTCGTTCGCGAAACGGATGCGCAGAGGGTTTTGCTTCAGCTGAGGGCGAGAAAACTCAGCGAAGGGGCGCGCGTTGTCAATTAGAGCCTGCGACGTCTGGGGAGGCGACGGGCTGCGGGTGCGGCTTGACGGAGGCGGCGAGTTGACAGGGAGACCCGCCAGCTGGACGGAAAGGCGGTCGGCTGGGATTGATTGATGTTGCGCACGCGTACGAGGCCCGGACGCTTGAGGTCGAGGGTTGTGGAGGTGGAGAGTCGCGGTGACATTTGTCGTGGGGAAGGCGGCGTGAGCCCGGAGTGTGGGGTGTAGGGCTCCGCAAGTGGCGCCGACCATCCAGGCGCTTCGGTCACGATTGAACAACACCACCTCAAGCACCCCAATTGCCATCGCGGCGGAAGAACAGCCTCGAATTGTCCGCTTCGAATCATTTCAATCAGGTACGAGCCATCGCTGGACTTCTCCTTCGCCGCGTCTTGCGCCGACCACAAACGCCGCCAGAAACTCGCCCTCTCCCTCGGCCAACGTCTCCAACGCCGCGGAGCCACGAACAGCCAGCCCATCGCTCTCGCTCCTCGAACCACACTGCCAGAAGGCCTGAAGAGGAGGAAACATGTCACCTGCGGGCCCTTCTTCTCTGCACCGCGCCGAGCAGGTCTGAGGGCGTGTCTCTGGAGGTCCGCCGTCCAGGCGCTGGGCCATTCAGGTCAAGCAACAGTAAATGCGGCGGCGTTGAGCCAATGCCACCCTCCTCACACATCAAGCCTGACGCTGACTATGTCACAGAGCTCGGAAAGCCTTAGTTTCCTCAAACCCACGGCCGCAAACCCTCTGCAGCACATTCTACGGACGAAGGCAACGGGGTCAGGCGGTGGGACACACAAGGACACAATGGGACTGCTGGAGGGAGCTTGGAGCTGGCCCTGCTGCCTCTGGAAAGGCCAGGTGACGGCGGATAGCTTCGCGGGCATCACCAGGTACGTGCCGCATGCTCCGCGCCGTGATCTGGTCGAGATGTGCTGACAACGGCGCCTGGATGACGTCTTGGGCCCTCTGCGACGTCTCTTCAACGCAGATGTCCACGGCCAGCATCATCGGATGTCCTGTCATTCCCGCAACCCGCAGATGAGCTGTCAAGGAGCCCCGACCCGTCGATTCGGCCATGTTCAATGGCGAACCTCGACGAGATTGGCTGCCAGCGGCTTCAAGTCATCCCTCACTGTTCGAGCGTTGCGCAACGGTCTTTTTCTGTTGAATCGGCCCCCCAGCAACCCCGTGCCATCGGAATTCCGCGGAATGGATTGTTTCGAGCAAATGGGCTTACAAGATCCCCGGGACGTCCCCACTTGTGGTTTGGAGGCCCCGGTGACCCGTTTGCGACCGCAGGACACAGAAATCATTGATGCGCGGCTCGGAATGCCTGAAGACCCGTGCAAACCCACCCGCTCGTGACCGTCGAGGTTGAAAGAATGGTAAACAGCTAGGTACTTTTATAAATGGCTGTAAGGGGGTTAGTTGTTTTTTTTTACGGGAAATGTAAATATCATCGTGTAAAAACGGAAAAAGTTGAAAATTCAAAAAATTCAAAAAAAAAAAAAAAAACAAAAAAAAAATAAAAAAAAGAATAATAATTAAAAAAGGTAGGGTTAGGGTTAGGGTTAGGGTTAGGGTTAGGGTTAGGGTTAGGGTTAGGGTTAGGGTTAGGGTTAGGGTTAGGGTTAGGGTTAGGGTTAGGGTTAGGGTTAGGGTTAGGGTTAGGGTTAGGGTTAGGGTTAGGGTTAGGGTTAGGGTTAGGGTTAGGGTTAGGGTTAGGGTTAGGGTTAGGGTTAGGGT